>NW_026526688.1:39847886-41191636 GCF_024362965.1 Panthera pardus | reverse complement strand
TCATTTCACTATTTCCACAGAAAACTCACTGAGCTGTTAGGAGGCACAGCAATGACAGATACTGTGATTCCAGAGTGGGGCATAGTCACGAATGCCTGAGTTCTCCCCAGAGACCGCGGATGGAATGTGTTGGAAAGGCGGGAAGTTCAACACCACCTTCATAGGTCTTATTTTCTAGACAGCGTTCAGAACAGAGCCCTTGAGTCCCATCCAAGGGAGTTTAGTTATGGAGGCATCCGCGTAGGAGTTCATGCTAAAGAGACTGCAAGCCTTCACGTTTCTGTCCACACACAGCCGCTGGCGGGGAAGGCTGGCTTCAGACCGCTCCATCTGGCTCCAGGGCCTGCCTTCCCCACACAGGCTGTCTACTCAAGGGTGAGGGCTTCTTGCTGCCCACTGGTTATGGTGGGTGCAGCAAGAAAGTGAGGCAAATTTCACAAATTACAGACAGAGTAACCCAATGTGACATTTCAGCCATTCCAATTTCCTGTCACACAGGCTTCTGGCTAAAAAGATTTTCCAGTTCACGGTGTTCTTGTCCTTTGGATTAGGTAAATAAAAACACTTCTATGAATATGAATGATCAATACTCCATTATTCTTTCATTGCAGCTGCTGGTAAGTTGTGGAGCTTCCTCAGCCTCTGCCCTTCCCCTAGAATTAGCCTCTGGGTCACGCCTTCCCGTTGATCACGTTCATGGCAGTGATGCTCATTGATCGAGCCTCCATTCTGGGTGGGAGAACCACCCTTCAGCACCCACTGTACATGGGTCAGAGTGATTTTTACCGGTTAAAATGCACTGTTTCATTAGGTCTTTAGATGGATGCATCTTGGTAGAGCAAACGTGTCCCAGTCAGGTGAGCAGTGGTGTTAGTACTGATTCTGTCCCAAGCACAATGTGGCCGTGGTACCTCTTTCATACCTGGAAATAGCCATGCGATGCCCAAAAGGGCCCTCTCTGGATGCAGCCCCTATGCCCAGTGTCACGGTGTGGCAGCTGCCCTGAGAACCAGCTCCTGTCGGCCGAGGCAAGCTTCCCAGAGAGCCACTAGGCACACGCTCAGCACTAGAGAACAACCCCACCTTTACAGGTGGAGATTTTGGACAGGGCAATGGGATCTCACGTCCACCTCACCCCTTATCCTATCCACTAGTGAGTATACACAGGAGATCACCAGCTCATCCCTCGAAGTCCCAATCCAAAGAAACCTGCCAACTTGAGAACTGCGTGCTGATGAGGGCATCCAATCCTAGAGATAGGAAAGGTCATTTCAGGGCCTCTCAGGGCCCCTGATATGTCCCTTGGTAGATTCTTTATCCTCCCTTTCCTGCCTGTGAGATTGTCCTAGTTTTCCAGGCAGGTTTCTCTGGCCCATCTCACCATCTGTGACCCTGCTGGGGCCCAGGGTTGGAGCCCCACCCTGGAGTCTGAACCATTCACTCTTGTCAGAGCCTCGGAGCAAGCCCTTTCCTCCCCAGCTCTCCCTGCTCACTAGTGCTGGACAGGGCTCCACCGAGGAACCCACCCGCCCACTGGCTTATCTTCCCGCTGCCTGGAGCTGGCCTTTCCAGGTCCCGAAGTGCCCGGTGCTGGGCTGAGTATCTCCCCAGGCACACCCTCCCCAGGGCGGCTGCGTACTCACTGCTCCACCGGCACCCGAGCCCACCCCTTTCTTAATAATGAGCAATGGCTTTGTTTGTTTGTTTGTTTTTGTCATTATACTAATAAATCATTTCACTGGAAACAGAAGATACCAAGCAAAAAGAAAACTGAAAATTACCCGTAAATCCCTCCCATGTGATAAACATTATTTATATTTTGATACATTTGCTTACAGTCTTTTTTCGTGGCATATGAATAAAACATATTTTTTTCAAAATTGGATTTACACCATGTATAATAGTGTGTATTCTGTCATTTTTATCAAGCCTCACTACAACAGTAAACACATCCCTCTTATTCTCGTTTCTGTATCTCAGGCATGCCGTTCTTCTCATATCGTTCCGTCCTCTCTACCACCTAAACCTTCCCCCCACCCTCAATTCCCTGTCCTGATAGCCTTGCTTAATAATCTCAGTCTGTACTAATTTTGTTCCTGTCAATATGTTCAGCCTTCGTTATACAGATTGCATAATTCGGTGCTTGATATATTGTCTTGTCTTTTCTAATAACTTGGAGAATTGGTCTTATGTCCCTAGAATTAATGGAAGCCCCTAAAGGTCAGCAACCATGTCTCACACGGTACTTGCTGATTTCCAGATCATTTCTTATTTTGCAGAGTCCATGACCTCCCCCCGCCCCCACAGCCCTCCACCCCCACACCCCCACCTTTTGGTGTTGGTGTTTCTATGCAAAAGTGGAAATTCTCAGAACTGCCAGAAGCTGGAATAAAGACCAAGCTCATGGTGCACTTTTGTCAAGTGCTTCCTAGAAAAGCATGAGTCTAGAAAAGCATGAGTCTCACATCTTGTAACTTCATAATTCAACCCTTCCCTTGGCTAGCGTAGACATAAGTGCGGTTCCCTAAAGAGCATTGATGGAAGGCCAGAACCGCCCTGGACCCGGGCTGGACTTGTATCACGGCTGAGCCACCCTGGAGCCGAAGGATTCGAGCATCAATAAAAGAAGTAATAAGAGGCAAACTCTCCTCACACCCTTCACAACTTAAAAATAAATAAAATTAAAAGGTCTTTAAAAAAAAATGTAGGTTAGAAAGGATTGCAAATTCATGACAGTTATTTTCTAGCATTAAAGTGGCATTTTTCTGGCCCCATTTTACAAAGGCGATTCCCTCTGCTCCCAAATATAAATGCACACACACACACACTCACACACACGCATACACATGCACTCACACACACATACACACAAACCCCCCCCCCCACACACACACCAGCTGGAGTAAGAAAGAGTGGCTTCCTATTATTATTAATAGCTTAGTGAGATCATTCACAAATCCAGTTCAGTCCCAAGGTCCCAGAAACTGAAAAGGACACTTTCTCCCTTGCTTGCTAGGGACATTCCAATCCCAGCCCCTGGCCATCCATTTGGAGTTACCAGTCCTCTGTCACCTCCTGTTTAATGCTTCACTGCGTATCAAAGGCTGTGGTGCTGGAGGAGGAAGAGGGGACAGGAAGTCTGGATGCCTCTCCCTCTCCCTCTTCCTTCCAGAGCCCCCACCATCCCCCCCCCCCCCCCCGGGCAAACTGCTCCCCAGCCCTGACCCTGCACTTGCTTAGCTGTGTGACTTTGACAAGTCACTTTACCTCTCTGGGCCACTTTTCCTCATTTGCACATGCACTGTGGCCTCCTTTTAGCTCACGGTCCAACATTCTGTGAAATACCTTCTTAACCTTCACCATCTCCATATTCCAAATTTGAAAGTTCCAATCTAAGGTGTGCGATGGGGGTGGGGGATGGCAGGTTCCATCTGTGTGGCCATCAGCCTCTATTTCCTGCCTGACCTCCCTTCTCTTAAACAGCCCTGGCGTCACCTCTTCCATGAAGCCTGTCTTTCCTTGTAATTCTCATCAGCATCAGCATCATCAACACCACCAGATAAATGAGTCTTCTTCTCTGTGCTCCAAGTACATTTTGTCTATTCCTCTGTGGTGAGTCTGATACAGAGGGCGCTTGTGTCCTTGAAACAGTAGCACAGTATGCCCTTGGGTGCCACCATTAATTGGATTATTCCTGCTCACACTGCAGTGACAGAGCCGGGGAGAGGGCACTTGTAACAAAAATAGGCATTGTTTCTCCTGCACGCTTCACAGTCCTTTACATCTTTGCTGGGGGAGTTACTTTTCATTTCCCTGAAGTTGTTCCACAGAAGGTTGGAGAAGACCATGCATAAGAGCATCAGTGGACACTATAAAATCAGTGCGGGGGAGGGAAGGTGCTGGCAGGCTGCTAATCCCCTGGGGAACCCTGAAGACAGCAGGCAAGGACAGCCTCCAGCAGAAGCCCCATCGGCTTGGCTACCTGCCGAGACCCACAGGGACACTACTTCCCTTCTCTGGTCCAAGGGCAGAGCCTCCACTCACCCCGACTCCGCCTGCCCTCCCCAGAATGCCCCCTGGCAACCACTGGACCATCTGGGTCCCAGTGACCTCAAAGCTGGGGCGACTCAGTGTTTAAAATAAAATAGAATAAATTATATTCTGACCCAAATTTAGAACAGTTAGTGAGGGGTTGTGGTGGGGAGCGAGCCCTGCTCACTGCATAGCTTGCCACTGTCTTGCTGATGTCACCTCCGAACCTTCCTTCACTTTCTATGGAAACCACCGTTTACACATCAGGGGCATTTGAGGAAGCACCTTCCTGGATCTGTGAGTCGGTTTTCAGAAGCTTCCTCCACAAGGCTTCAAGGGAAAACCTCAACTGTCTCATTTCCTAGAAAAATAAATCTGAGGTTTCTTCTTGTGGCTTTGTGATCTTAGCCAATGTTTCTGAGGGGCTACAGATACATCACCTAATCCTCATTACAACCTCATGAGTGAAGCCAGCACTACCCCCATTGGGCAGATGCAGAAACTGAGGCTCAGAGAGGCTAAGTGTTACTTGCTCGAGGTTTCACTGCAGTGACTAGAGCTGGATTTGAACCCTGGCATTTGACTCTGGAGTCCCAATCTTCACCATGAAGCTCTACTTTCTCCTTGTCCACCCCATTCTACAAGATCTGCCACTTCCAGTTCCCTAGGATAAAGAGTCTTCCAAAATTCAGATTCTCTTTTTGGATTCTCAGTTCAATGTGCCCTGGAGGACCTGATCATTTAAAAGACTGCCGTTGGGGCGCCTGGGTGGCTCAGTTGGTTGAGCAACCGACTTCAGCTCAGGTCATGATCTCACGGTTTGTGAGTTCGAGCCCCGTGTCGGGCTCTGTGTGGACAGCTCAGAGCCTGGAGCCTGCTTCGGATTCTGTGTCTCCCTCTCTCTCTGCCCCTCCCCCACTCATGCTCTGTCTCTCTCTCTCTCTCTGTGAAAAATAAATAAACATTAAAAAAAATTAAAAAAAATAAAAAATAAAAAAAAAATAAAAGACTGCCGTTGCCTAAGTGGTTTTTTACAAGAAAAATCTGATGTGGCAAATTATTTTGCTTTTATAAGTGAGGTTTCCCTCTCTTTGTCTAGAGATTCCCCAGGCGATATAAATGAAAGTATCTAGTGCATTTTGCCTGGCACACCCTGAGTACTAAATATTTGTTGATTCTAATTTTGTGCCTCTACGAATCCAACCGAAAACATCCACTCAGCCATTGCCCAACTCATCTCCAGTCATGTGCCTGTCAAGCTGGGACAGCCCAATATATGCCCCCGTGCCAGGCATCTAAAGACCCCTCTCTTTTTCTTCAAAATACACAAACTTCTACAAAGTACATAGGTTACCAGATAAGCATGCAGTTCCTCCCTGGGGTCATCTGCTCCTGATGACGCTTATTAAAATAGGAAACTATTTTAAAGCAAAATCAACAATCAGAAGTATTCTCCATTCTGTATGGCTGCTTTCCACAGATAATAAAACCCCATCGGGGCGCCTGGGTGGCGCAGTCGGTTAAGCGTCCGACTTCAGCCAGGTCACGATCTCGCGGTCCGTGAGTTCGAGCCCCGCGTCGGGCTCTGGGCTGATGGCTCGGAGCCTGGAGCCTGTTTCCGATTCTGTGTCTCCCTCTCTCTCTGCCCCTCCCCCGTTCATGCTCTGTCTCTCTCTGTCCCAAAAATAAATAAAAAACGTTGAAAAAAAAATTTAAAAAACAAAAAAAAACAACCCATCAACTGGCTCCAAAGAAAAAGTGACCTACATAACAATGACAACACAAATAACAATCCTCCACTGAAATGCTCAAAAGCTGGGATTGTGGTAAAGCCAAGATTCCCAGGGAGTCTCAGGACCCGGTGTCTTGACTGTAAACTTGGAGCAGATAAAGGAAGGCCTCTCTGAGATCAGAACTTCCAGGGATAGGACAGAAATCCCAAATGGCAGGTGCAAGGCAGTTGTAGTCAGAACTGAACAAGACAATGCAAACAGTATCCGGTGTCCAAGGAAAAACACAGAAAACCAGTGTGTGTCCGTTCTGCTTGAGAAGATCTCAGAAGAATAATTTTGTAGATGAATCAGACAAGAATAAGGTTGCAAACGACTCCATCATGTCAAATAACCAAGGCAAGGCCTGTGTCTAAAGTACTCTCATAACACCTGAAGAGTAATTCAGCTCATCGATGTGGCTGTGCTTACATACTTGTTTTTCTTCACCAAATGGATCAATCCTTTTGGTCACATTCCTCATCAGTGGATGGAGAAGCTCAGTAGTGGTGCCCAGAGTGTCCCAGAAAGGGTCTCCCAAGAAAATAAAGTTGCATCAAAAGCTGCTGAAGGAAATTGTAGGTACAAAACAGGGATCTGAGAGGCAGGACACCCAGGTTCTGGCTTGGAACCTGACATTGACTCTCTTTGAAACTCTGGACAAGTCATTTGGATCTCCATCATCCCTCTGGACCTCCATTTTCCCATCTATAAAAAAATCCAAACAGCTCTCATCTGAAAAGTGTGGGAGGCTGTGGGAACCCATCAGTTCCCCCTGATAACAGTCAAGCCCAGAGTTTCTTATAACATTTAACATATACTTAGCACACAACCTGGCAATCCCACAGCTCGGTATACAACCAAGATAAATGAAATCTATGTTCGCACAAAAACCTGTATGCAAATATTTATAACAGCTTTATTTATAAATGCCCCAAACTGTAATCAACTCAAATATCCTTGGTGGGTGAGTGAATTAACACTGGCACATCCATACAGTGGGATCACCACTCAGGAACGAACCATTGATACAACAACATGAATGGATTTCTTTTCTTTTAAATTTCTTAATGTTTATTTATTTATGTAGAGAGGGAAAGAGAGAACATGAGCAGAGGAGAGGCAGAGGGAGAGGGAGAGGGAGAGTCCCAAGCAGGCTCCATGCTGTCAGCACAGAACCTGACCTGGGGCTCGAATCATAAACTGTGAGATCATGACCTGAAATCATGATCATGATCATGAGATCATGAGCCAAAATCAAGAGTAGCACACTTAACCGACTGAGCCACCCAGGTGCCCCAACAATATGAATGGCTTTCAAATGCATTATGCTAAACAGAAGCCAGAAACAAAGGCTACATACTGCACGATCCATTAAATGATATTCTGGAAAAGGCAAAACTATAAGGATGGAGAACAGAACTGTAGTTGCAGGGAGGGGGTGGGGGAGAACTTGACTACAAAAGGGCAGCACAAGAGAATTTGGGAGGAGGGTGATAGGACCGTTTTGTATCTTGATTGTGGCAGTACATGATTCTAGGCATTCATCACGATGCACAGGACGGAACAAAATAAGGAGTGAACTTCACTGTAATTAAATTCAAAAAATAAATAATTAAAAATCATTTTAAAACTCAAGCCCAGATCCTCCAAGTCTGAAAAGAGAGAAAAACTCCCCAGTGAAGAGACAGAGAGATGGAAAAAGAGAAGTGACCCCAATGTCAACTCCAGTTTCCCAGGAGCCACCTACGCTCTTCCCATTGGCTTTACTGGGCACTGTTGCCCATATACCAACCATGCCCTTGTTTCAATGCTTCAGCCCATCAGACACCAGACCAGAGCATGTCATGTAATTTGTCTAAAGACTCAGGGCCAAGAAAGGGTAAATAAACCCAGAGAGTAATGCCCAACTCACTGGCTACCTGCCTGGTTCCTGTTCCACGTCACTGAGCCAGAGGCCACTTCTACTACTACCAGGCTGGCCAAAGACCTGTAGACTCAAGAAAGCAAAACCAAGAGGAGCGACATTGGTACAAAGGCCCAGTTTCCCAGCCCAATCTCTTGAATGAGCACATTCTTCTTGACTGATTGACATCGGAAATGCCCACCTCCTTCAAGGGAGACTCCTCCACCAGGGCTGCCGGAGAAAATATGAGATGCCCAATAAAGTTGAATTTCAGATAAACAAAGAAGACTGTTCTGATAGAAGTACAGTGCAATATTTGTGTGTTATTTTGATTTATTCAATCTGACAATCCTGTCCTCCATCCACTGGGGTGTGGCCTCACCTACCACACATCAGAAGGAAATTTGTTACGCTTCCATCAACTTAGATTCACACACCCATATTGTTCATCTCCTAGCACATCCCCTGGGGATTACAGACCTGGCTCTGTCAGGCAGATCTCTCTAGAAACCTGGCCCCAAAGCAGACAGAGGTGCTAAGGAAGGGGAGGGAAGGCCAGGCAAATAGCACACCCTTTCCAACTTCTACTGCCTCCCAGAAACTGGACCCCAAGGTAAAATGGAAAAAGGCAAACCTAGCCTGAGAATCTATTCATGAGCGGGCTGGAGGGAGGGCACCCAAGCCCTCCCAGGCCTCCCCCCCTGTACACATCAGATCCTCTCAAAGGATATCACAGGTCACCCCCAGAAGACTCCCACAGACGGACTCTGCAAACAGCCCACCTGTGGGTCTTCCGCAGTCACCCCTGGACAACTCACAGCGGTCTTCACACTTTCCAAAGCCCTGCAGTTATAGCAGGTGCCTGGGGGAGGTGCCACCCACAGCTTCCCCCCCCCCACCCCCACACCCCACAAAAGCAGGTGGCGCTGCCTTTCTGGGAGCACAAAGGAAACATCTTTTCAGAATTTATGTTAGAAGCTCCAGCAGGTGCTCAGCAGCCGCTCTCCAGGTGTGAAGCTGAAGTGCCAGGGCTTTGGGTGAGATCAGCTATCAGGAGGCGAGTCATGAGAAGAAAGACAGCTAAAGGTGGGGCGGATCGTCCCCTGTTCCTGGGTGTCTAAAACATGGGTTAGCATTCTCAGCAGGGGTCCAGATGGTGTCTCAAGTCCTCCTCATCTGGTCCCACCGTCCACCGTCCACACAGTTACCAAACATTTCTTGAACACCTCTGCGTTCCAGGCACTGTGCTAGTGCTGTGGTTACAAAGATACATACAAAACAGTGCTGGCACTCCAGGAGCTCACGTTCTGGGGGCAACTGCCACCACAACAGACCAAGAGGATAATAGAGCTGAGTGTGGGGGTGATGGGGGCACAGAGGGGCTGCTGAGGCCTGTGGGCTGGGTTTTCTGGAGATCAGGTTGGAGCTGGGTCTCAAAAGAGGAGGGGCACAGCTTGGAGATTGGAGAGGGATAGCACTCCAAGCAGAGGCCGGGACAAAGGCACAGAGGCAAGAAGCTGAGAGCACGCAGGGTGTATTCAACAGTATGCTGGGCCAGGAAATCAGGGGCAAGAGATAGGAATGGAGGGCCTGGGGGTGGGGGTGGGGGCATTGGCATGACAAGTTCAGGGGTTTTCACTCTATCCTGAGCAGACATGAGGGCTTTTAACATGTCAGGGGACCATGTCCAAGGAGCATCTCACAAAGGCTACTCCAGGTACATCCAGCGTTGGGGTACCAATGTCTGCAGCAGGCCAGGGCAGTAGGAGTAGAGAGCAGGAGGCAGATTTGAAAAGCACTTAGGAGGCCATGTATCAGCAGATGTGGAGATTAATGGGACATGGGAGGTTGAGGTGGAGGCAGAGGAAGGTGAATTCTGGGTTTCCGGATTCCATGGTTCTTCAGGTTCAAAACACCAGTCACCTGGCGATGATCACTTAAATGACCTGAATTTTGACACCAGGGTGCAGCACTGTGGTTTTGTTCTAGCAAACCAGGCACACCTCCAGGCTCCCTGCTCAGACCAATCAAGCCCCATCCCCAAACCCCATGACACAAGTTCTTACAAACACAGCTCTCCAATCTGCCGCCTATTCCAACCTCTCCCTGACCATTTCAGCCTTAGTTTCATGGATGTGGCTGGGCCCATATCTATCTGCACAAACAGGTTATCAGGGTCCCGTGTGGACTTTTAGTGGCCACCATGATGATGTCCTGAAGGCATCAAAGATGTCAACCAAAGTACAAGAATATGGCTCCATCATAGAGGAAGCAATGAGGGGAATGGAGCCCCTGAGAAGGAGTCTGGAACCTGCCCCCGCCCTCTGGAGCTCCGCATCCTTGCTGTCCAGTAATGAGCATGCAAAGGCCACAGTCCTATTGGGTCTAAGATCCTGCAGAGGTTGAAACTGAGTATATACAGCTCAGTGCTGCCGCCTACTGTTCTCGTCCTGACATTACACTCATTTAGCGCCAGTGAACACCTCCACTCCGCAGAGGATTCTCCCAGGACAGGGCCGGGACCTAGGACCCCCCAGGGCGGGGAGGGGTGCTCATTCCCAACACCCGAACGTCTGAACTGAAGGCAGAGAGAATGCGGTTAGGAACTGGGTCAGCGCAGCCACAGGGGTATTAGCCAGAATGAAGGAGATGCTCTAAAGATTGCAGGGCCCGCTACCAGTGAGTCCGCACGTCCAGTGGCAAGAGTGATGGGTGATGTGCGGTTGCAGAGCTGTTCAGGCTGGGGCCAGAGAACCAGCATGTCATGGGGAGGCTTGGAGGCAAGGGCGGGGAGCACAGACTAGACCCGAAGTGGGCTGCTGTGGCCCGCGAGCCAAATCCAGCCAGACTGTTTATGTACGGCTCACAAGCAAAGAATGATTTTTATATTTTAAAATGGTTGGGAGGGGCGCCTGGGTGGCTCAGTCCGTTAAGCATCCGACTTCGGCTCAGGTCATGATCTCGCGGTCCATGAGTTCGAGCCCCGCGTCGGGCTCTGTGCTGACCGCTCAGAGCCTGGAGCCTGTTTCAGATTCTGTGCCTCCCTCTCTCTGACCCTCCCCCGTTCATGCTCTGTCTCTCTCTGTCTCAAAAATAAATAAACGTTAAAAAAAAATTAAAAAAAAAATAAAATGGTTGGGAAAAAATCAAAGGAAGGATAAGAGTTGTGACAGAAACCATATGGTCTGCAAAAATCTAAAATATCCACTATCTGGCCTTTTACAGAAGTTTGGCAACTCCTGGACTGGACAGCAGTGGAAGTCTCTCCACGCTGAGATGCTGATCGGGGGTCACGCCGTCCCCAAGTCCCGCAGACGAAAGCCTTGCCTGCGCCCCCAGGACCCTCACATCCAGCACAAGACCCAGCCGGCCTCCTCATAGCCCCCACCAGGGAGAGAGGACAGGACCCACAGTCTGCCAAGGGTCAGTGAGAGTCAGAAGGAGGCAGAAGGAGAGCAGTTTGGCTCAAATGTGCTGATTCCCAAGGCTCTCTCTGGGCCTGTGCTGGCACAGCTGTTTTACAGAGGGGCTGACGCTCCCCCTTGGAACTTTGTCAGGGATTACATGACTCTCTGAGGCCTGAGAAAAATACTTCAGCAGTTCTGGTAGGCCCTGATTTGCCAGAAAGTTCCCCTGTGCCCAGTGCAACTCATAGGACTTGTCAAAATGACCTCCTTTCATGCTGCAAATCCCTTCTCAACAAGGAAAACCTGCTGACGGTTCAGTTCTTTTGTTAACAACCAAAATTAAAAAAAAAAAAAAAAAAAAACGAAGAAGAAGAAGAAATAAAAAAAAAAATCCTTAGTTCCTGCTCCTTCTCAGAGGAGAGGAAGTCATTAGTAACATAAATGAAGCAAGATTTTAACCCTCCGGTAATTTCTTGCTCTGTCTCCTGTCTCCAACAGCAGGTACCATGTGACTGAAGAACAAGAATGCCTGATGACAAGAGTCACCACACTGTGAGCACACCTCACATGCCAGGCCCTCTACCGACATTGTGTCAGCAGGGAGGGCAGGGTTGCTGCCTTTACAGCGGTAGCGGTGGTCCTGGGAGCCTGAAGTATCATGGTGTGCTAGGCCAAGCTCTGTTCTCTGTGCCTGGAGACCACTTGGCCTGTTCTAGGGGCCACGAAGGCCGGAGCCTCCAAAAAGGAGAGTAAGAGGTAGCAGGAGCCATGGGTAGTGTGTGGGGGCCACTCACTGTCCTGACTCTGGATTCAGCAGCTGTGTGTCAACTCCTCAAAGACTCTATACACGGATGCAATGAAATAGCCCTGGCAAAATGTCTGCCTGCAGAACGCCCTCAATAAATGTTCATTTTCCTTACATTTCTTTGACCCCCCAACATGGAGAACACATCACCAACTCCTTTCTCACAGGTTAGTTTCAAGGCTCAGATGAGATAAAGGAGGCAGTGGAGCCATACAGCTATAAATCTCTATGGTCATGCAGTCACTCAGCAAACATTTCTTAAACACATTCTAGGTGCTGCTTCGTGGACTAGGTTCAGGGGTGCAGGGGGACAAGAAGCAGTCCTTGCCCTCATGGAGGGTTTTTTTTTTTTTAATGTTTATTTATTTTTGAGAGAGAGATACAGAGTGCAAGACGGGGAGGGGCAGAGAGAGAGGAAGACACAGAATCCGAAGCAGCCTCCAGGCTCTGAGCTGTCAGCACAGAGCCCGACGCAGGGCTTAAACTCACAAACCAGGAGATCATGACCTGAGCCAAAATCGGACGCCCAACCGACTGAGCCACCCAGGTGCCCCAACCCTGATGGAGATTTAAGTAACTTTTCATTAATAAAGATGACGTGTTTTTATTACTCGAGGCCAGGATCGTTGTGCTGAAGAGGCAGGGAGCAAACATATTAACCTGGGGGCTTCCTATTCCAATGTTAACAGTCTCATGACCTGAGTCATCATTTATTTACCTGGAAAATGGGATAATGTTTGTGAAAATTGAACAAAATAATGTGCATGAAAGAAAGCACTTAGCATGGTCTACGGCAAATGGTAGACCTTAAAAATGTTAATCAGATGACACCCTGATAAACATAGTAAGGAAGCATAAGCACATTCATCTTTAAAAAACGGTAATTTTTTTAAGCTGTAGGGGGCGCCTGGGTGGTTCAGTCAGTTAAGCGTCGGACTTTGACTCAGCTCATGATCTCACAGCTCAGCTCGTGTGTTCAAGCCCTGGGTCGGGCTCTGTGCTGACAGCTCAGAGCCTGGAGCCTACTTCTGATCCTGTGTCTCCACTCTCTGCTTCCCGCCCCCCATCTCATGCTCTCTCTCTCTCTAAAGTAAATAAACATTAAAAAAAAAAAAAGATTGAGGTTTCAGGGAAAGCTCAGGTAACTTGAGTCCCCAGGGAACAGGTCTGGGAAGTCAGATGTTGACTCCTTCATACATCCACCCCCTTCTGCCATTGGTCCTCCCTGAGCCCCTAAACAATGCCTTCCACAAAGGCAGTGCCCATGGATATGTTAATAACGTTAATCACTCCCCTTGATAGAGCACTTGCTATATGCTGACACCCAGAATCTCACTAAATTCTCACTGCAAGCCTATAGGGAGGCACTATTGTCATCCCCATCTTACAGATGGGGAAGACGAGGCACAGAAAGTTTTGGTAAATTGCCCAAGATCACACAGCTGGCAGTGAGAGCATCCAGGATTTGAACGCTAGTCCATCTGACTGCAGAGCCCACAGGTTCACCACTGGGTAAATGACCTGAATCTCTAGGGTGGGTCTGGGCAAGGCAGTGAGTGCTGGTGCTACATACGATCCTAATAGCAGCTGCTGTGTGTTACGCACTACGTGCCACACACTTCTGCACTGTGTCTTAAAGCAATCTCAAAAGTATAACAACAACCGTCCCACCTGCGTCAGCTAGGAACGGCGCTGTGGCTGAGGAACTCACCTGTCTTCTCTATGTGTCAGTGATTTCCCGAGTTATAATTGTTGCTTTTATATATAATACTAGTGCTGACTCTGGGCCAGGAATGCTCTAAGCACTTTGCAGACATTAATTAAATGGGTACTACTGTTACCCTCACTTGGAGGAAACAGGGTCACTTGGCCGGGGTTACCTGGGCTGTAGGTGGCAGAGCTGGCCGCAAACCCAGGCAGTGGGGTTCCAGAGCCTCTGTGCACAGCCCAGTATGCTCCCTCCTTGAGCTGCGCTGGGACCCTTTTCCCCAGACGACTATTAAGTGAACAGTGCTCAGCAGACAATTGCCTCGGTTCCCCCCTGGCCCCAGAGAAAGCTTTACATCTCTGGTTTGCACAGATGAGTGGAATGAGAATTCTTTGATTAAATATTGCCCAGGAAAGGGGTGTATTTCACCCCATATTCTCATCCACTGCAGGACCTCCCCAACATAATATTTGGGCACCCTTGATCGGGGCCTTGCCTTTGCCAACGACTGATAATATCCAAATTAGCCAAAATGAAACCCTAGAAAACCAGTGGATCCCAGCACTGTCAAGGTCATTGGAAACAGGGGCCTGGGACACTGTCACAGCCAAGAGGAGCCTAAGGTCACATGATGATGAATTGTAGTATGGCATCCTGGATGGCATCCTGGAACAAAGGACATTAGGAACAGACTAAGGAAATCTTAATAAAGTAAGAACTTTTAGTTAATAAAACTATTAACACTGGGTCATTAATGTACCATACTAATGTAACATGGTAATTATAGGGGAACCTGGATGTGGGGTATATGGGAACTCTCTATACTATCTCTGCAATTTTTCTATAAATCTAAAACTGTTCTAAAAATAAAAGCGTATCATAAAAAATATATACTCATTAATAATACTACTTAATTTTACAGCTGTGACTACTTTTTCACATTTCAATTTGTCTCGGTCAGCTTGGCTTATAACAAAATCTCATAGATCAGGTGGCTTAAAAAACAGACATTTATTTCTTACAGTTCTAAAGGGTATAAAGTCCAAGATCAAGGTGCCAGCAAATTTGATGGTTGATGAGGACTCTCTTCCTGGCTTTCAGACAGCTACCTTCTTGCTGCTGCATGTTCAATATGACTGATAATCTTTAGTATCCTTTCCTCTGCGTACAAGGGCACGAATCCCATAACGAGAGCCCCACCTGTTCTAAACATGTTCACCTCCCCAGAGCCTCACTTCCTAACACCATTACAGTAGGGGTTAGGGCTTCAATATATAGATTCTGGAAGGGCACACTCAGTCCATGACACAGCTGAATTCAACAACAGTGTATGAATGCCCCTCCACAAAAGCAGTCCACTCAAAATTAAAGTATTCCTTCCTATCACCTCGCACTTGTCAGGGTAGCTATCATCAAAAAGCAAAAGCACCAACAGATAGTGGTGAGGATGTGGAATCCTTAGACACTGTTAGTAGGCATGTAAAATGGTACAGCTGCTTTGGAAAACAGTGTGGGGTTTCTTCAAAAAATTAAAAATAGAACTATCTTAGGATCCAGCAATCTACTTCTAGGTATCTCTCTAGAAAAACTGAAACTGGGATCACAGGGAGTTATTGGCACTCCCTCGTTCCTTGCAGCAGTATCCAAAATAGCCAAAGTATGGAAACAGCCTGAAACCCATCGACAGATGAATGGATAGAGAAAATGTGGTGTATACATACAATGAAATATATTCAGCCTTCAAAAAAGATATCCTGCCATTTGTGACCACATGGACAATCCAGAAGACACGCTGTTATGTGAAATAAGTCAGTCATAGAAGGACAAATACTGCATGATTCCACTTATATGGAGTATCTGAAACAGTCAAACTTATAGAAGCAGATGCTAGAATGGTAGTTACCAGGGGCTAAGGGGAAAGGGG
Source organism: Panthera pardus (assembly GCF_024362965.1). Taxonomy (NCBI): domain Eukaryota; kingdom Metazoa; phylum Chordata; class Mammalia; order Carnivora; family Felidae; genus Panthera; species Panthera pardus. Next base: position 41,176,085 of record NW_026526688.1, on the reverse strand, counting down.
AGTGAGCAAGTGTTGTTTGATGGGTATAGAGTTATGGTTATACCAGATAAGTACATTCCAAGGGTCTGCTGTAAAACTTTGCGCCTATAGTTAACAACACTGTACCGTGCACTTAAAAATTTGTTAAAGAACCGGGGCACCTGGGTGACTCATTTGGTTAAGCGTCCGACTTCAGCTCAGGTCATGATCTCGCGGTTCGTGGGTTCGAGCCCCACATCGAGCTCTGTGCTGACATCTCAGAACCTGGAGCCTCTTCAGATTCTGTGTCTTTCTCTCTCTCTCTCTCTCTCTCTCTCTCTGCCCCTCCCCTGCCGTGCTCTGTCTCTGTCTCTCTCAAAAATAAAAAAAAGTTAAAAAATTTTTTTTAATTTAAGAAGGTAGATGTCACGTTAATGTTCTTACCACAAAATCAAAACAAACCAAAAAAAAAAAAAAACAGAAGCAAAAGCCACAACAACAACAACAAAACCACAAAAGGACACAAGAGAACTTTTGGAGGCAATGGATATGTTTATGGCCATGATTGTAGTGATACTATCATGGGTATATACCTAAGCCTAATTCATCTAATTATATACACCAAATGTGTGTAATGTTTTGTATATTGACTATGCTTCAGTAAAACTGTGAAAGAAAGAAAAAAGGGAGAAAGAGAATGGGATCCTTCCTGCCACACCCAGGGCCCCTGCACCCCACACAGGTACAGGGAGGCCCATCCTGTGAGACAGGGGCAGCACACATCCCTGGGCTCAGGACTCCTCCAGCCAATCCAGCCCTGTCTTACCGGGAGCATCACTTCCAGAAGAAATACCTTGTGTTCCCAGAGCTGAGGCTACAAGTGGTTTGTTCAAAGCCAGGGATGGTGTTGGACTGGGACAGCCTCCTTTCAGCAGGTAGGAAGCCGTTCTCTGAGCTGGGAGGAAACTAGAAGGCACTGTGCGAGTCACTAGCAAGACTACCCTGGAGGCCAGAGAATGACATTGGGGGTGATGATCTGGGGGGAGGGGGGAGCTCCAGGGGACGTGGGAGCGGACAAGCACAGCGTCACTTCTTGCACAGAGCTGCAGCTTCCAAGTAAAGTCTGCAGTCAAGCCCAGCTTGACCCTTTCCCAGCTCAAGTGACCCCGGGCAAACCACATGTCCCCTTTAAGACTCAGTTTCTTCAACTGTAAAGTGGACATAAGACACCTACCTCCTGTGATTGCTGTCAAGATGAAATGAAAACATGTGCTAATATTTAGATATGAAGGTAACTACTCAAAGACCTAAACGGAGAAACAGCTAAAGTAGCTGTGTTTGGGATTGGGGGCAGGGGTTGGAAAGGACGAGGGGAGGGATCGTTGCTTTTATTTAACCATGTGCATCCATTATTTGGATAGAATAACGGAAAACATGTTTAAAAGTGAGATCATGCAGGGCGTGTGACTGGCTCAGTCGGTTAAGCGTCTGACTCATGGGTTCGGCTCAGGTCATGATCTCAAGGTTTGTGAGTTTGAGCCCCGCATCTGGCTCTGTACTGACAGTGCAGAGCCGGCTTGGGATTCTTTCTTTCTCTCTCTCTCTCTCTCTCTCTCTGTCTCTTCTCCTCCCCCACTAGAACTCCTCTTTCTCTCTTTCAAAATAAATGTTTATTTCAAATGTTTATTGCGATCGTGCAGGTAAAGCTCTCAGCCCTGTGTCAGCGCGCACAGCAAACAGTGCAAACTGTACACCTGAGAGTCAGAAGATTCTATCTGTCGCTCAAGGCATTCCCTGGGGCTTCCTGGGAAGACTGAAGGGACGATGATGGGAGTCCAGAAAATCTCAACAAGTGAGACTGATGGACACTAATTTTACCAAGCCTTAGAACACCACAGCAAGCAGATGTCTCTTGAAGTTTGCAGGCCATCTGAGAACAAATTGACAGCAGCTTATAAGTGTATGGAGCTTGCTAAGCCAAGATATGGTGCAGGCTAGAAATCATAGCGAGGGAGGTCAGGAAGGGCTGCCATAAATCTCATATCATGAAACCATATATTTGCCACTGAGAGGAGCCCAGGAGGCTTGGGAGCGTCTGAGGCCATTTGAAGTTGAAGCCTTAAAAGGCAGCTGTGCCCTGACCTTGTCAAACCTCTTTCTGCCAGATCTTGGTACCACCTAGGGACAGCCATATGTGACCTGGTCTAATAAGGATGGCCAGACACAGGCACAGCTTTGAAGCTATACTACACGGGCAGACCCAGGTCAGGAAAGTCGATGGACAGGTCCATAGGCCTCTGCACCTGCCGGCCCAGGACGAGCCGGTACAGGTGACAGTCTCCCCCACCTTCATCAGCAGTGCAACACCCCTTGCCTCACCCCAACACACACAGACACACCCCACTACAAACACCCCGCATCCCACCCCCCCCACACACACACGTGCACACATGTACACATACTCCCGTGGAGGGGCAAACACAGAATAATTTAGAGGCTCTGGGCTCCAGCCTCACCAGCTGTCAGTAATGACCCGGCCTCGCTATTTAACATCCCCGATCTGAGGCTTCCACAACAATACGCACAGACCTACCTCCAGAGAGCCATGGCAAAGACAGACAGGAGACAACAAGCCTGTGAAAGAGCTATATAAATTGCAAATCAGTTTATGAAATTGTGAGCTGTTATTGTTATTAATTAAGTGATCGGTGGTGCTTTAGGTTACAGCTGACCCTTGAACAAGGGGGTTATGGGCACCAACCCTCCTGCACAGTCAAAAATCCACAAATAACTTCTGACTCCCCCAAATGTAACTACCAATGGCCTTGATTGGAAGTCTTACTGATAAACATAAATAGTCGATGACAACATATTTGTATGTCATATGTTTTACACACTATATTCTTACAGTAACTGAAGCAAGAGAAAAGAAAATTTTATTAAGAAAAGAAGGAAGAGTGGGGCGCCTGGTGGCTCAGCCAGTTAAGCGTCTGACTTCAGCTCAGGTCATGATCTCACAGCTTGTGGGTTTGAGCCCTGCGTCAGGCTCTGTACTGACAGCTCAGAGCCCGGAGCCTGCTTCAGATTCTGTGTCTCCCTCTCTCTCTGCTCCTTCCCCGCTTGTGCTCTGTCTCTCTCTCTCTCACAAGTAAATAAACATTTAAAAAAATAAATAAAAGAAGGAAGAGAAAATACACTTACAGTGCCGTACTGTATTCATCAAAAAAATCCACGTACAAGCTGACCCGTGCAGGTCAAACCCATGCTGTGCAAGGGTCAGCAGTATATAAAATCTGATTTCCTCATGCAAGGAAATAAGAAGGAAGTGATTGGGGGCAAGTCCAGAGTAGGAAGAGAAAAGGTCAGAAGCAAGAGCCTCGACAGTGTTCCCTGGGAAGAACTTTCTGGACCTGCCTCAGGTGGCACTAGAACCCGAAGTTTCAATCTGCACCAGCCACAGGATGCAAGGAAGGAAACAGTTGTCTTTACTCAGCTGACACAGTTGGTTTTTTATTTTTCCAGAGACACCCCACCCCCCAAACAGTTGGGCAGCCGGTGTGGTCCTACAAGGGTGTCATTCCTAAGCCCCTCATTCCCTTCCTCTTTCTTTATTGGCCTCCCAGCTGGTGCCTATGCCTGCAAAGTTCTCTCCAGGAGGCGGAGGGGAAGCTGATGGAAAGGAGTGAGGGCTTTGAGACCTGGGGGTGTTTCGATGGTGAAACAGTGAGTCACTCCCTTCCCGCTATGGGCTATGGACCCACTCATTTCGTGAGTGAGGAAAGGAGATGCATTTAACTCTAGGAAGCAAGCTCATTTGCATGATCATTTACATCCATGTACAGAAGCTATGCCTTCCTATGAAATAATCTGAGTATGCGTAAAGGCAAAAGGAAATGTGCCTTTCTGTTCCTCTTCTCCATCTGTTTTTCTCCTTCCCCTCTCACTACTTTCTTAAACATACCAAACGATTTTAAGCTTTCACAAGCAAAAAATACACGTCACTGCATATATTACACAGAGATTTGCAGAATGCTTACACATTGGGGTCACCCAGAAGTCCTGCTTCCTTTCCCGTTTCCCCCCACCTCATCCACAAAATCATTTTCACTGCCTTCTCTGCAAAATGGAATGCTTCAGATTTCTGTGTTCATTGTCCACAGAATCAAAGAATTTTTGAACCAAAAGGGCATGTGAGTGGTGAAGCAGACTGAGGGTAGCATTATGTGTCTATGGCTGGACAGACAAGATCCCCTTGACCATTGTAGAAAGGAGGAAACTGAGGCGATGGCATGACTGTGGCGTGACTGGGTTCATGCAGCTTGCTATGGATACCACCAAAGCCCTCACCAGAGTCCAGAGCTCCTTCCACAAGACCACGTTGATGCATTATACTGGCAAACTGGCAGATTAGGCAGAGTCACCTTTGTGCCCTAAAAGCCCCTATCTGGCAGTATTCACCCACAGAAGAGGAGCACCAGATGAGCCGGGCCTGGAGCTCGGACAGAGTTCCACCAAGGCCTCCATGGGCCTCGGTGCGAGCAGACATGTGTCACCTGTCCCCATCTGAGCCTGCTCCTGAAGCCAGCAGCTCCGAAGGCTCTCAGGGACTGGCATTTGTCCCAGGAACAGAGGCCAAGGGCAAATCGCTTCTTAATTACTGCTTACAGTGCAAGTTTTTGCTCTGGCCTGGACAATGGCCAATCCCCCAAAACACATTGAGTCTCTTATCAGCCTGCAGTGAATTGATCCTGGGAATTGATCCTTGTCTGACCCATGGATTCTACTGTAACTGGAGAAGCTGCCACAGCCACCCCCAGCCACAGGCTCCTCTCTGCAGCTGCAAGAGGCCCAAAGGTCCCTCTTCCACCTGCTCTGCCCGGACCCCACTTATCCCAGCCCTTCAGGTGGTCCGAGGCCAGGCCTGCTTTCCTGGGGGCCTCACCCACTAGCCTGGTCTGTGCCACATGTCCAAAGGCTCCAAAACACAACAGCTCCTAAGCCCCCCACCCCCATCTGCCACAGCCCGTTGCAGCCACAGAGCACTTTCACCACCCATCTGTCATCAGGTTTTCTACACACCCTCCGAGGCAGGTGAGAAAGGAAAATAAAAAAGTTGCTTTTCCCACCTTACAGTGAAGAAACTGAGATTTAGAGAGTAGAACAGAGTTGCAGATTCAGAACCGAGAGAGAAGATACATTCAGATAATTAGGACACTCAGCGTTGACAACCAATAACCCCTAAATCTCAGTGCCTTGACATGATCACCTCTTGCTCATATCACAGTCTCATGTGAGCTTGGGTGGCTTTCTGGGTGGCTGTCCTCCAAGGGGACACTCAGGGATGGAGATTCCTTCCATCCTGGGACACCTCTGTTTCTACATTTACCTGGGGAGGCAAATGTGAGGAGGAGGACACAGGTGGACCTATGGTGAGGCCAATGATGGTACACGTCACTTTTGCACACAGTTCACTGGCCAGAACTAGCCATGGGACTGCTAACGGTAGGGGAGCCTGGGGAATGTCAGCTTTCTGTGGGTCCAGGAAGAAGAAATGGACAGGGAGCATCGAATCACTTTCTGCCACAGAGGGGACAGTGATGCTAACTCTTATCCACAGAGTTCCATGTGGTGAGCAGTGCACTAGCAGCTATATAATCGTTTTGTTCAATTGCCATGACACAGCTCAATGAATATCACTCATCTTTTCTCGCATGAGGAGATTCAGAGAATCCAAAGCCCTGAGTCCAAATCCCCTGTTCTGACATATGAATACATTCTCCTTGGACAAAGATGAACATAGAGAAAATTATAACCCCTTTTGGCCATCTTTTCTCCCACCCCAGATCCCTCCCAAATTCAGCATTGTTATCAGTTTGATGCGCATCCTTCTGGATCTTTTTGTAAGTGCATTTATATGCATGTATGTACCCACAGTGATTATCCAATTGACTTATCATTTTCTTTAAAAAGAACTGTATTATATACATAGCAATGCAACAAAATCAAACACATACCTCCTATAAACATCTGGTGTTTTTTCCACCAGATCATACAGCCTCCCAGATTTCCACCAGAGAATAATTCTTTTGGAATATGGTAGTGTCTCTAGAAGGTCTTGGCTAAAATGCAGATACCTCACAAGGCCAGTGTAAATCATGAAGCACTAATGGTCATTTGCACCTTAGATCAACATCGTTGGTCTCTTAGAGCCAGATGCACAAATACTATGCACACGGCTGATGCCTTCTCTTCTCCAACAGCCAGCCCTTGGCCTATTGCCCAGTTTGAGGACATGCTCATCTATACCCTAAGACTCTGTCTGATGTTGACAATTTCTCACCAAATCACCAAGGATATTGGGGGCTGAGGGAATGGATTTCTGAGGGTGAAGAAAAAACCCACCCTTTTTGAAAGTGGGACTAGATGAAAGCAACTTGAAAACAGCCTGAGTCTGGATAGTTGAATATACTGTACCCTAAGGGTATCTCATGTAATCCTGATAATTGATGTATGAGGAATGCTGTGAAGAAATGTTAGTTCCACACTCCGCAGTTGGATACCTCAAGTCCAAAGTAGGGAGGTAGACTGATCAAGGTCGGCATGCAAGCCATTCCTTCACTTGCCCAAGACCCCACCTTCTCAAGTCTAGGGCCATTACCCTGAGTGGGGCCTGTCCTTAAGCCCCTAAAACCCATGATTTTATTTATTAAGCTTCTACTTTCTAGTGCCAGACAGGGCACCAGGGATTTGAACCAAACCTAAAAATGATCCAAAAGTCACTCAACTGTATGAACTTTGAACCAAGCTTCAACATTATTTTATTGATCTCTGAATTACATTTGTAGGGACCTGCTTTATATCTCCTACCCATCCTCAAAGACCTAATGGAAACCCCATCTTCTAAGTGAGGTTGCTCTAATGTCTTCACTTGAAGTGATCTGAACTCTCAAGCACTTAATGTCTGTACAATTAATGGATCAATCAATCAGCTTCACCTTGTGCCAACTCTTCTTTGGCACTGGGCTGTTATTCAAATAATTTGCTTTCATAATTTATCAGGAGCTTCTATCCCATATCCCCAAATAGAGGATAATCTCCTTGAAGGCAAAGGCAGGATCCTGACCATGACCGTGAGCCCCACAGAACTCAGCCAGATGCCTTACACACAGAAAGTGCTCAACACACTCTAGGGGACATATATCATTTCAGCATTTTAATACTTTCACATTCAATACTTTCTTATGTTCACCTAACAGGATAATGTGATTTCTAAATGATCTCATATCCTTTCATTAGCACACATCAATCACAATTTATTCTTATAGGCTCTTAACTCTTTTTCACCAACTGTGAAACTTATGAGAAACTTACTTCATCACCATCATCATCTTCATCACCATCATCACCATCACCATGACCATCACTACCATCAGCATCATTATCATCATCTTCATCACCATCACCACCACCACCATCCCTTTATCATCACCACCACCACCATCATCATCATAACCATTACCATTATCACCATCATCATCGTTGTCATTATCATCACCACCACCATCATCATCACCATCATCACCATCATCATCGTCGTCATCTAGCAAGTGTCTACTACTGGCCAGGCACTTGCTATAAGCAGCCAGCATAACAACAATGATCCTCATGTTCCCATCTTACTGTTTCCATCACACCATCACCATCCCACACCAAAGGCTCCCCAGAAATTCTCTCATCGAATCCTCCTAACAGCCCTATGACTGCTCACATGTCTGAGGTCTTCACCATCTTGCGGGCACTGTCTGAAGCACACTACAAGAAGTATATCATTTAATCCTCTATACTGTTCTATAAGGTAAATGCATTGGAAAAATGCATTTTGCAGATGAAGAAACTGAAGCTTAGAGAGGTTGAGTAACTTACTTGAGATCTCACAGCAACTTCTTGAAATGCTTCATAATTATTGAAACTGAGTGATGGTTAAGTTGGGGCTTAGTGGAAACCCTTCTGTGTATATTTGACATGTTTCTTAATAAACATTTAAAATAAACAGTTACTTCAAGCAACAACAACAACAAAACCTTTATCAAAACAGCTTCCGGCTGTAACTCATTCATAGGTAGGTGTTCAATGGTTATTGAATGAAAAACAATAACCATTTTTTATACAGCTAGTAAAGTCAGTGGCTGAACCCAGTATGCCTCAATTCACAGCCCACGCGCCTATGGCCATGCCACGTTGCCTTACCCTCTTTCTTAAGGAGGCGTAATGAATCACCACCACAAGGGAATCCCATTAAAGGGATTTCAGTGGTCTCTGGAAGAGACATCCCTCCACAGAAATTTTGCCTGTGTCCTCCCACTAAATGCACTCCAGTATCTGAGCTGGCCAGGACACCTGGTTTCTGACAGTACAATGCCTTCCTATTCAATTTCAGTGCTTAGAGATCAATACTGGGGCTTCAGAGTTCACAGAGAGAAATTGATGAAATCTTCATCAATATGGACAGCACAGCATGGTCATCAGCTTACTCAGCTGCTTCTCTTTTTCTCACTCCCTCTCTCTTCCTTTCTCATTCTCACTCAAAAGTTTCGCCAGGCCCGGGAATAGCAGAGAACATGGGAGCGGTGGAGTCATGGCATACTGCGGGGTCAGCTGGAAAGCCAGAGCCCACCATGCCACCACTGGATGTAGATCTAGACCCAGGGGAACCAGAGGCAGGGAAAGTGTTCTCAGCACAAAGGGTCTCGCACAGTGCCTGGCACAGAGTAGGCGCTGGATAACATTCATTCCCTCCTGCCCTCCTGCCTGCCGGCCAGAGCTTTCCTCAGCACTGCTCTGCCTCTGGAGATGCCTCCTTCACATGCAAATACCCAAAACACCTGCTAAACTGCAAATGTGTTAACTGGCTCTGCTATTCCATTCTTCTGCCATTGGCCCCCAATCCTACATTCAAACTTCACAATAATAACCTATGACAAGGGGCTTTCTGCACATTATCCTTGATCGCCAAAACTTTTTCAGTCAGATATCATCATCCCCATTTTATAGCTAAGGAAACAGAGGCTTTAGGATGAAAAGCAGTGTCTAAAGATCATACAGCTAGTAGGTGGTTGAGCCCTGGCCACCTACCTGGGAGCAAAAATTCGGGTTGGGGGAAGGAGAGCAAAGTTAGGGGTTCTGAGCCTTAAAGGGGAAGCAGGAAGGCACAGGGTGCCTTGGGGAGGTTTCTAGGGTAGAAGGGAGGAGGCAGAAGTACACAAGGAGGCCAGGGGCTGTTGAAGTCATTAGCCAAGAAACAGAAAATGGATCAGTACAAGGGAACAGCCCACCCTGAGATTCTCCCCTTGTCTGGGTGTTTGGTGGCAGGGTCCATGGGGCAGTAGCTTGGTATGAAAACTAGATGGCAGCTGTGACATTTAGGTGTCACCACTTGCTAATTGGTCATGGTGTTCTCTACAGTTAATTGGAAAAAATATCACCTGTAGTAGTCTATGAGAGCATCCCAATATAGGGTCAGGAATGGGAAACACAGAAAAACCACACACAGGATGTTCCAGTTTGGTCAAAGGGCTCTGCACCAAAAGCCCCCAACCCCACACTGTGGCTACTCTTTATTGAGCAGCTCCCATTTGCCCGGCACAATCTTGTTTCATTCCTCAAGCACTTTCTAGGGGAACAGCCTCAGCCTTATCACAGAGCAGAGGAATGGCTACACGCTGAGGTCCAATGACTTACAGCAGAAGCGTGTCTGGTGGGGGGAGGGAACCGGGAGCCCAACCCAGGTCAGTCTGGGCCCAAAGTATCCATCTTTCCTTTCCTCATGCCCTGGCCATTGCAGCACGTGGATTTTTCCTGCTCTTGAATGTCTATCAAGAAGGACGTTCTAAGGCTTCCCCACACTTGGCCCAAGTCTCAGAAATGTTCTCCCAGCCCTCAGCCTGAACCCTGCAGTCTTTGATCGGGACTAATCTTCCTTCCCTTCTCTTGGTCAGCAGGTGGTCCCTGCTTTAAGCAGACTAAGTATACAAAAATCCAGACTTAGAAAAAAAACTTTAAAATTGTGAAACAGAAGAGAGAGAAAGCATTCGCTTAACCAAAAGTCTTCTTTGTTTTTATGGGATTCCCTTAGTACATTCAAAAATAAGACTCAATTTACAAAATTCATTTGACACTCAACTTTTCAGGAACATGACTATTGTCAATTTAGAAGAGAACAAAACAGTTCTCTTTCCTGGCTTTCCTCCTGGTACTGACATGCCAAAAAGAGTCAGGGTTTGCTAAAAAATGATTTACTCTACAAAAATGTTCTGGCAACTTTGCTTACAATGTCTCTTTAGTGCAATGTTCAAATAAACTTTTGGAATTTCTGCATCGCAAAGGCAAAATAGGGAGGGAAAACTTAAAAATGCTCTGACAAGATCAATGAAATAGATTTTAGACTTTACCTTCTTCGGGGGACTGCACACTTAATGTTTTTCTTCCCCTGGGTCATTTTTCAACTTGAAATTTTATTATTGATTTTGTTCTAAGTTATATCGATGTACCATTCTTTCTAAAAATCTAATTTATTCTAATTTTTATATCTTAGAGATGGCCAAATGATGAAACTAGAGTAAACTGCTTCTTGTCTTCTCTAAATTCAATCCCCTCTCACCCCACCACCTTGTAATAGTCACTTATAGAGGATGGGCATTCGCGAAATGCAAGGTTACCTTCCCTTGGGTTGCATTGGCCAATTAAAGGCTACTATGCTCATCCCAGGCATAATACACAACATGGCCCTTTCATATAAAGGGAATAAATGCTTTCCCCTTATCAGGTTCATAGTATTTATTTAGAAATTAAGCTTGGGTTAAATACTTGGCTATTTATTATGGCTTCCAATCTTGCCAATTAGTTAAATGGCAAAAACACATCTCCCTACAGAGGGTCACTGCTCCCCCACTGGGCCAGGCCAGGCTCTGAGCAATCTCAGGAGAAAGAGAATATCATTCATAGAAAAGTTCACATGAAATGGAGGGAAAGGAAGGAAGGGAGAGGGCACCTAGCTTAAATAACTGCATGATCTAACTCTGATTCTTCTGGTATCCTTCTAACTCAGCTTGGCCCCCAATTCCACTGATCCACTCAGGAGTCTAAATAACACTCCAGCAGAAACTATCTATGTTACCTAATTGTCTGGAGACCCAGAAAGGATACATCGCAAAAACAAGCATTCTGTGTGACAAGTACCTTCTGCTTTCCTAAAGTGTCTTTATATACATTCACCCACTGGATCCTCACAACAATGCTGAGAAGATGGGGACACATGGCAAGGACCTTGGAGTCACTTCCTCCTCAAAGTGTGGTTTTTGGGCCAGCAGCATCAGCACTGCCTGGAGCATTTTGAAAATGGAGAACTCTGAGTCCTACCCTAGACCTACAAGTCAGAATTTGTATTTTAACAAAATCCCCAGGTATCCGTGAGCACATTAACATTGAGGGGCACTGCTCTAATATCTAGAACTCAGAGACTATGGGTTGTTCATCTCTGTATTTCCAAATTGCAGTGCTGGTTAGCAGCTGATACTCAAGAAATGTTAGTTGAACAGATGACAGATGATAGGTGATAGGTAGATAGATGATAGATAGATAGATGAATAATTGAACAAATAAATGAGATGCATTGTGGTAAAACACAAAAATGTTAAGTGATCAAAGTCACAAAGATATGGACCAACTAGAATCCACATCATCCTTAGGCTCATTCACTTTCCCTTTTTAAATTTCAAGGTGAAGAAAGTGGCTGCAAACCCTGATGAATCCCTTTTAGAATGTACTTGAGTGGAGGAAGATATATAACAGCCCCCCTGCCAACCCCCAGAACAGAAGCCATCCATCCTCCTGTGGTGAACATTTCAAATCACTGGGTCATGTTTTGAGAGTATTTTTCACACTCCAATTCAATGAAGGAAGCTACTTTATGTATGGAGGAGCCAACAGATTACTGTGATGCATTTGTTTTTCAACCATTTGGAAATCAAATCATTCTGAGTTAAGGAAGTCAGAGGAAGATCTCTGCCTACCCAAGATAACCGACTCTCTCTTTTTATAAAAGTGAACACGACAACACTTTGGATTATCTGAATCTAGACTTTGCTGTGAGTGCATTCTGCAGTCTGGACATATCCTTCTCCTCCTTTCCCCTGGCATCAGCAAGAATGCTGGAATGCATTAACCCAAGAGGGCAGAGCTTCACTCAGAACCCGCCCTTGCCAAGTGAAAAGTCCTCCAGCTCCTGGCTCCCATACCGCCCACCTTCTATCACATCCAATTCATCACCTACTACAGGACAGGCCTGGGGACTGCATTCTCTGTGGATTTAGAGCCAGGACATTCTAAACCTAGAGCTTCAAAGGGACTTTGAGACGTCTTTTGACTCTGATTCCCTCCTGAACGCATGTGAAATTCTAATGTCAACAACTCAGGACAAAGCCTCCTCCATGACAAGTCCATGAATGAAATTTCCTATGGGAATCTCTTTTCTGTACCTCTAAATTGAAAGCCCTTAACCTTTTTCAGAGTCAATGGACACCTTTTGGAAACTGATGAAAGCTACAGTCCCTCCCCCCTTCCAGGGAAAACACACATAAACACACTTTTTGCTTTCAATTTCAAGGGAACTTCTTGACAGCTATTCATAGAGTCTCTAAGGTCCAGAAATTCTAGGTTAATAATCTCTGATAAAAATGCCAGCTTTAAGCCTTTTGCTCTGGTCTTCTAAACATGACTGCACCTCATCTAGTGTTACCACCAACAAGAACTGTTTTCAACCTTTTGCCTAAATGTGCCTTAGAAATCAGAGAAGAGAGGCTTTATGCAGAGTGGAAACCACATGGGTTATGATCAGAAGAACCTGGATTTGTCCCAATTCTTCATTTAATAGCTGTGCCCTTGACAAAGCCACTCAATCTCTCTGAGTACCGTTTTCTTACCTGAGTATCGTTTTCTTACCTGGGAGAATGATAATACTACTTCATGGGGTTTTCAGACAATCAGAAAAGTGATTACTATGTATTATGCCTTATTGTTTAATATTATTTCATTGTCCTTCCCTCTTTTTTCCTTTCCCTTAATGAAAATGGACAGACTCCCCAAGAAAGCTTCTTACCCCACAATACTTTGAATCTCCTCTGTGACTCATTCCTTTGTGCTAAGACACTGATGGGCTCTGTTAAAAACCCACCTAGCCAACAGGGGTAACACCTACATTATCTGTCAAGGAACATTTGCTTAGCATTTCGTTCCACGTGTGAGCCACCAGGGAGGTACTGGGGGATGTTCCTCAAGTTGTTTGGGGTCCCGCTGGAGAAATGAGTGTAATCCCACAAAAAGACAGTAAGACACAGGTCGTGGATACTGAGTGCCAGGGCAGCCGTTCAGACAATGAGCGTAGACGTTGAGAGTCTGATGATCCAGAGCCCGGGATCAGATGTCAGGAAGATCTAGCTTCAAATTCTGGTCCTTCTACATATCATCTATGAAATACAGGGCAAGTTCATTTAGTTCATCTCTTTGTCTGAAAAAAACAAAAAAACAAAGAACAGCCACAATAAAACCTACTTTATGGGGTTGCTATGTGGATGAAATGACATGCTTATGTAAAATGCTTAGCATAGGATGCAAATTGTAGAGCATTGAATGAATTAAGGCCATTCTCATGACTTGCATGGGGTGTGGGGGCTTCCAGAGGAGGGTGATAATGGGCACTGAAGAATGGAGAGAATTCAGGACAAGAAGGAAGAGAGGGAGGAAGAGCAGAAATAGGAGCAGAGAGGGTCCTATCAACCTCACCCATTGTCATCACTGACACCATGTTCAGAGATGGTGCTCCAGAGGAGAAGGACCTTGAACAGGGAACCAAGGGAATCAATTATCCATCCAAAGAGGGCAGGACTAGGCAGTCCCACATGGAGGTTGCTGAGGGCCCAAAATGCACCGATAGAACCTAGAATCAAGGAGTAGGCATGCGTACACAGCTGGAAAGTAAGCTCCCTGGGGCTGGGCGGTAGGAAGACAATGAATTCCAATAGCACCTACAGGAATTTTCTTGGGGCTTGGCCGTCCGACAAGAGTTGAGTTTCTTAAATCTATATGGCTTTAGTGGCTACTTTTTTGACAGTTACAGACCATGTGCTCGATAAACACGTATTGATTGATTGATTTCTTCCTTGGCTAATGTTGCCAGGAATGAAACTATTTGTGCAGTGTTTCAAGCACAGGGTTATGAACTGCCTGCCTGTCTCCCTACCTCTAAGGGTCTAGAACATCACAAGTCCAAGCAGGGGCTCAGTGGTGGTTGAAACAACAAAAAGGCAGCTTCACAGGTGACTCTGGTGCCAAACAACTAGAAGAATAGATGTGTCCACAGCCCAGATTCTCTAGAAAACTGCCATGCCTCTGAGTGACCTCTGCCACCAAGGACTTCATCTCATAAACAAGGGGAAATGAGGAGGTAGAGTTGGTCAGACAGAAGGATCTGGAGCAAGGACACCTCCCTCCTGACACCTCCCATCAGAAAATAAGACAAGACAGATACAGACAGAATCTGCTCAAACATTTATGACATAAAAGAGGGAGGAGACAAACTGGGACAGGGGAGGGGGGGAGGAAAGCCTAAATTCTAGATGGATGCTTTAACATTCTGCTAAGTCCAAAGCCCAGAGGAGCCAGATCATTAAAATCTTGTCTTTGTGTGCCAAGAATAGCTCAAGATTTATGCTCCACGCTGGATAGCGCTGCTCTGCCTGGATGCTGTCCCTGAGCGAGCAGTGCACTCTCACAGGGCTTCGACCAGCTCCATTGCTGGGGTTCACAGGAAAAAGCATCCCAATTTATAAAGGGGCCACATCAACCTTATCCAAGGAAATGGGTCAGTCAAGGAAGAGTCAAGGCCAAATCTAACATCGTTTGTGAAAGCGTAGCCAGGACAAAACACTGAACCCCTAAGAGTGCATTCATGAGACACTCAGATGCTAAGGGCCTTATTTAAGGCCACCGGTTGTGGTGGGAACTCTAGCTGTGTGACATGAGTAGGGTTACTTAACTTCTCTGAACCTCAGGTTCCTCATCTGCAAAATGGGAGTAATAAAAGTACCTACTTCATAAGACTGTTGTGAGGATTAATACCGGGAACATTCACAGGACAGTGTCTGGAACTGAATAAGCATTCAAGAGGAATTGTTGCTTTTCAGGTAGGCATGCTCTCCCAAATATGGGGAAAATAAAGGAAGTGGGGGAGTCCACAAGTGAGAACAGTCTCCAGGAGGTGGAGAACCCCTCTTAGGGTTGCTGTGGAAGGGACGGATCAGGCCCCTGGAGCCCCTCTTCTGACGTGCCTAGAGCAACATCGAAGGTCAAAAGAACAGATTTCCAAAACCAGGCTGCAAGGATGCCTACAAAAGCTATGTAAACTGAGGCAAATATTCTCAAGCAGTTTGCAGACAGAGCAAATGCTGATTCCAGAAAACCCCTCTGCCATTTTAACAACCTCCAAATGCTTCATCCTAGAAACACTGTCAAGGGTGACCAAAATACTAGCAAGATCCCTTGAACCACGGCTTAGTGGAAACATCAGCAGGAGCTAGGGTCTTGGGCACAGCCAGGTAAGAGGGTTGTCTGGGCTACTACGTATTCCTGGAAGAGACAGACTGACAGATACCAACCCTCGGCTGGAATTAGTTCTCAAGAAGCACGACAATGATGTGCACTGGATAAAGCTCTCCTTCCAGTGAGGCAGTAACTGACGATCATGTTTTACAGAATGCAGAGTTTGACAGAGCCATTCCCATAATCCTAGAAAGTAGCAATCCCCAAAGCATATTCCGTGGAAACTAGTACTACAACATGCTCCACTATTAAAGGGTTCCATGGTCAAAGTGTTTGGGGCACTGCGGAATATAAACCCTATTGTACATTTGCAATGCACAGAGTAAAGGCACCAAGCCCTGTAGTAAAGAAATGCCAAACCTGTTTGAGCATGGAACTGTTTTGTTTTTTGGTAGAACACCACGGAACGCACTTTGGTAATATCAGTTGAGAGCGCTGCCATAGCAGAAGCCTGGTTGGGAGTCCCCATTCTGCTGCTAACTCAGCTGTTAATTCAGCGCTTTTCTTTTCTGGTCTCCAGGACTCCATGTTCATGGTCTATCATGAGTCTGTTGGAGACAGCCAAGCCTATGCCAGACGCTATGGCACAAAGGAATGCAGAGCAAACCCAAGCCCTCTGGACACATAGCCATGCAGAGGAGACGCTCCAGAACTGGCATTTAGAAGGGCTGGAGGGATATAAGGCTTCTAGCCTCTTCCAGGGTTACTGCTTTCCTTGCTAAATCTTTTTTTTTTTTTAATGTTTATTTATTTTTGGGAGAGAGACAGAGCACAAGTGCGGGAGGGGCAGAGAAACAGAACATGAGCAGGGGAGGCACAGAAAGAGAGGGAGACACACAGAATCCGAAGCAGGCTCCAGGCTCTGAGCTGTCAGCACAGAGCCCGACGTAGGGCTCAAACTCATGAACTGTGAGATCATGACCTGAGCCGAAGTTGGACACTCAACCGACTGAGCCACCCAGGTGCCCCTCCTTGCTAAATCTTAAAGGAAGCTCGTATTTTACTCTATTAGCAAGGCTTCTTAGAAAAATCATCACAATCTCACTAGCTAAAGGTAATTTCAAAACTATGTACAACTTGGTTACTGTCCTGCCAGGCATTTTTGGTGTGTAAATATTTATTTTCTGATCAAAATGACATGATACAATATATACTGCTTGGTAATTTGTTTTATTAATACATATTAATACATGCATTTTATTATGCATATTAATATAAAATGGACATTAACAGTAGTTGCTTTTGATAATATTCACAGAATCTTAGCTTTTGGGGGTTAAGGCCCTGGCTAGACTAGTTGATAACTATTCTGAACATCACCTTTGTCAATGAAGTATTATTAGCCCATTTTGCAGATAAAGCAATGGAGGTCCAGAAAGGCACCTTACAAATGTCGTACAAGTTGTAAAAGGTGAACTGGGGCGCAGAGCTGAGGCCTCCCACCTCCAGGAATAGCAAATAATCTTTCTTTCAGGCTGTTCCTATGAGTCCTGGGACTGAAGAAGCTCTAAAAGTCAGTTGTATTTGGTTCTTATTACAATAACGTTAGGTACAAAGAATGAGTTGGCTTTGTGTTAAGTGCTTCTTTTAAATGTAAGGATACCATTTCCTCCAGAAGCCAGATGGAACATTATTTCTCCTATTGGATTATGTATGGAAAAACCTATACTAGGGTTTCCTTATTTAAATGCCTGGGACACTTGTCAGTGGCCATATGGGGCCGTGGACAGTCTCTCCAGCAGAGGACAGCTGCGAGTGTCTGTGCAGGGAGATCTATTGGAGCCGGTTAGCTCCAGTGGCTCTGAAGGAACCTGCCTAAGCCTCCACAGCCCTCCTCCACTCATATCTCCCAGCTGCATGTAAGATCGCCCCACACGAGAGCACAGGATTTACCGCCTGGTAACCACGCTCGGCCTGCATTGTAAGCAACAGCAAACCGCAACTGTTTCTGCCACAGTTATCACATCATAAATAACATAAACAGGAGAATTTAAGCAACACAGAGCCCTGAAGAGAGATTAGCACAGAGAAGGTGAAGCAAAAGGGGAAACTGATCCCTCAGACCACCTCATCAGCATAACTGTGGTAGGTCAGGGAGCGCATGGGTTGAGAAGTGTGTGCAGAACAGTCCAGGACTGGCGACCTGTGCACCATCTCTCTGCCTTCTTCCAGGGCCCCACAGCTCCCCTGAGCCCAGCCACGTGCACACCAACCCAATACCTGTAGTTTTAGAAAGTGTTTCTGTGTGAACATTCCACAGCTGCAGCAGCTCGGCTTCTCCTGCCAGGAAAGGTGCATCTCCTGCGTGGAGTGTGAATCAGCGCGGTAACAGGAAGACAGGGAGAGAATCCTCCCTCATCCACAAGCTCTTTTGGAAGGCTTGGCCCCTCAGGGACCCAGAATATCGTCCCACAGCTGCCAACCCAACTGTGGCCAACCCTGAGGTCTCCGAGCATGAGGGGCTGCAATCGTGATCTGTATTCCTAAGATCCTCTGGCCTCCCAAAGACTTCCCAAGTTTGAGACCGATGGGCACAGACAGCCTGATGCATCCAGCACGGCTTCATGTGCACGGACGGCTGAGTTAGCGTTAGCTGCAGCAAACTTTCCATTTTAGTCTTGGCAAAAAGGCCCAACTCACGAGGCAACTGAACGCCACCATGCTTGGAAGGGTTAGCAGATTTCATTCCCGTAGATTAAAACATTACAAACTTGGCCAAGAGCCCCGTAGAATTTTGCTCTTTTGTAGGAAAAATATCGTATATTGTGAAGGAGCCACTAAAGGAGTTGCCATATACCCCACATTTTCAAGGGCTTTGTTGACTCTGCAAGTAGCCCAGGCTTACCTTGTCTGAGCAAGTCTCAGGAGGGACTTTAAGCAACTGTGTCAAGTTGATGGTCTTTTTTTAAAAAAAAAAAAATTTTAATGTTTATTTTCGTTTGAGAGAGAGACAGAGCGTGAGTGGGGGAGGGGCAGAGAGAGAGGGAGACACAGAATCTGAAGCAGGCTCCAAGCTCCGAGCCGCCAACACAGAGCCTGATGTGGGGCTGGAACCCACAGACTGTGAGATCATGACCCGAGTCAAAGTCGGACACCCAATTGACTGAGCCACCCAAGCGCCCCCAAGTTGATGGTCTTCTTGAAGCAAATTGTGTTTGCAGGGCCTGCTGCGGGCTGAGCCTTCCTCCATTGTTATTCCCAGTGAGGCGCCTGGTCCGTACAAGGCACTCAACAAATCTCATGCGGGCACAAACGAAGTGAAAGTTTGCACCCTGCTGCGCCCAGCATGTGTTCAACTCCGAGTTGGGGCTCAGCAAATTCTTACTGAATGGATAAATGAGTGGCTTCCTCATTCCTTACTGCTCCAGCTATTATCTGTGTTTCCACGTCTCCCAAAACCATGTCTCTGGCCAGGTCCTTTCTCCTGGGTGCCAAATCCATACCCTACTGGCTCCCACAGCCAATGACCCGGGCACCTCAGGCTGGATGCGTCTGCAAGGGTCGTTGCAGTAACTCCCCATTCCTCCCTCCCCCCAGCTCCTGGCAACCACCATTCCACTTTCTATGAATTTAACGACTCTAGGTACCTCATATAAGTGGAATCATACAGTATTTGTCCTTTTGTGTCTGGCTTATTTCACTTAACACAATGCCCTCATGTTCATCCAGTTGTAACAATTCTGTAGGGTCAGAATTTCCTTCCTTTTTAAGGCTGAATACAATTCTATTGTATGGATGTACCACATTTCATGTATCCACTCATCCACTGATGAACGCTTGACTTGACTTGTTTTGGCTATGCACATGGGTGGACGGACATCTGCCTGAGTTCCTGTTTTCAATTCTTTTGGGTGTGTACCCAGGAGCAGAAATGCTGGATCCTACAGTAATTCTATTTAATCTTTTTTTTAAGTTTATTTATTTATTTTGAGAGAAAGAGAGAGCAAACAGGGGAAGGGCAGAGCGAGAGGGACAGAGGGAATCCCAAGCAGGCTCCATGCTGTCAGCACAGAACCTAACACAGGGCTTGAACTCATGAACTGTGAGATCATGACCTGAGCCGAAATCAAAAGTCAGACAACCCAACTGAGCCACCCAGGCGCCCCTCTATTTAAGCTTTTGTGGGACCACCATACTGTTTTTCATCCTAATGTCGATTTTACATCCATTTCCACCATTGATTCCAAGCATGAGGGAGGGCAGACCCCAGCCCTGGGAGAGGCAGCTCAGGTGCGAGCTGCTAACAGCTCATTAAGAGGGCCTAGAAAGAGACCTCAGAGGACAAGAGTCTCTGAGAGAAGGGTGAGTGCCAGCCCAGCTCCACACGTCCGATCATGTTCCTCTGTCTTCTTGTCTTATGATGCGCTTGTTCCTGTTGAAGGGGTAGCATCTGGGAGGCGTCCATGAACTACTGCAAAGGGAGAAGACTTTTCTCGTAATAAGCCACTGGAGAGCTGAGTGGAAGCTGTTTGAGCTGTTTTCCCATGGTGTCCAGTTGGTTTCATAACATCCATAAAAATCTCTTGAAATGCTAAAAGCCAGGCCTAAGGAACAAAGCTTCTGAAAAGGGGAGTTCTGGGTGCAGCAATGCCCCACCCCCAGTGCTCCCCATTCCAACCACAGCAACAGCCTTGCAGCCCCCAAACAGGCCCCGCCCTCCCGTCTTTGCATGTGCTGTTCCCCCTTCCTGGGGCACCCACACACACACACACACCCTACAGCCACCCATCAATCTCTTGCTTCTGCTGGAGGATTCCATTCAAGTGCCACTTCCTTAGGGATGCCTTCCTGGCCCTCCTGCCTAGGTTACGGCCTCCTCTAATGCCCCAAGCAGCTCGCCACGTCTGCATCAGGGCGCTGCTTGGTTTTCTTTTTCATCATCCCGCTCTACTGTGTCTGCCTTTATTAAACGCCAGTGTTTGCCATCCTTATATCCCCAACTCTCAGCCCAGGACCGGGCTCACAGTTGAAGCTCTGCAGGTACTTCCGGACGGGTGAATGGTATTTCTAAAGCAGGTTTTCTTTATATAGTTTTTTTTCAATGTTTGTTTATTTTTGAGAGAGAGACAAGGCATGTGTGCATGAGAGCCAGGGAGAGGCAGAGAGAGAGAGAGGGAGACAGGATCCCAAGCAGGCTCCTCACTAACAGCAGAGAGCCCCGACATGGGGCTAGAACCCACCAACTGGGAGATCATGATCTGAGCCAAAATCAGAAGCTTAACTTCCTGAGCCACCCAGGTGCCCTCTAAAGCACGTTTTGATGGCCACAGCAGTGGCCAGAGTACTGAGAGAGGGCCCCTCAACCTTGCCACTACTCACACTGGGGCCAGCGAAGTCTTCCTCATGGGGACTGGCCTGCACGCTGCAGGAGGCCTAGCGGCCCCCACTCCCACCTACCTCCACCCACCCCCACCCACCGGATACCAGGAGCAGACCTCCTGCCAGTTGCAACCTAAATGTTTCTAGACTTAGCCAATCAGCCCCTGGTGGGTGGGCAGAGGAAACCCCGTTCAGAGCCACCACACCAAGATGATGCACAATGACTTAGATAAGGTATGTCTGCTCGGGGACCTTTGGAAAGTGCAAGGCCTGAATGCGGATTCCAGACAATGTAAGAAACCTCATCAGAAATATTCACAACATTTATTATCATCTCGTGAATGATTTATAACTTTATACATCTTGTGAATAATTAAGAAATGCACCTGGGAACCTCTTCCACCAGATCATCTGGTAGGAATCTTAAATCACTTGCTATGAGATATCGACCCTGGTCTGATTCATTATTTACAAACCACAAAAGCCTGAGGTGAGGAAATGTAGCATCAAAACCATTCTGTTGAAAGTAAGTTTTAGATTTTTTTAATGTTTATTTATTATTTTTGAGAAAGAGAGAGCGCGTGAGAAGGAGAGGGGCACAGAGAGAAGGAGACAGAGGATCCCAAGCAGGCTCCCTGCTGACAGCAGAGAGCCCGATGTGGGGCTTGAATATACAAACTGTGAGATCATGACCTGAAGTCAGATGCTTAACCGACTGAGCCACACAGGCACCCCATGTTCAAAATAATTTTTAAAGAGCTTAAGAAGTTTGGCAGGGAGGGGAGCCAAGTCCCTGGAACAAAAGTTGATAACGACCCTTCAAACATTCAGATGGAAGGAATTTCACCCAAGCCCTATTTAACAGAAGGCAGAGGGGTGAGGCAGCTGCAGCTGAGAGAAGGGAGAAAGAACAGGAATGGCCAGGACTCTAGCACCCAAGTGAAGCACGTCCTGATCCAAAGGGGCAGGGGGATATTGGCTAAGAACCTTTCATGTTCTGTAGAGACATTAAACGAGTGACAGGAGCAAAGTACTTAGCAAAGTGCATGGCACACAGGGGAAGCTCCATACCCGATGGTTTCCTTTGTGAGTCTTCCTGTGCCGAGGACGTGGGCAAAGAATCACAGATCCAGAGTGGGAGAGATCAGGAAATGAATTGTTCCTAATCTTGAAAAGTGTGTGGTTGGACAAGACTATTCCCGCAGTCCCTTCCATATCTCAAGAACAGCAGGAGCCTCCAGAACCCCCATGGCATCTTTGAGGTCTCGGGCAGAAGGGTGAAGGCTGTTGTTCTTGAACTTTACTGAGCAGAAGAATCATCAGGGATCTTGCTTAAAATGCAGATCTAAGGACCCCACCCCCAGAGATCGTAATTCAGTCATTCTGAGGCAGGCCCCAGATGCTGCACTGTTTACCAAGGGCCCTGCACACTGACCGAGGTACGAGAAGGCCCCTGCTGAGAGGTGCTGCGCTATGTAGGAAAAGCAGCCTGAGAAGTCGCAGAGGCTGCAGCCACAGAGGCCTGGCGGGGGGGGGGGGGGGGGGGGCGGACCTTCTAACACCTGGAACTGTGTAGGTACCAGGCAGCTCACACAAGATTTCAATTTGGTGACATCATACCCCATAAAAGCTGGTGTTCAGTCAAACTCATAACTAGGAGTTACGTGTATTCTCCATATTGCCACAAGTTCCAACGTTCAATAATCTTGCAATAATGTTGGTCTCCTAGGGCAGTAGCTCCCAAGCTTCAGCATACATAAGACTTACCTAAGAAGAGAGGATCCAAAACACAAAAGTTTCTTGAAGTCTACCCCTAGAGAATCCAACCCAGTCGACTGAGGAGGGCAGGACCCTGTATTTACAGAGCTCTAGACAACTTTGCAGTTGTCCGAAGACCACACTGTAAGAAATACAGCACAGCCACACGAGAGGGCCATCTCTTTGTGCCCTTTGTGAAAGGGGGAGGCTGAGAAATCCAGCCAGACATGGAGAGTCACCCCAACCCTGTGAGACCAGGTTACCAAATGACACTGAGATTATGTGAATGAAGACAAGGATGAAGAAAATGTCTGCTAACAAAATAGATTTTGATGGGCACACTCTTTATGGAAATGTGCCCTCAGTCCCTTCCCAAGACTACTCCACCACTGACTCAGCTTTGTTCATTCGAATCACATGTACTGAGTTCCAATTGCATGCCTTGCCCTGTGCTGGGCCCAGGAGACACAAGTGTCATTCCCATCCTGAAGAGTTCCCTGTGCCTTCACTGCTGTTACTCAAGGATTCTTGACCCTACAATATCGGCGGCCTCTCGCTAACCCCTAGCTCCATGGGTCATGGAAAGAGCTGCACAAGAAAGGTCCTCGACAAGGCTGCCGGGGGCCAAAGAAGTATGTGGCCTTGAGCAAAAGCACTGCTTAGAGGCCCATTTCTTGGGATGATGAGCAGACACCAGTTCTAGAGAGAGACAACGAAATAAATAGATTCTGAGCCCACCCTGAGGTGAGCTGGAAGAGGCGGGCAGGGGTGGGCTGGCCACACACACCAGCTGGATCCCCAGGCTCCAGCAGCGGCAGCCCAAGCTCAAACCCACAGAGCTTCTGTTCGTGTTGGCGATCCGCTGATCTGGGCACCTGTTTCCGTATCCCAGTGAGCACATGGAAATGGGTACAGCTGGGGGCAGTGGGTCAGTGCCTCTGCTTGGTAAAAGCCCCTTTCAGAATCAAGGACAAGCTGCTTCCCTAGCCCTCCTAGCTCTTGTGTGATCATGATTATTTGTCCTTTCCCATCCTTTTCTCTCATTGCCCTCCAAACTCATGTTCCATGTAGTCACTGTCCTCAAGAAGCGGGTCTCTCTGCAGCCTCCCTGGCCATCTCTCTCCTCCCAGAACACACACCCATCAAAGCCAGCCCCTCCCACCAGGCAGGGCATCAGTCTTTGGGGGCCCCCTGCAGACATCACACTCGCCCAGGAACCCCCATCGAGCCTACTACTTGCCCACTCAGACCACTATGGACCTTAACATAACTTTTGTATTGTTCTCGGGTTCACTTATGAATCTGGCTCTGCTCTCCCCAGTGAAACTGGAAGCCACTGAAGGACATGGCTATGGATATGCTTTCTTGACCTCCCCATGGAATGTAGGCACAACTAGGTCCACAGTAGGTACTTCAGCAAATCCTTATTGATTTGACTTGCTCCTCTTCCCCTGTCCAACCAATCATTGGATACAAGCAGTCACTTCTAAGGCAGCACACAGTGGGAAGCGGAAAGAGAGGGAACTTTATGTAGACTGACTGGGGTCCTAAATCCAGCTCTACCACTACCCGTGTGGTGCCATCTTTGACCAGTTACCTGATTTCTCAGAGCCTTGATTTTCTTATCATTAAAATAAGGATGGAAACTCAATAACAAAAAACAAAGAACCCAATTCAAAAATAAGCAAAGGACTTGAATAGACATTTCTCCAAATATGGCCAATAAGCACATGAAAAGATATTCAACATCAGTAATTATTAGGGAAATGCAAATCGAAAGTACAATGAAATACCACCTCACACCCTTTCAGGTGGCTTCTATCCAAAAAGCAGAAAACAACAAGTATTGGCCAGGATGTGGAAAACTTGGAACCCTTGTGCACTGCTGGCAGGAATGGTGCAGCCACTGTGAAAAACAGCATAGCACTTCCTCAAAAAATTAAGGGGCACCTGGGTGGCCCAGGTGCTTGGCTGAGCTTCCAGCTTCGGCTCAGGCCATGATCTCATGGTTTGTGGGCTCAAGCCCCGAGTTGGGCTCTGTGCTCACAGCTTGGAGCCTGAAGCCTGCCTTGGATTCTGTGTCTCCCACTGTCTCTACCCCTCCCCCACTTGTGTGCACTCTCTTTCTCGTTCAAAAATAAATAAATAAATATTTTTAAAACTTAAGAATAGAACTACCCTATGATTCAGCAATTCCATCTCTGGGTACATAAAGGAATTGAAAGCAAGGACTTGAAAAGGCGTTTGTACACCATTATATAGCAACATTATGTTCGCAACAGCCAAAATGTGGAAGCAACCCACGTGTATTCAACGGAAGAATGAATAAACAAGATGTGGTGGATACATACGATGGATTACTAATCAGCCTTAGAAAGGAAGGAGATTCTGACATATGCTCCAACATGGATGAACCTTGAAGACCTTATACTAAGTGGAATAAGTCAGACACAAAAGACAAATTTAGTGTAGGATTCCACTTCTGAGGTAACTGGAGTAGTCAAGTCCACAGAGAGACAGAAGAATGGTTTTTGTCAGGGGCTGGAAGGAGGATGGGGCATTACTGTTTAATGGCTACAGAGTTCAGCTTTGCAAGATGTCAAGAGTTCTGTGGATGACGGTGGTGATGGCTTCATAACAAGAAGGTACTTAACCTGTACACTTAAAAATTGTGAAGACATGGGGCGGCTGGGTGGCTCAGTTGGTTAAGTGGCCAACTTCAGCTCAGGTCATGATCTCGTGGTTTGTGGGTTCGAGCCCTGCGTCAGGCTCTGTGCTGACAGCTCGGAGCCTAGAGCCTGCTTCGGATTTTGTGTCTCCCTCTCTCTCTGCCCCTCACCCTGCTCATGCTCTGTCTCTCTCTGTCTCAAAAATAAATAAACATTCAAAAACAATTTTTTTAATTGTGAAGACAGGGGTACCTGGGTGGCTCAGTTGGTTGAGGGTCTGACTCTTGATTTTAGCTAAGGTCATGATCCCACAGATGGTGCCCCTGCTTGGGATTTTCTCTCTCTCTCTCTCTCTCTCTCTCTCTCTCTCTCTATCTCTCAAAATAAATAAATAAACTTTAAAAAATCATGAAGATAGTAATTTTGATGTTACGTATATTTTACCACAACAAAAAAAAAAGAAAAAAACTGGGAATGGTCATATCCAGTATAGATGCTCTCATAAAAATTAAACAAGATGTGACAGTATCTGGCACACACTGAATGTTTCCTTCCCCCTTCCCTTCCCTTCCTTTCCTCTAGTCTGGGAAGTACATGGACCCACCCCTAACAGTTCCCGGGGGAGGCACGGAGAGTGAGGGCAAGCACACTGGGCTGGGATTCAGACGGTTTGTGGGCTGCCGCAGGGGCTCCCCCTTTTCAGAGAGTGTTTCCTCCTTGGTGGATGAGAGGAGGTGCCTAACAGCTCTGAGAGTCCAGAGATTCCAGAGCCAGAACCCCACTCTAAGGATGGTCAAGGGTTTCTAGGTGACACTGTCCACGGCTTCTCACCTTCCAGGCACACAAGTTCGGCACATCCTACTCATGGGTTTTGGGTTGAATTGTTTGTCCCCCACAAAAAGAGATGTTGGTGTCCTAACCCCCAGTACCATGGAATGTGACCTTATTTGGAAATAGGGTCTTTACAAAGGTAATCAAGTTAAAATGAGGTCATTAGGGTGGGCTTTAACCCAATATGACTGGTGTCCTTACACAAAGGGACACTCAAGACCCAGAGATGCACACAGGGAAAATACCATGTAAACACAAAGGCAGAGATTGGGGTGAAGCGTCTGGAAACCAGGGAACATGAAAGGTTGTAGGAGAAGAAAAAAAAAAAAAAAAACCACCAGAAGCCAGCCAAGAGGACTGGAATAGGAATGGATTATCCCTTGGAGCCCTCATGAGACACACTGATCTCAGACTTCCAGCCCCCAGAACTGCGAGATAATCCATTTCTGTTGTTGAAGCCCCCTGCTCTGGGCAGCCCTCGCAAGCTAACACACCATGCATCCAAGGGCCCTGCTAGAAACGCGTGTTTGAAATCTGAAGTCGCATGGCCCCTGCCATGAAGCCATGGCCCCTGCCGTGGAGCAGAGGGCAGAGGCCTGGTAAAGCCAGCACGGGCACCCCAGGAGCCCCTCCCAAGGATCCTGGCTTGGGAGGAGAGGGCCCTGTGCTCCAGACGACAGGGCTGCAGCAGCCCAGGCTGGCTTGATTATTTATAAGCTTCTATCATCACTTTGGTCTAACGCACTTGAAAGAGTTTTTAATATTTCAGAAACAGACAAGCCCAGCATTCATTGCCCAAGCTGATTCGTAGTCTTAGTCATACGAACCCTTCCCCCAAAAGGAGGCTGCAAGATGACTTCCAGCTAAACACGGGGAGGGTGGGGGGAAGCTGACCCCCTGGGGCTTCAGTGCCTCCAAGCAGAGTCCAGACACAGGAGTCAAGAGCAGCATGGCCTCTTTGAGCCCACGCACGGCCCCTCCAGGCCCCGGCCTACACTGCCACTGCTGTTCTGTGCCAGGCACTGGACCAATTCCTCTGTGCGCAGACAGTATTCCATCGACTTCACCAATGCTGCTATTCCCCCATTTCAGACATAAAGAAACTCAGGTCCGAAGAAGTTCAACAACGTGCCACACAGGGAGTGATCTGAAGCCAGGATTCTAATCTACCTCCAATTCCAAACAGATGAATTCTATTTCCCTGCTAACTAAGCCATATTTCTGGAAGTCATTCCAGGTAAAGGGGACAGTGAGAGCAACGGTCCAAGGTCCAGGGTCCAGAGAGCAACAGACCTGAGAGCATCCAGCTGTGGATGCGTGATCAGTGCAACTGGGATGTGTACCAAGAAGGATGGGGGCACTCGCTTCATAATCCTCAGCCTGGATTAGAAAGGGAGTTTAAGGGGCGCCTGGGTGGCTCAGTCAATTGAGCGTCTGACTCTTTCTGCTCAGGTCATGATTTCACGGTTTGTGGGTTCAAGCCCTGCATCGGGCACTGCACTGACAGTGGGGAGTTCAAGGCTTAAAAAAAAAGGTGAAATGCCTGCAGAAAGGCTTAATAAAAGCCTCTAAGAGACAAGAGGTTTCCCCAGGACTTTCTCTGCAATGTATTTAAGAGACTAGCTGAGGCTCTCCCTTCCCGCAGGGCCCCCCACTATCCTGACCTTAGAAACACCAAGACCCCAAGTCTCAGGGCACGCCTCCCCCATGATCTACCCCCAATAATGGGGGACTCTTAGGGCCCACATCTCTGGTGACAAAGGCAAGGATTTTGTGCCAGAACCACAGGTAACACAAAAACAATCTGTTTCTCCGGAAGAAAGATCCCCAAGCGTGCACACTTCCACAGGGTTGAAGCCTGAAGCCATCAATGTGGAAAAGTCTTTGCTTTATGAGACTGTTCATTCTACCTGAGGACTTCCTTACTCTATTGTATTTCATTTCCTTTTGGGGGAAAAAAAATCACTATTCTATTTAAAAGAGTTGATTGATTTTGTCTGTAAAGAAAGAATGACTAGGGGCACCTGGCTGGCTCAGGAGAGCATGGGACTCTTGAACTTGGGGTTGACTCTTGATCTCAGGGTCATGAGTTCAAGCCCCACATTGGACACAGAGCTTGGACTACTTAAAGATTTTAAAAAATAATAGAATTTAAAAAGAAATAAATGACTAAGTTTTCTTCCCCATTGCCTCAAGGTTTCATTTAATATCATTATTTCTGACCATGTTTTGGGCGCCTCCTCATAAGAACAGTTTTTTAAATCATATTTGAGCCATCAGATCCTGGCGATGCCACTTTCTCTTTGGGATAACTTCTTCCTTCGGGGCTCATTTTCCCATTTGTAAAATTAGGATGATAATATCAAGTCCAGGAGTTATACCCTCAGCGTTTTCCACGAACCAGGCATGTTACATTCATGATCTCACTTAATCTCCACAGTAACCCAATAAGACAGGCATTATTAGTCTCATCCCCATTTTGCAGATAAGAAACTGAGGTTTAAAGAGGTTAACTGGCCCGTGGTTACAAGCGGTAGAGCCAGGATTTGTATCCAAGCTAGCCTCACTCCAAAACCCGAGCTGGAATCACGATGCACCGAGAGGGGACTAGATTAAATAAAATAGCTCAGACCTTTGTAAACTGGCAGACATCAGTTGGTTCGTGATAGTTCTAGGGGTGGGGAGGGGCTCCTCCCAGATCAGGCAGCTGTAGAATAGAGCCTTGTGCCTTGCCTGCTGCAAGCTGAGCAGTGCTGGACCTCTGAGGCCCTGGACATGGCAGCCACCTCTTCCTTAAGCACCTCATGTCTTTCTTGGGGAAACAGGCCACCAGCACAGCAGCAACACCTCTGACTCATATGCTGAGCCAAGGGGTGGTGGAAAGAACATGGCCAGAGACCTTGGCTGGACGTGTGCATCCAGGAGCCAAGGAGATCTAGCCAAATTCAACATCATTACCCTCCCCCTACACACACACACGCACGCACACACACATACGCACACGCACACACTTGTACATACTAAAAGCTAACCCTTTTGACACAAAGCAGGGAGGAGTGGAGCCTTGAACAGCCCAGATTTTTAGACATCTCTTGCATAAGTGGTAGGGCAGGGGCACGCTCCGGTGGATGAGTCATGGGGACTGCACCCTGAACTGTCAGGGAACACCTTCATTAAACTGCAGCTCCTGCAGAAATACAGCATCTCGTGGCCGCTTTCAGAGAAAGGCCCACTGGCCCTCATCAACGACCAGAAACTTGGAAATGCCACTGTTTCAGGTCTTGTTTTTTCTCACAGCCATCATAATTTGTTTCTCCTAAATTTAATTTGAGAGGCTGCACGGAGCCCAGGAAAAGGCCAACAAGGTAGGGTAAGAATTGTTTAGCAAAGTAATAGTTTCCCAAAGTCCGGCTGCCCACCTCTGCAGCACACTTGGGCCATGGGCCTGCCAGGACTTCTGTGGAGGTGGATGAGAGCCCATCTCTCCCAGACTGTACTGGAGAGGGGTCATGAGGTACGGGGGAGAAGGGGGGTCCCTTTGCCTTTCCCTTTGTCTCTGGGTGTGCTAACAAGGAGGTGACAACAAGCCCTTCAGCCCTCCCTGACTGGTCTATAACCAAGAAAGCCCTAGACTACCTCTGTCACAGCTGCCCCTCTCTTGAGCCCCAGCAAAGAAAACCAGAATTTTTGGGCACCTGGGTGGCTCAGTTGGTTGAGCATCCAACTCTTGGTTTCAGCTCAGGTCATGATCTCACAGGTTCGTGAATTCAAGCCCTGTGTGGGGCTCTGTGACAGCACAGAGCCTGCTTGGGATTTTCTGTCTCCCTCTCTCTCTGCCTCTCCCCTGCTCACGTCCTCTCTCTCTCTCTCCCTGAAAATACATAAATATTTTGGGGGAAAAAAAAGGAAAGAAAAACAGAATTTTGCTTTCTGGCTCTGTTCTCATCCCACTCGGCTTTCCGTTTGCTGTCACGACTTCCTGCTTTTAAACTTCTCATTTCTCGGGACGCCTGGGTGGCTCAGTCGGTTGAGCGTCCGACTTTGGCTCGGGTCATGATCTCACGGTTTGTGGGTTCAAGCCCCGCATCGGGCTCTGTGCTGACAGCTCAGAGCCTGGAGCCTGTTTTGGATTCTGTGTTTCCCTCTCTCTGCCCTTCCCCCACTCGCGCTCTGTCTCCCTCTGTCTCAAAAATAAACAAACGCCTTAGATGCACGGCCTAGGTGCTGACGCTGGAGAACCAACAAAGTGAGAAGAGAAAAGCTACAATGACCTGGGCGGGTGGAGCCTAGCCTGGACTCCAGATCCATTCAACTCCAAAACCCCAGCTCTTTCCAAGGGGCCACTCAG
Organism: Panthera pardus; assembly: GCF_024362965.1. NCBI lineage: Eukaryota > Metazoa > Chordata > Mammalia > Carnivora > Felidae > Panthera > Panthera pardus. Next base: position 41,145,551 of record NW_026526688.1, on the reverse strand, counting down.
CTTCACACCCAAGGCTCCATAGTCAGACACCTCTGCACACACAGTAGCAGACGCTTCTTGTTCACGTGTTGGGCCAGATCTTCAATAACTGCCGACCATCAGTCCACTGGCCTTGCTTCCTAATCACGTGGGGAGTGCAGCCCCAGGCAGAAAAGCACACACATACCTTCCAGGGTGCCGGGGCTGATTCCCACACATCACCAGCTCGAGGGCGCCCTCTCCCTCAGAGGGACAGCAACATCTTTTTTTGTTCTTTTTGCTGTGCTTTTTGATCAGGTGATAATGCAAGTCCCAGCGGCTGGGAGGCAGCCGGGCAAAGCGAGGCTCAAGCACACCTCCAGGGCATTTTCTCAAAGCTCCCCCAGGGGGTGGGTGCCACCAGGATAGGCCTTTGCAGGCAGGTTCGCTTCCCTGGCCCGCCTGTAGCCCTGGCGCCCTCGGGGGTCTTTCCCACCAGACCGGAACCTCCCCTCCCCACCCCTGCCGCCTCCACCCGCAACAGATGCGGCGCCCAGCGGCCCCAGCCCAGGGCCTCCAACTGTCCGCGGGATCCTGGGGAAGATTCTGGATTCTGATCTCACCCGCAAGGGGCGGGTGCGGCGCTGCATGGCCGGGGGCCTGCCTGTGAGGGTCCTCGACGCCGCTGCCATCAAGGCGGGGACGCGCATCCAACCCCCCCCCCCCCTTTCCCTGATCCCCCGTCCCCCAACCCCAGCCAGCCGTCCCCATCTTCACGCCATGTTTTGGCTGCGCAGCGCCACCTGTCGCGGCCATGGCCCTAGCCCCACCTGGGAAAGGGGCTGCTGTGGTGCGTGCACCTGGGGAGGGGGCTCATTTAACATTTCCTTTCAACCTGGCTGCCACCCAGAGAGGTGGCAGAGGGACTGGTGAGCAGTGTTACAGGTAAGAAAGCAGGCTCAGATCTGAGCCGAGGCCTAACACCAAAACCTCTGCGCTTTCCTTTACGGGGGAGAAGGTTTGACTCCACCTGAACGCTGAAGAATGCAAAGGGAACCTGCTAAAATTCCCTACCCAATTCTCATTGGATTGAGTGATTTTATGACAAAACAAAGATGGCATATTTGTTGGGTGGTGGTAATTCCTCACATTTCTGTACAATTCTTAACCTTTCCAAGTAGTTTTGCACAGGACATCTCATGTTTCTGGTAACAATCTATGGGGGGTTCAGACAAATTTCACGGATTTTTTTCTTTTCAATAAAGGCCACTTGATCGATAAATTTCGTAAAACTAAATGTGATTTAATGGAAAGAGTCGTGTTTAAAAATTTGCAAATCAAGGGGGCGCCTAGGTGGCTCACTCAGTTGGTTAAGTGTCCAACTCTTGATTTTGGCTCAGGTCATGATCTCAAGGTTCATGGGTTCAAGCCCCACATTGGGTTCTGTGCTGACAGCGTGGAGCCTGCTTGGGATTCTCACTCCCTCTCTCTCTGTCCCTCCCCTGCTCATGCTGTCTCTCTCTCTCTCTCTCTCTCTCTCTCTCAAAATAAATAAACTTTTTTTAAAAATTGCAAATCAAAATCATTTCTGTGTCGTTTTTAGATAAATGAAGATACTGTGTGGAACTTCACATTATTATAGAAGGACCCCAGGAAAGGAATCACCAGGCACCGGACCGCTGTTCGAAGCACACACACCCTCCTGACCAGTGAACTCCAGGCTGGGGCAAGGAGCAGAGAGGCAGGAGAGGCAGGAGAGTTCCTGGTGGCACACCTACGCTGCAGAGGCAGCAAAATCCCTCCTTGCTAAGCTGCAAGACTTTGGGCAAGTCACTGAATTGCTCTAAGGTCTCAGTCTCCCCATCAATAAAATGAGGCTACCAGTGCCTAGTGTGGTGAGGATGCATCATTTTGTTCAACATATATCTACCAAGCACCCACGGTGTGCCAGGGATTCTTCTAGATGCTGGAAATAGAGTAGTGAGTGAAACAGACAAGGTCCCTGTTCCCATAGATTGTATTTTTTAACACAGACAGGGGGAGATGGGTAATAAACCAGAAATAGGATAGTTCCAGATAATAAAGACAAACAGAATGAGGTGACAGAGTGGTGGGTGGGCAGCTGAATGCAGGGTTATGTAGGTAAAGGGTGAGCAGAGACAGATGAAAAGAAGCTAGCTAGCCCTGGAGAGAGCAGTGAGGACAGCTAACTTGAAGCGCAAGGTCCCTGAGTGAGACAAGTTAGGTGTGTCTGAGGACAGAACACAGGCCAGGCCAGGCCAGCTGCCACAGTCACATGCAGGAGAAGACCAAGACCGGAGAGGCCAGGGCACCCAGCCCTGCAGCCAGCCAGTAGTCAGTGACCCGTGGCTATCAATACTCCTCGTAAAACACAATCCACAAGAAGCACATAAACTAGCATTCTGGAAGATGTGGAGTCCATGGTGGTACCAGACCCCCACTCCCCTCAAACACATTATGAGACCTATAAAATAATCCTGAATGCCATCCACAGCAATGACAAAAACTAATAAAGGATTTAGCCTGCGCTAGACCCAGGGCGTAGGAGTGGCTCTGAATTCTGAATTTTGCTGGGAAAATGCTACCCAAAGACTGATTCTCCATCTAGCCTGGTGTTCCAGCCACAGAATGGCCACAGAATGGCACTTCTTGCCACTTCACCCTCACCTCTGATGTGAGAACCAACCCCCGCATGCACACGTACACACACCTGCCCCGCAGCCCAGAGGCAAAGGTGGAAGGAAGAGGAGTTGGAGGCTGACCTGCTGGCCTTCTCCACAGAGGCCACACAGAATCGCAACTTCAGACAGGTTTGGGGGAGTTATTTATATAAAAAGAAGCACGTCCGGGGTCATCTGGGTGGCTCAGTCCGTTAAGCATCTGACTCTTGATTTGGGCTAAGGTCATGATTTCACGGTTCATGAGACTGAGCCCCGAGTTGGGCTCCAAGCTGATAGCATGGAGCCTGCTTGTGATTCTCTCTCTCCCTCTCTCTGTCTCTCTCTGCCCCTCCTTCACCCATACACATGCGTGCGCATGCCCTCTCTCTCTCTCTCAAAATAAATAAATGTAAAAAGAAAAAAAAATAAAAGCACATCTGGATATCCCAGCTGCCATGGCCCAGATGAAATCACACCCAAGGTTAATTAGATAGACAAATACAAGTGCTAGCCCTTGAAGACAAACTTATGGCCAGGACTGGCTACGGAATTTGCAGAGCCCACTGCAAAGTGAAAGTGAGGTTAAAAAGTGAACAATTTCAAAATGGCCACAGCAGGGCATTAAAGCAAGCATAGGGCCCTCCTAAGAGCTGAGGCCTGTGCACTACTTACCTGCACAGGAAGAAGCCAGCCTCAAAAATACGGCGGGGGAGGGGGTGTACAAAGTTTTTAAGCTATAGCACTAGCAGAATGGAAGCCACCTAGAAGTCAGACCTGCATGTGACCTGGTGTGACCTGGGGAATGGAACCTCACCACCCCGAGCCTCAGCCTCCTTGTCCAGGGGATCACGTCCTCTGGGGCTGCTGCCCTCCCGGGTCTGCCGTGAGCTACCAAAAGTGGAGGCGCAGGGGATGGTGAGACACTTCACGAGCATCAGGAGTATTCACCAAGACCGGCAGAGCACTTGGCTTTCTGAAGAACATTGACATTCCCCAGCAATTAAGTCAAATTAACATAATTCAAACAAAACATCTAATTTTAGCTATGCGTAACAATTCCCCCTCACCAGAACAGACACTGCTGCCTCTCATCCAGGAGCGCAATGCCAGAGAGATGCAGGAAGGAAACCAGAGCATTCTGACGCCGGCCTCTTACCCAGGCAGGCACCAGATTGTTTCTATTTTCACAGCCGAAAGACGCGCTCCCGGGTTGGTTTCTGTTGCACCCAGCAGCTGAGCATCCTGCTGGCCCAGCTCCTCAGGCTTCCTTCCCTCGGCAAACAGGCAGGGCTCAGCAGTCAAGGCAGCCCCTCTCCACCAGGACCAAAGACACAGGGATGCCCCTGCGGGAGCGGTTAGCAGAAGCCCTGGGACTCTCCCAGTGCACTGGGTCCCACAGTCTCAGTGGTCCTGCCTGTAAAATAGGAGCGGTAATGCCTGACTGGCCTCCCTCCCTCAAGGAGTTGTCAGAGAAGTTAAGGATTGTTATCCTGTGTGTTTCCTGTACGTCACCAGATTCATTCATTCAACCAGTAGGTTCTGGGGAGGCAGAGATGACCGAGCTACAACTCTGTGCACAGTCTCACAAGGAAAACAAGCATTTAGCTCAGGGGTGGGCAAGCTGTACCCAACGGGCAGTCCAGCCTGCTGCCAGTTTGTGTACAGCCCCACACGCTGAGAATGATTTTTACATTTTTAAATGGTAGGGGAGAGAAAAAGAATGGTATTTTGTAGGGACACGTGGAAATAAAATGACATTCAAATTTCAGTGTCCATAAATCAAGTTTTATTGGAATATAGCCATTGCTTGTCCATTGGTATGTTCGTGCTATGGCTGCTTCTGTGCCACAGTGGCAGAGGTGAATACATGCAAGAGAGACCAAAAAATATTTACTCTCTGGTCTTTTACAGTAAAATTTTGCCCGCCACTGATTTTAACAAACAAAACAATTAGTTAACCTCAGCCACCAGTGGCTGTTACACTGAGATTAGCGTGCTAACAGGACACAAAGGAGGTATTTCTGCTCAGTAAAATCAGAGAAGGCTTCCTGGAAGGGGTGACATTTCTTCTGGGTTTGAAAGATCAATAGGAGTTTATTTTGTAGCCAGGCAGAGAGGAGTCTCAGACTTTGTGTTCAGCATCGCCAGTATGAACAAGGCCTGAGGGGGCCGTGACAGCATGTAGGAAATGACCCACACATTATTTACAGGAGGAGGAGGGGAAAAGATAAAGCTGAAAAGATAGGCTTAGGCCAAGTATCAAGAGCTCAGTGTACCTGCAAAGGAGCTTTACTTATTCTCTCTTTCTTCAAGAAAGAAGCAGTGAAACAGTAGGAAACTAAGGTAGAGGATTCACTGATGATAGATAGATAGATAGATAGATAGATACCTAGATATCTAGATACCTAGATAGACAGACACACAGGCAGACTTGGTAACACAAGAGCAACGAGACCGTGCATCCAAATAGAACTCAGAAGGCTCAGGCTTGGGCCCTGCTCAGCCATGCACCTTGAGGAGGTAACTCCACACAGCCAGGCCTCAAGTCCCATCTGTAGAATGAGCCGGTTGAATTTGATGAATGTGTCTTGAAGGCCGGAGATGCACCGAACAAACCAGGTGTTCCCACCAGACCGTGGCTGCCGGCGCATCAGTCCCTGGACACACCCAGAGCAGCACGTGGCACCAAAGCATGCTAAGTAGGCTAGTGGGACGAGGACCAGTTTGGAATAATCTATCCGGGGCACCTCTCCTTCCACCAGGCCCAGAGAGGGCTCAGGCTTTTGCTCCCAAAGGTGGCTCCCTGCAGCTTCCTCCCGGCAGGGGCATCCAGTGGGTCTTGAATAATGCAGCCCCTCAGCCCACGGTGCCAAAGTGCACATCCAATCTCTGCATGTTCTTGTTGTGCTGCCTTTACTTGTGGGGCCATTTCCACTCGGAACAAGAGTAAGGAGCGGCCGGTCAGAGGGGTCCCTTGCCTTCCCTTCTCTCCTTCAGCAGACAAACACCAGCCACCGATGGCTGGGCCTCACTGTTTTCCTACTGGTAGCTGGGCGGGCAATGGATAGACGGAAAAAAACAGAAAATGACATGACTCGATCCACACGCCCCCACATCTGCTACCGCCTGCTTATTAGGGAAAACCAGGACTTTCAGCCCCAGCCTCAGCACCTACTAGCACTGTGTGACACACGTAATCTTCCTTAGCCTCTCTTTGCTCCCGTGTGAAATGGGAGAACTGCTACCTGCTTCTCCACAAGTGAAATAATGTGCTGGATGCTCTGAGTACTAAGGGCCGCTGTCCCCGAGGCACTGGCTCCCCTGCTCCCAGGGCTCTCAGAGGCCTGAATATTGAGGGGCTCATCTCCCAAAAGATGCGACCTCTGCAGAAGGTTCTAGCTCAACAATAGCCTGGACTGGACATCGCCTTCCGGAGACAGTCCTCTCCTGCCTGTCCCCAGCCCCCGCCGAGCAGACACTGAAGAAAATGTGACAAGTTTTCAGTACCGGGGGCTTCCATTAAAACCCATGAGCCCTGCATTCCAGAGAAGGACAGGGCCACTGGGGCACAACCTGAAATCGAAAAAGGACTTCAGTTAGGGCTGAACTGGAGTACTGACCTCTCCTGATAATACTGACTCCTTGGAAACTCAGTCAGTGATGAAGCTGGGATTTTCCAAAAATGTGCAATTCATCTCTAAAAGGGAGTCTCTAAAAAGCCATGATTGTCTGGCAAACCACATAGTGTATCCAACAGCGAACTGCCTGTTCTTCGGACCATGGGTTTGCCTGAGTCTGCTTTCCAGGAAAACACAGGCAGCAAGGCTCCTGGAGCCCCCTCCCCCATTGGAGTCAGGGCCTCCTGGGCTCCTCCAAGCTCCACGGGAGGAGGAGGCTCACTTCGCGCATGACCTTGAGAACAACTCGGTGTGTGACAGATCCAGTCACCTTGCACTGAAAATAGAAGGCTCTCTGCCTCCTGAATTCTCTGTTCACCTGCGGTAGGTACTCTCTGCTCTCTCAGAGGTTACTCTTTGTTGCAAACATAGAAGAAGTTACCTTACTGGCCTCAGGGTGAGGTTTATAGAGTCACAGGGGAATCTGATTATATAGGCTCTCCAAAAACATACACCCAAAGGACCAGACCTGTTAACCTTGAGCATGGCGACCTTCCAACAGCCCAAGTGGCTCTCACACTTTATCAGCACACCCTTCTCTCCTTGACCTGCCCACAATAGTGTCAGAAATAGTAGACTGGAAGAGACAAGTATCAACCAGCAGAACCAGAACCCTATGCTGAGTGGTCTTTCACACTTTTGCTAACATTCCTATGCCCTGCAGTCTGGTATCCATTAGAGCTGGACCACAACACAAGACAGCCTCCTCCAGCCAGACTTCTCTGCCAGGACACCTTAGGCCAGGGTAGGCCAGCAGGCATCTAGGAACCATTTTGCCTTGTGGTCTCATAAATTCACATAATCTCTGAATCGCAGATACCCCCTGAAGAGTTTTAGAAGATCTCTAGATCAATCCTCTTATTGTATTGTATTGTATTGTATTGTATTGTATTGTATTGTATTATGTTTATTTAGAGAGAGAGAGCATGCATGAGCAGGGAGGGCAGAGAGGGTTGGGGGTGGGGGGTGGGGAGTTGGACAAAGAATCCAAAGCCAGCTCTGTGCTGACAGCAGAGAGCCTGATGCAGGGGTTGAACTCACAGGCTGAGCCGTGAGACCATGACCTGAGCCAAAGTCGGATGCCCAACTGACTGAGCCACCCAGGCAGGCACCCCATTTCCCTTATTTTAGAGGAAGGGAAACTGAGACCCAAAGAGGCATCTAAAGCTACATAAGAAAGTGGAAAGAAGTAGAATTCAGCTCTCTTAACTCCAGGGTCTCTTCTTTCCATCCACAGCCATACATAGTTAATGCTCCCAAATCAGAGTCCTGGTATGGAAGGAAGGAGAAATTAATTCTTCGCTTAATTCTCCATTAATTGCGAAATGCAAAGTGATGATTCAGTTTCATTTCCTGCCTGGGTCCATAATCCCATGTTGTCCTAGGATTTAGTTGAAAGTGTCAATAGCTTTAAAAGGCTTGGGAAACTCCCTGGACCCACACATAGTGGCTGAATGGGAAGGGATCCTGGCCACCACCTCAGCAGCCTCCCTTCAGGGCTGGCACCCCTTCCATAGCAACTCTGACCCAGATTCAGGAAAGCTGCCTGCAGGAAGAGAAGCTGGCCCTTGAGGTAGAGTAGGGAGTAGGCTGAGCTCCAGAGAGGGAAGGGCGTGTGAAGGTGCAGGGGCACCACCAGCCCCAGGAGCACAGCATGGGAGGCGATGAGGGATAAGACCCAGTGGCAGGCAGATCAAGAATGGCTTCAGGAGCTCAGGGAAAGAGTTTGACTCTACCCTAATGGCAACAGGAAGTAACTGAAAGGTCCTCATGAAGGGGAGTGCCGGCTAGCAAATGGTCTTTGTAAAAGCATGACTCTTGCTCTAAGGTCAAGACCAGACCAGAAAGGCAAGACTAGAGGAGGTTATTGTAGGAATGATACGTGCTCAAGAGCAGTGGAGATATAGACAGGGCAGAGAAAGGAGGATTCATGGGTAACATCCTTAAAAGTTCTTCCTGAAGAATCTAATGATGGTATAGCTTTACCCTGGTACAGAATCATAACGTTTTTTCCAACTGCCTTTTTAAGTTCTGTCGTGTGCAGAGGCGATACTGATGTGGGGTTAAAGTGCTAAGACTCAATCACGTGGCTTGTAGACCGGACGTCCCTCAAATGCAGGTCTGCTCAAGAACAACAAGGTCAAAGGCTAAGGCACAGGTGACAAGCAAGAAGATGATGTTAGAAGACAAACTTTGACTTTGATTTGTTCTACCTAAAGAGGATAGTGAAACACACCTGCCCAAGAGCCCTGCCATAGCATCTTGGTGCCAAAGACACTGTTCAATGTCAGTAGATAAGACTGGGTCCCTTCCAGCTGTCCCGAAGCGGAGAAGCCTCAGGGACTGAATCTGTCATGGGCCGGCCCCACCCATGGCACCCCAAGGCAGGGGTAGCTGAGCAAGGGGCCTGCCCTGCCCACCAGCACTACTGCACTGAAGACCAACAGGGCAGCGTGCTGGTTTCCAGAGTGGCAGAGACCCAAGCTGCTCTTTCAAATGGCATTCAAGTGAATTTGCCAAAAATATGTGCCACAGGAGGATCTAGAACATCCATCAGTTCAATACAATTCTACGGACATTGCAGACTTTGAAGCCTTTCTGACTTGAGCTGTTTCTGATTCTTCTTCGCTTTAATTGGAGTTTTTAGATCAGTTTCACATTTCTCCACAGTCTTTCCTAATTCATTTAAGAAATCGGCAGCAATACTAGATGAGTACTACCAACACTGGGATGTAATCTTGACGGCCATCTCTGGAAAGGAACTCACCATATTTATATACAAGGTGAGAATTTTGCTAAGTGGGACCAGACTTTGGAGCAGGCATTTATTATTGAGTCCTTTCTATATCCCAGGGTGCTTTATATATATTAACTCATTCAATCCTCCCAATAAACCCTGCATGGTTTAGTGGTACGTATTATTTTCTCCACCTTATACATGGCAAAAGTGAGACTCAGGGAGTGTAACTGAGCAACTTGCCCAAAGTCACCTAGCCAGTCCACGTCTGAGCCAGAACACCAACCCACGACCTTCAGAATCCATCTCATTCCAGAGCTCACATGTATTCATCACTGCTTCAATATCACCATCAAACATGACTTCCTGACATGCACTGAAGTCCTTTTCATCTTCTGGTTACCCTGCACATGAGCATACTGGAGTACTACCCGGCAGGGTAGCCTAACCTCATCTAGGACTAGGGAGGCAATTCTCACACTGAATTCTAACAGAGAAGCTAGCATTAGTGTGTGGGGCAAATCACTCAGCAGACAGGGGCACCTGGCTGGCTCAGTAGGCAGAGCATGTGATTCTTGATCTTGGGGTCAGGAGTTCAAGCCCCACATTGGGTGTAGAACTGACTTAAAGAAAAAAGACTCAACAGATGGCAAGATCTAAAGGCAGAGAAAGCGCACATATCCAAAGTCCTAGAAGAAGCTCAGAGTCCAGCAGAGTGCAGCATGTAGAAAAAAAAGAGATGAAATGAAAAAGGCAGTGATGGGCTAGATGGAGGGAGGAGGGAGTCTAGGGAGCCCAGAGTAATGAGCCTGGACTTTATGCTAAGGGCAATTAGGAAGCCACTGAAGGACTTAAAGGAGGAGTGTCGAAATCTGATTTGCATTTTTGGAAGATCGCTCTGGCTGCAAAATGGAGTATTAGACCCAACACATACACATTTTCAAGTTGGTTTACAACGGATGGCTTCACATGCCAAGACCCAACTGCCCAGACTTTTGGGACCACACTCCAGCTCCATTTTGAGCCAGTACATTCTGTTACCTACTTGGCTCTAGTCCACATCACCTTGGAATTCTTCATTGGGAGTGTGACGTCATCTATAAATCCCAGCTTTCACCTCCAGACACATGGGCAGAGAAGGCCGGCTACGCTTTCTGACAAGCAGGGCATTCTCTGTCTTTTCTTTTAATTTCATTACATTGCATTTTTAATTACATTACATCTTAAACCTATTCCCACTTTCTTCATTAGAAACATATTCTTAAAAACAAATTCTTTTTAAGCATCATTTTTTAGTGAATGCCTAGCATTTTGCTATATAGGTGATGGTGCTCAAGTCCTTTGTAGAAAAGTACGTTAGTGCTGCCTCCCTACAGCCCGCCCCAACCTCTGGGACTTGCTTTTCCCGCCTACCCCACCCCCACCATTAGTACCCACCAGTCAGATCTCTTAGTTTCACATGGCCAGTAGGCTTTGTCACATGCATGTGCCCGGGTTAAAGAAATCACTCAGAAGATCTGCACTCCAGGGCCTTGCTGGAGAGTGCAGATTGGAACTGACACCTCTCTTTTCCACCACCAGCCTGACAGACTCCCTGATATTTAAGAACCTTTTCTATGAGCTCTCTCCTTCTATCATCCGAGAGCTCTAGGAAGCAAGATAGGTCCCCAAAAGGACTCATCATTTTCCTCCTAACCTGTTCCCCTCCTCTTTCCTAGCTCAGTGAAAGGCATCACCAACTGACTACCCCAACATCAAGTCAGAAATGAGGTCTCGTGGACATTTAATCACACACATATGCAAATACGTTAACATATGTCAAAGGAAACCTACTACAGATCATCCTTGACTACGTATTCGCACCCACTCTATTACTCACAAAGGCCAACTTTCTCCACCACTCAAATAGCTCGCTTGCCACATGTTTTCCATCCCTAAGAGCTGCCCCAGCTCCAACCAGCCTGTCCTTCAGCTCAATTATACCTCAGCATGTCACAGAGTTTCTGTGTGAAGGCACAGGAGCCTTTCAGACTTCTGCCTGGAGCCCCTCAGGGTCTCCTCTGCCCTTTGGACATGCTGGGGCCCTGCCTCAGTTTTCTCTGCAGCCTCTTCCAGAGCTCCTTCATGCTGATTTCTCTGCTTCTGCTATTGGGCCCACAGTCCCCAGACCACCTCCCCCTCCAGACTCTCTTGCTCACCTTCCACACTTGCTATCGTCTCACCTGAATGTCCTGCCCCACTGAAGACCCAGCCTCTACCCCTGGAAGCCTCCCAGGCCCCTTCCCCAGGCCATCTCTGGCCCTGGCCAGGTTTACTTCTCCCATCGGACTGGACACAGTGCTAAAGCCAACCTTCTACCTGCCTGCTTCTTATGGGGAACTGGGGACAGATGTGTGTGTGGGGTGGGGCCAGGCTTGACCAGCTGCAAGCCCCGGCTCAGGTGAAGCTTGCCGAAAGCACACCGGAGACCCTTTGTTCTAGGAGAGCTACAGAAACAAGATGATGGTATGTGACAAGACTAAGGGAAGATCAAACCAGGAGATGAAGGAAAGAAGCAAGGAGTGGAGGATTTGAACTGACTTATTATTTTATTCTGTATCTAATTCCCCAAAGGAAGTGGGCAGGTAAAGGGTTGACTTGAGCATGTGGTCAGGGCTGTGGAGAGGTAAGCCTATGGCTCTACCAGAATGAAGGCTCTCTGGGTCTGCTCCACTTGAGCATGAGCATCAAGCATTGTCTGAGGGGAGCTCGCTGGCCACAAGTGCCTGGCCCCGCCCACATCCGGTGTCAGACTCTGCAGGTGGAGACAGGGCAGGTCTGCGTGTAAGAAGGCCTCTCCCCTAGCTGGTTCTGATACTAGCAAAGTTGAGGGGCCACTGTACCCACGATCTCTTCTCTCTTTTCCTGTGGGTCTCACCTTGAGTGTTTGGGGGCTGTCTTTTCAATCTCAGAACTGATTTTAGGAGCGTCTTTCTTTTTCCTGTATTGCTTCCTCTTGCACCACCCTCACCTCTCCCAGTGCTACTTTAATGACACTCGGTGCCTTCTAACCTCCTGTGCCTCTCTTCTTCCTGACTGCATTCTGCTCCCTGGGCCTTACTTAACCCACTTGACTTCTTCAGGGCAGCAAATGAAACCATGGGCATCCTGGTGATGGGTGGATGGGAGAACTCCAGGCAAGAGCCAAGCCATGCTCACCTCCTGTCCCCACTGTGCCTCACACCCCTAACACCAAGTCCAGTTGCTGGCAAGCACTTTATGTGAAGGCCCAGGGCCCCAGAGGTCCAGGGATTCCTCCACATAACTAGCAAAAGTCCCAGATAGGAAGAAAAGAATAGACGATAATGGCATAAATATGGGCACTCTGTAGCTACACATTATTAGGCCATGATACAGAGAAGATGCTGATTATATGATAGGGAGAGAAATCTCCAAAATAGAAAATAAAGGGGAAATAACCATTTTGTGAGGCAGAAGAGCCAGAAATAGAGCAGGTAATCCCCAGGATTCGATTTTCATCCACTCTTTTATTTGGCCTGTTGTCTTAATCCAAATGCCTGGGCAGACTCCTTACCATCACACGCACTGCTCCTGAGACCTACAGAGGGGCCTCCGGACATGCATGTTCCAACTGGAATCCGGCTGCCAGCACTTCCGTCCTAAGCCCAAATCACCTGCCTCCATTCTGCCTGGGCTAACTTCCTCCTCTGGCAGCTTTCCCACTAATTTGCAAGTCCTTCCTGTGAAGGCAGGGGGAATATCATCAGCTCTGCCTCCCCTCTCAGTGCCTCACACCACCTCAAATTGAATATCCTGAGGGTACATCAAATACCTAAAAAGGCGGTGTAGTGCCGAAGTCTGTGAATAAGCTCTGAAGCCAGGCTGGGTCTGAGCCCCGCTCTGCAAGGCTCCAGTGAGATAACGCCTGTAGGGTGTGCAGGCTCTCAATAAATACAGACCCCTCCTTTGATAAACAAAGCAGCTTGCGTTGCAGTATCAGTGTCAATGATGCTCTGAAATGGACAAAAATGTGCGAACTGAAACAGAAAATGTATTATCACCTTAGCAAAGACACAGAGAAATGTTCTTTGAAGGGAAGCCTCTAGTCACATTTAAGCAAATGAAAAAAAAGTTTGTGTGTGTGTGTGTGTGTGTGTGTGTTTAATTGGCTGGCCATTAAATCATCTTTGCTTTAGCTTTGAGTGGCCATAATGCAAATTCTCCTTTCTTGGTGGATGTGTTCTGCTCCTAAGATGCAGAGTCCCTCCGGAGGAGTCTGGCCTGCCCGTAACACCATGTGTTCCATTATCTGTGATATTCCACACCCCAGATTTATCGGCTGTGGCCCTATCAGTGACGGTATTCCCAGAAAATTTAGGAACCACTTTTATGTTCCCCTTTTGATATACAGCTACCATTGCCATGTGGGACTTTAATAAAGCCCATCTCAAAATTTGGGACTGGACCCATGGAGATAACTAAGTCTGCAATAATAAATCTTGTCAAAATAGGAAATTCATTCCTTTCCTGAAAATGAAATGAAGATATGATTTAAAGCACCCTTTTCTCACATACCAGCACTGAAATAATAATGTGCTGGCCTTCCCAGGCACACACGAACTTTCATACCACCACAGGAAGGCCAGGCAAGCTGTGGCATTGGATGCATTAGAAAGAATAATTTAATTAATAATCATTACGTTATTAACTATAACCCTTTAAATATTACGGGAGTTTTAAAGTTCACAAAGCTCACTCACATGATTCTCATCCCTATTTTACAGATGAGCAAACTGAGGCACAGAGAAATTCAGAGGCTTATTCATGCACGTGTAGCTGAAAGTAGGAGTCAGGCATCTGACTCCTAGCCTAGCACTCTGTCAGAGGGAGGCTTTTGAGCTGTTTTCGGGAACAGAGATGGAGATACGGAGCCAAGCAAAGCTTATTTGCCTTTTTCAAAAACCAAACATTGATGACTTTGCTTTAGTCAGAATAATTCAGAGAAAAAATAGACTTACTTTGTTCCAATTCTACAGGGCCAACTCTTCCAAAATCAAATAGAAAGACCAAGATACAATATCTGGACCAGTTCAATGTAGCTTCTGAATCAATTCAAGCCATAAATATTTATTGGATGGTTATGTCCAAAGACTCAGGCTTTGGCTTCAAGGAGCTTACAGTTTAGTCGAAAGGCTAAAACAAGAATGCATGCCATACACACGCGCACACACACAACCCAGAACAAAGGCCGACTTAAGGTAGAGAAAGACTAATGGAGGTGAGGTGAGGAGGGGGCATTCAGGAAGGGTTTCTTGAAGAATGCAGTGATGGGCTTTGACATTAAAGGAGGAAGAAATGCATGAGAGGCACACCTGTACAAAGGCATTACAGAGGCAAAGCACGGAGATGAGTTAACATACATGCAAAGTGCCTGGCACATAGTGACCATTTGCTAACGCCTATTCATTTTTATTGGAAGGAAAGGGAAGAAACCTTGGACTGAGTTTAAGAAAAAGCCATATGAGAGGAGATAAGCAGAAGTAGTGAGCAAGCTATTTGCTAGGGTGAACAAGAGGAGAGACAGGTTGCACGGGCCAACTCATGGTCCCCTTCACAGGGAAGCCATTTGCGTTCAGGCTCTGAATTTCGTCTGCTGCCCCCCCCTGCTTTGAGCAGTGGCTGTGAGGAGCAAAAGACGTGCAAAACATAGGGGCACCTGGGTGGCTCAGTCGTTTAAGCAACCGACTTCGGCTCAGGTCATGATCTTGCCATCTGTGGGTTCAAGCCCCACATCAGGCTCTGTGCTGACAGCTCAGCGCCTGAAGCCTACTTCTGATTCTGTCTCCCTCTCTCTCTGCCCCTCCCCTGTTCACACTCTGTCTCTCTCCCTCTCTCTCATTAATGTTAATAAATAAACATTAAAAAAATTGTTTAAAGATGTGCAAACCATATAATGCTGGACATAACTGAGGGTGTAGTGTTTGTGCTCACAAAATCCTGCTCTCTTAGTCTAGTACATGGCTGAGGGGTGACAGGACCACACAGGGAACAGCTCCAGCCGCCATCGCCCTTGCAACGGGAGGGAAGCGCTGGGTTGGAGATGAACACAGAGCAGGCTGGGAAAGTTTCCACACCATCAGCCACTGCCAGCACCTCCCAGAGCTCTAGAAGGGCAAGGCTACTTCCATTTTTTTGAGGGTCCTGAGGTACTAAAAGAAGAAAAGTTGCCAAAGCAGGGTTACCAAAGTTGGGGTGTATTTTCAAGCCTCACAACTAATATTCTAGCACGTTTAATAATTAACGTGCAATGTACCATCATTATGCTATTCAAAAGCCAAATAGAGACTTTATAAACAAATATCAATTAATACTGCAACATAGACTAGCGATATGGTGTGGCAACAGAACCTAGGTTTCAAGATAATGTGATGAACACCAGTCTCTTTGGATCCTGTCCGCTCTATCACAGATTGAATGTATAAAGTCACCTGCAGATAACAACAAAAATTTACATTCAAGCCCCTGACAATTAGGAGGCAAGACCTTCCTGCTTACCTTCCTTCCTTTCATCCCACTCTTGCTCACCCCTCCCCCACCTTCCTCACCACTTCAGATTCATGCAGGTCACCCCAAGTGTCCCCTGCAAGTCCCATCGCGGGACCAAACAAAGACACCTCTGCAGTCCAGGAGCTAGGCCTTGCCCTGCTGTGCTAGGGAGGTCAAGCACTCTTTGGGGAGCCTTGCATAGTCTGGAAGGACCGACAGGCCCTGCTGCACAGTGAAGCGGTGAAGGCCACTTTCCACTACTCTGCTTGCTTAGTTTTTCTCTGCCCCCTTCTTCTTGGCTTCTCGAGGCCCTGTGCAAACCACTGTTGTTCCAAATGGCTAAAATCACTTGACATTTAGTGCAGCAGAGACCCTGCAAGGAACTAACTCCATGCTCAGTGGTAGAATTCACTGCACCAAAAAATTAGATCGTTCCACCGCCTGCCTATGACTCTCTATTGCTTTGCAAATGATTAGAAAAAAAAAAAAAAAGAAAGAAAGAAATAGCAGGCTTTCTTCAGATGCTCCCAAAAGACCGTCAAAGAGTGTAGTGTTCCCCTGAACACATACCTATGACCAAGACAACACCAAGGCAAGCAGAGACAAATGCATTAATCTGCTTGTTCCATCAGTCATCCCATACACATTTACTGCGTGACCATGTGCGTCAGGTACTGGGCACACAGCTAGGAATAGGGTGTGATCTTTTCCTTACCAAAACCAGAGGATGAAGTAAGTGGACAGACCAGGGACAAGGAGAGAGCTCAGTAAACACTATCCCAGCAAACTCGCAGGTATTCAGGTAGCAGGATTAGTGTAACCCCTTATGGTAGGGCTGAGATGCCCACCCCCCTCTCTTCTCATCCATTCCCCAGCCCCCTTCATCCTCTCTTCCTTTATTTCATTCTGACCCTCTTCCTCCTCACCCATCCTGGGCCTCACTCTCTCTCCAACCTCCCTGCCCTCCTCCCCTAACCTCAAGCTCTGGGTAAACATAAAAAGCACACACATTCTTGTGCCAAAGGCGTCCTCAGCCTTAGAAACCTTTCATTCTTAATGCAAATGCCTACTTTACACATGCTTTGTGATTTATTTATTTCCATCCCAACCTTCAGAAGCAGAGGGACTTATCAGTAAATGTCATAAATTCTGGATTTTTTTTTTTTAAAGCTGCAGCTCCAACAGCCAGCATCTGACAAGGATGCGTGCTACACAAACAGAAAACTGAATGAAGCCCCAGAAGAATGCAGGCATTTTTAGAGCTCCAGAGTTTTAGCTCAATTCCCTGTGTCGAGGTGGTTTCTATCTGTGTCAGTCAGTGCGTCACAACATCAGCCTCCATCCACCGTTGCACAGCACCCCTCAGCAAGTGCCTTCCCACACAATATCATCAACTGTAAAAACTGCAACCACTGTTGAAGTTACAACCACAATTATTTCTACAAATGGGGAGGGATTTGGTGCTGCTCAGTCAGTCCCTGCTAAGTAGGTTACCCACTGGACAAACACCTTTCCTTTTAGTAAATTCCGAATGCCCCTGGCTCAGCTGTATATTCATAGGAATTACCAGTTCACGGGAATAAAATGTTCATTTGCATTTATGAAGTTCTCTTTTGGTGCTGATGATAAGGATGGTTCCACAGCAGCCCCAGTCTGTGGTGACCAACTGTAAAGTCCTCAGCTGCTTGGTTTTAAGAATCCCTCCCTTAAAGCGTCACCTCATTTGTAAAAATTGGGCCTAAGTTGGACTTTACCTTATATGAACCTTCAACCCTGGCCATCTGCTTCCCAGCCCCTGCAGGAGCTTCCTCTGCCTTCTCTAAATCTCTCTTTCTGCATCGCCCTGCCTCCC
This sequence comes from Panthera pardus, assembly GCF_024362965.1. Taxonomy (NCBI): domain Eukaryota; kingdom Metazoa; phylum Chordata; class Mammalia; order Carnivora; family Felidae; genus Panthera; species Panthera pardus. The sequence continues at coordinate 41,128,100 of NW_026526688.1, read as the reverse complement.
TCACCTTTCCCTTGAGGGCCTTCCACCTTCTTGTGATTTTGTATTTTGCTAGAAATTTTAACTCTATTCTCTGAGATGGCTCTCAAGACCACACCAATAGCTCAGAGTACTCACAATCGTTACGAAATATAAATGAAGCACCCCACAGCTCACCCCATGCCATATCCTCACCCAAAAGACCAGCTCTCAGAGCATATGTCATCACGATCACATTAAATTAAGATTTCCTTATTATTGTTGTATCAATCCTAGCATCCAGGGTGCTGCATACAATAATGAATATCTGTATGGAAGATTTCTGAATGCTCACTGACGCAGTATGCTACAACCAGCTAGTAAAACAACACAACTCAGGAGGAGGGAAATATGCTTTCGTCTAGCACTCAAAATGGACATAAAGGCTATAAGAATATGAAGATTAAGACCAAAGAATTAAAAAGAATATTGACCTTGCCACTTTTATGACAGTGTATTATATACAGTCGGGATTCAGACTTATATTGATGGGAGCTTCACAGGATGGAAAGGAACCAAAGAAGAGAAGAAGGGAGAGTTCTTTTTTGACTACTGCTCAAAAAAAAAAAAAAATAGTTAAGGTATCAGGAGCATCAAGGAAGAAGCTCCAGAGGAAGAAGTGAGATAAAAACACTGAGTGAGCAGTTTGGGAGAGGATCGGCTTGGCTCCTAAAGCGATAGGCAGGAGTGGAAATAGAGAGCACGCTTTCCTAACAAGAAGTTTACATTCATGCCAAGAAAGTGGGTGAACACTGTCAGATATAACCAGACTTCCCCCTGCCTGACTCACAGGATGGGCTCTGGTATTTCAGACCCTAGCAGAAGGACTTGAGATTCTCCAAGTGGCACCAACCCAAACTCTGATTCACCATAGGTTTGGGGAAGGCCTCTTTTTCGGTCCTGCTAAAGGGGTGGTGCCTTTGTGAAACTACTATTTACACACACGATGGAAATCCCTTGAGGGAAGAGGGGCTGGCTTTTGAAGGGGTGCAGGGACACCTAGAGTGGGATGGTTACTTTGGTTACAATCAAGAACATCTCTGGCCCTGTGTCTCATCTCTAGGAAAAGGCTGCATGTTCGTCTTGCTGACCAACTGGTAAGCGGAGTGTGACCCACAAGCAGTCTGTTCTCCACACTCTGCTGTCAACCAAGGCTCCAAACTTCTTTCTCAGAGTGAGACAATTTCAGAAAGAAAGAAAAAAAATATGTTTCCTTCTCAACCAAGACCAATGCCTCTGCCCCCGGAACCCTGGGGGCCCCATTCCCTGGTGAGGAGGCTTGTAGGCTGTGCCCCACATCAACTCCTGCGGGTTAAAATGGCTCTCCTGACACTGGAGTTCAGCCCTACTTCCAGTTCCCAGAACTGCATCCGTGTACTCTGGGCCTCCTCTATGGGGGGCTCTAAAACACCTCTCAGGGGGTCCAGAGCCCTCTGCCCAGTTAAATGCACCCTCTCTTCACAATCAAAGGTGTTTCAGACTAAGAGGTGTTTCTCACCAAAGGTGTTTCTAAAGGTGCTTTGAGTCAGGGGTAGGGAGACCCCAGACCCAGAAGGGAAGTGCTCAACGCACGCACGGACAGTTGACCTAAGGGGTCTGGGTCATGGAGATATCTTGTGTGGCACTCCTTCACAAAAGGCAGACCTGTTCTCTGACCAGGCCCTTGGGCCAAGCTGGACAGCACCCGTGTCTGGCTTCCAAAGGAACTTCCCCTCCTGGCCATCAGTCGCTCATCTTGAGTGACCAGAACACAAGATGTTGCCAAATGCCCCGGGGACATGCCTTCAGCCGCCGGACCTAGAGGGTTAGGAAAGGCGCTTCCTAGGCTCGAGAAGGGTCGAGGAAGGACTGGAATACCCCTCGTTCAGAGATCTGGGAACGAAGCTCTCCTTGTCAGAGTGTGGATCACCGGGGAAGGCGCCGGGCAGGGCAGCCTCCGGAGCCCAGAGCCGCATTTCCCCACACCAGCTTCCTTGCAAAACCAGGAGAGGCGGCGAGACGGAGCGGAGCAGCCAGTCACCCTCGCCCGCCGCCGGGAGGCCGGAAAAGTTCCTCCCAGAGCGCGGCGAGCTTGCCGGCATCTGTCCAAGGTGCTGAAAGGTCTCCGCGGCCGGCGGGAGGGCCGGCTTCTGCGCGCCCTCAGCCTCCTGGCCGCCCGCTCTGCCCTTCCAGCCTCTTGCCCTGTCCTCTGCCCCGCCGCACCGAAGCCTCTTCCCTCCTCCTCTCCCACCCCGCGCCCTCCACTCTCGAGCGGCATCAACTCCGCCGGCGCCCGGGCCCCCGGGCCCCCACCATGTTCTTAGGTCTGCCGAGCCCCTTCCCGCAGCGGCCACCTCCAGGGCGCCTCTGCCGCTGGGCTGTCGCCGCCGCCCCCCTCTTACCTTCTTCTTTCGGTCACGGGAGCGGTTCCTCCGCTTCCTGTTGGATTCTTCCTTCTCCTTCTGCTCCTGGAGGGCCTGCGCCTCGATGTCTTTGATTTTCTTCAGCTGTTTAGCCGCTTGAGCCATGGCGGGTCACGGTGCTCCGGTCCCCGCCTCCCGGACCCCTCACACTTGGCAATCCAGGTGGCGACAGCCTCCCGAGGAGGAAAAAAAAAATGAGTCTCTGCTCCGCGGAGGGTGGGGGGGGGGGGGGAGCTTCTTTCCCCACCGCGGGAAGGATGCGGCCGGGTCGGCGGGGGAGGCAGCTGCGAGACGATCAGAGGGCGAGGCGCGCCGCGGCTGCCCGGCGGCCCCCGGATGGCGCCTCCCGCCGCGGCCGGAGCTCGCTTACCAGCGCCCGGGACGGGCTCTGGGCTCGGCCCCGCCGCCTCCTTCCCTCCCTCCCTCTCTCCGTCCCTCCCTCCCTCTCCTGCGGCGGCGGCGGCGGCGGCGCGGGGGGCGGGGGCGGGGAGGCGGCTTGTACTGCGGCGAGCGGCGAGCGGGCCGGGGAGGAGGCGGACTCCAGCAGTTAACGCAGGAGGGCGCGGGGGACGCTCTCGGCCAGGGGGCCTGGCCGGCCCGACGAGGCTCCGCGCGCTCGGCGCCCGCGCTGGTGCATTGCGAGCGCCCGGCTCCGGGCGGGCGGGCCGGCGGGGCTTCCACCACTGCAGTGCCGCCGCCGCGGCCGCCAGACGCACGGGCCCCCGTGCCGTCGGGTCTCAGGGAACAAAGCCAGCCGCTCTACCCCGACCTACTGGGGCGCCGTGGGGGACACTACTGCGGGCCACCTCGCAGCGCCAGGGGACTAAGGGAGGCTGCGGCGGGCGGCGGGCCCCGCTCGGAGGAGACCCCGCAGACTAGCGCGCCTGGAGGCGGCGGCGGAAGAGGCAGCACCCTGGGTCGCTGAGGCCCCGACCGCACGGCAGGGGTGGGGGTGGAGCGGGGGCGGGGCGGGGGCCGGGCCTCGGGGTGTCCCCGGGCGGTGGCCGCGGCCGGGCCGGGACGCACCGGCGCCCAGCCTCCGCTGCCTTTCCTCCGAGGGCGTCCACTTAAGGGCGCGCGCGGTGCCAAGGCTCCCCGGGGGAGAGCCCCGTTTCCCTCGCTTATAGCGATTTGCCCCTTTCAGACCGTGTGGGCCCTTCATTTGCATATTTCCCAATTATAGCTGGAAAACATGTCCAAGATGAAGTGAGCAGTTTTCCCTTGAGTTTCCTTTTGACGGGAGTGGAACTGGGTTTTTGCACCAGGCACCGCCCACCCCCACCCTCACCCCCATTCTCAACACTCTCACACACACAACCTCACTCGGCAACGCCGCCTTTCCCCGTGTTCAGCTGTAAAGAACCACACACCTAGCTGTTTAGGTCACGCAGCCGCAAACCCAGGCTGCGGGAGGGGGAGGGGCCTTAAACTCACCTACCCACTCGTCGCGTGATGGGCGCGAAAACTAAGACCACAACTTCGAAACCACTGCCTGGTCGGTCTGGTGCCGCTCCTTCCCCATCAGGTGGGACGGACCTTTTTGCCCACATAAAGATAAAGGTGGATTTGTGGGAAATAATATTTAAGAATTAGTCAAGTTATTATGAAATAGTCTGCTTCCTTCGGCCCTAAGCTGAGAGCTTGATGCAGACATTTAACCAAGCACAGAGCCGAGCCTGGCAAGTAGGAATCTCATCTGTACTACGGCAAAATGTCTCTCAAACGGCTTTGTGCTGAGCCACCTCATAGGGTACAAACTTGGGGAGTGGTTGAATCACCCACCTGCTCTCCAGACTCCATGCTTTTTCCCCTTACTGGAACCTTTCCTCCCTCGACCTCCTACTCCCCCTCCATTTCCCTATCTGCCCCCAGTCCCCCTGCAATCCGCTCCACCTAGGTGTGGTCAATAATTAAGGGGCTGGCTGACCATCCTCTTTGCCTGGGACTGGGTTCTGGACCTTCTTCCCTTCTGACTCTACATCGACATTGTCCAACTGAAGCTTACTGGGAACCACAAACTCCCCCTTACTAGGAACCACAAGTCCCCTATGTCATTTTCAAGTAGCTACATAAAAAAAAGTTAAAAGACACTGGTAAAATTACTTTTAATTATTTATTTTATTTTATTCAATGTATCCAAAATATTATCATTTCAACATGCAACCGATAGAAAATTATTAATGAGGTATTTCACATTATTTTATACTTCAAAATTCAGTGTGTATTTTATACTTACAGCACATGTCAATTCAGACCAGGCACATTTTAGTGGTTTAAGAGGTGTATGTGACTCGTGGTTCCTGTATCGGAAGGCACAGCTCTAGACTGTCTCCCCACCCCCCCAGGCCAGCTCACCCATAGCCATGGCTATAATCAGACTGCCAAGGAGACACACATTTTACCTCTGGCACAGACCTCTCCTCTGCGTGCGGGCCCATGTCCCTGTCACCCGAGGCCTCCTACCTATCATGCCTGCATCCCTTCTTGCCACAGGCCAATCTATATCCCCACTCTGCAGTCATACTAATCTTTTCAAAACACAGATCTGATCATTGTCACTTCTCAGCTTACCATCCTTCTTTTTGGCTTCTAGGACAAAGATCAGAATCTTCTACATGGCCTACGAGGACCCAAATGATCAGGCTTTTCCTACTACCTGCTGGCCTTACCCCGGGTGTGCCCTGGTTCAGTGCTCCAGCTCAGCGTGTCAGTGCTGTCCCTCCACTTTGTCCTCACTGCCCCTGCCCAGACTGCGCTGCTCCATTCTAACTGTCCTCTCAACCAGCCCCCAATCTGGCTAATTCCAACTCACTCATCCACATCAAGGTGGTCTTCACTTCGTCAAGGAGGTCCTTCTGGAGCCCCAGATGAGCTCTACCATCTCATTATAACACCATCTGTGCCTCCTTCACAGCCACCTGCTGTCAGTACAATTTTACATTAGTGTGTTCGTTTTGATTGATGCATGTCTCCCTTACTAGACTTTAAACTCCATAAGGGAAGGGATAGTGTCTGGTTCGGCTCACCCTTGTATCTTCGGTACCTTTCACGGTGACTGGCACATAGCAGGGGATCAGTAAAATGCGTGGAAGAACCAACTAGTCTGCAGTGTACTGGCTTGGGGAATGACAATAAGACTAGCTGACACGTATCCAGCATTGCCATTGCACCAGGCACTGTCTCCACTTTACAGATGGGGAACATGGGGCACAAGGAAGTTACGTAACTTCCTCAAGGTCACAAAGCTAGTCAACAGTGGAGCCAGAATTTGACCCTGCCCATCTGGCTCAGGAGCACATACTCATGCCATTATGCTGTACTAAATTATGTAATTTCCTTACCTACAAACAAGGATACTGGTAATACCTCCCTTAAAGGATTTTTGGGAGGAACTGGGGAGAGAGTGAATGTGAAATGATTCGGTAAAACATAAAGTGCTGTATCAAGCTTCAGTTTCCTTTTTTTTTAATTGAAGTATAGTTGACACACAACATTAATGCACAACATGGTGATTCAGCAGCCCTATAGGTTATGCTGTGCTCACCACAAGCATAGCTACCATCTATCACCATACAGCGCTTTACAACACCACTGGCTGTCCTCTACTGTGCCTTTCAGCCTTGGTGATTATTCCTTCCTTATCTGGAAGCCTGTGTCTCCCACTCCCCTTCATCCATTTTGCCCATCTCCCCCTGCCCCTCAACCACCAGTTTGTTCTCTGCATTTATGAGTCTGTTTCTGTTTGTTTATTCATTTGTTTCCATTTATGGATTCCACATATAAGTGAAATCATATGGTATTTGTCTTTCTCTGCCTGACTTATTTCACTTAGCATAGCACCCTCTCCATCTATCCACATTGTTTCAAATGACAGGATCTCATTCTTCTTTATGGCTAATATTCCCTTGTATGTATACACCACATCTTCTTTATCCATTCATCTGTGGATGGGCACTTGGGCTGCTACCATATCTTGGCAATAAACAATGCTGCAATAAACATGAGAGTGCATCTATCTTTCCAAATTCGTGTTTTCATTTTCTCTGGGTAAATAACCAGTAGTGAAATTGCTAGATCATACGGTATTTTTATTTTTAATTTTTTGTGAGATTTAGTTTTCTTAAAGCAAGGAATGCAAGACTGGACAAGTTGGTGTCCAAGCTACCTCTCAGCTCCAGAATCCCAACTTCTCTTATATATCAAAATCCTCATGGGAAGCTTTTGAAGATCAAAAAAAAAAAAAAAAGAAAAGAAAAGAAAAGAAATTCTGAGACACAAAGGGGAAACCTTATCATTAATGAACAGTGAGTGGTGAGTACAAAGGCCCTGGCCCAAATCACCCCTAATGGTGGCAGTCCTGGCCCTGAATTTCCAAAAACCCATTAGGGAGAAAGATGTGTCCGTGTCAGGGTTCACTTGTAAGGTAGTCCCCTTGGATCCTAGTATATGTTAGGCGACTGCAGACTAAGAAGGAGAAAATGGGACTGTGCCATCTGAAGGCATTTGCTCCCACAGGCTGATCTGGATGAGGGCAGAGGGGTGAGGGGGCCACAACCACACTGCGCTCCTACAGCAGATGACATGGGACAGAACATCTGATCAGCTGGAGGGCCTTCCTTCCTCCCAGTCAGAGGACAGACAATGTTGGGCATCTACGGACCTCATGTCATAGACAATAATAATGATCACCATTTATGGACAGGTTGCTATGCCCAAGGCACTGCTAGTCGTTTACATAATATTTCTTTCTCATAACAAAAACCTTGTCACCCTTACTTCCCACAGGAGGAAGCGGAGGCTGAATGTGTTTACCTGACTCCCCACCCCACCCCACTCCCAGGTCACACGTCTAATGGGGCGGAGTCAGAATTCAGACCCAAGCTAACTCCAAGTCTGACCTTAAGGAAACCATCAGGTGACTGGTTTTGCCAGTGACTCAGCGGGGTCTCCTGCAGTGCAGAAGTAATAGTAATTACTTGAGTTAGATGCATGCAATAATATCCCCAGGCAGGCAACCGAAGGGCCAACCTATTCCTGATGTTGTAGAAACAAAATGCTCTGGGCAGCAACCAGAGACTGCCCCTCTGTGGTCACTGACACAACTGCTGATGACAGAGCTGTGACCCCTCCTCAGGCCCTTCTTGCCTTTTCTTCTGGCGCCCCAGCATCCCGCGTGCACTCACACTGAGGACCGGCTGCTCACTCAGCTGTATGGGAAAGCAGCTGAGGGAAAACCAGGCATCTGTGGGGCTCAGAGGTGGCTGTGGGAAGTGAGCAGAAACCCTAGCACAGGAGACAATCTCTAGAAGCTCCTCTTCTTTCTTTCTCTCTGGTGACGAGTATCACTCCTTTCAGCTGTTAAGTAAAAGGAGAGGGATCCATTTTTATATTTTTGCTTTCTTCCCTGAGATTTCCAACTGGTTCCCTCAACCCAATTCTGTTATTATGTGTTTATGCAACTAGACTGATTTGTGTTCTTAAAAGAAACATTATTAATAATTAATAAAGCTTCCCAAGATAAAAGCTGCCTCCTGCACTAAATAATATAAATAGCTAAAAGACACTGAATGCACCAGACATTCTTCTGAGCTTATTTAACCCTAATAACAACTTTATGAGTTAGATGCCATTATCATTATCACTATTTTATAGATGAAGAAACCGAGGTGCTGAGAGAAAAAAAATAACTTCTTCAAGACTTACTAGCCATGGGACGTAGGATTGAACCAAAAAGTGAATCTCAGAGTCTCTGCTTTTACTACACTGCTAGAGCTCCCATCCTAGGTTGAGGTTGGGCCTTGAAGGCCCCTCCTATTCTGTCTCTGCACCCATAATTCCTTTTAGGAAAGAAGGAGCCAGTAAGTGTCTACCAAGACCTGAGCCCTCTGTGGACAGAGGCTATCCCATTCACCTGTGGGTCCCAACCACCAGCACAATGCCATTGCAGGCATTCAACTCAAGGTTGAACCAGAAAATGTCATCCATGAGGCATGGATGTTGAAGGTGGAACAAAGAGGCAAGTGGAAGATATGAGAATCTCAGGATCTGAAGGAATGGTGTTTCCATTGCCCAGCCAATGGGAGAACTGGATTCCTCTGGCTGCTCTCACACTCCCAGACCAAATCACTCCCCAGGCAGCCTGCCCCAAAGGGCTGCTTCTCTGCTCCACATGGGGAGTCCAAACCATGTTCCCAGAACGTATAGACATTAGCCTCTGCTCTGCCCTCTGTCAAGACGCAGAAATTATTTAAACCTTTCTTCTGTGTGATATCCCTTCAAATATTTGAGGAGAGCTTTCACTTCTTCCCTATAATACTTGTCCAAAATAATGTCAGGAGTTCATAGCAAAGGTGAACATTGAGCTCAAGAATTCCTATTTCCTGTCCAAAATTTACAAATAAAGGCAACATATTGTTTTAATCATTGCATTTTCAAAGGTGGAATTTGAAAAGATGAAAGAGCCTCTAAGCCAAGGTGTTCAGAGAAAACGGAAAAATAGGAAGATATTTTACATTTGGATTCTTGGAAAATGCTGGAATAAACTTCATTTATCCACTCAACCTGACCTGGGCCCTCAGTCTCATTCAGTAACCCCATCTGCTATTCTCCTGTCTGCTTTACTACACCTCAAACACGACCCCCTCATCTGTCCTTTGTCACTCTCAACAGAGGCCGTTGTCTTCCACTTCCCAGAAGAAACGGAAGCAACCAGGCTGACTGTCCTTAGCTTCCTCCCCATCCTCATCATTCGTACCTGTCTATACCAACCCTCTTGACAATGCTTTTCCTTTGGTTTATCCTCTGGATCTCATCCTCCCTCACCTCTTCAGAAAATGTGGCCATGAATTATCCCTTCCCTCCCAAATCTTCATTACATGTCTCTCCACCAGCTCCTTCCACTCGGCCCGTGGACTCTCCACAAACCATGACTATGTAATGACCCTCTCCCTTCCCTCCACAGCCAGGATGCCAGAAGGAGACATCAGTGCTTCCCCTCTACCCCACTCACTCCTCACCCTGAATTCTGTCCCCACATTGCAGAACCCATAGTCTCATTCCCATCTTGAATTTAACTCCCTGGAGCATTTGATCTGGTTGCATACTTCCCTAGTTTCTGGGACCCTGCCCCTCGTTTTCCTATCTCCTGAACGTTCTTTTCAGGACTCATTAATAAACATTTACAGCCTGGCCCTTTTTCCATTTATCACTTCTCCTTCCATGGTCTCAGCTTGGCTTCAACTAGCACCCACCTGACAGTGATGCCAAACCTCTAACCCAGCTTTGACCTCTCTCCTATGACTGAGACACAAGGCCTCCTAGACAGCACCATCAGATGTCACAGCCATCATCACCCCTCTTGGCATCTCTATTCCCAGTTAATGGCATTACCGTTCACCCGTTCTCCTGAGCCAGAATCCCAGGGTCCCATGAAGCTCCCCCCTTCCTTCCCTTTACACACCCAACCCACTGGATTCCAGAGTCTTTCTCAAAGACTACTGCTCAATTTGAATGTGCATTCAAATCACCTAGAGATCTTATTAAAATGCAGATTTTTGTACAGTAAGTATGGATGGCTCGCAACTATGGCCCCTATTCTCTGCCCCACCCTGCACACAGCAACTTCAATATATACACCCTGTGTATCACCACTTACACCGAGACAGGCAATGCTTTCGGCCCCCAGTGTGCTCCCTCTTGCCTCCTCCCTCTCAGTGCCCACCCCCCTCCTCCCAGAGTTAGGCACTTTTCTGACCTCTGTCACCTTAGACTAACTTTGCCTGGATTAACTTCATATGGATGGAATCATACAACACATACCCCTCTATATAAGGCTTCTTTCACTCAACATTATGTCTATGAGATTTACCCATGGTGTTGTGTATTTCAGCAGTTTGTTCTTTTCTGTTACTGAAAACTGTTCAGTAACACAGTTACTGCATATCTCTTCTCATGTTGATGGACGTGGCTTGTTTCCACTCTGAGGCTACCATGAATAAAGCCAGTGTGCACGTAGCACCCATCACATTTCTTCTGGGAGACGGAAGCCCTCGTCTGCATTGGGTATATACCCAGGAGTGAAGTTGCTGGGTCAGTCGGCATACGTATACTTTGCTTCTCCAGAGTAGATATACCAATGTACGTTCCCACCAGCAACGTAAGAGAATTGTGGTTGGTCCACATACTCACCAGCACTTGGGGTTGTCATGGGTTTTGGGTGTAACCTTTCCAGTGAGAGAGCAGAGCACCTCCTCACATATGCTGGTGTTTCTGAGGGCTTCTGGAACAAGGTGCTGTGGACAGGGCCACCTACACCACAGAGATGTATCACTGGAGGTCTGAGATGAAGGTGCCCACCGGGGTGCTTCCTTCTGAGGACCGTTTGAGAGAAGTGTTCCAGGCTTGTCTCCTGTTCTTGAAGATCATGCATTGCCCGGCCTGGAGATGGCGATCTCCTTGTGTCTTCCCCTGTGCTCCCACTGTCTTTCCCCTGTGCCCCAATTTCCTCTTTTCATAAAGATACTAGTCATATCAGATTAGGGTCCACCCTAATGACCTCATCTTTTTTTAAATGATAAATGCGCATAGCATTTGGGGGCTTTCATGTGGAAGGGAGAACAAATCTATTTAGAACAGTTTAGAGGACAGAACAAAGGTCATCCTTCCCTCTTCTTCTTTTAACAGTTTAACCCATGCTTATGCTTCAGATATTAGATCAAATGTCATGTCTTGCCAGTATGGCTTGCTTGCTTTCTTCCTTTTTAAAATTGAAATACACTTGACATAAAGGTAATATTAGTTTCAGGTGTACAGCATACTGATTTGACAAGTCTATACACTGCACATGCTCACCATGTAAGTGTGGTCACCATCTGCCACCACACATTATTACGATATTATTGACTATATTTTCTATGCTGTACTTTTCTAATGATCTCATCTTAACTCAATCATTGGCAACCACCATTTTTTCCAAATAACATAGTCACATGTTACACACACAGCTAAGTGACTAGCCTCAAGGTCCCATTCACGGGTACTGAGCATTAGGACTGCAACATTTTTTAGGAAACACAATTCAACCCATAACACTCGGTTCGTTCCTTTATTAAAAATCTTTAGCAGCTGCCTTCCTATCACCTGCCAAATAAAGAAAAGACTCCCACAGGATGACTCTCAGAGCTCCCCTTGGCTTGGTCCCTCCTTGGCATTCAGTCCATTCTTCCACATCCCTTCATTCTGACCCCAGCAGAGGAAAGTATCCCCTAATCTCACAGCTCTGTGTTGGCACTAATTGACTTCCCTCTGCCTGGATGGTCCTGCCCTTCTATTCCTTTCTGGCGTTCCCTCTGTTCACACAATTCCAGCCATCCATCCAGGTGTGGGCCTGGAAGAGCCTTCCCAGAAGGCTCCATCAGGTTCTATGCACACTGCTGTTAAGACTCATCACAAAACTTTGTCCCTACCTGTTCATGTCCCTCCATCCTACTGGCCACTTTCAGTTCAGCTCAAGTACACCTTCACCCCATCCTATTCACCCTCAAGCAAAGACTAACCACCTGCTGGGCACCGGCCACTGTGCTGAGCCATGTTCATTGTCTCACTGGATCCTCACAGCCACTCCGGGGTGTTGTGTACAGCACAGATAGACTGGTCCCTGCCTCACCCTGAGTGACACCAGGACTGGACCCTGGTGGTTTGTCTGTGTCACTACAAATCTTTTTGTATACAATTGCAGGGGGTGTTAAGAGACTGGTGTGAGAGAGGGAGAAGATCCTGGAGATACAGGGAGATGGATAGAGGGAGATGAGTCAGCAAAAGAGATAAGAAAGAATGGCCCTGAGGAGCGAAGGTGACCCGATCACCGGAACTAGGTCCAGTGGCTCAGTAGAAGGTGAGGGACGTTGGGCTGGGAATCAGGAGGGACTGCCAGTGCGCCTTGTTCATGCACACAACCCGAGCACCTCGCACGGTGTTGGGCTGAAACCCGTGTCAGTGTCTGCTGAATGAAGACAGATGAAGCAGGGAGTGAAGGAGAGAAAGAAGCCAAGCTCTTTACCGCCACTCACATCTAGGGCCCCTCCTTATTTTAAGACCTTTGCAGATTTTCGACATTCCTTGCACTAATTTTCAGCCTTTGCCATCTGCAGCTCCTCTCCCCTTCTCTCTCCTGACCTTCATCCCACCACCCACCCCCCCAACCCCTGCTCCAGAGCAGCCCTTGGTCTCACCTGACCTTCCCCAGCAGGGATACTCCCCACAGCTGATCTCTCCTGCCTCCGCAGGCACGGAATACCCTTGGCTCCCGGGGCACCTGCCGGCCACCTCCCCGCTGACCTTTCTGGCCACTCCCTCTTGCCTCCCTGCCTTTGCTTATTGGATGGCCCGGGACTCTCTCCATCGGCCACTCTGCTCCCTCTGCCCACACTCTGGCGCCCGATGGTCTCGTGGGTTTAGCCACCTGCATCTGCCGATGACTCCCACTCCTACTTCTTCAGGCTGCACCCTCTCCTGAATGCAGGTCCGGCGTCCAGCTTTGGACGCGACATCTCCTTTTGGATTTCCAACATGATGCTCTGAGCCCAGAGGCTTCTAACATGCTCAGAGCGGAACCCCTGACATTTCCCCCACTCCCTGCTCCTCCTACTGGCTTGCTCGTCCCACTTCATGGCAACTCCATTCCTCCAGACGCTCAGAACAAAAACACTGGAGTTCTCTTGACTCCTCTTTCTATAACATTCCACATATGATTTGTCAGCTGTTCCTACCAGCTCTGCCTTCAAAAGACATCCAGGATTCAACCACGTTTTATCCACTCCTCTGCCTCACCCTTGTTCAAGTCGCCATCAGCTCTCATCTGAAGCACTACCCAAGTCTCTCCACTGGTTTCCCTGCTCCCTTGTCTGACATCTATTTTCAAGTCAGCAGCCAGAATGCTTCTGTCAAAATATAGGTCAGACCGTGTCACACTTCTCTGTTCAAAACCCTCTAACAGTTTCCCATCTCAGAGGAAAAGCCAACACCACCCCCCATTTTCTCACACACTCTGTCACCTCCCTGACCTCCCGTTACTCTGTTCCAGACACACAGGGCACATCGCTGCATCAGGGCTTCTGTACCCACTGTCCACGTCATCCCCTTAACACCTACCTGCTTGGCTCATCCTTTGGCTCACTTCTGATCTCTACTCAAAAGTTCTTTTCAGTCGGGTGCCTGGGTGACTCAGTTGGTTGAGTGTCCTACTCTCAATTTTGGCTCAGGTCGTGATCCCACAGCCATGGAATCCAGCCCCCCCATCCAGCCCATGCTGAGCATGGAGTCTGCTTAAGATTCTCTCTCTCTCTCTCTCTCTCTCTCTGCCCCTGTCCCTTGCTTCCACTCTTTCTCTAAAATTAAAAAAATAAAAAGTGAGGGGTGCCTGGGTGGCTCAGACGGTTGAGTGGCCGACTTCGGCTCAGGTCATGATCTCGCAGTTCATGAGTTCAAGCCCCACGTCGGGCTCTGTGCTGACAGCTCAGAGCCTGGAGCCTGTTTCAGATTCTGTGTCTCCCTCTCTCTGACCCTCCCCTGTTCATGCTCTGTCTCTCTCTGTCCCAAAAATAAATAAACATTAAAAAAAATTTTTTTTAATAAAAATAAAAAAATAAAATAAAAAGTGAGGTCTTTGTGTTAGCTAAGATGGCCATAACAAAGTACCAAGACTGGGTGACTCCAATAATAGAAATTTATTTTCTGGAGAAATATACTTCTGGAGGCTGGAAGTCCAAGAATAAGGTGTCTGCAGGGCTGGCTCCTTCTGAGTCCTCTCTCCTAGGCTTGTAGATGGCCTTCCCTCTGCCTGTGTCCTAATCTCTTCTTTAAGGTCACCAGTCCTATGGGATCAGGGCCCACCATAATCATCTCATTTTAACTTAATGACCTCTTTTTTTTTAATGTTTATTTATTCTTTGAGAGAGAGACAGAGACAGAGACAGAGAGACAGCATGACTGGGGGAGGTGCAGAGAGAAAGGGAGACACAGAATCCGAGGCAGGCTCCAGGCTCCGAGCTGTCAGCACAGAGCCCAACACAGGGCTCGAACTCAGGAACTGTGAGATCATGACCTGAGCCGAAGTCAGATGTTCAACCGACTGAGCCACCCAGGCACCCCTAACTTAATGACCTGTTAATTAAAGACCCAATCTCCAAATATAGTCATACTCTGAGGTGCTGAGGGTTAAAATGTCGACATATGAAGGGGGTGGGGATGATGCAAAATTCAGCCTGTAACAGTCTTCCCCAACCATTTTACCTAAAATTTTGTCCCCTTCCACCCCACACGTTACATTTCTCCTGTTTGTATTTTGCTCATCAGCACTTACCACTATCTGTCACACTATGTGTTGTAATGGTGTGTTCTCATCTCTCGCCTCCACTCGGGTATGAGCTCCGAGTGGGGCAGGGGACTTTGTTTTGTTCACTGCATTATCTGCAGTGCCTCTCACAGAGCCTGGTATACAGCAAGTACTATGCTAGTACAACATAATTCACATATTTAATTCACTAAAGCCACAACTGTTTTTGCAAGGTCTCTAGAGCATCCTGGCGCTCGTATTTCTTTCTTTGATTATTTTTATTAAAGATTTTTAAATGAGCTTTGAAAATGGACTCTCATCTAAAACATTTGCCATCATCATTAATGACATGCTCTTGCCCATTTATTAGCAGACTGTTTTCTCCCTGGTACCATTTCCCTCAATCCAACTGTAAAAAGCCTTTTTGGTTCTTAACCTCTTTTTGGAACCAGAAAGCATATAATTTTGTTCCCTCTTGCCCTTCTGTTTGGTATTTAAAAACGCACTCTGAGAGGCATAAATGCAGCTTTTTTTCCTTCAGTGAATTTTCTGTAATTGCGGGCCCTGCTTTAAGAAGACCCAATATACGAAAAGTTTAAGATGCCAAAACTTAAGGAGGGGGAAATGCCTTAGTAAAAGATTCTTTTTTAAAAAATTATTTTCCTTTTAAGGATTCAGTTTGCATGCCCTTAATGATGGTTCTTCTCTGGTGCTTTGCAAACATGGATAGGCTTACACATTTTCTTTCCTACAGAACGAGTTTGAGCACCAGTACAGCATCGAGTTAGATATAGCTGTCCTGCCATTTTGGGGGTAAAGACCTTTTCTTAACCTTTTTATTCCTTCTCCCTAGAATTTCTAAATGGCTGCTCTGGGCTCCCAGTGTTGGGATCAGGGCTTGTGTGAGAACAGGGCAGCAGGAGGGTGATATGGGGCCATGTGGAGGAGTCTGGGCAGGGAAACCAGCTTCACACGACTGCTCCCAGCCCGGGTGTCCCTCACAGCCTCCTCTGATATCACCTATGACCCAGGGGAAAGGCAATCACAGACTGGGATTTCAAGATTTCAGAGACAGTCTCCCTTATCCATCAGGTTTTCAAAGTTATGAAGGAGGGCCACCTCCAGAACCCCTGATGGCATCACTGGATGTCAGAGCCAAAAGGCACCTCTCAGGTCCTCCCACCCTCATCCTGCAGAGGAGGAAACGAGGCACAGGGAGGGGGTGTGACTTGCCCAAGGCTACCAGGGGATGCCCTGAGGGACCAGGAGGGAAGGCCAGGTTTCCCTGAGACATCCTGGGCTGGCGTCTCCAGAGAGTGGCACTCAAGGGTGGAGACAGACCTCTGGATGCAGCCCAGAGTGTGTGTTGTTTGATGGCTGACAGGCACTTTTAGCTCAGCTGGGGTGCACCTCACAAGGTGCCCCAGCACAAGGCCTGGCCTGAAACAGAGAAGGACAGAGGTTGCAAGGGGGCCTGGTCAAGGGCGCTAGAGATGGCCCCAGCACGGGGGAGGGATGAGGAGCGAAAGCACTGGCACAGTGAGTGAGCAGAGGGGAGCACCCTGCCCAGGTCAGGCTGAGTCCCGAGGGAGAGGCTGTGACCCTGCGTGGGGGGCTTGGAGCTGGTGTAATAAATTAAGAACATGCAGATAATGCGAGCACCTGGGTGGCTCAGTTGGTGAAGCATCTGACTCCTGATTTCGGCTCAGGTCATGATCTCACGGTTCCTGGGATCGAGCCCCAAGTCGGGCTCTGTGCTGACAATGCAGAGCCTGTTTGGGATCCTCTCTCTCGCTCTCTAGCTGCCCCTTCCCCCACTTGTGCTCTCTCTCTCTCTCAAATAAATAAACATTTTTTTAAGTTAAAAAAAAAAAGAACATGCAGATTATAATCTGCTGCCTGCAGGCATGAGCCACCCCCGTAGGGTCAGATGGTAAACCCCCTCAGCATCTGAGCTCCCACTTTGGGGAAGTGAAAACCCCAGGGTCATTTCGATTAAAGGCACAGCTCCAATTCACTCCCACAAAGGAAGTCGAGTCCCAGATTTATGGCGAACAAATTCTAGAAACCTGGCAGGGTGGGTGGGCCGTGAGCAGGGGTAGGCCAGTCCTCCGTCCTGGGTCACCAGCGAGCAAGGGACAGAGAGCAGAGAAGCAAGCACCCACTACTTAAGAGGTGGTTGGGGCGAAGGTCACTAACTTTTCATGGGTTCAACTCTAAGTGGTTATTGTAAAGGTGGCCCCGGGAAAAGCAAAGGGGGAACTTGGGGGTGAATCCTGAGCCTAGGTCCCATCTAAATGTCCAGACTCGGAAGGTCAGCAGGGCTGTCACACTGTCAAGTGCCAAGGCAGCAACTCAGAATAGCTGTTTCTTCATCACACTGCCCAAGGACCTGCTCTGTGACTCACTGAGGCTCAGCAAGTGTGAGTGTGGCTCATTCTGTCTCTCTGGTCCCTTTACTGCTCTGCCTTCAGCCTAATCTGGTGTCTGGCATAGAACTTAGTAAATGCTTATTGAGTAAAGGAGTGAGACGTATTTCCCTATGCACAATCCCACAGAGCCTCAAAATGACAATCAGGTTGTGTGACCACAGGCAAACCCCCTAACCTCTCTGGGTTTTAGCATCCTCATCTCTAAAACAAGACGCTCTGCAAGGTCCCTTCCACCTCGAACGTTCTCAGATTCCAGAAAGTTGTACAAATGAAAAATCACTTTCTCATCTACTAGGACCAAATGTAGCTGCCCAGTACTTTAAAAGTAGACATCTATAGAAACATATGTATCAACATGAAGAGTTTCAAAGATGTCTAAACACAAGCTGCTGAGGATTCTTTTTAACCTCTAAACACAGGTTTGATTTTGTTTTGAATCCAGCAAAAGGTGCAAGGCCCTTGGGGTGCATAGGCAGCAGAGTAGGGTGAAAGAAAGAGAAAATGAACAAGAGGAAAAACACAAGTGAGAAGGAGCAGAATGAAAGCAAAAGTGAAGGGCAGGGAGGTTTTCAGGGCCCAAGAATTTAAGAGATTTCACACACAGAGGTCCCTTCATTCAAGTTCCTACTGAGCATGTCTGTGGCACAGCCCCGTGCAGAGGAAATGTCTGTGGCATTGAGCACTTGTACTCCAGCTGGACCACTGAGTAGGAAAACCCTACAGGCCACAGGAAAAAGTGAGAAGCAGTGTGAGTTAGCCCATAGGTGTAATGGAACGTTGCTACACAATGGAAAACTATGCAGCCACTAAAAAGGAGGAGGTCATTCCAGGTAGTGAATTATACACAAAAATCTCTCCAAGATACAGCAAGTGAAATAAAAATAAGATGAAAAACAGCAGTGGTGGTAGCATTTTACTTGGATAATAAAATAAGAAGAGTAGAGCTATTTGAGAGAGCCCCATGCTTATTTGCAGACAAATATATCTATCTATGCTTAGACATGCAGAGAAAGTGTCTTGAAAGACACAGGGGAATTCTTCACGAGGCTGCCTTTGGGGAAGGGAACAAGAAATTGGGGAGGAGAAGGGGGTTTAGCTTTTCACTGCATGGATACCCTTTTATGCAGTTTTAATTCTTTAACGTGTGGATGTCTTGCTTTCTTTACTATTAATTAGTAATTGCTGCTAAGACCAGCATTTTTGGGCTGTTCTTTGGTTGCTCTGGATTTTCGCTGCATCTGTCTCCTCAGTCATCTCCTGGCAGATGAAGTCCAGATGAAGGACTTATGTCTGGGCCAGCGTAAATCTGGTTAAGATGGCTCTATTTCTTTCTTGTTCCATATTTATCTTTCCCGTGAGCCTGTCAGTGGCTTCCCAACTCTTCTCCCGTCCATCATTTGGTACCACTGTGCCAGGTGGTGGACCCTCCTTCCTGCTGGCACACAGGTCCTTGTGACAGCCCCAGACCTACACTCAAGGCAATCTCTCAGAAGACCCATGAAGAAAAATTGGTCCCTAGCTCTCCTTTGTTGGCTCTTTACTTTCTCCCTCTCTTTTTAAATTGTGATAACATATCTATAACAGAATTTTACCATGTTAAGCATTTTAAATATACAGTGGCATTAAGTATACTCACACTGTTGTGAAGCTATCACCATCATCCATCTCCAGAATGTTTTCATCTGCACCCATTAAACAATAACGTCCCATTCCCCGGTCCCCCCAGCCTCTCTGGTAGTCTCCATTCTACTCTTTGTCTCTATGAATTTGGCCACTAGAAGTACCTCATTTGAGTGGAATCATATAATATTCGTCCTTTTGTGTTTGGCTTATTTCACTCAGGGTAATGTCCTCACGTTTTCTCCGTGTTGTAGCAGTTTCTTCCTTCTTAAGGCTGAGCAGTTTTACATTGTGTGTGTGTGTGTAGCACACTTGTTTATCCATTCATCCATCAATGGGCACTTGGGTTGCTTGAACTTTTTAGCTATTGTGAATAATGCTGCTATAAACATACATGTACAAATACCTTTTGTTTTTAAATCAGATTTAATCAGGTATAATTTATATACAACAAAATTTACCCATTTTACACGTGCAGTTTGATCAGTGCTGTCTAGATATGGAACATTTCCATCACCTCAAGAAGTCCCTTGTGACTCTGGGCAGTCAGTCCCTCCCCCACCCGTAGGCAACCACTGATCTGCTTTCTGTCACTATAGGTTAGTTTTTTACTTTTATTTATACATGGAATGATACAAAAAGCACTCTTTTGAATCTGGCTTCTTTTGCTCAGCATCGTGTTTTTGAGATTCATCTATGTTATCAATAATATGTCACTAGTTTTTCCCTTATTGCAAAACAAGTATCCCATTGAATAGCTATACTAAGTTTGTTCACCCATTCAGCAGTTGATGAACACTGGGTTCTTTCCAGTATTGGGCACTCGTGATTTAAGCTGCTCCAAATAGTTATGTACAGATCCCTGGGGGGACAGAAGCTTCCATTTCTCTTGGGTAAATACCTAGTGTGTTTGTGGGGGAAGTATGTGGTAAGTTTGTGTTTAACTTTATAAGAAACTGTCATACTGTTTTTTCAAAGTGGTTGTATCATTTTCCATTCCCACTAGCAGGGTACAAGAGCTCAAATCACTGCACAACTTTATCAACATGTGGTAAGGTCATTCTAGTGGTGAGGTCCATTCTAGTTGTGTGAGGTGGTATCTCACTGTGGTTTCAATTTACATCTCCTTGATGACTAACAATGTTGAACATCTCTATTCACACATTATTGGTCATTTGTATATCTTCTTTGTTGAAGTGTTTCTTCAAGTATCTTGCCTAGTTTTTAAGAATTGGGTTGCTTATTATTGACTTGTAAGTATTGTTTATATATTCTGGGTACAAATCCTTTGTCAGGTATATGCATTGCAAATAGATATATCTCCTGACCTGTGACCAAACTTCAATGGTGTCTTTTTTTTTTTTTTTTTTTTTTTTTTTAGAGAGAGAGAGAGAGCGAGCACATATGAGCAGGGGAGGGGCAGGGGGTGACAGAGAATCTCAAGTAGGCTCCGTGCTGAGATCATGACCTGAGCTGAAATCAAGAGCTGGATGCTCAACCAACTGAGCCATCCAGGAGTCCCTTAATGGTGTCTTTTGAAGAGAAGATTTTTATTTTGATAAAATCCAATTTATCAATTATTTTATTTTATGGTTCATGTCTTTGTGGTCCTACGTATTTTTTTGTTTGCCTTCCTTTGGTCATCATTACTCTTAAGATTCATTCACTGCATGTAACTGTAGTCCTTTCATTTTCAGTAGTGTATAGAATTCCTTTGTAGGCACATACTTCAAAATATGTCCATCTTATGCCCACTCTCACTGCTGTTGTTTAACATAGTGTTGGAAGATCTAGCATCAGCAATCAGACAACAAAAGGAAATCAAAGGCATCAAAATTGGCAAAGATGAAGTCAAGCTTTCACTTTTTGCAGATGACATGATATTATACATGGAAAATCCGATAGACTCCACCAAAAGTCTGCTAGAACTGATACATGAATTCAGCAAAGTTGCAGGATACAAAATCAATGTACAGAAATCAGTTGCATTCTTATACACTAACAATGAAGCAACAGAAAGACAAATAAAGAAACTGATCCCATTCACAATTGCACCAAGAAGCATAAAATACCTAGGGATAAATCTAACCAAAGATGTAAAAGATCTGTATGCTGAAAACTATAGAAAGCTTATGAAGGTAATTGAAGAAGATATAAAGAAATGGAAAGACATTCCCTACTCATGGATTGGAAGAATAAATATTGTCAAAATGTCAATACTACCCAAAGCTATCTACACATTCAATGCAATCCCAATCAAAATTGCACCAGCAGTCTAAAATTCAATTCTAAATTCATATGGAATTTAGCAATTCTAAAATTCATATGGAACCACAAAAGGCCCTGAATAGCTAAAGTAATTTTGAAGAAGAAGACCAAAGCAGGAGGCATCACAAACCCAGACTTTAGCCTCTACTACAAAGCTGTAATCATCAAGACAGCATGGTATTGGCACAAAAACAGACACATAGACCAATGAAATAGAATAGAAACCCCAGAACTAGACCCACAAACATATGGCCAACTCATCTTTGACAAAGCAGGAAAGAACATCCAATGGAAAAAAGACAGTCTCTTTAGCAAATGGTGCTGGGAGAACTGGACAGCAACATGCAGAAGGTTGAAACTAGACCACTTTCTCACACCATTCACAAAAATAAACTCAAAATGGATAAAGGACCTGAATGTGAGGCAGGAAACCATCAAAACCCTAGAGGAGAAAGCAGGAAAAGACCTCTCTGACCTCAGCCGTAGCAATCTCTTACTCGACACATCCCCAAAGGCAGGGGAATTAAAAGCAAAAATGAATTACTGGGACCTTATGAAGATAAAAAGCTTCTGCACAGCAAAGGAAACAACCAACAAAACTAAAAGGCAACCAACGGAATGGGAAAAGATATTTGCAAATGACATATGGGACAAAGGGCTAGTATCCAAAATCTATAAAGAGCTCACCAAACTCCACATCTGAAAAACAAATAACCCAGTGAAGAAATGGGCAGAAAGCATGAATAGACACTTCTCTAAAGAAGACATCCAGATGACCAACAGGCACATGAAAAGATGCTCAACGTCACTCCTCATCAGGGAAATACAAATCAAAACCACACTCAGATATCACCTCACGCCAGTCAGAGTGGCCAAAATGAACAAATCAGGAGACTATAGATGCTGGAGAGGATGTGGAGAAATGGGAACCCTCTTGCACTGTTGGTGGGAATGCAAATTGGTGCAGCCACTCTGGAAAGCAGTGTGGAGGTTCCTCAGAAAATTAAAAATAGACCTACCCTATGACCCAGCAATAGCACTGCTAGGAATTTATCCAAGGGATACAGGAGTACTGATGCATAGGGGCACTTGTACCCCAATGTTTATAGCAGCACTCTCAACAATAGCCAAATTATGGAAAGAGCCTAAATGTCCATCAACTGATGAATGGATAAAGAAATTGTGGTTTATATACACAATGGAGTACTACATGGCAATGAAAAAGAACAAAATATGGCCCTTTGTAGCAACGTGGATGGAACTGGAGAGTGTGATGCTAAGTGAAATAAGCCATACAGAGAAAGACAGATACCATATGGTTTCACTCTTATGTGGATCCTGAGAAACTTAACAGAAACCCATGGAGGAGGGGAAGGAAAAAAAAAAAAAAGAGGTTAGAGTGGGAGAGAGCCAAAGCATAAGAGACTCTCAAAAACTGAGAACAAACTGAGGGTTGATGGGGGATGGGAGGGAGGGGAGGGTGGGTGATGGGTATTGAGGAGGGCACCTTTTGGGATGAGGACTGGGTGTTGTATGGAAACCAATTTGACAATAAATTTCATATATTGGAAAAAAAAATGTCCATCTTATTGTTGAGGACATGTGGATTGTTCTTGGCCATTACAAATTTTACTGCTGTGAATACTCTTGTATGTGTATCCCAGCGCATAGGTGCATGTACTTGTCTAGGTTTACAACAGAATGGAATTGCTGGGTGAGAGGATCTATATAAATTCAACTGTACTACAAAATACCAAGATGTTTCTAAAAGTAGTTGAACTAATTTACACTCCCACCTGTGGTTTATGAGTTCCAGGTACTTCACATTCTCATCAATAGTTTATATATATTTTTTATCCTTTTCATGTTTACCAATCTGGTGAGTACATAGTGATCATTCATTTTTAGCCTTTCTTTTTTTTTCTTTTTTTAAATTTATTTACTTTTTATTATTTATCTCTTCCCAGTAACAGCCTATTTATGTAAATAGGCTCCATAAGGGCAATGGTCCTGTCTTCCTTTCTCACCACTGTATCCTCAGCATCCAGAACAATATTAATATGTAGGACAACAAATAATTATTTGTTGAGTGAATAAAAGGACATATGAAGACAAATAATAATAGAACACTTTTTTTTCTTTCCTTTTTTTTTTAAGTAGCTTCACACCCAGTGCAGAGCCCAACGCAGGGCTTGAACTCATGACCCTGAGATCGGAGGCTTCACAGACTGTGCCACCCAGGCACCCCAACAATAGAACACTTTAATTTTGCACTCTCCTGAAACTTTATGCAATCTAAAGTAAAAAAAATTTTTTTTTTCAAAAGAGAGAACAATTCTCAAAGAAAATGAGGCAAAAAGACAACTTCCTAACCACCAACTCTCCCTCTTAGCAGAATATTAGAATACTTTTCTCTACAAAATATGACAAACCCTCATGAGAATAATTAAAAAATTATATTTTGATTTCTCTCAATAAATGCCTCAGTCAGTTTACTTATGGTCCATTTTTACTATATAGTAAATCTCAAGTTGACAAGCATCACCCAAATGACAAGTTTTTAAAATGTTTTAACCTCTCATTTGAAAATATAAGCAAATAAAACCAATATTGCACTGTATGTTAACTAACTCAAATTTAAGTAAAAATTTGAGAAAAAAAGTATCATAGCCAAGAATTATCAAATATCAAGAAAATCCTTAAAGACAAAAGATAAAGACAAAAATAAACACAGAGAAAAACAACTGGAATAAACATGATCATGTGCTGTAAAAAAAAAAAAGTTAAAAAGAGAAAGAGAGCTCTTGTAGTTAAAAGAATGAGAAGGGCGATGGAAAATTCTTTATATCACTTGGACGATGAAGTTGAGGGCAAATTCCAAAAAGTAGAGAAAAAGACAAGACAGAGAGATTAAAAATAGGAGAGGTAATATAGGAAATTTAAAAGACCACTCTAATGTTCAATATTTGAACAACAGGTCTTCCAAAAAAAAAGGAGGAGAGAGAAAATGTGGGGGGGGGGGGGGAGGGAGAGAGATCATTCACAAAATAACCAAAAACCAGGTACAGAAGGACATGAATTTGCAGGTTTAAAGGGTTATCAAACCTCCAGCAAGACGAGTGAAAAAAGATCCACAACACGGAACTGACAGTGAAATTTTAGGTTACAAGCTTCTGGGAGTAGCTACAGACAGGAACATAAAAAAGACTCAGTGATTAGAATGAGAATTTTTAAATATATGTATTTCAATTAAGGCCATACATTCCTCACAAAATACTTCTTTATTTGCATGTGGTGATTTTTAAAAACACTTTTATCATGAAAATTTTTAAATGTATTCAAATGTGAAGAGTATCATGAACTTCCGTGTACTCATTAGCCAGTTTCAACAATTGTCAGCTCATTGCTAATATTATTTTATTCACATTAGTGCTGGATTGTTTTGAAGCAAATTCCAAACAGCATATCCTTTCATCTATACATATTTTAACATTTAACTCTAGAAGAAAATGATCTTTAAAATTTTTTTTTAACATTTATTTAATTTCAGAGACAGAGATGGAGAGCAAGTGGGGGAGGGGCAGAAAGAGAGGGAGACACAGAATCTGAAGCAGGCTCCAGGCTCTGAGCTGTCAGCACAAAGCCCGATGTGGGGTTTGAACTCGGGAACTGTGAGATCATGACCTGAGCTGAAGTCAGATGCTTACACGACTGAGCTACCCAGGCACCCAAAAATTATATATATATATATGTGTATATATATATATATATATGTATATATATATACATATATATATAATATATATATATAATATATATATGTATATATATATATGTATATATATAGTATAACACACTTAAATAATAGGAAATTCCTAGTATCATCAAATATGCAGTGTTTGAATTTTCATATGTTATAAATACATTTCTAAGTTAATTGCTTAGAATCAGGATTCAAACAAAGTCCACACATAGCATTTCATTTACATGTCTCTTAAAACTCTTAATCTGTAAATTACCACCACATTACTTTTTCCCTCACCTCCAGTCTTTTATTATTCCTTGCAATTTATCTGTTGAGGAAATTTGGGTCATTCATCCAGTAATGTTTCTCATATTCTAGGTTTTGTTGGTTGCATCCCTGTGGTGGTGTTTAACATGTTCTTCTATCCCTTACATTTTCTGTAAACTGACAGATTGAGGTTTATTTAGAATCAGGTCGATTTTTTGGTAAGAATATTTTCATAGGTAGTGTGAAAACATATGATGTCCTGGATGTCTCTCTTTTTGTGATGTTAGCAGCATTTGGTGATCTTTGTTTAGATCCTCTATTTCATATGGATTGCAAATAATTCAGCTCAAAATACTTTCTAACTTGGACCATGAATTTTATAAAAGCATTTCTTTTTTTAATAATCTTTTAATTTTCATTAAAAAAATTGTTAATGTTTATTTATTTTTGAGAGACAGAGCATGAATGGGGGAGGGGGAGAGAGAGAGGGAGACACAGAATCTGAATCAGACTTCAGGCTCTGAGCTGTCAGCACAGAACCCAATGTGGGGATCAAACTCATGAGCCATGAGATCATGACCTGAGCCAAAGTCGGACACAACCAACTGAGCCACCCAATAACTTTTTTAAGCTTATTTATTTATTTTGATAGAGAGAAAGCATGAGTGGGGAAGGGGCAAAGAGAGGGAGAGAGATAATCCCAAGCAGGCTCCACACTACCAGCATGGAGCCCGATGTGAGGCTTGAACCCACAAACTTTGAGACCATGACCTGGCCAAAGTCAGATGCTTAACCACTGAGCCACCCAGGTGCCCCTTTAATAAGTTATTGTTTTAATGTTGACTTATTTGTTTTGAGAGAGAGAGAGAGAGAAAGCTCAAGTGGGAGAGGGGCTCGAGAGAGAAAGGGAGAGAGAATCCCAAGCAGGCTCCATGTTCAGCACGAAACCCAAGTAGGGCTTGATCCCATGACCATGAGATCATGACCCGAGCTAAAATCAAGAGTTGGACACATGGAGCGCCTGGGTGGCTCATGGGTTGAGTGTCCAACTTCGGCTCAGGTCATGATCTCATGGTTCGTGGGTTTGAGCCCTGCATTGGGCTCTGTGCTGACAGCTCAGAGCCTGGAGCCTGTTTTGGATTCTGTGTCTCCTTCTCTCTCTGCCCCTCTCCCACTTCTTCTCTGTCTCTCAAAAATAAATAAATGTTAAAAAAAATTTTTTTTAAATAGAGTTGGACACTTAACTGACTGAGCCACCCAGAAGCTCCATATAAAAGCATATTTCTTAATATCTAAACATATGGGGATTTTCTATTTTGTTGTTGTTGTTACAGACTTCTAGCATAATCATATAGTAGTCAGAAGACTTCCTTGGTGTGATTTCAATTCTTTGGTATTTGTTGAACCATGCTTTATTGCTTAGTATGTGCAATTTAAAAAAATGTATATTCTGTTATTCTTGCCTGCTGTGTTTTATATGTGTTCATGAGGACAATTTGTTAATCTTGTTCAATTATTTTATATCACGCCTGGTTTCTACCTGCTAGTTACGTCATTGACTTTAAAAAGTCTTTTAAAATCTCCCACTCTGAGCTTTCCTATATTATCAACAATGAACAAGTAGAACTTAAAATTAAAGTTTTTTACACTACCATTTACATTAGCTGCCCCCAAATTAAATACCTATGTATAAATCCAACAAGATATGTAGATTTATATTAATAAAACTATAAAATTCTGATAAAAGATAGGAAGGACAACCAAATACGTGAAGAGATATTCCATGTTCATAGATAAGTCTCAATACTTTAACGTGTCAGTTCTTCCCAACTTGATCCATAGAGTCAGTGCAATAAAAATCAAAATCTCAGCAAGTTATTTTGTGAGTTACAACAAAATCATTCTAAAGTTTATATGGAGAAGCAAAACAAAAACAAAAACAAACAAACAAAAAAACCAACGCAGAGAAGTCAACTCAATACTGAAGAACAAAATCAGAGGACTGACACTACCTAGCTTCAAGACTTACTATAAAACTAAAAAGTAATTAAGACAGCGTGCTACTGGCAAAAACAAAACCAAAAACAAACAAAAGTAAAAAAAATAGAGTAATGGAACAGAATAGAAAGTCCAGAAATAGTACCACATGAATATAGACAACTAATCTTTGACAAAGAAGCAAAGGCAATATAATGAAGAAAAGATTATCTTTTCAGTAAATGATGTTCCAACAATTGGATACTCACATTTCAAAAAGATGACTCTGGGCACAGATCTTAAACTTTTCACAAGGATTAACTCAAAATGGATCATAAACCTAAATGTAAGATGCAAAACTAAAACTCCTAGAAGATACCATAAAAGAAATCTACGTGACTGTGGGTATAGCTATGACTTTTTAGATACAACCCTAAAGGCATAAAGCATGAAAGAAATAATTGATAAATTTATTTATTTTGAGAGAGACAGAGACAGCACAAGTAGGGGAGGGACAGAGAGAGAAGGGGACAGAAAATCCCACGCAGGCTCCGCACCATCAGCATGGAGCCCGATGAGGGGCTCAAACTCATGAAACCATGAGATTGTGACATGAGCCAAAACCAAGAGTTGGACGCTTAACTGACTGAGCTACCCAGGCACCCCAGAAAATAAATTTTTTAAAGTTAATATTTTTAATAGTTTCAAAAATAATAAACACCCAAGAATAAAGTAACAAAGCACAGAACCTCTGCAGAAATCAATAAAAATTTTGTTAGAAATTAAAGTCTTGCAATCCTTATCAAAATAACACCAGCATTCTTCACAGAGTTAGAACAAATGATCCTAAAATTTGTATGGAACCACAAAAGACCCCGAATAGTCAAAGCAATCCTGAAAAAGAAAACCAAAGCTGGAGGCATCACAATCCTGCACTTCAAGATGTATTACAAAGATTTAATCATCAAAACAGTATGGCACTGGCACAAATACAAACACTCAGATCAATGGAACAGAATAGAGAACCCAGAAATGGGCCCACAAATATATGGCAAAATAATCTTTGACAGAACAGGAAAGAATATCCAATGAAATAAAGACAGTCTCTTCAACAAATGGTGGTGGGAAAACTGGACAGCAACATGCAGAAGAATGCATTCTTACACCATACACAAAAATAAACTCAAAATGCATGAAAGACCTAAACATAAGACAGAAAGCCATCAAAATCCTCAAGGAGAAAGCAGGCAAAAACCTCTTTGACCTTGGCCACAGCAGCTTCTTACTGAACATGTCTCCAGAAGCAAGGGAAACAAAAGCAAAAATGAACTATTGGAACCTCATCAAGATAAAAAGCTGCTGCACAGCAAAGGAAAAATCAGAAAAACTAAAAGGCAACCAATGGAATGGGAGAAGATATTTGCAAATGACATATCAGATAAAGGGTCAGTATCCAAAATCTATAAAGAACTTACCAACTCAACACCCAAAGAACAAATAATCCAGTGAAGAAATGGGCAAAAGACATGAATAGACACTTTTCCAAAGAAGACATCTAGGTGGCAAACCGACACATGAAAAAATGCTCACCATCACTCATCATCCAGGAAATACAGATTAAAACTACAATGAGATATCACCTCACACCAGTCAGAATGGCTAAAATTAACAATTCAGGCAACAACAGATGTTGGCAAAGATGCGGAGAAAGAGGATCTCTTCTGCACTGATGCAAACTGGTGCAGCCACTCTGGAAAACAGTACGGAGATTCCTCAAAAAATAAAATAAAATACAACTACCCTATGACCCAGAAATTGCACTACTAGGTATTTAACCAAGGGATACAGGTGTGCTGTTTCAAAGGGGGCACATGCACCCCATGTTTATAGCAGCACTATTGACAATAGCTAAAGTATGGAAAGAACCCAAAAGTCTGTCGACAGATGATAAAGAAGTGGTATATATATACAATGGTGTATTACTCAGCAATCAAAAAGAATGAAATCTTGCTATTTGGAACTACATGGATGGAACTAGAGGGTCTTATGTTAAGTGAAATTAGTCAGAGAAAGACAAATATCATATGACTTCACTCGTATGTGGAATTTAAGATACAAAAGAGATGAGCACAAGGCAAGGGAAGAAAAAATAATATAAAAATGAGGGGGACAAAACATGAGACTCTTAAATACAGAGAACAAACTGAGGGTTGCTGGAGGGGTTGTGGGTGGGGGCATGGGCTAAATGGGTAAGGGGTATTAAGGAAAACACTTGCTGGAATGAGCACTGGGTGTTCTACATAGCGGATGAGTCACTGGAATCTACTCCTGAAAGCATTATTGCACTATATGCTAACTAACTTGGATGTAAATTAGAATAAATAATTTTTAATGTTTGTTTATTTTTGAGAGAGAGACAGAGTGCAAGCAAGGGAGGAGCAGAGACAGAGGGAGACACAGAATCCAAAGTGGGCTCCAGGCTCTAAGCTATCAGTACAGAGTCCGATGCGGTGCTCGAACTCACAAATCATGAGATCATGACCTGAGCCGAAGTTGGATTCAACCAACTGAACCACCCAGGTGCCCCAATAAATAAAATGTTTAAAAAAAGAAAAAAAAAACCTGGGATTTTTCTGAGAAAAAAAGTAGCAGTCCTAACAAGAAAGAGAGAGAGAGAGAGAGAGAGAGAGAGAGAGAGAGAGAAAGAAAGAAAGAAAGAAAGAAAGAAAGAAAGAAAGAAAGAAAGAAAGAAAGAAAGAAAGAAAGAAAATATTAAAGTCTTACACAAATGTATCATGTTCAATGAGTGGGACTATTAATACTGTTAAGATGTCAATTTTTGCCAAAATGATTTTGAGGATCAGTGAAATCACAATCAAATGTCAGTAGGCACTTTTTAGGAATCTGGTAAACAAATTCTAAAAATATATGGACATACAAAAAATCTAGAAGGGGTTAATCACTCCGGAACAAGAAAAACAACTTAGGAGGACTTGCTTTACATACTGTCAAGACTTCTCATAAAGCTACAGTAATTAAGACAGGATGGATATACAGACCAATGAAACAATAAATAGACCTATGCATATAGACACTTGATGTAGAGCGGTGGTGAAGGGACAAGCAAGTGGTGCTGGAATTGTACATCTATATGGGAAGAAAGTGAAACTGTTCCCCTAACTCATGCTAAAAAACAAAAATCACTCTAGAGATATTAAAGAATTAACTTTGTAAGCAAAACAGTGAAGGTATTAGAAGTTACAGAGAATACTATTATAATCTTAGGGTAGGAAAAGACTTCTTAATCCAGGCAGAAAAAATAATTACCCATAAAGGAAGATATTATTGAACTGGATCACATTAAGAACTCAGTTCATCAAATGACACCATTAAGAAAGTGAGAGGCAAGTTACAGAATGGGAGAAGATAATTGTAATACATGTACCTGGCGGAAAGACATCGACAATGCATAAACTACTCCTACAAGTCAATAAGAAAAAGACAACTCAATAGTATTACAGGGAAAAGACTTGAACAGACACTTCACAAAAGAGGGTTTTCAAATAGCCAATAAGCATATGAAAAGGTACTCAATCTAATTAATAATTCAGTAAAATGCAAAATATAACCACAAAGAGATTCCACTACATATCTCGTGGGTTGACAAAAATATAAAATAATTGAAAATATCAAATACTGGAGAGAATGTGTATAACAGGAGCTCTCACTCATATACTGCTGATGGGAGCAAAAAGAAATATTATGGCTATTTTTGAAAACTCTTTGGCAGTGTCTAGTACAGAAGTTACATCCTATCATCTAGCAATTCCCCTTCTAGGAGAATCCTAAGAGAAATGTCTGCAAATGTGTGCAGGAGACGTACACAGGATTAAACATAGCCATATCACAGTAATAACCCAGAACAGAAACAACCTAAATCTATGTCAACTTTAAAATGTATAAATACATTTTGTATAGTTCTATAATAGAATATTATACAGCCATGAAAATAAAAGAATTATAGTGACATGCAACATCAGGAACAAATCTCACAAATATTTTGAGGGAAACCAGATGCAAACTGCAGAATTCCATTTTTTGAAGATTTATTACATGCATTTTTAGGTTTGTAAAATTGTCAAATATTTTTAAACCATCTCAACTTCTAGTAAATTATTCCATTTCAGCGTTACAGGCTTTTTGAAAATTCATTATCCAGTTTTCTTTTTTTTTTAATGTTTACTTTTAGTTTTGAGAAAGTGCATTGCTGTGTGCATGCGCAAGAGAGGGGGAGAAAGAGAGGGAGACGAAGAATCTCACTCAGTGTGTGGAGCCAGATATGAGACTCAAGTCCTCAACCCCCCAGATCATGACCTGAGCTGAAATCAAGAGTCAGAGGCTTAACTGACTAAGCCACCCAGGGGCCCCCAATTTTATTTCTGAAACAGATTTTTGAACTTCAGGAGATGGGTATGATGTCTTAATTAAAATTTTAGGTACCATAAACTTAGAGTGAAAATGCGTTCTTTTAAAAAAATTTTTTTGGAACACCTGAGTGGCTCAAGTTGGTTCAACATCCTACTCTTGACTTTGGCTCAGGTCAATCCAATGGTTTATGAAACTGAGCCCCAGGTCGGGCTCTGCACTGACAGCTCAGAGCCTGCTTGAGGTTCTCTCTCTCTGCCTCTCCTCCTCTCATGTGCACCCTCTCTCTCTCAAAATACATAAACATTTTAAAAAATTCATTATCAGGGGCGCCTGGGTGGCGCAGTCGGTTAAGCGTCCGACTTCAGCCAGGTCACGATCTCGCGGTCCGTGAGTTCGAGCCCCGCGTCAGGCTCTGGGCTGATGGCTCGGAGCCTGGAGCCTGTTTCCGATTCTGTGTCTCCCTCTCTCTCTGCCCCTCCCCCGTTCATGCTCTGTCTCTCTCTGTCCCAAAAAATAAATAAAAAACGTTGAAAAAAAAATTAAAAAAAAAAATTCATTATCAAAGTATAGTTGACACACAATTTTACATTAGTTTTAGATGTACAACATAGTGATTTGACAATTCTATACATTATGCGGTGCTCACCATCATGAGTGTAGTCACTATAGGTCACCATACAAACAACATTGTTCCAATATTATTGACTATATTCCCTATGCTTTACATGATTCCATTTTTATAAAGTTCAAAACCAGGCAAAATGAAACTATGGTGTTTCAGAATGCATACCCAGGGGCACCTGGGTGGCTCAGTCAGTTAAGCGTCCAACTCTTGATTTCATCTCAGGTCATGATCTCACAGTTTGTGAGATGGAGTGGCGCATCTGGCTCTATGCTGACAGCTCAGAGCCTGCTTGGGATTGTCTCTCTCCCTCTCCCTCTGCCCTTCCCCCCCACACTCTCTCTCTCAAAATAAACATTAAAAAAAAGTGCACACCTAAGTTGCAAAAATTTTTTTTTAAATTAAAGACGTATTTACACATACGTCTGGTGCTTATCTTTGGTTGGGAGAGAAGATTACAATTAGACAAGGGCCCTCACATTTCTGGGCGGCTGTTCTACTTTTCGAACAGATTTAGTTGTACAAACCTATTCACTTTAAACAGACGCATGAAGCTGTGTTTAATGGACTCTGTGTAGACTCTATTTTCACAATAAAAACAGGCATAAGAAGACAGAACCACCAAGTCACTCTTCTTCTCTGGGCATATTCACCTTTTCATTGGACGCCTGGAACCGTGCAGGAGGCAGCTGGAGGACAGCTAAAGACCAAGTGGCTGCACTAAGGAGGATGCAGCAAATTGATGAACACCATTCCACAGCCTGCGAGCCCCAGCAAAGTAACTCAGCAAAGATAGACTGTAGTGGCTGGTTTGGGTCTGCTTTGTTTTCCTTTGTAACTTTAACAGAATTACTTCCTTGGCCCTATAAAGTTGTTCTTTCAATATTCCACGTTCCTCACTTTTCGGATTTAAAACTTTCAATCAAGAGTCCTTTGAGGCTGTCAAGTTAGGAGTTCTGGTCAACTCTAGTTACTTTTCTTAAATAGGAGCTAGACAAACTTTTTTAAAAATGGTGTAATTATTCTATTTTCCAAGAGGTCATTGCGTTTAGTAAAGCCGCCCTTGCTGCCTCCCACTCAATATATTGCTGTTTTCATTTTCTCTGGAAAACTAGGATCAAATTCAATCATTTTGACATAATTGACTACAACTGCTTTTCTAACTTTCCTCTGAAGAAAATTGAGTCAGTCAACTTTATTAAATGTAATACACCAATTAAACAGTTTGAACTTGTACATGGGCAGAGCCTGAGTCCTAGCATAGAAGTTCTATGTATGAATGTTTTTCTTTACTTTGTTCACAAGAGACTTTAATCTTGGGAAACCAATTTAAATGTTTTATATGAAATTTCCCAAAAAAGAAGATTCTGGGGTTCAAAAAGCTAAGGCCAACTTAAATAACTTGAGAAGTGATCTGAACAGCTTGTGTCTTTCAACATGAACCAGATGTCAGTTTTTCAGTGTGTATTCACAGAAATGCCAATGAGCAGGCCCTCATTCCATGCTTTAAAGTACAGGTGACCAGTTGATGTCAGTTCATCCACTTGTCTTTGTTTGCTCATCTCTGTACACATATAAACTAAAAA
The DNA here is from genome assembly GCF_024362965.1 of Panthera pardus. Taxonomy (NCBI): domain Eukaryota; kingdom Metazoa; phylum Chordata; class Mammalia; order Carnivora; family Felidae; genus Panthera; species Panthera pardus. Next base: position 41,094,407 of record NW_026526688.1, on the reverse strand, counting down.
TGGCTGGTTAAAAAAATGTCATCTCAGAGAATGTTAAAAAAATTTTTTTTGAATGTCGCTTAAATGTGGCTTTCAGAGATGTCTGTGTAGTAGAGTTAAATGTTGGAATGTTTTTTTCTTGATGACAAGAATATATTATCTCACACTTAAAAGTTTATTCATGAAAAATCACCAGAAAACAATTCACTGAGAACGTCTCTGCCTAGTGTTTTAAAAGATCTCAAAACACCAAAGCCCATCATGATACCCCAGGGTTTTCCTTATTCCGGGCAGAAATTACATCTGCCACCTTTTTGAGGATTTATGTAATTGGTACCAATACTAATATTTAGTCTCATTAATACAGCAAGGAATCTCATTAAGCCCAATTTGTAGCTGTCACTTTGGGAAAAAAATCCATTGGTCTGTACTGCATTAGGTGACCACACCAGCTTACGTAACAAACCCACCCTGTCCCTTACCAGAAATTTATTAACAAACGAGTTGAGTTTTACTCTGGGGATTGTCAGCTTTGTTGGGATGACTGTGTTCAAGAATTCCAGACATTTGCCAACCTAAGAAATGTTAAGTCTATGTGGTCTTCTGAGTTCATTTACAGAAATGGGCCACTTGAATTTTTAGATTTCTTTAAAGTCACATCGAGAATATGGAGTTTGTTTCCCCACCACCTGTCATAATGATCTTGCTTCTTCTGTTCTGCCAATAAGGACAGTTCTTCCTTATTTCTTTTCACTATGCCTTTCCCTTTCCATCATCATTGACGTACGTCTTGCACATTAAGAGGAAGGACAAAACCCCACCATACACCGCCCCAGTTGTAACATGAAGAATCTGAAACAACAATTGTCACCTAAAGAGCTAGACTTGACTACCTGACAGGCCCCACAGTTGTCACTATGCTACAAAGGAAGCTAGGCACTACCTGAGATGCCCAGAGAGGCCCAAAAGGAATAGATTTCCTGGAACCCTAGTTACTGAATGCAAGGCCATAGAGTCTAACACTGGTAGGCCAAGGCTCTCAGCAATATACATGAATTAAATGCATTATCATTTTCCTCCCACATCTACCTTTTGATGTAGAGTGAAAAGGCCAGAAGGTGGACCATAAAGAAACAAGAGTACCTCCTAGTGAGATCATTCATGGGTTGGCTATAAATGAAATATTATTCAAGTTGTAATTTAAATGTAATTTAAATATAGTGGGAGTGTTAGCACTTTAAAAAATCTAGAATACATTCTGTGGTCACATCTCCTTTGTAAGAAAATCAGACTCGCTGTATTGTTGAATTCACTTACAACAGGTAGTCTGCAGGAACAAAGAAGCTTGTTTTGGAGACAATCCACTAATGATTGCATAGTACAAGTGCCAGCAATGGGTCCAAATTATAGTTACTTCAGCAAGCAAAGAAATCAAGGGAAACAAATCATTTCTTTTCTGGAGATGACAGAACTATAAACTTAAATGGCATTAAGATCAAGAACAAATGTCTGCTATAGGTACTGTTCATGGACACTTCATGAATTCCTCACTCAGCAAAGAGTGGCAGCTAAAACTTGCACCTGCCTTACCTCCCTACCCCCAGCTGTCAGTTTCTCAAAGCCAAATCCAAGTTTCTGGAGTCTGCCTTCTATCCAAAATTCTAAATGAAGAGAGGCAAGTACAACAGCTTGGAAAACATCAGAGAAGATCATAAATGTTCAAGACCCTGGCTTCTGGCAAAATCTTCCTCGATTATATCATAATCAGGTAAGCTGAGAAAAAACAGCTTTGTTCCAGTTCTAGGAGCTACTTGTTATTGCGACCATATTTCCTCTCTTTGCTTAAATGAATTACAGTACCTATAGGTTTCAATGGAATTTCCCCTAAAAACTCCAAAGGGAGATTATAATACCATTTTCACCGGAAGAGGAAAAACCATCTATACTGTCTGCATTTAAACACACATAGGAATGAAGACTGGCATTTCAAAGTAAAGGCCATGAACTTATACTTGCTACATAAAGAGGAATGTGAAAAGGCTAATATTTATACTTGCTACATAAAGACGAATGTGAAAAAGGCTAATATTTCTAAGTCTCGGTGTGTAGAAAAGGAACCTGAGAGTTTGAAATATTTGGGAGAAAAATTCCACATGCAAGACAGACATCCAAAATGGCTCAACATAATTTATTTTTTTTTTATGTTAAAATGTACAGAGTTTTTTTGAAAGTACTTGCTAGAAAGGGGAAAAAAAAGTGATATTACATACAAGGAGAGGAAGGGAGACCGACTGGCCCAGGAGCGCATGACATGGAGAAATACAAAGGCATCTAGGCACCCCTTCCCCGTAGCTTACAAGTCACCATGAACAAAGTACAAAGAGGTTACAAAACAGGAAAAGCAAATATAAACAGACAGGAATAGACTTAGCTTCATTTGTACATGCGGCTTTTAGAGGCATCTGGAGCTCTATTCACACACTCTAGAGATCTCTTTAAAGAGAATTTTTATCTTTCTTAAAATAGTTTTTAATATTCTACAACAAAGATAAAAAATTTTAAAGATGGAATGAAATGAAAAAGCTCTTATTTTAAAAGGCATCAAAGTCACTAACAGTGAGTTTTTTAAATTTCTTTTTTAGAAGATTACCCAAGTTATCTTGCTAAAAATACATTTTTTTTTTAAACAGAAGTGAAAAAATGACAGGTACCAATATTACTGTGTTGGATAATTTCTTTCATAATATAGAAAAGAACATTTTCTCTACAATAGTTCTACAGTCACAAAAAGGCTTGTGGAAAAGGGAGCTGCCCGATTGAATTTTTTTTTTTTTTTAAAGAAACAAATAAAACCAAACACAACCGCAAACCAACAGAAACTGAATTCACGGCCCTCATTTCAACAGCTTCTCCTTCTGCCTTGACCCACCCTCCTCCCAATATACCTCCCTCCCGACCCACCCCATCCCCACCCCAACCAGGAAGCAATGACATAGCTGAAGATGTAGGGAGAGGGCAGCACAGTGCACTTTCTACATAGATGATTGGGAACTGGAAGAGTATATACAGAGAAACTGGGTCCTACACAGCCTTGCACATGCTCAGAATTGATAGCGGTTAAGATGTGGAATTCTGCCTTTTTCTACCTAACACATTTAATTGAGAAAGTCAATTAAAGTGTATTTAAAAAAAAAAAAACAACAAACCTGTGCATTTGAAAAAATTTAATGCCTAATTAGTACTTCAAAAATTTATCTATATAAAATGTACAAATAAAGGAGAGAATTTAATGCTTACAGGTATTTCTTTAAGCAGTACTTCCCCCTTTTGGATATTTGACTGCACATACCGAGTGGTATAATATTTTCCATCTTCTAATGATGGAACATATATATAGATATATATATATTTTTTTTTTTTTTTTTACCTATCCCTGGAGCAAGTAACAGGAAGAGAATGGGCGAACTGGCTGCACAAGAGAAAAGATAATGGAGTTGGGAGCAACAAAGGAACCTGCTAAAACCCTGCTGTCCAGATTTGCCCTACTATGCTGGTGGTTGGTTTATCCCTCTTCTCTTTTAACCACTCACAGGAGAGGGGCTGGTGCACTCTGATTCACAGGGAATGAACTCAGGATCTCAAGAAAATGAAAACTAGAGGTATGTATCATTTAAGTAGCTATAAAACTCACACCATGATCTCCCTTAAATCATCTCTTCCAACATAAAATAAACAGTGTCAAATGTCTGTCAGGTATTTTTCAAATCACTGAAATGTACAGTCATCCATCAACACTTTGTATAAGAATGTAAGAGGCTAAGCACTGGGGACTGCTGTTTGAGTTTAGTCAAAGTCAAAGGCTCAAGAATCAAGACCCTTAGCATCTCAAAGTACATACTAAAAACAAGAGGCTGCATGGAATATGTGTGTTATGGCTGATTCACCAGGTGGTAAAAAACAAAGAGGTTAATTTCCTCTTTTTGATTGTTAACTGACCATCTCTATTCCTCCAAGGCTGGATTAGGATTGCAAACAGCTTTCCTCTGAGATTCTGCTGTTAATTGAGACTTACAGTATTTTTGTGTCTCTGAGTGCTGAGTGGGAATAGTAAAAAACAACCCCCCCCCCCAAAATTATATTACACTTGATTTAAGAAAAACAAACATTTCAGTGAAGTCCATCTATAAAGAAACATTCTTGGGGAAAGGTTTCAAGAGGTCAAGAGGGGTGTGTGTGTGTGTGTGTGTGTGTGTGTGTGTGTGTGTGTCTGTGTGTGTGAGTGTAGGGAGTGGAGGGGATTTTAAAAGGAGAAGCATTTTCCTGCCTCGCTTTATTAATAATAATAATAATAATATTAACAATAATAATAAGTTTAAGGAGCTTGGGTTGTTCTCCATGTCCCCATCCGAGTCTCCCCTAAGTGCCTCCTGCTGGAATGAAGTAGGAAATGAAAGGTTGGGTTTGGAGGAAGGGGTCTCGTTAACCCCCGAGATGTATATATAACATTTAAAAATGACAACATTGGGAGCTGCAAACAGTGAGGGGAAACATACATTTTAAAATAAAATAAAGATAATTCACTTTTACACAAATTCTGTCCATGTGGTATGTAAAGAAAGTAAGGCTCTTTTTAATTATGAAAAGATTTTTGTGCATGTTTCCCCTATCCCCAAATCCATTTTTAGATGAGTTCTATTGTAAAATGTTCAAGATTATGAAGAAAACCAAAACCCAGAACAAAATGAACCCCCCAAAAAAAAAAAAAAAAAAGAGAGAGAAGACCAGGTTTTCTAAAAAATAAAATAAACCAAAGAAAAATTCCTCTAAATCTACAGCAATATTTTAACTGGAAAAAGGTCCATTTTTCTCTGGTTTGTCAGTATAAAAGGTTCCTTTATTTATATATATTTAAGTTTTTAATTGCAAGTTCATCTTGCTCATCTTCTCATGTAAGGTCCATTGAGTGACTGCTTGGGCACACCAGCAGCGTTCATGTAGCTGTGATGGGAGGGGCCAGTGTACATCATGTTTCCATGAGGGTTTGGCTGCATAGGCTGCTGGGTATAGGCCTGGCTCCCCATCATCCCCATCTGCATCTGCATAGGATACTGTGCTGTCTGGTTCATGTAGGCAGGGTTACTATGGTAACTGCTGTTCATCATGGGCTGCGTCATTCGATAGCTGTTCATGGCATTCAAGGTGTTCATATTCATGGAATTGACATTATAGGCAGGGGTCGGCATCAAATTAACCCCCATGTTCATGCCACGCTGAACAGCCAATGCACGAGGGCCAGCCTGCATGGCAACCGCTGGTGGGCTGCGGCCATACAGCTGCTGCTGGTGGGCAGCTGCAGAGGGCAGTGGCGCGGACTTGGAGCGGATGGAAATGTGCCCCTTCACTGGCATCTGCCCTTGCAACCTCTGAGTGTGAGGAATGCCGATGTTGGTGGCAGACATGTTGCACTGTAGCAGAGGTGACGTGAGGTTCATGGTGGTGGATGCCAAGTTTGGGGGCGGCGTCATGGTGGCTTGTGCTTGAGGGGTCCCAGCTAATGGATGAGACGGAGCTAGCTGAGCCAGTCCTGTATTAGACAAAGAAACACTGGTTGCATAGGAAGTCACAGCAGGAGAATGGCTATAAGGCATGGCATGAGGGTCCATAATGGTGTTAGTCAGCTGCTGCAACTTGGCTAGACTGAAGGTGGCTGATGGTTGAGAGTAGCTGCCGGCACCAAAGTCCCCTGGAATCCTCTCATAAATACTTATGTTCCCAGTGCTTCCAGATTCCGGTATCTCCATGATCATAGGCGCTGGAGTGAAACTGTTATTCATACTACACTGTGACAGGGGGGGCTGCTGCTGGGGCGGGGGCGGGGGCTGAGGCTGCTGGGGCTGAGGTGGTGGCGGCGCCGGTGGCTGTTGCTGCTGCTGCTGGGGCGGCGGAGGCTGTGGTGCTGGTTGCTGCTGCTGCTGCTGCTGCTGCTGCTGCTGCTGCTGTTGCTGCTGTGGTGGTGGGGGCGGCGGCTGCTGGTTACTGGGAGGCCTCTCCACCACACAACTCTGAGGTGACTTGATGTTGCAGTTGGCAGCAGCAGGCTGGACGTTGTTCTGCTGCATCATGCTGCAGCTGTTGCCCATGTTTGCCATTTGCTGAGTGACAACACAACTGTTCTGGGTGAGGCTGCTGGAGGAGGACAACCCACCATAGGAGCAGCTGCTCTGGGAAGAGTTAGTCCCACAAATGCTGCCACCCATCGTAGAATCGTAACTGCTGGGGTTCTCATAGTTTTCTGTGGTGCTCTCAATGCTGCCCAGGTCACTGAAGCCACTGTCCACCACCTGCTGAGAGTGGTCTGATACGGAAGGCACATCCATCATGGGGCTGGTCTCCATGTTCTGCATAGAGGGTGCGGACAGGGATCCTTGCTCCGGGCTGATCTGGGTGTAACCGCTTTCAAGGGCAGGCACGTTGGGACTACTGACTGAACGGACTGATTGGCTGGGATGAGACTGAACAGAAGATATCGGGCTATTATGTTCTGAAGCGTGGCAGTCTTCCACCATCGACATCTGAGGGTCTTCATCGGCCTGGGTGTAGCTCTGCAGGGTCTGACACGCGGCCAGAGTTTCTTCGCAGTCCTGGTAGGCTCCCTCATGCTCGTTGCTTTCTTCTTGAGTCAAAGACTGCACTGCTTGCACGGTTTCCAGATCCAGTTCACTGTGAGGAATCTCTTCCTCCTCTTTTAGCTCAATTAATTCTTCTTTAGAGTTTGAATCTTCTTCATGATCGTCCTCAGACCCTGGCATGTGCTCTGATACCATGGATGTTTCGTGGGAAGTCTGTTCCTCTTCAGAATCTGGTTCTGTTTCATCTTTATCCTTTATATTCTCCCTATTGCTCTGCATATTAGTATCTAAAAAAGACTCCTGGCCACCAGGCTCCTCTTTGACATCTTCTCTAACGGGCTGCTCCTCTAGCTCTTTTTTCTTGGTAGATTCCAGATGGCCGTCGTCTTCATCATCTGCATCATGGTCTTCATTCTGGTTTGTCTCTACAGCCACCTCATCCTCTTCCTCTTGCTCCTGTTCTTCCAGCTCTTGCTGCTCCTCCTCTGACTGCCGCTGCTCTTCTGAGACACGGGGCTTCTCTTCCTCCTCTTCTATTTCGGGTTCTTTCGTTTCAGTCTCGGGACTGTTGCTATCCACTGGAGATGCCGCTCTAACTTCACTGCTGGTTGTATCTTCTTCTTCTCCCTCTTCAACCTCTTCCGCTTCCACATGCATCTCCTCCTCATCCTTCCTTTCTTCTGTTAAAGGCAAGTCTTCTTTTGGTTCAACAGTCTCTTCATTCTCTTGAAGTTTGGGTTTCCGTCCCGGTTTAGGAATGGGAATGGTGGGCTCAACAATGCATTCTTGGGTAGAAACGGGTAGGATTTCCCGATTCAACTTAAATCCTGGTTTGCGACCAGGTCTTTTCTTCCAGTGGATTGGTTTGCGGCTCTTGCCTTTGGGCCATCCCTTTTTCTTTTTCATAGGTGTGGATGTATCTGGCTCAAGCTGAGAATCCTTCACATCACATTTTCTCAAGAGAGATACTGGCTTTAGAACAGGAGTGTCTACACAGAGGGACAAAAAAAAAAAAAAAAAAACACACACACACACGCACGTTAAAAAAGTTAAAAGATTTTGTATATTTTCTAGTACTTTTTTCTGAGACCACATGTGCAACGGGAATGATTTTATTAATCATCACAAACTCCTGATTACCTTCTCTTACAAGCTAAGAATCTAAAGGAGAAATCTAATTAATGACATCTTTTAAAGTCACGCAGTGAGCTGGCAGAACGATGAAAGAATCCAGGTCAACATTCTGTTACCAACCACCAGTTAAAGCCAGTTCAGGTTTATCATCACCAACTGCATGGTTTTGTAAGTTAGTCTAAAATACTCAGTTTTATCATCTAGAAAACAGAGATAAGCTGTGTAAAGATGCAAATACTCAATAGTTATTACAACTACTTTAGACAAGCTGTCTTTACTATGTAAGTTACAAATCAACTCATTTCTTCTTTTTTGTTTTACCCCTGTTTGCAATTTATATTATCTCTCTGGCTTTTTTTTTAGTTTCCATAAAATCATGACTTCAGGTAATATCATGAGTTAATTACTCCAGGCCATGACTAAGCAATCTGACATGCTCAGTCAATGTTGTGTTTGTATGGGAACAGCTGCAAGGCATTTAGTCCCAAATAAATACTGACCGGAAAAAAAACAAGTTAATGACAATGATTTATCAGAAATAAATTTGATATTGGTATTATTTTCTCCCCATTAATTTTTTTCTATTTTTAAAGATTGTAGTAAACTACGCATAGCATAAAATGTACCATTTTAACCATATTTAGGTGTGTGGTGCATTAAGTACCTTCACATTTCCTATTAATTTCTAAAAGGAGGAACACCAAGCAAAAACAGGATCTGGAGAGGAGAACTAAGAAGGTACAGTTAGCAATAACTTGAAAATAAAGAATGGAAATGGTTGCATCAGAGAAAATTTGTCCAAGTCAATAAGAACTTAAACGGGGGATACTATTTGAGCTACAATGATCCAAGGCAGAAATTTTACTGAAGTGCCAAATTTATACAATAAATATTTAGTTTAATATATACATCACAATAAAAGAACTCAGTCATCTTATCACTATTTAAAACTATTTATTATATAAAAACAGGAGAATGGAGAAAACACAAGTTTCCACTAGATATGAAATTGAGTGGATTTATTTTTAAGAGAAGAATAAAAAAACTCAGTTAATAAAAGCTATACATCCACCAAGAGAGGACAACTAGATTTCTTCAAATTCACCCACCAAAGTAAAAAAAAAAACTCAGTCTGACCTTATGGTGAGGCAAACATTGCAGCTGCAGGCAGCATGAGGCACTGGCAGAAACTTTAGGGGAGGATGAACTAGTCTGTGACCTAGCACATTTCTGAGCCCATTTCTTTATCTCTAAATGACAAGGCTATTTCAAAAGTAAACCATTGGATTTTTAGCTATGCCATAAAAATTGAGCCTATTTTGAGGCACTGTCACCATTTTTATTAGAAATTTACTACTCGTAGAGAAAGGCACATTAGAGATATGATTCAGATATGATTCACATCCTGAACAGATGTGAGGCAAGTCCAATTTACATGAGTCGGATCTTAGAACCATTGTAGCATGTATTCATTTAACAATATTTACTGAGTGTCTATTTTAAGCACTCAGCATACAACAATTAGCAAAACAGGTAAGTCCACAAGAGTGTACTTTCTGGTAAAGGGTTATTACTTCAAGATCTTCCTGAGGCTAACTCCAATCCACCAACTAACGGAAGATTCAGATAATGGCTGAGAAAGGAGGAGGCAAAAAAGAACAATTTCCTAACAGCAAGATATTTTCTCCAGTGGAAAAACTAGGTCCTCAGTTGAAGGGAAGACTAGAAAAACACTTTTTAAAAGGACAGAGGACTAAAGGAGAAAATGGGGATGAATGTGCTTGACACAAATTTTTAGAGATTATCAAGCCGTCCTTTACTTGCTTAGTGGGGTGTGTCACTTTTCAGCTTTTTTGTTGAAGGGTTTGCAGTTATCACTTGAAGTGTGTTTCTTTAGAGACACTAAAACTACCATAAGCAGCGGGTTCTGTAAAACATACCATCAGCGTCATCGGACTCTTCTTCGTCATCTTCATCTTTAGACTTCCTCTTAGAAGAGGATCGACACCTGAGCACATCCTGTGAGGACAAACGATGGAAGTATCCTCTAGAAAAGAGTTCATTTTCATCCTCTTCCTCTTCTTCCTCATCAATCTCAAACGTGGGTTCTAATCGTGGCATTGGCCTCTCAGAGTCAGAGTCTTCAAAAGGTTCATCCAATACCTCTGTAGTCTCAGAAATCGTTTCTGTGACCACGCTGCTGTTGTGGTGTTTGCGCTTTCGGATTCTCCTTCTTCGGTGAAGAATTGGTTTCTATTTAGAAGAGAAAGAAAGTATTTACAGGAATTAATACTAACATTTCTATTAATAACAAGATTAATAGTTTTTAAACCTACTCAAATCAGCCAACAGACATTTTGAATATTATTTCAAAATACTGTACCATAAAGTATCACAGAAAGATGGTGGATAACTGAATAGAACTTTATAAAAGGCATAGAGAGCAGATATTGTAATTCCCTTTAATAGTTCAGTTAAATTTAACACCCTAGGGAATTGCCTATTTCAATACTGAAATGACACAGAAGCTAGTCCTTTAACTTCTCTTACTTCAAGAGGGGGAAAAAAAGGACTAGAACACTTTTTGTTCGTCTCATAGCTCTCTGAAGATCAACAGAACTATTAGTAAAGCTGTATGCCATCTTCATGAGCTACCCATAAGGAGTTATGGTGAAATGTAAAAACATGGAGCTGATGTGTAATTACCTGATACGAAGTATTTCAAAAGTAATAAATCTGTTACTGGAAAGTGGTACACTGGGCACAATTTTGTACTACGGTTGATCTAATAATACCTTAAATTACACAACAGATAAAACAAAATGATAGAGACGATGCACCAGAAATAATCTAATCCAATCTCCTTACTCCAGAGGTGAGACAGGTTACAGGACCTGTGTAAGGTCACATACACAGTCAGTATGGAAACGGTTGTAAAAGACAGTCTCTGACTCCCAGTCTGGCGCATTTCTGTAAGAACTTCAGGTATTGTGTACATGATCTCACTGCCTGTTACGATATTCTCTTTTTTACACAGGGAAATAGCACAGTTTTAAAAATAGGCAATAGAAGCCTGGAATGGCAAAGATACAGTCTTCCTGATCACATAATGAATGGCAGAGTGAGCCAGGGTTCAATTTCTCTCCGCTTCAAATTTACTAGTCTGTTTAGTTGAAGTACAATTTTCAAAGTAGGTTAAACATGTCTGGCTCTTCTCTTTGGAAAAATGGCTGACTCTAGGACTGGGACATAAAATATACAAGATAAGCTTAGATCATCTCGCAGTACTAGGAAGTAAGGAAGTGCTCAAAAAAAAAAAAAAAACAAACCCAAAACACCTTCACAACGATGGGGGTACATATTAAGTTAAAGGGACACAGAAGTGAAGACTCCTATGGCCAAAGCTGGAAGAATCTGAGGAACAAATTAAATAAAGTAGTACTACTGGTTTATAACTCAAAGTGTAAAGTAAATATCTGGGTCCATGCTGACATAAAGAAATGCTTGAATAAATAAGCAGATGGGGAAAAATGGATAAATCTCCAAGCAGAACTCCTATGGAATACAGTGCAACTCTCCACATCTTAAGCGTGGCGGGTGGGCAGTGTTGCCTTCCAAAAAGTACAGTATGGGAGAGGGGAACAAAGGAGTAACTTTACAGTGGAGAAACCGACAAACACAACCTCAAACCCGGTGATCGAGACTAACCTCAACAGTGATAAGTCATATTGACAGTAATACTCTTGTGTTTGGTGTGTGCATGTGTATACATGTACACACGTATCACACACCCTTTATATGATAAGAATGACACTTTATCTCTGTGGTCTTCTTCCCCCAAACCTATTAGCCCATTCTAATATCATGAGGTAAATTCTAAAATACCTAGCCAGTACTTGTCAAACTGTCAAGGTTGTCAAAAACAAGGAGTCTGAGAAACTGTCACACCCAAGGGGGCCCAAAGAGACATGGCTACTAAATGTAATGTGGTATGCTAGATGAGATCCTGGAAGAGAAGAACATAAGGGAAAACTGAGGAAATCTAAATAAATATGGGCTCTAGTTAACAAAATATTGGCTATTTGTGACAAATGTACTATACCAACGTAAGAGGTTAATAATAGGGGAAACTGGGTGTAAGGAATACAGGAACTCTCTGTACTTTCTTCGCAATAATTGCATAAATCTCAAACTGTTCTAAAATTAAAACCTTGTATTTTTATATATAGCCCTTTTTTTTTCATAAGGCTCTGCTTAAGGAAAGGAACAATTTCACTGCTTTGGGTGAAAGCTGTCACCCTTCTACTACACGGTGTTTCATCCAGGTTGCTGAGCTCAGTGTGGCTGGCTTGTGGAAATGCTTAAAGTTCACTCCACAGCCTGGGGTAGTTCTGGTATACAGTTAACCAGAACTTGTTTTCATCCTCTCATCGCATTTATAAACTGGTTTCATTCAAACTTTGCAAGATGACAAATAGAACTGAGAAAATATTTTCACAACCAGGTTAAGTCAAACCACTGGAAGAAAGGGGGGGGGGGGGGAGACAGAAATGGGAGAAGAGACCACAGGGGGTAAGTCCCACTCAAGACGAATGGCCTCACTCAGAGCACCCCCGACACAGGGCACCACTGTCCATCAAACTGTCAAATATTTCTCTCCTTTTCTAACATAAACATTTCCGATCTATATATGCTTTTAAAATATTTTACAAATCCCTAAAAGTCATGATCAGAACATCAAATCAGCAAGCTAAAAAAGTTTGTCGGCTCTTAAATAAGCTCATGGTGTCTATGTTCATTTCCATGAACCAAAGAAGTCCTATACACATTTCAAATGTTCACAGGGAGGATCATAAGCTACAATACACCAAGGTATAAAGTCTAAAAAATACACACTAAGAATTTCTACATTTACTTTCTCAGAACTCTGGGATAGACAAATGTATATAGTAAGCTGCAACTGGGGAAAGAACAGACAAGTCGAAGAAACGAATCACAAGAAAAGCCTTACCTTTCTCTTCAGTGTGGGCTTTGTAAGAATTGGTGGGGAGCTGGACCGAGGACTTTCTGGCTCTTCTTCTTCCTCACTACTCTCACTGAAGCCTCTGAGGAGAGCCCTGTCACCGTCACTATAGCGACGGGGCAGCCTCTCATTGCCTTCTGGTAGTCTACACTTCAGTGCCTCGGGGCTCTTCTTTAGCTGTCCTCGCCAGAGCTCAACCCCCTCACTTAGTCTTCTTTTGGGAATGTCTGGCTTCCCATCCTGGCTGGGCTGCTCCTGAGAGGCTGCTGACTGCTCCTCACTTTCAGTGTATTGTTCTTGGGAGGTTTCTGATTTTTCCTCACATTCTCCATATTGTTCCTGAGGAGCTGATGTCTCTTCCAAGAGCAGTTTAGAATCTTTATCACCAAAACGTTCCTGGGTTTTTCTGTTCTTCCTTCCCCAGCGGCCTCTCCGAGATGGCTGATTGTTTGCAGGAAGACTATCACGAGGAAGGACTTGCTTGTTCAGACGCGTAGAACTAGCTGGTGCCATAACTTCTGGTTTCTTTTCACTTTCTACTGAAGAGTAAGAATCTTGCTCTTTGTTCTCCCGAGATGCAGACTTTCCCACCTGATTTTAGAAAATAAAACCATGCTGGTTAATCTTTCAGCCTTATTCAGTTATATCTCCTATTTGACCTCCTAAATACAGAGATAAGAAAACAAAGTTTTAAAAAAGAAAAGCATAATTTAGTAGCTATCATGAATATTTCTCATGTGTTTGACATTGCTTTAAATGCTTTATAGGATACATTAATCCTCACAACAATTGTATGAAGTGTTATTATTACATCCTCATTTTACAAAACGAGGTAACCGAGGCACAAAAAAATATAAGTAACTCGCCTTAGGACATGCAATAGCAAATATAGAAGCTGGGATATAAACCCAGGCAGTGAGACCCAAGAGTTAGTGCTCTTAACCACTATGTAATCCCACCTTCAATAAACAAAATGAACAGCATTGTTCTTATAAATGTTAAATGATATAATTTTAAAATTTATCAGAAATAAAAATTTATAAACAGAGAGAAGATGGGCTCTGGGGTATGGGCAAGAGAAAAGGGGTGTTTGAAAAAAATGAAAGAAAATTTCTGTAATTATTTTGATTTATTTTTATTCTGAATATTTAATTTCATTTTGAAAATTAAATTACATTAAACAGGGGCATGAAATTGTTTACGTTTATCAAAGGAGGACATAGATTTTTAAAGGAAGAAAGCACGGCTTTAAAAAAAAACAGAGAAAGGTAGGCATCATGTGACAAAAAATACTGAAAACTATACAATGTCATACAGTCCCTCATTAACCCTTTAATGGCTAAAGACATCTGTGTACCCACTGAACTGTTTAGTGCTCTATTAGAACATACATGTTTACATTATTTCCTTAATGTTTTACTTTAAGGAAAAGGTATCTTAATTTGTTTTAACAATGGTCAGAATTAAATTCAGATTTGTCAGTTACTACACAGCTTAAGATTTAGCCGTTTATCAGCACTCTGGTAAGAAATATTTAGTTCTACATAACACATTATTACAAATTTGAAGGTCTCCTAATGACCTAAGGCTTAAAAATATACAATTTAAGTAAACAAAACCCAGCTTTCTTGAAATCTCTATCACTGTAATCATCTCTGAAAATCTAATGTGAATTGATGGTGTTGGTTTAAGATATTGTAACACATATCACAAATAATCATGAAAACCAAAAATAGAGCCTTCTGTTATCAAAAATAGAGACTACTCATGCCCTTACACTTGTCTCTAATTCTCTTTCCTGGCACTGCAGCTCTTCGTTTTCTCCTTCCTCAGCCTCCTCTTCTTCCTCCTCTGAGACCACAGAATTGGAGACTATGACAGGGGTCCAGCGCAAACATTCTGGATCTACATCTACAGGCCGCAAATTCAGCTGAAGCTTTGCCATGTGATCCTGGATAAGTTTTTCCCGGCGGATTATCACAAATCTGGAACCAGAGCAAAGTTTATAGCAATCAACAACGTATAAGAGTACCTAACAATGAATATGGAGCTATAACCCCTAGAAAACCTGGAGATGATGATAAATGCTTCAAAAATAGCCTGCCTGGGAAGATGAAATATAGAAGTATGCCACCATACAAGATAACTAATACAAAGTTGGACACATACTTCATACTCAACAACAGCAATGGATTTGGTTATTTTAACCATTCACTGTCTCATACTTCCCAGCTCTGGAATTTCTGCTACTCTCCTGTACACTATCTCCTATTCTCCATCTTTCTAGCCCAATGCTTCCTTCCTTTCTCTGTGATCTTTTCCCAATCACTCCAGATAAGAGTGAGCTGACTTTCCCTTGACCTATATTTTATTTTATACCACATATAATGGAAATAAATCATGGACATATATTTTATTAGGCATTATTTCTAGAGTTGTTCTCATTACGTGAAGAAGCTCCCAACATTAGAAAAGATTCAGTAGCTTATGTCCAAAAGTTAGAAGAAAGACCAGAAAAAACAATTTAAAAAAAGTTTAAGGTCAACGGTATCAAGGATCATAGAAAGGAAAATGTCGTCTCAGGATTACCAAATGTATTAGTTTATTATATTAGTTTATACCCTTTCATTGATATTTGGCTGCCTGATCCAAAAACTTCCACCTGATTATCTTTTGAAAGTATAACAAAGGGGGGCGCCTGGGTGGCTCAGTTGGTTAAGCGTCCGACTTCGGCTCAGGTCACGATCTTGCGGTCCATGAGTTTGAGCCCCGCGTCGGACTCTGGGCTGATGGCTCAGAGCCTGGAGCCTGCTTCCGATTCTGTGTCTCCCTCTCTCTCTGCCCCTCCCCCGTTCATGCTCTGTCTCTCTCTGTCCCAAAAATAAATAAACGTTAAAAAAAAAAAAATTTAATAAAAAAAAAAAGAAGTATAACAAAGGGATGTGATACTCACTGATCACTACGGAAGTCCAGCATTCGTAGGTGGTGGAGTGTGGAAGTAATGTCTTGAGGACAGATACCTGTCAACTTGCTTAACTTCTTAATGCTGATTTGCTTGTCATTTTGGTGATAAAGGCACTCCAATATTACACTTTTCCAATAAGCCATGTAGGAAAGACGACCTAGATCGGATAATGGTTTCTCTGGAGACCCTGCTTGGCCTTCACGCTTTGATAACAAATAACCTAAAGAAACCACCAAATCACAAATATGTCAGTGAGCCTAAAATAGGCTAATTCACCAAAATAACAATCCCCTCTTCCACAACCAATCTAAGTAGTACAGGAAATAATAATTTCAAAAGCAAATTCCTCCAAGAAAAAAAAAATTAAAAAATTACTTCAACACAAATTTGCAGAAGATTATGTAATTTATATATACTGAGAGAACATGAGGTTAGCATTACTTTGTCTATACTTGCTATAAACCACATTGTTAAAATATTCAAACTTAAAAAAAAAATCATACAACCTCATATTAACAGGCTACATAAGATTAAGGCAATAATGCTTTTTATTTTATAGGGGAACCACTCTTGCATGTTTTACCTGGACCACCAGCTGGCAACAGCTATACCTGAACTATTGAACAGTACAAAAGGATGCCTTAGTTTTTAAATAATTCTATCTATTAAGATTATGATTCTTCTGCAAGTGAATTAGATGACAATTTCTCACTTCAGTCAAAGCTCTCTTTGCAATTACCCGTCACCCTAATTCTTGATAAGTAAGGATGTCAGCGTGGGGCTGTCACAGTGAGTGTATGGTGGCATTTGTCCTCCTGTCTAGAGCATGACTCTCAAGATCAGGAAAAGAAAGGCATAAGTTCTAAGAAGAAGTATCAAAAATGGAGATGGCAGAAGAAATGTAGTTTTTTTGTCATCAAAGGAAACTTTATTAAAGGCAATCTATAAATGGTAATGTGGGAAATTAGGTTACATTAGGAAAAGCAAATGAAAACAATTAGTATAATAATCCTAGACTATTGTTTATCTCAAATATATAACAAATTTTCCCCTAACTTTGCTGTGTAATGGAATAACACATCCAAACATGAGTTCTATTTCAACACAATATATTGATATTAAATAACCTAAGCTGCTCTCTCTACTACTAATCCAAAAAGGCCAAGAAAATATATAAAATAATCAGTGGCATATTTCCAATAAAATATGGTCAGAAGTGCAGTCTAAGGCCAAGTGGAATAAGCTGTGCTGGTCCATCTTGAGAATTAACTTCTTACCACTGGTGATATAACCATCTGATACTTAGAAGAAAAACCGTATCAAAATATTCCCTCAAAAATCACTATTTTATTAATCAATATAAAATTTATTGTAAACATATATTTACTTTCTAAGCAAGACTATCAACATGTTCCATGATGACTTTTTTCAGAACTGTTCCTTTCCATTTTTAAGTCAGATTATTTCCTATATTTCCTATAAATTATTTCCTAGATCATTTATTTTTAAGACTTTTTTTTTTTAAATTTTTTTTTTCAACGTTTTTTATTTATTTTGGGGACAGAGAGAGACAGAGCATGAACGGGGGAGGGGCAGAGAGAGAGGGAGACACAGAATCTGAAACAGGCTCCAGGCTCCGAGCCATCAGCCCAGAGCCTGACGCGGGGCTCGAACTCACGGACCGCAAGATCGTGACCTGGCTGAAGTCGGACGCTTAACCGACTGCGCCACCCAGGCGCCCTATTTTTAAGATTTTTAAAGGTGCACTGCATATTTTAACCACGAGGTAGAGTCTGTAAGTAAGAAATGATGTATACACTTTCCCAGATAATTGAATAACAAAAATAAGGCAAGTCCTGTACTTTACTGTATTAATTTAAGTAGTTATACATGTGTTTAGTATTGTTGTTAGAATTAGCATAAAACTAAGTTCCACTGTAAGTTAGCAGTTGAAAATTAAAACTATTTGCAAAAGATCACACAGAAGTTAGTATTCAGTATAAGCTATTTTATTTTATTTTTTTGAATGTTTGTTTATTTTTGTAGGAGAGAAAGAGCATGAGCAGGGGAGGAGCAGAGAGAAAGGATGACACAGAACCCGAAGTAGGTTCCAGGCTCCGAGCTGTCAGCACAGAGCCCGGCACGGGGCTTGAACTCACAAACCATGAGATCATGACTTGAGCTGAAGTAGGACGCTTAACTGACTGAGCCACCCAGGCACCTCCGGTATAGGCTATTTAAAAACATTTCATGTCCAATCCAAAAAAAAGAAAAAAGAAAAAATTCATGACTTTAGGTTTTAAAGTCCCATACAGCAGTACAACAGAAGATACTAGCAACCAATAAATCATCTGCAAATCTTTAAAAATATATACGGAAGGCCCACAAAAAGAGATAATGAGAAATGGTATTATTATAATCCTTACTGAAATCGATGAGAAACCTGCCATAGCCCTTACGCTGGTACTGGGGAAGAATCATTATGCAGGAAACGTTGTACTTCTGCTGGCAGTGCTTTTCCTGGTAAAGAAAGTTTTAAAACAACACGCTAGTAAGACTGAATAGTAATGCTAATTATTAAGAAACAAAGACTAACAGTCAAAACCACAGCCCTAGTCCTCTGAGAATAGCATATGCATCAAGGAAAAAATACCCCAGTGGGAGGAGACAGGACAACGTTAAGTCATTGTCACTACCCACAAAGCAACCATCCCAGGAGAATAAAAATATAAAATAAAATTATGCCATCCAACACCATCTGCAACTCAAAAACAGTATGTCATTGCCTAATATGAACAGAGGAATCTCAGTCCCAATCAATCTGCAAAGCTATAGATGATTGGTCAATGTGACACTCCAGAAATGGGAAAATTCATCAACTATTTCAGGGATTCTTTTGTTTCCTGCTCTGGTGCTACATAGGGCAGTCCCATCTCCCCATTAGTTGTACCTAACTTTACAAAAATAACCCCAAAATGTTGTGTACACTTTTAAAAATAAGGCAATATATATAAAATTATATTTAACTTCTGAAATAGCCAACAGAAAGCTGGTACTTTCCACTTAGCCATTTCATATACTTAGATTTTACCATAGGCCAGCTTAAATAAAAGTACATCTTTTACGTTGTTTGACTACAAAAAAACACCTTTTGTTCACCCCAAAAGAATGAAAGACTATAGGAAGGGAAGAAAACATCCGTTAATAAAAAGGGCTTATTCTTATTTCTGTGCTTCAAATTTAAAGTAGGAAGAGCAGACTTAAACTGAGAAAGAGCTCAAAGAGGTAATGACTGTGTTTATTTCACAAGTTCTATCTATTATTACCATGGGAATAGAAGTCATTTTAAAACTCTTCCTCTTGAGTATAACCGGCAGCTCATGTTCCTAGGAGACTACAGTCTGTTGAATGTTACTAGATACCTTCTAGCCTTTGGTAAGTTTCTGAATATTCCTTCTATTTTCCTTTCCAAAAGCTAGATGGTGCCCAGAAGGTGCTGCACTTTGTAGTGTTCTAGTGAGAACTGACAAAGTTTGCTTCAGATTTCCGTGTGAATTCAAACATATTTTAAGCTGATATACTTACTTTAGAAAAGTAGCCAACAAGGTGGCAGCCCTTGACATCATTCTGTGTTAGTACATAAAAAAGAAATGGCTCCACGTCATAATAGAGTGTTTTGTGGTCAAGAAACAACTTTGCCAAGAGACACAGGTTCTGACAATAAATGGTACTCACATTCCCATCAACCTAGAAAATAATAGAACAAAATGGTCAGTAAAGTCGCTCTTTAGTTCTAGAACAATAATACACATTACTTACAAATACCTGTGAGTATCCACAGTCCAGCCTAAGAGGGCTGTCAGTGATCAGAACCTGGAAGCTATCCTCTGAAACAGCAGAATTACGATACCTGCTGTTGTAAGACAACTAAATATATAAAATACTGCATCTCAACAAAGTATGAATAGCTAGACAAGGAGATGATGACCCTTTTAAAAACAGCACTTTTTGCTTTTATAACAAGATCGGTTGCAGTAATCCTTCAGACAGCAAGCTGATTTGATTCATTTTTTAAAGTAATTCAACAAAAGATCTAAAAGCAGCCTCTTCTAAAATACATTTGTTAAGTAAAACAAGGTATAACTATAGTCCACTCTATGCCAGCATCCAAAAGCAATGCAGTCTGGCTGCCACAATCAGATTTGCCCCGAAATAAAGCTATTTTCAGGAGTATTAACTATTGCCAGAGGCATCAACCAAGCAGGTTCCCTAGGTAGCAACCTGGCAAATGAGAGATTTCTTGGAATCAGGATGGCCAAGATCAGGAGCACCACTGTGTATTTCTCCTGACACACCCCTGGGTTGCTGGAGCTTCGAGAGCTTGCTCTTTTACACAAATGCCAACAGATACCCACATTAAACCCTAAGACATCAATATTTCAGGATAGAAACCTCAACAATTTAAGTAATTTCATATTACTTCTTTTAAAATATACACCAATATATGCTTAAGGCGAGAAGCACTTTGCTCTTGGGTATTGTAGACCACACCCTTATTCCTCCCCCCGCCCCGAGGGTGAAGAGATCCACTACTTCTCACCTAAAATGAAGGCGCAGGGAAAATCAAGAAAGTTAGAGACTGAGTGATCCCCACAATCTGAAATTCTATCATCACAGTAATTAACAGAACTGAGCACATGGCAGGTGTTCAATTAATACCTGGCAGTAAAACCATGAACTGAGGATCTAGAAACTAAAACCCCATGACCAACAACACAAAATCACGGACATAGCCTAAGTCATATCATCCTGATGAAGTAAGAAATATATATTTTTATAACTTTACAAAATACAACTTACTACAGTTATTAAATATCTCTACCAAATATTCCTTTAAGTGGGGCAACAGAAATTTTTCATTTAAATACCATTATTTCATAGATTCTAAGACACAATTTTATCACATCTAAACATAAAAAATCATTTGGTATTTTATAATCAAATGGAATCCTGAAATACAGAATAATTTATTCTGAGATCAAGATTGTGACCTCGGTACAATCTGGATTGGCCTAATTCTGCTTCTCCTATAAACTGGATTATCAGACTCAAGAGTGAGTACAACAGTAAAATAACATTGCAAAAAAGACAACTACAATTAGATACAGTATAGGTGGTACTGCATTTGAAATGATAGGAAGACAACTATAAAACATCTACTTTACCTCAAAGACAGAAATATTATTTTTTCTGTAAATCTCATTGGCAGGAGGATGGAACCAACCACATTTCTTCATGTGCTGCTGGAGAATAGTTCTACTTTTCATGTATTTTAGACAGAATTCACAAAGATATAATTTAGGCAGCCTGTAAATAATAATTAAACAAAGAAAGACAGGACTTTTTATAAGACTGTAAACTTTCACAGCTATTCTTTTTTGACTCTCATTACTATTCAAGTAAAAAGGTGGAGACTGTCTTATCATCCCCATTAACCAAATGAAAGACAGAAAACAAACTAAAGACAAAATTAATTTGGTTAATAGCATCCAACTAATTAATAGCAGGAGGGCAAGGGTGAGAAGATACCCGAGATTCAGTGCTCTTCCTATCAGACTAGTAATTCCTAGTCGTCTTAAAAGCTACCCACCTGGCAGACAATGAAAATCTCATATTCTCCCCTCCTTGATAATCTCTAATAAGTAGAAAATAAAGTCTACCTTCAAAACACACCAATAAGAAGATTTTGTCAAGCTATATATTTTCTTTGGTTCTTTATTTGATCATTCTTTTTTTTTTTTTCCCAAGAAAATACACATTTGTTAAATACCACTGATCTCTGAACAACATGGGTTTGAACTGCATGGGTCCACTTATAAGTGGATTTTTCTTGGTAAATACAGTACAGTACTGTAAATGTATTTTATGATTTTCTTAACATTTTCTTCTGTCTAGCTTACTTTATTTTTATTGTAAGAATATAATATATGGGGCATTTAATACAAATTATGTGTCAATTGACTGTTTATACTATTGGTAAGGCTTTTGGTCAACAGGAAGCTATTAGTACTAGTTAAGTTTTGGGGGAGACAAAGGTTATACATGAATTTCTGACTGCACAGGTTGGGGCCCCTAACTGTAGTGCTGTTCAAGGGTCAACTATACTACAGTGTGTTAGGCCTTGTGCTAAATGCACTAGGGACAGAGTGCTGAGTAAAATGGATATAGGGTGGGTACTATAAAAGCAGATTTTATATTATCTTTTTAAGTATAAAATTATAATAATGAATATGTTTTTTCAAGTTAGGACATACTGCACTACCTCCTTCCTTATGAAACCCCTGAAATTCTGGCTTTTCCTCTGGTTAAATATCACATTACATCCTGTAACTTAAAAGTCTATTATTCAACAAGTGAAATAAAAGTTCAAATTAATCTTTCAGATATTCTAGTATTAATTTGTATTTATACAACAGTATTGCTATTTTAGCAATAATTTAACAGGACTTCTTCTTTACAATGTTCCTTTTATGAGGAGCTAGGCAAGAAAGTGACTGGATTAGTTCGTAAGAAGGAATATAACCTAATTAAAATTTATACCTGGTTTTAGTCTAATCCAGAAGACCACATGGCTCTTCTATTATAAAATACACACTTCATTTATCCTCAGCACAGAGACTTCCCTGCATCCTGAACTGTGTGTGTCCAGAACTGGTCATGCCTTGGTAATCGGAGATCTGATACTATCTTTAAAAACTACATACACAAAAATACTGGATATGATGACAAAATATATAATCCAAATAAATTTGTCTCTCAAATAAGTAAGTATTGAGGCTGAAGGAAATTTTAATAAACCTCATTAATTTAGTTGCTATCAGTTTGGACAGCTATGCTTTAAAAAGATTACAATGGAATTAAAGAAAAGATTAACACACAAAAGGTCTAACTTGTTAAAGTGTCAAGACCACACTACTTTTTCAAGTACCACTCTGGAAGCCACATTTTTTAACGTTTTTTTTTTTTCATTCATTTTTTTGAGAAGACAGACTTTTTTTTCCATTCATTTTTTGAGAGACAGAGAGAGCACGAGTTAGGGAGGGGCAGGGGGAGAGGGAGACACAGTATCTAAAGCATGCTCCAGGCTCTGCACTGTCAGCACAGAGCCCGATGAGGGGCTTGAACCCACTAACTGTGACATCATGACCTGAGCTGAAGTTGGCCACTTAATGGACTGAGCCACCCAGGTGCCCCAGGAGGCCACTTTTAAAACTTAATTATACTTTATCTGAAAACATCTAACATTCAACCAAGGCCTTTGCCAAGGTGTATTTATGGAAACACTAGTCCTGTATGTAATAAGTGTTTCATGCTCAAATAAGGGTGAAAACTGCCAGTCAGTGCGCTAAAAGCTTCGAGGGAACTATTTCAGTATAATATTTCTAAGTGTCTACAATATCTAATACTGTTTTTCAACATCTCTCATATTAGACAGACCAATACAACTCGAAATTCTATCATTAATACAAAAGTCATTCCAAAATAAGGTACTGAGTAAAACAAATAATAAATGACATCATAAACTGAAGTCAAGAAACAGGAACCAAGGGCATGAAAAAGAAAGGTTTCCTAGGCAACTGTGCTTATTTCCTTTGCATGTTGCTTCAAATTCCACTACTCAGAGAAGGAAGGGCAGTGAGATAGATGGCTTCCCCCTCCCCCCTTTTTTTAACGTTTATTTTGAGAGAAAGAGCAAGAGAGGGGAAGGGCAGAGAGAGAGGGAGTGATAGAATCCCAAGCAGGCTTCATGTTGTCAGCACAGAGCCCAATGCAGGACTCGATCTCACAAATCATGAGATCATGACCATGAGATCATCAAGAGTTGTTGCTTAACGGACTGAGGAACCCCGGCGCCCTGAGCTTTTTCCTTCCTTACCAACCAGAACTAAAAAAAAAAAAAAAAAAAAAATCACAAAAGGAAATGGCCGCAATTATTAACTTCATCATTAATGTGGGCACTAGATATCCTGAGTCTCAGAGCTGACCCACAACTGCCAGATTGTTTTACTGAATATGTGGATTTTGAATAATTTCTTCTTAAAAAGGAAGGTGGAAGGTAATTCTCCCTATGTAATTAAAGGCATCCTCCTCCCTCCAACTACTCTACTGCTTACCTTTATTTACCTGTGCTAAATTCTCAATGAGCAGTTTTAACTTGCTGCAACATGAAGACATAGAAGAATCCATGAACACAGTTTCACTTTGAGAGCTAAATATTACAACTAAATTTTCCCTACAATGTGAATCTGAGAAACATAGATAAAATCCTGGGAAAAAAGGAAGGGAGAGAGGAGTGACAGACAACTAAAATTTCTAGATTATGCTAAAGATAAATGCCAACTTTAAAAGCATCCAATTTAACTTTTACGTCTTGGTACAAAGACATGAAAATAAAGTACAGCTTATTTCCTAAGGCCTATGAAAGAAGGTCTAATTTTTAAAGTTCTTGTAGTAAGCAAGTTGTTCAAGAAAACACAGGAAGCAATGAAACCTATAAGAAAATTACTGCCAAGTCTTATCTGGTGAATTTTAAGTTCATGCTATTTCCTTGGAATAGCAAGATGTATGACATTTTCTTGATTAAAAAAAAAAAAAAAAAACTTTAGCAAATCTTAGTATTTGAAAAATAACAAAGTAAAAGCGAATATCATAATCTACTTTACTCCAATTCAGCTCTTGCTGAAAACATTTTAAAAGCCTCTTACTTTATTATAATCAAGCCCACTGGAATGACACTATTAGTCTAAAGGGAATCATCTGATAATAAAACATTTTGTTTTTCCAGGAGTTTTAACAGTACAAATGGCTGAAGTTTCCTTGTTGAAAAAATAGATCATATAGGAAGAACATGAGATCACATCAAATGAAGTATAGTCATAGAGTATGAATACTCTTAGCCCTAAAGATGGCTGCTGCTTTTTGTCATTGTCTTCCTGACAGCCCTAGTCCTTGACTATCAAATAGGTGTATGGTTGCCTAGATCAACTGCATCATGGGATGTAGCCTCCATCCCTAAAGTTTATTCTAAATCAGCCACTCTGCTGACACCCTCACCTGTGAAGTCAGGACTAGGCTGCAGCTATGTGTGCTTTAGAAGCATTGCTTCCCTTACTTCTAAGATGACACAAATACTCTTCCCAGGAATTCCTACAGTATCTTCTTAGCTTCTGAACATTGCCCAAGATAGTAGCAATTTGTGTGACCATTATAAGAGGTCCACCTGTAGTAAAATTTTAATACAAATTCTATCAAATATTACTTAAATAAAAGATTATGGTACAAGCTATGTGAGATCAAGATAGACACACAGATGCTATATGGAGCAGGGCAAGCTCAGTGCTTAAAAGCTATGGCTATGTGGTAAGAGAAAAGTGAGATTAAATCCTGGTCCTGCTACTTGGAAACTGCATGGTCTTGAGTATGTTTACTGGGCCCTGGTCTGGAAAATGAAGAGAGTAATATCCACCTCTATACAGAATTATTCCAGAGATATTTAGTCCAGTACCATGCTCAATGATGATAACTAAAGATACTATTAATTTATGATTAAGACTATGAATAATTTTATTCTCCTTTCATTCATTTTACTTCATCATTTAACAGTCATCCAAAGACCCTAAGGATGTTGGTCTTTAGTAACTGAGGCTGTACATAATCTATGCATCAAATCAAGTCAGGAACAGGATCAAAAGGGAGAGGAAACTTCCTAAGCTACTCAGTTATATAGAACCCATCCTTTAGGATTTTAATGATCTTACTGTAAAAACGTTATTATAAAGTTAAGTTCTAAACAACTCGGGAGTAGAGGATATCCCATGATCACAGTTACTCTTGCCTTCAGCCCATCCATGTCATGTTTTATTGGCAGAGTGGGGCTCTCTATGAACCTGTCTGCCATGTATGAGCATCACACAGCCCTGTTGGAGAAACTTAGGGTTAAAACTCTGGTTTATACTATTCAATGTCTAAGACTTAATCATACTGCTCCACATAAAGTAGCATTACTGCTTCACTGTTGTTGATTTTGTTTTGTTTTGCTTTTTTTTAAGTCAGGGATGTAAGATTACTTCATATACAATGCACACACAAATATCTGGATATTATGGGAAATAACGCATAATCCCACTTCCCAAAAGAATATCCTTTTGGGATTCTTTTTTTTTAAGTTTATTTACTTATTTTGGGAGAGAAAGAGAGAGAGCAAGAGAGAGAGAGAACCCCAAGCAGGTTCCACACCATCAGCGCAGAGCCCGACGTGGGGCTCAAACCCACAAACTGTGAAAGCATGACCTGAGCTGAAACCAAGAGTCAGACGCTTAACCGACTGACCCACACAAGTACACTGAGATCTTTTCTTTTTCATTTGCCCCAATTGTTCTGTTTTTGCATGCTTTGGGATTTTGAATTTTTAAAAAAGTCCTTAAAACCTGTAACAACAAAAAAATAACTTCGAATTTGGCAAAGAATAGTAAATAGTCATTAACAAAATAAGGATATAAGTTTATTATTTGGAAAACATTAAGAGTTCTAAACATTTTAGCCAACTCAATTTTAATAGAACTCAGAAGTAAAACAAGCCTAAACTCGTTTAAATTAGACATATGGTTTTTTCTTTTTTTTTTTTTTTAAATGTTTTATTTATTTTTGAGACAGAAAGAGCATGAGCAGGGGAGGGACAGAAAGAGAGGGAGACACAGAATCCGAAGCAGGCTCTAGGCTCTGAGCTGTCAGCACAGAGCCCGACGCAGGGCTCGAACTCACAAACCACGAGATCATGACCTGAGCTGAAGTCAGACGCTTAACTGACTGAGCCACCCAGGCACCCCAATATATGAATTTTTTCAATGTAACTAAGATAATTATGAATAGAGAAAAAGTCATAATTACTAAAGAACCTATTAAACTACAGAATATTTTCTTGGAACACGGCACAAAGAATAAGGAAATGTACAGAAAATGTCTAAAATTTTATTTAAGAAAGTTGATAAATTTTACAGTTCTTATCACACTGCTGCCGTCTGCTATGATTCCTACTTAGTGGTTATTTATTTTTCTGCCTGCAATGCTTATTAAGAATAAGCTGATAAGCAATTCCCTCAAATCTTATTAAGAAATCAGGTTCTAGTGACAATCTAATCAGAATAAAAAGCAACATTTTTAATGAAACCTTTTCATATCTCAGAAGACAACAACTTCATGGTTACATTCTCATTATTCTCTTAAAAGTGTGTGCTGAGGCTGGCCCTCTAGTTCCATTTCTAAGTCAATTTCCTCTCCTCCCCTTGAGTACAAGAGTCAAGGTGCCAACGGTTTCAGTCTATCTATACCACAATCCGTGGAACAGTTGATATATGCACATGTTGAACAAACTTTGTTGCCTAAGTTGAGCATGCTTTTTTGATTTGAATAGCTTGCAAAGAGCTCACTAAATAAATTATAATAATAATTTACTTTAAACCTGATGAAGAAATTAATTCTTCAGCATATTTCTTATTGATCCTGTAATTCTCTGGCTATCCAGAACTCCTGAGGAACTGCCTTGAGTACCTGAGCTCTGTAGGTAGTTGAGGAATTTCCTGCCCTCTTTTAACATATATAAATATAAATACATAATCACCAATAAATATAATTTAATGTTCTTTTAACAAACTCATATTAATTGTTGTTATCCCAGGATATAAATAGAATGCTGCCTTAAAGATCTAACATAGTGTTTGGGGTTAACTGACCTTACGATAATTGGCTCTCAGTTGCTGTTTTATAAACTTGTGTGTTAGTTTCCTGAAGTTTTGCTTTCTCTTCTTTTTTTTTTTTTTTTTTGTCACTGAGGTCTATGTCTATAGCAACATTCTCACTCATTTTTTTTCTACTTCTGCTTAGGTTTGGAAACCAACTATCAAATTACACGGACAGAAAAAGTAAAAACAATACTGAGTTTTAGTTTTTTAACAAATATACTGGCTTATTCCCAGCTTCTGGTAATAACCCATGTTAAAGATCTCTGTATACTGTAAAGTACTAAATAAATTAATGTCGTTATAATTATTTTTGCTAATGTCTTAGACTAGCAGTGTTACCAGACAGGTAAAAAGCCGAATAACGAGAGTACTCTGAACATATGTTTAACTCACAGAGCACTTATTATTCCTCACAACACTCTGCTAAATGAGAAACTTGAGATATAAGTAGTTTACAGATTAAAGAGAACATTAATGTAACTGTCACATGTCAAAGTTTAATTTTTTGACCAAATCTTACTTTCCAACTCTTTTAATTTCAACCCTAAAGGAAAAAAAAAATATCTGACATTTTTGAGCACTTAATCATTTTCTAAGCGATTTACATGTTTTAACTCAGTGCTCAAAATAAACTCTATGAGGTAAATACTATTTTTATCGCCATTCTGCAGATGAGGAAACTGAGGTACAGACTAGTTGGGTAACTTCTAAGGTTATACAGCTTATGAATGTCAGAACTCAGTCATGAAACCAATTTGGCTTCACTAAACATGCTGCCTCATCCCAAAAAGCTGGTGACTGATGACTTTTTAATGTCAAGAAACCCAAGCTATTTACATGTAACATAACTGTATACCATTTATCCAAGTATTTCTGGGAAAACAAACCATTCACTAGATTTGTTAAATCATAAAAATTTAGATAAATGGCTACGCAGTGAAACTTGTAAGAATCTCTCTCCAATTCTTAGTGTGAAGTATGAAGGCAAATTTCTCTTAAAGAAAAAATGTTCCCCTTGTCATTGTGACCATGCGTCAGGTTTCCAACTTTAAATAAAAGCTTTGGACAGGTTACAGAAAAGAAAAAAGAAAATCTAAAGCCAACTGGGTTTAAGTGGCTGCCAAAATATCCTGTTACTATGGACATTTAAAAGCCACCAGTTTCCTCAAATATGTAAAGATGAGCCAGACTAAAATGTCCTCAAGATCTAGTGTTGGGAGTTCTATGAATCTAAAAACAAAAGGTAAAGGGTCTCTCAAAACATACCTTGAGTATTCTTGAGGATATGGGGAGGAGTACCAGGTGTGAATTTCATACTTCCCAAACTCAATGACAGAGGGACAGCGAACTTGTGGATCAGGGGGACCAGTCACTCCAACTTTCTGTGCAGTCAAAAAATACATCACAAAAGTTAGCTAAATTAAATACACTGAGATAGATATAAAAAAAAAAAATTTGAAACTAAACATCTTCTTAGGATTCCACAGAAGAACAAAAAAAGCCAGAAATAAGCTAACAAGTTTTGAAATAAGCTGTCTTATTCTTTGTAAACAGGGTACTTTAATGAAGAACAAAAATGCTAATAAATCTTTTAGAACCAAATGCAGTTGGTCTCATTGCATATTCCATATTTAATAATACTGCTAATATTTTCTGCATTTAAATTTACTCCCTTAATGACTGAGTTATTAAAGAGAAACTGCTGGCATTTGGGGATAGAAGATAGAGCACAATTTTTAACAAGGAGGAAGAGGGAGCTCTGTACACTCGCCCACGTCATACATACAGTGCCTCCCTCACCTGACAACAGAAACGACCTACTAAACATGTATGCACACAGAGAAAAGAATGACTTTCTGGTTTGGGAAAGTAGATAGTATTAGAAGAATATGACAAAACAAGTATCAAAAGAGTCCATTCATTTTACACTAAAATTCCCTTCATTAGTAGCTCTTTATAGATTTAAACCAAAGGGAAAAAAATACTGTTATACACATACTGTTATCCCTTTTATCTGCCTTCTGTTTATAATGAAAACAATCTCGATGCCCCCCCATCCCTGCAATAACCTGAACTATACTATCTAAAAGAAGAGTAATTTGTAAAGCCTTTATGATGTCCACACCAGCAATTTAAATACATTACTGACAAGCACAAAGATCAAGTTTTAAAACCTTAAATTCAAGAGCAATTTGATTTGCTCTACAACCAATACAGGAATAGATTCATATATATATACACATAGGTGAGTGTATTAGGTATATAATATATATGCACTATATGTACATTTATCATGAATACTCTGTAAACACTCATTTTTAAGATTTAACATGAACACTGACTTAAGAAAAACAGTTAGAATTTAGCCTAATTCAGTATTAATAACTCTTCATCAAAAGAATAAACAATATTATCCTTCAATTTTATGCTTTAAAAACCAGAGATAATATACTAAGAGTCTCACTGAAGACCATAGACAGACAGACAGACAGACAGACACACACACACACACACACACACACACACACACACACACACACACTTTCTAACAAAATTAAAGAGACCAGGTATTTTCTATTTATGTAAATTCATTTAAGGAAGAAGCCTCTTCACTACAACTCATGAGAACTCTCCCTGGCCTTTCTAACCATTCCCTTTTATAAAAAGGCCAAGGGACTTATCTCCGGTTTCATACTGGAGTACAGCCAGGTGAGAAACCTCAACCTCTTCCTCAGACATCTCAAAACAAAGACAAACATCTATTAGTTGGATCAATTGTGTTATGATGCCAAGGAATACTGGGACTCTCCCAAATGCAAAAACCATTAAAACCAAATACAAGACAGGGTTAAAATTAGATTTTTTTCATTTCTCAAAACCAAAATAGAACTTTGTAAAAAGCCTTTAAAAACACTGTTCTTTAAACTACATTCCAGAATCAAGTATTATAATTCATAAAGTAGCAACTTTTAACCTATCTTCAAGGCTCAAAACAATAAGAACAATAGGATAGAACATATCAGAATGACCAAGTATCAGAAAACAAATCTAACTTCCTGATCAAATAGAAAGCACAAAAGTTGAAGAAGATGCACCTGCCACAGCACTGCCTGTTCTTTAAGGGCTTTCCCATCAGCTGCCCGTCGCTCCTCCAGGCGGATGCCCGATGTGAAAGTGGATATCCAGTTCCAGTATAACTGTTTGCACATCACCGCAACTAAGAGAGTCTGTGAAGAACTAGATTCACAGCAGATTTCCCCCACTGCCTTTACCTATCCTCACCTTTTTGCACTGCGAAATGTCTGGCACATGCGCTCATCCACCTCTGTCCTCCACCACCATCTCTAACTCCCTTGTGAAAGCCTCAAGAGCCAGTGTGTTGCTGTGTTTCCATTCACTAAGGTAAGTTAACAAAGGCTCTCTGCGGTGAGGAAGCAACAGGTGCATCCAAACCACTCGTTAACCCAGTCCTTGCCAAAATCAGACTGCCCGATCTAAATTACAACATCACTTCTCCTAGGTCATTTTATTTTTAAATTTCAGCCAAATACTCTCTCATTAAACATGAAGGTTTCCAAAGCAGTAGAGCACAAAAATAATATTTAAAACTTTTAACTAGAATTCTGCCACACTCTGTGCCTCCTTTTCATTTGAATATGCCAACATCTTGAAAGGATGACATACATTCCTGGCCAGAATGGAGCTTTCAATATAAGAAAGCAAGGGGCGGGGGGCACTGAATGCACTAATAATTGGGTTAAACCAAAAGATAACTTTACATATGCCTATTCTAGATAATAAAACTTTTATTAGTAGGAGTTTATAAGAAAAGTTGCTGTTCTGCAAAAACTCCACCTCCACTAAATGGCTGATCTAATTCCAATTTCCAATGTATAGAAGCAACTCTTCCAGAGTCCCCTCCAAGTCCAGATTGGTACAAACATGAAGATTACAACTGATCTACAACTGATCTAGACACAGTTCTGCTCCCTTCCTCTTGCCTTCCATTAGATAGCTCCCCCTTGGCCTACCCTTTCCATTCCTCACGGGAAAATGGCATTTTGAAGTGGGAATAGAGGGTAAGACTATACCCTTATTATTAGTATCAGAATATGAAGTGTAGAGAAAAGAGATGTCTTCTAGTATCTGAACATTTTCCTATAGAAACACTGTAATAAAAAATAATTCTGTTCATTAGGGATCAGAAGTTGCATGATGAAAGAGATATGTAAGGATGAGTTCACACGCTCCCAAATGGAGACAGCATGAAAAAAGAGAATAAAGAGAATCGGCATTTGTGGAGCAGATACTATGCCAGACTCTATGCCTTATATTGTTTATCTCATTTAATCCCCACAATCTGTTCCTCAAAGTCGAAAACAATATGTCCACTTCATAGATGGGGAAAAAGGCTCAGAGAAGTTAAGAGGCAAAAAACTTCAGGAAAGCAGCATCAACAGTGAAGAATAAAGACAGAAAAGAACAAAATGGGAGGGGTGAGATACAAAGGATGCACTACCCTCAATTAATTAATGTTCTGAATTCCAAAAGTTCTGTGTATGGTTTTTAGAACGGGAATTTAGTTTTCCAAAGAAGTGAAGCTACAAGTTCACAGACTCTTATCCAAAACCCTTGGCACAGAATGTGCTTTGGAATCTTGAATTTTTCCAATGTTAGAGAAGTATTACATATGTATCTGAAATCCCAGTAGGATTTGGGGCAACACTCCATAATCAGACAAACTAGTATTTCTTTTTTTTTTTTTTTTTAATTTTTTTTAATGTTTGTTTATTTTTGAGACAGAGAGAGACAGAGCATGAACAGGGGAGGGGCAGAGAGAGAGAGGGAGACACAGAATCTGAAACAGGCTCCAGGCTCTGAGCTGTCAGCACAGAGCCCGACGCGGGGCTCGAACTCACGGACCGTGAGATCATGACCTGAGCCGAAGTCGGACGCTTAACCAACCGAGCCACCCAGGCGCCCCCAAACTAGTATTTCTTTAGCAAAGCATAGGAAATATTCACATTAAATGGGGTAAGTAAAGAATATGTATAGTTTCATGTCAGTTAACACCACGTTTTGCCAACAGTTCTGTTTAGGTAAATGAGATCTTACTGCAAAATGAATTATAATTTTTTCCATTCTCCAAAGAAGATATACAGATGGCCAGTAAGCACATGAAAAGATGCTCAAAATCACTATCATTAGAGAAATGCAAATGCATTTGAGATATACCACTTCACACCTACTACAATGGATATTATCAAAAAAACAAAACAAAAACAAAATAACAAATGTTGGAGAGGGTGTGGAAAAACTAGAACTCTTGAGCAGTGCTGGTGGAAATGTAAAATGATGCAGGCACTGTGGAAAACAGTATGGCAGTTCCTCAAAAAAAATTAAACAGAATTTTTGTGTGAACCAGCAATATATAAAAGAATTGAAAGCAGAGACTCAACAGGTATTTGTCCACCCATGTTCACAGCAGCATTATTCACAACAGCCAAAAGGTAAAAGGAATTCAAGTGTCCATCAGATGAATGCATAAACGTTCATGGTATATACATATATCAAGTGATATATATATAAATTCTGGTAAGGGAATTTTGACACATGCTACAACATGGATGAACCTTACAGAAGTTATGCGAAGTAAAATAAGCCAGAAAGGGACAAATATTTTATGATTCCACTGAGACCTACCTACAGTAAATTCAAAATCACAAAGTAGAATAGTGATTGCCAGAGGATGGGCAAAGGAGGAATGGGAAATTATGGTATATTGGGTACAGAGTTTCAGTCTGGGAAGACAAATTCTGGAGACTGATGATGGTGATGGTTGTACAACAATGTATTGCCACAGCAATTTTTTGTTAAGTTTTCAGGATTCCAGATCTCAGAATTGTAGATGTGATTCCAGGCTACTTCTGTCTCTTTCTTCTCCTATGTCTCTTTTGTTCGTCTACACTCAGACATCTCCTTTGCTTTACCATTAAATACTGATTAAAATCTAGGATTTTGTCTTTAACCCTCTTACCCTTTCTTTCCACAGGACCTATAATCCAATGATCTACCAGTTTTTCACTCTCCATATGCCCTCCTTCTCTTTATCCAGCTTAAATTCCAAGGTCTTTTACTATACTTCATCTTTGCCTACATATATCCTTAACTTCCCTGATATTCTCCCAATTCAACAACAAAATCTCAACTCTCGTTAAATTCAGTTCTCCACATAATCCAACATCTGGATATGGTCAGAGAAAAACACAGAACCCATGCTGACTAGACTCAAATTGTAATTTAAACAAAAAAATTTTTTAATGTTTATTTACTTACGAAAGAGAAAGAGAGACAGAATCTGTGAGCGGGGAAGTGGCAGAGAGAGAGAGGAAAACAAAGAACAGGAAGCAGGCTCCAGGCTCTGAGCTGTCAGCATAGAACCTGATGCGGGGCTCGAACCCACAGACCACAAGATCATGATGTGGGCCTAAGCTGGACGCCTAACCAACTGAGCCACCCAGCCACCCCTGAATTTGTAATCCTTTTTTTTTTTAATTTTTTTAATGTTTATTTTTGAAAGAGAGAGAGCACGAGTGGAGGAGGAGCTGAGAGAGAGAGGGAGACACAAGAATCTGAAGCAGGCTCCAGGCTCTGAGCTGTCAGCACAGAGCCTGACTCAGGGCTCGAACTCACAAACTGGGAGATCATGACCCGAGCCGAAGTCAGTTGCTTAACTGACCGAGCCACCCAGGCGCCCCTTAACTTGTAATTTGTAATTCTTAACTACTGACCTCAAACGGGCCCTTGATGGTTCTCTAACTCCATTCACTCTCTCAATTCTCCTAAAAAAT
This sequence comes from Panthera pardus, assembly GCF_024362965.1. NCBI lineage: Eukaryota > Metazoa > Chordata > Mammalia > Carnivora > Felidae > Panthera > Panthera pardus. The sequence continues at coordinate 41,060,028 of NW_026526688.1, read as the reverse complement.
TCTTTTATACTTTCTCCTATCTCTTTAAGCCTCCAACACACCTCTTACCCCATTTTCACTGTCAATCAATGCCTTTGCTTTCTACTACACTAGAAAACTAAGAAGCAATCAAAAGAGAACTTCCAAAGCTTTCCAAGGCCACATCTGTATGTCTACCCTCTGTGCCCACATAGCCTACCTTTCCTTAATATTATGTCTAGATGGTCTATGCTCCCATCTAAAGCCAACGCTTTCACCTGTGCATTAGATGACATCCTCTCTTACATTCCAACAATCTTCCCTTCCCTCTTTTGCATCATCAGATTTCTATCCACTAGATCATTCCTATCAGCATAAAAACTACTGCTATTTCTCCCATATTAAAAAAAAAAAAAAATGGATACCTTCTTTTGCCCTCACATCTTCACCCAAATATTCTCCTCTGTTCCCCTCCATTGCAAACCACCTCAAAATAGTAGCCCCATATTACTTCTATAACCAATTTCTCTTTTCTTTCTCAAACCAGTTCCAATTATATTTTCATCTTCCCCTTCCCTCACTATGGAAACTTTCTCAAGATTACCTCCATGTTACTAAATCTGATGGTCAATTTTCAGTCCTCAGACCTATCCGCATAATTTTCCATTCCTTCCTTCTTGAAACATTTTGTTTCAATTGGCTTGTAAGGAACCAATATCTCCAAGTTTTTTCCTCCTTCCCTAGCCATTCACAGTTTCTCCAATCTCTAAAAAGGGACTTCTCAAAGGTCTCTCCTTTTCTTTGGTGACCTCATCTAGCCTCATTTCTTTAAGTACCACCAACTTGCTAACAAGTCCTGGATTTAAATTTTCAGTCCAGACCTGCACTTTGAGTTCCAGACATGTACTATCCCACTGTCGACTTGATATCTCCTCTCCTGAATGTGCTCAAGTTTAATGCGCTCAAAATCAAACTCCTGATCTTTTCCCCCCTCAAACCTGTTCCTCCGGTATTCTTCTACATTTCAGCAAACAGCAACTCCTTCCTCCAACTGTGCTCTAGCATCATCCTTGATTCCTGGTTTTCATAACCATCCAATCCATCAGCATATCTAATGGTCTACCACCTTCAAAACATAATCAGAATTCCAATTCTACCACTACCACTATGATACAAACCACTGTATCTCTTACTTGGATAATTCTAATAGCCTCCTAAGTTCTCACAGTCTGTATTTTCCCCTCATTCTACACAGAAGCCAGAGTAATCCTTTAAAACCTATGTCACTCTTCTACTCAAAGTCCTCCAAGAGTTCCTACCTAACTCAAAATAAAAGCGATAGTCCTTACAATGGCTTACTTGGTTCTGCCCTCTCCTTCAACCCCAACTCCCAACACCATATTTTTCGCATTCTATCCTAAATCTTTCTCAAAATCTCTGCTACTGTATCTCCTCCACCTTCATTCAGTCCTAGTCACTTCTCGTTCTGACTACTGTAATCATCAGACTGGTAGATGTCCTTGTCCAGGTCTTCGTCAATCCAATGCTTACCAAATCACTAAAGTTGAGTTTCTAAAAGCAAATACAATCATGTCACTCTTTTTAAAAAGTCTTCAATTCAAGAGCTATTTAGCTACTTTAAAGAGCTACTGTAACTAAAAAAGAAAGTGCAAACTTTTTCACAAGGACCATGGGAACTTTGTGATCTGGTCTGTCCTTACCATTTCAATCTCATCTCTTACTTGAACTTCAGCCAAACAAGCTACATGCAGCTCCAAGGGTTCAATATGCTTTCTCACACTCAAATTGTTCTTTTTGAAATGCTTTCCTCCTTTTGCCCAATAGTAAATTCTTACTCATTCCCTCAACAGCCTGCTCAAATAGCACCTCTTCTATGAAGGCTGCCCTAACATCCCTAGACAGATGCCTTCCTGTTCATTCTCATTTCATCTTATGCCTATCTCTATGGTAGCAGACCATGAACTAGAAATTAAGAGTTATGGATCAGAAGTCAGACTGTGGGTTCAAATATTGACTCTGATACCAACAACTATATAATTCTAGGTAAGACAATCCTTCTAAAGCTTCAGTTCCTTCATCTGTAAAACAGGAACAAGTAACAAGGTTGAACTAAATGACAAAATTTATATATGACGTTGAATGTAGTACCTGACACACAGTAAAAGGATACTATTACTAACCACATGGCTTTATTTATAAAGGACTCTTCAACTGGAGAACAGGGACACATTTCCTATTTATCTAAGTATTTCTAGCACTTACCACTAAGATAACTAGCAGAAGCTCACATTTATTTAGTGCTCACTACGTGAATGGCATGCTAAGCACTTTGCAAATATCAACTCAATTAATCCTTTCAACAAACCTATTAAGTAACTTGTTTGACCAAGGTCACTTAGTAGAGGTAGGATTTGGATCTGTTCAGGCTATCTCTAATACCTAGGCTCTTAACCAGGATCTTAATAAATACTCAATAAAACCGTGCTAAACTGTCAAATGAATGAACTCAAAATACAATTAACTAGCCTTTAATATGTAACTTAACAAATGGCTTAAGACACTAAAACAATCTCCCACTCCTCATCTCTAATTTCACCAGTACCAAAGAGAAATCATTTTAACAACAAAAAAGCAGTCATGGGGTTACCTTAAAATCCTGGCATGCCAAGACAAATGTCCTCTTTCTAGCTTTTAAAGCCCTCCAAATTTCAGCCCTATACTACTAATTCAATATATTTCTTACCAATGCCCAACAAAAGTTCACTGTTTTACGTATTAAACTAAACCACAAGCAGTTCTTACTTTACACGGTGCCATGTTAACTGAAACATAAGAATACCTAAACTGAGATCAAATATCAGTCACCACAGCAATGTATAAAGAATGGACACGATTAGGGGCGCCTGGGTGGCGCAGTCGGTTAAGCGTCCGACTTTAGCCAGGTCACGATCTCGCGGTCCGTGAGTTCGAGCCCCGCGTCAGGCTCTGGGCTGATGGCTCGGAGCGTGGAGCCTGTTTCCGATTCTGTGTCTCCCTCTCTCTCTGCCCCTCCCCCGTTCATGCTCTGTCTCTCTCTCTGTCCCAAAAATAAATTTAAAAAAGTTGAAAAAAAATTTAAAAAAATAAAAATTAAAAAAAATGAAAAAAAAAAAAGAATGGACACGATTCTAATAGGCACATGTTTCCATTAACACAGTGACGTGCAAAGCAAGGACTGCCTGTATTGTGACACCTTTATGAGCAGCTATTGTGTTTTCTACATCAACTCCACAATGTGAGTTGCACATATTAGGCCCACAAGTATTTGTTGATTTCATGGGACCAATAATCACAACGTCTCTTGCATTTACAGTTGTCATTAATTCCTCAAAGCTCAACTTAATGCTGGTTACTCTACCTGGGAAGCCCTCATTCTCTCCATTTACCTAAATCTGAATCATCCTTTAAGCCTGTTTCTTCTGTAATCATCTCAGATCACACCAGCTCTTACTCATCTTAGTATATACTGTTGCCACATGGAACAATCTGTATCATTTAATACAGCAATGACTTACATGAACTGGTAATCTTATGTCACTGTCTGCTATTTGTCTTCCTATGTACTTTGCCCTACTTGCATAAATGCACATGCCTTATGATTTTGATGCCTCCATAACATTTTTTAACAGGGTAATATGGATATTATTATCATTAAGGGCATAAAATATGAAGCCATACAGGCCTGGGTTCAAATTCCACTTCTGCCATTACTAGTTACATAACTTCAGGAAAGTCACTCAACTAAAAGTCTTGGTTTCCTCATATGTAAAACGGTAATAACAATCCTTATGAGGTTAGGAGATTTGGTGAACCTAGTTTATTCCATTTCTAATAAATGTTCAATTCTTTATGCAAAGAAAAAAAATACTTTAATAGCCCACATAGATTTCAAAATTGCTCTGTTAACTTTCTACAACCACACACACAAATTCTTCAAAATTAGCATTAAAATTAACATGGAAATATAACATGTTCTTTGGTGACATTTTACGTAAAAATCATTGTATGTATTTCAGAAAGGTTGCTATGCTCCAATGAGATGAGCCAAATACAAATGCTTCTTTTTGGTGGTGGAACTCAAAAAAACCATTTACTCCAAGTCCATAGGATTACTGTAAAAAAAATTCCATAACAAAAGCTTATACTGCTAATTTTTCATGCTTTTATTTTCAGAGGTGGCTCTTTTTTTTTCTTTTTATGAACATATTCATTGTATAGCTAATGAAACACAGTACCAGGTAAATGATATTCTTACTTCTCCTGAAACTAAAACAAAACAAAACAAAAAACAATCAAAACCAATTAATAGGGCCCCCTTTTTATAAACATTTCAATAATTCTTGACTGACTTAGGTAATGCACCACACAAAACCTAATTACTCAATAAAATCACTCAAAAGCAAATACTGGATTTGCTTTTTGGGCACATTTCCTATGAGATGGTAAGCTCTATGAGAATAAAAAATATATAAAATAAAATTGGTTTCAACCCACTTTCTCTATTCCATGAAGTCAGAGAACATGGGAGTCAACCCTAGTGTTCTCTTGCTCCCTCAAACAACACAGCAAATCTATCACCAAGCTCTACTGATTCCATCTCCAGAATATATTCTAAATCCATCCACTTCTCTCCCATTTCCACTGCCATCTCTCTAGTCTAAGCTACTGTCTTCTTTCAGTTGAACCATTGAAAAAGCCAATAAATTGATTTCTAAATTGATTTCTGTGCCTTCTCTTGCCTAATTCCACTCCATTCTTCATATAGTGGCCAGGAAAAAAATTTTTTAAAAAAATTTATTTATTTATTTTGAGAGACAGAGAGAGAGAGAGAGAGAGAGAGAGAGAGAGAGAGAGAGAACAAGAACATGAGCAGGGTAAGGGCAGAGAAAGAGGGAGAGAGAGAATCCCAAGCAGGCTCCATACTGCCAGCACAGAGACCGATGCAGGGCTCAAACTGACAAACCGTGAGATGATAACCTGAGCCGAAATCAAGAGTCTGATGCTCAACTGACTGAGCCACCCAGGCACCCCAGGAAAAAACAAATTTTAATGTAAATATGATCCTGCTATTTCCTTGCTAGAAATCATTCAATGGTTTCCTACCACAATTACAATAAAAACCCAAATCCTAACTTACCTCTTCAATCTCTCTCTCCAGCTTCATTTTATATGGCTTTTTTATTCATCGTACTCAAGCTATACTGGCCTTCTTACAGTTCCTCAAACTTACCAAGTGCTTAGGTACCTCAGAACATTTACACAAGCAGTACCCTTATGTCCGGAACATTTCTTCTTTCTAGCTCTTTGCCTTGCTGACCTTCTACTCATCTTTTAAGTGTCAGTCTCTGTGTAAATTATTACTTCCCTAAAAGAGGAATCCCAATATCCAGCAATCTAGATCAGGAAGCTCCTGTTATAATCTCTTGCTGCATTTTTATTTTCTTCCTATTAGCTATCAGTTTGTAACTACAGATTTATTTATATGATTGTCTATTGTCTTACTTATGCAACTGAAAGCTTTGTGAAAGCACAGTCTATGTCTTTTTGTTCACCCTACAGCTCTCAGAGCATGCCAGGCACATGAATACTAAATGAATGAACCTCACGGACAAATACCACCATCCTAAGAATTTTAGTGCACTGCCAATGAAAATAAGGACCAATTAGAATTTAAATATCTAGCTGTTTATTTCCATGGTGCCAATATACACATGGACAATCACAAGTTTAATAAAATGTGCAAGAAACACACAGTTAGTTAGATTACTGTTGATACAAATTTATACTGTCTCCACTTGGCCTCAGCATCCCTTTTAACTCTTTCTATCAATCTTTCTTTCTGCAACCCTATTATTCCAACCCCTGCCAACTAGACATCTAGACTAGAGGAACAGCAATCCAGGCAGAGGGAACAGTAAGTACAAAAGGCTCCCAGGCAGGACAGTGCTTGGTGTGTCTAAGAAACAGGAGGCCTGTTGCTGGAGTAGAGTGAACAAGGGCCAGAACAAGGGGAGTAGCTAAAGAAACAGGCAGGCACAAGATGATACTGGGTCTAAAGAAAAAGGAAAAAAAAAAAAAAGGATAAAGACTTTGGTTTTAAAAATTCTAAGCAAGACTGAAAGACATTAAAGATTTTCTGTGCAAAGAAGTGGTATGATCCAACTGAAGTTTGAAAATATTGGGGCACCTGGGTGGCTCAGTCGGTTAAGCGGCCGACTTCGGCTCAGGTCACGATCTCACACTCTGTGAGTTCGAGCCCCGCGTCAGGCTCTGTGCTGACAGCTCAGAGCCTGGAGCCTGTTTCAGATTCTGTGTCTCCCTCTCTCTCTGACCCTCCCCCGTTCATGCTCTGTCTCTCCCTGTCTCAAAAATAAATAAACGTTAAAAAAAAAATTAAAAAAAAAAAAAAAAAAAAGAAAATATTTACTCTCAGCCCTGTATAAAGAATATGGACTACAGACTGGGGTGAGGGACAAAAGTAGAAGCAAGGAAATTAGTATAGAGATATTACACTAGCCCAATCAAGAGATAATGGTGGCTTTGACTAAGGTAGTAGATGTGGAAGTGGTAAGAAGTAGTCATAAGCTGTATATATTTTGAAGGTGGAAACTATCAGGATTTCCTGATGAATTAAATATGGAGTATGAGATAGAAAAAGAGAGAGAAAAAAATCCAGAATAATATCTCACTGGACCTGAGCAAGTGAAAGGGCAAAACTGCCATTTACTCACATTCTCCAGTAAAAGAAACCACGGATTCTTAGAGAAATGGCTAAATTGACAGCCAGAACAATAAGACCCTGGAACATATTGCCGTGGTCAAAGGTAAGTAAGAATGATTATATATATAAACAACGAATCATTATGTTGGGGCACCTGCGTGGCTCAGTTGGTTAAGTGTCCAACTTCAGCTCAGGTCATGATCTCATGGTTTGGGAGTTCGAGCCCTGCATTGGGCTTTCTGCTGTCAGCACAGAGACAGCTTCAGATCCTCTGTCCTCCTCACCCTCTGCCCCTGCCCCACTTGTGCACACACATTCTCTCTCTCTCTCAAAAATAAACATTAAAAAAAAAAATCAAATCATTATGTTGTACATCTGAAACTAGTATAATGTTATATATCAGTTATCTCAATTAAAAAAAAAGAGTTGAACAAACTGGACAAAGTAAAAAAAAAAAATGACAGAGCCATGTCAAAAGGACACAGGAGCAGGCTTGAAAAAGCTCCCCTACCCAAATGTGGAACAATTTTAAGCATCAAAACAAATATTGATAGCAACAAATTATAAGTCATAAGAATCTTCAAGTCTAAATGAAATGAATAAATGGAAAGAAAAAAGGACCTTCCTTACACTAGAATGACAATTAATAGACATAAAAGGAATGATGAAATTAGAATATCATCTGTTTAATAACCAACAAAGCAACAATTTCAGGCAAAAATCACCACTGTATGCTAAATCTAGTGGATAAAAGTTTGATAAGAAATAGGGTACATTTACGTGGTTTCAAAGTGTATTGCTGCAAGATATTTATAGAAGGAAAATAATTTTACAGGGAAGCAACATGGCATAATACTACCTTAACCAAGTGATCAGAGTTAACATCATTCGTAATAGGACAAATTAATACTACATACCTCCTGATATCATGCAGAGAGGAGGACACATCGTCTCTATAGTATTTCTGCCAAAAGTAGATCACCTGAATCTAATCATGATGAATCATAAAACAAGCACAAACTAATGGACAGTCTACAAAATACATGATTTGCGCACTTCAAAACTGTCCAGATCATGAAAGATAAAGACTGAAGAGCTGTTCCAAGTTAAAGGAGACTAAGGAGACATGACAACTAAGTGAAACACATGATCCTAGACTAGATAAAACGAACCAGGGCAAGTTGTTTTCTTTTCCCCCTTTTGCTATAAAAGAACATTAGTGGTATAACTGCTAAAATTTGAATAAAACCTCCAGGTTGGATAATATACTTTATCTGTGTTAAATTCCTGATTTGATGATCGTACTGTGGTCATGTACAAGCACGTCCTTGTTTTTAGGAAATACACACAAATAAGTAAGAGTAAAAGGACATTAGCATTATGTCTGCAACTTAATCAGTAAAAAAAGTTCTTCAAAGGAACTACTAATTCCTTCTTTGAATTCCCACTGAACTCCATGTGAATTTCTACTATAGTACCTATAGCACTTTGTTTTACTTATTGGTAGGAAAAGAAATGTGCTTTCAGAGGTTAAACAACCTTCCCAAAGTAGAAGTTAGTAAATGACAAACTACAAATTGAATGAAGATCTGACTCAAAGTTAACACTCTGTGAAATCACAAGATGGTAGAATGCTCAGTAAATGTTTGCTGACTATTCATATTGTTATTTTTAAAAAATACTCACAGAATGATCTACATAAACAATCTATGCACAAATAGGTTTCTTAATCCCAAGAATTTCACCTGCACAACAGGAATCCCCAGTGTCATGCTTATAAAACTATAAACTCTTACTTTCAAGACAAGAGATAGAACTCAACTTGGCTAACATAGTGAGTTGGTGGCAAAGAAAGAAAAAACACAAGATAAATGAACTTAACATAGAAGAGCCTTTATGATCTAGCCCTGTGCTTTTCCAATCTCATCCCTTGTCATTATCTACACCCAGTGTTCTTTATCCTATGTGGAAATTTATTCCCACAAGTTAGTGAAAACATGCTTTGTTTTCCCCCATTTTCAAGTCTTTGCATTTTTGGTCCTTTTGATTATATAGGACCCCATTCCTTGTCATCTGGATCAATTCCTATATATTCTTTGTAAGACCAGCTCAAATAGTATTTCCCATCAACGAATCCTCTGACCTCCCCAGGCTTAGACAAATGCTTGCTCCCTATTCTTCCAAAACACCATGTACCCTATAATTAAACTTTTTACATGAATGAAATTATTCATTTAGTCTCTCCAGGACTATACTTGAGAGAAGGAATCTTGTCATTCACATTGGCTTCTTCAGCATCTGAAGCCTAATCAGGTTCTTTGTCTATACATTTATATTTTGCTTCATGTCCCAAAGGATCAAGGCAAAAGCAGTTAATAAATATTTACTGAAGTAATGAAAATGGGTGTTTTATCACTTGAAAGGAGCTTGGTTTTTGTTTGTTGGTCAAATCCCAAACTCTTCTTCATACATAAGACAGAAAATAAATACACCAAACTCATTTAATACTGGTAGTCAGAAGCAACCTGTTTATCTGCAAAACCAAAGAAGTCACAATGTTTAAAAGGAATACCTTAACAAGCAGAACTACATATATGCACAAACCACATCTGTCTGCAGATCAGATGGATGAATAAATTGCTGTTACTTACTGCTCTATCCCAATACAATTAATCCTGTTTCTCATTCACGACCAAAGTATTTAATTGTCCACTCTGCATATCCAACTTTACCTGCAGTGCTTGTTCTTGGATATCACGAAATAATTCCATATCTTTCTCAGTCATGATTTCCTGGCTCCCAAAAAGCCGTTCCTCACTTTCTTGTTTGCCATCCCAGCCATCCTGATTGTCTGCACATAAAGAAAGGGCTCACATGTTATTAACTTTATCCTTAGTTTAATACATAATTAGGAAACATTTCAAAAGTGTTGATTTCAGTTTGAAGACCTTAATATTATAAAAGAAGAGGATACGAGTAAATGGACACCTAGAAAGATGTATCAGTAAATAATATGTACATATTCTATCTGCTTTATGATGGAAAATCTGAACTGTTCTAAAACTTCTTAAAATTATCACATAACTAAATTTCAACCTCATCAAGACATTAGATTTTAGTATAATATATATAAAAGTTTGATGAGCACCAAGTGGTGAAGTGCTGAAATACTATATTGTACATCTGAAACTAGTATTACACAATTTTATACTGTGTACGTTAACTAACTAGAATTTAAATAAAAACTTAATAATAATACAAAATCAGAATAGAGTAAAGGTCTAAGGAATAGGAAACCTACTTTGAAATAATCTGAATATAAAAGTTTTACTATGAATTTAACATATCAACATTCAAATATTGCTTATTCATACTTCAGTAGTATGGTAGAAGTTTATGTTTTACCAGGACATGATTTTCATCATATGGGACCAAAACAGGGAAAATTTGTTCCTTTTATAATTCTCAATGATTCCACAATCAATAGAAGGCCAGTACATTCTTATCTCAGCAAGAAGATAACCTTTGAAATAACTACCGTAACTCCCCACACATTCTGGGTGCCGTTTTAAATAAAGCAGAACTCCACAAATCTGAGGATCACAGATGATAATCCTCAGGGTAAGTATGAGAAATTATAATAAACATCCATAAATGACGCATCTTCCTCAGATGGGCAAGGAAATTCATGAAAGGAGTACTGGAGGGATTATGTAGATCGTTATCCTCTGCATTTGAATATGGCACTGTTGACGGACGAATTTCCTCTTTGTAGGAGTATGGCTGAAAAGACAGTTCTTTTCAAATTAAATAGACATATAGGCTGTCAACAGACACCTGTGCACTTAGTATAAGAAGAATAAGGACAAGAACTCACTGCTGAAAATATTCCCAAATTGAAAAATATGTATCTGAAGATCCTTTGTGATTTTAATGCCCCCTAGTGCACGACACAGATGGATGCAGGCACCAATCTAGTACGGCATTCAGTAGCATTCTATCATATATATGGTGCAGATTGTTCCTTAAACTCTACAATTCATAAGAAACTTACAGAGCCAATTATAGCAAAAACTCACACCAATGCAGAAAAGTCAATATTGATTCTCCATATACTTTACACATTTGCTCTAATTATTTCTATTTCTAAAACTTTCCAGGAGATTCTTATAATAATCCATCTCCAAACAGTTTATTCAAAAATGGCTTTCATTAGAATCTGCTTTAGATTCTTTCTTCCTAAGCCCTAAAGGACTTGTATATTTTCTTAGATAAACATACTCAGACTGGAGCTACAGTGTACATGGCTGATAAAGACATGAAAAGTACCTGAATGCTCAAAGAGTAATTAGTTGATTGCCACTCTGGTGAAAAGCCAATCAATACAAGCATAAAAAGAGGGAACTCATAATGATGAGGATTTCCTCTCTTGTGCTGGACCAATCAACCATTTATATAAGCAGGAATGAAGAAGCAGTGAATACAACTACCAATGGGAAATTCAGAGGAAAGAAATCAAAGCTAAGAAATTCTCTTGCAGTATATTAGACACTCACTACACCTTTGGCCGTTGTGAACCAAGAATCCATTCTCATTCTTCTACTTTCCTGAGAGACTTTTCTACTTACTTCAGAGGGTCACATTCTCTAAACTCAAGGCACTAAATAGCAACGAGACCAGTTTAAGCTTTAATTATCAAGATAGATAATCAAAATTTTTCTCCTCTGATTTGAATTACCTGCTACACTACTAAGTCTTCTCTACAGATCTTTTCTACCTTGAAAACTAGGAACCTTAGCCTCATATTTAAGTATGAAATGAATAAAAGAGGGGATGTTACAACTGATACCATAGAAATACAAAAAAATCACAAGAGACTACTATGAACAATTATACACCAAAATGCTGGGCCTATTTGGAAGAAATGGATTAACTCCTAGAAACATATGACCTACCAAGGCTGAATCATGATGAAATAGAAAATCTGAACAGGCCGATTACTAGTAAGGAGACTTGAATGAATAATCAAAAATCTTCCAACAAATAAAAGCTTCACTGGTGAATTTTGCCATTCAAAAAATACTTAATACCAATCCTTCTCAAACTCTTCCAAAAAACAAAATGGGGAACTCTATTTTATGAGACCAGTGTAACTTAACCAGACAAAGAGACCACAAGAAAAGAAAATTACAGGCCAATATCTCTGATGAACACAGATGTAAAAATCCTCAACAAAATACTAGCAAACCAATTTCAACAATACAATAAAAGGGTCACACACCATGACCAAGTAGGATTTATTCTAGAGATTCAAGGATGGTTCAATATCCCCAAATAAGTCAATACGGTACACCACATTAACAAAATGAAGGATATAAGTCAGGTGATCATTTTAACAGATGCAGAAAAAGCATTTGACAAAATTCAACCTTCATTTATGATAAAAATGCTCAAAAAAAGCAGGTATAGAGGGAATGTACCTCAACATAATAAAGGCCATATATGATGAGCCCACAATTAACATCAACCTCAATGGTGAAAAGCTAAGAGCTTTTCCTCTAAGATCAGGAGTAAGACAAGGATGCCTATTCTCACCACTTTTATTCAACATCAGATTGAAAGTCCTAGCAGAGCAATCAGGCAAGAAAAAAAAATAAAAGGTATCCAATTTGGAAAAGAAGTGAAACTTGTTATTTGCAGGTGACATATAGAGAAAACCCTAAAGACTCCATAAAAAAAAATGTAGAATAAATGAATTCAGTAAAGTTGAAGAATATAAAACCTGCTGTATTTCTATACATTAATAATGAACTACCAGAAAAAGAAATTATGAAAACAATTCCATTTACAACTGCATCAAAAAGAATAAAACACCTAGAAGTAAATTTAACCAAGCAGGTGAAAGACCTGTATGTTGAAGACAAAACACTGTTACAGATATACATAAGACATTAATGAAGGCAATTAATGAAAAAAACAAATAAATGGAAAGATATTCCATACTAAGACTGGAAGAATATTGTTAACATGTCCACATTACGCAAAGCCATCTATAGATTCAATGCAATTCCTATCAGAACGCCAATGAGGTTTTTCACAAAAACAGAAAAAACAATCCTAAAATTTGTATGGAACAACAAAAGACCCCTAATAGCCAAAGCAATCTTGAGAAAAAAAGCTCCCTGATTTCAAACTACATTACAAAGCTATAGTAATTAAAATAGTACAGTATTGGCAGAAAAACAGAGATCAATGCAACAGAATAGAGGACCCATAAATAAACCCATGCATACATGGTCAATTAATTTACAACAAACAAGGTGAGAATATACAATGGGGGAAAAGACAGCCTCTTCAATAATGTTGGGACAACTGGACAGCCACATGTGAAAGAAGGAAGCTATACAACTCTACTATACCGCACACAAAAAGTAACTCAAAATGGGTTAAAGACTTGAATTTAAGACCTGAAACTGTAAAACTCCTAAAAGAAAACATAGGTGGTAAAGTCCTCAACAGTTCTTAACAATTTTTTTTTAATCTGATACCAAAAAGCAAAAACAAAAGCAAAAAACAGTAAGTGGGACTATATCAAACTGAAAAGCTTTTGCACAACAAAATAAAAAGGCAACACACTGAGTAAGAAGGTATCTGCAAATCACATATCCAAAAAAGAGTCAATATCCAAAATAATAAAGAACTCATCCAACTCAATAGCAAAAAACAATCTAGTTAAAAATGAGGAGATCTGAACATTTTTACCACCACAGACATAAAGATGGGCCACAGGTACACGAAAAGATGCTCTACATCAATAATCAACAGTGAAATGCAAATCTAAAACGCAAGAAGGTATCACCTCACACCTGTCAGAATGGCTATCATCAAAAAGAGTAGAAATTACAAGTGTTGGTGAAAATGTGGAGAAAAGGGAACTTCTGCACTGCTGGTAGGAATGTAAATTGGTGCAGCCACTATGGAAAATATTATGGAGGTTCCTCAAAACTTAAAAATAGAACTACCATAAAATCCAGCAATTCCACTTCTGGGTATATATCCAAAGAAAACAAAAACAATTTAAAAAGATATGTACAGGGGCGCCTGGGTGGCTCAGTCGGTTGGGCGGCCAACTTCAGCTCAGGTCATGATCTCGCGGTCCGTGAGTTCGAGCCCCACGTCGGGCTCTGTGCTGACAGCTCAGAGCCTGGAGCCTGTTTCGGATTCTGTGTCTCCCTCTCTCTGACCCTCCCCCTTTCATGCTTTGTCTCTCTCTATCTCAAAAATAAATAAACGTTAAAAAAAATTAAAAAAAAAAAAAGATATGTACACCCCCATGTTCACTGCAGCATTACTTACAATAGCCAAGATATATAAGCAACCTAAGTGTCCATAAATAAAGAAACTGCAGTGTGTGTCTAAGTATATAATCTTATTCAGCCAAAACAAAAACAAAAACCTAGCAATTCCTAACCCAACCACCAGCTGTGCTGAAATGAAATAAAGTGGGTATGTTGCAAAACTAACCCCCCAAAAAAACCAAATCATGCCGTTTCTGACAACATAGACAGACCTCATTATGTTAAGTGAAGTCAGACAGAGAAAAACAAACACCATGTATGCTGTTTGTATGTGGAATCTATAGATAGATAGATAGATAGATAGATAGATAGATAGATAGAACCAAACTCCTAGATACAGAGAACAGAACAAATTGGTGGTTGCCAGAAGAAGGGGGTAAGGTAGAGGGTAGGAGAAATGATGAATTTTTTTGTTTTTCAGTTTCAATAAATTGAATTTTAAGTAAATAAATGAAAAGTAGGAAACAGCCTGATACATAAGTAAATTATCTGAAGCTGTAGTTCTCTCTCTTTCTCTCTTTTAAAGTATAATTCATGAAAAATTACAAATCTATTTGCCAAGATTTGAAGTAGAAAAATTTTGGTCTTTTCTCTATACTTACTTGATCAACAGTATTTTATCTACCCACATTCTTTATAATTTCTTTCTGGAAATAAAGCAAGCATCATGATGCTCATCACATGATTTATTTTGTAATTTATGAAATGTAAAGATATTCTTGACTTAAGGTTATGCCTTAAATTTCTATAGGAAGATTCTTTGTGGTTCTACCAAAAAAGCACCATCTTTTTCCTACGAGCTCTTATTTGTCCATTCTTGCAACTTCATCTTCAGCCTCTCAATTTCTGCCATAGTTATTACCACCTTACTTTCATCTAAATAAGTATCTTTAATATCTTTTTCTATTCCATAACCAGTGTTTAATAATCAAATAAACCTATTCCAGATAACTAGTGTTATTTCAAATAATGCACTTGTGGAATACATTTTGCTTCTAAGTGAACTTTTACCTGTGGGCCAATCTGAAGTGCTTGATTTTCTGTTGCCCTTTTTCCTGATTCTATATTGCTCAGAGTAATCTACCACTTCCCCTCGAGGTTTCCGCCCATCAGGGGAAGGGGTGAAGAATTTGGTAAGGCCATCAATGAGCCCTTTGGTTTTCTTGTTGAACTTCAAGGGGTGACTGCTATCTCTGCAGAAGTCCAAGCCATCTATTCGCTCTAAATATCCTTCTTCTGATGACGATGCTGATTGGCTGGAGAGAGTGATTTTACGTTTACGACCCCTTCCAGGACCAGTTCGAACTTTGCTGAAGGGACCTTTTGATCTAAAGAATCAAACAGGGAAAAGGGTAACTATTAAAAAAGAAATTTTTAAAAGGTTTCTATTTAATATATAACTTGTAATTGGTAAATAACCTGTGGCTTTATTAAAAAAAAACCACAGTTACGAATATTCCATAAATCATAAATACTATAGGGAATGAGAAATAATATTGTTATTAGAAATATCTACTTCCAGGAAGCCTAATATTTCATAGCAAAATGAATCCTAGGTTGGGAGTCAGAAGCCATGTTTGACTCATAATTCTGCCACTTTCTAGCTATACCTCTTGGAGAAATCATTGTCTAAACACCAGTGTCTTCATCTGTAAAATGAGAGTTGGACCAGATGACAACTAAGACCCTTCCAAGTATAAAGTCTCATGATCTCTGCACCAACTCAGAGTTACACTTTACCTTTAAACACAAGGATGTATTACCCTCTGAAAGTCAGAAATCAAAAGATTATCTCATAGGAATATTTTAAAGCTTAGATTTAAGATTTAAAATATGAACTACAATACTGGTGCTATATATTTCAAGCTGCTAATGCCCATTCCTTTCAGTTATTAAGACTGTCATCTTTAAGACACTCTTAAGTGTAGAAAAGGTGGGTAAAATTTTTAATAGAGGTTTATAGGCTTAAAGATATTTTGCATATTATCAAAGGGGAATTACTTATAGAAATACTCCATAAAAAAAAAAAACAAAAAAAAAAACTACTACTGAATCTTGCCCCACCTCCTCCAGACATAGCCCAGTTTCCTAGTCCACAAGGGATAATTATATACCTGATTTCTGCTAATAGATGAAAAACACATTATTTTATTTTACATCAGGACACAGAAATGCGACTCAGCTATGACCTCAACAGAAAAAGCTACGCAGTGATTTGTACATCTAATATAAACTACTGAGACTACATGAGAAATCTATGAAATGCTATAGCAACATAATTTTTTCTTTGTTTACATAAGAGGAACAATATAAGACAGTGGCTGAGTCAGACTTTGGTGCCAGGCTACTTGGGTTTTAATCCCAGTTCAACATTTATTATAAAATGTAGTTTCCTTATTTCCTTCTTATTTGAAAAATAAGAGTAACAATAGTATCTACTTCATTTGGTTGTTGGGAAAATTAAATGATTAACACACTGTAAGACACTCAGAACTTTAATAACTTTGTTCTAACTTTATTCTACTGAATAAAGAGCTCTTTATTAAGAGCTCAGTAAGTATTAGCCCTTTTTATTACATGAAAGTGCCAGTTGTAACAACTGAAAATTTTTTTCATAAAGCAAACAAGTGACTCCTACACTATAGACAAACCCTATTCTTTTCTCCCCTCACCTTGCCACAAGTACAACTTACACCGTGTTTTGTTTCTTTAACCTGTTTTTTGGACGTCCTATTGGGTTAGCATAGCGCCGTTTTATCTGCGCCGCCTTCTTCTGTAGAAGTTTTCGTCCTTTTTTCCTAGGTCGACATATTTGACATATCCACATACCTATAAAAAAATCAAATTCCACATAAAAGCACAATAGACACAGATACACTGAAAGAATTCAGATACTCTAAGCCAGTAGTTCTTAACCACTTTTAGGTCAAGAACTCTTTTAAAACACTGATGAAAGCCCCCTAAAAAAATAAACATGAAAACGTACACACACAAAATTCTACAAATGATTGGAAAAGACGCACAAGTATTCTGAAGCCCACATATGGTTGAAGTCCGCTGATCCTCAGGTAAAAAAAAAAACCATGGTCTATACCTGGCACCCAGATTCTACAAGAAAAGAAGCCAGGTTTCCTTAAGTAATAGATGATTCCAGGACTGAAGCAGGGAAAATACTGGATAACCTGAAGCATCTCATGGTGCCAGAAAATGGAAAAGTATTCAAAAGATGAGGAAGGCATGTCAAAAGGACCTACAAGCCAACTTGAAGGAGCTCCCAATAGCCAAATCTGGGTCATTCTGAACAAAAAAAAAAAAGAAATAATCATGTCAATGGATTATAACCCACTGAGTAAAATAAATACCCATCAGTCCATAAGAATATAAGTAATTGAATAAATAAATGGGAAAAGCGATAGCTCTTCTTTACAGCAGAATTCCAATTAGTAAATACAGAAGGGATGATGGAAGCTGAAAAATAATCAATATGCAAACACCAAAGTAAAACTGGTACAAACAAGAATCACTGATGGATGCTAAAGTCAGTGCAAAGAGGAAAAAGAATAACTTTAAGGTCAGGTTTCTTCTGTAATCAAGTGATCAAAGTTAACATTACCAGTAATAAAACATATTAGTATTATACACCTACACTACAATGCACTAAGAAGGGCACAGTATCAATTCTGTGGTGTTCTTGTCAAACTTCATAATCTTAATTTAATCATTATAAAGAAAGAGACAGACCCAAATTGAAGCACTTTCTACAAAATCGCTAATGAGTATTCTTCAAAAGTGTCAAGGTCAGGAAAGACAGTCTAGGGAATTAACAGACTGGAAGAGACCCATGATGATTAAATGCAGTATGAAATCCAGCACTGGATTTTGGACCACAAATTCAAATAAGGTGTATAGATTTACTAATCGTATCATATCAATGTTAGTTTCCTGGTTTCAGTAATTGTACTACAGTTTTATAAGATGTTGACATTAGAAGAAGCTGTGTAATGGGTACAGTAGGAAGTCTCTGTACTATTTTTGCCACTTGTCTGTCAGTCTGCAATTATTTCAAAATAAAATGATTCCTGCTTTAAGCTGCTATAAAACTTCTTTTGTAGGCATTAAATACAAACAAATGAAGTCCTAAGAAAATCTTTCTTATCTTGAAGGATTCTCAGAAGACCTGTTACCCAAACTTCCAAGTAAATGGAAAAGGTAGCAAAGGGGGTGACATAAGAGTGACATAAGAAGAGACTCAAGTTAAGATTCTAAGTGGAATAACTTAACTATACCTAAGGTTGAGTCCCTTTCCATCCACAGGAAAATTTTTTCTGAGCAGAAATTATAAAATACTCTATAAGCATTTTACTTAAGAAACCTGTTAAGTCACAAAAACAGAGTTAAAAATGGAATTTATGATAAGGCAAAGCAGGAGACACTAACTGTTTTTGTTTTTTTTTTTTTTTTTAAGAAACTATAAGCATATAATAGGATGGAAGTTCAACCAACAGGCAGTTACATCCCAACCAAATACTTGTCAAGGAATAGGAGTCAAAAGAATAGAATACACTAAGCTATATTCTTATGATTTAACACACAAAAATTATCTGTTTACAAATTATTTTATTAAAAAAAAAGGCTCTAGGCCTTTCAAAAGTGATGAACAGTGAAATAACCAATACTTATATAATCAACATGATCTAATACAATTTCATTTCTTCCTTTATAGAAAGAGATATTTCAAAATTACATAAGGCATGTATTTTGTCCTCTAGCTATAGGACTGGCAAATACTCATAAATGAACCACTTCACTCTCCATGGATACTTAAACATTGAAAATAGAGGAAGATAATAATGAATCCATACACATAGGAATGTCAAGATGCCTAAACAGACTGTCCCCACCTTTAAGGTGCCAGCTCTCTTCCTACTTATACAACCCCAAATAGAAAGATGGAAATTATTCTTTCATTTTAACAAAGTAGACAAAAAGTGCTTTCACGGACATGCCCATTACAGTGCCAGTCTGACTTCAGGAAGTATTTCTCACCTTTTGGCATCCGGGTGAGTGGCGGATCACAACACTCCATGTGAAAACCTCGGTCACAGGAATCACAAAAGAGCATATTATCCTAAAAAAGAGAAGGGACAGTTCTGCTTAACCTTATGAAACAAAAACACATCAGGATCACGGCTTCATAAAACCTAGAAAGCTTCAATGATCTCACAAAGATGACGAGCTACTATAGTAGTAAAAGTTTCCTTAATTTGCATTAAACTGAGTAAATGGACACTCCAAGTTAGCAAAAAGTTTTGCTTCATCTAATCTTTAATAAAGAACTACAGTTTCATAACTTTCAGATATAAGCTAACTTTAGTTTGTTCTAATGGAAAAGAGAAAAGGATGATTTGTAGTTAATACACTGACCATTCCTAAATGAATGCGCCTCCATAATACTCAAACAAATTTCAGAAGTATTTCTTTAAAGTAGCTTAGTCTTTCTGCAAACATAGAATTAAGGTGTTTTAGAAACTACCTAGAATAGAAAGAATCCAAGTCTCAAATACCAAGTATTCTAAACTAATGATGTGTAATTGAATGGGACCAGTGTTTCAAATTCTGCTGGTCCAAGGGAATGAAAAATAATCAACAAAACTTTGAGGAAAATATTAGGTGTACACTCTACTTCTACATGAAATAGTCACATCAGAAAGCAAGGATACTCACTGCATTCTTGCCTTGATCTCGACAGGAGCTGCACGTTTTACACTCAATGCACTGCCACCGTAAGGCCTTCACTCTAACCGTTAATTCAGGGGAAAACTTTAAACAGGATGGATGACCTAACAGGAGGGGAAAATTCTCAAATGAAACAATCAAGAATCATTTTGTAATTGTATTAAAGGAATGATGAAGAAAAAGGCAATTACCTTAAATCATAATGTATCAAAGAAGAGATGCCCTTGGAAGCTTGCCATATGTGTCTCATCAGGATTTGGCATTCCAATTCAGTTGTACTGATGCTAAGTATAATTTAGTACACCACCTCCCCAATATGATTATAAAACACCTGACAAACTCCTAACTTGTAATAAGCCTGCATTAAAGCATCATGGGTATACACATGCTTATACGTATACCAATACATAATATGCTCAGGTCATTTCTGGAAGGACACAAAAACTGTTTGCAACTATAATGTCCTAAGATATGAAACTATAAACATCTTGATTTTTAAAATATTTTTTATAAATTTTATTTATTTATTTTGAGAGAGAGAGAGAGAGAGAGACCGACCCTTGAGTCGGGGAGAGGCAGAGAGAGGGAGAGAGAGATAATCCCAAACAGGCTCCTTACAGTCAGCGCAGAGCCCAACTCAGGGCTCAAGCCCACGAACCATGAGATCATGACTGAGCCAAAGTTGGATGCTCAACTGACTCAGCCACCCAGGTGCCTCAAAACTATAAACATTTTGAATAAGGATTTTACCTTTCACTTTATACCCTTCTGTGCTCTCAATTTTTTAGCAATAACGTATTACTTTTATAACTGAAAATCTATTTTTATTAAATCCCATCATTTAAAGTGAGCTACTTCCTCATATTTTAAGGCACTCAAGCTAAAAACTAATACCTAAACAATATTTCTATTGTGATCAAAATTAACAGCAACAGAAAAAATTTTCCTCTTCCAAAAGAGTATCGTTTGATTCTCAAAATTATAGAAAAGTAAATCTGCCTTCACTCTGGGAAGATTTGTCCTTTTCCTCTAAAAGTTGGTTATGTTTATTTTTCTTTGGTGAGAGAAAAGCCTGGTTATTTTTTCTCCTCTCTCTTCTATTCCTAAATTTCTCTTTTATGAGATGATATGAAGTTTATTATCAAAATATCACTGACATTAAAGGAAAATGGGAGAGGAAGTGTAAAAATCTCATTCATAATCTCCTCGTCCTAGATTAGCCATTTCCTGTTCTACTTTTCCTTTGTAGACTTCCTAAAGGTGCTTGCATGGTTTTAATTATAGAGTACATACAGTTTTGTTTTGCTTTTCTTCATCCTTTTAGTCAAGTAAACTTTATATTCTTTAAACTATAACCTATAACCTACCTGACACTACTTCCCTATTGTTAACTAATTAAACTACTACCTGTAATAGAATACTACAATGAATTATTTTATATCTACAGATTCTTCCCTTCTTTTATTTATTGACTTTGAGAGAGAGGGAGAGAATATGCAAATGTGAGCAAGGGAGGGGCAGAGAGAGAGAGAGAGAGAGAGAGAGAGAGAGAGAATATCCCAAGCAGGCTCTGAGCTGTCAGCATGGAGCCAGATGTGGGGCTCCATTTCATGAACCGTGAGATCATAACCTGAGCTGAAATCAAGAGTCAGATGCTTAACCAATTGAGGCACCCAGGTGCCCCATCCTTCTTTTAAATTAATTCCTTAAAATAAATTTCTGTAAGTGGGGTTGGTAAGTGAAATGAAAGAAACATACCAGCAAAGTACCAACGTTTTAATACAATTTCATCAACTCTAGGTTTGGGCTCTTTTATCTTTCAAATTTTATTATTATAAAAGTTATAAAATGGCTTTCACTGCTGCACTGGTGTGCATGCCTATAATTACTTGGGTAAAATGTTTTTTTAATATGTTCAACAATTAACTTTCGTTCATAGGCTCTGCCCTTTGACTTTATGCTAGAAATGTAAGCACGCTCTTCATAGCTTTTGGCCCTTTATCATATATAATGCAATTATTTTCCCCAAAAATTTTTTACTTTTTAAAATTTCGGGTATTTTAGTTCTCACTTTGGTAATATCAAATATCATATACTTAACTATGTTCATAGTTTTCTTCCTTGCCTACTGTAATAGTCAGGCTCCAAGCTGCCCTCCAAACGTTCTTGTCTTCTGGCAAGAATACCAATTGACACCTGTGTAGTTCCCTCCCACACAGAATAGGGCTGATTTGTGTGCTGCAATGACAGGCTAAGGCTAGGTAACAAAAGATATTGCCGATTCCACCTTGCTACCTCTATCAGATACCTGCTTAGGGGATGCTGTGGGCAATTCATTTTTTTTTTTTAATATGAAGTTTATTGTCAAATTGGTTTCCATACAACACCTAGTGCTCATCCCAACAGGTGCCCTCCTCAATGTGCTGTGGGCAATTCATACAGCCCTATGAAGAGGTCCACATGGCAAAGAACTGAGGCTCCCTGTCAACAGGCAGCATTAACATGCCAGCCAAGTGAGTTATCATGGAATGGAAGCCTTCAGATAACTGAGTACCAGTTAAAATCTTGATTGCAACCTCATGAAAGATTCCAAGTAAAAATGACTTAGGCAGGCCATTCCCAAATTCCTAACAGGAACAACATGAATTAAAAACTGTTGTTGCTTTTAGCTGCTATGTTTTGGAGTGGTTTGCTTCTATAGCAACACATAACCAATAGTTATTTATTCTACTAGTTCTTTAAAAGTTCCCTCTACTGTTTTCAAATTGCAAAGAACTCAGAGACCACCCCAAATATAATGCTTCTTAGAAGACAGGGGTATACCACAACTCTCCTTCCACCCCCATTTTATTCCCACCTCACCTGAGTAGATTTTTATCTGTTTTATGTATTTGGGCTCCCATACAATTTCTTAAGGGTGCTCCTACTAAAATAGTTTGGAAGTCAATGCATTATAGGACATGTCACTATATTTTTATCTAATATTTTATGATTTTATGGTTTATATTTAACTGTAAAATCCATCCCAAGTTCATTATGGTTTGTGATTATTATGCTGGAATATGGTCACCTACCACTCAAGATCCCTTCCCACCTTCTTTTAAAGCCTTCTATCAACAAAAACCAAAAAGCTAAAAACTGTACTTCCTAGACTCTTTTGCAGCTTGGCTCTAGATATGAATTAACTCCTACCAACTGGATGTTTGAGTGACTTTTTGAAAGGGAGAAATGAAACAAAGACCACTTTTCTTCTGGTACTGCCAGTACCCAGCCACTTTTCACCTTCGTGGCCATCCAGAGGTAAATGTGGCGATGGCCAAATTCAGCCTTTCAATATCCAGCTACAGCCCAGTAGCCCCCTGCTTCCACCTCTTCCAGATGGAGACAGATATAGTGACTCCCCTGGTGGATCACTTCTGCGATATTCTAAGATCAGTCCCTAAAGCCCAGCCTAGAGCTCTCCTCTTCAGCATTTCTAATAATTTCACAAATATTTTGTTCTCGCATTAAATTTCTTTCCTCTTGAAGTATCTACAGTGATTTCTGGTTTCTTGACTAAATCATGGTTGTTATAGATATAAAACACTGAAAATTAAGCCAATGATCAGAGATAATGTTGATTTACTAAGGCCTTCCTACAAAAACTTTTAAGTTCTGAAAATATAGACCAAGAATATCTCTAGAATTGACAAACTAGAAGAGTCTTTGCAAAATCTTTTTTAGACCTCAGGATCTCACACAGCTCACTAAATTGCAGTGTCAACATTCCATTTCCCAATGTGACACATGTAAGTTTCTATCAAGAAGAACAAACGTGTTATCATCCCCGTTCTATTCATAAAGCCTGATGCATAAATCAAGAAAGATAAGTAGTGATTATTAAAGAAGCTAGCAATAATTTCAAACTGATTGCTGTGATTTGAACAGATGTTTGACAGTCAAATATAAAGATCAACAAGAAAAAATAAGTCTGTGGAAAGATTTTTATAAAAAACAAAAATCCGAAACTAAGACCTGATTGAAATTAACTGAATAAAACATGTCAACTATACATTTAAATCCCTCCCTCGCCTAGAAGATTCATCTCAGTTACCTAAAACCAGCATCAAAGTATTGTTTTATAAGGATCAAGGATACCATCTCAGTTAAATACACTTCCCTCCTGCCTGAGAGCATACATCAGAAGGAATAAAGGAGATTACATACCACTGTTGCCACAGTCGGCACAGGAGATGAGTTCTTCTGGCTTCTTTTCTCGGTTTTGTTCTTTTGTACCAAGACAGAAACTACAGATGGGGATTGGTTCAGCAACAGGCTACAAAGAAAAAAACAATTCACTCAGGTACGAGTACTTTATTTTCAGTATTAATTCAAAGACATTAAAATTACAGTTTTAAATTCCTATGAGAGTTACATGTAACCAAGACAACTGTATCACTCTCCTAAATTTCCAACTAAGTAAGGGAGTTTTAACAAAGCCTGCTTTGGCTGGGCCTTTACAACTAGTCCTTCTAGTGACAACTTTGGTCCAAAAAAATCACATACCAACCATCATTTTCACTCAGAAACTTAATGACACAATATGGACTGGACAAAGCAAATCCTTCACCTAAAACAAAAAATTCAACTGAATTAGGCATAAGAAATCATAGTATCAGACCTTAAAAGGTATGTGGTGTCAGAGAAGTGATAAAATGTGCAGAAATAAACACCATACAAGGCAGCAGACCTTAAGTGGTAGAAGAGACAACCAATAAGTACTCTGTACAAGTATAAAAGATAAATTTCAGTTGTGGTTTGGAGGAGAAGGGTTGAAAGAGGAAGATAACATGTATTAAGTACTAGTACTAGGCTATGGGATCTTGAGAAGTTTGTCCAAGGACAATAGACAAAACAATTGTTAAAACTGGGTTTAAACCTAGGCTTACATGTGGCTCTACAACACTACCCCCTTCCCCTCCAGCCCAAAGGATGGAGAGAAAGGCAGTACAGGTAACATAAATAAGATAAATTTAGGTGTGCAGTCTGCTAAAGCCAGTGCTTAAAGATATGGTTTCTGTCATAAGTGGTAGTAGAGAGGGTGGGTAGATCACTTCAGTTTGTGAAGACTGCCACTGAATGTCTTATAAAGTTGGATTTTACACTGCAGGAAGAAAACAATAGAAGGCTACTGAACCAAAAGAAAATCACCTGTATTTGAGCAAAACATCCAGTAGCAATATCAAAGATGAATGAGGAGAAACCTAAAGATGGATAGAACATTTAAACAATGACCACAATAGTCTGGTGAAGACAAGAACCTGAACCAAAGCTAAAAAAAATGGAACAGAAAAAACAGCTATGGACTTAGAAATAAACTAGTTGTGGAAGGTAATAGAAAAGGAAATGAGTTTAATAAGACTGACTTAATGAAAAGATGGTGTGAAAGGTAAGTATTTTAAAGAAGAAAATCAGAAGAAAACCAAAGATGCTGAGTCTGATTTTAGATGTGTTTAGCTGGAGGCAATCTCAGTCAAATCTCAACCACTTATATGGGAGAGAGGCATAAAGAACTCAAGATTCTTTTAGACAACTGGTGAAAACAGATAAAATGTCTGTCAGTGCTATTACAGAAGTGTTACAATGAGAAACAACAGAGGAATCAAGCGGGGGAAATGGGTAGCAAGGAAAGGTTTCCCAGACTTAAGTTCTTCTGGAGGTACTTGACAGGGAAGGTGTTCAAAGAAAATATAGAATCAAGCTTGAGAGGAGGGGGGATGAGCTTAGTTTGGGACTCACTCATGGAGCTTAAAATGCCTATGGAGCATCTATGTAGCAATGCCCATGGGCTTTGTGATACAGGAATCTGAAGTCCAGGAGAATGGTTAGTCTGGAAATAATCTAGAAATCATATACCTATAAAATGGCATTAAGATTCTCAAAATTGAGGAGTTCTCTCATGGAGAACAGGTAGAAAGAAGAGACCTAAGGTCAGAATACCAAAATTTAAGTGGCTGTTAGAGGAAAAATCCTGAAAAGGAAGTGGATTAGTGAAAGAGTTGGATGGTACATCAATAATGTCCAACACAAGCAAATTAACAGTATTGCTCAGCCAAGAGACGAAATGAGAGATGAAAAGCTGGAAGTTGTCTTAATAATTGTGGCTGTGGTAAAGACTACCACATCCTTTCTTTAAAAAGGAATATAAAAAAGAACCAGGGAGTAAAGTTAGGAAAGACTTCACTGAGGAGTAGAAATTGGAAGTAAACACTAAGTGAGAAGACCAGCCACAGAATGGAAAATATTAACAACATATTTAACTAACAAATGGCTCACAGCCAGAATATATTAAGAACTCTTACCTGTCAGTATGTAAAAGACAGACAATTCAATAGAAAACTAGGCAAAAGTCTTCACCAGGCACTTGACAACAGCAGGTACGTAAATAATAAATGGCCAATAAACATAAGAAAAGATGCTCAACCCATTAGCCATCAAGGAGGTAGAGCTTCATGAACGGCTAAAATTATAAAGACTGGCAATAGTTAAGTGCTGATAAGAAACTAGAACAACAGAACTCTTAACACTGCTGATAAGAATATAAATTGACAAAACTACTCTGAAAACGATTTGACAGTATTCACTAAAATTAAAGGCATATCATATGACTCAGCACTTCCATTCCTAGCAATATATCCACCAAATGAAGCACACACACATATGTACAATAAAACATACACAAAAATGGTAAGAACAGCATTATTCATAACAAAATTTACTCAAACAAAAAATTACCCAAATAACCAGCAATGGGTGTACAGATAAATTGTGCTATATCCATAGAGTATTAAACAGTAATGAAAATAACAGTTAACAACGTGGGTGACTATTACAAACAATGCTGAATGAGAGAAAAGACGCAGAAGACTACGTACTGTATCATTTTATTTATATAAAGTTCTAAAACAGTTCTATATAGTTATAAGTTGAGACAGCAGTTACCTTTAGAGAGAAAAGAAGAGGCAGTGAATTGGAAAGGGACTCTGAGGTGCTGATAATATTCTTTTTCTTGACCTGGATGGTGGCTTCATGAAGGCAACACTGGAGTTTGGAAATTAGAATAGGCTAGAGAGATTTAAAAGGCAGCAACATGTAGGTGATAACTGACAGCACCTGGTGAGCAAGAGGAGTGAAGTTGTAGTAAAAATGAACAAGGAGAGGGGATTGGAGAAGTGAGACAAAGTCTAAGCAGAAGAGTATGGGGGCAGGGGAAGAGGGGGGACAAGAAAGGACCAGTCTGAGGGAAAACAGAACGAAGAGGAAGTCCTAACACAAGAATTTCAAGAAGCAGAGAGCAACCAACAATCAATTTGGGGAAGATAAAATATCTACTGGATTGCACAACTGAGAAATAGTTGGAGACCTCACTAATAGTGAGCCTTTCTCAGGATAGGATTTGTCTTATCCTATGACAGGATAAGAGCTAAAGTCATAGGAACCAAGAAACTGCCATGAAGGGACAGAAAACAGACAAGATATGGCTTAAAAAAATGGCAAAAGGTTTTGATGTGTTCTAGGTATTTAAGATGCAAAAGACTAAACCTATTTAAATGTGGAGAAGACGACACACATGGTCAGAGAGATTCAAGAAACAAGAAATAACAGGAACATATTTTATGGTTAAGGTTTAGAGCTATACTATTCAACATGGTAGACCCTAAACCATGTGGCTATTTAAATCTGAAATAAAATAAATTTAATTCCTTGGTCACACTAGCTACATTTCTAGTGCTCAACATTCACATATGGCTAGTGATTATGGTACTGGACAATACAAATATAGAACAATTCCATCATTACAGAAAGTTCTACTGGATAATTAATACTGGTTTTGAAAAAAGGACGAATTTTAAAGCAGGGATAAAGGGACTGCCCTTCATAGTATAGGATGGTATCAATGCACACTATTTGTAGGTGGGATATGGTGGGAAAAGGGAAATGCTGAGGGTGCTCATTTCTGACAGATTCATTATTTCTGGAAAATAGGAAATAAAAATTGCCTGCCAAAAGTGGGACAGGAATTGGCTGGATAGAGCAGGAGAAAGTGAAAGCTGACTGAGAAAACTGACAAGTGAGATTGGCTGGGTCTAAGAGCAAAGATAGCAGAAAAAAAACCCTCCTATCAAAATGGAAAGTGGACACACATTTTTCAGGCAAGAAAGAATCAGAAAAATATGTTATTAACATAGAGAATAAATTCAAAATAGAAGAGAGAAAAGTTGATGGAGTTCCTACAAAATGGCCTCTATCTCTTCACTAAAATAGAAGACAATGTCACTTACTTAAACAGAAGTAGACCAGTATGAGTTTGGGCATTTACAAAAAGCAAAAAAAAAAAAAAAAAAAAAAAAAAAAGGCTGGAAGTCTCCGTGTGGAAGATGATAGAGAATCAATTAGTGATGGAAAATAAAACTGTCAATCAGCCCTAACCACACAGCTAAGATCAGAAAGTGTAATTTGTAGTGTTTCCAATCAGAATAGTTCTACATCTTTCCTTAACTCCTCTGCAGCCTTGGACTGATAAAATCAGAGAGCTGTAGACTGATGAGATAAGCCAAAGGGTAAAGTCTACTAGAATGCAAATGCAAACACAGCTGACCTTTGAACAACATGGTTTGAACAATCTGGGTCCACTTATAAGTGGGTTTTTTACAAGTGTATGTTGTTACCTTATGATTTTTACTTTTTACTTTTTTCTTGGTGGGAGGGACAGAGAAGGAGAGAAAATCCCAAGCAGGCTCCGCACCATCAGTGCAAGGGGGGATCGATCTCTCGAACCATGACATCATGACCCAAGTCGAAATCAAGAATTGGATGCTTAACCTACTGAAACACCCAGGCGCCTCTATTTTATGATTTTGTTTTCTCTAACTTACTCTATTATAAGAATATAGTATATAATTATATAACATACAAAATATGTGCTAATTAACTATTTACATTATTGGTAAAGCTTCAGGTTAACAGCAGGCTATTTAGTTTTGTGGAGCCAAAAGTTATATATGAATTTTTGACTATACAGGGGTCAGAGTGCTGCGTTAAGAAGGGTCAACTAAAACGGTGGGACACAACGTTGAGGCTGGATCATAAGCAGGTGGGGGTTGATAAAAAGTGTCTGGAGTTAAAGTACCATGGAAATCTGATGAAATGAAAACAAAGGTCCACAGGAAGAAAAAAGGATTGAAGACTGGGGTCCACAGGGAAACTTTAGAATTTGTGATTTCTAAGTCTAAAGTCCTAGCTAATAAACGAAACCTCCAATGGCAAATGTGCATGAATTCTTTAATATTTAGTAAGCACTATTACAGACATTTGAGGGAACAATGGTGAAAAAGGCAGCCAAAGTCTCAACTTTCATAAAGTTAACACTCTAGCTGATGACAGAAGAAAGTATAATTAAAGACAAAGAAATTAAGAAGGCAAGGGGAGCCTGGATGGTTCAGTAAGTTAAGTGTTCAACTTCAGCTCAGGTCATGATCTCATGGTTCATGGGTTCAAGCCATGTGTTAGGCTCTCTGCAGTCAACACAGGGCCTGCTTCAAATCCTCTGTTCCTCTCTCTCTCTCTGTCTGCCCCTCTCCCCTTCTCTCTCAAAAATAAACAAACACTTAAAAAAAATTAAGAAGTCAAGAAGCTGGGAATGCGTGATTTTAGAAGAATCGTATAAATGTGTTCAAGTCAGCAAAAATGATGATTGCACCCAAGAATAGGGAGGTTTTGCAAAAACTTTTCTGAAGTTTTAGAGAAAACTTTTTATTTTTATGTTTTTAACTTTTTTTTTTAACGTTTATTTATTGAGAGGCAGAGAGAGACAGAACATGAGCAGGGGAGGGGCAGAGAGAGAGGGAGACACAGAATCTGAAGCAGGTTCCAGGCTCTGAGCTGTCAGCACAGAGCCCGATGCGGGGCTCGAACTCACAAACTGTGAGATCATGACCTGAGTTGAAGTCGGACGCTTAACCAACTGAGCCATCCAGGTGCCCCTAATGTTTGTTTATTTTTGAGAGAGAGAGAGAGCGCGCACACGTGTGCACACGAGGTGGGGGGACGGGCAAAGAGAGAGGCAGACAACAGAATCCAAAGAAGGCTCCAGGCTCTGAGCTGTCAGCACAGAGCCCAATGCGACGCTCGAACCCAGGAACTACAAGATCATAACCTGGGTCAAAGTCAGATACTTAACTGAGCCACCCAGGTGCCCCCACTACACACTTTTTAAAAAGCAGATGGGAAGAACTTCATGTCAGAAGAATTTGTTCAATAAAGGAACAAAAATCATCTTAGAGGCTGTGAAGACCAATGTGTGACCAATGTGTCAATTCTTCTTCTTGGGTCTCTCCCCACCCCCACCCTCCTTTTACAATAGGGTAAGAGTATGAAAAAGTAGCTCTACTAGTGGCATATGGACATAAGGTTATAATTCAACGTAATGACCTACTAGTGCTAAACCGGTACCACTTTCACATATAAAGTATATTATATTACTTCAGCAGTGTGGTTACAAAAAGAACAACTTGGGTTCAGATAAAGAATCCTGTGTAACCTACAGTCATAGTGGAGAAGAAGTCTACATTATAAGAAGCTGTAGGGCAGAGTAGGAATAGTATTATGATTCAAACTCAGTTACCATAATTAATAACATTAGTAATAGCAAAGTACTTGGTTAATCTGCTGCTACTTTTAGGATTAGATTATATGTAAGGGAGATTATATCATACTTAAGGGAGCAAACATACAAGGATGAAGAAAAGAGAAAGTCTGAAAAACAAATTATTGTTATTCTTCAGCACAGGAAAACAGTTCGAAAATTAAAAGTGACATAGCAATTTGTGTTTTTAAATATGTGTCTTTATCATCTAGAAAATAAAGTTCCCAATGACAGAAAATGTTATTTAAAATCATACGTAAGAAATCCTTAGCAAAACTATCCCTATATATTCTTGTATAATCTCTGTAATATTACTGCTGTTAATATTTTTATATGTGATCAATCACTTCATATTACTAGATTTTATCTATCTCAAAACAAAATAACTGATGTCATTTAAGTGTTCATTAAAGTTGGTGAGGGGAGGAGGGGAGTGATTTAGACAAACTGGCTGCCTGGCTACTTAGAGCTGTGTAGATAGTTTAACTCAATTATTTTGATTCTTATCAAATGACCACAGTCTTAGACCTTGCCTACTTACTAGACAAAACAATTTGCTGATTGTTCTCAGTATGAAATCTTACCTAAGTTTAAACAATATTGATATTTTTAAAGTTTTTATTTAAATTTCAGTTAACATACTGTGTAATATTAGTTTCAGGTGTACAATTTAGTTATTCAGTATTGATATGCACAGTGTGAAAATAAGACATAAGCTGAAAAGATATCTGTTAAGTCAAATAAAGACAGTGGTCCAAACAGACTCAAATTACAAAGAGAGTTGTCAGTAATACAGAGGGTACAGCTATAATTTCCCTCACCTACACATTTCACATTGAAGATATTTACTCTTTGGCATCACAGAACCAAGCACAAATATGATAAATTTTTCAGCTACCAAAACAAAACTAAATCCACAGAGAAATACTATTACTAGCAATGACTGTATCTTAATTGGTAATTTCAGGATTTTAAATGCAATTTGGGAAAGCATACTACTACTCTGAAGATTGGTCATTTTAGCTGATAAGAATACAAGCCAAAAAAGTGGTTTAAACATATTATCTAGGTTACAACATAAATCTATGAGTTTTTCTTTGATCAAACAGCACTGCTGATCAGTAATTGTGTGATTTGTTTTAGAATATGCCTAAATAGAACGTAAAAAATTACAACTCCAGATCATTCTCATTCCTAAAATATTAAGAAGCATGAAAATAAATAAGAAAGGGGCTAAAACTACATTGGGTTTACTATAAGATTTGAATCTGAAAATGTACTGGGGTGATTTTAGGACAGTGAGGAGATATTAATACCATTTTCCAAGTGAAACTCTACAAGCTGATTTCAATTATTCTGTATCACAAAGAATAACTGATAACCTATGAATACAGTTTTTAAAAACCTGTGCAGAGATATGCACCATGACATACAATTGCTGTTCCCAAATCTGTCCACACTAAGTCTTAAAGCCTACTGTTCTCATATCTATATAAAGTGAACCTGTTCCTACAGCTAATAAAACAAGAAAAAAAGTTTGTAGCAAATGACTTTACATACCATTAAACACAGCAGCCCGAGTGAACCTGTTAAAAGGTAAATCAGAGCACCTCACTCGGCTGCCCCAAACCCTCCATCCAGTCCAGAACCTTCCATCTCAGATTACATGCCAAATGAACTACAAGGCCTTATGTGACTTGTACCCCCACATATAAATACACAATTACACCCCTCTGACCTCATGTTCTATTGCCCTCTTCCTCTTACATTCTACTCCAGCTTCCTAGCTTGCAAGTCAGATGTCCCAATCACAGGGCCTTTGCATTTGCTTTCCTTCTATCTGCATGCTCTTCCCCAGATCTTTCCAATCTTTACTCAAAAGTCCCCTGCTTGGTAAGGCTTTCTTTGACCACTGCATCTAACACTTCAAAACAACTCACCAACCACAATAATTTGTATCCCCCTTTCTTGCTTTATTTCTTCTCCTTAACCCTTTTCATTAATTAACATATTATGCACATGCATGTGCGTGTGTATCTTATTATTTGTCCCCCACTAAATATAAACTCTATGAAAGTTCTGATTTCCATGTGTTTGTTCACGACTGTATTGCTAATACTGTCAACAGTACTATAGGATCCAGTAAGAACAGTGTCTAACAAACAGTATGCATCCAATAAGCATTCAATACCTTAAATTACCTTGTAGAAATAAAAATAAATAACAAAAATACTATCTTAGAACAATGAGTTGGCAAGAGCCTGATAAAGATATGTGCATCTTAATAATATATAAATGTTCTGTTTACAAAGTAATCTCACAAAGTAATCTCATGGCCTCAATAACCAAATTAAGATTTCTGCCACACAACCCACTTTTATTCAATTTCTCAAAAACGGGGAGATTTGTGGCAGAAAGCACTTAGATTGCACCTTGCATCTCTTAGGGTGCCTTAAGCACATGCTGCGATCTCCATAATAATCGCCAGATGGCAGCATTGAGGCAAAGTAGATGCTCTGATAAGTAAACAGCCGGTTGAGCAGCCAGCATTCTGACATGAGCTTTTGGAAATAACTTATAAAAACAAAAACAGCAAAAATTTTGCCCAATGAGCTCTGCTACATGAGGTTGATACCATGAAAGAAAAGAATTTTTAGATATAATCATTTAGAATATCTTCAATATTTCTGTATTGAGATATTCCAATCTGAAAGTCGAATTTTCATTTCCCCCCAAAAACTTGTCTTTAATTTTTTTGAAGCCATTATCCACTTGTCATTGTCTCCATTTTCTAATATCTTCTGAGGAACTCAAAACATCTTGTCTTCGTTCTTAAACACTGACATAAAGAATAGTCAAGAATCTGTTTTGTTCTATGTAATTATTTCTAGTTCTTTCAAGACAGAACTGAATAAGTTCTAGAATTTATGACCACCAGAATTTTCAAGTAAAAAGACTGCACGTGTAAATTTAGACTTATGACTTCAGAAACCTCTAAGAGATCATTTCATAAGCTATCAGGCAATAAAGATGTGTGATTTCTTAAAAGCTACAAATTTTCTCAGGTTTTATGGACACTGGAAATTATTGAGACAAATTAACATAGCTAACATTAAGAATATGGAAGCACATAATTCATATAGGACTTGCTATAATACCCAAAGATGCACTAAAGCAATAATGGTCACATCATTCATTTAAATAAAAAAAAACTATAAAATATTATAAATACCTCATTAAAAACAACGTTCATCTATAATTACTGCAACTCGTTTTTTAAAAAATCAAGTGGTATACCAAAAGAACAAATACTGTTTAATTCCACTTATGTGAGGAACCTAGAATAGTTAAAATCATACAGGCTGAATGTAGAAAAGAGGTTATCAGAAGCTGGAAAAAAGGAAGAAATGGGGAAGTTACTGTTTAATGAATACAGACTTTGAAATGATAAAAAAAAGTTCTAGAAATGGGCAGTATTAATGGTTTCAAAGAACTGTGAATATACTTCATGCCCCTCAATTATACACTAAAAATGTTTAAAATGGTAAATTTTACAATAAAAAATTGAACTAAAAACTTAAGTGGTATGTTTCAGTCTCACAGGTCACATGATTTAAGTAATAATAGGTCAAAACTCACACAGTGAGGGATGTCTGGGTGGCTTGGTTGGTTAAGCGTCCAATTCTTGATTTGGACTCAGGTCATGATCTCGTGGTGGTGAGATCAAGCCCTGTGTGGGACTCCACACGCAGCATGGAGCCTGCTTAAGATTCCTCTTCCTCTCCCTCCACCTCTCCTCCCCTGTCCTCCTGACCACCCTGCTCCTGTGCTCTTACTCTCTCAAAAACAAAACAAAAAAACAAAAAACCCTGTCACACAGAGAGGCAACTACTTATAATCTGTCTTCATTTTCAAAACCTGTTCTTTTAACTGTTCCCATGGAACCCCTTATTATGTTCATCTTGACTACAGTGATTAGACTTAGAAATACCACTTTAATCCCCCCCCCCCAAAATTATTTACTAATAGTAAATTCTGGCTACTGAATTTAAAGGTCAGCCATTTTATTCTCACTATACGCACATCAAAGTTAGTTTCACCTTTTAATCCAACTAAATAAAAATAGGTCACCCTTACACCTTAATATTTTTCTTACAAGACAAGTCTAAGAATTAAAATCTATCTACGGGCACCTGGGTGACTCCGTTGGTGAAGTGTCCGACTTCAGCTCAGGTCATGATCTCACGGCTCATGAGTTGAAGCTCCACATTAGGCTCTGTACTGACAGCTCAGAGCCTGGTGCCTGCTTCAGATTCTGTCTCCCTCTCTCCCCCACACATGGTCTCTCTGTCTCTCTCAAATATAAGCAAACACTAAAAAAAATATTTTTTTTTAAGAATTAAAATCTATCATGCACTGCTAAATTACCAACTAAAACCTCTTTTTGACTGCTATGTATCTAATCCAGCCAGGTTACTCTGCATGAAACATCATAAGCCCCTCTCAAATCCACCCACCTAATTCAAAGCACTTATGTCAATAAATACAAAACAAAATCCACACAAAATAATTAGAAAACAGTTAAATACTACTCCCATTATCCACTTACATCCCAAAAAATTCAAAAGTAAGTCTTCTGAGAGGATATCTACACAATTACTTATTTCTGATACTGTAAGAGCACACAAAGCTCACGTTAGGAAATTAATGCTTTGTTGGAAGGTACTTTGTTGAGAAAGCTGAACATTCTAATACAGCGTTCTCTTCTCCTCAGGCAAACCTTCCTCTCGGTTTTACCCAGTGCTTCATGTCTTCACTACTAATGGCCTTAGATGAACTCCCGCTCCTCCCAAATCCTTTATGATAGTTCAGAATTTAGCTTTCCTTGATCTTTTCCAGAAAGACAGCACTAGCTAAGCAGATATCACGCTAGACATCTTAATTCACCTCTTAAGTACCTTGCACACAGTTATGTACTAAATTCTGTGTGCTAAATTTCAAGAATTCAATGAAATTAAAATACAACAAAATCATGCTTAGCTCCAAATAAGTTTATCAATTCTTACTCAAAGCCTCTCCTCTAAGATTCAGTAATCTTCAGAGGAGCTGTACTTGGGTAGGATTTAATCTCTTTAAATTTGTCAGCACCCCATATACTATCAAGCACTCCATGGCAGGGACACCTAGGTGGCTCAGTTAGTTAAGTGTCCTAACTGACCTCAACTCAGGTCATGATCTCACAGTTTGTGGTTCAAGCCCCCCATCAGACTCTCCGTTCTCAGTCCAGAGCCCACTTCATGTCCTCTGTCTCCCCCTCTCTCTGTCCCTTCCCAGCTTGTGCTCTCTTCATCAAAAATACATAAACAGAAAAAAAAAAAAAGAGTACTCCATGGCTGCTTATTAAACATTTTCCTCCAAAGTATACAGTTGCAAAATACATATAATAATAAAACAACATAAAAGGCCTGGAAAAGAGCCCATTTTTCATTATTAATAGTCTACAATAAGGTAATCTTGTATAATTTTAATCAGTTCCAACATAACCCATTAGCCATTACAAAGCTTTTAAGAGGAGTACTAAATTGAATTCATTCTTATTTTGATGAGTCCATTCAATGACTTGTACAATTAGACACAACAAGATTATTGGTAAAATAAGTTAATGATATAATTAGAATAGTAATAATCAATTTCAACCTACACTTTTACTACATATACACATTACCATAAATTTAGATGAGATAGCAATCATCTGTCAAGATACTATAACAATTTTCCCTTTCCTAATCAGAGGTGACATCAAAAATAACAATGTGCCGGGCACCTGGGTTTCAGTCAGTTAAGCGTCTGACTTCGGCTCAGGTCATAATCTCATGGCTCTTGAGTTTGAGCTCCAAGTCAGGCTCTGTGCTGACAGCTCAAAGCCCAGAGCCTGCTTTGGATTCTGTGTCTCCCTCTCTGCCCCTCGTCCACACTCACTCTCTCTCTCTCTGTCTCTCAAAATAAATAAAACATTTTAAAAAACTAAAAAATAACAATGTGCATATTTGCTGAACTTCAATTCTATGCTAAGAAATTGTAAAGAGTTATCTTTCTTTCCCATATTCATCAATTAAATTGAAAGTTCCACTTTCTGTTTGTCAGTAATAAATCATTCTCTTCATTCACCCAAATAAGATACTGCCAAATTATTACTGCTTCTCCTTCCCTTTGTGGTCCTTTACTTTCTATTTTAGTTTGTTTTATGTAAGTATGGCTCTTCCCTAATTCAGAGTCACATCACCATGTGCAATCTTCTACATGGACTGACTCTAGCCTTTCTTTGATTTTTCT
The DNA here is from genome assembly GCF_024362965.1 of Panthera pardus. Classification (NCBI taxonomy): domain Eukaryota; kingdom Metazoa; phylum Chordata; class Mammalia; order Carnivora; family Felidae; genus Panthera; species Panthera pardus. The sequence goes on along the minus strand of NW_026526688.1, from coordinate 41,023,178 downwards.
TCTGCACACTGCTTCCAGATGAAGCCCCTTAAATACTATTTTTTAAAATACATATAGATTTTTAAGTTTATTTATTTTGAGAGAGAGAGAGAGAGAGAGAGAGAGAGAGAGAACGTGCACAGAAGCACACATGTGCGCATGGGAGAGGAGCACAGAGTAGCGGGGGAGAGAGAAAATCCCAAGCAGGCTCCACACTGTCAGCACAGAGCCTGATGTAGGGCTCAATCTCACAAACTGCGAAATCATGACCTGAGCTGAAACCAAGAGTAGGAAGCTTAACTGGCTGAGCCAGGCAGGCACCCCTAAAATACTATTTTTAAAATCTAGTTACCATGCTGGCTCAAAACTTATAAAACATATCCCAAATGCTAACTCCTATGGTTTGGTATTCAATTCCTTCCACCATATACCAAACTAGTTTTTTCATACTATCTTTCTCTTCTCCCAATCTATTCACTTGTCTTCAGAGATCACATTTTATGCTCTTTCTCCTGGTTATCTTACCATTCCCCTCAAAGTTCTTTGTATTCCTCCCACTAGGAATCAGCTCAGCAGAGCTTAGAGAAAGACTGAGTTCTGCCACTTACGGCATCACTTTGCCTATGTAAGTTAACCTCTTTGGTGTAAAATGGTACAATATACCTACCTTTCAAGTTACCGTAAAGATTAAATGGGATAAAGATATGGGAGTGTAACTCAAACATAAGAGGTATCTAATAAATGCGGATTTCCTATATCCCTTTCAAAACTGTATCTATCCTTCAAAGCTCATCTTTGTTAAGTAACCAGTTGCCACTTTTTAAGTCAGGACAAGATTTTGTTTTGTTTTAACATCCCAAAAAAGGCAAGGTGATGAAAATTTTGTGTGGACCAATATATTTTCTATATATGGTACTTATCTACATGATTGCATTAAGACACATTTACCATACTGTGCATTACCCACATTTAGAAAAGTCTTTAGTAGTACTTGAGATTAGGAGTATTAGCATGGGAGTATTTTTTATGCTACAAATGTATGAAATAATGGTTTAGAAGGAACAAGATGTTCAACAAGACTTTCCTATTCGTTGCAATTTTAAGAAACTGAAACTGTAGGCATTTATTTTGGCCAAACTGACATCTAAAAGAAGTAATGGTTTGAATAAATTGGCAAATAGCATCATTTTCTTCAAGACCTACCAAAAATAATAACTGATACATAGTATTCTGCTACCATCAGAATCATGGTCTGTGGAAGTGGAAGGGAACTTCAAAAAACATTATACAGCTGACCCTTGAATACAGGGGTTAGAGGCATGGACCCTATACAAAAATCCATGTATAACTCTGGACTTCCCCAAAACTTAATTACTAAAAGCCTACTGCTGACTGAAAGCCTCACCAATAACATAAACAGTCATTTAATACATACTTTGTATGTTATATGTATTACATACTGTATTTTTACAATAAAATAAGCTAAAGAAAAGAAAACCTTATTAAGGAAATTATAAGGGGTCGGAGGGCCTGGCCTGGCTGCCTCAGTCAATAGAGCATATGACTCTTGATCTCAGGGTTGTGAGTTCAAGCCCCATGTTGGATGTAGAGATTACTTAAAAATAAAACCAGGAAGGAAGGAAGGAAGGAAGGAAGGAAGGAAGGAAGGAAGGAAGGAAGGAAGGAAGAAAATCATAAGGAAGAGAAAATATGCTTTACACTACCATACTGTATTTATCAAAAAAACCTGCAAAAAAGTGGACCCGGACAGCTCAAACCTGTGTTGTTCAAGGGTCAACTGTAGACTCATTTTACCAAAGATAAAAATCATTGCCAAAGGCTATACGTGACTAATAAAGTAAATAAAATTATTCAAAGTCAGGTACTCCAAGTCCAACTCACAAAAGAGTTTTAACTCACTCACCCAAGTAAACAACCTACAGATAAATTCATTTTTTGAAAAAGAGACTTTAGAGATGGTAAGTGTTGAGTTTCCATTACTGGCAATTAGTGATACTATTTATTAACAAAATGGTGTGGCAGGATTTAAACTTGTGTCTGTGTATATACATATACATATACATATACATATACATATACATATGACTGACCAGAGATTCTCCTGCCTTCTTCAAAGACTAGCATTATTCACAGCACTAAGTTTGGTTCTAAGCAGAGCTAAGAGAACTCACCCAAGGAACCAAGGCAAAAGTAAGACGGAGGCCTCAGGAACCTAGTCAGAAGCATCAAAATAATGCAAGTCCCTGAGCATTTGTAGGGACCTGAGAAAAGAATGAAGTTTTCCCATGAGGAATAAGGATCTTGTCAAAAGACAAGCCTCAGTTGTCAGATGCATCTAGGCTGCAGTGGGAAGTGCTATTCTACCCATAAAGCATGCGAGGTTAGTATCAGGACTTCCAAAAGTAATGAAATACTGAATGTGTCTTTGCCAGCTTCATCATTTTCAGTTATAACAGAAAAACTTTACTGTTTATTCTAATTACAAAATCATGATATTCTCACCTTAAAAATTAGATAATAAAGAAAGGGAGAGGGGCACCTGGGTGGCTCAGTCGGTTAAGTGTCCAACTTGATTTCGGCTCAGGTCATGATCCCTGGTTCATGAGATCGAGCTCCACATTGCACTCTGTGCTGACAGGGTGGAGCCTGCCTGGGATTCTCTCTCTCTCAAAATAAATAAATAAAATTTTAAAAATAAAATAAAAAAGAGGGGCACCTGGGTGGCTCAGTCAGCTAAGTGTCTGACTTCGGCTTGGGTCATGATCTCGCAGTCTGTGAATTCGAGCCCCACATCAGGCTCTGTGCTGACAGCTCAGAGCCTGGAGCCTGCTTCAGATTCTGTGTCTCCCTCTCTCTCTGCCTCTCCTCCACTCACAGCCTGTCTGTCTGTCTCTCAAAAATAAACATTAAAAAAAAAAAAACTTTAAAAAAAAAAATGAAAAAAAAAGAAAAAACAGTAAACTTCTAATCTTTCTCTTCCTCCTCTATATATTATATATACCTAATGTTAATGAGCACTTGAAGCAGCTACATATGCTTTATAAATATTAACACTTTTAGACTTAACAACTACCCTATGGAGTATGTACTACTATCACCATCTTCCAGGTAAGAAAACAGATCCAGAAAGACTAATTTACCCAAGGTCATAAAAAGTGGCAGAGTCCACATACAAAGCCCAAGCTGCCTGGCTCCAAAGCCTGCACTCTTCAACTTGGCATTGTGCTCTCTTTTTTATGTATTTTTTTCCTCAACTTTCCCTATATATTGAAAGAAAGAAAGAAAGAAAGCAAGAAGAAAGAAATCCATACTACATATAGCATATAATCTGTTTTGTTAAATTTACTTCCACATCAATCAATCCAAGTCAGCCTCATCTTTCTAATGGCTATATAACATTTCACTACATGTGTAAGATAATTTAACCAATCCCAAATAGATAAACATTTAACACTTCTAATGTTTTTTATCACGTTCAATACTGTAATCAAACACCCAAAGGGGCGCCTGGGTGGCTTAGTCAGTTAAGCTTCCGACTTCGGCTCAGGTCATGATCTCAAGGTTTGTGGGCTGGAGCCCCACGACGGGCTTGTTGCTGACAACTCAGACCCTGGAACCTGCTTCAGATTCTCCCTCTTTCTCTGTCCCTCCCCTGCTTATGTTCTGTCTCTCTCAAATGAATAAACATTTAAATTTTTAAAAAAATCCTTGTACATACATACATCTTTGTGCACTTTTTGGATTATTTTCCTTAAGATATATTTCTTGAACTACAATTGCTAGGTCAAAAGATTTACACATTTCTAAGATTTTTGATACATATTGCCAAATTGGATTTTACAGAGGCTGTACTCCCACCAATAATATCTGTGCCAGCTATGAAGCTGTTTCTCAATTTCAAGCTCGCCCTTACTCTGCTTTGTGGTGCTAGGCTCAGAACGCATTATGTCATTTCTCCTCTGTCAGCCGCCTTCCATTAGGCTCCACCAATAGGGAACACTAGAGGGAGACAAGATGATGACAAAAGAATGGACTTGCTCCTTCCAGACACTTTCCTCTTCCTGCCAGTGTCACCCTAGCATGGGTCCTTTTTCCCAGCAGCAACAGTTGCTGGCAGTCTTCAGCTTCCTACAGAAGACTGATTTCTCATAAAACTAGCTTCATCATGTTCCCTCAGAAGTACCAGCCACAGCAGAGCAACATATCCTCTTGGGAGGCTTGCGTCCCAACCTTTGTGCAGGCCCTCTCTAAGGTTTTAAAAGCAACCAAGCAGTGAGACCTCTTCAAAGGTCTGAACCCCAGCTCCATGGGGCCCCTCCTCTAAACCTCTAGGTTCTAAGAACCCAAATCTCTTTCTTTTGTTCCTCCAGCCCTAGCAGTGGTGGCTGCTTAAGGAAGTTATTACCTCTGTGTCACTTCAATGTTCCCACTTTGTCACTTCAACATCTGCTTTATCAATTCCCTGTACTACAGTCACTCATGGTTTCTGTTTCCCTTACTGTAATTTTACTGACATGTTATCTAATAGCATAATAACCTGGCATATCTGTCTATCTTCAAGTGTTATGGACTGGACTGTATTCCCCACAGAATTCAGATGTTTAAGCCCAAACCCTTAAGAGAGAGCGCTTCTAAGGAGTAATTAAGGTTAAGAGAGGTCACAAGGGTGGGGCCCTAATCCTATAAGCCTAGTGTATTGTAAGAGGTGGAAGAGACATGGGGGGCGGGGGGCAGAAGTCTGTACCCAGAGAAAAGGTCATGTCAAATGCAGCAAGAATGTGGCCATCTGCAAGACAAGGAGAGATGGCTCAGGAGAAACCAACTGTGCCAGCATCTTGATCTCGAACTTCTAGCTTCCAGAACTGTGAGAAAATAAATTCTTATTTTTTAAGCCATCCAGTCTACGGTATTCTGTTTGGGGAGCCTTAGATGACTAAGTCAGCTTGTGAAACGGCCTCACATTATTCTCATATTCAGTGTTACTTCCACATACCATTATCCATAGTATCTCTCATACATAAGGACACTGAGTTAGATGCTAGAGAAACAAGATATAACAAAACTGCTTCCCTACTGCTGGGTCTTACAATCTAATTGTAAAAATAAAACATGCATTAAAAATACATTACAATACAGAATAGCATGTGATAAGGAACAAATGCAACGAAAAATACTATAGTTAAAGGTATATTCAAAATTATACTTTACTAAATCATAATAAGACTAAAGGATTTAGAAAAAAAGTAGGACCTTACTTTATTTTTTTAAGGACTATGTAATGCTTTAATAGCCAAAACCTTTTCTTTAGACATGGATTTAAGCAGTTTCACCAAACTGTGGAAAAGAATAAAAACTAATTTTTTTCTCTGAAATCACGGACACATTTTGCACAGTCTAGATCCTCAACTTTATGAGCAATCTTAAAACTAAGAACCCCAAATTTAAAGGTCTCATATTATCTTCTTTAATTCAACATACAGTAAATAAATTAAATCACTTCTATTCTAGAAATGTCTCCTTGCAATGCTGATCAACAGTTAAAAATCAATACCTCTCTAAGCTGTCTTCAAGGTCCTTTAAGAAAATGTCTCTCTTGCTGAAGAATTTTTGTTAAGCAATGTAATAATTTCAGGTGGTTACCAGTACCTTATCTTCTCTACACTATCATAATATTGCCCAGAAACACATGTGCGCACATGTACACATACATACCTAAGTCGATATTCATCAAATTAAAATTTCTCTTTCAGACTTAAATATGTTTCATCTTCAATATCACCACCATAATAGTATAAATAAAGCCTTAAGTGTTTAACAAGTTTGAAGCCTGAGGACAGTAGCTCTTCAAAAGAAAAGACAGGGTGGAGAACAGTGACGTAACGCTCAACAAGGAAAGCCCTGACAAGTGTAGACTGCACACACACAATAAGAGATCAGGAAAGCGAGGCTGAAGCAGCCAGTTTGGTTTCATGCTGCAAATTTTTGGCAGACATTCAATTCCTTCTGCTGCTTTCCTAGCCAGCACATTTATCTATGTAATGTCACCAGATCTAGGGAGGGAGTAAGGTTGAGAGAAGGGGGAAGAGGAGAAAAAACTGTTTTACAGGCTGCCAGCCCCTCTGCACATGCTGTTACTATACAAAGGATGTCTAGAAAGCCAACGTGCTGCACAGATCCAAATGCTACAAGCAGGCGTGCCTGCGCACGCGCCTGTGTGTGCGCGCGCGCGAACACACACACACACACACACACACACACACACACACGTGCATGCACTCCACCCAAAGAACAACTGCAGAAAAAGGAAACTGTCTTTCAAAAGAAGAAAGCCTATAATTAAAGTCTTGATTCACAAGCCAAAGACTCCCTTCTGAAGCTGATTTCAGTTTTGGGAGAAAGGAGGAGGAAGGAAGGTATTCTAACCCTGTGAGGAAACAACCAGTATTCTGCAAAAAAAAAAAAGGCTGAGTTGGTCTGGTCCATGCCAACTACAAACATATGCTACTGCAGAAACAAACCAGTAACACTCCTACGAAGCAAAAGTATCCTGTCAAGTAACAATTACCTTATGAATACCTGATGACACTCTGTCAATGACTATAGGGAATAAAAATGAATTTTAAGAAACAGTTAAGATACCCCCGAAATGTAAATCTCGACTATACAGAGGATAGTTTGCTATTCTTAGCAGTCCTATGAGTGTGTATACACAATAGTAATATTGAAACTGAAACTGGAATATAAAAACAGAGATTAAAATTCATAGCTGGGAAACAGTCAAGACTAGTAGTTTCTATAAATGGACACTTCAATCCCATGACATATTATATAAATTACTATTACCAAATGCGATACATGAAAATACAAACCCTGAGCATTTATTTAACCTGAGAAACCACTCAATCTATTCGAGTCTAAAAACCAAAAATGCTTTTCAAGATCAAAATGCTGCATCTCCAAAAATAGCATACAATCTGCCCCTAAGAATGTGTCATAAGAAACAAACAGGAAATATCGTGTGTTGAAATCAGGAGTTATAAATAACTTTGTTCTACACTGATACTGTTTATACACACAAAATATAGTCTTCAAACAACAGTAGTGCTTAGGACTTCCCTGAGATTAAACTGAACAATCAACTAATTAAGGAGATGGCTTGATAGAAGGCTCTCTAGTCCTAGTTCTCCAAAGAAGGGCAAGGAACTTAACCTATCATGGTTCTTTATCAGTAAAATACCATGACTCTCTCTAAAGTCTCTTTTGTTCTTAGTATATACAACTACAGGTATTTGAAGTACAAAACAGGGTTTCCTACTTTCAAGGAGCTCATAAATCTAGTTAAGGGTAGTCTTAAATGAATTAGTAAACAATGTAACACATTGACAGGTCTAGAGTAGTTACTTAACAAGTGTGTAGACTGTTCCAGGAGGCACTAAACTTAGAGTCCTGACTTTAAGGGCTTAGAGTTTAAAGAAGGAGAGATGAAGTTGAGATAACTTCAAAATGGAGCAAAGAGTTCTGTTGGGACTAGATTCATTAGGATTTGACTTTTTAACTTCATTAACCCCAACCAATTAATCCAAATTCCATGTAGTTATTATCTCATTATCTTCATCCAACAGAATAAGGAAAACGATATTAAACATTAAGGCTTAAAAGATACTAAGCACTAACAACCTAAAACACGTATTTGCAAATTTTGTATTAGTCCAAATTACTCCTCAGGCCCAGTATGATTGATTTACACAGGGCCAGAGAGACTAATAAAATATTAGGTTGAGTTTGAACATGACAAGCTTGATCCACAGACAGTAAATCACAAAGTCCCTCTCATTAGGATATATAATCCAAAGCTAACATTTTAACTACAAAAGTCCTAAAGCCTAATAAACAAAAATAAAACAAGTCCTCAAATGATATTTTCTTTAACACTGTTCTTAAGAACAGCACTGTTTAACAGAACTTTCTGCAGTGATGAAAATATTCTGTATCTGTACAGATATTATGTAATGGTATGGTATGGTATGGTATGATAATATGGTAACCACTAGCTACATGTGGGCTACTGGGTACTTGAAATGTGGCTACTATGAATTTTTCTTAAAGTGTAATTAACTTAAATAGCTACATGTGGCTCATGGCAACTGTCCTGGTATAGTTCTAGAAAACTTAATAAAGGGAAGACAGTTTAAAGCTGATTAATAAGGTTTTAAAATTTTAAAGTTAATGAATAAAGCAATATGAAAAGTGAATACAGCAATGTCTACATAGCAATTTACCTTGAAAAACAATTTTTTTTATTTTTTTAATGTTTATTTATTTTTGAGACATAGAGAGGCAGAGCATGAGCAGGGAAGGGGCAGAAGAGAGGGAGACACAGAATGTGAAGCAGGCTCCAGGCTCTGAGCTGTCAGCACAGAGCCCCATGCGGGGCTTGAACTAACGAACTGTGAGATCATGACCTGAGCTGAAGTCGGCCGCTCAACCGACTGAGCCACCCAGGCGCCCCGAAAAACAATTTTTAACATGAACTCTATAGTGTATGACTCTGCATGCACACTACCCCATGCAAGACTGCTTTCTATACCAAGTGCCTCATATTGTAGATCATCCCTCACCTTTAATATAATGTTCTCAGGCTTCATTTTAATTGGATGCTAAAAATATAGCTAGTTACCTATACTGGTTCTCTTTCCTCCTCCATAAAATGGAGATAACAGTAACTACATCTGTCTGACTTGATTAAATAAAATAAAACCAAAACCATATTCTGAATTGAAACATAAAAAAGCATTGCTATTACTTTACATAGGAATAAAATTTTTAAATATTATTCTAAATGCTGTTATCTCAGGAAACTTCACAGTAACCGTGATTCTCACTGAACAACCATATATATAGCATTATTCTAGGTGTATATAACCTAGCAAGGGAATTAAAATAAAGAAAAGGCATAACAAAAGTGTGTTCATAAAAAAGGTAAATGAGGTGGCCCTAAGATGACTAACATGTGTGTATGTGTTTTACATCCTTTGCAAAACCTTTAAGGTTTTTTTCCTGGTTTTCCTCAAAATATTTGATATTAGCATCCTTTGTCAAAAGCACAAAAGTCCCATTAAAGAAAAATCATACCTTTACCTAACCAAAAAAATAATAAACCCAATTCTGGAGTAATAAGTTTACCTTTATGAAATCAGTCTTGCTATATATACTGTCACAGCAATTAATCTCAATTACAATGCTCCTATTAACAACCCCCAGACAGGACTTTTAAAAACAAGGATAAAATTCTACAGTATGTACTTGACTAAAAACTTCTGCTATCTCCCTAACTGAAGAATTCAAGTGTGCTTTAAGACTTAGAAATTAATCTTAAAGCCCATCTTTCCAACCTACTCTCAAATGTGTACTACAACTATCTATGGGACAAAATGGCAAGAGAGTGTCAATTTATCTGGGAAAATCTTTCAACACTAGTACAAAGAAACATTCAATAACCTTCTATTGACAGTAGGCCAGAAGCCTGCAGATCAGACAACCCATATATTCTTTGAGTGAACAGGACAGCTAAGCACAATACTAGTTTCCTATGGAAAGGAAAAGAGAATTAGGTTCCGATTCTAGAATTTTAACCTTATCCATAAAGCAATTACATTTACTAATTAGGACAGATCTATAGAACCTTTGGCTCTGTTTACATTCAGTTCTCAAAAGGATTTAGGAAAGCCTAGAGCTGTACCTGGCTTCCTCATATACACTTTTAGGCAAGTCTGCCCAATTCAAAAGCCCTCACACTCAGAGCATCCTATCCTGCAAAAACCAATTATCACCTCGTCAAAGGGATTCGTGAGGCAGTCCAAGTTTACACCAGTACCTGGCACACTCTTTCAAAAATGACCTGGTTTGGATGACAAATTACATAATCACTCTAACAACCTTCACTAACTCCGCAGTCAAACCCACCCTATAGCTTTTTATATTCTACTATGTATTCAAACATTCTGGACTCCAAACCCCTCTCTGTCTGGAATTTCCCACAGCTGCTTCAGAGAGTAACACATAAACAGTCAACAGGAAAGTGCTATAAAGGGACAATACAAGAAGCTGAACAGAAGCCCCCAAGGGGCTTCAAACAGAGCAACATGAAAATGAATGTCATTACTGATGTTTTAAACACCTGGTTGGCCCATACATATCACTCAGTCCACTGCATTAAGTAACTAGAAAAAAGAGCGCTAATCAGACTCTACTGATTATTGGGTTTTTTTTAAATTTTTTTTTAATGTTTATTTATTTTTGAGACAGACAGAGACAGAGCATGAACGGGGGAGGGTCAGAGAGAGGGAGACACAGAATCTGAAACAGGCTCCAGGCTCTGAGCTGTCAGCACAGAGCCCGACGCGGAGCTCGAACTCACGGACTGCGAGATCATGACCTGAGCCGAAGTCGGCCACTTAACTGACTGAGCCATCCAGGCACCCCGACTGATTATTGTTTTAAATAAGGATCTTAAACTTAGTTTGGACTTATGCCTACAGGTAACTTAGAGATTATTTCTATTCAAATAAAAATATTAACACACATGACGATTAATACCAGAATTAATTGTTATTTCCAAAAAGTAAAAGAAAAAAGGCATTAAGTGTGGCATCTTAATGTAGGTTCACTTGGAAACACAGTGGCAACTGTGTTTCTGTCTATCCACCAATCCCCACCCTACAAGGCCACTAAACCCAGATTGAGCCAATTGTAAAAACGCATTGATTTATTCATTCAAAAACCTTTACAGGCCTACTATATGCCCCATACTGTACTAGAACTATACATACAAAAGTAAACAAGACAATGTCCCTACATTAAAATAGTTTACATAGTCTAGTGATGAAAAGACAAAATCCAAGAGATGAATAAAATGACTCTTAGTTGTTTTAAGCAGTATTGTGAAGCAAATAAGTAAGCTTGTAAAAAGACGGGAATGAAGAAGAAGCTACCTGTTTTAGAAAAAGAACTGGGGCGCCTGGGTGGCTCAGTCAGTTAAGCATCCGACGTCAGCTCAGGTCATAATCTCATGGTCTGTGAAGTCAAGTCCCGCGTCAGGCTCTGTGTCAACATCTCAGAGCCTGGAGCTTGCTTCAGATTCTGGGTCTCCCTCTCTCTCTGTCCCTCCCCTGCTCGTACTCAATCTCTCTCTCTCTCTCTCTCTCTCTCTCAAAAATAAATAAACATTAAAATAAAATAAAATAAAATAAAAAATAAAATAAAATAAAATAAAATAAGAAAAAGAACCTCTCGGAAGTGACAATGGAGCAGAGACATAACAAAAGAAAAGCTCTGCCCCTAGAAAGGTAAATCACTGCATGCAGAAGGAACAGCATGTGCAAAGGTCTCAAGAAGGGTGCCTGGGTGGCTCAGTTGGTTGAGTGTCAGACTCTTGATTTTGGCTCAGGTTCATGGGGTCGAGCCCCATGTCAGGCTCCACGCTGACAGCAAAGAGCTGCTTGGGATTTTCTCTCTCCCTCTCTCTCTACCCTTTCCCTGTTCATGCGGACTCGCTTGTTTTCTATCTCTCCAAATAAATAAACTTAAAAAAAAAAAAAAAAAGGTCTCGAGAAGACAAAGAACTTGATATATATTGAGAAACTAAAAAGAAGAAAGAAAGAAAGAAAGAAAGAGAAAAAGAAAGAAAGAAAGAGAAAAAGAAAGAAAGAAAGAAAGAAAGAAAGAAAGAAAGAAAGAAAGAAAGAAAGAAAGAAAGAAAAAGAAACTACGAGGGCACCTGGATGACAGCCAGTTAAGCAGCCCACTTCGGCCCAGGTCATGATCTCACAGTTTGTGGGTTCGAGCCCCACGTCAGGCTCTGTGCTGACAGCTCAGAGCCTGGAGGCTGCTTCAGATTTTGGGTCTCCCTCTCTCTCTGCCCCTTTCCCACTCACGCTCTCTCTCTCAAAAAAAAAAAAAAAAAAATTTTATATAAACACATGCGCACGTACGTGTGTGTGTGTGTGTGTGTGTGTGTGTGTGTGTGTGTGTGTGTGGTTTGGCAATATAATATTTAAAAAAAAGAAACAGAGAAGAACATTGTGGTTACAATATAGTAAGCAAGGGTGATGGTCTGGATATGGAAAAGGGCTGGCTATTCCTTAAATGGTATCAAGGAAGAATCAAAAAGGACCCCTTGTTTTCTGGCTTTGATAAGGTGTGAATTTACTGGTGTGGGGGAAAAAAAGGGAAAAGGAATCAAGAGTTTGTTTTGTTCACGTTGAATCTGAGTTAAGTAGGTCAGAGTGACTGCTTTAGTGACATGCATGTAACTTCAACTGAAAACTCCAGGGGCTTTTGAACAAAATTTGAAAAGATCCTTTTTTTCCTCTAGGGTCACAAAGGTGGAAGGATCTGAGTTGTAAGACACCTGCAACCATAATCCCAACCATTTGGAGAAAACCTGTCTGAAATAAGAGACACTGTAACCAATTCAAAGAGAGAAGGAGAAATGAGGAGAAACCAAGCAATAATCTTACCCTCTGTCCAGCTGTCCCTAAAGCCAACTCCATCCCTATCCTCCCTTACAGCTTGATAGCATGCAATATAAATAAATCACTCTTTTTACTCAAGGGTTTCAATCACTTGAACCCCAGACCTGACTAACCCACTACATGCTGATTTAGATTCTATTTCCTTTACTGAGTAAATATATTAAGAGCCAGAAAGGAATTCAAGTCTAATTTATTTAGCTTTAGAAATTCCAAAAGGAAACAAGTTTGCACCAAGTAAATATGAGAAGCAACAAGAATTACAAAAGAACCAACATCTTCCTAATTCCCTAAGGCCCTGGACTAACTTTGGGCAGAACAGAGGTGTTAAAAAAACAAGCAAACTCAACAGAGAAAACAACCCAATTTTTAAAATGAGAAAAATACATGAACAGACACTGCACCAAAGAAGATATAAGCACATGAAAAGATGTTCAACATGACTAATCATTAGGGAAATGCAAATTAAATCATAATTAGATACCACTATATACCTATTAGAATAACTTTAAAATGACAATACCAAGTGCTAGTAAGGATGTAGTGCAAATGAAATTCACATACGTTGCTGGTAAGAATGCAAAAGAGTATAGCCACTATGGAAACGGTTTGGCACTTTCTTATAAAATTAAATATACCCTTACCATATGCAACCCAGCAATCCCCCTCTTGGGTGTTTAAGTGAAATGAAAGCCTGTTGTGGTAGGCTAAATAATGGCCCTCAAAGGTATCAGCTCCTAATCCTTCGAACATGTACATATTAATTTATTTGGGAAAAGGCCTCAAGATTTGAGATCTTGAGATTAGAGATCACCCTCTATTATCAGGTGGGCCCTAAATGCCATTTCAGTGTCCATATAAGGCAAAGACAAAGGGAGATTTGACACAGACACAGAGGAGAAGGCATGATGGGAAGATAGAGGCAGAGATTAACATGATGCAGCAACAAGTCAAGGAATGCCAGGAGCCACCAGAAGCTGGAAGAGCTCCTGGAAGAGTGAGTCCCTGCCAACACCTTGATTTCAGCTTAGGAATACTGATTTTGGACTTCTGGCCTTCAGCAGAAGTATAAACGTCTGTTATTTTAAGGCACCTAGTTTGGCAATTTATTACAGCAGCCACAAGAAAAGTAACACATTATGTTCACAAAAAAAACCTGGAAATGAATGTTTAAGCATTCACATGAATAAATAAGCAGCCTTATTCATAACTGCCAAAAACTGAAATCAACCCAAATATCCCTCAATAGAGGAACGGATAAATTCTGGTTCATTCATACAATGGAATACTACTCAGCAATAAAAAGGAACAAAATATTGATATACACAACAAGGATGAATCTCAAGGGCATTATGCTAAATGAAAGAAATTAGACTCAAAGGCTATGTATGATTTTATTTATATGATAATCTGGAAAATGCAAAACTATACGGACAAAAACAGCTCAACAGTTTTCCTGCTTGGGCGGGGGGTGGGGGGGGAGAGCAGGGAGTGGGATTTGACTACAAAAGGGTAGCATGAGGGAAGTTTTTGGGAAGAGATAATGGAACCTTTCTGTATCTTAACAGTGGTGGTTATATAACCCTATGCACTTGTCAAAACTCATTATACTACACATCAAAAAGAATGCATCATTGGGACACCTAGCTGGCTTAGTCAGTAGAGCGTTTGGTCTTGATCTCGGGGCTTGAGTCTGAGCCCCATGATAGGTACAGAAGTTGCTTAAATAAACAAAACAAAATGGAATGCATCACTGTATGTAAATTTATAAATAAATAAATATAGGAGCGCCTGGGTTAAGTCGGTTAAGTGTCTGACTTTGATTTTGGCTCAGGTCATGATCTTATGGTTCATCAGTTCAAGCCCGGCATTGGCTCCGTGCTGACAGTGTGGATGGAGCCTGCTTAGGATTCTTACTCTCCCTCTCTCTGCCCCTCTCCCATTCTGTCTAAATAAACATTTTAAAAATTTTAATAAATAAATATAACATCATAAAGAGAAGTAAACTGCCATTTGCTGGGTTTTTTTAATGCTCATATACACACATGTGTAATCACTCTTTTATTTAATAAACATTTAAACAACAGATATGTGATCTTTTGCTCCTATCTTAACCAAGGGTGCTAGTCTTTTTGTGACTTTCTTTCAAAACTGTCCTTGATATTAATTTACTAACCCTATTTCATCTAGACAGAAGCTGAGAGGGGAGACAGTTGAAACACTATAATGGCCTTCCCAATCTAATATACCTACCCCTCACAGACTAGGTAAACATTGAAAACAGCACTAATCCATACATAAATGACATTCTGAACAATTTAATAACTGCCAAGCATTTTTGTCAACATGCCCTAGAAATAAGACTGGCCTGGAATACTATACTGAATTCCCAGAGGTGCCCCATTTCCTGCCCTCCATCTTTCCCTTTCAGCTTCCTCACAAATTCAGTCACTACAAACACATAGAACAAAATGACCAAAAATCTCTTCTGCCTAACCTTTTTAGGAAAGTAATCTTCAATCTGCAACCCAATTTTGTTCAAAAGTCTGTTTGTAAATCAATTGTTTACAATTTGGAACAAAATATCCCATTTTAACGATGCTCTAAAAACTAGTTAAGCCCAAAAAAAATCAATGAAGTACAATGTTACTGAAATAGATCTCTAACTACTTTTCAAAACACAAAGGAGGTCTGAATTAAAATCCTAGATGACAGAAACACATTCCTTCCCTGACCCTATCCCTTAAAATATACTGGGGCAGGGAGTGATTCCTAGGCACCAGAAATCTGTTAACTACACCTTTACAAAACAGAGCTATGTTCTGTTAGGTATTTTTAACTATATACTCATACCTTATATGTATTAGTTCATTTAGCCATTACAAAAACCCTATACCATCGATTTGTTTTACAGATGAAAAAAAATAAGGCTTAGAAAAGATAGTTTGCCTAAGATGTCACAGAAGAGGGAATACCACTCATTACTGCTATGAAAAAAGGTACATAAAAAATAATGAACTAGAGGGCACCTGGGTGGCTCAGTGGTTAAGCGTGGGACTCTTGATTTCGGCTCAGGTCATGATCTCATGGTTCATGAGATCAAAACCCACATAGGGCTGCACTGAAAGCACAGAACCTGCTTGGGATTCCCCCTCTATCTTTTCCCTCCCTCCTCCCACCTTCTCTCTCAAAATAAATAAACTTAAAAAATAATAATAATGGGCTAGAGACTCTATACCTAGAAAGCTGTGTGACACCAAAAAGCTGATGTAGCTTTCTAGTCTCAATGCAACCTATAAAATAAGTGAGATGGATTGCATGTTCCAATTGTGAAGTTCCATTATTTAGGAAGACCACAGCAGAAAAGTATCTTTCTACCCTGGAAGCAACCAAGAAGGTGCCTGTAAGTCAGAGACTGACAAACCGTTTCTGTAGAAGGTCAAAAGGAAATGTTTTAGGTTTTGCAGACCACATCAGATCCATATCATCCAGAGCATATTATCTATTTTGTTTTTGTTTTTGAAATATAAAACTGGCTGAAGGTCCATATAAAAATAGGTCTCAGGTGTGATTTGGACCACAGGATGGGTCAGGTGTGCTGAGCCCTGCTCTAAATCAATTGTTTAAAGGATATTTTGAATTGGGAAACAGAACAGTGACAGATGAAGGAAGAAACATTTGGGTAGACTCCCTTATAGCAAAAGAAGTTGGAGATCCATGTCACTAAATTTGTATTTGTTTGCCTATGTTTCTCTTCTCTCCCGTTCAATCACTTCCCAACATCACTTTTCTTCATGGCTATCTTCCTCAATATAAGGTTAAGTATCCATTTGGTCTGAAAAGAAACAAAATCATCTTGAAGAGTTCTTAGTGATGCTAAATTCCTCCTTTGCTTCCAAATTTATTACCCAGTAACCTATTTCTTATTAAGAAGCAATAAACACATGTGATGATAAGCATGCTATAAATACACTGGTTATGAGTAAATCTAGGGATTATCAGTTCCCCTAGATTGATTCATTTCATAAATACTTACTGAACACTACGTGTCAGACACTAAGGTAAAAACGCCACGCAAATATTTACTTTGGAGATACCCAACCCCCAGGTCTTCGCATACATGTTATTTTACCCATGAGGTCTCTCTGAGCACATTCTATTTTTTCCACTGCACATATATCATAAAATAATGTATCTTCTATTTTTTTATGTTTGCTAATTTTTTTCACTGTTTTCATAAACACACAAAGGAATGCTGACTACATACAATGTGGGATTTAGGTTTTGCTCACAGATATATTCCAAGAGTTGAGGACAGCACCTCATATATAGCAGGTACTCAACAGATACAGACTATCTGGGGGAAGAGTGTTCCAAGTAGAAGGAACAGCAAATGCAAAATGCTGTGAGGCAGGGATGTACCTATAAATCAATGTAGCTGGTAGATAGTAGGGGAGAGACAGAAGTAAAACCAGGAAGTATATATACATGGAAAGGTAAGGGTTTGGGAGGATTTCATACTATCTAGAGCAGAAGTCAAAAAACTACAACCTCTAGGACAAATCTGACCTACCACCTGTGTTTATAAGTAAAGTTTTACTGAAACACAGCCATCCATGTCCACTTGTTTTCATATTCCTATGTCTGCTTTCACACAACAGTGAAGTTGCATTGTTGCAACAAAGAAACTTTATATTCCCAACCCCTGATCTAGAGCTTTGTAGGCCATTATAAATAGTCTTTTACTTTTCACACTTACTTTGAACAAGACATCAAACTTTAAATAGTTTTGAGCAAAGCAATGACAAGATCTGGCTTACCTATTATGAAGATCATTCCTCTGGCTATACAGGTGTAGGGGGACACAGACAAAAAGCAAGGAGATAATTAGAAGGCAATAGCAACAGTTCAGCCAAGAAGTCCAAACCAGATAGCAGCAGCAGAGGAAATGAGAAGTGGATGGATTCTGCATTTCCTCTAAAGCAGGATTTGACAAACTTTTTCTGCAGAGGGTCAGGCAGTAAATATTTTAGGCTTTACAGGCCATAAAGCTTCTGTTGCAACTACTCAACTCTGCTGTAAAGTATGAAAGAAGCCATGAACAAGTGTGGCTGTACTCCAATAAAACTTCACATGGACATTGAAATTTAAATTACATATAATTTGCACATATGAAATATTCTTCTTTTGATTTTTTTCAATCATTTAAAAAGGTGAAAAACATTCTTAGCTCACAGTCTGTACCAAAAAAGGTGAGGGGCCAGATTTGGCTGGTGGCCATAAATTGCCAACCCCTGCTCTAAGGGCAGAGCCCTAAGTATTTGCTAATGGACTGCATGTAAGGTGTGCAAAGAGGAGATGTCAGATATGCTAATACAGTCTCTTTGTTATCGTTAGTTTTCCTACCTAACTGTCCCATATACAATACTGGACTTTAACTGGGTAATCAGCTAATACAAACTATTAACAATCACGTATACCCAGGCTATAGAGATCAAATCCCATAGAAAAATCAATTGAAGGCAATACATTAGTAAAAGAACCACATTTAGGGGCTATGCTCCTTCTTAAAATACAGAGAGAAGTCTCAAGCTACCAGTTTTTTTTTTTTAAGAAATACAAAGTTAGGGGCGCCTGGGTGGCTCAGTCAGTTGAGCGTCCGACTTCGGCTCAGGTCATGATCTCGCAGTTCGTGAGTTCAAGCCCCACGTCGGGCTCTGTGCTGACAGCTCAGAGCCTGGATCCTGTTTCAGATTCTGTGTCTCCCTCTCTCTCTCTCTCTCTCTCTCTCTCTCTCTCTCTCTGACCCTCCCCCGTTCATGCTCTGTCTCTCTCTGTCTCAAAAATAAATAAACGTTAAAAAAAAAAAAAATTAAAAAAAAAAGAAATACAAAGTTACATCAACAAATATACGTCGAATCCACAGCATGATCAGTTTTTAATTTTTGTTTTTATTTAGGGTGGGGCAGAAATCACAGCAATAAGACAAAGACAAAAGGGAGGACAAGAGAAGTAAAGAAAGAAAGAAGAAAAGGATAAAGTGGGACAGGGAAGACAACAGATTTATCTAGCTATCTATACACATTTTTTTAAAAAAGCAATCTAGGGGCGCCTGAGTGGCCCAGTCACTTAAGCATACGGCTTTGACTGTGGCTCAGGTCATGATCTCATGGCCCATGGGTCTGAGCCCTACATCAGGCTCTGTGCTGACAGCTCAGAGCCTGGAGCATGCTTCGAATTCTGTGTCTCCCCCCACCCCACCTCAAAAATAAACATTAAAAAAAATTTTAAGCGATCTAAAGATATTTTAGGATGAGCAATTTCATACATAAGATACAAACATACTTTGGTGCATTCAGTGATTCACTTGTATTTACCAGTTCAGGATTAGGTCAGACTGTAAGATCAGGTCTCTTTAATTAGCTGAGGAATCACTGTTCATAATTCTTCCACTACTCCTCATCCTTAAGTCTCAAGATTCTATTTCAAATGGTTTAACTACTATATGAGTGAAGACATTAAGGCAATGAGAACATACTAGACTAAGCTAGAAGATGTCAAGTCAAAGTTAGAGGTGCTCCACCAATGTCATCCACAAAGACATATCAAAACCTACTGAGTCATCACCGACATATCAAAATCCATAACAATCTGTCCAACGAGGTCAGGACCATGGCCTGTGTCTCTGCTGTACCAATGAGAATCTTGACTCTCAAGCTGGCAGCCTACACTATGGTAAGCAGGAATGTAATACACAGCCCCTAGGTGCTGGGGGAAAGCAGAGCTGGGAAGCAAAAGAGGACAGATGAATCAGAAGGCAAATATATAAACAACTTTCCAGATACCACAATAGCATTTAATGGCCAATTACAGGTGATTAACAATGTCAGACACATAGGAGGCACTTTGTAAGTGAATATAAAGTCATTCTGCCTTAAATTCAGACACAGATTACTGTCATTCGTAAAACGGTATTTGCCTGTCAGCAATAAGAAGACAAACACTTTACTTTCAAGGTGCTTACAAATTAGTAGATCTAGAAAGCCTCCAATGCCAATTCACAACTTCCTACACAGTTTTATAGACATATTTCAATTCCTAGAATATCTATTATCCTATCCTCTCAGCAGAGAAACAGGTAATTTATTACCTGAACAAAACAATGCTCAAGGGTAATTTACTTCATTTGAAAGTTTTTCTTAAAAAAAAAAAAAAAGGCATTTTAATTTAATCATAATTTTGTTTTAACCATCTTGTCCCTTCCAATGCAATGAACAATTGATGTGAACATCACTGTATTTATTCCTACTCCAACCATCCAAACAGCCCAACAAGTCTGATGTTCAAATAGGAATTAAAAGACAATAAAGAAGTTTGCTCATGGATATACACAGACCCTAAGGACAGGCTTTTCCAACTGAAACATACTGGCTCCTTTCCCTCCTTGAAGTAACTCCCGCAGATTATTTTACTGCAAATGCAGAAAAGCACAAAGATTCTAACTGCCATTGGTGACCAAATAGCTAAGTTCCGAAATATTAGAACCCCAGAAAAAGCAAAACAGCAGTGTTTCCTAAACAGGTCTTAAGGGTGGTAAGAGGTGGGACAAAGGGGTGAGGGTCTTCCCTTATACAAATAAATTCGGTTAGCAAAACTAAAGAGGTATAGAGCTGGGGACTCCACAATTCTTTTAATATGTTTACGTGAACTATGAATATGCACTGTTTCCTTAATTTACTGTGACAGGGATTCCCTCTGTTCTTCAAATGTATATTCAGGAACTGATGTACCAAAGAATCAATTCAGGAAACAACTCTCTCCTACTTATTGTCTTAAAATCAATATTAAAAGTGAGCAGTAAAAATTAACATCAAGGATCATTAGTCAAAGATTAAACTTTTTCCTTTTAACAAATATACATAACGTGGTATAGTTTAACAATCCTTTTTACGTATGCATATCCTTGAATTTAAAAAACATCAGCATGAATACACAAAACACTTTTAACATCCCTGTAAACACAACAGATTGACAGATTAATGGTTACAAATACAATTTTAAAGAATAACATCCATAAAATAAGACTCAAAGAGAACTGCAATATGAAAATGACTTATCTACGATTTCAAAAAAGAGGAATGATGGTGAAATAGGAGGTCTATGAGTAGACAGCTCTACTATAAAAGTGAGAGTGGGGAGACAAAAAATTTTCTCCAAGAGTAGCATTAAAAGGTCAAAACTTTACTATTAACTGGAAAAAAGAAAACATTTACAAGCCTTCACATTTTTTGTGTGTGAACATTTTTTTAAGTTTTTATTTAAATTCCAGTTAGTTAACATACAGTGTAATATTAGTTTCAAGTGTACAATATAGTAATTCAGCACTTCCATATATAAGCCTTCACATTTTTAAAGACAAGCAATACAATAATGAGCAAACACAGTTGTTTAAAACATATTTTGTATGTAACTAAACCATCCAAATGACTACGGACCTCTGGGATGTGCAAAAAATATTACCATTGCCTATACTCCCATTTTCCCCAGCTTTTACCCCCAACTCTTTTATTACTTAAAATTTTATAGTAAACTTACCGAGGGGCACCTGGGTGGCTCAGTCAGTTAAGTGTCCAACTCTTGGTTTTGGCTCAGGTTTTGAGCCCTGCACCAGGCTCTGTGCTAACAGTGTGAAGCCTGCTTGGAGTTCTGTCCCCCTCTTTCTCTGCCCCTCCCCTGCTCATGCCCTCTCTCAAAATAAACTTAAAAAAATTAGTTTTAAAAAATAATAAACTTACTGAAAGTGCTGACATATTTTTATCATATATCTTGTGCATACAAAAAAGAAAAATGTAAATATAAATAAAATTAAGTACCCACAAACCTTTTTTGAATTCAGAATTAATCTCTTCTAATCACTTTCTATTCAAAGTTGTCAGTGCTTATTTTTTGTTGTTGTTCTTACTTATTTTTACAGTGTCATTCTTTGAACCACCCAGGGTATCAGTGATGTGGTAATTTTTAAAGACTATTTCCCTCTGGTCTCCAGAATTTTCTTCCAAGCTACTGACCCTATTCTGCAAGTTAGATGCTGACACTTTCTTGATCTACCAGAAGGTAGATCTACAGAAGGTTTTCTGACAAACCAGGATTCATATTCCTTGTTCATATGATCCTAAAATGGTTTGCAGATCCCCAGATTTTTAGGTCTCTTTTCAACCGTTTATTTTTTTTAATATTTATTTATTTATTTATTTATTTATTTTTGAGAGAGACACACAGCGCAAGTGGGGGAGAGGTAGAGAGAGAGGGAGACACAGAATCTGAAGAAGGCTCCAGGCCCTGAGCGGTCAGCACAGAGCCTGACGCGGGGCTCAAACCCACGAACCGCGAGATCATGACCTCAGCTGAGACCCTTAACTGACTGAACCACCCAGGCGCCCCTTTCTTCAACAGTTTAAAACACTGCTTCATTAAAAAGACAACATCAGGGGCGTCTGGGTGGCTCAGTCAGCTGAGCGTCCGACTTTGGCTCAGGTCATGATCTCATGGCTCGGGAGTTCAAGCCCCGCATCAGGCTCTGTGCTGACAGTTCAGAGCCTAAAATCTGCTTGACATTCTGTGTTTCCCTCTCTCTCTGCTCCTCCCCCACTCACTGTTTCTCTTTCTCTCAAAAATAAATAAAAGCATTTAAAAAAAAAAGATAACACAATGGGGCACCTGGGTGGCTCCGTCAGTTAAGCATCCGACTTCATCTCAGGTGATGATCTTATGGTTCACAAGTTCAAGCCCTGTGCCAGGCTCTATGGTGATAGCTCAGAGCCTAGAGCCTGCTTCAGATTCTGTGTCTCCCTCTCTCTCTGCCCCTCTCCGCTCGTGCTCTGTGTGTCTCTCTCTCTCCCTCTCTCAAAAATAAGTAAAAACATTAAAAAAAGATAACATCAGCACTGTTTGGATACTTGACTGAGACTTATTAGTAACATGTGTGCACACACTTGTGTGTATGTGTGTCTAATAAAAAAGATAGTCTGCTGTGAAAATAAGTTGTCAGCCTTTCTTTTGACTCATCCCAGAACAAATTATCTATTTATCTCCATTATCTGGCACAAAGTAAACACTCCACAAATTCAAAAGTTTATTGAATGAACCCCCCAATATTCTTCAGTCAGCTTGAGAGACTGAAGTTCAGGCATTTCACTCATTTGTTCAATGAATATTTCAAACTATGAGCCAGGCCCCTTGACAGACACTGAGAAAGAAATATAAAGCAGCCCTTGCCTTTAATGCCACTAGGAGAGGCAGATAAATAGACTATCATAATACAGAGGGAAAAAAATGTCATAGCATCAGCATGCCTAACATGCCACGAGAATGTTTGTTATGTTCATAAAGAAAGTCATCTCACCAAGCCAGTAATGGTAGTGGAGGCTTAAAAGAGGAGCATCAGCTATTTTTCTGTTTGTTTGTAGGAGCGTCTAAAAGAATGACACTCCAAGCAGAGATACATTTATATAAAAACTGAAAGGCACAAGAGTGTAGTGCCTGCAAGGAACTGCAATATGTTGGAAGGCAGAGGGTTAAGCAGAGTGTAGCAACAGATGACAATGCATAACGGCTGAGGAACCTGAACTTCACCCAAAAGGCAACAGAACTCCACTAGACTTGAGGATTCTAAACAAAGGGAGGACATGATATTTTAGAGAGAGTAATAAGACAAAAGTATAGAGAAGTCTAGACTGCAGTTAGCTAGATAATCTAAGCTCCATGAGGACAGAGATTTTTATCCATTTGGTTCACTGCTAAATCCCCAGCACTTACAATGGTACTTACCACATGTCAGGTATCCTTAAATATTTATTGGATGAATGAAGGGAAACCAGCCTAAAAACAACTAAACGCAGTAGCCGAAAAAAAGAACTAAACTAATAAGTAAGGAAATGGGAGACAGACTTAGGTGGCACAACTAAAGCTGCTAGACAGCCATTGCTCTCTATATATATGTAAAGACTACTTTTTTATGTAATCTCTACACCGAACGTGGGGCTCAAATCCACAACCTCAAGATCAAGAATCACATGCTCTACCAATTGAGCCAGCCAGGCACCCCTACTTTTTATATGCATATATAAATATGTATTTTTTGTAGCTATACATAGCCTGTCAGTAGCGAATGTCACCTTTCCCTTCTACTAATACAGCTCAAAGAGACTAACAATGTTGTAAATTTAAATTCTAGGCTCTGTAAAAAATCCAACTTTACTACAGAGCTACAAAAATGTCATAGAAAACTGTTCCTAGTGGCAATTTTAAGGAAATCAAAATTAATTTACAGTCAGGACTATAGTTACTCTCTATCTCTGTGGAGGTCAGAAACCTGAGTCTACATTTACCAAGTGTACACAATAAACTGCTCTGCAAGCAGGTCAGAAGGGAAGGAAGTGACATCTACTGTGGGCTTACTATGTACCAGTGCTGTACTAGGTGCTATCAAATACAGAGTTTCTTATCATCTCCAAAACTGTGTGCAGGATCATGATCTCATGAAGAAACAGAGGGGCAAAGAGGTTAAATAATCTGCCCAAGACAATACAACTAATTAAGTGGTGAAACCAGAAAGCAAACTACAGAGCTCAAATTCTGTTTATTACCCTAAATGATGGTAATTGATTTCAATATCCAAGGAGGTCTCTCCTCTTCTGGTCCTGTATTATATATATTTTTCAATACTGACCAGAAAAGGCAATTTACAAAATACTTCACTGCATAACTATGTGAGATTCCCTAACTCTTCTACCTGTCATGGCTCCTTTCCCCACACAATAAAAGGAGAAAAGTCATTTGTGCTGCTCTTTAGGAGTGCGACCTAAAATTCTAGAGCAGTAGTTTTTTTAAAGGTCAAGTGGGACTCAGTTGTCCACGCTTTTTAATTTTTTTTAATGTATATTTATTTTTGAGACAGAGAGAGACAGACTATGAGCCAGGGAGGTGCAGAGAGAGGGAGACACAGAATCCAAAGCAGACTCCTCTGAGCTGTCAGCACAGAGCCTGACGCGAGGCTCGAACTCACAAACTGTGAGATCATGACCTGAGCTGAAGTTGGATGCTTAACTGCCTGATCCACCAAGGCGCCCCTAGAGCAGTTTTTTACCCTTCTTTTCCCAGCGATACACAAGACAAATGACAATCACATGTACAATATATTCCCCCGGTATACACACATGACAAATGACAATCACATGTACGATATATTCCCCAGTATATACACATGACAAATGACAATCTCATGTACAATATATTCCCCCGGTATATATACATGACAAATGACAATCTCGTGTACAACATATTCCCCCAGTATATACACATGAGACAAATGACAATCACAGGTAAAATATATTCCCCCAGTATACGGCATTACTGTTTTATTGGGCTTTTGCTTTGTGTGCTTTGCAGATACTGCATTTTTTACAAATTGAAAGTCTGTAGCAACCCTGCATCAAGCAAGTCTATTGGTGCCATCTTTCCAATAGAATCTGCTCACTTCATTTCTCTGTGTCACATTTTGGTAACTCACAATATTTCAAACTTATTCTTTCATTATTATATTTGTTATAATGATCTGTGATCAATGATTACAACCACTGACAGCTCAGATGACAGCATTTTTTTTTTTACCAATAAACTACTTTTTAGTTAAGTACACTGTTTTTTTTTAGACATAATACAATCGCACACTTAATAGACTACAGTATAGCATAAACATAACTTTTATATGCGCTGGGAAACCAAAAAATTCACTTGACCCATTTCATTGCAATTACGGCAATGGTCTGTATGGTCTGCAACTGAACCCGCAATATCTCCAACATACGACTGTATAAACAATTCATATTCCCAGACAGTATATTTGAATGCAAATAAATCAGTGATGTTATTATAGAGATAACCACCTTAATTTTCTAAATAAATCACTTCTCACTTTAAATTATTTTCAACATGTTTCACAACTGAATGTAAAACACTGCTGTTCTAGAGCAGGGGTGGGCAAACCGTGGGCCTACAACCAAATTCAGGCCACCACCTGTTAGGTAAGTAAAGTCTATTCTCTATTGAAACACACTCTCATTCATTTACATATTGTCTACAGTTGCTCTGCACAGAGTTAAGAAGTGAGATGAGAGACTCTACGACCCACAGAGCCTAAAATATTTATCCTCTGACACTTTACAGAAAAAGTCTGCCAACATCTATCTGAGACCGACAATCATTCAAAGCTCCACTGTATTGGGAACTTACATGTCGATACATCAGACAAATCAGTTTCCTTCTCTTCCTGTTTTTTGTTTGTTTTTTTTTTAAAAAGCAGTTTTTGTACTTAGATTCTCAGAGCTCCCTGGACTTAGGCATCACCACTTCATGTAATTTATTGTTATTTCCTTGGTAAGGGCAGAGTATCTATGTAGTATCCCTGTTATATAATAATCCCAGTACCTAGCATAGCAGCTGGAACACAGAGATTCTGTGGATATCTGCTGAATGCATGTCTGAAAATAAGCATATGACTTAACACAATTAGTCAAGAGTACAGGAGAGATTCGATCCTACAGAAACTTGTTACTCAAAGTGTATCCTGCTCAGCAATGGAATACTTGGGACCTTGTTAGAAATGCAAAATCTCAGGCCTCACCAAAGACCTAAAATCGAATTTTAACAAGATTCCCAGATGAAAACTTGAGAAACCATACTATACGATGTGGTGCTTAATTATATTAAACTCATTAGTTTGATTCCTAATATGAGCTAGGTCACTTTGCATGGGGAAAAACAGCAGCTCCAGGACTTCATCCTTACCCTAATCCTGAGCTTCAAGACATAAAATACTTATTTTGATGACTTTGACAAAGGGGGTTGTTATTTTGTTCTTTTATGGGGGTAGGGGGAGAAACACTGTTACTAAAAAAAATAGGTCCAAATGGGGGGACTATTCAAATATTTTGCCTATTCCAAAGGAGTATGACCAGAGAATGTCCATCCTAATTTAAATGGATTATAAAGTATATGAACAATTTTAACCTATCAAGATGTCTGTTTCTATGTCCTCTTAAAATTGAGAGGTGTTCATAAAGACTTCAAATAGTTTTCAAAATACAATGGCAATATTTTGCAGGTTAATAAACTGATTTGTTTTGTTGTTTCACTGAAGAAAAGAAAGGGAAGTCAGCACTACTTCCTGATATTTGTTTCTGAAAACAAACGCTAAAAAACCATAGCAGCTATGACCTACCTAGACTAAAAATAATCTTCAAAAAGGCTGTTGCTCGATGATTTTGGTAATTTAGATACTATTACTATCCCTTTTGCAGAAAAGAAACTGACACTTGAGGATAAACTTAAAGATTAAACAATAAGTTAAGTGATGAGGCTGAGATGTATGGCCCTTAAATACTCCTATATAAGCCCCAAAATAATCAGAATTAGAGTTGTAATAATTTGCGAAGTACTTTAAACTACTGGACCAATTTACCAGAATCTTAGTTTATCTCAACTCTGAATTCATAGTGTTTTTTTTCTTTTGACCATTCCACTAGCCTCTACATTCTAAGCACGTATATTTTGCTATATAATCTTGGGCAAATCACTTGACCTCTATGAGCCTTTAGTTCATCTAAAAATAGACAATCTTCCTTAAACATCTAGTACATAATATTTATTCAAAATTATGTAAGTTTTCAAATGCAAGTATTATATAACATGCACTTAAAAAGACTAACAAACATGAACATAATCAATCAAACAAGGTTTCCCCACCATCAGTAGAAAAGCAACAAAGCTAAGATGGTGGGGCAAGGGAGCGGGTGGATGCGTGGAGGGTGATTCTACAGGACAGAAATCTAACAGTACAGGCCACTACAAGAGAGAAGTTGTTACAGGGTTACAAAAGACCATGCAAAACGACCTACATATTTCTCAAAGCAACACCATATAACAGTTATAAAAAAAAAAACTAAACAAATTTCTGATTACCTCTAAGTATGTATGTTTGTATGTTTTTAAGTAATCAGGCTTAAGACATACTAGTAGTAGAAATACAAATCAGAGGCTGTCTCTGGGCACTAGGTTGGAAGAACAAACTCCAATAAGAGTCAAAGAATGCAGTCAAAAATGGATTGGGGCGCCTGTGTGGCTGAGGCAGTTGACTTCGGCTCACGTCATGATCTCATGGTTTGTGAGTTTGAGCCCCACATCCAGCTCACTGCTGTCAGCACAGAGCCTGCTTTGGATCCTGTCTTCCTCACCCTCCCCTGCTCCCGCGCGCGCGCTCTCTCTCGCTCTCTCTTTCTCAAAAATAAACATTAAAAAATGGATAGGGGCACCTGGGTGGCTCAGTCAGTTAAGCATCTGACTTCAGCTCAGGTCATGATCTTGCAGCTCGTGGGTTCAAGCCTGGAGCTTGCTGCGGATTTTGTGTCTCCCTCTCTCTCTGCCCCTTCCCAGCTCTCTCTCTCTCTCTCTCTCTCAAAAATAAACAAACATTAAAGAAAATTTTCTTTAAGTAGATAATGATTTTTCACTTATTATAAGACTGCCAAAAATCAAAAAGTTTGATAACACTGTGTTGTGAAGGATGTAGGCAAAAAGTACTCTGATACACTGTTGGGTAATCTCTATGGAGAGAAATTTAGAAATACCAAACTTACAAAGTCATACATATTCTTTGACCCAATTGTTCCATTTCTAGCAACCTACAAGTCTAAAATAATGCGCAATGGAGGTTACTGAGTACTGTTTGTAATAAAAAAAAATTGGAAAGAAATGTCCATCAGTGAGGAACTAGTTACGTAAATTATGGTACATCCATAAAACAGAATACCACCAAATCTTACATAATGACATGGAACACACTTTTAAGATACATTGTTAAGCGGGAAGAAAAACAAAGCAAGATGTAGAAAAGTGTATTAAGGTATGCTCTAAGGTATGCTCTATATGGGAGAAAAAAACATATATATAAGTGACTGCTTATATACACAGAGAATCTCTTTGGAGGGTAGAAACCAAACTCATTGACTACATCCCAGGAGGGGAACTGGTTGCTTGCGGAACTGGAGTTAAAAGAATACTTTTAATGGAACTCTTTTGTACTTTTTTAATTTTATGCACTAATGAATTATTATTACCTATTAGGAAAACACAATTTCTTAAACTTTTTAAAATACTTTATGGGTAATAGAGAACAAATATCTTGAAGGAAGTAGCAAATGATACTTTACAGCTGATGTATCAAACATTTGCAGAAAACATCTGAAACTCTATCTCCCCTTTTAAATCTACAGAGGCTATAAATTTTGAGAGGATAAATGGTTTAGCTTCTAAGTTTACTAAGAGAGTTAATAGTTGTTGTTTTTTTTTAAGTCAACCTGATTTCTATCATTCCTCCTTCCAGTTTAAACCTGACAGTTTCAATTCAACATTTTCTGAGCATCTTACAAAGTGAATACAAAGATTAATAACATGTATGACCTGATAAATGGTTTGACAGATGTATGTAATAAACGGTAAAAGACACCACTTTTTTTTTAACGCTTGTCATTTTCATGAACAAGAAGCAGCCTGATGTTGCTGAGAAGTACTGGGATTGAAAGAGACCAGGACTATAGTTCCATTTCTTCCCTTAATGAACCATATAACTCTCCATACACAAAATCTAGCAATCATAACACCTGGATGGCCTACCGTACTACGAAAGTGTTAGAGCAAAAGAAGATATATGTGAAACCAAAATCTTTTATCATCTGTGAAACACTTCAGAAACATAATTATACCACCCATATGAAGTTTTAGGGAGAAATACTTTATTTCACTTTTTCTTTCTCTAGCTTTCTTTGCTGAAGAGTTCTCTGCTTAGCTGAAGTTATTAGAAACAAAACTTTATTTTTATTGTTCTTTCAAAGTTAATAGATGACAAAGCCAACCCACTTGTAAAGCATTCAAAGAAAAAGGTACATTTTTACTCAAAGTTGCATATGTAAAATCCCAAACAGAGGAAAGCAGGTATTCAACTGCAACTCAAAGTTGGAGCTTACACAGCACATTAACCAAGGCCTTGATGCTCTTACAATGGAGGGTTAATGAGACCAACAGGAAACCTAGGGTGGCAGCAATAAGGGCAAAAAGGGCCAATACAGAGTGGAGCTACAAAAGTACCAACAGCTGTGGCTGTCATGCTGGTAGCCTTTCAGCCTTCTTAATGATATGCTTTGTCAGTGCTCTTAAGTTTCAAGTTGCTTGTTTAAAATCTTGCTCTATTCTTTTTTTTTTTGTTTTAATTTTTATTTAGTTTTGAGAGACAGAACGAAAGTGGGGAAGGGGCAGAGAGGGGGAGACAAAGAATCTGAAGCAGGCTCCAGGCTCTGAGCTGTCAGCACAGAGCCCAACGTGGGCTCCAACTCACAAACCGTGAGATCATGACCTGAGCCAAGTCAGACACTTAACTGACTGAGTCACCCAGGCGCCCCAAATCTTGGTCTATTCTTAAGCAATGAGAGCAATGCGTTTACCTCAGCCACCACTGATGTATACTCACGCTGCAGAATAATTCAGATGAAACAAATCCTATCTTCTACCGCTAAAAGGCTAGCAAACACGTGTGCGCGCGCGCTGCGCGCACGCGCGCACACACACACACACACACACACACACACACACACACATATATGTATCCTGCTGGCTTGGAGGTTACCCTATCACACCTTACCATCATCTCAAAGAAAGCAGTATATCAAGAATAAATGCTAACTAATGTTTGCTGGGGAGGGTAGTGACTCCAAAACTAAGATCTAAAAGTTAGATGTGTGATTTGGTTCTTTATTCATATTCAATTAAACATTTATAAAGAGCCTACAATGTTTTGCTTCTAGGCCTTTGTACATGCTGTTCCCTCTGCAGGAACCACTCTTTCCCACCCCACCCATTTGCTTCCCCACCTCACTAACCTCTCACATGTGACTTCCTCTGAGAAGACTTCCCTAGTTTTCTCCACCCCTTCCTGTGTTTCCACAGCACTCGGTTTTACCCCATCAGAGCCCTTATCACTGTGTTAATTACACAGACAGTATGTCCTTTACCCAGGACTTAATCACTGTGCTGGCACCTGAAAATGTTCCATACATACTTACAAAGCATACCAGACATTGTGCCAGATAGGGATACAAAGACAAAAAAACAAGATCCTAAATTCCCTGTCTAGTAGGAGACAAGCTAAAGCAACAATACAATATAAAATGGGCTACGATGGAGGCATGTACAGGATCTCAGAGGCATAAAGAGCACTAAGTCACCCTGGAAGCAGGATGAGTAATAATGAAGAAAGAAATGGAAAGAGGATATGCCTAAATTAAGCCTGCAAGATTAAATAAGAGCTAATCAGTGAAGAAAAGAGAAAGGATAATCATTCCAGACAGGAGAAAAACAAGAGCAATAGAAAACAAGGTGGATCTGAGGAACTGCAAGTAGTTTGGGATGTACAGTGGTTCTCAAACCTTAGCATGCATCATAATCACCTGGAGGGCTTATTAACATACAAGTTGCTAGACCCCACCCCCCAGTTTGTGATTCAGTATGCCTGGAATATGGCCCAAGAATCTGCATTTCAAACATTTTCAGGTGACACTACTACTTCTAACCCCTGGGACAACACTTTGAAAACCACTAGAATAGTGGAACACAGAGGGCATAAGAAATAGCAGTAGACAAGTTCAGAGCAATGCGATGGGGTGAAGGGGGTTAAAAACTATATACTCTATACCAAAGAATTTGGCACTAAAGAATTTTAACCAGAGAAGTAAGTTTAACTTCAGAAAGATGGTAATAACAGCTAGTATTTATAGAGCACTGGATTTTATGTATTCTGTACTGTCCAGTAACTATTAGACATATGGCTATTTCAGTTAAATTAAATTAAATTAAAGTTCTTTAGTCAAACAACCACATTTCAAGAGCCACATATGGCCAGTGGCTACTGTAGTGAGCACAGACATAGAACATTCATTCCATCATCACACAAAGCACTATTAGACAACACTGATACATATTAACTCATTAAATCTTCAAAACTTCATTTTGAGATAGGTACTGTATTATCTCCATTTTATAGAAAGAAATGTGGCAAAGAAAAATTAAGCAAATTACCCAAGGCCATAAAGCAAGTGCTGCCAATATGGGATGCAAACCCAGATGGTCTGGTTCTTGGGCCTGTGTTCTTAATCACTTCTTAACAAGATCATTCTTGGCAATAATGTGGACTGGAGGGAAAGGATACTGGAGGAAGGAACACCAATGAGGAAACTACTGAGGTAAATCAGGAGAGAAATGACAAGGACCTGCACTGAGAGAGTAGCAGCTGGAATAGCAGTTAATTAAAAGACGTTAAAGAAGCAGAAAAGACTGGGGGCAGACTAGAGCTGAATCCAAAAGAAGTGCAAGTGAAGTGTAGAAGATAATACCAAAGTTTCTTTTAGGAATCAGAGTCAATATCAATGTCTTGTACCACAGTAAGAAATCAAAAGAACAAGTTGAAGGTGATAAATTCCATCTGGGTCATCACTGAATTTGAAATGGCTGAGAAAAGACACTACACTGTGGGATATACAAGTCTACAGCTCAAAAGAGAGGTCTGGATTATGAATTTAGTCATTAGTATAGTGAAAGTTAAGTCTAGACAGAACTCAAATGGTTGAAACAACAAGTAGGCACAGATCAGGACCTTAGGGAGTCCAATATATAAGATTCAGGCAAAAGATAAGGAGCCAGTAAACTGAAAATAATCAGAAAGATGCAGAAACAGACACCTAGCAAAAAATTATCCCAGAGGTCAAGGGAGGAGAGAATGGTTAACAACCATAAATGCTGCAGAGAAGTCAGGTAACATAAAGACTGAAAACTGTCCATAAGAGCTGTTTCCAATGGTGCTCTAGGCCAAAGGGCAGATTGCAACAGATATGGAATGAATACAGACTTTTTCTCAAGGAGTTTCAAAATGAAGGGAAGACAATAGAGTATAGATGTAGAGAAGGATTTGGAGCAGTGTTTTTGTTTGCTTTTACTCTAATTTGATGGGAGAGACTTCCCCATGTTAAGGGGAAGACTGGGAATATTATTGATGGAACAAAGCCCCCGAGACAGGAGAGAACAGATTCCTATACACAGAGAGATGAGCTCTAGACAAGACACTTCTTTTATAACCTCTGAAAAGGTAGCAAAGGGGGTAAAATACATACAGACGTATGTAGGTTTGTGTGGGAGGGGTATAAACTGAATGAGCTCATATGGCCAGAGAGATTCCATTCTGTGAAGGAGAATACAGGAGGGTCAGCTGACGATGAGAAAAGCGAAAGGGCTGGAGGAAATACTGAACTGCTGCAGAGAGAACACACTAAAGACACAGACATACATCCCAAAACAGAACTGATTAGATGTTACAAATTTGTAAGTGGCATCCCACCACATGGTTCGTGTAATTTTCTTCAAAATGATAAACAGTCCCATAAGAAGCAGGGAGAGAAAAATGATTGGCTTAATGTCAAGTCTGGGGTTTGCCAATTGGAGGAGTAAAGCGAGTAACTGAGGTGATAAACCATAAGGCCAAGCAATTAGAAGAAAAGCATTAGAGTGGTGGGAGGGGGGCACCCATCAAACTCACACATGGAACCTTCTCCAGAATATGCACCAAATGAGACCCTGACGGGAAAAAAAGAGCAGGTGCGTAGGAGAGAAAGGTGAAACATTAGGGCACTTATGGTCAGGAAGTAGGATAAAACAAAATTTAGGTTTCCATAAGTACACTGTCCTGGTTCAAAGTGTGTTCATGAGAGTGGGGGTGAAGTATGTTGTTTCATGAATTTGTCTGAATTTCGATGATTAGGTAAAAAGCATCTGCTTCTGTCCTAACCCCCTCAGCAAGTTCAAATAGAGGGTTTTCAACCCTGGCTGTACTGAAGATGCACATGGCGACCTCAAAACAAAACAAAATTTTAAAAATCTCATATCTGGGCCCCACTGCTAAATTTAACTGCCCTGGTGTCTATTTTTTGAGGCTCCTTGGGTCAAAAATGGATTTAGTATCACTGCTTTAGATTTAAGTTACAAATTTAAGTAAGAATTTACTGGCATGAGAAGAAATTAAATAACTAAAGCAGGAAAATGGTAAAAGAGGATCTAAACCCTAAGTCAGATATTTAAAGATATGCTCAACAGAAAAGTTGGGAAACCACCCTAAAGCACAGCATCACACTCAACACACAAAAAAATTTAATAATGTTTCTAAGGGTTCTGTTACAGGTTCTAGAAAACTCAGGAGTTAAATGCTTCACTGTAGCCAATGAAAGAAAAAGAAAAACCTGCAGTCTACTAAGCAGAAAGAATTGAAAACCAACTTAACAGCACCTCTCCAGGTCAACTACAGTTCACAATTCCCTGGAGGAAAAAGCAGCCTATAATATAAGCATGATAACATCACCCCCCACCCCTTGCCACACACACACGGAATCTCTACCTTCTGCACGAAAGGTAAATGGCAAAGGAATCAGCTGTCTTCTTTCACACATACAAAAATTTTAAGTTTTTTAGCTGACAGATTTTCTTTCCACGTCATTTTCTCCCTAATCAGTTTTACCAATAATCTTAAAACCACCCAGTTATTGTATAAATAACTGTCTCCAATCTCAATCTTTATTTGCCATTACCGTAACGCACTGCAAAATTTTACCACAAAGTAAAATAATGCAGAGATGAACTGTTAGTCAAAACGACCAAAAAAGACAAACATAATCTGTTTGCTGCCTTCTCTTTTAAGGTTTGTTTCCTATTACAAATCATCACCCAGAATTAAGATTCTATGTATACATAACAATGCATGGTAGACTCTACATTTGTTTTCCCCATATTTAATGACTTTAATAAGAATTACTTCATTAATAGAAAAGCTTGTACCTTTCTATCTCAGTCCTAAACATTTTAAGTTCTAACCAATTATCCAAGTCACTCCAAAGATCTATGTTGTCAACTTTCTGAAAATCAGACTTAACTATAAGCAGACCTTTTTTTTTTCTTTCAAAATTCAAGTACTTTCTCTTCCAGCATTATGGCAGCTCAACATGTTCTTCTGATACATACCTAAAAACAGAGGACCACTTTCTAATTCCTCTAATGTGGACCATAAGAAAGCAGTCTTTTACAAAACGATAAAATATTGCTTCAACTTTCAAGAATGTACAGCTATCTTCAAACACTGAAACAAGCTGATTTACATATTTGTGGTTTATAAAAACCACCAAAACTCTCTAGACCAGAGTTTATTCTATGGTTTCCATTAAGAAATACATTATTTTATACTTGTTGCTCTCTAACACTTTAAAGCAGTACTACAGCCTAATGAAAAAAAAAGCAAAGAACTGAGAAGGGTCTGACCACTTTCTCCCAGATTAACCTGCTGCATGGCACTGAACTAGACACTTAAATCTCTTTAACCCTCAATTTCTCTATTCATGAAATAAGATTAGAAATACTGTTATCCAAGACTGTTACTGGCTCAAAATTCTACAAAATGCAAAAGATTCTTTTTTTCAAAGAATTTATCTGTACTTTGTAAGCATAATATAATCCAAGTATAAAATATACCTAACACCATAGCTAGACTTATTTTTCCTTAGGTCTTTTTTTTTTTTTTTTTAATTGCCAGCAGTTAAAAACTATTTTGACCCAGAATGGCATTCTGCAAATTGAAATACTACACCACTATAATCCCTATGCTTAATTTCAACCCTTAACCAAATAATACCATATTACAAACAGTTTCTTTGCCTGTTCCCTAATGAAGTTGAGAGTAGTTCTTTGGACTTGAATTTACAGTTATGTACAGTGCTGATGAAAGCCATCTGTCGGGAACTATGACTTTCCTGTCAAAGGAAAACACCAGAAGAAGCAGTCTAGATTTTCCTGGGAACCAGCTGCAGCTGAATGAGTCCTAATCCTGCTCCAGCTGGGAAAAGCAGAAGGG
This sequence comes from Panthera pardus, assembly GCF_024362965.1. NCBI lineage: Eukaryota > Metazoa > Chordata > Mammalia > Carnivora > Felidae > Panthera > Panthera pardus. Next base: position 40,987,601 of record NW_026526688.1, on the reverse strand, counting down.
TGAAGTCGCTACAGGTCTAATTCATCTGCTGCAGGTCCTTTGTGAACTGACTCCACCCATAAGTAGCCAATTGGTAAACAACTTTACCAGAAGGAGGCTCTTAATTCCTATGCATAACAATCATTTGTTTCTTTAAAAATGTTTAAATCAGAACATGAAAAGTATTCATTATTCTAATTTTAACACTTCCCAGTTCACTTTTAAAAATCTTCTTAATTCTACTTTAACCAGCCAACATGGCAGCCAGATTCAGTCCTCTTATATAGCTAAGATCCAAGTCAGTATAGAAAATATACTTTCTCCAATACTGTAAATAGAAAGAAAAAAAATCCTATTATCTATTTGCTTTCATAATATTAAAGATAAGTGTAATATAAAAAAACACTGGCTCATATGTCAGGATGAACTAAATAAAAAACAGGCAGCAAAGACAAGAAGATAATGTATTTTGCATACATTTTCCATTTGGTGTTTTATGAGAAGCCATAATGAAAACCTGTATTATTAAATGTTATTAAATGGCTATTATATATATTACACCTATAAAATTTAACCATCTCAAATTCTTCTGAGCCTTCAATAAGAAAACATGTCAAAGCACTCAGAACAGTACTCAATGCATTGTTAGCCCTTTAACAAATGTTAGCTATTAATAGGTTTCTATAAGCAACTGCTTACATTCCCTTGGCCTACTGATACAGGGCAAAGAAAGGTCAAAATGGTTAGATCCTCTAGGTCCTATTCCTGAAGCACTTTGTAGTATCTGATGTCTTCATTAATTTCTTCCCTTTATTTCATCAATTTATTAGAAATTAGTCCAAAAAAAAGTAGAGTGCTAGTAACTGTTAAGTGTAAGAAAAATGTTTAGGTTGTGTGCATTGGCTAGGTATAGAAGTTTTGATTAGCAATGGCTAAACCAAAGGTTGCTTTAGTAGCTCAAATTTTCTTTCAAGGGTGTGTCATGGACTGAAAATTACCAAAACACACAGAGCTCACAAGCTAACTAGAAGACCAAAAATTACCTGTACAGTTGATTGAATTTAAATAAATACTGCATTATAAATATATCTCTGCCTGAATTATTTTTAAATTTCTGGGTTGTTTTTTTTTTTTAAATAAGAACAAGTCTGCTGAGACAAAGTCAATTCCTAACCCCATTTATATTTAATCTACCTCGATAAATTGTTAGTAACAAATTTTTATTTTTTATTTCTAGCCAGCTTTTCCTCACAGTCCAATTAGAGTCACCGAAAATTGATGTAGCATCAATCTTACTATAAAGGCCATTTCCAAATAGCTAAATCAAAGCTTTATTATTCTTAACTCAGTGTTTTCAAATATGAAAACATATTTGCATCCCTACATCAAAAATCTAAGTTCCTGTCAAAGTCCCATTTATTCTACAAATTTAAAATGTCAAATTCCACTAAGAAAAATAATTTGGATTCAGTATACTAAGAGTTTACTGTACTGACGTAACTTAGAAGGTTTTAAATGTATCGCTTGATCTTTCTACTCTAAGTTACCTAAATATGGTAATAACTAAACAATAACATTAGTTGACAATACTTTCTCTTCCCTTTCCAATTGTAATGCTTCCGCAAATTATAACTCTGTTCCACAATACTACTCCACAAAATAACATTTCAATGACATGGTTAATTATCATTAAGAGTACAGTTTTCTGGACTAGTAAGAAGGAACATAAGCTAGATTTTTCTGTGTGTAAAATGAACCCAGAAATTTGATATCAAGGTGAAAATTATTCCTGAAAAGGTTCCTTCCAAGACTCACTGTCTAAAGATAATTTTTTTTGGTGTTTATTTATTTTTTTAGAGGGGTGGAGGGGCAGAAAAAGAGGGAAAGAGAAAGAATCCTAAGCAGGGGGACTCGGGGACTCGATCTCATGAACCAACAGTGAGATCATGCCCTGAACCAAAATCAAGAATCAGATGTTTAACCAACTGAGCCACCCAGGTGCCCCTAAAGATAATTTTTTAATTAATTTTTTTTTTTAACATTTATTTATTTTTGAGACAGAGAGAGATAGAGCATGAATGGGGGAGGGGCAGAGAGAGAGGGAGACACAGAATCAGAAGCTGGCTCCAGGCTCTGAGCCATCAGCCCAGAGCCTGACGCGGGGCTCGAACTCACGGACCGCGAGATCGTGACCTGAGCTGAAGTCGGACGCTCAACCGACTGAGCCACCCAGGCGCCCCAAGATAATTTTTTAAATAGACCATCACAACCTCAAATAATACAGCCCCACCCAAGAAACATCTCATTATTTCTGAGATTCACAATGCTTAATTGATATGACAAAAAAGAATGTATAAACTAAAAGCTGTATTTCATAAACTAAAAAATAATTCCAAAAATATTTATTTCACATCTCTCTACCTTAATCCTCAACAAGACCTAAATCCTAAATTCATTGTTCACGGTAGGCATCTAAATGTTTGTTATATGAATAAATGAAATAAATGAACAAATTATCTTACAGTAAAATCTTTCAAAAGCAAATAAATTTTCAAAAAGCAAATTGTTATTTAAGCCAGTGTCACACTATCACTCTCACCTATATGCCACAATTCAAGGGAAAGCAACATTTGGTCCAAAATGAAAGCACTCTACTTACAACCATGCAACAAATCCCAAAGTGCAAATTAGAAAATTTCAGTGATAAATAAAATGAAAATTAATAAGCACAGAAATTATCTTTAAGAGAAATAAAATGTCATGTAAACAAAATTATTTTTTTATAGATCTCAGGCACACAAAACTAGATTTTTCATAATCTTTGGTTTCTGATACATTCTTATCACTGATTCAAAGTCAGTTTTAGAATTCATTCTATGATAGAAAGAGAAAAAAAGGACACAAACCAAGAAGGGGTAGGAGGTAGAAGGACATATGGCCTTTCATAATTAGAGAATGTGCTATGGAATTAACACCAAAAATATTCACAACTGTGTACCTGAGTGCAGTGTCAGGCACTGTATGTAACAACTCCCAAGAGGCAGGAGGTAGCTAAAGCTGTTACAAAGACTGGAGCCAGACTGCCCAAGTTCAAATCCCAGCTTTGCCACTTAATATCTCTGCGACTTAGAGAAATTAGTAAACCTCTTTTATGCCTCAGTTTCTTCACTTGTAACATAACAGTACCTACTTCATGGATATGTATGAGAATTAAATGAGTTAATAGATGTATAGCTTTAAAGTAATGTGTGGCACATAGTAAACACATCAAGTTAAATACACTTACCATAAACTACCACAACCCTAAAGCTAGCTCAGAAATTTCCCTTACAACATAGATTAAACTTTTAGATCATAGTATCCCATGGATTTTCCTATTTATCAGTGTGAAAACACACTTAAGTTCAAGTGTGTTCACAAAAACTCTTAAAAAAAAAAAGAACTACTTCTACACAGCTGATCCCACAAAAAGCAGCAAACACTACTCAGTTGCTGAAAATCTAACATACAATTCTACGGTTCCTTCCAAAGGCTGGTATCTCCAAGCAATAAAAGTTAAACATTGATACAGAAAAAAATAAAGAGGAACTTGAGATAATGCCAATTCAGTTCCAGAGTGCCTGGCCCACAATAGGTACTCACTCAATAACCATTTGCTGAATTAATTAAGGCCTAAATGTGAAAGTACTTCTGGCCTATCTTTTCCTTTCTCCATCACTGTCAAATACACTCTGTATAATTTTTTTGAGAATATCTAGGTTCATAACAGCAAACCAATCAATTTTTAAAAGAGAAAGGAAAGTACGTAAAATACAATAAAAAGAACAAACATATAATCTGTTCAGAGGAGTAATTCCTCACCATATTATGATTTTGAATGTGAGCTTTTCTTATCTTTGGGGGAAGTCACTCAGGAAATTCACTACTTAAAATAAAACTATTTAAAAATATATAGCAGATCTCATCAACTCTAACTCCATAGATATCATAAAATTAGTTTTTAATTCAGACCCATACACATATATAGAAGTCTATTCAACAAAACTCAAAATACATTCTTAAATGTATACTCCAAATTTAGTTACTTCAGTTAACAACACTATATATTACAGTTATGTAACCTAAAAGATATTTCTAACTAAAGTCAACCAACAAATCTCTACTGGATTAAGCTTTTTTTTTTTTTTTTTTAAATATAGAGGTCTCAGCCCAACTGCAAAATAAGATGGTTCTCAAGGTCCCCTTTCAAAAGTAAAATCCCAGGGTGACAAAACTTACATTTGTCCCATAGTGCACTATACTGGCTACCTTTTAAAAATACATACACAATTGATACTTTATATATGCCTAATATTTTCAAAAATTAAAATATCTAATTCAAGCAAGGGAAATTATAGTAAAAGCAAGCACCCAGGTGTTCTGGCAAAAAATTTATAATACCTAATTCACTGATATAACACTGAATTCATTCTAAACTATAAATTGTTTCCCGTTTCCATGCAGTTAACCTGTAAATCATTTGGTAACAATTTTTGGAATCAACCATTACATTTCACTTAACTTCAGCCATATGTGATCAGAAACAGCTCTTACAGTAAGAGTTCTTACAGCACTGGACTACAGAGTAAAGCATTTCAGTTATTTGTCCACCTTGAAATTTTAATACCACACTTTTAAATAAAATGCTCAAATGACACACAACCATTCTAACAGAATAATTTCAAGAGTAATAATGGTTAAGATAATGTTTCCATTTCAAAGTTCACAGGGAAAATTGAACCTTAAAATAGATCTCTAAAACTTCATCAAAGAAAAATACTGTTATTTTTCGTTGCTATTTAAACAAAAATCTATAGCTGGGTTACTAACTGCAATAAATTTAGACTGAACCTCAAGTATTTTTAAACACATTCAGTGTTAACTTTACAATCTTCTCATCCTAGCTTCCATGATCTTAGGCAAAATAAAGATTATTTTACTATTGTATACTAAAATGTGCATTAAGTACTACCACTCTCCCCACAACTACAATTCAGAACACTTGAAATAAATTCACAGCTAAGACACTAGGTCAATGTAAAAAACTGCTACTGACAAAATTCTCTTCATCTCCTAATATCTATTGAAAGGCCAAAATTTGCTGTTTCTTAGCATACTTTTTTAACTGCACAAAATAACAGCATAAAACACAGCACATTACCACTGTGTACCAAAACTCCCACAGAACTTTAGGAATATAGGATACTTTTTCCTGACCCATGTAGTTACACCACTCATAAATAACACTTAGGACTTCATCATATGCAAAGAATACATGACAAAAAGTTAGAATACGACAAAAATAAGAATTGATAAATTTGCTTAGCTACAACTACGGATGAGTCAGGAGACTCAGTCTCACTCCTTCCTAATGGTAATGTGCAAGAAAAAAGAAAAAAAGGAAAAAGGTTCTTAGAGTCACCTGCTTGTTTCAAATCCAAGCCTCGAACATTTAGGAGTGCTCATCAACTTCCAGCAGTAAGATATTCTAAGAACTTATAACAGCCTTAAAGTTGAATGCTACTTTTAAACTCTAAATCTGTTCTTTTCGGTACATCAATACACTCTGAATGTCAGGTGTCAAATATTTCAAAGTATCAGGGCAACTGGTATCTACTGAATTCCAACAACTTACCAATAAAAAACCAAAGATGATCATTCCCTAAGTCCCCAAACGCAAAACTTGAACATAACTTCTACATACTTCCTAGAAACATGACTTTGTAGCATGCTATATCTTCAGCTCTATGAACACTGATGCGTATACCACTCTTACCTTATCCTTTTCATGTGGAAGGAGTGACACTGGAGGTAAAGAGGAAAGAGACTCACAACTCTCTTTCCCATCCACACTGGTTGCTTTAGTGTTGAGCCGATAAAGAGGTCCATCTTTAAGGAGTCTGCCGTGGCCAACGGCTCGTTTAATAGCCAATCGTAACTGCTGGTGAAAGCCAGAGGCAGCGCTGCCTCCAAATAATGCAGACACATCCTTCTGACCTTTCAAAAAACGTTCAATGCTTTTCAAAGTTGAGCCACTGGACTCTGCCAAGCCCTCAACTGCCCGCTTGATCAGTTTATTCCAATCTACGTTTTGTTTATTATCCAATTTTCCATGGTTTCGGGGTTTAGGAAGTGCTATTCGCCCAGGATTATCAGGATCTTTATAGGAATTGAGTCCTTTATTTGAGACTTTTAAAATTGTTCCATCTTTAACACTCAACTCCAATTGTTCTAAAACAGTTTTACGATCCAAGCCATGGGATGAAGACACTGCATTGCATATCCTTTCTTCTGAAGGACGCTGTTTTTGCTTCTTCACTTTTTTGATGGCCTCCAAAATCCACTCCGTATACAGCGGGTTAGCGAGTTTTACCATGGTGAAGGATTCTGTATATCCATAGAGTCGTTATCCCTTATCCTGATGCTGAGTAAGTTTTATACCATGGAAAACAACATTCTCGGAAGCTGGGAACCAGTTAACCATAGCATACAAGTTTTCTGGCCTGAGTCCTTCCTCCTTGCACAAAACAGAGTGCCTCCTCACTTTTACTTTAGAAACCAAAACAACCTGTTATTTGAAATGTCTTCAAATTTCCCAATAAATTTCTCAATAGCACCACACATGGGTCTCTTCATGAACTTGTAAGAACTCAAGAACATCTCATTCCCAGCAGAAAAATGTGCATCTTATGCCTGAAAAACAATTAAAACAAGATCAGTTTCCTATCAAGTCCCACTTTGTAAATAAGCTATAAATGAAACATCCTAATCTTTAAAAACAATCAAATAGCAAATGTTTATTGAGCACCTGTAGAGTTTTAACAAGTTTCTATCAACATTCTGAAACAATTATGTATGTAAGTATGTAAAGGATTGGAATAAAAATGAAAAAAAGATGAATAATTAGGATACAACAGGTATATAAGATGAGATATACTATGAATGACCTTAGGCTACAACTAACCAGAGGGGTGCTGACTATTCTGTACTCCACAATCTCTGCTCACCAGTCTATGAATTCAAACTCTTCCTTGTCATCTTTCCCCAAGAAACTATTCAGCACTTCAACAAGTATCTGGATTAGTAGAAAGAATCCTGCAATGAAAGTAAGAGTGAATCTTTCATCTTTCAAAATTCCAGACATTCAGACTGCATAAAAACAGTCAATAAAATAAGGAAGAAAACCGTTGAGAAAATTTTAACTATTTTATATTAAAAAAATACTATTTACACAGATCAAGTTCATATTTTAAGTAAACACTGCAAATGGAAACAAAAATATTGAAAATCATCAAGTGTCAGAAGTGCTTAAAGAATTTTAAAATAATCCAATTTCATTCAAATTTCAAGAATAACATGCTGATAGCTTCTCCTAAACCAAACTAAAACACTAATATTCAATATAACGGCAGGAATAACAACTGTCAAAATGTTCATAACCGAGCTACAGATACAGCAACTAGAAATGAGAAAGGCCCAGAATCACAGGGTTCAAATGCACACACATGTCAAATGCACAATATTGCCTGTCGGCAGGTCTAAAGAGAAGATCTCATAGATTCAAGATTTCTGTCCTGAAATGAACGTGAAAGAGTAAAACACAAACACATAAATACATTGCCTCTCCAGGATCAAAGTCAATATTCTTCTTTCAGACAAAAGAATCTGGCAGATACAGATCTTTTTAAAAATCACCAAAATAACGAATTCTGAAACCAATTAACTTCTTTGCTTCCAAAAATAAATGTAACTTACGTGATTTTTAGGACGTCTGCTCTTATTCTGAGAAGCATTTACATTACACCCTAAAAAATTATATGAAAAATGGCTCCCGCAGCAATTATTCTTAAAATTAATATTAAAACCAAAAGCAAAACAGATATTAGAAAAGCTACAGTGCTATAAACTCTGATAGGAACGAAAAAGGCTGAAGTAAACACTCAAACTTGAGCCAAGATTTATTTTTAAATTAGCTGGCTAAAAAGAAGCCCCCTGAGAGAGCTATGCTTCATTCTGGTGAGAGTCTCCAGAGGATAGAAATCATAGTATTATTACTCCAAGAACGTTCATTACGTAGGCATTAACGCTAAACTGAAGGAGAAGCTACAATCTGAGTTTAAGAAGCCGAGAACGTCCTAATTGATTATGCTCGCAGGTGAAAGAATGAATGACAGCTACTCATTGTCTCTCAGGCCAGGGTTTTCGGTCTTCAGACAGTAAAGAGCCTGCAGACTTGAACTTTAACTCTCTGAAAGTACACCAGCGGCTAGAGAAAAACTACTCCTTGCTTCCGACAGTCCTTCCCCGGTCTGGATTCCCCACCCCCAAACACATCTTCGCGCTCTCTTTTTAAAGAGCGAGAAACTTTAAAAACTTCAAACTGCACAACCCTGCAGCTTGCCAACGGGTAGCTTCGCCGTACCCATCAGATGGAAACAGAACCCAAAGACTAAGTTAACAATGAAATCACGTGAAAGAGTTAAGAGCAATGTATCTCCCATTCCCGGTTCCTCCAAATCCTAAGCCCCACAGAGGCCGATTCAAAGGAGGCGTTTGGGGCACGCAGGCTGCCCAAGAAGCCTGACAGGTCCGGCAGCTCCCGTCCAAACCGGCCGAAGGTTGACAGGCAGCCGCCGCTTCCCCTCCCAGCGCAGGGGCTGACAGCCCGACAGACACAACACCACACGTGCTGCCTCCTCCGCACCACAACACCCGCCAGCCTGTCACCCCCACTTGCAGCCTCAGCCCCGCTCGGATCTCCGCGCACCCGGCCGGAGCCGGAGAGCGAGCACCCGGGAGCGCGGGCAGCAGGGGCCGCGCCCGGCCTGGGGCAGCGAGCGGCCGGGCGCAGGTGGGGCCGGGGCGGTGGGCGCGCCCCCGAGGGAGAGCGGGCTCGCCGGCACAGCCCAGCCCGAGGCTCCGCGGCCTGGGCCGCTCTCCGCCCGCCCACCCGCCGGCTCCCCGGGGCTGGGCCCGGCCGGCGGGCGGGCGGCGGGGGCGTTGGGCCCGCGAGCGCCGGGCCGGCGGGCGGCGCGCGGGCCGCAAGGCGGGGGGAGCCGGGCGCCGGCCGGGCGCGAGGGGGCGGCCTCGGCGCCCCAGCCCGAGGCCTGGCGCAGAGCAGCGGGAGGCGGCGCAGGCCGCGGCGGGGCCTGCAGCGGCCCGCCGACCCCGCGAGGCGGCGGAGCCGGCTCCGGAGCGGCTCGGCCTCGGGCTCGACGGGCAGGGGCAGTCGCCGGTGGCTCCTCGGCTACTTACCGGGGGAGAAGAGAGCCGGGATCCCGGAGCCCCGGGCCGGACCGCGGAGATGCCCCAAACTGACACGGCCGCCATCTTGGAGACAGTGAGCTCCGGCCGGGGGGAGGGGAGGCGAGGCGGCGGAACAGCCGCGGGGGGAGGGGAAGCGTCGCGAGGGAACGGCTGCCTGGGGGAGGGAGCGGTAACAGCCTGGGAGGGAGGCGTGGGGGAAGGAGAAGGGGGAGCACGAGAGGGGGGCGGGCGAGGAGCGGGAAGAGCTGCGCCGAGAGCCGGGAAAGGCCGGAGGGCGGGGCGGGACAGGAGGGAAGAGCCGGCCGGGCAGGTCACGTGGGGCCGGTACAAAAGGCCAAAGCCAAAGTGGGAGGAGGACCTGATGGGGCTGGAGGCCAAGAACTGGGGGTTCCTTCTTGTCTTTCTCACGCGGTTAGGTCAGGCAGATAGCGGGAAAAGGAAATGGTGTATCCCCATTACACAGCTGGGGAAACTGAGGGCAGGCGCATGGGTGGGGTGGCTTCAGTATGGCACGGAAATCCGGTAGCCAGACTATCTGAACTCCTGATGATGTCTGTTTACAGTTAGCAGATCCTCCCTCCCCACTTCTGTGCTCACACCCCACTTCCACAGTAACTCTCCCGGAACCCGAGGTCAAGAGCTGGGGGAGCAGGGAGGGGACAAAGAGCGGGGAGGAAGTTGCCTCCCTTTATCATTCCCTTTTGGCTCCCATCGCACCCCACACATGTCACCCTACTGTAGGAAAAAGAGTAGGTGCAATGAGGAGGGAGGAGAGGGTGGAAACTTAGACACCCGTGTGAAGCCCTTTCACCACAATGACTTCATCCTCCCCACATCCGAGAGGCTTGTTGGACCTTACCAAGTCGTTTTTAAAAGAAACAGCAAAGACTCAGGTCCAGTGACTTACACAAGGTCACACAGCTCTTTTGTGGCACACATCTGAGTTTCAAGGCTTGATCTCTTTTGTTCCAGTGCTTGTCTTCTTCTACCCATTCCTTATGCAGAATTTCTCTTTTCCAAATTGAAAGCTGAACCACGAACTGGCACCTTTCATGGCCTGTCTTCTGGTGGTATGTACGTTTCTTTGTCTTATCTCTCATCTAGTAAACTCCTTGAGGCAGAGATTGAGTCATATGTTGTTGTTTTTTTTTTTTTTTTTCTGCAGTAAATGACAAAAAGACATACTAAATGCTTAATAATTCTTAGTGGAAGTGTATTCCTGCTACTGGACTTTTAACTGCTGTGTACCCCTCTGTATAAACTGTCCTCCCCATACCTCATGTTATCTCAGCGTTCCCTTGTAAAACCACCCTCTCACTCACTGCCTTAGTTTTAATGTGTATCTCCTTTCTGAACTCTTATAGTATTCACCATTTGCCCTATTCCTTTGGCACTTGATACATTGCTCTTGCGTACATTTAATGACTCTATTCCCAAACATATGCTCTTCTGCGATGCCTCTTTGCATCTCCAGCAGCATAGTCTTGTACAAGCAGTACAGACTAAAAAAAAAAAAAAAAAAAAAAAAAAAAAAAAAATTAGAGGCGCCTGGGTGGCTCAGTTAAGCCTCCAACTCTTGATTTTGGCTCCGGTCATGATCTCACGTTCCTGGGATGGGGCTCTGCACTGACACCACGGAAACTGCTTGGGATTCTATTCTCTCTCTCTCTCTCTTCCTCCCTACCCCGCACTCACTAGCTGTCTCAAAATAAATACACATTTAAAAAAATGTTGCTAGTGAATGAAAATTTTTTCAGCCACTAAAAAAAGATGGAATTTTTACCCCCAACACAAGCCCTGCCTTGTTTATTCCTGGACCTCTACTTTCCTTTCTCTATAGCTTTTCTCCATTCCAATCCTTAGCCTTATTGTTCTACACTACAGACTGTCTAGATCATTCAGTAATAACATAACATATATCTTCAGATGATAGCCCAGCCAACTCAATATCCAGTACCGACACTGATAACTAAGTGTGGTGTGGTGAGATTTACTGAATCACCATTCATCACTTATATCCAAGCCATATCCCCAAATGAGGAGAGAAATTTGGGGACACAAGATAATCTATAGAAAGGATATTTTCCATCTTGGATGAATCAGACAGATGTACTCTCAGGTAAAATGGGAGCCATTGTAAAGGAAATACATCCAGGAAAAAAAAAAAAAAAAGTAGTGTTGGGTGGAGGGGAAAAATGAGTTCTTCATTTGAAACTTGTATGTGGTCTTCACAAGAAAAACAATACAGAGATGAGTTGTGTTTGCTTTGGACAATTTGAAAGAAAACTAACTCATAGCCAATCCTGTGAAAAGACCAAACTGGAGTTTAGGCACACAGTAGCAAAAATTTAAAACTATTTGCAACAACAAAACACAGTTTAGCATTTCAAAAAGCTTCCATAGAGAATCTTTGCTTTTACATTTGCATAATGTAATGGTGCATTCAGGTCTTCTCAAAATAAAAGTTTTGCAACAAATATTAAAGTCCTCATCTTTTGCATGTTAAACAACAACCCCAGACTTGAAAGGACAGTTTGTCTCTTTTGCTTTTTTTTTTTTTAACATTTACTTATTTTTGAAAGAGAGAGAGACAGAGCACTAGTGGGGAAAGGGCAGAGAGAAGGAGACACAGATTCCAAAGCAGGCTCCAGCCTCTGAACTGTCCTACGGAGCCTGACACGGGGCTCGAACCCATGAACCGTGAGATCATGACCTGAGCTTAAGTCAGATGCTTAACTGACTGTGCCACCCAAGTGCCCCCAGTTTTTCTTGGTTAAACTTTATGCAGAATTCAGCCTTGTGGCATTGGCAGCTGAAAGTTACTTACCTCTTCCACATTTTGCTCTGGGAGTTCTGACTTTTCAGTTGTATTTGTTAACTACATTTTACGCAGAGTTAAGCCAAACCTAAAATTGGAGAGCTGTTCTATCCTTGTTTCAACAGGAAAAGCTTTAGTCCATTTATATTTAATATAATTACTGCTGTATTTGGATTTATACATGCCATCTTACTAGGTATTTCCTTTTGCCCACTTATTTACATTCCTTATTCTGTTCTTTCTTGCCTTCTTTTGAATTAAAATATTTTCAATATGCCATTAATCTCCTCTATTAACTTCTTAATTACACATTCTCCTATTTTTTTAAATAACTATTTTTTTTAATCTTTATTTATTTTGGCAGGGGAGGGCAGGGGCAGGGAGAGAGGGAGACAGAGGATCCAGGGCAGGCTCTGCACTGACAGCAGAGAGCCTGATGCAGGGCTCGAACTCACAAACTGTTACATCATGACCTGAGCTGAAGTAGGACATTTAACAGACTGAGTCACCCAGATGTCCCTTAATTACACATTCTCTTAGAAGTCTTACATTACAACATGCCTGTTTTACTTATTACACTATATTATAAATGACTACTTTTACCACTTCCCCAAGAATGCTAAAACCTTAGAATACTGTGCTCCCACTTACCCCTTCCTCTTTTTTGTTTATTGTTGTTATGGATTTTAATTGCACATATATTTTAAGCCATGCAAGATTTTATAATCAGTGTTCTGTACAGTCAGTACTCATTATGCTTACCTACACATTTACCCATTATTTACACCTTGTTCCAATATGCATTTATGTGCTTCTGAATGGAATTTTTGCCTTGTGTTTGAATAATTCTTGTGTTCAGAGCAGGTCTGCTGGTGACAAGTTCTCTCCATTTTTGTTTGCCTACAAACTTCATTTTATCCTTAATATATTTACTGAGTATAGTAATTCTAGTTTAGCATTCTGATTTAGCAAGTTTTTCCCCCCAGCACTTTGAAGATGTCCTCTGGTTTTCATCATTCCTTTGTCACTCCTTTGAAAAATAACATCTTTTGGGGTGCCTGAGTGGCTCCTTGGTTAAGCATCAGACTTTGGTTCAGGTCATGATCTCACAGTCACAACACTGAGCCCTGCATTGGGTGAGCTCCAGCCCCACTTCAGGTAAACCCCACTTCTCTCTCTCTGTCTCTCCCTCCCTCTGTCTCCCTCTCTGTCCCCTGTGGGATTCTCTCTCTCTCTGCCCCTCCCTCACTTGCACCCTCTTTTTCTCTCAAAAAGAAAGAAAGAAAGAAAGAAAGAAAGAAAGAAAGAAAGAAAGAAAGAAATGTCTTTTTTCCTCTAGCTCCTTTTAGTATTTTTTTTTCTTCAGTTTTCAACAGTTTTCCTGTGATATGTCTAGATGTGGTTTTCTTTGTATGTATCTCACTTGGGTTCTTGAGTGGGATGAGTACCTCTCATGGCATTCCTTGAATCTATGGCATAATATCTTTTACCTGTTTTGGAAAATTCTTGGTCACTATCTTCCTATCTCTCTTTTCCTTTTAGGATTTCAGTTATACATATGTCAGAATTTTTCACTCTTTACCATCTGTATTGCCTCTCATCTTTTTTGCCTCTTTTTGCATGAGTCTGTATATGATGTACCTATCTATCTAAATTTTCTCTTCAATCTGTTGAGTTCTTAATATTGGTCATTGTATTTTTAAGTTCTAGAATTTTCATATTTTTTTAAATAAAATCAATGCATTTGGAGAAATTCTCCATTTTTTTATTTATGTTCTCCACTTTTGCCTATACTTTCTTGATATATCAATCCTAGCAATTTTCAACCTCATTCTGATCATTACAATAGCTAGATCTTCTGTGGGTCTATTTCTATTGTATATACTTTCCGTTTGTTTTTGGTCATTTTGTTTTTACTGGCTCTTGGCCTGCCTGGTACTTTTTAATAGAATGCCACACATTAAGTATGAAAAATCACAGAAGCTCTGGATAGTATTACCTTTATTTAGAGAGGGTTCACTCTGTCCCTTACAAAGTAGTTGGAGTGAGACCTGAACACCTTAATCAGAAACTGAACTAACTTGAGGTTGGGTTTTGGCAAGGCTTAGTCCACCTCTGTTTTGCTGCTTTTCCTGTAGCACAACTCTGCAGGTGTTCAACTGAGAGTCCTGTGTGTTCCCTGGGGTCCTTGGCCCCAGTGAACACTCAAGTCTAATCCTTGTTTTCTCAGAACAAAAAACTCCACTCTGCTTTTCAGAGGTTTTCTGCCTGGTAGCTTAGCTTTCTTTCTCATGCATCTTCAGAATTTGGCAAGTCCCCTGTGGGAAACTAGCAGAGTATTAGGCTCGTTCACTCTCTTTTCTCCCTGGGAATCTGGCCCTTCTGGTCTTTAAGTTTTGTATCTCCATCCTTGCTTAATGGCCCAAATCCCTGCCTGTGTCTTTGCCTCCTGGGGCCTTTTTCTTTGCTCTGTTCCAAAACTCAGGTGGTCTGATACCCAGAATTTTCCTGAGGGACAAAGGTGCTAAAGAATATCATATCACCTCTAGGTTTAGATTCCCTTCTTTAAGATTGTGTCCTCTTGAGTCCTGGTTGCCTCAGCTGCTTGCTGATGCCTCCAAATAGATGTTTTATATTGTATCTGCTCACTTAATTATTTTAAGTTGGATCATTATTGGTTGGCTGTAATTACTCCATCATACTCAGAATGAGGAAAAGTTTTAAAAATGAAAAACGTCTGTCCTTCCTTTTAATTAGAAGAATGTCTGAACAAGCCTTTCCTAAAGTATCAAGATACAGTTTCCAACTGTGTGTATATCAGAATCACGTGAGTACTTTTTAATAAGTAAAGACTCCAGGATTCCATACCAGACCTATTGAATCAGAGTTTTTGAGAGTGAGATGAATTTGGCCCTCTATTTTTAAAAACTCTCCAGGTAAGAACTTCTGTTCTAACCATGATTGAATAATGGGGACTGGATTCATCCTCCCCTCAAAAACAACTAGAAAACCTGGCAAAATAAATGAAACAATGGTTTTCAGATATTGGATAACAGACAGCATAAGACAGTGATCACTAAAACATAGAGAAGTAAACAATTGAGCCATATAATTGTTCCAGCCAACTCCTTTGAGAAGGTTTCTAGGCCATAGCACAGAGAGTGGGGACCCAAGAGCTCACAACAGAGCTGAGTTGAGGAGGCTAATATCAGAACTGAGGGAGACCAAGACAGCTAACATTTGCAAGACAGACAAACAGAAAGGAAGAAGATGCATGGATACAGAATTCAGTATCTACAGAGGAGTCCTTTTGATTCTTTGGATGAATACTGATTTGTACCTTTTTGAGGAGAAACTAATTGAGGAAAAGAATCACCAAAAAAGGGTGGTGAATTACCAAAAGAATCACCAAAAAATGTAAAACAATTCCCAGAATACCCATATGGATGGAAAGAGTACCTGTTTCCAAAAGCCAGGATAGAAAAACCTTTAAACATTTATGGCCTTAGGTACAGTCCTCAGGAGGACTTAATATTATCCCTCAGTATGAATTTTTCCTATATTAAGGGCTGGTGGACAGATTTGAAGAAATAATGGCTGTAATATTCCCAAATTGAATAAAAACTATCAACCCACAAATCCAAGGAGTTCAATGAACACCAAACAGAATAAACAAAGTCACAACCACTCCAAGGCATATTTTAGTAAAATTGCTGAAAACCAATGATAAAGAGAAAAATCTTAACAATTGCCAGGGGAAAAAAAAAAAGACATGATATATATAAAGCAACAAAGAATTATACCCGGCTTCTCATTAGAAACTATACAACCAAGAAGAAAATTTTTAAAATATCTTGGGGCACCTGGGTGGCTCAGTCGGTAGAGTATCCGACTTCGGCTCAGGTCATGATCTCGCAGTTCAAGGGTTCAAGCCCCATGTCAGGCTCTGTGCTGACAGCTCAGACCCTGGAGCCTGCTTTAGATTCTGTGTCTTTCTCTCTCTGCCCCTTCCCCACTCATGCTCTGTCTCTCAAAGATGAATAAACATTAAAAAAAAATTTTTTTAATACCTTTAGGTTTCAGAAAGATAAAAAAAAACAAACTATAATTCTTTATTCGGTAAAAATATCTTTCAGAAATGAAGGGAAAAATAGAGATTTTCAGACCAAAAAAACTGCTAATACAGCTTATCACTAGCTGACTTCAACTGCCAGAAATGTTGGAAAATTTTCTTCAGAAAGAAGAGAAAAGGATATATCTTTTATTAGATGGAAATTTGGATTTATGGAAAAGTATTAAGTGTCCTGGAAATGAGAAATGTGTGGATAAGTATATATCTATATATTTTTAAAATTTAAATCTGTTTATAAGATTGATTTTTAAGGCAAATTAATAATAATGTCTGTGGAGTTTAAAACTCATGTAGAAGTGAGGTTGAGATGCAGTTGTCTGGGGAAGTGGTTGCAAGGTTTTACCATGTACATGCAATGGTATACTATTTGAAGGTAGAGTGAGGTAAGACACAGATGCATACTGCTAACTCCAGAGCAACCCCTAAAGTAATAATAATAATAACAATAATAAAAGTAAGATATACGTAATAGGCCAATACTAGAAATAGAGTCACAAAATTACAGAATCTAAAAGATTCTAAGAAAAAAGGAGAAAAGTACAGATAAGACAAATAGAAAACTATAGCAAAATGATAGATTTTAAACTCAACCATATTAGCAGTTATATTAGATATAAATGGTATAAAATATCCAATTAAAAGGTACAGATTATTGGGGCACCTGGCTGGCTCAGTTGGTAAAACATCCAATCTCGGAGTTGTGAGTTTGAGCCACATATTGGGGGCAGAGATTACTTTTAAAAAAAGAAATTTAAAAGGTACAGATTATTAGATTGGATAAAAGCATGAACCAAATATATGATGTCTATAACAAGCAATTTATTTTTAAGTTTAGAGAGAGAACATTAGCAGGGGTGAGAGATAGAGGGAGAGAGAGAATCCTAAGCAAGCTCTATGCAGACAGAGGACATGGAGCTTGATCCCATGACCCTGAGCTAAAATCAAAAGTAAGAGGCACGGGGCGCCTGGGTGGCGCAGTCGGTTAAGCGTCCGACTTCAGCCAGGTCACGATCTCGCGGTCTGTGAGTTCGAGCCCCGCATCAGGCTCTCGGCTGATGGCTCAGAGCCTGGAGCCTGTTTCCGATTCTGTGTCTCCCTCTCTCTCTGCCCCTCCCCCGTTCATGCTCTGTCACTCTCTGTCCCAAAAAAAAAAAAAAAAAAAAATAAGAGGCTCAACCAAATGAGCCACCCAGACGTCCCTGTAAGGAATAAATTTTAAGTAAAAATACACAAGTAGCTTGGATTAAAAGAATGGGGAAAGATATGCAAAGCAAATGCTAGTGAAAAGAATGCTAAAATTGCTACATATAATATTAAAAAAAGGTATATTTTGGAACAGGGAATATTATCAGGAATAAAAAAAGATATTTTAGAATGACAAAAGAGTTCATTCGTCAAGAGGACATTAACAATCTAAACGTACAGTTGACTCCTGAGCAATACTGGGTTTAGGGGTGCCAACCCATGCAAACTCAAAACTCTGTGTATAACTTTTGACTCTCCAAAAACTTAACTACTAACAGCCTGACTGGAAGCCTTACTAACAACATGAACAGTCATGAACACTCAAACAACACATATTTTGTATGTTATATGTATTATATACTGTATTCTTTTTTTTTAATGTTTATTTTTGAGAGAGCAAGACAGTGCAAATGGGGGAGGGGCAGCGAGAGAAGGAGAC
Source organism: Panthera pardus (assembly GCF_024362965.1). NCBI lineage: Eukaryota > Metazoa > Chordata > Mammalia > Carnivora > Felidae > Panthera > Panthera pardus. The sequence continues at coordinate 40,969,682 of NW_026526688.1, read as the reverse complement.
ACAGAATCTGAAGCAGGCTCCAGTCTCCTGGCTGTCAGCCCAGAGTCCAACACGGGGCTCAAACCCATGAACCATGAGATCATGAGTTGAAGTCAGACAATTAACAGAGTAAGCTACCCAGACACCCTTATATACTGTATTTTTACAATAAACTAAGCTAGGATAGGGTGCCTGAGTGGCTCAGTTGGTTAAGCCTCTGACTTCAGCCCAGGTCATGATCTTGCAGTTTGTGAATTTGAGCCCCACATCAGGCTCTGTGCTGACAGCTCAGAGCCTGGAGCCTGCTTCAGATTCTGTGTCTTCCTCTCTCTCTCTGCCCCTCTCCCACTCACACTCTGTCTTTCTCTCTCTCAAAAATAAATAAAGATAAAAAAATTGTTTTTAAATGTAAAAATAAAGTAAGCCAAGGAAAAGAAAACATTATTGAGAAAATCATAAAGGAGGCACCTGGGTGGCTCAGTCCGTTAATTGTCCAACTCCGGCTTAGGTCATGATCTCACTCACAGTTCTTGAGTTCAAGCCCAACAGCTCAGAGCCTGGAGCCTGCTTCAGATTGTGTCTCCCTCTCTCTCTGCCCCTCCCCCGCTTGTGCTCTGTCTCTCTCTCTCTCAAAAATAAACATTAAAAAAAAGAAAATCATAAAGAAGAGAAAGTACATTTTAAAATAATTTTTTAATATTTTTATTTTGAGAGAGAGAGAGAGAGAGAGCTCAAGCAGGGGAGAGGCAGAGAGAGAGGGAGAGAGAGAATCCCAAGCAGGCTCCATGCATCAGCGGAGAGTCCAATGTGGGGCTCGAACTCACAAACCATGAGATCATGACCTGAGCTGAAATCATAAGTCAGACACTTAACTGATTGAGCCACCCAGGTACCCTGAGAAGATATATTTATAATACTGTACTGTATTTATTGGTACTGTAAATTTACATCTTCTGATTATGTCTCTCAGTACCTACATCAATATTGTCTTATATGATACAAAACACTGTGGATGTTATACATATTATTAACAGTAGATGTCAAAAATAAAATGATAATGTGAAAAAGAAATTCATATTTATTTACAGGTATAATGATTCATGCATTGATAACAGAAGTAGCAATATGATTGCCATAATCAATACAATATGCCTACTATAATCAATCAATCAATCAATCAATAACAATTGCCTCACAGTACCCTAGCCTATACATTAATGAATGAATTATTATACAATATTTATGGCATATAGTATTACCATCATATTTATAATGCAGTATTGGAAACATTGTTATACTTTTTAAAAACCACTTATTGGTGATGATATGCTGATAGTTTCTTCAACTACGAGAGAGGTGTACTATATAGTGATGTAATTCTTTGAAAGCAAAATTATAAAAAAGAAAACTAGCACATTATTAATTTTATACTAAATATCACCTTGGGCCTATGTGAGGATAGGCTATTCACTCTTCCATACGAGCCTTACACGTGATTTTTTTTTTTATTAAGTAGACTCCTCACTCACTATGGCACTTGAACTCATAACCCTGAGATCAAGACTCACATTTTGTTCCAACTGAGCCAGCCAGAACCCCTGCACCTGATATTTTACACGATGAATACTTAGGTGATGACAGTGATGATAACACAAAAAAGGTCTCTTGCAATTCTCACTGTACAGTTATTAGATTTTCACACAAAGATACACACACATACACAACAGATAGGTTTATTAGCTGTATGGCATGATTATTATTATTTATTTTCTATTAAGTGAAGGTGGATCATCATGAAGGCTTTCATCGTCATCGTCTTTTGTTGGGAGGGCTGAGGAGGAGGAGGAGGAAGAGAAGAGTTTGGTCTTACTGTGTCAGGTGTGGCAGAGGGGGAAGAGGTGGAGGATGCGGAAGGAGGCAGGAGAGAAAGACATGCTCAGTGTACCTTATAGAAATGCATCATAATTTCTGACTGTTTTGCTCTTTTATTTCTCTAAAAAGTTGCTATATGATACCAATCCTTCTTCCACCAATCCTTCTTCCCATAAAAGGGTCCATGTTGTAAACGAAGTCAAAGTAGTCCTAAATAGTCAGAAGGCTTGTGCCAAATTGTCTAATGTCAATTTGTTTTCTGGCACTGCTTGTTCTACCTCTCTTTTCTCATTGTCTGGCACTGGTTCAGAAACACTCATCTCCATCAAATCATCTTTTCTTAATTCCTCTGGGATGGTATCTATTAGCTCTTGAATTTCTCCAAGATCCAGATCTTGAGACACTTCACCCCCCCCCACCCCACCCCACCCCCCATTATTGGCCATATCCACAGTCCTTGATTTCCTTGATTGGCTCTGTTGTAAATCCTGTGAAGTTATGCAGAGCATCTGGACTCAGTCAGTTTTCTCCAGCAGGAACTTAACTGTTTCAGGCTTAATGGCTTTCACAGCTTTTTCTATAACAGCAATGGCATCTTCAGTCATATAATCCTTTCAGACTTCCATGATGTTCTCTCTGTCAAAGTTCTCTTCCATAACATTAACAATCCTTTTCACAGAGTACCGTGCCTTAATGGTCCTTATGCCCCCCAATCTAGAGACTGAATTAGAGATGTTCTGTTTTGGAGCAAGTAGACCACTTCTATACCTTTGGCATTGAATTCATGAGGTTCTGAGTGGGCAGGGGCATTGTCCAATAGCAAAAGAACCTTAAAAGGCAGTCTCTACTGGCAAAGTACTTTCCAACTTCAGGGACAAAGCATCAATGGAACCAATCAAGAAAAGGGATTCTTATTGTCCCAGACTTCTTGTTGTACAACCAAAAGATTGGCAGCTGGTATTTATCTTTGCTCTCCAAGGCTTAGGGTTTGACATTTTTAGCCAAACCTCTTTCTGAAATATCAAACCATCCTTTGCTGGCATTAAATTCCCCAGCTTTAGATCCTTCACCTTCCTTTTGCTTTGAGTTGTCATATAATAACTTCAGTTTTTCCCCAAACCTATTAGAGTCTGTGGGTATGCCTTATAGCAATTCAGTACCCACATAAAAGTTGCATTTTCAATACAGGAGGAAAAGGCATTTCATGCCTTCTGGAATAGCTGCAGCAATGGCTTCAGGAATTTCCTTTTCTTTTTTTTTACAATGGTCCTTACATTGGATTCATTTATCTTGAAATGGTGAGCAATTGCAGCTGCAGACCTCAATCTACCACATGTATCAAGCAATTCAACTTTTTCTTGTAATGTCATGACTTATCTCTGCTTCTTGGGAGCACTTCCGACATCACCAAGTGGGGCTTTGTATGGGTCCTATGGTGTTATTCAGTTTACAGTATTGCACTAAACACAATGAAAAATACACGAGAACTATAAGAAATCACTTTTTACTGCGATACAAAATTTACTGGAGAGTCAAACTGTTCACACGGAGATGATTAGCATCACATGGTGTTTTAAGGGACTACTTGCAACACTTGAGCTCACAATAGCAACAGGAGGTGACTACAAAATTATTATGGTGAACAGTATATACTGCAGTTAATTGTATGCAGCTATGATTTAATATGGCATCTTCATGTTTGTTTACATTTCTCTCAACCAAATGGCACCTTGTTAGGTCTGTTAAGTGTTGGTGTGCATAAATTTAGATGAATTTTAACTTTTTATAATTTGGATATATTTTATGGCAGTAAATGATAAAATAGACTAGTATCTACATACATTTTTTGTATTCATGACATACCTAACTTTTTCTTAATTGTTTTGATATTTCTAAGCTTTACAAACCTCAAATTTCCAAAAAATTGTCCAACATATTTGTTTAAAAAAATTCACATAAGGGGGTGTCTGGGTGGCTCAGTCAGTTGAGCATCCAACTTTGGCTCAGGTCATGATCTCGTGGTTGGTGAGTTCAAGCCCCATGTCGGGCTCTGTGCTGACAGCTCAGAGCCTGGAGTCTGCTTCAGGTTCTGTGTCTTCCTCTCTCTCTGCCCCTCCCCTGCTCATGCTCTGTCTCTCTCTGTCTCAAAAATAAATAAAACATTAATAAATAAATAAATAAATAAATATTTTAAAAATTAACATATTTTTAATTTTGGACTCATGTAGTTCAAACTGTGCTGTTAGAGGGTCAACAATATTTGAAATTAGTTTCAACAGACATTCAAAATGCTGAAGCAAAACATGAAAGAAATGAAAAGAGAAATAGACGGATCTACAATTATAGTTAAATCTTTCAACATCCTATATCAGTAACTGATAAAAATCAGTGAAAGAAAATGAGTAATGATATGGAATCCTTGGAAAACATTGTCAACTAATTGAGACTTATAGAACATCATACTCAACAAAAGAACAATCCATGTTCCCTGCTAGTGCACACAAAATATCACCAAGATGGACTATATTCTGGGTCATAAAACAAGTTTCAGTAAATCTAAGAGGATTAAAACTATATAAAGTATTACCTCTGATAAAAATAAAATTAAACTGGATATTAACTACAGAAATTTATCTTGAAAAGCAGTAAATATTTGCCAATTAACCAACATATGGATCAAAGAAGAAACCACAAAAGAAATTAGAAAATGTTTTATTGAATGAAAATGAAAAGAAACATATCAAAATGTGTGGAGTCCAGCTAAAGTCAGTGCTTAGAAGGCAATTTAGAGCATTAAATGGTTATATTAGAAGAGAAGAATTGTCTCAAATCAATTAGCAAGTCATCTACGTTAGGAAATTAGAAAAAGAAGAGCAAAAGAGCAAATACCCTCCCCCCCCCCCCCATTGTAAGCAGAAAGGAGGAAATAATAAAAGGTGCAATTGACAGAATGGAAAGCAGAAAAGCAATGGAAAAAAAAAAATAAATGAAACTAAGGGCATGTTGAAAATATTTAGAAAACCATTATATTTTAAGAAGATTGACTAGCAAAACAAAGAGAGAAGACTTGAATGAACAATATAAAAAATCAAAGGGGAGACATAACCACAGATCCTCCATACAATAAAAGAACAATAAGGAAGATTATGAACAACTGTAGGCTAATACATTCGACAAGTTGGATTGAAAGACATAATCTACTACAGGTCACACAAGAAGGAACAGATAATTTGAATAACCCTACATCTATTAAAGGAATGGAATTAATAGTTTAAAAACCTGCAAAGATATTTCAGGCATATATGGTCTCACTGGTAAATTCTACAAACAAACAAACAATAAAGAAAGAAAACCAACTCCACATGAGTTTTTCCAGAAAACTGAAGGGATGAGAATATTTCCAAACTCATTTTCTGAGGTCAGATTACTCTAATTCCAACACAAAAGACATTACTAGAAAAGGAATTTCCTTCATGAACATAGATGCATAGATCCAAAACTCTCTTAAAATTTTTAGTGAATTGAATCCGACTGTATATAAAATAGATAATGTATCGTGACCAATTGGGTTTATCCCAGGAATGTAAGGCCAGTTTGACATTTAAAAATCAATCAATGTAATTCACCTCAGTAGCAGACTAAAAAAGAAAAATTATATGATCATCTCAATAGATACAGAAAAAGTATTTCACAAAGTCCATCATCTCTTCCTCATAAAAATCTCTCAGCAAATTAAGAACAGGAGGAAAAATTCCAAAACCAGACAGAGACCACACTAAAAAGAACTATAGACCAATTTCCCTGATGAACATGGATGCAAAAATCCTCAACAAGATATTAGCCAACTGGCTCTAACATTAAAAAAATTATTCACCACAACCAAGTGGAATTTATACCTGGGATGCAGGGCTGGTTCAATATCTGCAAAACAATTAACATGATTCATCACATCTCTAAAAGAAAAGACAAGAACCATATGACCCTCTCAATAGATGCAGAGAAAGCATTTGACAAAATACAGCATCCTTTCTTGATAAAAACCCTCAAGAAAGTAGGGATAGAAGGAGCATACCTCAAGATCATAAAAGCCATATATGAATGACCCAATGCTAATATCCTCAATGTAGAAAAACTGAGAGCTTTCCCCCTAAGGTCAGGAAGAAGACAGGGATGTCCACTCTGGCCACTGTTATTCAACATAATATTGGAAGTCTTAGCCTCTGCAATCAGACAACACAAAGAAATAAACGGCATCAAAATCGGCCAGGAGGAAGCCAAACTTCCACTCTTCACAGATGACATGATACTCTATATGGAAAACCCAAAAGATTCCACCAAAAAACTGCTAGAATTGATTCATAAATTCAGCAAAGTTGAGAGATATAAAATCAATGCACAGAAATCGGTTGCATTCTTATACACCAACAATGCAGCGACAGAAAGAGAAATCAAGGAATCGATCCCATTTACAGTTGCACAAAAAACCATAAAATACCTAGGAATAAATCTAACCAAAGAGGTGAAAAAATCTATACACTGAAAACTATAGAAAGCTTATGAAAGAAGTTGAAGAAGGCACAAAAAAATGGAAAAAGATTCCATGCTCCTGGATAGGAAGAACAAATATTGTTAAAATGTTAATACTACCCAAGGCAATCTACATATTCAACGCAATCCCTATAAAAGTAACACCAGCATTCTTCACAGAGCTAGAACAAATAATCCTAAAATTTGTATGGAACCAGAAAAGACCCCGAATAGCCAAAGCAATCTTGAAAAAGAAAACCAAAGCAGGAGGCATCACAATCCCAGACTTCAAGCTATACTACAAAGCTGTAATCATCAAGACAGTATGGTACTGGCACAAGAACAGACACTCAGATCAATGGAACAGAATAGACAAACCAGAAATAGACCCACAAACGTATGGCCAACTAATCTTTGACAAAGCAGGAAAGAATATCCAATGGAATAAAGACAGTCTCTTCAGCAAGCGGTGCTGGGAAAACTGGACAGCAACATGCAGAAGAATGAACCTGGACCACTTTCTTACACCATACACAAAAATGAACTCAAAATGGATGAAAGACTTCAATGTAAGACAGGAAGCCATCAAAATCCTCAAGGGGAAAGCAGGCAAAAACCTCTTTGATCTTGCCCGCAGCAATTTCTTACTCAACACGTCTCTGGAGGCAAGGGAAACAAAAGCAAAAATGAACTACTGGAACCTCATCAAAATAAAAAGCTTCTGCACAATGAAGGAAACAATCAGCAAAACTAAAAGGAAACCGACAGAATGGGAGAAGATATTTGCAAATGACATATCAGATAAAGGGTTAGTATCCGATATCTATAAAGAACTTATCAAACTCAACACCCAAAAAACAAATAATCCAGTGAAGAAATGGGCAAAAGACATGAATAGACACTTCTCCAAGGAAGACATCCAGATGGCCAACCGACACATGAAAAAATGCTCCACATCACTCATCATCAGGGAAATACAAATTAAAACCACAATGACATACCACCTGACACCTGTCAGAATAGCTACCATTAACAACTCAGGCAAAAACAGATATTGGCAAGGATGCGGAGAAAGAGGATCTCTTTTGCATTGTTGGTGGCAATGCAAGCTGGTGTAACCACTCTGGAAAACAGTATGGAGGTTGCTCAAAAAAACTAAAAATAGAACTACCCTACGACCCAGCATTTGCACTACTAGGCATTTATCCACGGGATACAGGTGTGCTGATTCGAAGGGACACATGCACCCCCCTGTTTATAGCAGCACTATCAACAATAGCCAAAGTATGGAGAGAGCCCAAATGTCCATCAATGAATGAATGGATAAAGAAAATGTGGTATATATATATATATATATATATATATATATATATATATATATATACACACACACACACAATATAATATATATTACTTGGCAATCAAAAAGAATGAAATCTTGCCGTTTGCAACTACGTGGATGGAACTGGAGGGTATTATGCTAAGTGAAATTAGTCAGTCAGAGAAAGACAAAAATCATATGACTTCACTCATATGAGGACTTTAAGAGACAAAACAGATGAACATAAGGGAAGGGAAACAAAAATAATATAAAAACAGGGAGGGGGACAAAACAGAGGAGACTCATAAATATGGAGAACAAACTGAAGGTTGTTGGAGGGGTTGTGGGAGGGGGGATGGGCTAAATGGGTAAGGGACATTAAGGAATCTACTCCTGAAATCATTGTTTCACTATATGCTAACTAATTTGGATATAAATTTTAAAAAATAAAAAATAAATAAAATAAAATAAAATAAAATAAAATAAAAAAGAACAGGAGGAAACCTTCTCATACCAATAAAGGGCATTCATGAAAAATCTACAACTAACAGGATACTCAGTGAATACAGACCAATACTTTTTCTTTGAGACACTGTCAAAGCAAAGTTGTCTGTTGTCACCACTTCTGTTCAACATTGTGCTCTAGATTCTAGTTAGATCAATAAGGCTAGAACATAAAAAGACATCAGATTGGAAAGAAAGAAATAAAACTGTCTTTATTCATAGAAAGCAAGTTATCTATCTGGAAAATCCTACAGAATCTACAATTACTAGAATTAATATTTATCAGGGTTGCAGGGCAATATACAAAATTCAAGTGTAAAAACTGAATAAAACATGGATAAAGGATTTGAATTGACATTTTTTCTAAAGAAGATATACAAATAGCCAATAAGCACATAAAAAGATGCTCAACATCACTAATCATTAGGGATCAATGATTAAAATTGATCAAATCCACGAGATCAAAATCAAAACCACGAGATACCACTTCACATGCGTTAGGATGCTTCTATGAAGGCACAAGTGTTGATGAGGATGTGGAGAAAATGGAATACTTGTGGATTGTTGGTGGAAATGTAAAATGTTGCTACCACTGTAAAAAATAGTCTGGTGGTTCCTCAAAAAGTTACAAATAAAAATATCATTTGATCAAGCAATCACACTTCTGGGGATATATCCAAAGAAATTGAAAGCAGAGTCTTGAAGAGCTAATTGCATATCCATATGCAGAGCAATATTTACAATAGCCAAGAAGTGGAAGCAACCTAAATGTCCACTGATAAATGAATGAATAAACCAAATGTAGTATATTCATATTATTAAAAGAATACTATTGGGGCGCCTGGTGACTCAGTTAAGGGCCTGACTTTGGCTCAGGTCAAGATCTCGCAATTTGAAAGTTTGAGCCCCGCTTAGGGCTCTGTGCTGACAGCTCAGAGCCTCGAGCCTGTTCAAATTCTGTCTCCCTCTCTCTGTCCCTCTCCTCAAGAATAAATAAACACTTAAAAAGGGGGGAATATTATTTACCCTTAAAAAGGAAGGAAATTTTGACATATACTACAATATAGACAAACCTTGAAACATCATGCTAAGTGAAATAAGCCAGCCACAAAGGCAAAAACTGTATGACACTACTTATACGAGATACCTAGAATAGTCAGAGTCATAGAGACAGAAAGTAGAATGGGGTTGCCAGTGTGAATGTACTTAACACCACTGAACTTTACACCTAAAAATGGTTAAGATGATAAATTTTATGTTATGTGTATTTACCACAATTTAAAAAAATAAACTGTATTTCTATATACCAGCAACAAACAATTGGGGTTGAAAATCTAAACAACATATTTTACAAGAGCATCAAAAATATGAAATATTTAGGGGTACCTGGCTGGCTCAGTCAGAAGAGTGAGCAACTCTTGATCATTACATAAATAAAAATAAAACTTTAAAAAAATATGAAATTTTTAGGGGTAAATCTGACAAAAGATGTGCAGGATAGGGGCACCTGGGTGGCTCAGTCACCTAAGTGTCCTACTCTTGATTTTGGCTCAGGTCATGATCTCATAGTCATGAGATCAATCTCCACATTGAGCCTGCTTGGGATTCTTTCTCCTCCCCCCCACCCCCCCACCGCCCCTCCCCTGCTCGCACGTGCGTGCTCTTTCTCTAAATAAATAAACTTTTAAAAAAAGATGTCAATATTTCCCAAATTGATTTATAGATTCAATGCAATCACAATCATAATCCCAGCAGGATTTGTTAGTAGAGACTGATGAACAGATTCTAAAATTCTTAATGGAAATACAACAGATGTAGAATTGTCGTACAACTTTGGAAAGAACAAAGTTGTAGGAGTTATACTGCCTGGCTTTAAGACTTCCTGAGTTTTCTCATGCAGGGCATACCAATTACTAGCAGTAAAGCTAAAATACTATCACATAGAGGGTGCCTGGATGGCTCAGTCGGTTAGGCGTCTGACTTCAGCTCTGGTCATGATCTCACACCTTGGGGGTTCGAGCCCCAAGTCTGGCTCTGTGCTGACAGCTCAGAGCCTGAAGCCTGCTTCAGATTCTGTCTCCCTTTCTCTCTGCCCCTCCCCTGCTCATGCTGTCTCTCTCTTTCAAAAAGAAATAAACATTAAAAAAATTATATTTGTTAATTTTCAAATACACGGAATTTTTCTGGTTATCTTTTAATTATTCATTCCTGACTTAATTGAGCTATAATTACAGAACATAACTTACATAATTTTGATCCTTTTAAAGTTTGTTGTGAATTGCTTTATTGCCCAGTGAGTGCATGATCAATTTCACAAAAATTTCACTGTGCCTGGGAAAAAGTAATTTTGGAAACCAATACTCTACCTATGACTATTGGATCAGGCGTCTTAATGTTTATTTTTAAGTTTATTTATTTTGAGAGAGACAGAAATAGCAAGAGTAGGGGAGGGGCAAAGAGCGAAGGGGACAGAGAATCCCAAGCGGGCTCTGCACTGTCAGCACCGAGCCTGACTCGGGGCTCAAACTCACAAAACCATGAGATCATGACCTGAGCCAATACCAAGAGTTAGATGCTCAATTGACTGAGCCACCCAGACACCCCTTAATTTTGTTGTTTAAATCTTGTTTCCTTATGATGTTTTTCTCCTGCTTGATTTATCCATTATTGAGAATAATGTTGTAAAATCTACTAGGATGAGGGTTTGTCTATTTTCTCTTAAAACTCTCTCCAAGTTTAAAAATACAAATATATTTTGAGGCTATGTTATTTTGAGCCTATGGTATTAGGTGCATAAACATTTAGAATTGTGACATCATTCTGGGGAATTAAACGCACTACACACTGATATGTAAGGTACAGTAGCACTTTTTGCCTTAAAACTTAATTGATCTAATGCTAGCTTTCTTTTGGTTAGTATTTTCCTATTATATGTTTCCCCACTCTTTTCCTTAAACTTTCTATATCCGTGTGGCGGAAATGTTTCTTGTAAGCCACGGTATATCTTAACTTTTAAAAATATTTTTAAAGATTTTTTTCTTTAACTAGAGCTTTAATCTGTTTATTTTTATTTGTATTTACTTTTATTATTTTATTTTGTGGTTTCTATGTATCCTATAATTCTATAATTATTTGTAGTTACTTTCTTGTCTTATTTTGGATTTATTTATTTTTTTAGATTTTTACAAAACTTTACTGATTTGGATTTCCTTCTTTTAGTGGGATTGCCAGAAATTTTAATATGTATTGATGTCAATGTCTAAGTTAATATCCTTATCATCTTCTTGAATGGCACAAGAATTCTAGAACATTTAAACTGTGATACTTCCCTTTTTAAAAACTTGGTATTGTTTTTATACATATTGTCTCTGTTTTTAAGCCCTCAAAACATTATCAATTGTTTATATAGTGGCTTTCTTTGCTCATCATTCCTTCCTAAATCTCAGATCTTCCACATATGATCATTTCGTACCTGCTTGAATAGGTCCTTTAAAATTTTCCTTAGTGAGAAAATTTTGGAAGCAAAGGTATTATCTTTTATTTTTTACTTCTTACTTTGAAATAACTTTAAAAACTTTTTATTTTGATAACAATAAAATTTTTGATTTATAAAAAAATTGCAAAGATACTACAGAAAGCTCCTACCTGTCCTTCATCCAGCTTTGGGGAAAAACACAGAGATGATGTGCACTGCATCATATCAGGGGATATGTAATATCACTATGGTACATTTCTTTTTTTTTAATTTTTTTTAACGTTTATTTATTTTTGAGACAGAGCATGAACAGGGGAAGGGCAGAGAGAGAGGGAGACACAGAATCCAAATCAGGCTCCAGGCTCTGAGCTGTCAGCACAGAGCCCAACACGGGGCTCGAACTTACGGACCATGAGATCAGGACCTGAGCCGAAGTCGGACGTTTAACCAACCAAGCCATCCAGGCACCCCTCACTATGGTACATTTCTAATGATGTTAACCTCAATGGCTTAGATAAGGGGACTTCCCTACTGTAAAGTTAACTATTGTTCCATTGTGTATTATAGTGTTAGAAGCCAATCACTCATTTCAACCTGCACTCAGGGGGAAGGTGAACCTCTACCTCTCAAAGAGAAGCGTATTAAAGGATTTAGGAACATGCTGAAACCACCAAGCACGCATGCAATGAATTATCCTCCAGAGGAGGAGGGGAGAGCGGCAAAGCTTGTGGAGGGGAAGAGGTTATGAGAATTTCCCCCCAAACCGTAAATGTTACTGGAATTTGAGCTGGTCCTTGTCACTCTTGTTGGCAACCTTGCTTGGCTCCCTATCATCCATGGGAGAAAGCTTGCGCTTCTCCATAAGCCCTATCAAGTTTACCTGCTGAACCCATTTTCTTGCCCTCCATGTTCTCTGCCTTCCTGAATTACCTGCAACACCTCAGATAGGCTGTGTTTTCTCATATCTACATGTGTCTGCATATACAGTTCTAGTCAAACTAGAAACCTTTTTTCTTTGTCTGTCTGAGGCCACAGGCAATTCCAATTCCATTCCCACCTGTCAATAAGAGGCCATTCCACTACTCTATAAGGGCAGCTACCCAACGGCTGTTGTGTGACAGAATACAAGATGAGTGAATCCCGACGAGAGAAGACTTTCTTCTTTTATATAGTACAGACTGATTTTCTTGGTTAGAAGTAACATTTGGGAATACCATGACAGTGTGGTGTTCCCTAAGTCCCTGGATGGAGTGCCAGAAGGATAGCAAACAGAGAAAATGAATCCAAATTCAGAAGAAGTTTCCTTGTGAGGCTGTATTCCTGCCCCTTTCATAACTGAGGTCCAATGGTATGCAATCAGCCCACTGCCATGTGACAACTGATTCCCCTGGAAAGTCCCCACACTGCGAGCTGAGCATCGTTGCTGCCGTTGCTGCTGGCAGGTTAGGCACTCAGCAACAGCAATCAGCGCACGATATACAAGTCTGGTGAGAGTAAGTCCATGTTGATGAGACTGCATAGCTTCTGTCTTGACATGACTACCACTTTATTCATGAGCAAGCTGAATGATTAGAGGTTGACTGGCATCCACAAAGTGAGTCATCTTGCCAAACTAATTATTATGATCCTTCTCCATAGTGGAGGGCTTTTGTGAACATTTACCGGGGCACAAATTGTTCTGAGAGGTCTGTCCTTAAACTTCTTCCCCAAAGCCCTTTGTCAACAGACATCAGTTCTCTGCATCATGGTCATTTCAAGTCACTGATCATCCATTCAAGACTCAAGCCTCTGTCCATGAATTGACTTTGGTTCTTAATTCAGGCTAATCTCTCCTTCTAGATTCTGTGGACAAGGAGATACACTGCCTAATGTTCTGTTTTGCTGTCCTTTAGGGCAACTTCTGAGAGGGGCTACACGACAAGCACCATCAATAAACCAGGCTCAAAATAGCTCAGCCTCAGTCAGTTGGATTCAGGGAATTCCCCATGATGACACAGTAATGTCCACAGTCAAGCAGAAGCCAGAATGTAGTATAAGTAGACATACAGCAAATATGATCCATCTGCTCTTGAAACAAATGTCTTTCAGGACCTGTTCAGGCATCGTCCTTATTATACATACTAATTCCCTTTTTTGATGTAGCACCTCTGGGCAGGCGCAGTATAACAGCTAATTGGACCAGCTAACATCTGGTCCATGTAAGGCAGCTTAGGTTACATGGTATCTTGGTGTTTAATGACCAGGTGTTCAAACTCTACCAAAGCCCAGTGGCAAGCCAAAAGCTGTTTCTCAAAAAAATACTTACCGACTCTAAGAACTTGGCACATTTCCCGTGTGTTTGCTCGTTACATGTTACTACTGGGGGTCCAAGGTGCCTCCTGATCTTCCCCAGACACATTGTTGAAGAAAGGCTAGGGGATTGGGAAGTCACTAGCCATACATATGTAAGCCTTATCTAAGTTAGTTAGAGACCTCCCTGCAGGTCAGGATTATTTTAGCATACAAGGCCCTTCTAGATTGGGCATTGTCTGCCTCTAGAAATTCATCTCCTGCACTCTGTTACATTCAACCTTCCTCCAACCATATGGAACTACTTGAGCATTTAAAAATGGATTTTAGAAGGACCCTTAAAATTCCTTGTGGAAGAAACTGCTTTAAATTATCTGCCAGTATCTATAAATTCTTGATTCATGAAAAAGAACTTTGAGCAAAGTGCCAGTAATTTTGCTTACATTCCTTTAAAAGAAATTTTTGTTGTAAATATAGCAAACATGCAGATACCATATATATAATATAAAATATATATAACTTGCAGAATAATAATACAATCAACATCTACATCTCTCTGTGTCTCTTTCTCTATGTCACACACACACACACACACACACACACACACACACACCGCTAAACATGTTCAGATTAGGCAGCTCTTTCTGCCCACAGTTCTTGTCTCCATGCTTTAATAAAACCACCTTAAAGGGGCACCTGGGTGGCTCAGTTGGCTAATTATCTGACTTTGCCTCAGATCATGATCTCAGTTCGTGAGTTTGAGCCCTGCATTGGACTGTCTGCCATCAGTGCAGAGTCCACTTCAGATCCTGTCTCCCTCTCTCTCTCTCAAAAATAATTTTTAAAAAAACCACCCTAAAAAAATCAATTATGTTCAGGTTAATAAATAGAATATTGCTGGTACTTTTAATGTTTTCCCTTAATTTCTCCCTCCCTAACTTCCAAGTAACCATTATGCTTTGTTTATAATTTCCTTACTCTTCTACAGTTTTCCATCAGTGTATTTCTAAACTAAACAATACATTCTTTTGGAAAACTGTATAACAAGTAGAATACTAGTTGTGTAAAGAAGGGGCCACTGTTAGGATGCATGCCAAAAATATGTCAGAGAGGGGCACCTTGGTGGCTGAGTCGGTTAAGCACCTGACTTCGGCTCAGGTCATGACCTCACGATTCGTAGGTTCGAGCCCCTCATCAGGCTCTGCACTAACAGCTCAGAGCCTGGAGCCTGCTTCAGATTCTGTGTGTGTGTGTCTCTCTCTATCTCTGCCCCTCCCCCACCTGCGCTCTGTCTCTTTCAAAAATAAATAAACATTAAAAAATAAATTCAAAAATATTGAAAAAAATTTTAAAATAATAAATAAATAAATAAAATATTTAAATAATAATAAAGGGATCATGGGGAGACCCCTCCAGAAATAAAGGAGTTTGTAGGTGCCATTTCCCTCCCAACCCCCACATAAACAATGGCCACCTGTGGGAACCAGCACACACTGACACTTCTTACCTAACTTACTTGCACCAAAGGTCCACCCCCTGCACTTGGGCAGATCTGCCCTTCCCAGTCATGCTCATCTAAGTCCTCACACTGTGGGCCTCTACCCTAGAAGACTGGTGCAAACCCAGCCAACACCATATCTCCTGACCTGCACATTTGCCAGACCTCAGTTCTAGTGGCAGATGGGGCAGGTCTCATTTCACAAGCACACCACCACACAACTTGCTGCCAACAAGACAAAGAGAGTCTCTGCAGACACCTGGTCTGAAGGAGAAGGTGGCCAAGACTCAATAGAAGAACACATAACACACATAGGAGACAGTTCCTGGAATTTCGGGCCCTGGGAAACAGAGAACACTGCACTGCAGGGCACTATAGGTCCTCGTCTTCATAAGACTATTATTGTGAAAAGCAAGAGAAGTAGCTCTCTTTCCTAACACACAGAAACAGACACAGAAAGTCAGACCAAAGGGGAGACAGAGAAACATCTCCCAAATGAAAGAACAGGATGAAACCACAGCAAGAGACCAAAGCAAAATGGATATAAGTAATATATGCTTGATACAAAATTCAAAGAAATGATAAAAAAAAATACTCACTGGACTGGAGAAAAGAGTGAAGGGATATCAGTAAGACCCTTAACAAAGAGATAAAAAAGAATCAATCAGATCAAAAACACAATAAATGAGATTAAAAATACACTTGATAGAATAGATAGTAGGCTAGATGAAGCAGAAGAATGAATTAATGACCTGGAAGACAGAATAATAGAAAGTAACCAAGCAAGGTAAAGGAGAGGAAAGAAAATTATGCAAATTGGGGAATAGTTTTAGGGAATTCAGTGACTCTATCAAGCATAATAACATCCACATTATAAGAATCTCAGAAGAAGAGAGAGATAAGGGGGCAGAAAATTTATTTGAAGAAATAATAGCTGAAAATTTCCCTAATCTGGGGAAGAAAACAGATATCCAGATCTAGGAAGCATAGAAGTACCCCCGCCAAAATTCAATCCAAGGAGGTCCATGCCAAGACCCATAGTAATTAAAATGTCAAAATGTAGTGATAAAGAAAAAAATTATTAAAGTAGCAAGAGAAGGGGCGCCTGGGTGGCTCAGTCAATTGAGCATCCAACTTTAGCTCAGGTCATGATCTCATGGTTTGTGGGTTCTAGCCCACATTAGACTCTGTGCTGACAGCTCAGAGCCTGAAGCCTGGTTTGGATTCTGTGTCTCCTTCTCTCTCTGCCCCTTCCCCACTTGTGCTCTGTCTCTCTCTGTCTCTTAAAAATAAATAAACATTAAAGTAGCAAAAGAGGGGTGCCTATGTGGCTCAGTTGATTAAGTATCCAACTCTTGGTTTCAGCTCAGGTCATGATGTCCTGGTTTCTGGGATCAAACCCCAGGTCAGTCTCCGTGCTGACAGCATGGAGCCTGCTCAGGATTCTCTCTCCCTCTGTCTCTGCCCCTCCCCCCCTCAAAATAAATAAATAAAAAATTTTTTTAAAGTACTAAGAGAAAAAAAGGCAGTTATATACAAGGGAAACTACATAAGGCTATCTGTGGATTTTTTAGCAGAAACTTTTAAAACCAGAAACTTTTTAGCCAGAAGGGAGTGGCTTCATATATTCAAAGTGTTAAAAAGGAAATACCTGCAGCCAAGAATACTCTATCTAGCAAGACTATCATTCGGAATAGGAGAGATAAAGAGTTTCTTAAACAAACAAAAGCTAAAAGAGTGCATGAGCACTAACTCAGCCATGCAAGAAATATTTAAAGGTACTCTCTGGGTGGAAAAGAAGACCAAAAATGAGAGTATGAAAAGTAAAAAATATAAAAACAGAAGAAATAAGTATTTCTGTAAAAAACAGTCAAGGGATTCATAAAATTAAAGGATGTAAAATATGATACCATATACCTAAAATGGGGGAGAGAGTAAAGAATGGGTTTAAACTTAAGTGACTGTCAACTTAATATAGACCGTTATATGCAGACGATGTTATATACAAACCTAATCATAATCAGAAATCAAAAACCTGTAATAGATATGCAAAAAATAAAGAGAAAGGAATCCATGTATATCACTAAAGAAAGCCAACAAACCTTGAAAGAGAGCAAGAGAAGAAAGGATCAGAGAATTATAGAAACATTTTCCTGTTTGTTTTTGTGTCTTGCCTTTTTAGCTCTCTGTGCATAAATAAGTGTGGAGAACTAAAAAGGTGATTAGAAAGTCTGACCATGTGGTTGGGGGTCACAGACCTTTACCTTCATGAAAACAGTCTCAGTGGGCTGTTGGGGAGAGAAGACTCCATATATCTTTAGGTCTTTCCTCTTGAGCTGCTCAAACTCCCTAGAGAGGGATATGCAAATCCCCTTTCTGTAGGGTAAAGATCTGGTGACAGGCATTTTGATAGCCAAGGGCTAGTGGTAGAAAGGGCCTGGTGTTCTTTGCATTGTCTCTCTTCAAAAGAAAAACAAAACAAAACAAAAAAACAACCAAACAAAAACACCTTATGATTTTGAAGTAATTTCAAATTTACATAAAAGTTGCAAAAATAGTACTGAAAATTTCCATATACATTTTATCCAGATTTACCAATTATTAGTATTTGCTACATTTAACATTTTGTTAACCCCCACACACATAAACATTATTATTTATTTTTCTGAACCATCTGAGAATAGAGATTCATGCTCATTTACCTCCTAATACTTCAGTGTGTATTTCCTGAGAACAAAAGTAGTCTCACATAGTATATTTCTTTTTTAAGTTTATGTATTTACTTTGAGAGACAGAATGTGTACACATGCACATGAGTGACCAGGGGAGGGGCAGAGAGAGAACCCCAAGCAGGCTCTGTGCTGTCAGTGCAACCAAGCCACCCAAGTGCCCTAGGCATGCACTTTAAATTTATTTTAGTTTGTCAGAAAAAAATACTGAGAAATTTAGAGAATTTGACTATTAACTATTAATCTATTACCCACTATCTGGAATTAAGACTTATTTTTTTATTTAATAGGTAGACCTCAGCAAGGTGTCTTTAATAGGGAAAATGTATCAAAATCATAATATTGAGTGACAGAAGCAAGTCATAGGAAACGTCAGGTGGATTAGAATATTCTGGTTTGGCTTTTCTTTTTTAGATTGTGGTATAGAAATTTAGATTTATTCCTTTTAAATTATTTTTTAATTGTAAAATGTAACAGATACACAAAAGAGCATATAAAAGGATATGCTTGGGTGGCTCGTTTGGTAGAGCATCCAACTCTTTTTTTTTTTTTAGAAATATTTTTTAAATGTTTATTTTTGAGAGAGAGAAAGAGAGCGCGCAATCTGGGAGGGGCAGAGACAGAAGGAGAGATTGAATCCCAAGCAGGCAGGCTCTATGCTCATAGCACAGAGCCCAGCAGAGGGCCCAAACTGAAGAACCATGAGATCATGACCTGAGCCAAAATCAAGAGTTGGACACTTAACCGACTGAGCCACCCAGGTGCCCCAGCAGAGCATCCAACTCTTGATCTCAAGGTCGTGAGTTGAGGCCCTGCATTGGGCATGGAGCCTACTTTAAAAAAAAAAAAAAAAAAAAAAAAAAAGATATGCTTATTTTCAAGGACAACAATAATATAAATGCTTGTGTTCTTTTTTTTAAATATAATTTATTGTAGGGGTGCCCGGGTGGCTCAGTTGGTTGAGCGTCTGACTTCAGCTCAGGTCATGATCTCACACTCTGTGAGTTCGAGCCCCATGTCGGGCTCTGTGCTGACACAGCTCAGAGCCTGGAGCCCCCTTCAGATTCTGTGTCTCCCCCTCTCTCTGCCCCTCCCCTGCTCATGCTCTGTCTCTCTCTGTCTCAAAAATAAGTACAAACATTAAGAAAAAATTTTTTAATATAATTTATTGTCAAATTAGCTTACATACAACACCCAGTGCTCATCCCAACAAGTGCCCTCTTCCATGCCCATCACCCATTTTCCCCCTCTTCCTAACCCCCATCAATTCTCAGTTTGTTCTCTGTATTTAAGAGTCTCTTATGGTTTGCCTCCCTCCCTCTCTGTTTGTAAATATTTTTCCCCCTCCCTTCCCCCATGGTCTTCTGTTAAGTTTCTCAAGATCCACATATGAGTGAAAACATATATCTGTCTTTCTCTGACTTATTTCACTTAGCATAATACCCTCCAGTTCCATCCACGTTGCTGCAAATGGCATGATTTCATTCTTTCTCATTGCCAAGTAGTATTCCATTGTATATATAAACTACATCTTCTTTATCCATTCATCATTTGATGGACATTTAGGCTCTTTCCATAATTTGGCTATTGTTGAAAGCACTGCTATAAACATTGGGGTTTATATCAGCACTCCTGTATCCTTTGGGTAAATTCCTAGTAGTGCTATTGCTGGGTCATAGGGTAGATCTATTTTTAATTTTTTGAGGAACCTCCACACTGTTTTCCAGAGCAGCGGCACCAGTTTGTATTCCCACCAACAGCTCACGAGGGTTTCCGCTTCTCCACATCCTTGCCAGCATTTATAGTTCCCTGATTTGTTCATTTTAGCCACTCTGATCCCTGTGAGGTGATATCTCAGTGTGGCTTTGATTTGTATTTCCCTAATGATGAGTAATGTTGAGCATTGTTTCATGTGTCTATTGGCCATCTGGATGTCTGCTTTGGAAAAGTGTCTATTCATGTCTTCTGCTAAATACTTGTGTTCTATCACCCAGGCTAAAACAGAACAGTATTCCCTTGCCTTCTCCCTTGCCCTGCAAGGTTCTCTCGCACCTTGTGTCCTTCTCTAATTATATTCTTCACCACTACTCCTTCTGCACTACTCTGCTGACTTTTGTGATCATCACTCCTTTGTTTTTCTTCAAATATACAGTAAAACCTTGGGTTGCAAATAATTTGTTTTACAAGTGTTCCACAAGATGAGCAAACATTTCTAATAAATTTTAACTTGTTAAATGAGCGATGTCTCACAATACGAGTAGTACATGATACCAAACGTCACATGATCACAAACTGAGCCAATGTTGCGCTCTCTCTCTCTCTCTCTCCAGGATTGTGGGTGATCGTCTCCTCTGCCTGGATGCTTGGTCTCAGGCCATGGTGTTTGGCAGAAATCAGTGATTTTTAAGAACGTTGGAAGGTGCCCACAACTGGCACTAGTGTATTTTTTGTCACTTCAAAGCACCTATGGACAGTCCTTTGCTTTTCCATCCAAGAGTAAGCTTAGGAAAGCTTTGCTCCATTCTAGGTCAGGCTGCCCTTTCCTCTGCTGCCTTATTGCCAGTTACATTAAATACAGTATATAACAAGAGTTTATTAATACTGTACTGTAGTCAACACCCTTGTGACTGTATACAATGGCCCCCAAGCAGAAAAAGGTTGAAAAGAAAGGCAATAAGAAGATGATTTTGGTGGAAGTTAAGAAGGAAATCATAGAGAAGTACGAACAAGGCATGTGAATGGCTGAAATTGCAAGATTTTATAAGTCTACGTCTGCATTTCTTCTGCAGATGAGGAGGAGAAAAAGGCGGAGGAATCCCTCACTTCAAATAAGATTAGGAAGATGTGTAAAATGTGGGAAATAGTGCAAAATTTGGTAGAAAAGCACCACCTGAATAAAGGCTGTGGCAGCGCGAGTGATGAATGTGTTTAACGACAATGCATCGTCACATTTCCATGAAATTCTCAAAAGGAGGCAAAAGCAAGTGTCATTGGACAGGTTCCTTGTTAAAGATGTACGAAAAGAAAAAGATTCCATTGAGCCAATAGATACCAGTGATTCTGTTAGTGATAGTGAAAGTCATCCTACACAATAACCCTCTCTCTTGTCTCCCTCACACCAGCCATAAAGGCTTTCAAAGGTAAGTTCAGGTTTATTTATTTTTCTTTATATTTTGTATTTTCTTTATCATTTTGTATATTACAGTATTGTAATCTTTTTATATGAATATTTTTGGGTTGTGGAACGAATCATCTGAGTTTCCATTATTTCTTATGGGGAAATTCACTTTGATATACAAGTGCTTTGGATCACAAGTATGTTTCCAGAATGAGTTATGCTCGCAAACCAAGGCTTTACTGTATTCCTTTATGTTGATTTCTAATCTCTCTGTGGGAGAGTAGATTGTATGTACCATGCCTCTTACTGTTAGGTTTTTCCCCTTATAGCAAAGATGTTTTCTTGCCTAACCATAGTGTACTTATGGAGTTCAGGAAATTAACCTTGATTTGATATTTTAACCTACAATCCAGTTATAATTTTGTTAATTGTCCTGAATATGTTCTTTAAGGCATTTTTTTCCCCCTGTAGGCCAGGATCCAGTTCATGATCACATATTGAATGTCTCATTAGTCTCTAATGTGGTAAATTCCTCAGCCTTCATTTTGTCCTTCATGACACTGATATTTTTTAAGAATACAGACAAATTGGGGGTACCTGGCTGGCTCAGTCAGTAGAGTATCCGTGAGTTCAAGCCCCACGTTGGGTGTGGAGCCTATTTAAAAAATATATATAGGAAGGGGTGCCTGGGTGGCTCAGTTGGTTAGGCGTTCCAGTTTAGCTCAGGTCTTGATCTCGCCATCCGTGAGTTCGGGCCCACGTGGGGCTCTGTGCTGACAGCTCAGAGCCTGGAGCCTGCTTCAGATTGTGTCTCCCTGTCTCTCTGCCCCTCCCCTGCTCACACTCTCTGTCTCTGAAAAATGAATAAACCTTAAAAAAATTATATGTATATATATATATATATATGAAGAATACACACAAATTAATGTATGAAATGGTCTGCACTTTATGTTCTGTTTTCTTAGGATTAGATTTCCATTACTCATCCCTAGCCAGAATACCACAAAAGTGAAATATACCATTCAGGGTATCATCTCTGAGGTATATTAATTCCACTTGTCCCTCACTGATGAAGTTAATTTGAAAAACAACTTTGTGGAGACATGGTTCACATACTATAAAATTCACCCACTTAAAGTGTATAATTCATTGGTTTTTACTATATCCATAGAGTTATGGGGGCGCCTGGGTGGCTCAGTCGGTTAAGCCTCCGACTTCAGCTCAGGTCACGATCTCATGGTCCGTGAGTTCGAGCCCCGCGTCGGGCTCTGGGCTGATGGCTCAGAGCCTGGAGCCTGCTTCCGATTCTGTGTCTCCCTCTCTCTCTGACCCTCCCCCGTTCATGCTCTGTCTCTCTCTGTCTCAAAAATAAATAAACGTTAAAAAAAAATTAAAAAAAAAAAAAAGAGTTATGCAACTACCACCACAATCTAATTTTAGAACATTTTCATTCCCCCTAAAAAAACCATACCATTAGCTGTGATTCCCCGCCTCCCTAACCCCCCCCCCCTCCAACCTGCCTCTATTTTACTATTAGCCCTAAATAGCTACTAATCTATTTTCTGTGTCTATACATTTGCTTATTCTTGACATTCATATAAATGGAATCATACAATATGTGGTCTTTTGTGACTCGCTTCTTTCACTTAGCATGATGTTTTCAAGGTTCATTCATGCTGTAGAATATATCAGTACTTTATTTCTTTTTATGGCTGAGTAATATCTCATTGCATAGATATATCACATTTTATTTATCCATTCATAAGTTGATGGACATTTGGATTGTTTCTATTTGGGGGCTATTATGAATAATGCTTCTAAGAACATGTGTGTACAAGTTTTTATGTGGACATATATTTTCATTTCTCCTGGGTATGTATACCTAAGAGTGAAATTACTAGGTCATATGGTAACTCTACATTTAAGTTTTTTAGTAACTGCCAAACTGTTTTTCAAAGTGACTACACCATTTTACATCCTCACCAGCAGCCTGTGAGGCTTACAATGTCTCCACCTCCTCATCAAAACTTGTTATTGTCCATTTTTAAAATTATATTCATCCTAGTGGGTATAAAGCAGAATCTTATTGTGGTTTTGATTTCCCTAATGAGTAATGATGTTGAGCATCTTTTCCTGTACTTAAGAGTCATTTGTATATCTTCCTTGGAGAAATGTCTATTCAAATCCTTTGCCCATTTTAAAATTAGGTTGCCTTTCCATGATTGAGATATAAGAGGTTTTGTTTTTTGTTTTTTGGTGTTTTGTTGTTGTTGTTTTTTTTTGTATTCTAAATACAAGCCCATTATCAGATAATATAATTTGCAAATATTTTCTGCCATTTTGTGGATTGTCTTTTCACTTTCTTCCCCTTCCCCCTGCCACAGCTTTATTAAGTTATAAGTGACATATAACATTGTATAAGTTTAAGGTATATAATATAGTTTGATACTGATATATAGTGTGGCATGATTACCACATTAACCTAGCCATTACATCCTGTGTGTGTGTGTGTGTGTGTGTGTGTGTCTGTGTGTGTGTGTGGTGAGAATACTGAAGATCTCTTTTAGCAACTTTCAAGTTGCCTTTTCACTTTCTTTATGGTATTGTTTGCAGCACAAAAGTTTTTATTCTCATGTAATCCAAATTATCATTTTTTCTTTTATTGCTTGTGCCTTTGATTTGTCTCTAAAGAAACCATTGCTAAGCCCAAGGTCATGAAGATGTACTCCTATGTTTCAACCTAAGAGTTTTATAGTTTTGGCTTTTACATTTAGGTCTTTGATCCATTTTGAGCTATTTCTTTTGTATAGTGTGAAATAAGGGTCCAGGTTCATTGTTTTGCATGTGGATATTCAATTTTCCCAGCATTTGTTGAAGACTACTCTTTCTTCCTTAAGTTATTTTGTTATCTTTATCCAGCCTCAATTGGCCATAAATGCTAAGGGTTTATCTCTGGACCCTCACTTCTAGTCTATATATCTCTGTATCTACTAGCACTATAACATATTGATTACTGAATTTTATAATAACTTTTGAAGTTAGAAATTATGAGTCCTCCAACTTTGTTTGTTTGTTTGTTTGTTTTAATTATTTTGGCCCTTCTGGGTCTCTTGATTTCCATGGGAATTTTACGATCAGTTTACCAATTTCTGCAAAGAAGCCAGCTGGAATTTTGGTAGGGATTGGGTTGAATCTGCAGGGCAATTTGGGGAGTATTGCCACCTTAACAGTATTAAGTCTTTCCATCTGTGAACATGAGAGGTCTTTTCATTTATTGAGATTTTATTAAATTTCTTTCAATAGTATTTTATGGTTTGCAGCATACATCTTGCACCTCTCATTAAATTTATACCTAGTATTTTATTATTTTTGATGCCATTGTAAGTGTAATTGCTTTCCCATTTTCATGTTTGCAATGTTCATTGCTAATGTATAAAAATACAACTGGCTTTTATATTTTGATCTTATATCTTGCAAACCTGTTGAACACACTTATTAGCTCTAATAGCTTGATTCCTTAGGATTTTCTATATACAAAATCATGTCACTTTTTTACTTTTTCGCCTTTCTTGTCTATGCCCTGGCTAGAACCTCCAGTACAATGTTAAATAAAGGTGGTGAGAGCAGATATCCTTGCCTTATTCCTGGTCTTACAGGGGAAAGACATGAGTTTGTAAAGGATTGATATAATTCTTCTTTAAATGTTTGGTAGAATTCACCGATGCAGTGAGGGGCAGAATCCAAAGCAGGCTCCAGGCTCTGAGCTGTCAGAGCAGAGCCCCACATGGGGCTTGAATTCATGAACTGTAAGATCATGACCTGAGCTGAAGTCAGACACTTAACCGTCTGAGCCACCCAGGTGCCCCTGTTTTTATTTTATTTTAGAAAGAGCAAAGGCAACTGGGGGAGATGGGCAGAGAAAAAGAGAGTCTTGAACAGTCTCCATGCTCAGTGCTGAGCCTGATGGGAGGCTTGATACAGGGCTCTGATCTCATGACCCCGGGATCATGACCTAAGCTGAAATCAAGAGTCAGACGCTCAACAGACTGAGTCACCCAGGCACCCCTGTGGGAAGTTTTTAAATTACTAATTTAATTTTTAACTTTCTGTAGGTCTACTCAGATTTTTTGTTTTTTTTGTTTTGTTTTTTCTTGAGTCAGTTTTGGTGCTTTTGTCTTTCTAGGAGTTTGTCCCTTTTGTCTAGTTGCCTAATTTAGATATACAGTGTTGTTCATAGTATTCCTTTTTAATCCTTTTTTTCCCCCTGTAAAGGTGGAGCGATATCCTCTTTTTCATTTCTGATTTTAGAGATTTGAGTTTTCTCTCTTTTTCATTCTTCATTCTAGCTAAAAGTTTATCACTTTTGTAGATCTGTTTTAAGAGACAAATTTTGGTCTGGTTGATTTCCTCTATTGTTTTTCCATTCTTTTTGTTGTTGTTGTTTTTTTTCCATTCTTGATTTCATTTATTTCCACTCAGGTCTTTGTTATTTTCCTCCTCCAGTTTGCCTTGGGTTTTCGCTCCTTTATCTAATTTCTTAAGTTGAAAGGTCAAGGTATTGATTTGAGATCTTTCTTTTTTTAAAATATAGATGTTTAGTTTGCAAAGTTAAGTCTAGTTATTGTCTAGTTTTACTACTGTAGAGTTACTATATTTCTCCTTGCAGTGAATAATCCATCTATGGGGAAACTATACACCTTTCGGTAGAGGTTTTCTCATGGAGTAAACACTTTTACATTAAAAAAAATATTTTATTTTTAAGTAATCTCTACACCGAACATGGGGCTCAGACTCACAACCCTGAGACCAAGAGTCACATGCTTTATGACTGAGTCAGCCAGGTGCCCCCAGTCGTACATTTTTTTAAGGCATAAGGTGGCAATTAAAAGGTTCAGTCTGCTTTGCTGTCTAATATTAGAGATCATAAGTCACCTCCATATCATTTATGTGCATCTTCTTAATTAAGCACTTAATGCCCCAGGATAAGGATGCAGCATGAGCATTTGTTAATAAAGTAACAAAGACTACTCTTCCCAATATTCCTTGCTATGATGCCAAGGGGAAAGGAAATTCTGCATAAAGACCAAGATTCCTCCAAGGTGTTATAGAATTGAGACCTTCATTCCTCCCTTCTCGAGCTACACTGTCAGAACATTTCAGCTGTAATGAGTCAGGCCTAACTGACATCCTCCATCAGGAAAAAGATACCAAGCATCCTTCATTTATTATGAGGGAAGGGGAATCTGAAACAAAACCCAGGCTAGATTATCAGGGAGGCAGTGTAACTAGGAACACTATCACATGAGGGAGGCTGGACACTCCTTCTGACCCAGCCATTGAGGCCTGTGGATGAGTTTAAGAAATTTAGGCAGAGTGTGTGAATATGAAATAAAGAGTCTGTCCCTGGGGGACCCTAGGCACAGAGAGAGAGCCCTACAATAATGGAAATGAGAATCACTGATCACAATCAGAGGCTCTAGCTCTCCCTCCAATAAGGTGGATTTTGAATAATAAAGGAATGTGACATTATTTGTGCACTGAACTGGTGAAAGCTGGTCATTCCAGTTGCACTGCTTTTGTTTTTTTCTTTTAATGTGACTATGTTAATAGATTTATTTTTATATCATGTGACGTACCTAGAAAAAGATCAGCTTCCTAAGATGGAATTCTGCTTATTTTGCTGTACACCTGTTTATAATCAGATAGGGTCTCTCTGGTTTAGATCTCTATATTTAACAACACCTGAAGCAACTCTTTATAAAATCCAACAATGGTTTGATGACGAAAGAGCACAGGTTTTCAGGAATAAGGCTAACTGGAGGGTCTACAAAACATCTAAAAAGCCAACCAAAATATTAAAATTACTCATTTAAATTAATGGGTGCATCTGAAGAATTCAGGTGGAATTTCTTTGATGCCGGCAACAAACCAGCACAGAAGTCCATGAAAGAAAGGAAGGAACTAAACACTGATGATGCTGCATAATAACTCAGAACTACTGCCCTGGGGCACCTGCTACTAGGCATTGGGTCTGTGCAGGATGGTAAGTTCCCCACACCTGAGAAAATAAAGCCCTGACTCAGCAATGACAAGACTTGGAGCTGGGAGAATACACATTTAGAAAAGGCAGATGGCAACAAAAATTGTTTCCACATTTTCTTTGTAAATAAGTTTTCTTAAAAAGAAAGAAAAAGCCTCTTGTTGACGTTTTGTAGTACTAGCTTTTTTTGAGGTTTCCTGGCCCAAATTTTCACTCATTGCATGATCCAGAAAAGCATCAGCTGAAAATTTTAGTTTAAAGTAGACCAGATCTGCGGTGCCCCAGACACCTGGCAAGAGCAAATGCAATATACCCTGAAGGAGTGTACCCTCAGCTGAAGCCTAGAAGAAATCTGACAGAGAAACTTGAAGATGAGCCAACAACCCCAAAACACAAAACACTCAAGGAAACAAGCCACCATGGGAAGATTCAACAAAACAAATGAACCAGTCCTATAAAGACTTCAGATATGGGAATTAACAGATGATGGCCAGATAAGATACAGTGCACCCAATTAAATTCAAACTTCAGGTAAGTAATGAATACATTTTAAGCATAAATATGTCCCATGCAATATTTGGGACATACATACACAAAAAATGTGTTGTTTACCTGAAATTCAAATTTAACTAGGCATTCTATATTCTCAATTGTTTTTTGTTAAGTTGATTTATTTATTTTGAGAGAGAGAGAGAAGAGAGTGCATGAGCAAAGGAGGGGCAGAGAGAGGGAGAGACAGAATCCCAAACAGGCTCTGCACTATCAGCACAAAGCCTGATGTGGGGCTTGAACTCACCGTGAGACCATGACCCGAGCCGAAGTCAGATGCTTAACCAACTGAGCCATCCAGGTGCCCCTTAATTGTTAATATACAGCCTTATGGACTATAAAGTAAATAAGTCTAATATGTTTGAGAAACAAAAGAAGGAAGTGGAAAGGTGAGTGATATTACGAAACACCAGAAATGACCAGATAGATATGAAAAAGGAACAAATGGATCTTTGAGAAATGGAAAATAAAAGAATCAAAAATAAAAACTAAATGGAAGGATTTAGGGTAACAACTTACTTTGATATGCGCATAAGAAAGTTGGACTGATGGATGCATAGGGGGATAGATGATACATATGTGATAAAGCAAGTACAGTAAAATGTTAACTGTAGAATATAGGTGGTGAGCATATGGGAGTTTAGTGTAAAATCCTTTCAATGTACCTGCACTTTGAAAATTATCATAGTAACATATTTGGGGGGAAATCTGGAATGTTAAGCAGCATAATGGACAGAATTTAAATATGGAACTAGAGGATAAATCTGGAGGAATTTCAAAGAACACAGCCCAGAAATAAAAATGATAGAGACTCTTAAAGGCTCACTGAGGTAGGTGTTGGTAAAATGAGAAATTGCCATCTGTCCTAACAGAGTTCTAGAAGTAGATTATGGAAAGAGGGACAGCCAACATTCAAAGTAATAGTGGCTGAGAATTTTTCATAACTGATGAGAGACATTAATCCACATATTCAGGAATTCCAATAAGTTCCAAGAAGAATAAAAAGAAATTTATTTTGCACTAAAGGAATTTCCAAAGGACATGCCTCACAAAACTGAAAGCAATAGTATAAAGAAGATCTGAGATGCAGGTAATTCCAAACAAACATTGGTTTCTAGAAAATAGTGACATATAATGATATATAATGTGTGAGGTTAAAAAAATCCCAGCAAGATAGAATAAACTGGTTGGCTCACAGTAACACTGTAAGCTTGAAGCTTGGAAGAGTTGTTGGAGTTAAAACATTATTTGAAGTTTAAAGATATCAATTATCTTTAGATTTTTATTTATTTATTTTTAAGATTCTATTTTTAAGTAATCTCTGCACCCAGCCTGGGTCTCAAACTTACAACCCAGAGATCAAGAGTGGCATGCTCCATCAACTGAACCAGCCAGGTACCCCTATCTATAGCTTTTTAAAAAGTAGGTAGTCAGGGCCCCTGGGTGGCTCAGTTGGTTAAGCATCCGATTCTTGATTTTGGCTCAGGTCATGACCTCATGGTTCATGAGTCCAAGCCCCACGTCTGTAAGAAAAGAATTTTAATTAATATCTTTAAAACCAGTAAAGAGTAAAAAACAGACTTCTTAACTTGATTTTTTTTTTACAGATAAAGGATATCCAAAGATATCAGCAATAATATATATAAATAGATTTTATAATACAGATAATAATTAATGATTTCCAGCCTGGATATATCTGCCCAGTTCCTTCCTCCCCAGCTCACCATTCTGTTGTATATGCTACCAGCACCAAATGCTAATTATTGCATGGTATACCACCGTTAAGAACAGAGGTTCTAAAATCTGACAAACCTAAGGCTGAGAACCTATTCTTCAATTAATTAACTGAGTGACCTTGGCACTTAGTTAAACCTCTGTAAGTCTCAGTTCATCATCTACAAAGTGGGGTTAATGGATGGGAAGTACCTACATCACAGAGTTGTTGTGAAGATTAAGTGAGATAATAATGTAAAATTCCGAATACAATGCCAGCATGGATTAACTATTCTGCAAATGCCACTAGTATAATCTACTATTTCTAAATAACAATAGAGGCTAAAACAAGCCACATATATTACAGAGAAGGCAAAGAAGAAATCAGTGGTCTCCAACCTAAGACTGGGCATTTTTTGATCCTTCCATGTACCTTTTTATTTTTAAGATTTTTATTAATGAGATATAATGAGTTTACAGTGTTAAATTAGTTTCAGGTGTATAATATAATGATTCAACAATTCTATACATTTCTCAGTGCTCATCAAAATAAATGTACTTTTAATCCACTTTATCTATTTCATCCATCCCCCACCTACCTCCATTCTGGCAATAATCACTTCTCTGCATTTAAGGGTCTGGTTTTTTTGCCTCCTTTTTTTTTTTCTTTATTCTTTCATTTGTTCTTTTAAAACAATTTTTTTTAATGTTTATTCATTTTTGAGAGACAGACAGAGCATGGGCAGGTGAGGGGCAGAGAGAGAGAGGGAGACACAGAATCTGAAACAGGCTCCAGGCTCCAAGCTGTTAGCACAGAGCCCAATGCGGAGATTGAACTCACAAACTGTGAGATCATGACCTGAGCCCAGGTCAGATACTTAACCAACTGAGCCACCCAGGCACTCCTCATTTGTTTTTTCTTAAATTTCATGTATGAGTGAAACCATACGGTATTTGCCCTTCTCTGGCTTATTTCACTTAGCATTATACTCTATAGTTCCATCCATGTTGTTGCAAAAAGAAAGATTTCATTCTTTTTTATGGTTGAATAATATTCCAGTATATATAATATATACAGGTATATATTATACACACCAGTATATATAAAATGTATATTATATATATCAATATCTATATCTGTATCTATAGATAGACATATACATATATATATTTATATCACATCTTTTATTCTTTCATCTATCAATGGATACTTGGGCTGCTGTTGCAAATAATACTGCAATAAACACAGGGATGCACTAATGTTTTTGAATTAGTGCTTGTGTTTTCTTTGGGTAAATAGTAGTGAAATTACTGGATTATATGGTAATTCTATTTTTAGCTTTTTGAGGAACCTCCATACTGTTTTCTTCAGTGGTTGCACCAGTTTGCATTCCCATCAACACTACACAAGAGCTCCTTTTTCTCCATATCCATGCCAGCACTTGTTACTTTTTGTGTTTTTGATTTTAGCCACTCTGACAGGTTTGAAGTGATATTTCATTGTGGTTTTAATTTGCATTTCCCTAATGATTAGTGATGTTGAGCATCTTTTCACGTGTGTCTGTATGTCTTCTTTGGAAACATGTCTATTTTGGTCCTCTTCCCACTTTTTAATTGGATTATTTGTTTTGTTTGGTTGTTTTGTAAAATTTCTTTATATGTTTTGGGAAACTTCTCTGTATCTTTCATCTAGCTCTCCCATTCCTCAAAATTCCAACATACTCTTTCCAAACCTGTGCCTCTTCTCGAGAACCCTACCACTCTCAGCATATGATATTGCCTCTTACTCTGTAAGGAAATTGGGATGGTTAAGAGTGAAACCCCATGAGACACCCAGGTAGCTCAGTCAGTTAAGTGTCCGACTCTCAGTTTCTGCTCAGGTCATGATGTCTTCGTGGGTTTGAGCCCCACATAGGGCTCTGCTCTGACAGTGTGGAGCCTGCTTGGGATTCTCTCTCTCTCCCTCTCTCTCTGGCCCTCCCCACTCATGCTGTCTCTGTCTCTCTCAAAATGAAAAAAAAAAAAGGCAAAAAAAGAGTGAAACCCTGAATGTCCTGCACCCATACCAACTTCTTTCCAGGGAGTTTATTCTTTCAGAAACTGACGCTTCCACCTAGAATTTGGAGACAGTTCCTCTCATCAATTCAGAGATCTGGGCTTTTCACACCCCATCTTCCTCTCTTGCCTTTCAGCTTACAGATATGCTCAAAAAAAACCATCTCACAAAAAGTCAAGACAAAACAAAACACTATCCCTCTCTAAATCTTATAGCTATGGACCCTTTCTCCTCCCCTCGGAGCCAAGCTATTCATTAAGAGAATAGTTTACATTCATTGCATTTACTGCTAAATAGCACTGGCTGTCACAGAGTGGGACTCTCACTCTCATTTTTTATGAATGAGGTACCTAAGACTTAAGGAGATTTAAGTATCTATTCTGGCTCAAACAACTAAAATGTGACATAATCTGGATCGGAACCCAGGTGTATGGGAATGCAAGTCATGTTTTTGCATCCCATCAGTAATTCCCAAACCTGGCATGGCATCAGGGTTATCTAGAAACCTTAAAAAATATAGGTTCTTTTGTCCCAGCCCTCATCTACCAAATCATAATCTAATGAAGAGCCCAGGAATCTGTATGTTCTAAACTCCTCGGGTGGATCTGATATAGCCAATTTGACTCAGGTCTTCCATACTTTGCCCATTATCCTTAGCTCCTCCCACTTTGGCTTCTCACTTCAATCCTCAAGTCCAACTGCTCCCAGAGACCTCCTTGTGGCTAGATCCACTGTCCACTTTCCAATCTTCTTCTTTCTTGAATTCTTAATAGCATCTGACAAGGTGACCAATTTCTAAGCTTTCTTTAGCTTCCAAAATACCATACTCTCCTCTTGGATTTCCTTCCTTCTTTCTGATCTTTTCTTCTCCGTCACTGTCTTCTCTGTGATCTTTCCACCTCTGGCCACCTGTTGGCACACCCACCTTGGTTTTAACCTCACCCTTTTCTCACCCTAAACACTGTGTTTGGGGGATCTCAGCCACTCCCATGGATCTAATTGCTGTTTATGGATTAATGACTTCCAAACTGGTATTTCCAGCCCTGCTGTTGGCTGCTGGATCTGCACGTCCATAAATGAGAAATTGCCAGTCGAATATCACTTTGGTCCCTCAGAACTCAACAGGTCCATAGCGGAATTCATGATCTTTCTCAAACAACCTGCTCTCAGGTCTGGCTTGGCAGGTGTCTTAGTCAGCCCAGACTGCCATAACAAAACACCACAGACTGGGTGGCTTAAACAACAGAAACTTATTTTGTCACAGTTCTGGAGGCTGGAAGTCTGAGACCAGGGTGCCAAGTGTTGGGTTCTGGCGAGCTCTCTACCCGGCTGGCAGATGGCTGCCTTCTCACTGTGGGCTCACATGGCCTTTCCTCGGCGTGTGAGTGTGTCCTTCTTCTTATGAGGTCTGGATTCGGGCCCCACACTTATGACCCCACTTAATCTTAAGTATCTCCTAAAAGCCCTGTCTCCAAATACAGTTACATTGAGGGTTAGAGCTTCAATATATGAATTTGGGGGTGGGGGTGGGGGACAAAAACATTCAGTCCCTAGCAACAGACCTGCAACTAGCACAGTCCCACAGGGCCTCAAGCTCAGAAGGACACTGTGCTTGAAGTTTAATGCTCTGCATTGGTTGTTTTGAAAATTTTAAGGGGCACCTAGGTGGCTCAGTTGGTTAAGTGTCCAACTTTGGCTCAAGTCATGATCACAACGGTTCGAGTTGGAGCCCCACATCAGGATCTCTGCTGTCAGTACAGAGCCTGAAGCCTGCTTTGGATCCTGTGTTCGCCTTTCTCTCTGCTCCTCCCCGACTCATACTCCCTCACTCTCAAAAATAAATAAACATTTAAAAAAAAATTTTAATAACTTTACCTTTTCACTTATGTTTTGTGAATAGAGTCCTATGAGACAGTGGAGCGTGTGTGTTGGCTCACACAGCATCCTGCCTCCCACTCCCTCCCTACATCCCTTGGGTAGGTTCTCAGACAACTGCCCTGCTCTCAGCACCGAGGGCCTCTCTTCCTCATCCTCTGTGACTGCTGCCACCTTATGTCCCCACTGGTGGGATCCTTGGCCTGGGTGCAGGGAGGATCGGCACATTCACGTTCACATTGGCACCTCTTGTGACAAGGTGTAGCAATGGCCGTCTCAGCTCCAGGTTGGCAGTGCAGTGGCACATTCAGGGGAGAACTAGGCAGGCAAACTTCTTGCCCATCCTATCCAGGTACCTAGTGCACACTGGCACAGAAGTAAAAATATTCTTGGGAGTCACCCATCTGCTGTTGGTTGGGACTGTGGCCTCATGAAAAAAACACCCCTGGCTTGAGTTCCAGGGGTGTTTATCCATGGTTGGCACACGACCTAACCTGGTAGCTTTGTGCCCAGTCTTGAAGTGGGGCCCCAGGAGTCTGGGAAGGCCTGCATCTACCCTGTGTGTGTCCCTGTACCCAAGAGAGTGTGACATCATGTGGGAAATGAAGATCACCATGACAAGTTGAGAGTGAAAGAAAGGAAAAAGAGTTTTCCTGCATTTTGACACTAAGACACTAAGTAGAGAGTTATATGAATTTACGTTCTCAAAATAACATTTGAGTAGGATATCAGGTCAATATCTGCCCACCTCCTGTTTGTCAAGATGACAGCAATCACTGGGCGCCTGGGTGGCTCAGTTGGTTACATGTCCATCTCTTGGTTTCAGCTCAGGTCATGAACTTGCTGTTTGTGGGATTGAGCTCTGCATTGGGCCCACGATAACAGTCCGGAGCCTGCATGAGATTCTCTCTCTCCCTCTCTCTCTGCCCCTCCCCTCTCACACTCTCTCTCTCTTCTCCAAATCAATAAATAAACTTAAAAAAAAAAAAAGATGACAGCAATCACATACCCAAGAAGCAAAGTCCTTAAAATTAATAAAAAGAAAAAAGAAACTGAAGGTCACTACTAGTGTTACTATCATAAAGTCTATTTGGTCCAACACAGTACAGGATAGTAAATCCATTGACATATAGCCTGGTAGTTGGCTCAGAAGTTAACCACCACCTTGACTCTCAGACCTACTTATGGCATTATTGGCTGCTGGTATTAATGTTCACACACACACATGCACACACACCACACCACACACACTATTCAATTTTTGTACAGAGTATTATAAGCTTGTATTTTAAATCAATAATTTTATTCACTGGGTTTTCAAATATAAATTAAAATTTTGACATTTTGACATTTAGGGGCCCAGCAATTTCATTTTGGACTGAACCCTGTAAATTATGTAGCTGGCCCTGACTACTCCTCTTTATCCCTTGTCTCAATCAATGGTGCCATCAATCCAGTCACCCAGGCCAGAAATCCTGGAATTATCCTTGACTTTTCCTTCTCTCTTATCCCGTTACAAAGAACTCAATTGTTTATTTTCTAGATCTTTCTAGCATCTTCATTTTTAAATGCCACTGACTAGTTCAGATAAGTAGAAGAAATTTTAAATGATCCTGTTTTGTTTTTTTTTTTAAGAGAGAGAGCACACACAAGTTGGGGGGGGGGGGGCAGAAGGAGAGACTATCTTAAGCAGGCTCCATGCTGATCACAGGGCCTGACATGGGGCTTAATCTCACGACCCTGAGATCATGACCTGAGCCAAAATCAAGAGTCAGATGCTTAACCGAGCCACCAAGGCGCCCCTAAAGGATCCTGGTTTTAATTAAGCTCAAGATACTTTCTTCCCATCAGAATGAAAGATACAATAGTTCATACTTAGTTCATCGTCTGGAGTAGCTATTGTAGTGGGCATGATAGGAGATGGGTAACAGTGAAAGGTATTTTCTAGGAACCTTAATGAATGTCTAAAAGACCAACAGTGATCAGGGGGCATCCAGGACCTATAAAGATATAGTTGAGGCATTTAAAGAAGAAAAGAAAATAGGGGCGCCTAGGTGGCTCAGTTGGTTAAGCATCCAACTTCGCCTCAGGTCATGATCTCACAGTTGGTGGGTTTGAGCCCCATGTTGGGCTCTGTGCTGACAGCTTAGAGCCTGGACCCTGCTTCGGATTCTGTGTCTCCCTCTCTCCCTGCCCCTCCCTCGCTGTGCTCTGTCTCTCTCTCTCTCTCTCTCTCTCTGTCTCAAAAATAAATAAACATTTTTAAAAATTAAAAAAAAAGAAGAAAAGAAAATAAATCAGTCCAGGGACACCAATACTTTTTAAACTAAAATAGAACTTGATAGAATAATTTTTTAAAGACCAGCGTTTATTAATGATGCCCCAAGCACCCTTCCCCCCCGGAGGGACCCCTGAAGCTGTGTAGGGCAGGACAGAAATTTCAGAGTAGAGAAAGGCAACATGGTTGCCATGATGGCTGTAGGTGTTCAAAGCGTCCTTTTATGGGCCAGTTGGCAAGTGATTCATGGGTGTGTCAGGTTGGCATAAAGCTGTAGGATGGCAACAAAAAACTCGCCCTCAGAATGCTCTTCCTAAAACATCACTTTCTCTACATCACCTGTCAGATATCCTTCAGTAGTGCCCCAAAGTTTCACAGGTGAAAGCCCAGCCAGTTTGGGAAGAGTTTCAGGACTCTCCACTCAGGCTCTTACCTTATTGCCCCCACTTCGTGTCACTGGTCCTCAGCACCCAGCTTGCACAGCAGTCGAGCCCACTTCCCTCCTGTCGTCTAGCATTGCCACTCTTGCACCTACCTCAGAAATGTCTTCATTTAACAATACTCATATTATCCAACTGGAGTTCTACCTTCACTTTTATTGTATTTAACACAAACACCATTGCTATGCATAAACATTATTTAACTGCTACCCATATATTTATTACTTCAATCTGCACAACATCACTGTGACGGAAGGACTATTAACCATTTACAGCTTATAGAAGAAGTTAACCTTTCCCAAGGGCACAGAGCCAGAATTTGAGCCCAAACACCTGCTCCAGACCAGAGTCCTTGCTGTCACCCCATGCCATGCTGCCCGCATTAGGCCTTTAATGCCCTCTCCAGCCCATAGTGAATTCTTGTTTGTTTGCTTATATTTTATTTATTTATTTCTTGTGTGAGAGAGAGAGAGACTGTGTGTGTGTGTGTGTGTGTGTGTGTGTGTGTGTGCAAGCGGGGGGAGGAGCAGAGAGAGAGGAGGACAGAAGATCCCAAGTGGGCTCTGTGCTGACAGCTGCGAGGTCGATGGGGGCTCAAACTCGTGAACCATGAGATCATGACCTGAGCTGATGTTGGATGCCTAACCGATGGAGCCACCCAGGCACCCCTGTTTGCTTATATTTTAAAACGATTTGCTGGTATTTACATCCTGAAAAACCACAAAAGACCCCTTCCATTTTCTTCTTACTTTTGGTACATCTTCACTTTTTGTGTGTCTTTTTTTTTAAGTTTATTTACTTTGAGGTAGGAGGGCATGCACACAAGCATGGGAGGGATAGAGAGAGAAGGAGAGAGAGAATCTCAAGCAGGCTCTGTGCTGATAGCATGTCACTCAACACAGGGCTCAAACCCATGAACTGTGAGATCATGACCTGAGCTGAAATCAAGAGTCGGACACTTAACTGACTGAGCCATGCAGATGCCCCATGTTGTGTCTTAAAATCTTAAAATCTAAGCACATTACACATGATTCTACAGACAGAGCAACAGACATCTTTGGTAAAAGAAAAGGAGAGAGACAAATATGCAAGAGCTTAACAATTTCATAGTTGGTTAGCACAAATTACACTTTATGCATTTTTTCAATGGAGGTACTATATGGGGGTCAGTTCACGCAATGGTGTGCAAGCCATGGTCAATAGCACATTAGAAGCTGCTCCGGGTATCTTAAACAGGTAATGAACCTAATTCAAGGAATTAGGTGTTTACAAGATTGTTTGAGAGGTTAGAAAAGCAGGCTCTAGGTTGGACCTTTGGGATTAATTCAGAATGACTCTACAGAAGTGACCCTCTGTTCTTCCCGAAAACGGCCTGAGGTGATGTCTGAAAATGCTTCACTGCTTACTTAACCCAGAAACCCCCACAAAACTGTGCAAATCTAAGATACAGATCTTCGTGTTCACTTCAAGAACGTCTGTGAAACTTCCCAGGCCATCAGAGATATACATACATACCTGAAAATTCCCCAAAGCTCCAAAAGGTGTCACTTTACAGAAGACATGTATGCCATTACATGGTTACGATGACAGAGCTGGTAGGTGTGCCAAAACCAAATAGTGGGGGGCTGAACACAGGGTCAGTGGCCCAAAAAGAATGTTGAATTTTTGTTGCACATATGTAAAAATGCAGAGAGTAACATGGAACTTAAGGATTTCGATGGTAGATTCTCTGGTCACTGAGTTCATCCAGGTGAGCAAAACCCCCAAGACGCACCACTGGATTTACAGAGCTCCCGGTTGGATTAACCCCTCCATGAGCTCCTCCTGCCACCTTGGGATGATCCTTACTGGAAAGGAGCAGATTGTTCCTAAACCAGAAGATGAGGTTTCACAGAAGGAAAAGATCCCAGAAGAAACTGCAGAAACAAAAACTTATGACTTGGGAATAAATTCAGTGTGAAAGTAGAAGCACAAAACCAAAGTTATCCTCCGAGCGAACGACTACTTTGCCTTGATCGAGAGCTTTGGGAATCAGGACACAACCATCTAGAACTCAGGCTCTAGGACAGACATTGTTGGCATTTTGGGCAGGATAAATCTTTGTTGAGGAGGCTGTACTATGTATTGCAGAATGTAAGACAGCATCGCTGGCTTCTACCCACTTAGATGCTGATGGATGCTTTCTGTCGTGACAATCAGAAATGTCTCCAGGGGCGCCTGGGTGGCTCAGTCAGTTAAGTGTGGGACTCTTGATTTCAGCTCAGATGGTGATCTAGCAGTTCATGATCTCCAGCTCCAAGTCGGGCTCTGTGCTGAAGTGTGGAAGCATGGAGCCTGCTTGGGATTCTCTCTCTCTCTCTCTCTCTCTCTCTCTCTCTCTCTCTCTCTCTCTCTCCTCTCGCTCTGCCCCTTCCCTGCTCTCTCAAGATAAATAAATAAACTTTAAAAAGTAGCTGTTAAGAAATGTCTCCAGGGGCGCCTGGGTGGCTCAGTCGGTTAAGTGTCTGACTTCAGCTCAGGTCATGATCTCACGGTTTGTGAGTTTAAGTCCCACATTGGGCTCTGTGCTGACAGCTCAGGGCCTGGAGCCTGCTTTGTATTCTGTGTCTCCTCCTTTCTCTGGCCCTCCCATGCTCATGCTCTGTCTCTCTCAGTCTCTCAATAATAAATAAACATTAAAAAAAAAAAAAGAAAAAGAAATGTCTCCAGATGTTGTTAAATGGCACCTGGACACAGAACAGCCCCCAATTGAAAACAACTGCTTTAAAGTATCATAATCTTAGCTTCAGTCAGGAGTTCAGGAAGCTGCTGTCATGTTACTATTTCCAGGCACATCTGTCTTAGCTGTAGTCTGTGGATCATCAGCACCCTGGAACAGTCCACTCCAAAGCACATCCACCCCCTGCGATCCATATCAGCAAAATGAATGCTTCTGCCTCCTTACCTCAGTTTGAGTCAGTTCTTGCATGAAGGAATCTGATTGGTGGAACCCAAATCACTCCAGATCCCAAACTGCAAGGGAGTCTGGGGAATGCCATTTTAGTCTTTCTCTCTCTCTTTCCTTTTTTTAACGTTTATTATTTATTTTGAGACAGGGAGACACAGAATCCCAAGCAGGTTCTAGGCTCTGAGCTGTCAGCACAGAGCCTGTTGCAGGGCTTGAACTCATGAACTTGAGCTGAAGTTGGACGCTTAACCGACTGAGCCACCCAGGTGCCCCTAGCCTTTCTCTTTTTGCAATGCTAGGAAGCTCCCTAGAAGGAGGCTGAAATAAGTATTGCGAGTTTCAGTCTACTGTATCTGCCACAGCATGGATGTTTTTTGTTCTTGGCAAATGAATCAGATAAGATGAGAATGTTAATCTAAGTGGAAGTGTCTTATAGTTGTTCTACATTTAAAAAAATAATAATAATGGGGAGGCGGGACCAAAACACTCTAAAAATGTCCATTATTAGGAAGAAGATAAATTCTGGCACATGGTATTTTATCACTCATTGTCTTAGTCATCTCAACATGAATGATACTGCCCTGTGATTTCATTTCACATGTATAAATGTCTTTTCTCCCTGAGAAGCTGCAAGTTCTTCTTCAAGGGTAGGACTTTGTACTCCCCAAATGCTTGAGCATAATTATAGGTATGTTATGGACATTCAGTAAGAATTACTAAGCATTTTTAAAAGTAAGTTTAACTAATTCTCAGAAATAGAGTCAGTAGTATTCCTAACCACTACTATTTAGCCAGGACCCGAGATTCTTTTGTTATCTCTTAGGTTCATTTCTTAATCTCATAACCTTGACACATTAGGAGACCTTTCACGTACCAGTGGTTGGTGTTGAATCTGAATCGAGAAATATATTGTGGGTTAAGAGTTTAAGAATTAAAAACATTTTTTTTTTCACCTAAAGTATGTACCACTATCACTATTCCTACCCACCATGGAGTAATAGGGACCAGACTTACCTTTCTGTGTGAAACAAGAGCAGCAATCCAAACAGACAAAATATATGGAGCAATGGATTTCAGGACCCTGGGCTCTAGACAACAGACAGTGATCCCTGTGAAAGAGGCAACAAACGAGGTGAACACTGCAATTGCTTCAGGTCACTGCTTTGAGAGAGTTCCTAGGCACGGCATAGGGAGGCGGAACTGAGAGAGCCCAGGAGATTCCTTCTGGGCAGGTGGAGGTGCTGAGAGTCACCAAAGGGGAGAGAGATGAACAGAGAGATGACCAGAGATGTGCTGAGTGCCCTCCCTGGGTCTTGAGCGGACTGCTGAGCAGCACGTGTGTAGGAAGAAACTATCTGAGGTCTGGAGAAGAACCCTCCGAAAGAATTGAACAGTAACAGTGCCAGGTGCTCACACGGGAGCCGGACTGGCGCCTGTTTCCACCAGCCAGAGCAGAAGCCTGCTGAGTCATAGGCTTGGGGTAGAGTAATCAGAAGGGTGTGGCCTCAGTGGGGGTGGGGGTGGGGGTGGGAGGGAATAATTATCTCTAGACTGAGTGCTTCAGACCCTCCTAACAAATCATAAAAGCAAAACCTAAAAGGATAGAACTGTGTCCAACAAACTACGTCCCAGAATGAAAGTCAAGAATATTTACAGTAATGCAAAAATATCTGGCAACTAGTAAGGTAAAATTTACCATGTCTGACATTCGATAAAAAAAAAAAAAAAATTACCAATCATGCAAAGAAGAAGGAAAATATGACCCATAATAAGGAGCTAAATCAATCAAAACTGATGCAGGACTGACATCGATGCCAGAATCAGCAGACAAGGACATGAAAATGGGTATTATTACAACTGTATTCCAGATGTTCAAAAAGCAAAGTAGAGACATTTACTGGCCTTTTTTCCTTCTTTCCTTTTGAATAATTCAGTGCAAAAACGGTTAGTGAGACCATGCAAAGTAGGTACCTGTGTAGGAGCTGGCGCTGGGGCTGGGGCACGCGCGGTTCCAGAGCCCTGGCTGGCTGAGGAAGACAGGTGTGTGCTGGGGCACTTGTAACAGTAGATGGATGAACACAGAGGGGTTCATGCAGGAAGTAAATATATTGAGGAAAATGGGAATTAGCTTTCTCATGATCAAAAAAGGGAATTACAAAATGGGGAGGGAAAAAATTAGATCAATTAGAGGTATGGATAAGAACTTCATAAATGTATCAATGGATAATAAAATGAGTGTGAATATGGAATATATTCACGTGTATTCTTACATACATTCATATGTACATACATAGGCATTATGTACATACATACATATGTACACTCATACATACATACCTACATATACATACACACGTACATACATACTTTCCCTAGCTCTGTCCACCAAGAGAGTCTGGAAGCAGCCTCACCCCGGTATCATGGGAATACTTCTAATAGGAGGTCAAAAGATAGATACGTTCACAGAGGAGAAAACTCACCTAGTTTTAGCTTGGTCATTTGAACAACTTTTCTTCAAAGAATGTCTTTAATCTTTACAAGTCATAAAGACAAATCGAGAATGTCAATAAGCAGGAGTTCCTGGGTGACTCAGTTGGTTGAATATCCAACTCTTGATTTCAGCTCAGGTCACGATCCCAGGGTTGTGAGATCGAATCCCCCATAGTGCTCCACACTGAGCATGGAGTCTACTTAAGATTCTCCCTCTCCTGTTCATGCTCTCTCTCTCTCTCTCTCTCAAATAAAAAAAGAATGTCAATAAACATTACATTTCCACATTCAAAAATTGATTTTACAGACATGAACTATTTATCACACATAAAAATGATAGAAAAATAGAGTGTGGGCTTTGGGTTAGCCCTGGGATCCAGTTTCAGCTCTAACATTTACTAATTTTGTGACCTTGGGGAATCATTTGATTCCCTCTG
Organism: Panthera pardus; assembly: GCF_024362965.1. Lineage (NCBI taxonomy): Eukaryota > Metazoa > Chordata > Mammalia > Carnivora > Felidae > Panthera > Panthera pardus. The sequence continues at coordinate 40,927,545 of NW_026526688.1, read as the reverse complement.
AGCCTCATTTGTCTCAGATGTAAAATGAATATACTTACTTTTTAGGGTTTTGTGTCATTAATTAGATTGTGTATATTCCTACGATGCCTGGCATAAAACAAATGCTCAGCAAATGGTAGCCATTCGCACATTTGTGTGTGGTAAAAACTGGACAGGTTTTTATTATTTTGGTTTAACAGGGAAAGACAAGGGGTGGCAAAGATGTCAGAGCACAAAGTACCAATTAATTCAGACAATAACTTTTAAGTAGGAACTGGATGCCCGGGCTAGGAAGACATTCCAGAGAGCAGGGAGGATGGGAACAGAGCTCCGAGACGGGGGACAGCAGATGTATAGGCAACATCATCACCTGGGTCCGGCTGAAGGTAGGTGTGAGAAGGAGTGTGTGGGAGGGAAGAACATCAGGATGATTTATTCTAGTTTGTGTAGACTTTCAATACAAACGTAAACTAAGCCAAAGAATTCTGGTCATTATTGTGTAGCAGAGAATCTTGTATTTAAGATTTATAGCCCACTAGACCATTCTATGTCTAGATATCTCTTAATCACGAGTAACCTCTCATTTAGAGGAGTTACTATGACCAAGCCAGGAGGCCTCCAGTGGCTCTTGATTTCGCAAGTAAACCCTGCTTTTTATTGTTGCTTGATGAGGAGTATTTAAGAGTGAGGAGCTATTGCTAACATGAATAAAGTCTGGGACATATAAACCCTCTGGGGGTGTCTCCCCTGCATTTACCAGTAAGAAAGATCCTTCTGGGCAGCTCCCATGAGCTGACACATATACATCTAAGGCATCCGAGAGGAATGCAGACCAGGGGAAACAACATATGTTTGGAAACATGTATGGTTCTGAAAGGTTAAGTGAACTGGAATTATTGAATGATAAAAATATGTAAGGCAATAACTTTTCTCCCACCCAAACAACAAAGCAAATAAGAGAATACTGTAAGAAGAATTCACATCTCTTGACCAAAATCACAGACATTTGCGATTTTGACATAATACTTCTTTGACTCTAACTAGAAGTGTTTCCATGATATTGTTTGTGTAGTTAAAAGGTACCACAAGTCCAAAGGCCCCACCCTCAAAACAATGAAAATTACAATTAACTTTAACGTTCCATAAAAGGTGGAATTTGTTCCTCCTTCCAGAAGGGTGTGGTGGAGTTGTGCACAGTTTTACTTTTTTAAATTTACATCCAAGTTAGTTAGCATATAGTGCAACAATGATTTCAGGAGAAGATTCCTTAATGCCCCTTACCCATTTAGCCCATTCCCCCTCCCACAACCCCTCCAGCAACTCTCTGTTTGTTCTCCATATTTAGGAGTCTCTTATGTTTTGTCTCCCTCCCTGTTTTTATATTATTTTGCACACAGTTTCTTAATTAATGTGTCCTTGTGCTTGTGTTTTTAGGGCTATTTATGATGTCCTATCATTTGGGTCTGTAAACTCCATTTTGCAAAATTCCACACGGGGGAAGAAGCAGAGGTTGTAACTATTGTGGAGAGAAAAAGGTGAGTGTACAGATTTAAACAGGAAAAAAAAAGTAGTGGAAGGTTAGTGATTGGAATCAACAGATGAGAAAAGCAATGAAATCACCTTTCCTAGAAACTGTTGAAAAACAAAAAATGTTTATTTGTAAAAGCTAATGAGTTTATTAAAAATGAGTTAATGAATGCTAACCTAGGCACTAGGGATATGGTAATAAAACAAGTAGCTGCCCTCCGGGAGCTCTCAGCTCCCCAGTAAGTCAGACACACACACTAAGAACTCTAATACCATGGGTAGGGTCTCTAGCAGAGGCCTGGGGCATAGGACTGGGGAGGAAGGAACATCCAACTGCCTGGAGAAGTCAGTAAGTCCTAAGACCTCACCACACCTGGACAAGGACTGGGAAAATGAGGCAGGATCCACCAGCAATGTGGAAGGCAAAGTAGCTATATGCAAAGGCAGAAGGGCCTGTGAGAGCTTTGGGAGGGCTCCATGGTTCAGAGTGGCTGCCTCATGGGATGGGTGATGGAGAACGGGGATAAAAAGGCTGTGCAGGGAGTTGGAGTCATCTCAGCCTTCGGTGCAATGTTGAGAAATTTGTACTTATGGATGTGTATACATGCACTGCGAAAAAGCTAGAAGAATATATACCTGTAACATGGAACCCTAGTAAATGTCAAAACGGATTGCTGTTTTCAGAACTAGTAGGCGTGACCCCTAAGATCACAGACGCTCAAGACAACCTGCCTGGGCTCAAGTCCCAGCTTTGAGGCTTCCTAGCTGTGAGCCCTCAGGCAAGTTACTTAACCTTTCTATGCCTCAATTTTTTCATCTGTAAAATGAAAGTACCACACGTAATACTGATCTTAGAGAGTTGTGGAGTAAAGGAACTAGTATGGAGAAAGCTTAGAATAGTGCCTGGCACAGTGTAGGTGTTTGCTGTTACATACTGGGGACGCTTTGTGTTGTTTCTTCCCCTGAGAGAGGAAGAGGTTTTGTAGTTATTGGGGTTTCTCCTCCTGTTTGTTTTTATGGGAGGAGCTTAGAGAATGAAGGAAATGAGGGAATGGTGTGGTGTCTGTCTCTTCTTGCTAGACTTTGAGACTCTGAACACAAGCAATGCGCTTCAGAACCCAGTGAGCAGTCACCCCAGGGGATGGGGGAAGAGTATTCTTTCTGCTCTGGGTCAGCGCACAAGGGCAGTGCGGGACTGTCCAGTGGAAGGATTGGGGGAGAGTGTTCTCATGGTGGACACCTGAAGAAGAAGCCCCCTCCTTAAGGGCTGGAATGCTTCAGAATCTCCATGAGGAGGAAGATCACATGCTGACCTGTTTCTGAGCCCATCTGAGACACATCTCGGACTCCTCAGAAATAACTGAGGGAGCCTTCAGGGAAGGGCTGAGATTGATACTCTACTGTCGTGAGATGGAATCTAAAAGTCATTGTAATTTTGACATTCATGTTAAAGTGGTCTAAAGGGTTTCCAGAGACATTCATATTATATGACAAAATATTTGCAGTTGCTATCTTTGGATGATGTTCCACCTTTTCTTTGTGCTTATCTATATTCCCTAGGTGTGTTTTTAAAATATTTTATTTTGAAGTAATCTCTACACCAAATATGGGGCTCGAACTCACAACCCCAAGATCAAGAGTTGCATGCTCTACTGTTATTCCCTAGGCTTTTTTCCCTTCTAGTTTCTATAACAACCATATAACCAGGAAAAATTTCTTGATTAAACATTTTTTTGGCTGAAAAGAAAAGTTTAGATTTCACTGTAGATACCCAGTGGGGTTTCATTGAAGGATTTCAGGAGAGTGAATTGATCAATGGTGAGAGGATTGTGGATAATGAATTAGAGAGGGGTGTGAATGGAGACCAAGAGATCCGTTAAGGCAATATTTGCAATAGCAGGAGATAAAGGACTGATGCTTGGTGGCAGGAGTAGAGAATAAAGACGGAGAAACATTTAGGAGTTAGTTAGCCTGCTAGGGTCATGTGATGTGGGGACAGTAGACCAAAGAAAAGGCAGGAACAAACCCTGCGTAACATTTTCTCTGGCCTTCTGGTAGCCCTCCCCTTCTACCCCTCTGTTGCCTTCTGGATTGCAAATATGATTGACTCTCACTGATAGACCTGCAAATTCCATCATTTGACACCAAATGTCCTACTGAACTGCACCCATTTGTGAGCAAGGTCACAGATGAGTTTGCTACGACTCTCCCCATTCTGCTGGCAGATAATTCCTCTGTGTGACAGAAAATTAGGCTCTGTAAGAACCCAACAAATGATCTCCCCCATTTTAATCTTGTTCCCATGCTGCCTACTTGGATTTCCATCATGATGGTTGGGGATCTCATGAAATTCATAATCTTCATATGAAACTCATATGAAACTTCATATGAAACTCATAATCTTCATAAAGGATGAATACCTTCAGATGTGAATCAGGTCATGTTCCTTAGCACCTGATGGTACACAAGGTAGGGAGATGGGTGGATCTGCAAGCACATGCAGGCCAGATATGCTGTGGGCTCAGTAGAAGATGTTGCATAGTGACACACAGCGAGGTTCAAGGGACTCTGCAAAACAACTCAACCTGCGCAACCATGTTCCAAGAGGTGTGGTTCCTCCTCCATAGAAAGCCAACATTCACAGATAGGGATGCATTTTGCAACTCCACTGAGTGGTGCATGGTGACTGTGGCCACATGCCTTTCTATCCACTAATTGCCACCTCCATGGTTTACCTTCAGCCTTGTCAAACTACCACCTGCAAGGCCATTTTGAAGACCCTGAACTGCCCCTCAGGTGCATTTATTTCAGCCCTTAAGTAGCACCTTACTCCATGTGATCTTTCACCAAATCCCACATGTAATTATGGAAACAAGTGGCCATAAATAGCTTTAATTAATGGAAAGTACTTTATGACACAAATACCTGATGTTAAGTGGCTAGATTTGAACATTAGCCCCAGGTTGAAAAAAGTTCATTGATTCTTTTTCTAAATGAGTATGTGAAACCTTGAGCTGCTTTCACTTCTTTGTTCAAACCTCCAGGTGTTTCCAGGATTCCAGTGTGTGTGTTACTTTTGGAAGCTGCTGGGAATTCTTTTTATTCTACCAAAAGTCTTCTCCCCTCCCATATTCTAGCAAGGTTTGGCAGTGAACTTTTTGGCTCCTACCTTTAGGAATCTCCCCCAATCCAGACCTGCTTATAATAATTTTAATTTGCTCATTCTGAGCCCTGTTACCCCTTAATTCCTGGGGCACAGATCTCTTTATGAGAACCAAGGGCACAAACCTTAAAAGTTCTTCTTGAAGAGAAACTCTACAACATGGGTCTGTCTGCTTATGTACCTTACCTGCCAGGGCTGCCATCTTACTGATAAATGTCCTGGGACATCTGTTTATGTTATTATAAAGCTATGTCAGGCTTTGCTTTCTGCTACTGGTGCTCCCCAATCTCTTAGACCTGCTTTAGGGAGCCTGGGCTTGTAGAGAGGCTGGCTGCTGAAGACTTTCAATCTGGTGAAGCTTCATTACATGATGAATGGAACACTGGATTACCAGACCATATTTAGGGAACAGTATCCAAATGCATGTCTATAACCAGTCCATTCAGACAGTTCCAGAGCCACCGATCCAGTCTCCCCTTTACCTGAAAAGCTTAAAATATCTGTGTTTCACCATCCTGGGTTCTGTGCTGGGATACGTGTGGATTGGACATGAAATCAAGGGTGCTAAGCAAGATCGGTAGGGGGACTCAAGATCGTCTCATGCTTCCCAGAGCTCACCAAATGTTAGGGGATTATGCGTGTGCCTGTCAACTGCTCTGCATGAAGCCTTTTACTTAAGCCCAAAGCAGGAATCTGTTTATTTTTGTCACAGACCCTAAAACTCCGTCCTCTTCCTTTTTTTCAGAAGCTGCCACTTCTGCTGTATTTTAAGGGCATTTCCCCCCATCCTCTCCACCTCCTTAAGCCTGCTTACCAGTGGGCCACAATGTCACTTACTCTTACCTTCAAAGCTGCTCTCCACAAATGAGCACATAAGACTTTGGGGCTTAGTTTCTATTTACTGTAGAGGAAACATGGAGATGCCAAGAAAGTTGGAAATTTGCTTATTAGTGACTCCTCATCTAGCACACCTGAGAACTTTGGGGATGGCTAAGGGCTCACCTCACTGCTTTTCTCTCTAAGGTTGGGACCTGTTATCTTACTACTCTCTTCCATTTGACAGCCTCTTTTGGAAGCCTCCCATAGTGCATTTTAGAGACCCCTTTTCCAACCCCAAAATGTAAGCTGAACATATTGCTTTGCCCACATGGGGAATTTTCATCTCTAGTATTTTCTCATATCAAATATTATCAACATTTTGTGCAATGCCCTCCCTTCCTAAGGGCCCGCCTCCAGTTATCAGAAGAAAGGATGGCCACTTCTATCATTTTCACTATTCTCACTGGAAGTAGGCAGAATAATGGCCCCCCAAAGATGTTTATGTCTGTGATGGTTAGTTTTATGTATTGACTTAGCTAGCCTATAGTACCTAGTTATTTAATCAAACACTGAACTAGGTTTTACTGTAAGGGTATTTGGCAGATGTGGTTATTATCTACAATCAATTGATGTGATGTAAAGGAGATTACCCTCCATAATGTGGGTGAGCTTCATCCAATCAACTGAAGGCCTTAAGAATAAAAACTGAGGTTTGCCAGGGAAGAAATTCTATAAAAACAGCTATTCAAATCACCAAGTTCAAGGAGTGGCAAGCTCAAATCTGATCCAGAAGACTCAAACCCTGATGCCTAAGGTTCTTGGACAGAAAGGCTATAGCTATCCTCAGCCTCAGAGTCACAGTTCATTCATTCATTTATAAAAGATGTAATAAATGCCTACAATGATGCAGGGCCAAGACAAAGCCCTGGGCAGTAGCTCCAATTGAGGACAGTCCATAATAATGCAGGAATCTACTAGAACTTGAGGGATAACAGTGTAGAGTCTTGGTAACTAGAGACTAGCAAGAGCAGTCAAATAGGCTGAAGTTCAAGGCTGGGTGGGCTTCACCCCCAGGAGGCTACCTGGACCAGAGGCTGGTGCTGCAGATGGGTTGCTTATAGAAAAGTTCTGAGAAACTTGCAATTTCCTCCCCTCCCCCATCCACAGCTCCCAGCCCACTGTACCACAGGTTTAGACACCCAACCACCATCCACTGATGCAAAGAACACTCTGAACATGATTGCTTTGGAAGGCTTGAGACCTATTCTAGAAATCTGTGGTTGAGTAACAAACCCCAAATTTATGGTGTGAAATAACAACCATTTTATCATGCTTGTAGATTGTGTAGGCCAGGTATTTGGACAAGATGTGTCTTGTCTCCACCATGGTGCTCCACCATGTCTGGGACCTCAGTGGGAGGATTTAAATGATTGGTAGCGACTTACATGGCTAAAGGCTAGAATCATTCACTTACATGTCTGGTGCCTGTGCTGGGAATACTCAAAGGCTGGGCTTAGCTGGTACTGTCAACTGGAGCCTCTCCATGTCACTTGGGCTTATCACAGCATGAGGGCTTAGTTCCAAAAGTGAGTATGCTGAGAGGTGCAAATCTGGAGAGCCAGGAGTCTAGAAAGCCAGAAGCTGCTTGGCCTTTGCTGACCTTGCTACCAAAGTCAAGTGGTTTCACTCTACCTCATTCTACTAGCCACAAGTGAGTCAAGGAAGTCAGCCCAGATTCACGGGTAGGGGAATTAGACTCTACTTCTCTCAATGGGATAGTGACACATTATTACATTGCAGAAAAGCATACAGGCCCTCAAGCAAATAAAGTACCTCTACAAAAAATCCACAACTAACTTTATACTTAAGGATGAAAGAATTAATATTTCCCCTACAGGAACAGGAATAAGACAACAATCTCCCCTCTCACCACTTCTATTCAGTATTGTACTGGAAGTTGACAATTAAGCAATAAAATGAAATAAAACATGTGCAGTTTGGAAAGAAAGAAGTAAAACTATCTCTACTTTCAGATGAAATGATCTTGAATATAAAAAATCCTAAAGAATCCCTTAAAAAATGATTAGAACTAATAAAGAGTTCAACAAGTTTGCTAGATACAAAATGAGTATATTCAAAAATCAATTGTACTTCTATACACTTGCAATGAACAATTTGAAAAAAAATACTTAGAAATATATTTAGCAAAAGAAGTGTGAAACTTAACATTCTGAAAACAATAAAACATTGTTGAAAGAAATCAAAGACCTAAATAAATGGAAAAAAATCCATGCTTATGGGTCATAAGACTGAATATTTTTTAAACAGCAATACTTCCCAAATTGATCTACAGATCCCATGTAATCTCTCTAAAAATTTCAGCTGACTTCTCTGCAGAAATTGACAAACTAACCCTAAAATTCATATGGAATTGCAAGGGACCCAGATAGCCAAGATAATCTTGAAAAGGAAGAACAAAGTTGGAAGACTCATGCTTCCTGAGACTCATGCTTAACTTAATATAAAGGTACAGTAATCAAGACAGTGTGGTACTGGCTTAAGAATAAACTTTCAATGGAATAAAGTTGAGAGTCTAGAAATAAACCCATACGTTTTTGGTCAATTGACTTTTGTCAAGGGTATCAAGACAATCCAATGTGGGAAAAATAGAAGTCTTTACAACAAATGATACTAGGAAAACAAAATATCTAAGTGTAAAAAAATAAAGTTGGACCCATACATCACACCATATATAAAAATTAATTCAAAATGGGTCAAAACCTAAATGTCAGAGTTAAAATTAAACACTCTTAGAAGCAAATATAGGCATAAATCTTCATGGCCTTGTATTAGGCAATGATTTCTTAAATACAACCTCAAAAGAAACACAGAACAACAGAACCTCAAAAGAAGCACAAACAACAAAAGAAAAAATAAATTAGACTTCATCAAAATGAAAAACTATTTTGCTGCAAAGGACACCATTAAGAAAGTGAAAAGACAAGTGACTGAATAGGACAAAATATTTGCAAATCACATATCTGAAATGGGATTTGTATCTAGAATATATAAAGAGCACTTACAACACAATAATAAACTAACAACCAATTAAAAATGGGCAAAGGATCTGAATAGACATTTCTCCATAGAAATACACAAATAATCAATATGGGGGTGCCTGGGTGGCTCAGTTGGTTGAGCATCCGACTCTTGGTTTCAGCTCAGGCCCTGATCCCAGGGTCATGGGATTGAGCCCTGGTCAGGCTCCATACCGAGTGTGGGGCCTGCTTGGGATTCTCTCTGTCTCTCTCTCCCCCTCCCTCCCTCCTCTGCTCCTCTCCCCTGCTTGCTCATGCACTCTCTCTCTTAAATAAATTTAAAAAAAATAACCAATATGAATGTTCAGAATCATTAGTTATCAGAGAAATACAAATCAAAACCTAATAAGATACCACTTTGCACCTAGTTGGATGACTATAATAGAAAACACAGGTAATAAAAAGTGTTGATGAGGATGTGAAGAAACTGGAACCCTTATACAGTGCTGGTGGGAATGTAAATGGTACATCTGCTTTGGAAAACAGTCTGGCATTTCCTCAAAAGGTTAAATATATAGTAACCATATGACTCAGCAATTCTACTCTTTGGTATATACCCAAGAAAATGAAAAGGTTGTTTACACAAAAACTTATACAAGAATGTTTACAGCAGCATTATTCATAATAGCAAAAACATGGAAACAACTAAAATGCCCATCAACTGATGAATGGATGAGTAAAATGTAGTACATTCATACAATGGAATATTATTTGGCCATAAAAAGAGATGAAGTTCTAATACTTGCCACAACATGGATGAACCTTGAAAATATCATGCAGAAAGTCTCCTGGGTGGTTCAGTTGGTTAAGCGTTGGACTTCACTTCAGGTCATGATCTCACAGTTCTTGAGTTCAAGCCCCACGTTGGGTGAGTTTGAGCCCCGCTTCAGGTGAGCACGAGTCCTGCATTGGGTGAGCCCTGCTTCTCTCTTTCTCCCTTTCTCCCTCTCTCTCTCTCTACCCCTAAAGGATTCTCTCTCTCTCCCTCTCTCTCTGCCCCTCACTCACTTTGCACCTTCTTTCTCTCAAAGAAAGAAAGAAAGAAAGAAGGAAAGAAAGAAAGAAAAAATATCATGCAGAGTGAAAGAAGCCAGTCATTTAAAAAAAACACATATTGTGATTCCACTTATATGAAATGTCGAGTAGGCAAATATATAGAGACAGAAATTAGATTAGAGGTTGCTTAGGGGTGGGTGGTGGGGAGAGATGATTCCTGGATAAGAGGGGTTTTGGAGGGAGGGTGTAATAAATGTTCTAGAATTGATTGTGCTGATGGTTGCACAATTCTGAATATATTAAAACTACTGTACAGTTTAAATAGGTGGATTATATAATATTGAATTACATCTCAATAAATGGGCGTTATTACGATAGTCCTCTTTAGAAAAGAATCAACACAAGGCTTGAGCAAAGCTGAGCTGGTGAGTAGTGGGTGACCACATCTACGTGGCATATGGAAGTTTGGAGAAGGACTGACAGACTACCATTACCCTGGCCCTCCAAAAACTGGCCTTTTGAGTCATTCCAGAGTGTCTCCAGATGACCATGGCTGGCCCAGGAGTGGTTTGTGGCAATGGCCAACAAACCAAATGCATACCAGAGGAAGCCATTTCCATGGAAGACTGGGAATGATCCTTGTCTTAGCCACACGGATTCTCATTCCTGGTCTTAGAAATTGGTTTCGTTAGCTCCATTTGCTCTACCTGCTATTCCTGCTATTCCTTTTTTTTTTTCTTTTTCTTTTTTTTTTTTTTTTTGGAGGGGAGGGAAGGAAAACTAAGTCCTGCAGAATTCAACTGATCTATATGCAGTATTTCTAATTGCTAAAGTCCTGTTTTAAGCTTAGTTCTCTCCCTAGAGGGCCCCCCTCACACCCCACCCCTTCTACCCCAACCCTCACATAATTTTATAGTCTTTGAGCATCTGAAAAATGTCTGCAGCTCCAAAACCATGCTTTTGGCCCTGGAAGCACCTAAAGGCCTCAAGCAGAAAAAGTGCTGAGGCTAGGACCAGCCATTTAAGTCTGTCATATCCTATCCTGGACTAGCGCCTTAGCTGGGAACTATGAATTCTGCCACCTATTGATAATTATTTCTACCTCTATCCTCCTAGCTTCGTGTGCTTCCAGGGACCTTTCAAACTTCAGGAATTCACCTTAACCAATTCACTGGTGTCCAAATTCACTTGTTACCTACCTGCCTCCTCCTAAACACTCACTTCCTGATTGTTTGTTGACTCTTCTGATGGAGGCCAACAGACTGTGTGCATCTGACCCTTCTGGGCTCTGCAGTTTGGCCCCAAAGGTAATTGACGTGGACCTAGAACTTTTGGCTCCAGCCTAAGCTGGTCAGATACGGTTGTCACTTTTAGGCATCCACAGACAATCTTGTATATGGTGGAGCCTACTTCTTTAAGACCTACCCCCTACCTGATGGGGATATGACAGCTAAACATAAATAAGACTTTGGTTTCTTAAAAGCCTGGTGTCTATAGTATTTCTAATTGCCTGATCTTAGTCCATGTCTACACTTTATCATATCTTTGCCTTCTCTGTGACTGACACCAAATTTGCCCATTCATTTCTCTGTATCTGTGTCTCCAGTCTCTAGTCTCATAGCTAGTGCTTGGCTCACTGTTTATCACCTTCTGGCTCAACAGGTCTTACTGACCAAAGGGATGACTTTCTGCTTGCCCAGGGCCATTTTCCTGCCAATAGACCCTATGTGCAGACCAAGTGAGCCCAGGTCATGTCTTTTCCTGGCCTCTGGACACTAGATACTCTTGTTTCTGGAGGGTTAGATGGCCCATTAACTCTTGACCTACAGACCCTGGCACACTTTCACTTCATAGCTACCCTGTGAGAGGAAACTGAGAATTTGATGGAGAAAGTGAGAAACAATTGGGAAAACAATATCCTTCACAGGTCTGCAAGAATGAATATTTAGCAGGACAACTTGAGAATATATTGGCAGAGTGAACCACCTTAGAGCCATAAAAAGCCCTCTCTTTTTCAAAAGGTGGCTGTAATAACCAGAAATGCTGGTCTTGCCCTAATAGAGCCAGCCAAGAAGTGGACACCCCTCTCCATAGTGGGGCCAGCATGGCGGGGGTTAGAAGAGATGAGCTTGGTGTTTCTTAACTTGGGCTTGGAGTTTCTTAACTGAGCAGGGTTTCTTACTCAAACTGCTACAAAAAAAAAAAAAAAATTAAACCAATGAGTTCAGTCCAAGACAAATTCTCGACAGAGAGCCAGAAGTTGAGGCACACAGCTCTAAAAAGGCCTAATGCATGATGCATTAGGAAACTGCATGCATGATGAAAGTGCTTAGACCCCAAAGAGGGCACTCTGATGAAGGCTGGTAGTGAATGAGCACCCACACGCATCTGCCCACAAGCTCCTATGGTTCCCAGGCTGAGGCTTTGTCTTGGTTGGCTAAAGATGTACTTGGCTCTCCCCAGCCATGGCTCTCTGAATCCCATACTGTTCACAGCATTGCTTGTGAGCTATCCAAACAGACTCGGACGTTCCAAGTCATTTCCCACCCCAGGAGATATGGCCAAACCTCAAAGAATCCACATCTCTCTACTGCCACCCACACTCTGCCCCCCCCCCCCCCCCAAATATGACTGCCTGTGAGGTCGACCATCAAGTTTGGAAAGAGTGCTGTGATGATGCTCTAGCACTACCCTCAGAGTAGATGGGCTCAGCAGTTTCTCACAGCAGATCATGAAAAGCTGCCACTCATACCTCCATGCTGAATTCCCTTGTGCTGAACTGTAGTAACTTTAACTTCTGCTTCCCAACCATCTCCCTTCCCCCACTGCTAGTTATAGAGCTCTTATTTCTTATGGGGATTTCATACTGTATGTTTCAAGTGGGGTTAGCCCTTCACCAACTCCCACCACAGAATTGGGAAGATGAACCAGGTCTGGACAATTCTATCACACTATCCCCTGGCCATTTTGATTGGCTCCAGAATAAGCATGTGACCAAAACTAGGCCAACCAGCAGAAGACTGGAGACTTTTGCTGGTGCTATCAGGGAAGAGATGCTTTCTTTTCCATGGAATCTCCAGCTAAAGGATTAAATAAGCATAATATTGACTTTAGCCATCTTTGCCTCCACAAATGAGTGTGGTCATGATGGAAACCAACACTAAAGAAAGCAAAAGCAGCAGTTAAAGCAAGAGACAGAGTCTTGAGGACATGTTTAAGTCCTTACATGAGTCATGTCTCAAGAGAGATTGCCTCTGCGTTTTTTAATTATATAAGCCAATGGTATCCCTTTCCACCTTAGTTAGTTTTGCTGGTTTGACCACTGCCCCTAAAAGAGTCCTCACTACTGCATACTCTTCCTCTGACTGTAGATTCTGTCCCCAGTTTTCTTCATTCTACACTCCCAGCTGTTCCAGCAACAGATCAGGATTGAGAGGGTGGGTCAGCTAGGGATAAGAAATACTTAATCCTTAAATATTTAAAGGGTTTATTTACAAAGGAATTAATTTCCTAAATGTGGGTAGAGTATAGGGGACCCACATGAGAAACTAAACAGGAATCTGGAGCATGTAGCCTGAAGGGATGGGAGGATGAAGAGTTTGCCTGTAATCTGAAGAAAAGTCATGTAGATTTAGCTGCCTTGAGAGCACCAGTGACTTTCTGTTAAAGGACAGCCAGCCCAAGGTGCCATGACAGGGAATGAGGGAAACAAATACTCTAGCCTCATTCTCCTCCCTGCTTCTGTTTTTTTGATGATGTTCCCTACTGACTCTACCCAAACCAGAAGAAGGAGGGACAAGACTAAATTACACAGGTCAGCCTCCCAGAGGAGAAAGCAGGGATGGAGAGTGGATCTGTAGGGCCAAACAGAAGATACACAGTACAGAGGAGTTATTCCCCACATCAAAGGGCCCCCAGATGACCTAATGAGTAGTTCATGGCTATGAACAGGAAGCCAGATTCACATGAGAGGGGATCATTTCAATGGAGAACTGGGAATGACCTAATCTTGACCAGAACATGGATTCTTGAGCCCATTCTCAACATCTGAACCAATCAACTCAGTTTGGTCTACATCCCATTTATCTTCTCAATCTTCCTTTGGCTCTTCCCCTACATAGGCTGCCACAACCCCACCCTGCATACCACATATCCCTCTCCCTTCCCACAGACAAGAGATACTGAACCAGTATATACATTACAAGTTGCCAGGTCCCTAATATCAAGTAGACTGGAAGAGGCACAGTCTCAGAGCACACTTTGGGGCTCAGAGCCCCACTAAACATGCCCCCACCTGTATGACTGACTTTTACTGGGAGAACCAGGAGAATCCTACTCTACCTAGGCTGTAGAGTGGGTTGGGAGAAGTTGGTATCTAGAGGACAGCCCAGTAAAACAACTATGGAGGGCAATACTTCCTGCATAACACTCCACTGAGTTAGCCAAGGTTTTGTTGGGCTTCCTTCTCTGTTCACATTCTTCCTCTGCCTGATCCCACTTCCTCCACTTCTGTTCATAGGTGTTGATCCCTAATGAACATCTTTGTCTTAGTGTCTGTTTCTAGAGAATCCAACCTGGGACAACAGCAATTAGAGAAGTTTCCATAAGCTCTTAATATCAAACCTACATACTTATTTCCATCTGTGCACTGTACTTTTTCTCCTATTGCTATAGGTGAACTGCACACTTGATTACTATGGATAATCTTCATTTGTATACTAAGTTCTGACCCAGCTCACCTGCTACTCACCCAGCTTGCCCCATCCAGTGACTGTTCTTCTCTGTAAATTTTTCCTTTTCTTTTGGATCCTTTCCATCAACATGTAAACCTACTGCTACTTCACTCATTTATAAAGACAAATCAATGCCTCCTTGATTCCACTACCTCCTCCAGCTATTGCCTCATTTCTCTTCCTCTCTTTACAATAAAAAAGTTAAATGTGTTGCCCTGATTTCTCACCTTCCATTCCTTCTTGAAACCCATCACTCCACTGAAACTTCTCTGAACTTGGTCTCCCGTAACCTCCACATTGTTAAATCTAATGAAAAATTCTCTGTCTCTGTCTTACTCAACTTATCAGCACTGTTAGATACAGTTTACTGCCTTCAGGATCACACTTGTCTGGCTTTCCTCTCTGGCCACTTCTCAGTCTGCTTTACTGGTTCTTCCTCATCTTCCTCACTTCTATGTTGGCATGGCTTCAGGTGTCTTTTCTATGTACTCTCACTCTTTAGATAACTTCTTCCAGTCTTGGGCCTTTAAACACTATCTATATGCTCAAAGCTCACAGTGTTTTCCCTCTAGCCCTGACTCTCTGAATCCTCAGAACTGAGTATCAAGCTACCGACTTCCTCTGTTTCCACCCTACCTGGTCTGACATCAATTGAGTGTATTGTAATACAATTCAATTCTGATGCTAACCACCAGTGTCTCCAGGTCACCACACTTCTGGCTATAATTGGGGGATTCGTATAATCCCCATAGGTTCAATAATTCACTAGAATGACTCACAGAATCCACTGAAAGTGCTATGCTTACAATTGTTTTATTCTAAAGGATACACATAGGGTATGATCTTGGGAAGAATGCAGAGTTTCTATGTCCTCTCCTTACACAGTCAGGGCACATCACCCTCTGGGCACATCACTGTGTTCACCAACAAGGAAACTCCTCCAAGCCTTAGTGTCCAGAGTTTTCATTAGGGATTTATTATGAAGGCATGATTGATTAAATCACATTGGCCAGTAGACTAAAATCAATCTCCAGTCTACCTCTCCTTCCTTCAAGTCAGGCTGGCTCAAAGTTCCAACCCTCTAATTACAAGATTGTTTTTTCTGGTGATCAGTCCCTATCCTGAAGTTACCTAGGGGCACACCAGGAACCACCTCATTAGCATAACAAGACACTCCTATCACTTAGAAAATTCTCAGGATATTTGAAGCTGCATGTCAGGAACCTGGGACAAACACTAGATCTATTCTTTCTTTTCTTGAGAGAGAGAGAGAGAGGGCATAAGTGAGTGAGAGGCAGAGAGAAAGAGCAGAGAGAGAGGAAGCGGGGAGGGAGAGAGAAGCAGGGCTCACCCGATGCAGGGCTCATGCTCACCCCAAGTGGGACTCCAACTCACCAGCCTCACCAACCTCACCAACAGTGAGATCATGACCTGAGCCGAAGTCAGATATTTAACCCACTGAGCCACCCAGGCACCCAAGACTAGAGATGTTCTTTATTATATCACACTACCCAACAGCTCTACTTGGAGACATCTTAGATTTAAACACCTCAAACTGTCTAAAGAGACCTCTTGGTATTTCAACCCAAACCTGCTTCTCTAGACTCTTCATGTTAGTAAAGAGTTGTAATCTCATTCTTTCCCGGTACTTGGGCCAATAACTTTAATGTCATTCTTGACTCCTCTTTCTCTCACACCT
This sequence comes from Panthera pardus, assembly GCF_024362965.1. Classification (NCBI taxonomy): domain Eukaryota; kingdom Metazoa; phylum Chordata; class Mammalia; order Carnivora; family Felidae; genus Panthera; species Panthera pardus. The sequence goes on along the minus strand of NW_026526688.1, from coordinate 40,911,531 downwards.
CATAACCAATCTGTTGGCAAATCTCGTTGCCCCACCTTCAATTTTATGAAGAATCTACTTCCACTATCTCTCCCGAGGCTACCCAGGTCATTTCTCACCTTACTTATTGCAGTGGATTTTTTTCCTGGTATTCTTGCTTTATCCCTTGCCTCTTTCCAGTCTCCTTGTCCTTCTGCCACTCCCAAGTGATAAGAGAGGAGGAAACAAGTGACCAGTTCTCACACATGGAGGTTGAAGGGAGAGAGTAGAAAGGCAAAAAGACACTCACCCTGTATTGGAGAAAATAATGTATACAGAAAGTAATCCAAGAACATGGAAGATGAAAAGAAATGCAAATATCATGATAACAATGAAAAGAGGGAGGATGGGGGGAGAGATAATAGCTCCTTTTTTTTTGAGATTTTTTTTTATAGCTTTATTGAGATCTACTTCACATATAAAATTCACTCATATAAAGTATACAGTTCAATGGATATTAATATATTCACAAAGTTGTGCAAGCATCAGCACAATCTAATATTAAATCTTTTTCACCACCCCAAAAAGAAACTCTATACACATTAGCTGTCACTCCTCATTCCCACTCTCCTTTACCCCAAATCCCAGGCTAATCTACTTTCTGTCTGTATGATTTACCTTACCTATTCTGGATACTTCACATAAATTGAATTATATAATATGTGATTTTTGTCACTGGGTTCTTCTTTGACTTAACATATGCTTTCAGGGTTCATCCTGTTGTAGCATCTATCATTACTTATCTTTTTATGTCACTGTGTGTATATACTACATTTTGTGTATCTGTTCATCAGTCGATGGGACATTTGAGTTATTCTCACTTTATGGCAATTATGAACAATGCTGCTATGAACATTCATTTACGACTTTTTGTGTGAACATAAGTTTCCAATTCTCTCAGGTATATAACTAGGAGTAAAATGGCTGGGTCACAGGATAATTCTATTTTTAACTTATTGAGGAAGCACCCAATTGTTTCCCACAGCAGTCGTATCATTTTACATTACCACCATCAATATATGAAACTTCTCATTTCTCCACATTTGTCGCAACTCTTGTTATTTTTTGGATGTCTGTTTGCTTGTTCTTTATAGCCTCCCTAGTGAGTATGAAATGGTATCTCATTGTGGTTTTGATTGGCATTCCCCTGTTGACTAAAGATCTTGAACATCTTCTCAACTGTTTCTTGGCCATTTGTATATTTTCTTTGGAGAAATGTCTATTCAAATCCTTTGCATATTTTAAAATTGGTTATCTTTTTCTTACTGAATTGTGAGTGCTCTTTGTATATTCTAGATACTAGACCCTCATCTGATATAAGATTTGAAATATTTTCTCTCATTTTGTCAGTTGTCTTTTCACTTTCTTGCTAGTGTCTGTTTAATTTGGATGAAGTCCAATTTATCTATTTTTTTTTTCTTTGATTGTTTGTACTTTAGGTGTCATACCTAAGAAACTATTGTATAATCCAAGGTCATGCAGATTTACACCTGTTTCCTTCTAAGAGTTTGATGGTTTTAGCTCTTATATTAAGGTCTTTGATCTATTTTGAATTAATTAAACATTTTTTAATTGTAGTAAAATATACATAACATGAAATTTACCGTCTGAACCGTTCTTAAGTGTACAGTTCAATAGTGTTATGTATATTCACATTGTTGTGTTATCAGTCTCCAAAACTTTTTCCTCTTGCAAAACTGAAACTCTGTACCCATTAAGCAATAGCTCTTCATTTCCCCCCTAGCCCCTGGCAATTGCCATTCAACTTTCTGCCTCTATGAATGTGACTACTCTAGATACCTGCTTAAGTGGAATCATATCATATTTGTCTTTCTGTGACTGATTTATTTCTCTTAGCATAATGTCATCCAGGTTTACGCATGTTGTCACATATGTCAGAAAATCCTTCCTTTTTAAGGCTGAATAATAGTCCATTATATGTATATATTACATTTTGTTTATCCATTTATCTGTTTGTGGACACTTAGATTGCTTCCACCATTTTGCTGTTGTGTGAGTAGCACTGCTATGATCATGGGTGTGCAAATATCTCTTTAAGTTCCTGATTCCAATTATTTTTTTCTTTTTTAAGTTTATTTATTTATTTTGAGAGACAGAGAGAGAGACACAAGTGGGGATGGGGCAGAGAGTGAGGGAGAGTGAGAATCCCAAGTAGGCTCCACATTGTCAGGGCAGAGCCCAATGCAGGGCTCGAACCCACAAACCACAAGATCATGACCCGAGCTGAAAACAAGAGTCAGATGCTTAACTGATTGAGCCACCCAGGTGCCCCTCCAATTCTTTTTAATATATACCAAGAGGTGAAATTCCTGATCATATTTCTATATTTTTAATTTTTTAATGAATTACTATACTGATTTCCATAGAGGCCACGCCATTTTACATTCCCAACAATTGTCCAAAAGTGTTCAAATTTCCCTATATCCTTACCAACACTTGTTATTTTATGTTGTTGTTGTTGCTGTTTTTAAATGTTCATTTATTTTTGATACAGGGAAAATGTGAGTGGGGAATGGGCAGAGAGAGAGAGAGAGAGAGAGAGAGAGAGAGAGGGAGAGAGAATCTAAAGAAGACTCTGTGCTGATAGCAGCAAGCCCAATGTGGGGCTCAAACTCACAAACCTCGAGATCATGACCTGAGGTTAAGCTGGACACTCAACTGACTGAGCCACCCAGGCACCCCTGTTATTTTTTACACTAGCCAGCTTAAGGGATGTGAGGGGGTACCTCACTGTAGTTTCAATTTGCATTTCCCAAATGATTCGTAACATTTAGCATCTTTCATGTACTTGTTGGCCATTTGTATCTCATCTTTGGAGAAATGTCTATTCATGTCTTTTGCCCATTTTGAAATTAAGTCTTTTGTTGTTGAATCACAGAAGTTTTTTATATATCTGGATATTAATGCTTTATCACTGATATGCTGAGTAATATATTGTGATGACATTTCTTTTCTCATACAGCATTCTGTTTTTCCTGAAGTTAATTACTTTTCATGTGTTTGTTTACTTGTACTCAAATTATTCTTCTTTCACTCTCCAATAGAACTATGTAGTGCTTCTCCTTTATTTCCCCCTGGTCAAATGCACCAGATAGCCTATCACCTCTCTTCTTTCAACTCCACCTTCTTCTTTTTCTTTTCTTCTTCTTCTCCTTTTCCTCCATATTCTCTTTCTCCTTCTTCTTCTTTAAATCCATGTAGGTTTTAGGTATTTCTTCTTCCTACTGTGGGTAGTTTTCATTCTTTGACCTAGGTACTCACTGAGTCTTTTCAGTTTAGATACTCAGGCCCTTCAGTATGGGGAAGTTTACTAGATTAAAAAAAAAAAAAGTTTCCTTCTTTCCATTTCCTCTATGCTCTATAGCATTCCTTTTAGTAAGATATTAAACTTTTTGCATTAGTCTACTGTTTTTCTTATATCTTTCCTCTGTTTTCTCTACTGTCTTTTTTCTATACTTTCTGGGAGATTTCCAGACTTACTCTCCTGAATGTTTTTTTGAATTTTCAAGTTAAGATAGCCATATATCAAATTTCTAGGAGTTCTTTCTTGGTCTTTGTTCTCTATTGCTCCTTCCTCATATTGTTCTGTTCTCATTTCCATAGATCCCTCTTATCTCTCTGAAGATATTAATAATAGTTTTTGTTATCCTCTTATTCTCATGGAAAAATGTTTAATTATTTTTCCATTTCTTCTATGATAATGGGCCATTCAGATTTTCCACCTTTTCTTGGGTCACTTTTTGTCATTTACATTCTACCAGGAAATTTTACATTTCATCTAAAGCTTCAAATATGTTGTCACATAATTCATAATTTTATGAAGAACACTTGTTTTTGTTTTTGTTTTTTTTTAAGTAGAATCCACGCAGGGTGCCTGGGTGGCTCAGTCGGTTGAGCACCCGTCTTCAGCTCAGGTCATGATCTCACGGTTCCTGAGTTCAAGCCCCATGAAGGGCTCTGTGCTGACAGCTCAGGATTCTGGAGCCTGCTTAGGATTCTGTGCCTCCCTCTCTCTCTGCCCCTCCCCCACTTATGCTCTGTCTCTCTATCTCAATCTCTCTCTCTCAAAAATAAATAACCATTAAAAAAAAATTTTTTTAATAAATAAAGTAGGCCCCATGCTAAGGGCTTGAACTAATGACCCTGAAATCAAGACCTGAGCTGAGATCAAAAGTCAGATGCTTACCCAACTGAGCTGTCCAGGCACCCCTATGAAGAAAACTTTTTAAAAAAATATCTTCTAGGGGCACCTCGGTGGCTCAGTTGGTTGGGCTTCCGACTTTGGCTCCGGTCATGATCTCACAGTTCCTGGGTTTGAGCCTCGCATCAAGCCCCACATCGGGCTCCATGTTGACAGTGTGAAGGCTGCTTTCAATTAGATTCTCTCTTTCCCTCTCTCTCTGCCCCTCCCCTCCTTTCCCTTTCTTTCTCTCTCTCAAAAATAAACATAAAATAAAATAAAATAAAATAAAATAAAATAAAATAAAATAAAGTAAAATAAAATAAATCTTTTCTATATCCATGATTATCTCTTACTTCTTTTCCATTTTTACTTTCTCTTTTCTTGATCAGTTTTCAACTTCATTAATTTCTATAATTACTGTTCTTTTCATTTTCTCTTCATATTTTTTTTCCTTTTTTCTAATTTGGTAAAATAAGTACTTAACCTCTTATGCACTTAATCAAGGGAGTGGGGGATTGGAGTTAGGGTGCTATATTTGTATTTTAATATACAAAAATATTAGATAGTAAGCTAAGAAAACTCATCAAGTTTAATTGACTATAAAATGTTCACTAGTTGTACACTTCATAGTTCAGATTCTTTTCTATTTATTCATAGTATGCTGAAAGGGCTAAGGACAGATTGAATATTAGTTGGTGGGTAGTTTGGCATCTGTGGGAACAGATGCCCATGGGTGCTTAAAAAGGAAGAAGAAAACTTTGAGACTTTGACATCTACACTGGGTTGAGGCCCTTTAGGAACTTCTGGAAGATGGAAGCCTACAAAGAGGGCAATCTGGGAGTGAGAAACAAGTAATAGCAATTTAAAATTGAATACAAAGGGGAAAAAAAGAACATTCCATTCACACACACAATTTGTGTTATCATCTTGGGGCACCTGGATGGCTCAGTTGGTTGAGCTTCCAACTTCGGCTCAGGTCATGATCTCGCAGTATGTGAGTTGGAGCCCTGTGTCGGGCTCTGTGCTGACAGCTCAGAGCCTGGAGACTGTTTCGGATTCTGTGTCTCCCTCTCTCTCTGACGCTCCCCCATTCATGCTCTGTCTCTCTCTGTCTCAAAAATAAATAAACGTTAAAAAAAATTAAAAAAAATTTGTGTTATCATCTCTAAAATGTAAGAATACTGGGAATTAGGGGCTCCTGAGCGGCTCAGTTGGCCACTCAGCGTCTGACTTCAGCGTCTGACTTCAGCTTAGGTCATGATCCCACAGTTCGTGGGTTCGAGCCCTGCATCGGGCTCTGTGATGACAGCTCAGAGCCTGGAGCCTACTTCAGATTCTGTCTCCCTCTCTCTCTTCCCCTCCTCTGCCTCCACTCTGTCTCTCGCTCTGTCTCAAATATAAACATTTTAAAAAAAATTTTTTTTAAAGAATACTGGGAATTATTTTATTAGGAAATTCCAAATATTTTCCCCAAAGTGTTTTCAAGCTTAAGAAAACCATTGAAATTATTTAGACTCTGAATCTCATTCTGTGTTATTATTCATGGTATCCTTATGATCTTAGGGTGTTTTTTGTTTTTGTTTTATGGAGTGGGAAATATGATTTTAAATGAAAAGTTCTAGTATTTTCCCAAATATTGGTCTTGCTTTGTTCTTCAGAAATGTTGAGAAAATGGAGCTTTCAGGTCAGAAAATTATCTGAAAATTTATTAGAAAATATTTCAAACATAACAGAAAATTTGAAGGAAATGTACAGTGAACACCCATATATCCAGAGCCTAGATTCTATAGTCAGAATTTAATTCTTATCAGCTGGAATTAGTGTTTGCCTGCCTCTAAGTGATATTGAGTAGAGTGAGCTCTACCATAATTACATAGGAAGTATTCTGTTCCTACTGGTAAGTCCAGTGCTTCATAAGAGTTCTGTACTATGGCCAATTTCATGAGTGCTTTAAACAAGCCAACACAAGTCAGCTGTTAGCTGGGTGGAGGAGCTTCTAGAGAGTTCTTCCCAGCTTAAAGAAACAAAATTTCAAACTCAAAAAGTTCTCTGGCTTGCTGCCTAAATACACCTACAGCTTTTGGCTCTTATAAGCAGGTGTTGTCCATAGGCATAAACCTAGGACTTTCTGGTTGTGCAACAAGGGAGAAACTGCCACTGCTCTGAGCTAGAAGGTGACAGGCACAGCGATGGAGAGGAAGGGGTAACTGGGATTCATAGCCCTGCAAATCAATTTTCTTCAAAGTTCTACTTTAAGATCAGTGGCAACTGTCCCCATGAATGGCAGAATGCTCTTTCCTTCCTATGTGCTTTCTCCTAGAAATTCACACAACCTCTCCCTGTTTTTCAGAGTCACTAAAGCTTTTATTTTTTAATTTTTTTTATTTTAAGAGAAAGAGAAAGAGAGCATGCATGAGCAGGGGAGGGACAGAGAAAGAGAGGGAGAGAGGGACTCTCAAGCAGCCTCTGCGCTGTCAGCGTAGAGCCTGATGAGGGGCTTGATGTCACAAATTGTGAGATTATGACCTGAGCTGAAATCAAGAGTTGGATGTTTAACCCACTGAGCCACCCGGGTGCCCCAACAATTTTTATTTTTATGTGTAGAAAATTCATCAATGTCTTCGGGGTTCAGTAGTCCAGTTCACTAATTATAAATCATTTTGTAGTTAGGAATATCACCCTAATGCAATGCCATTAATTTAATTTGGGAGCCCTGTGGTTAATTTGATATAATAATAGATGGATTATACAGTGGAATCCTCCAACATCAGATGGCCCTCAATGTATGTTTCCATATGCGACTGGCCACTGTGACTACCTTTACATATCTGTGAGTTAATGGCATTTGCTTGTACATATATACTTTTAAAACTAATATTTATTAAAGCATTTTTAAAAAGGCGTTTAGATGCCATATGGAGAGTTCCAAATCTCATTCGTGTTCAAGCAAATACAATTTTTGAACTCTTAAAAGTTTTTTAAAGAGGTAATAAATACGTGGTATATAGGATAAAATTCATAAAGTACAAAAGACAATATGGTTTTCTGAAGAGAGTTTTCTTCACCTCCCCACTACATACTCTAGTCCCACAGTCGGCCCACTAAGACGCAACCGCTCAGAGAGACGCAAACACACCAGTCTATGTGCCTATGCGCGTACACAGGCTGCTCACACTGTTCTGCACCTTGTTTGATTACTTAGACTACACCAGAAAATTCCCGTATCTCCACATACAGAGTTGCCTTGTATTTTTTTAAAAAAACTTTTTGATGTTTATTTAATTTGGAGAGAGAGACAGCACGTGCAGAGGAGGGGCTGAGAGGGAGACTCAGAATCCGAAGCAGGTTCCAGGTTCGGGGCTGTCAACACAGCCTGACGCAGCGCTGGAACTCGCAGGGCTCCAACTCGTGAACTGCGAGATCAAGACCCCAGCCAAAGTCGGTGGCATAACCCACTGAGCCACCCAGGAGCCCCTTTGCCTTGTATTTTTTAATGACAGCTTAATATTTCATCAGAGGGACGTGCCCCACATTATTTAACCAGCCCCCAGCGACGCACTTTCAGGTTGTTTCAAACTGTTTGCTCGTATGGGGAAATTGCAATGCTGCCCTGTAACTTCATCTTGACACGGTGATCTGGTTTTTCTCCCAGCACGACGGGAAAGCTACTCCGTGGGGCTTTCCCGCGCCGCCCTGGCCCCACCCCCGGGCAGGCGTTCGCGGAGTCGCCCGTTCGTCCCCCGCGCCATCGGTCAGCCTCGCGCGCGGCGGGAGCCGGGGGCGTGACGAACCGAGCGCCAGAGCGGCGGCAAGCGCGCGAGTCCCACGCTGGTCCCTGGCGCATGCCTGCGTGGGAGGCGGCGAGGCCGGGCGCAAGCGGCGGCTTGCTCCCCTCGCCGAGCCGCGGTGGCGTCGCCATCTGTGGTATGCGGTCCTGGCGCGCAACTCCCGGGGACGCTCTCCGGCTCCCGTCCGCAGCCCTCCCCGGAACGCGGGGAGGTGTTCAAAGGTGTCTCTTAGAAACAGGCGCAACCCGGGCAGCCCCGCTCCAGAACAATGGGTCCTTTCAGCCACCCCCTTTAGATGGAGGGCTCGTCGCCATGACAACCACCCCATTATTGAAAGTCGGAGCCGGTCCCCGTCTCAGACGCTCCCCTCGCCGGCTCCCCTCCCCCTCCGGCCCCGCCGTATGGTGTGTGTGGCACTGGCAGCTGTTGTCAGAAGAAGGCACCTCTTTGTCTCCAGGGGATGAAAGACATTTGGTTTTCATCGCCCCCCTTTCTCTCCCCCCGACAACTTTTCTCCGCGCGCTGCACCCCGTCCCCAGAAGGCGCCCCTGGACGCTAGAGCCCAGCCCCGAGACGCCACCCTTAGCTCTGGCGTCTGGCGTCACCCTTAGTCTGTTTCCTCCCGGATTCCCTCCTGCCGGAGCATTTCTGCCTTTACCTCCAACTCTTTGAGTCCCTAGAAGTCTCACTCTCGAGTATTCCTAGCAGGGGGACTAGCTTTAGAAATCCCGGGTTTCTTTTTGCAACTCTGCTCTGGGAGTTCCCCGGCCAGCCCCTGCGCCCCTCAGACCCAATAGCACCACCTTCTGTAACGAGGAGCTTATTACCGAGTTTCCCCCGTTGTTGGCGCAAACGCTCTGCCACGCTCGTTTAGAAATTCGGCCCGTTCGCTAGAATAAAGACTAGTTGGTTCATTAGACTGAGGCTTCGGTCTGAGGGATGTCGGACTCAGACAGCTAGGCACCTTCTGGCTGAGGACAAGGCGACACAAATATGTAAACAATAACCTGTATTTTTCTCAAGCATCTAATTGAAATGTATCATTAAAATGTATACTTTTTGAGTTTTGCATTGCTTTTAATGAATACCTGAATACGATTTACTTTATTTTGTCTGGGGAGGAGATTTGCAAAAATTAAACTAAAAAATGAGAAAAAGTCTGGTTGGCCATGTGTCTGGGATTTTGGGTTCAAGGAATAGTGCCCCTGAACGTATAATCTGCACCAGGGATCCTTGGAACAGATGGTGTTTTCCAGACCTATCTGGAAATTAAAGAGGTTACGTTTAGTGAGAGAAAAAGCAGGATCAAGAAGGAGGAAGGAAAGCAGTGGAGAGAAAAATGCAGAAGCTTATGGTGGGGAGAAAGAGAGGAAAACTGGGTATAATGGACTATTTTGGAGATAAAGGTAAGCTTAGGTTTCTGTATGGGTCAGAAAAATAAACAGTAGTCATAAAATCTTATCCTCAAGAGTGTAGATACTAGAGGAAGAAACTTGAAGATAACTATTTCAGAATCCATTGAGTCTTTCCAGTATTACTTTTTCGAATAAATTAAAGTTTTAAAAGGGTTTTTAAAAAACTTTGGGAATGTTAAAAGTGTAACAAGTGAAAGGGAAGGAAGTTCAGCAGGTGACTGACAAGAGGTACTTTTTTCTGGTCTTTGCTTTGAATTACCAACAATTACTTTTGGTAAACAGGAAGCAGCCAAGTCTGGCACACAGGAAACAAGTATTTGCAAAGTGAAGGTTTGTTTTTTTTTTCCTCTGAGAATAATTTTTATCTAAATAACTACCTAGAAAATAATAAGTATGTTACTCTGAAAACTTTTCTTTATAATCCAAGCTTCTTTCTTTCCCAATGTTACTGAACACATTTTGGAGGAGATTGTCAATTTTCATATGAGATTTGATTAATATTTCCCCAGTGATTTTCACCTGAGAGTCACAACAGAGTATCACAATTTGAAACGCTAATGATTTAACTTGACTTTTTTTTTTTAAGTGTTTAAGATTGTTTTTAACAAATAAAACCAACTTTCCCTCTCTGAAAAGAATACCGCTGTATCTGTAGCCTGACTTATACCAGTAAAAACATCGTTTTATTTTATTACAGTTACACATGAAAATATAAAGAGGTACGCTCTATAGAGCTCAAGGGTCACCATGGGGGTAAAGACTGAAACCAAGTAGACAGAACTTCAGGATTCTGATCCCTATATCATTCTGCTTTATCTGTTTTCTATATAAGCTTTCATTTGTCTAAAATATTTCACTGCTAGAAAAGAAAGAAAGAAAGAGAAAGAAAGAAAGATCATTGTTAACAGAAATTTAGAGTTGGGAAAGATCTCAGAGATAGTTTGATCCAATCCTCTCATTTCACAGATAACATTTTGATCCAAAGAATTTATCTAGCTAACCTGCCCCAGATCACATGGTCAGTTTGTGGCTATTTAGGACCCTGAGACCAGCTGCCATCCTACAGCCCTTTCAGACCAGAGCTGACCACATTACCCTTTTCCTGGCCATCACTTACCAGACATTCTTGTTCTATGGACATGTTTTTATTGTTTTTTCTTAATTTATCTTGTGGAAATTACATAAAAGTTACCTTGTGGAACTTCTCTGTTTTCCAGGCAGTCTTCCCTAAGTCTTTCAATTCTAGACTTTATTTAAAACATCCAAGCTAGGGGCACCTGGGTGTCTCACTCAGTTGGGCGTCTGACTCTGGATTTCGGCTCAGGTCACAATTTCACCGTTTGAGCCCTGCGTCAGGCTCTGCACTGTTGGTGCGGTGCCTACTTGGGATTTCTTTCTCTCTTCCTCCCTCTCTGCCCCTCCCCTGCTCTCTCTTTCTCAAAATAAATAAACTTGATAAAATAAAATATCCAATCTATTCATGGACTGCTCTATTCACTCCCACTGGCTGTGGACAGCCTGTTAGTTGTCTATCCAGTTTTCCATTCTCCTGTCTTCCTTATTAACAGAGTCCTGTTTGGGAGGTGGGGGTAGTATTGTGCCCAGCTAAAAATATTCCCAGGACCTCTTTTAGCTCAATATTCAACAACAGAGCAAAAGTGGGACCTCATGAAAAGCTCATCAAAGAGAACTGACTCCCCTTTGGCTCATGTTCATTTGCTTTTTGTCTTTCCTCCTTTTTTGTGTGTGTGGAATACAGCTTGAGGCCTGGAGCCACGACGGCAATGTTGTGAGCACGAAGGTGCAAGTTCCACCCTAGGAAAGGTGGAATGCCAACCTAAGAGAAGCCTGAATCCTTGAAGCGAAGCTGGTGTTCCAGCCCTGGGTTTCTTGCCTCTCGACTTCTCATAATGTGACAAAAATAAACCCCTATCTTGTTGGAGCCAGTATTATTTAAGTTTAGGTTTTCTGTTACATGCCCCTGAATGTAATCCCTGATGGCTCCAATTTAGGATAAGAACAGAGTAGGCTAGTAATTCAGTTTTATTGAATGAGCTTTTTTTTTTTTTTAACACTTACTAGTTGCTTACATAATAGTCTGTATATACACCATCACAGGACATATAACACAATGATAATTCATTCCCCTAGTCATATAATGAAACAATTTCTTCCTCCACTGCCTAAAGGTAAAGAAAAGGGGCTAGCTATATGAAGACCAGGGGGAAAACATTTCAAGCAGAGAGAACAACATATTCCAGGGCCTAGAAATGGGGAGTGGGGAGAGTGGGTTGGAGGAGGGACAAGAGACTCCATTGGAGAGAGGGGAGGAGATAGATAGATGTGCCTTAGTCTGTTCAAGCTGCTGCAACACAAGTACATAGACTGGGTGGCTTAAACAACAAACTGTTATTTCTTTTTTTTTTTTAATTTTTTTAATGTTTATTTTTGAGAGAGACAGATACAGAGTGTGAGTGGGGGAGGGGCAGAGAGAAAGGGAGACAGAATCTGAAGCAGCCTCCAGGCTCTGAGCAAGCTGTCAGCATAGAACCTGACACAGGGCTTGAACTCACAAACTGCGAGATCATGACCTGACCTGAAGTCGGATGCTTAACCAACTGAGCCACTCAGGCGCCCCACAAACTGTTATTTCTCACAATTCTGGAGGTGGAGAAGTGCAGGGTCAAGGCACCAGCAGATTTGGTGTCTGGTGAGGACGTGCTTCATGTTTCATAGACAGCCATCTTTTCTCTGTGTCCCTACATGGTGGTAAGTGCAAGGTTCTTCCTTGAGGTCTCCTATAAGAGACGGATTCATGAGCACTAATGAGGACTTCACTCTCATGAACTAATCACACCCCACAGGCCCCACTTCCAAATACCATCCTATTGGACTTTAGGATTTAACATATGAATTTTGAGGGGACACAGTCTATAGCAAGGTGGTAAAGGCATTTAAATTTATGCTCTTTTAAACTCACTTTTGCTGCTGTACAGAAAATGAATTGAAAGGGGTTAGAGTGCAATGGGGAGACCAGTCTGTAGGTGTTTCAGGCAAGAGGCGATGGTGGCCTGCATGGGGGTTGTGACAGTGGAGTTGAAGAGAGGATGGATTCCTGATATACTTTGGTGATGGAAACATCAGGGTTTGTTTCTAGATTAGATGTGGGCACAAGGGTAATGGAGGACCTCAGGATGATTCGTGGGTATTGGTCTGAGTAGTTGAATGGATGATGATGTTGTTTACCAAGATGGGGAAAACTGGAGGTGGCGCAGGGCTGGAAGAAGGAACAGATCTGGGAAGAAAATTCAAGAGTTCCTTTTTGCCCCGTTAAGATGTCTGTGAGGCACGTAAGTGGAGATGCCAAGTGGGTAATTGGATATGTAGATCTGGAGGTTTATGAAGAGGTTGAGGTTGGAGATATTAAATCAAAATTCAATAATGAAAAGAGTACTTACACTCATGAGGTAATCTATGCAAGGAGTGTAGAGAGAGAATGAAGGAACATCTAGCAAGAAGACACAGAATAGTGCTGTGCCCTAGGTGGACCTGTTATAAAGTCCAGGGATATCCACAGTTGGGTATTTCTGGGGATAGCGTCTAGGGAAGGAGCCATTTGATTCCATGACTACTTTCCTCAGGAGACTAGAACCAGGAGGCCAGCCTGAGGCTGCAGTGAGAGGGACGCTGCTGTCTTCTTGTCAGGCAGGGTTTGGATTTCAGGAACTTGAGCTGGCTTTGCTGGGGTTCCTGAGTAGGAGGGTTAGAGAGCACTTCTGCCACCTGGAAGCAGGTGTGCATCCCAGCATATCCTGATCACATCACCTCTTGTGATCTACATTGTCGGGTGTATGTTCCTCTTTCTGTTCATTTCCCCTTTATGATCCCCAAGTCTTTAGACAAGCTTTGTATAAGCATCCACCCTGGTCCTTGCTCTGCTGTGGGAAATTAAAAACTAGTGTGTCTGTATTGGTGTTGAAGAGTTAAAGGAATACTAATCTCCCAAGTCCAGCATGGTGGGGAGTAGCAGGAGGTCCCTAAGAGGAAGATGGGTCTCTTGTTGGAGGGTAGGGATGTTAGGTTTAGGCTCTCCTCTCTGGAAGGACAGGCTCCTTCCATGACCAGCCTTGAAGGAGCTGCTTTTGAGTTTTTAAAGACACCAGGTCCTTTCTTTAGAGTCTTTTTCTCCACATTAGATTGTAAACTTGAAGGAATGCTTTAATTGTCTTTGTACCCTCAGTGTCCAGGCGGCAGTAGGCACTCCATAAATATTAGTTTAATAGATGAATGAATGTATATTAGGCATTGAGATATGCACACTGTGGTTCTCAACTGATTTACAATCCAGTTGTGGTGATCAGATTGCATACCCAAAGGTGTGGCACAGTGTCAAAAGCACTGTAGGTTATATGAAGGAGCTGTGAAATGCTACTTAATCACAGAAGAGGGAGAAATTACTTCCAATGTGGGGGCATCCAGCTTAGGACAGATTTTGTGGAGGAGAAAACATATGGCTGGGCCTTGAGGGCTGGAAAGAATTTCCACAAATAGGGTGAGTAAGAGACAAATACATGCCAAGTAGAGGGATCAGTGAAAATACAGACATTGAGGGAAGGCATTCTGTTTCTTCAGTGCATGGCCAGGAATGAGGTCTGAGACAAGAGAGGACTTGCTCAGCGAGATGACATTTTTAGGGCTCAGTAGTGGGGCCCCAAAACCCCTCTCTGGCTTTGATCTGAGACAAGAGAGGCTTTGCTCACTGAGATGTGTCAAAGCCAGAGAGGGGTTTTGGGGCCCCACTACTGAGCCCTTAAAAATGTCTTCTCAGTGAGCAAAGCCTCTCTTGTCTCAGACCAAAATATTAGTAATAATATTATTAGCTAAGAGCTGAGATTGCCTTCTCACAGTAGACAAACAACTCAGTAGTGAGAGCTGTTAAACACTGTGATAGTACGTCAGTGGCAGGTTTAGAAAATCTTTTCCCAGAGATTTTTATGCATAAAATAGACTTGCTATTTGTCAATGGTTTCCTGGGGTCCCTCTTAATATCATGACATGGTACTATATGAGCTCCCCAATCTATGATGTTTGATTAAACTAAAAAAAATACTTGGGTGTTGACTTTGGACATGACCCTTGGCATGGCTATGGATGCATTCATGCCTCCTGTCCCTCCAGTCAATGTGGCTCTCTTCCAATGATCCCCATCTCAACAAATGACACTTGCATCCATACAGCTACCCAAATCAGAAATCTGTGAATGATCCTTGATGCCCCATTCCTCCTTACTACTCAATTTCTAATTAACCCCCCATCATTCTACCTCAAAAACACCTCTAGAATTTGTCCAGTGCCCTCCAGTCCCCCATGCTGGCTGAAGTCACTAGCATCTGTCACGTGGATTGCTGCAGTAGCCTAAATGATCTCCCTACCCTCAAGCTGGGCCTTCTCTAACCCATCCCACATCCCTTGTCTCTCTGAAATGTCCATGTGAAAGCACTTCCCTTTCCTGCTTAACATTTCTTCACTGCGGCCCCAGGCTTATGAGAGAGGCCAAAGGTGTGCAGTCTGGGCCAGACTGCTTAGATCTTCCTGTGTGCTTGAACTCCAGCTTGGCTACTTACCTATTTACTTGACCTCTGGCAGATTACTTATGCACCCACTGCAGTTTTCTCATCTATAAAAAGGGGATCATGACAATAATTCATTTTAGAGTAGTTGGGAAGACTAAATGAATCTGGATCTTCCTCTCCTATGTGAACCCTTAAATTCAGAGTGCCCCCGGACTCTGATCCTCTTCTCCATACTCATTTCCTTAGTCATCTCAACTGGACTCTTAGCTTTAATATCCATATCCTGATAACTCCCAATGGTACATCTCTAGCTCAGACCTCTCTCCTGAACCCTAGATTCATATATATCCAGCAGCTTCTCAACATCACCACTTGATGGCTAATAGATACATTAAACTTACTATGTCCAAGGCTGAACTCTGAATTTTTTTCATTCAAACCTTCTGTGCCCAAAGTCTGTTTAAAAATTTTTAATGTTTTGGGGCGCCTGGGTGGCCCAGTCAGTTGGGCGTCTGACTTCGGTTCAGGTCATGATCTCACGGTTTGTGGGTTCGAGCCCCGCATCGGGTTCTGTGCTGACAGCTCAGAGCCTGGAGCCTGCTTCGGATTCTGTGTCTCCTTCTCTCTCTGCCCCTCCCCAACTTGTGCTCTGTCTCTCAAAAAAATAAATAAATGGAAAAAAAAATTTAAAAAAAATTTTTAATGTTTTATTTATCTATTTATTATTTTTAAACGTTTATTTATTCTTGAGAGAGACAGAGACAGAGCATGAGTGGGGCAGAGAGACAGGGAGACACAGAATCTGAAGCAGGCTCCAGGCTCTGAGCTGTCAGCACAGAGCCTGATGCAGGACTCTCGAACCAATGAACCGTGAGATCATGACCTGAGCCGAAGTCCGATGCTTAATCGATGCTTAATCGACTGAGCCACCCGGGAGCCCCTCCCCCTCCTTTTAATCTCAGGTGATGGAACCGTCCTTCCAGATACTCAGGCTCAGTAGCTCCTCACTTTTCTCTTGTTCTCACTTCTCACATCCCATCCATCTGGAAATCCAGCTGGCTCCTTCAAGCTGCAGGCAGAAACTGACTCCTTACAATGTCTGTGGCTGCACCCTGGCCCAAGCCCCCCACCGTCTCTTACCTGGATTACTACAGTGGCCTCCTGACTGGTCTCCTTCCACTCTGTCTGTCCACAGTCTCTTCTCCACCCAGCAGATTGGAAAATCAGACCCGGTCACTCCTTTCTCAAACCTTCCATTGGCTTCTCATTCCACAACTACTACACGCCAAAATCTTTATAAGATCCTATGTAGTGAAGTCTTCACCCTCCACTTTGTAACCTCATCTCCTACTTTACTCCTTGTTCATTCTACTCCAGCTACAGTGCCATCCTTACTTTTCCTGGGACTCCTCCAGGATGCTCTGGTCGTAAGAATTTGGCACTGCCTATTCTCTTTACTGGAGTGCTCTTCCCCCAGATATCCCTACGGCTAACTCATCTCCTCCTTTAAGTCTTTGCTCAAATGTCTCTTCTCAATGAGATGTACTCTCACTACCCTTTTAAAAACCTTAACTTTTCCTGAAGTCCTAAGGCACTCCTGATCTCCCTTCTATTTTTTTCCATTATACTTACCACCCTCTGACATACTATACACTTTACTTATTATGTTTATTGATTATTATTTGTCTTCTCCTACTAGAATGTAAGCTCCACTGGAGCAAGGATCTTTGTTTTATATTCACTGGTGTTATGTATCCAAACACTGGAACGGTGCTAGTACATAGTAGAGCCCACTAGATATCTATAGAATGAATGGGTAGTGCATGGCACACAGTTCTGGACATATATATATATATATATATATATATGTATTTATAATTACATTAAATATTATTATATATTATTTTATAAACAAAACATGCAGACAATTATTAAGCTCACAACCACTTGGCTCTCTGTATCTTCCTAATCTCATCTCCCTTCACTCTTTGTCCAATTCTAGTTCAGCTGTACTTAGTTCTCTCATCTCTAGAGCTTTCCACATGTAATCTTCTCTCTGTCCATCCACCCTTTTATTTGAGGAATATATGTTCATCTTTCAGGTGTCAGTTTGGAAGGACTTCCCTGATTCTAGGTCAGCCCCCTCCGCCAACAATCCTCTTCCTGCCACCATGTGCTCCTTGCCCATCACTCTGCTTTCTAATTACTTGCTTCTCACTTGTCTTCTCAGCTAGTCTCTGTGACAACAGACACTATGCCTGTGATGGTAGTCATTGCAGCATCCCCAGCACCCAGCACAGGGTTTGATACGTGGGAGGCTCTCAGTAAACATTACTGCAATGAATGAGAAAGGCCCACAGCAGTGATTGCATTTCTGCATCTTTGACACACTTGCTTAGTAACCATATGCAATAGCTTCTTGTGCTGCTTCTTAGGTAATAACCATTGCTAACACTTTTCTAACTCAGTCCTCACAACTCTGCAAAGTAGGCACTACTAGTGCCCTTATTTGAGAAGGTAGGAACTTGAAATTTACAGAAGTAAAGGTACTTTCTCAACGTAACAGAGCTGGCAAGTATTGGATCAGGATTAAAACCCAGGCAGTCTGTCACCAGAACTCATGTGATGCCACATCATCCAGCCATTTTGATTTTGGATTTTCTCTTTTACTTAAAAAATTAGTCAACTATCTCTCCTTAGCAAGTATGTAAGAGAACAATCCCTACCACCTTCAATATACATTTATCATGGTCTTCTTTACGGAGGAACTGCCACTCATGCTTCCTTTCACCAAAGTGAAAACTAAAGCCCGAGCAGGGTGGCAGCCTTGTGGTCTAGATCAACATTATTACCATTAACACCAGTTGCTGT
Source organism: Panthera pardus (assembly GCF_024362965.1). Classification (NCBI taxonomy): domain Eukaryota; kingdom Metazoa; phylum Chordata; class Mammalia; order Carnivora; family Felidae; genus Panthera; species Panthera pardus. Next base: position 40,893,662 of record NW_026526688.1, on the reverse strand, counting down.
TTTATTGAACACATACTATGTGCCAGGCACCTTGCCATATGTCATCTCATTTGATAACTAATTTTTAGTTTAACTGAAGGTGAAGCCTTGTTTTCTGACTTCTACTTCATGGCTCTCTGGATCACAATGATTTAAATCACTTAAAATGTATTATCAAAGTCATTGGAACTCCAATGCAATTTACAGAGAGACCTGCCCAACTCTCTCATTTTCAGATCTGGGAACTGAGATTCTGAAAGGTTAAGTGCCTTGTCCAATGTTAAGTTGTCTAGCTGGGGCTGGAAGAGGCCTCCTGTATCCAGGTCCAGAGCTCTTGATGCTATATACAGCCAATCATCTTTACCCAATGTACATAAATGAAAAGACATCGTGGCTCTTTTTAAATAGTTGTTACTACCCATGGCTTATTATTCATGATGCTATTTCACAACTCATGCCCTGGAAGTCACACTTTTTAGCATCCCCCTCGAGGTGCCTTCCACGTTTACGAAGGTGGCAGCAGCAGCTGCCCCTTTGTGACTGGTTGACTAAGGTCCAGGCGGCCCTCAGACCGATCTCGACAGCCAGTCAGGGCTCGGAGCCACAGAGCTGCACCAACCGGAGGTTGCCGAAGCCTCAACACGGGCCAACTGGGAGCTCGAAGCCAAGAAGAATGTGACCCGCGGACAGCGATCAATCAGAGGGGAGGAGCGGTTCACTGACGTCCAATCAGCGGCTCTTAGGTCCCGGTCGTGGGCGGTGCTGCCGTGAGGACCGTCGGCCAGCCAATCAGCAGATGAGCGGCCGTCGGCGCGAGTGTGGGGGGCGGTCGGGGGTGGGGCTTGCCCGAGCGTCGGAACTGTGGGCGCTGCGAAGAGAGAGGCTGGGTGAGAAGGGCTGAAGACCCGGGTGGGGTTAGGGGCAGCGCGGGCACGCACCGGGCCGGGGCGGGGGCTGGAGGCTGGGGCACACGAGGGTGCGGGCGGGGGCACGCAGGGGTCCCAGTGGGGCGCGGGTGGCAGGGTCACAGTTAGGAGATGCGGCGGGATTGACCCTCAGAGCTACGGGATATGGCGGGGAGAGAGGTGAGGGACCAACTACCGGGCTGGGAAGGTGGCCCGCTCCGACCAGGTGGCTGAAGGAGGAGGGGACACTGTTGCCATGGCAACGCACGTGTGCTGTCTGGCGACCTTTTTCACCGCCTGAATGTGCGCACACCTTAAATCCGCCTCCTGATCACCCCCACCCTAAAGGGCCTCCATCATCCTTTGCTCGCAGGCAGCTGGGCTGAGACCAAAAATAACCCTGTTTAGCAGCCGCCTCTCCTCCTCCCCAGCCTGGTTACTCCCCTCCTCCCCTCCCTCCTGCTGACTCGTCCCCGGGCAGAGGGATTAAGCTCGCCCTGGGGCCCTTGGTACAACAGGCCATTGCGGTTTGACCACCTGGTCCAGTTCGCAGCCAGCTTGAGGAATGGCCACAGCTGGGGTACAGCCGGCTGTCTCTTCCTGGGGACTGCACCGTAGAGATGCTGCCGCCTGAGCGACCTGGGGTATCCCTCAGATTTCTTTAAGGCATCCAGTGCAGAGCCTTGTGCATAACAAGTACTCTAAGAATGCGGTCTGACTCCATGAATAAAGACCACAATGATAGCTTTCCACCTATGGACCAGCGCTGTCCAATAGATCTATAAAGCGAACCAGATACGTAATTTTACCTTTTCTGCTAACCACGTTTTTAAAAAAGATTAGGTTAATTTTAATATATTTTACTTAACCTGACATATCAGAATATCAATATTAACTGAATATTAATTCACGAATCATTAAATTATTGGTATCTAAAATTCCTTTTTAAATACAAGACCTTCAAAATCTGGTGGGAACTTATACTTACCTCACATCTCAGTTCAGACCAGGTACATTTCAAGTGCTCACTGGCTGCATTTAGCTGATGGCTGCCATATAAGACTGTGCAACCATAAGCATTTCTCATTTCATGTGGCTGAATACATAAAACTCAATATTCTTTGAAACTCTCTTCTGTGCAGGGAGCACTGCAATGAGGCAACAAAAAACATGAGGCATGGTCTTTTTTTTTAATGTTTATTTTTGAGACAGAGACCGACAGAGAATAAGCATGGGAAGGACAGAGAGAGGGAGGCACAGAATCCGAAGCAGGCTCCAGGCTCTGAGCTGTCAGCACAGAGCCTGATCCGGGGCTCCAACCGATAGACCAGGAGATCATGACCTGAACCAAAGTTGAATGCTCAACCGACTGAGCCTCTCAGGCGCCCCATGGCATGGTCTTCTTTGTCAAGGAGCTTCCAGACCAGTTGATATATCAGACATCCAAAAATTAAATTGAGTTTTAAGTGGTAGTAATTAAGGCAATAGTAAAGATAACCAGGCAGTATATAATTGGCAAACAAGATGGCTGATGAATTATCCTTAGGAATTGTAGGGAGCAATACTTCAGGCTCTTAAAGAAGAGGAAGACATGAGTCTACTCGTGAAAGATAGGTAGGTGTTTTGGTTGAGTGGAACTGACCATAGCTTCTTTTATTTTTAGGGTTGAAAATTGGCAGTCCTGAGGCTTTCAGACTGAAAAAGACTTCTCTCTCTCACTGACAGTCTCCATCATGATTCATAGCCTTTTCTTGATCAACTCCTCTGGAGATATTTTCCTGGAAAAACATTGGAAAAGTGTGGTCAGCCGTTCTGTCTGTGATTACTTTTTTGAGGCACAAGAGAGAGCTACCGAGGCAGAAAATGTACCTCCAGTTATTCCGACTCCTCACCACTATCTCTTAAGTGTTTACCGTCACAAGATCTTTTTTGTGGCTGTGATCCAGACAGAGGTCCCACCGCTGTTTGTCATTGAGTTCCTTCACCGAGTAGTGGACACGTTTCAGGTGCGTGGATGTGAGAAGGCTCATGCGTGTAAATTATAAAGTGTCTGTATAGTTCTGTTTCCATTGTATTCAGCTTCAATTAAGGAACTTTTTAAAAAATCAAAACTGACTTTGCTCACTTCCTCTCCCATCTGATAAGATCCTTGTTTCTGTTTATGGAACTGGCTGCACCTGAAATGGTACATTGAATACTTCTGAACCTGTTGCATGAGGAAGCCACTCTACTTGGTATGATTATATACAGTCATTTTAGTTCTGGAGATTGGAATCGCCCCACTTTTTATTCATAAATCAGAGGAATTTAGTTTGGGTGTTTTTTTTTCTTTTTTTTAGTGGACTTGATGCTAGCCATTGTTAAGTACATTGCTATGAGTTGCATCAAAAAGTAATGAGTGTGTAAAGACACGTATATTTTCAAGTGTTAGAAAAAACTAAGTAATGCTTGTTTCACTCTCTTTGGCAAGAGTAATTTGTGAAGCCAAACTTCATCTTGGGTTTGGAGTGCTTATCCAAAGCGTCTGAGTACTAGTGATGAGCTTTCATTGCAAACTAAGATTGGAAAATCTTCTGTTCCTGTAAGAATTTAAGTGACACATTTTACAAGACACAGTTTTCACTTTGAGTTTTTCTTTCAGGAGTAGATTTGAAGATCTTGGGGAGCAGGGTACAGGGGAAGTGAAAGTAAGTTATATCAAGATGTCAGCACTATTATTAGCTCAGGATTTTAGGCTTCCCAGACCCTGGATTCAAATATGGGATCCTCCCTCTAAAAGAATTGCTCAAATTCTACCTCTTATGGTCACTTGCCTTTTATTTTATTTTATTTTATTTTATTTTATTTTATTTTATTTTATTTTATTTTATTTTTGTAATGTTTATTTTTAAGAGAGAGACAGAGCACGAGTGGGGGAGGGGCAGAGAGAGAGAGAGGGAGACGCAGAATCTGAAGCAGGCTCCAGGCTCTGAGCTGTCAGCACAGCCAACCTGGAGCTCACACTCACAAACCATGAGATCATGACCTGAGCTGAAGTCGGACACTTCACTGACTGAACTACTCAGGCTCCCCGGTCATTTGCCTCTTATTATTGTCGTCATACAATAAGTGAGAAGCAAGGGCCCTTTGGTTTAATTTCTGTGTCATGTGTGGTCTGGAATTGGTCATATGAATACAGAAATTGTGGAATAAGAGAAGAAGAAGAGAATGATGACTCAGATATTATGGTGAAATTAAAAAATAAGTCAAAGAGTCCTTTCATTTCCAGTCATATCTGTATCACATGTCTGGAAAATGAAAATATATTTTATAATTTTTTTCCCACAAATACTTTCTGGTAGTACTATTCTGGGTTTCCAGTTCTCATGTGGCATACCAGTTCTTTCCCACAGTGAAAACCTGAGAATTATAAACCCCAGTATGTGGAGTAACTAAAAGTAGAAGAACCCAGTAGTTATGACCTTAAACTACTCTAATTGAGCCTTATTATGATTTCCACATATGATATTTTACCCCATTCTAAGATTAACAGTCCCATTGGTGAAACCCAGCATTTGCTTCATCCCTCCATAGCAATATTTTGTAATCTGTTACGAGACAGGAAGTGAGAAAAGTTGTTTAATCTCGTTGAAAACACAGAGGACTTTGGGATAACAGTAAAGTTCCTAGTTTGGAAGTCTGGGACTTCAGAGCTTGTCATTTTTGAAGGATTTGTTAAAAGTAAATGGACATACCCTGATTTTAATGTCTTTTCTCTCTGGCTGCATTATTTGTTTAGTACTAGAATATGATGGAAGAGTTCCAGCGCTAGAATTGCACATAATTTTGCTATAGCAATTTGTCACACTTACAAGTCTTCTTTCCAACTGCTTAGTTCACGTTATGTCTGATTGATAAAATCTGGTGAGGTGTTTTATTTATTTTTCAAAATAAAAACACTCTTGGGAGGAAATGTGTTACCTCCCCCCCTTCTTTTTAAACATTTTTCTTTTAACGTTTATTTTTGAGACAGAGAGACAGAGCATGAACAGGGGAGGGTCAGAGAGAGGGAGACACAGAATCTGAAACAGGCTCCAGGCTGTGAGCTGTCAGCACAGAGCCCGATGCAGGGCTTGAACTCACAGACCGCAAAATCATGACCTGAGCTGAAGTCAGCTGGTTAACCGACTGAGCCACCCAGGTGTCCCCTCCCTCCCTTCTTAAATCCTCATTTTTAAAGAAGTCTTGTTTTAGAAACACATTCCTGACTCTTAAGTGTTCTTAGATATTGCAATGTCTCTGACAATTGTTATTATCTGATGTAATTTTAATTTAGATCACGTGTACAGTCCAGTTTTGGATGTCATGATTTTAGGAGCATGTTGGAAAACTAGAGCATATCCAAAGAAATAGCAAGATGGTGAAATGATCTAGAAACCATACCATAGCGTGAATAGTGGAAGGATCAAACAGGGTTTGGCTGGGAGAAAAAAAAAAAAAGTGAAAGTTAGCTGTCTTCAAATAGCTGTGGGGCTGTTATGTAAATTTGTTCTGTAAGGCAGATCTAGAAAGCAAATTTCTGTTTAGCAAAAGAAAGAACTTTTGAATAATCAGAGCTTTCCATGAATAGAATGGGCTTTCTCAAAACGCAAATGGATGAATTCAAGAAGGATTGTATGACCATCTCAGAGGTCCTGTAAAAGATGCGACCGACGTTCCTAGAAGGGCCTCTAGAAGGGCCTCGCTAAATGACTACTAGCATTTCTTTTTCGTCATCATGCATCACGTTTTACAAAGTGTTTTATAATTTACAAAGCATTTCCACATGTATTATCATTTAATCAATCATGCTTAGTTCTTATAACCTCCTTGTGTGTCCAGTGGTATTATCCTGATTATACTAGTAAAGAAATCAAGACCTGTATCAGTTAGCATGACTTACTCTGGTAAGTGACAATAAGGTTACCACCCAGGTCTTCTGATTTGGAATCCAGTGCTTTTTCCACAACCCAGATAATTTAGTATCTAAGATTAGCCTGTGTTAGTAAAAAGACAAAGCCTTCTTAGAATCATCCTAACATCTTAGAGAATTTCTGGTGTGCTAGTTCATCTCCCTCATTTCATTTTATTTCCTTCTCATTCTTATTTGCTGTATCAGTGTTAAGAGATAGCACAACAGAAAGCATTAAGAAGATTTTTAGGTCCAATCTGGGTCATATCAAGTATTATTATTTTGCATAGTTCTTTCAAATTCTTGTTCCTAAGCACATGTAATAGTTTAGGTTCAGTTTTGTATTCGTCATGTTTTGTCTAGTTGAAGAAACTAACCCCAAAAGGTTAAATGACTTTCTCTTAATTTATAAAAGAAGTTAGTGATGATACTAGTACTATAAGCCAGTCCACTGTTCTATCTACCAAACCGGGTTGCTTAAGAGAACTAAGGTTATGCTTCATTCCTTCATTGCAGAAGAATATTCCAGAAACACTGAGTAAACACATGGACAGGACTAGGTCCTTATTTTTTAGGAAGATTCTTTTTGTTACAATCTCTGAATGCTATATATTCTACATATTGTATTTTCATCAGGATTATTTTGGAGTCTGTTCAGAGCCAGTGATCAAAGACAATGTGGTTGTGGTTTATGAGGTACTGGAAGAGATGCTTGACAATGGGTTTCCATTGGCTACCGAGTCAAACATCCTCAAAGAACTGATAAAGCCTCCCACTATCCTTCGAACGGTTGTCAACACCATAACAGGTATGGAGAAAGAGGAAACCAAGCTGCTGCCATCCTGGGTGTGGCTTTCTCTGGTGTGGTGCACTATTTTGAGTGCTTGTCTTTGGGCTCTCAGATGTCCAGGTGCTTTAATTTTTGTTCGTTATAGTCTTTGATTATGACCTGAAATATGTTTTTGTTATGTAGAAAATGTCTTGATTTCAGTGACAATAAAGTATGCTTCTTTAAAAAGCATTTCTTTCTGATTACAGAAGAAGCACATGATTATTAAAGAAATGTCAGAGATACAGAAAAGCACAAAGACCTTGAAAATAATTTAATCACACCATAATTTTGACATATTTTCTGTTTCTTCTAGACAGATGAATAACGAATAGATGCATAGATTTTTTAAAAACAACTCTTGTCTATTTTTTAAAACTTTCATCAATATTTTGTGAACATTATCCCATTATGATACACTTTCTTTTACATAATTTTTAGTGACTTTATAATTTTCTACCATATGAAATAGACCCTAAGTGATTTGTTCAATCCATATTTATGATGGTTCTGATTTTTTGTTCTTTTAAATAACGGGAATTAACTCTCTTATACCTAAATCTTTGTGTACATCTTCTTTGATTTATTTTCAGTAATAGAAATGGAAGTGCTAAATCAAAGGGCATGCACATTTTAAGGACTTTAATGCATTGTGCCAAATTGTCTTCTAGAAAATTTATAGTTTCAGTAGCTGTTTCTGTGCATCCTAGCCAATCCTATTATTAATTTTTTCAAAACTTTGGCATTTAATAGTTTAGTCATGTCTTATTTACACACTCATTTTTTTTAAGTTTATTTATATATTTTGAGAGAGGGAGAGAAAGAGAATCCCAAGCAGTCTCCACACTGTCAACACAGAACCCTGTATGGGGCTTGAACTTGTAAACCATGAGATCATGACCTGAGCCGAAACCAAGAGTCAGACCCTTAACTGACTGAGCCACCCAGGCACCCTACACACTCATTTTTTATTACTAAGGAAGTTAAAACCCATTCGAGTATTTATTGACTGTTTTTCTTCTATAGTGAATTATCTACTTGTGTCCTTTGCCCAGCTTTTCTTTTATTGAAATGTTTTTTTATACTAACATAAATTTTTTTAATGTTTATTCATTTTTGAGAAAGAGACAGAGCATGAGTAGGGGAGGGGCAGAGAGAGAGGGAGACACAGAATCTGAAGCAGGCTCCAGACTCCAAACTGGCAGCACAGAGCCCAATGTAGGGCTCGAACTCATGAACTGCGAGAGGATGACCCTGAGCCGAAGTCAGACGCTCAACCAACTGAGCCACCCAGGCACCCCCTCATACTAGTTTAAGAGAAGTCCTTTCATTTAAGCACATTAAACCATCATGTATATTTCCAGTATACATGATCATTTGTAGTTCTGTATATTTTTTGAATCCTATGTCACAGATATTTTCTCACAATCTGCCTTTTAACATTGTCTATGGTGTTTTTGTTTAGCTACATTTAAAATTTTCTGACTTAGTCATATTAGTCATTCTGCTTCATTCAGGTTTTACATTGTGGGTCTTGCTTCATATATAAACAAGGGTTTGCATGACATTTGACAAACTGATAGAAAAAAATATATATATATTTTATGTTTTTATTTTTTGAGAGAGAAAGAGAGCATGGGTGCATGTGCCTGCATGCAAGCTGGGGAGGGGCAGAGGGAGAGAATCTCAAGCAGGCTCCAAGCTCAACGCTGAGCCAGGATGTAGACATGGAGCCCGATCTCACAACTGTGAGATTGTGACCTGATCTGAAATCAAGAGCTGGTTGCTTAACTGACTGAGCCACCCAGGCGCTCCCCACCCTGAAAAAAAATACTTTTTTTAAGTATAAATATGCAAGAATACCGGGACAATTTTGAAAAAGTACTGTAAAGGTGGATTTTCCTTGTCAACAAATATCAAGCTATATTAAGTTCATATAGGACAGGAGACAGAAACTCATACATAGATAGATCAGCTATTAAAGGGCAAGACAGTTTTGAAAATAAATATTTTTTAAAAAGAGTAAGAGAGGGGCACCTGGTTGGCTCAGTCAGTTAGCATCTGACTCTTAGTTTTGGCTCAGGTTATGATCTCCTGGTTCATGGGTTCAAGCCCAGTGTAGCGCTCCTGCTGATGGTGTGGGCCTACTTTGGATTTTCTCTCCCTTCTCTCTCTTGCCCCTTCCCAGCTTGTGCAGTCACTGCACTTACGCACTCACTCTCTCCCTCTGTCTCTCAAAAGAAAAGCAAGAGAGAAAATGTGTTCTATCAAATACAAGATATAAAGTTTTGATAATTTTAAAAACATAGGTATTGGCCCAGTAATAGACAGATAGGTGACTAAGATAAGGTAGAATGTTCAGAAACAGACCCTTTCTTTTGTAGGAATTTGATATAGATAGATGTCATATATATCAAATCAATGAATCAGGGGCCAATTGTTAAATAAACTATATTAGGACAGTCGGCTTTGATATAGAACAAAATGAAGTCCTTCCCTACTCATTCTGTACAGTCAATTCCAGCAAAGAGTTAAACACAAACCTTATAATTGTTAGAAGAAAACATAGGGGAATGTCTTTTTGATCTCAGAGAAGGGAAGGTCTTTTTTAAAAAGTGTATTTTCTTCTGGTTCTTTTATGGTTTTACTTTTGGATTTAGTTCTTTAGTCTATTATCTTGGTATACAATATCAAGTAAGGCTCTGTTTATTTCTCCAAAATTTCTACCAGTTTTCCTAGCACCATAACTTATTCTTTTCCCCTGTTTTAAAATGATATTTTTATCTTGTACTAAGTCATTATGGATTCTTGGTCTGTTTTTAGGCTTTCCTGCCTTATCATACTGCTTTAATTATTATTACTTTTTTTTTTATGTTTATTTTGAAAGAGAGACAGAGCATGAGCAGGGGAGGGGCGGAAAGAGAGGGAGACACAGAATCCAAAGCAGCTCCAGGCTCTGAGCTGTCAGCACAGAGCCCGACACGGGACTCATCTCATGAACGGTGGACCTGAGCTGAAGTCAGCTGCTTAACTGACTGAGCCACCTAGGCGCCCTATACTGCTTTAATTATTATAGCCTAATGACATGTTTTAACATATGGTGCCTCTTTTTAAGAAAACGCATTTGTTGGGTTTTTCAATATTCTGGATTCATTTAACTCTTAAACTCTTTGTTAGTGCCTGGATCATTTATAAATACTATGGAGTCATTTTTCTGAACTTCTCTTAAATCTAGAAAAAGATACCTGAGCTGAAAGTACCTTTTGAAAAGCTGAAATGTTGTGTAAATATGCTGAATATATGCGTGTGTTTAATGTTTCTTTCTTTAGATTAAAAGGTCCAGGTTACAAAAGAAGGAAATAGATTTTTAATTAGTTATAATATTTCAGAATTTCAGTATAGAACTTTTGAATTAAAAAAATATTTTTGATGCTTGTGGGAGGAAAAAACAAGGAATTGATTTGCAACTCTTAGGGAAAGATCTAATTTGTATTATTTTCCTAACATTCAGTGTACATTAGTTGTAGTAAAATGTGTACATTTTAATACCTAGCATAAATGTACCTAAGAACACCTAGCATAAATGTACCTAAGAACGTACCTTAAACTAGACTACTGTTTTTACCCATGAAAATTTTATATTTATGTAGATTACCATCCCTACTGAAAGTCAATACATTATTTAAGCTACAAGCTATTGTGAAATTTGAGAGACCAACTTCAGGTTTCTTTCAAAACCAAAATATGATATCTGTTTCTCAAGTAACTTTTTTAACCTTTATTCTGGTCGAGGAAGCAGACCAGATGGCAACAACTTTTTAAAATAGACTAGGTTACCCATATATAAGTTGGGAAACTCTTATCTTTTTTTTTTTTTTTTTTAATTCTTCAATTGAGTGCATGAAGAGTGGGAGCATAGAAACTCCTAGGGAAGTGTTCTATGATTATTAGATAACTGGTTACATCTAACCACAATGGAATTAAATTACAGTAATATTCATTATCTTAGGAAGCACCAATGTGGGTGACCAGCTTCCTACTGGGCAGCTGTCAGTGGTGCCCTGGCGACGGACTGGGGTGAAATACACTAACAACGAGGCCTATTTTGATGTGATAGAAGAGATTGATGCCATCATTGATAAATCAGGTAGGTGTTTTTAATCTGTTTTCAGAACTGGAAAGTATAAAGATGGGGTGCCTGGGTAGCTCAGTCAGTTAAGTGTCTGACTTCAGCTCAGGTCATGATCTCATGGTTTGTGAGTTCGAGCCCTATGTCAGGCTCTGTGCCGACAGCTCAGAGCCTGGAGCCTGCTTGATTCTGTGTCTCCCTTTCTCTCTGCCCCTACCCCGCTTGCTCGCTCTTTCTCTCTCTCTGTCTCTCAAAAATAAACGTTAAAAAAATGTTTTGAAAGTGGAAATAGTCTCCTTCATATAATGCTTGCTAGTATCAGAATTATCCCCCATTCAAGATCATTCATTTTAACTTAGCACCTACTTTGTGTCAGGCACTGTGCTGGGTACTAGGAATAGACTTAAATATTATAATGCAGATGACACAATCATATATGTAGAAACCCCTAAATACTCGACAAAAACTCTTAGAACTAGTAAACAAATTCTGTAAAGTTGCAGGGTACATAATCAACATATAAAACATTTCTAAATATAATGAACTATTCTAAAAAAAAATTAAGAAAACAGTCCCGTTTACAATAGCAACAAAAAGAACAAAATAGTTAGGAATAAACTTAACCAAACTTGTACTCTGAAAATTATAAAACATTGATGAAGAAAATTAAAGAAGACACAAATAAGTGGAAAGACATCCTGTGTTCATGGATTGGTAGAATTAATATTATTAAAATGTTCATACTACCCAAAGTGATCTACAGATTCAGTTAATCACTGTCAAAATCTCAATAGCATTCTTTACAGAAATAGAAAAACAGTCATAAAATTCATATGGAACCACAAAAGATTCCAAATAGCCAAAGCAATCTTGAGCAAGAAGAACAAAGCTGGGGACTTCATACTTCATGATTTCAAAATATATTACAAAACTGTGTAATTGAAATAGTATTATACTGACATAAAAGTAGACACATAGACCAGTGAAACAGAATAGAGTGCTCAGAAATAAATGGGGCGTCTGGGTGGCTCAGTAGGTTAAGCGTCCACTCTTGATTTTGGCTCAGGTCATGATCTCATGGTTCATAAGATTGAGCCCGCATCAGGCTCCACACTGAGCATGGAGCCTGGGATGCTCTCTCTCCCTCTCTCTGTCTGCCCATCCCCCACTCGTGCTCTCTCTCAAAATAAATAAACATTCAAAAAATATCTTTTAGGGGCTCCTGTTGGCTCAGTTGGTTGAACGCCCAACTTCAGCTCAGGTCATGATCTCACAGTTCATGAGGTTGAGCCCTGCGTTGTGCTCTGTGCTGACAGCTCAGAGCCTGGAGCCTGCTTCGGATTCTGTGTGTGTCTCTCTCTCTGCCCCTCCCGCATTCATGCTCTATCTCTCTCAAAATATACATAAACATTAAAAAAATATTTTTTTAATTAAAAAAACAGAAAGAATTGGTTAGTCCTTGTGAGGGGCAGTCTTTAAAAAATATCTTCTAAAAAACTGATTTTTAAACATTTACAGTCAACTGATCTTCAACAGGAGAGCCAAGATTGTACCATGGGGAAAGGATAGTCTCTTCATTAAATGACGCAGGGAAAACTGAATATCCATATGTGGAAGAATAAAATTGGACCCTTATCTCACACCAAAAAAAAAAAAAAAAAAAATCAACTCAAAATGGATTAAAGACTTAAATGTGAGATGTGAAATCATAAAACTACTAGAAGAAAACATAGGGAAAAAACTTCTTTTTTGGGGGGTGGGGTAGGGGAAAACTTCTTGACACTTGTATGGGCAATGATTTTTTTTGGATTTGACACCAAACGCAAAGGCAACAAAAAGCAAAAATAGACAAAAACTAAAAAGTTTCTGCCCAACAAAAACAGTCAACAGAGTGAAAAAACAACCTGTTAGAGAAAATATTTGGAAACCATATATCAGATTAGGGGTTAGAACCAAAATATACAAAGAACACACAAAACTCAATAGCAAAAAAAAACAGATAACTTGATTAAAAAGTGGGCAAAGGATCTGACTAGACATTTATCAAACAAAGACATACAGATGGCCAATAGATGTATAAAAAGGTGCTCAACGTCACTAATTATTAGGGAAATCAAAACTACAATGAGATATCACCTCACAGTAGTTATAATGGCTAGTATCAAAATGGCAGACAATAAGTGTTAGTAGTGTTGTGGGGAAAAGAAAACCCTAGTACACTGTTGGTGGGAATGTATATTGGTACATTCATGGAAAACCATCAAAAAAATAAAAAATAGAACTACTTCGTGATCCAGTTTTCCCACTTCTGGGTGTATCCAAAGGAAATGAAAGAATTAGCTCGAAGAGGTATCTGCACTCCCATGTTCATTGCAGCATTATTCACAATAGCCAACCTAAATGTCTTTTGATGGATGAATGGATAACGAAAATGTGAGATAGACATGCACACAGGCATGTTATTCAGTCACAAGAAAAGAAGGAAATTCTGCCATTTGCAACATGGATAAACCTGGAGGACAGTATGCTAAATGAAATAAGCCAGAGAGAGAAAGACAAACGCTGCATAGTCTCACTTATCTGTATAATCTAAAATAGTCAAATTCATGGAAGCAGAGGGTAGAATGGTGTTACTAAGGGCTAGTGGGTGGGGGAAGTGGGGAGATATTTGGTCAAAGGGTACAGAGTTTCAGTTATGCAAGATGAGTAAATTCTGGAAATGTACAGCACAGTGACTATAGTTAATACTGCATTTTATACTTTTTCTCAGCTTTATTGAGGTATTATGGACAAATAAAATTGTAAGATATTTAAAATGTATATTGTAGTGATTTGCTGTATGTATTCATTTCAAAGGATTCCCCCATCTAGTTAAATTAACACATCCATCACCTCTTCATAATATGTATTGTATACTTGAAATTTGCTAATTAATATGTTAATTAACTTGTTTGTGGTGATCATTTCGCAATGTATATATATCAAAATATCAAGTTGTATACCTTGATTATATACAGTTTTTGTTAATTATACCTCAATAAGGCTGAAAATGGCAATTCAAAATAATATGATGCAGACCAATGCTTGTTGGTGTTACAGATCTTACCCTCTTAAATAAAAAAATTGTTCTTTAATGGTGTTCTAGATCTTGTCCTCTTAAGTAAAAAAAGTAGCAAACGAATCTCTTTTAGATTTCCTTTTGAATGTATTTGACTCCCAAATCTGATGGCAGAACTGACATTGTAATCACTAAAATTCAGGGAGCCTTCTTTTCTATCTATTCTGAATTACAGCAATATGTCCTAGAGCTTAGAAATTTGTAGAAAGTTCTTTTCACATTAGTGAACTCATTCATTCAACAAATGCTTATCGAAAACCTGTTGTGTTGTAGCACAGTGCTGACTAATGGATATTTGATCATGAACAAGATACAGTGAAGGAATATTCCAGGTCACACAGTCCCCTTCTCATTGAGAATCTTTGCTGATAATAGTGTAATAATAATAATGACAGTGGTGTGTAATGGGAGGTATCGCTACTGTGAGGATGTCATACATGAGAATTATGTGGAGAAAGAAAAGGCTAAGGATTCCTGGAAATGAGCAAGGGAAGAAGAAATGAATTGCAAATTAAAAGACAACAAATACATATTTGAAGATGAGATATAGAAATTCTCAAAAAGGAAAGGAAACCCAGTAATTAAGTTATTGAATAGCGACCTATAATATCCCCTTCCCACACATATAGGAAAACAACAATTCTTTGTTAATAATGAATAAAGATATGTCATTTACAGGGACAATTGGTAGTCTGTCAAAATAGAGGGGGTCTACATCTTTCCCATGACAAGCCTTTGGAGATTCTTGTTATGTAAATGTGGGTGGTGGCCACTGGCTTTTGGTTCAATAATGATTTCAACATTTTTTGACTAATAATTTCTAAATTCTGCAGCAAAGTCTTTTCAAAACCTTAATCCTGAATTGTGTTCAATACACAAAGTTCTGGACCTCTTTATGACCTGACTTTATTGTAGCTATTGTTATTGACAGTGATCGTGATTGTGATGTTATTTTGTTGTTGACAATGATGAGGTTCTACAAACAAAGGAGACAAAAGAGGCCAGAAAGAAAGAAAGTGAGAGTTTATGGCTGCAGAAGCTTATTTAGAGTCTAGTGAGGAAGAGGGAGGTAAAAAGGCAGAATATAAGCGATGTATCCCACCCATCCAGAGCAAAGTGTAAAGAGAGCTGATAGTGTTTATGCTTTATCAGTAGAATGAATGGAAGTTACTAAGACCTTCAGGGATTTGGGAACAAAGTAGGTGCAAACACTTTAAGGTGAGTAAAATATTTTTGGGAAATAAAGTAGTTCAGCATGAATGCATTGAGAGGCATTAAAAAAAAAAAGTAATGAGGCTTTAAAACTAAGTAGGCAGCAACTTTTCATATTAGCCCAGAACTGGAAATAACCCAAATGTCCACCAGTAACAGGACACAAATTTCAA
Source organism: Panthera pardus (assembly GCF_024362965.1). Taxonomy (NCBI): domain Eukaryota; kingdom Metazoa; phylum Chordata; class Mammalia; order Carnivora; family Felidae; genus Panthera; species Panthera pardus. The sequence goes on along the minus strand of NW_026526688.1, from coordinate 40,878,387 downwards.
TATGGTCCCATAAGAGAGTACTGTGTAGTAATGAAAAAGAATGAATAATCCATATATCCAGCACATGAATGAATCTTACATTGTTGAGTAAAAAAGATAGATGCATAAGATTATATACAGTTATATACATTTATATGAAGTTTGAAAACAGGTACAACTTCATCAAAGGTAACAGAAGTCAGAACTAGCATGGGGATGCAAGAGGAGCATGCTGGGATGCTAAGAAGGTTCTGTGTCTAAAGTTATTTACTGTGGAGGAGGAAAAGGCAGTGTTACTGCACAGGGCCCTCGATCCCCAACCTCCCATCATCTCTTCCCCTGTATGCATCTGTCCATATGGCTAACTTTTGACATGTATATTTTTTTAGTTGTTTTTTTTTTAACGTTTATTTATTACTGAGAGACAGACACAGAGCATGAGCAGGGGAGGGGCCAAGAGATGGAGAGACACAGAATCTGAAGCAGGCTCCAGACTCTGAGCTGTCAGCACAGAGCCCGACATGGGGCTCGAACCACAAAGCGCAAGATCATGACCTGAGCCAAAGGCGGATGCTTAACCAACTGAGCCACTCAGGCACCCCTTGACACGTATATTTTTACAACCTGTAAATTCTGAATCAGCCTGTCTTGTTTAGACTGTATACATTCTTATATCTGACATTCTTGTAACTACTGTGTGATCAGTAAGATTCCTAGAAGAAATTCTGCTTTAAAAAAAAAAAAGATTGCCAGGTGGAGAGGGGTGACATATATTCTACATTAATGGGTGGTCAGTCTGTAGGATCTTTAAAACAAGTATATTGTTAACAAATATATTATAACAAAGGTGAATAAAGGCATAACTAAAAACGGGGAAAAAAAAGGTTCTGTATCTTGATGTGGGTGGTATTTGCATGGGGTGTATACATATTTAAAAATTACTGAGTCATACATTTAAGATTTTTGCATTTAAGTAGAAGTTTTCCCACAAAAAAAAAGTACACAACAACTAGGTAGATAGTTAGCATGCCTTGCATGCCATTTTAAGGAGAACCATTGGGAGTGATTGAAGAGGTTTTTTGTTTTGTTTTTTTTTAAGGTTTGTGTATTTATTTATTTTGAGAGAGAGAGAACGAGCAGGGGAGGGGCAGAGAGAGAGAGAGAAAGAGAGAATCCCAAGCAGGCTCCACACTGTCAGCACAGAGCCCAATGTGGGGCTCGAACCCACGAACTGTGAGATCATGACCTGAGCTGAAATCAAGAGTCATGATTTCGACTGAGTCACCCAGGTGCCCCGCAATTGAAGAGTTTTAAGTTGGGGAGTGACTTGATTCAGATTTGTAGTTGAAAACTATCAGTCTAGTTGCAGTGTGAAGAGTGGCTTCAACTGAAGGCAGGGAAACCAGGAGGCTGCCAGCTGAAGTCCAGGCACAAAATATAGATTCCATAATGGTGGTCAGGAAGGAAAGGAATGAATAGATGTAAGAGACAGAAGTCAGAAAAGAGAGGAATTGATAATTGATTGGATATGAGCACTGAAGAAATATAATTAGTCAAGGATGCATGTATGTTTCTGACTTAAGCAGCAGGTTAGATGGTACCATCATAAAGAAAATAGGGGACACCTGGGTGGCTCAGTCTGTTGAGTGTCTGACTTCAGCTCAGGTCATGATTTCGCGGTTTGTAAGTTCAAGCCCCACATCAGGTTCTGTGGTGACAGCTCAGAGCCTGGAGCCTGCTTCAGAGTCTGTGTCTCCCTCTCTCTGCCCCTCCCCCACTTGTGCTCTGTCTCTCTCTCTCTCAAAGATAAATAAGCATTAAAAAATTTTTTTTTAAAAAGAAGGAAAATAGGAGAGCAGATGGAGGAATGGAGCTGATGTGCTCACCTTTTGATGTATAGAGTCTGAAGTGCCTCCATGACATGCAGGTAAAGCTGTCTAGTTTGGCAGGAGTGAGACTGTGAACCTGAAAAAAGAGTAGGCTATATTTGGCCATTAATGACAATCAAAGCCTTGGGAAGTAGGTGAAGTAACTCAAGGAGACCATGTTGAGTGAAAGAAAAGAGACGTTCAGAATTGTGAAAACACATCAGCATTCAAAAGATGTGCAAAGAAAGAGAAGCCTACAGAAAGCACAGAGGAAGAGGAGCTAGAAAAACAGAAAACTAGGCGAGGTTAGAAGAAAGGAGTGTTTTACAAAGGAAGAAGTGGTCAAAAATGGCATGTTGCAGACAGGTCCTGTGGGATAAAGACCAAAAGTGCCCACTTGATTGAGCAGCAGAGCTCATTGGGGACCTTAGGGAGAGCAGGTTCTGCTATGACGTTTTCTGAACCATTGGTTATGATGACACCCTTTTTGATTCTGGGGCTAGAATGAAAACTTCTTTAAGCTAATTGTCTCTTTAATCTTTTATCCCCATTGCTTCATCCTAGTGTCTCATACTTGATATGCAGCTGATAAGTGTTTGGAAGGATGGATCAATGGATTAGGTAGATGAACTGGATAGATGGACAGAAGGAAAGAAGAAAGGGAGGGAGGGAGAAGAAAAAAGTTGGGAAGGAAAAGAGAAAGTTAAAGAAGGTGGTAGGGAGGAAGTAAGTTCGTTGGGAAGGACGGAGAAGCGTCGAATAGCTTCTTACTTTCTCTTTGTTTTGTTCCTATCTCAGGTTCCACAATTACTGCTGAGATCCAGGGGGTGATTGATGCCTGTGTCAAGCTGACTGGAATGCCAGACCTTACGCTTTCCTTCATGGTAAAATCCTGAACCACAGGTTCACATCTTGGGATGGGAAATTAACTGTTTCTGGAAAGACAGTGGTGAGAATGGAATGGAACAATAAGAAATAAGGACAACTACAAAGTTTATATCAGGCTTGAATTTTCTATAAGTAGCTACAGAATTTCTGTGTGCATGTGTTTAAATAAAAACAACATCTGAATGACTTTCCTGAAAGAAATGTGGGTGTTTAATTCCTACTTCTTGCTTTTCCTTGCCCGGTAACTACAGAATCCCAGGTTGTTGGATGATGTCAGCTTCCATCCTTGTGTCCGTTTCAAGCGCTGGGAATCTGAGCGTATCCTCTCCTTCATTCCTCCTGATGGAAACTTCCGCCTGCTCTCTTACCATGTCAGTGCACAGAAGTAAGCAGCCCTTATAATTAAGAACAGAATCTGTGTATATGTGTATATGTGGAAATAGTATCCGTAGTGATTAAGGACTCAGGTTATGGAGTTACCTGGGTTCAAATTCCAGCTTCTGTACTTAACTAATCGGGTAACCTCAGGTGAGTTGCTTAACCTTTCTGTGTCTGTTTTCTTATCCCCTAAGTGGAAAATGAAAAAAGTACCTTGTTTGAGGATTAAATAAAGCAATCTAAATAGTGCTTAAGAGGAAGTTAGTGCTCATAGTTTGCTGCTGCTATTTTTGTTGATGTTATTATATGCCTAAACAAGAACTTTTTTTCTCAAATTGGAATCTGAGTACACCTATATTCAATCCCCCTAACCCAAAAGAGCATTAAATTATACTATGAGAAACTATAAAAGGCAGTCATTTTTGGTCTTGAACATTCTCTTTAATATCTTGTCTAAGGACTTTTATTTTTATTTTTTTATTTTTTTAAATGTTTTATTATTTTTTTGAGAGAGAGCATACAAGCAGGGGAGGGGTGGGACAGAGGATCTGAAGCAGGCTCAGTGCTGACAAGCTGACAGCAGAGAGCCCGATGTGGGGCTTGAACTCAGAAACCATGAGATCATGACCTGTGCTAAAGTTGGATGCTCAACTGACTGAGCCACCCAGGTGCCCCTGTCTTGTCTAAGGACTTTTAGAAGGTGTGTAGTAGAAGATACACACACTGAAAAGAGCTATGACACCTCAGAGCCACCAATACTTTCCTATGTGATTTGGGATAAATAACTTAGGAAAATATCTGCGTGCTTGAGAGCAAAGACTCTGGACTCAGTCTGCCTGCACTTAAATCCCATCTTTAGTACTTATGATACATGACCTTGGGCAAATTACTTAATCTTAGTGAAGTATAAGGACATCATTATTTATCTAGAAAAACAGGACAATAGCAGTACCTACTTCATACTTATTAAACAAGGTAATGGAACTAAAACACTTAGCATAGTATTGGCACACAGGAGTGTTTAATAGATGTTAAAAACTGTTATTGCTTTGGTATTAATCTGTGATTTCTGTTTCCTGTTCTGTCCTATTGTGACAACCTACCATACCTCATAGGGTTTTTGTGAGGATCAGAGAAAGTCAGGTAAAGGCACTCCCGAGATACTATCAAAGGTCCATGAGGTATGCATGTTACTCTCCCAAGTACAGATAATTATTGGTCACATGTTGTAAAGTAAAACACAGAAATATGGTGACTCCTAATTTTGATCTGTAATGCCTTTCTCATAGTAGGCTTAGTATACTCTTTGATTTTTGTTGTCTTATTCAGTCATTGGAAGACTTAGTTTATTTACTAGACAGCGTCTTAGCTTTACAAGAAGAAAAAAAAATTAAAGATTACTGTTTTTTTTTCCTGTGTTTATTTTTTAATATAAGGAGTAAAGAAGTAAGTAATAATACTTAAAAGTCCTTAGACAAGATATTAAAGAGAATGTTCAAGACCAAAAATGACTGCCTTTTATGGTTTCTCATAGGATAATTTAACACTCTTTTGGGTTAGGGGGATTGAATACAGGTGTACTCAGATTCCAATTTGAGAAAAAAAGTTCTTGTTTAGACATATAACAACAACAAAAATAGCAGCCGCAAACTTAATGAGCACTAACTTTCTCTTAAGCGCTAGATTGCTTTATTTAATCCTCAATGAGGCAAAAAAAGCACTTAGGATAAAATGAGAAAATGTTGCCATTGTTTCCAGTATAGTAATGAAATTGGTTTTTCATCTCTCCCTTTTCCAGTCTGGTGGCAATTCCAGTGTATGTCAAACATAACATCAGTTTCCGGGATAGTAGTTCACTTGGACGCTTTGAAATAACGGTGGGACCGAAGCAGACTATGGGGAAGACCATAGAGGGAGTGATTGTCACCAGCCAGATGCCCAAAGGGGTCCTGAATATGAGCCTCACTCCATCTCAGGGGACACATACATTTGACCCAGTTACCAAGGTAGGAGGAGAATAAGCAGGAAGTTTTGAATTGCTGATGTTAAATAGAAGTCATTATGCAGGAGCTCTCCAATAGACTTTCCAGCTTGTTGAAAGGGGAGCTTGATCAGAGGGACATCGTTTTTTCCTTGAGATAATTTATGGTGACAAATAGTTTTCTCTATTGAAAGCCAGTTTAGAGGCTGCTTGTAATACTGTGAACAGATACCCTGAGGTTAGAGATCAGCCACCTCAAATGACGGCTTCCACTGTAACTTCTTTCTTTTTCTTTGAAGATGCTGTCTTGGGATGTAGGAAAGATAAATCCCCAAAAGCTACCAAGTTTGAAGGGGACCATGAGTCTTCAGGCTGGAGCTTCCAAACCAGATGAGAACCCCACAATTAACCTGCAATTTAAGATCCAGCAGCTGGCCATTTCTGGTAAGTGATTTTGGCTTCAGTGGCTTGATGAGAACAGAAGTGGCTTTCTCCACTAGGACGCAGACATCAGAAAGCCTTCTGCTGACTCCCTGTTTACAGAGTTTGGTTTCATTACCTGATAGGTAATCTGGAGTAAAATCTTCCTAGCATTTCTGGGGGAAATCTATAATCCTTACTTTCTGAAGTTGGATTAAGGGACCTGACCAAAAACGTCTAAGATGCAGTTGAGAAGGAAACAGTGTAGGTGGACAGGGCGTTCCCCAGCAGGTTTTGAGTCATCCTAGGGTTGTCAGTTTGGGGTTCAAAGGGTTTTAGAATGGGAAGGCTTCTGCATTCTCAGCTGGTCACTGAAAAGAATAATTTCCCCTCCATCCCCCCAGTTTCAGAAGACTTTCGTATTTGCTTTTATGAACATGTGGAACCCAAGTCAGCCCACTGTAGTCTACACCTGTCTTAGGATGATGATGATAGTAATAGTTATCATGTACTGGGCATTTACTATGTGCCAGGCAGTGTTTTAAGCCTTTGTCATCTGTTTTATTATTTAATCCTTAGAACAGCCATGTAAGTAAGATAGATGGGAGATGACTTCAGCTTTATATGAAGTTCCTATTTTTCTTTACCAACAAAACTTATCTAATTTAAGTGATTAGCATTCACTTAAATTAGAAACTCATCATAAATGTTAGAGACCTATACAGTATAAAATATGTTCTGCTTAATGCAGTGAGAATACTTATAGGAAACACTCATTTATTAATGCATTTATTGAGTTATGCCTTATTTCATTATTAATTTCATTAATTCATGTATTCTGTCCAATAGCTGGACAAAAACATAGAGTGGTCTTATTTTTCCTTATCCTCCTTTCATCTGCATATAACTTTCTGCCCTTCCCACTTTAGAAACAGGTCTTCTAATAGGATAGCTTCTTGTTGGAGCAATTTTTTATTATCAGTGTGTGGGCCAAGAGTGACAAATCTGTGAGCCTCAGAAAAGTGAAATAAATAAGGGAAAATTATTATTATTTTTCTGGTTCACTGTTATAGCTATCTCTATCCCACTGATCTCTGAATTGAAATGAATTTAGACAAATACGCTACATGCTTCTTTTGAATAGTGCTTATGTTTTCCTTCCAGGACTCAAGGTGAATCGTCTGGATATGTATGGGGAAAAGTACAAACCCTTTAAGGGCATAAAATACATGACCAAAGCTGGAAAATTCCAAGTTCGAACCTGAAGGGAGAGTTTTGCAAAAAGAACATTCACTAATGCTTTTTTGTTTCTTACTTGTCTAAAAGTAAAAAGTAATCAGCCTGTCTCCTAGGTCAGTATCCCCTTTTGGACCCACCCACTCCCTTTTTTCCTTAGCCTGCAGTGCCGTGGAGCTAATCAAGGGAGAGAAGGGTTGCCAGGGAGAACCGGACCGAAGTCAAACACAATCAGCATCAACTCAGTTCTGAGAGAAGAGCTGTGTGACAGAGGGTAGAGATACCTAATGCCATATTGAACTATTTTGAACATGGTTACCATAGAAAAGGACTAGCATTTGTTACTTGCTTGGCTTTACTTCTCTAAAGTCAATGAACGACTTCTGTTTGTTGTTTAAGGTGGAGAGAAAGATAAGAAAGAAGGAAAGAAAGCTTGGAATAAAATGAATGCTAGTCAAGGGAAGGCCAGCAAAGGGTCTGACCTTTGAGGGAGAAGAAAGGAAGTGGTAGTAAAGACGTGTGAGCACACGTGCTCAGACGAGAGCGGGGGGTGGGAGGTGGGGAAGAGCAGTCAAGCCCCACCGGGAGGACGGTTGGAAAGAATAGAGTTGAGTTGGTTTCTTTCTGATCCCTCTACTTTGATATAAATATAAAAAAATTACTAGTACTTCTAGAAGTGAACTGGAAACTTCTTAAATTCGGGTCCGCTAATGACATGGAAGACTCCATTAGAATCAGATTTTCCTTTGAAGACTGCCACTATCTGACCAGTTTTCAGATACTAACGACTGTTAGCCTTTAGCACCTGGCCTGTCGTCTGCAGTGAGAAAGTGACCTGCCCTCTTCCTGGTGGCGGTTGCCTGAAATGCCCCTTTCCCTAACCCAGAAGAATTCTCATATCACAGAATTCACCAGCCTTTTTCCTGTTCCACAAGGACAGTTTCAGAAAAGCAATCCCATAATCCCCAGGGCAGCCAGATTCTGTGTGTCACAGTATTGAAGTGTAGGTGGCCAACTCATTCCTCGTGAAGTACATCACAGCTGTAACCCAGTGGTGACTCCCTATTTACTCTTGTCAGTGCTAGACTGGTGCTGGAGTCTAAGCCTTGCTGTCTGAAACTTTTCCAGCAGTAACCCTAAGTAAAAAAAGAAAGCTTACCGTCAAGGGGTATGGTTCATCCTGGAAGCTGCTCAGTAAAGTTGATTTCCCTGGAGTCTTCTGCACTGGATTGTAATAGATTTATCAACAGTATATATACCTACCTAACCATCTTTGTTTCAAGGCAGAAAGAAATTCCCTAAACCTTTGAATAAAACTGATGTTGAAGGAAGATGGGCCATGCTGATCATGTGTAACCCAGTTTAAGGAACATGGCAACTGAGGGAGTACCTCAGACTTTCCCAGTGGGTAATTTTTACTCTAGTTCGATATATATATTAACCACTTAAATATTTATATAAAAGACAGGTTTTTAAATTCTTACTGCTATAGCTTAAGGAGTGATACTGTGCTCTGCTTCATGCGTGGGGAAAAATGAAGACCTATACTCTTCAAACCATATAATTTTTCTCTAAAGTCCTGTTTCTAAATATTTAAGTAATTTTGTTTTGCTAGTTTTATCTCCCTACTTCCTGGACTTGTTTTTGCTGCAGAGTAATGTTGCTTTGTGGTTTTCCTCTGGGATAAATCATGTTGTATGCAAACAGATGTGTTCATAGTCCATCACTCCAGAATTTTCCTGAACTACTATGTCCTATATACACCCCTGGCAAGGTAGGGGAAACATCTCTGCCTCTGTGATCCCAGAATACTTGGAATTACTTCTCCTGAGGGCTCTGAAGGATTTTAAGGTTTCCTAGGTCATAGGAAACAACCAGTCTTGGTTCCTGGATATTTTTAGCTTTATAAATCCAGCTGCTAAATTTCCTCGTGGACAGCTCACCCTAATTTCAAGGGAAGAACTTGAGGAGAAGTAGAGTATGTAGGGTATGCGACCTGCGGGCCTTGGCATATGAAGTAACATGTCACCTGTGTAGCAGACCTCTGGAGCCCAGTGGAGAACATTACTGCTACCATCCAGCAGTGTGTTAACATTAACTAGTGCAGGGTGTTGTGATCGAGCTGTTCAATTCCAAAATATGTGTCTTATGTGGAAGTATCTCCTATGCTTAAGTCTTAATAAAGTTCAGTTTTACCAGTCCTCTATGTCCTAAGTGTTTTGTTATCAGGACTAACAGTGGTGCTATGCCTGGTAGGCCTCAGTAGAAGCACTAAGAAATAAATCAATTTAGGGAGGATCTTATGATTTTTGTCTCTTCAACCAGCAGGCCTAAAGCCATATGTTATAGTGTGATTTTCTAGTTACCTCTGGAAATAGGAGATGTTGATATAATGTCATTTTTAAGGTTGTAAAAGCAAAGGTTGAGATCATGTTTTCCCCAGTGTGGAAAAGACAAAACCATTCAAGCTGCTGATGGCTATTCTAGTGCTTTCTCTGCTCTCTTGACCTTATGTTGGTCAGTTCAGGCATGAAACAGGGCTTCAAGGTCCTAAGCATCTTTTTTTTTTTTTTTTTTACATTTTAGAGAGTGAGTTCGGGAGAGTGGTAGAGGGGGGAGAGAATCTTAAGCAGGCTCCACACTGAAAGCAGAGCCTGATGTAGGGCTCAGTCTCACCACAGTAGGGGAACTCATGACCTGAGCTGAAATCAAGAGTCAGATGCTCACCTGGCCAGCCATCTAGGCACCCCAGGTCCTAGACATCTTAATTGTGATAGGGATTTCTTGGAAGATAAGTCATTGGCAGTCTTTGTAAAGTATGGATACTGGTTGTTATCCCATATCTGTACTGATACCCTTTTGTAAATCCCTCCTGGCCATGAAGAGGACTTATTTCTGTTCGCAAACCACAGTGGTTGGTGTTTATTAATACTCCATCCCATCTGTCTTAGTCGTTGATATGTCTTTTGCCCTTGGTCTGGCAGTCCTGTTTGCACCATGGTGAATTTTGTAAAACTTGTACTTTCCTCTGTGGCCAGTAGGTGGCGACGCCATGCCAGGATGGGATTAATTTTTTTAATTGTTAGAATTTTAAAAGGGGAATTGAATTTGAAACTCTTAAACCTCCCCCCAAGATACCAAGTACTGGATTGTGTGAGTTTTTGGCTTTTGAAGTTAGACGTGGAACCAGAAGTTTACGACACTCTGCGATCACCAGACTTTAGATCTGGGCTCTAGAAGGGTGGCTATTTCTGTCATCTGAGTTTCTCTAAGTCGCTGCCCACTTAAATGTATTGCACAGCTATCTGATAATCTTTGTTCTTAATTTTGTTCTTCAGGTCTGTTAGCATCTATTTGCTTTATTAGCCAGCTGGGGATAAGGAACTATTTAATTTCCCCTTATATGTTGTTCCATGGCCTAAGAAGTTCCAGACATTTTACCCTGAATTTCCTAACCTACGCTGGGAAATGATGTGTTGTTGTTCTTTGAATGTATTTTAGTATAATTCAAAGGGGTCTCTTTGCAGGGCTGGTACTCTGCCCTGTAGCTCAGTCAGTGGCCCCTTGTGAGCAATTGTCTTCATCCAAGTTGGCCGTTGCTAGGACTTCATCCAAAGGAATGTTGGGGCCTTTAACTTGGCCCACCCCATCAAGGCCTTACTGCTTCAGTTCATATTTCATTCACCCTCTGCAAAAAAGCTTGTCATGCAAAGGGGAGGGCCTGAAACCACCTGGATTCCTGGCAGAGATGTGGGAGCTGGGAGTCTCCTATTGCTGTCCTCAAGCAGTGTTTCTCTAAAATGGCTGAGGTACACTTTGATCTAAAACAAAACCTGCCCCTTGTACAGGGAAGTAGCGGGCAGCCTAAAGTTGAGAAATCTGTGACTTCAGTCTCTGTGATCTGCATTTATTCAACTGCTCCAGGGACTTGAACATTTCAGGGAAGTGGTGGTTTTTTGTTTGTGTGTCTGTTTTTCTCCTTCTCTAAATTAAGTTCTGGGCTTTAAAGGGTTGCTTTTGTGAGCTGAAACTATGTGCTTCTAAGAACGTCTAAACTGAGCAGTTCTAACAGCCTTTCAAGAGACCTTTTTTTCTCCTCTCCAGGAAGCTGTCGGCACATACCCAAGGGCAGGCATCTCAGATTTATTCTGGGATCTGGGATGTCAGTGGTGATAAAATCTGGCAGGCTGCAGCCAGGAATAGGAGTCGCATCTCTAGTTAAGAAAATAATCTAAGAGAAACAGAAAACAACATTACTTAAGTCACATGGACTGGTCTGGGAGTCCATTCTTTCTGATGACAGGGAAAGCTAAATGGGATGGGAAGAAAATGGTCCAAGTACTAGCCTCTCTCGTCTGCCCAACAGTGGGATGTCGCTATGCTAGGGAGGTCATGCTTTGGTTCCCCTCGCTTCTCCTTCCTACTGCTGTGCTTGCTGGCCACGGAGCCTCCCTGCCCAGTCTGCTATCATTCCATCCACCTCGTGGTTCATTTTCCCCGGCTCTGTTCAGTTCATCATTCCTGTTACACGTAAACCCCGGTGGCTCTGTGCTGCCTACAGAATGAAGTCCAAAACTGCCTGGCATTCAAAGCACCGTCATCTAAATTCCTACCTGTGTTCTTCATGAACTTCACTTCTGACAACCTGTACAAAATCCTCTCCCTACTCCCACTGCTCTTTTTGCTCTCCAGATCTTTATCTTTTCATGCAGTGACATTCCTTGCTGCAAGAGTCCCTTGCCCACCCCTCTCCACGAGTCTAAACCTTACCCAATTTTTTAAAAAATATTTTGTTTATTTTTGAGAGCGACAGAGTGCGAGCAGGGGAGGTACAGAGAGAGAGAGGGAGACACAGAATCTGAAGCAGGCTCCAGACTCTGAGCTGTCAGCACAGAGCCCAATGCGGGGCTCCAACCCACTAGCAGCGAGATCATGACCTGAGCTGAAGTCGGAAACTTAACTGAGCCACCCAGGCGCCCCAAATCTTGGCCAACTTTTAAAAGCCCTACCTGTTTTTTCCTTAAGATTCCTTAATGCAACTGAATGCCAGTAAGTTTCTCTCTGCCGGTTTGTGACCCAACTCTGTTCTACCTTGGTATTTCTTTTTTATTTTTAGAGAGTGAGCAAGCATGTGTGAGCCAGGGAGAGGAGCAGAGGGAGAAAGAGGCTTGATCTCAACAACCCTGGGATCAAGACCTGAACAGAAATCAAGTGTCAGATGCCCAACCAACTGAGCCACCCAAGTGCCCCTATCCTTGGTATCTCTTTAAGTACCTTATTTCCCTGTCAAACCAAGAACTGCCTTCTTCCCCCTTTTTACTGTCCACAGCACCTAGTGATGTGGGAAACAAAGGCAGAAGGAAATGGTAGATAAATTAAGTTTCCTTATAACCTGCAGCCCATTGACAAATACTTGAGGCAGGCAGACTAGAACATTTCTTCAGGAACCCCCTACTGTCTAAATGCTTTGCTAGAGGGAAAAACAATCTTAGCTTGACAATAGCTAGGCCTCCAGTAGCCTGGGAGTCTTCTTTAGCATATGAAAATCCCTTTGGAAACTTCCCCTTGACTTTACCTCCCCCAACTCCCAAGTAGGTAATCAGTCTCTCCTCAGGGTCCCAGGGCAGCTCTTCCTGCCCATGGGGTCCGGTGTCTGTGCTTTAAGAATCACCTTTTTGCATCCAAGTTGTCTCAAGATTTCTTTCTTGGCCATCAGCTCCGGACCCCACCACCATTCCAAGAGCCCATCACTAGTACATTATAAAGTATTCTGTATATGTCGGATGAATGAAAGGAAATATTTGAAATGATTTTAAAGATGTGACCATGAATGACAAGAATAAATAAGCCGTGAGATACTGCCAACGTAACAATATTACTCCACTCTGATTTGGGAAAATATGTGAAAAATATATCTGAATTTATTATCTCAGCACAGTATAATACAGGGGTGTGGCAACAAAGTAAAAATGAAAATGGATTGATATAAATATACTAAAGCCTAGTTTGTCAGGTATTAAAATGATACAAGTCTCCTGTTTTATTATAAAGTTTATACAGAAAAAAGATTTACACTATCCACAAAAGGATTTCCTTCCAAGAGCTGTAGAGTGGAGAAAGGGAAAAGCCAAACACTGGATTTAAAAGATGTTGAGGACATGATCTGGCCAGCCAGCCCATCCCGTATTAGCAGGCCCATGTTGGGCTTCCTTGTGGGTATAAATAGACATTCCATTTCTAAAGCAATCCTTCCTTCCTGAAGGATCTAGATGATGGGTTGTTTTTTGTTTTTGTTTTTGTTTTTTTACTACTGAGACATGCTTTCATCTTTGTGGTCCCATTTCCAGCACTTCACATGTTGACAGATCAGGAGGTGGGGCTTTTGGTCTACCTCTCTTCTGCCCTAGATGGTCGTATTCCAGGAGGGGTTGGCTTTTATCTGTCTTCTCAGCTGACAGAATCCAGTCTGAAATCCAATCTTAGCCCCTGGAAACTTCTAAAATGGGAAGTACCTGTGAAAACCTATCCTCTCCCCTCTCCTATCGGTTCCCCCCACCCGCCACCCACTTGTACTGTGTTATGGCTCATCTCTGTGAAGAAGCACCCCGCCTTGGTGTGTCTTCTGAAGTGGAGGAAGCTGGGGCTTCCTCCCGATGTCAGGGAACTGGGAGTCCTTGGTCATGGTCGCATATTGTCTTGAATCCAGTCTAGGTAATTAGTAATCTTGGTATATACACCTGGAACATCTTTCTGCCCACAGCCAAGGCCCCAGCTGATGATGCCAACTAGAGTCATGTGGTTGTCCTTCATACACACCAAGGGGCCACCTGAGTCACCCTGCAAAAGAGAGAACAGGTCAGTTTGCACAACACACAGACTCTTTAGGGGGAAGTTAGGGTTAATATTGTAGTGCTATCGTATTCTTCAAAGTACTTAGCTCAGAGAGGGAAATTGTTATCTCAAAGATCTTGATCCTGTAGGGGATTAGGTTCTACATTGCAAAATAGAATTGAGATAATTGCTCAGATATTTCAGGCCACAACCCTGGTTTTAACTCTCCCACTTACTAGCTATGTGGGCTTAGACTCACTGTGCTTCAATATTCTTATTCTGTATTCAATATTCAATATTCTGTAAAATAGACTTCATGCTAGCTACCATATAAAGTTATTATAGGAATTAATTGGGAGAGAGCATGAAGAACTCTGAGAACGACATATGACATTTTGTAAGACTCTGGGTAATTGGCTGTTACCGTCTTATTGAACCAAAATAATTTCTTGTTTTTGTTTTTAAGTTGAAGCTTGCAGATCATATTTTCACTTTGCATACAACTTTTTATGACTGTTGAGCCAGGGGTACAGCTGAGGTTTCTGAAGAAATCATTCAGAAAGAGACAAAGGTTGTCAAGGAACTGAGGGCAGAGGCTGATATGATTACCTTATAAGAACAAAGCCCACAAAGTCTTTGATGCAAGAGCCCTGCTTCCTTCTTTTTGTTTCCCCTCCAACCCCCAGGCCCTCGATGGAGAGCCTGACACACTGTAGGTTTGAAAATGTCTCATCAATAACTGTGCCTTGGTTATATTTAGGTCCTAATGCCACAGGTTGGTCTGTGTCCCATACCCAGTCCCTCATTATCACGAAAGAGAAGTACTAACTCTGATAAGGATGCCAACACAGACAACCTGAAATAGTTTGCTTTCCCAGGCTAAAAACCTCATATTAGGGCTGAATAAGAGTTTTTAAAACTTATTTCTCACAAATCATCCATGTCCCCCTTCCTAGTAAGCTACAGCCCCTCCTCCCCCTTCTACGTGGCAGACCCCAGTTCTCCAGCACCCCCAGAAGTCAAGATTTGCTTTATTTGGGGCGCCTGGGTGGCTGAGTCAGTTAAGCATCCGACCCGACTTCGGCTCAGGTCACGATCTCGTGGTTCATGAGTTTGACCCCTGTGCCGGGTTCTGTGCTGACAACTCAGAGCCTGGAGCCTGCTTCAGATTCTGTGTCTCCCTCTTTCTCTATCCCTCCCCTGCTTGTGCTCTGTCTCTCTCAAAATTAAATAAACATTAAAAAAAAAAAGAACTGCTTAATTTGTGTTGCTTTATCCATCACTTCAATAGTCAATCAATTGCCTGGGCCTACAGGAAACCCTGAACCAGGTGGAGTTTCCGGTAGAGACATTGGGGAAATTTCCTGCAGTTTAGATTTCATAACTTTGGGTAACTTTGATCTTTCTCTGATTGTGTTATTCTTTGAGGCCCTCATCTCGAACTTCCACTGCCTCCTCAAGATGAGATCCCCCGGTTCTGGCTGTAACTTGTTTCTTGGTTCGGAGCCTGTTGGCCAAGGGACACTTTTACCCTTGGGTGGGTTCAGGCTCTGGCGAGACTCTCGTGTTTACCTGGCAGGCATCATGGATGTTTGCCTGGTTCCCACCACTTCGTGTGTCTCCAGCACACAGCATATTGTTCGTCACGGTTCTGTTAAACAAGTGTTGTGACGTGCAGCGGCCGGCTGGGTACAGCCTGACATGAGCCTCCTTCAACCGCTCAGAATAGAAAGGAGAAGCTGCAAGAGAGAAGGGAAAGTGTCCGATGGTTTTAGGGAAAGTATTTGTAAACCTTTTGGAGGGAGGAAGCCAAATTTTCCAATAATGGCTAACTTGTCTCGAGCTTTCACACATATTAGGTGGACGCCTACAAAATCGTCAAGATTGTTTTGACTGACAAAGCCAGAAATCTTACAGAGTTTAGCCCATGGTTTCTCAGTAGTAGCACTGGTGACGTTGGGGCCAGATAATGTGAGGGGGGCTCTCCTGGGCACTGCAGATGTCTGCAGCATCCTGGGCTTCTGTTCCCTAAATGCTAGTATAAACCTCCATCCTGAGTTGTGACGATCAAAGATGCCTCCAGACATTGCCGGGGTCTGCTGGGGGGGCAAAATCACCCCAGTTGAAAACCACTGCCTTCACCTACTATCATTTCATTCTCACCGTCTAAGGAGGCAGCTAAGTCTACCCCCATGTTACTGGTGAGAACACAGGGGCTTGGGACGGTGTAAAACAAAAATCCCCGTCCTGGGCCACACTGCTACAAGATGCAGATCTCAGATTTGATCTCCGGACTACGCGACCAGAGAGTCCAAGAACCACACCCCCTAGGGGCGCCTGGGTGGCTCAGTCGGTTAGGCCTCCGACTTCGGCTCAGGTCACGATCTCGTGGTCCGTGAGTTCAAGCCCCGCGTCGGGCTCCGGGCTGATGGCTCAGAGCCTGGAGCCTGCTTCTGATTCTGTGTCTCCCTCTGTCTCTGCCCCTCCCCCGTTCATGCTCTGTCTCTCTCTGTCCCAAAAATAAATAAACGTTAAAAAAAAAAAAAAGAACCACACCCCCTAATCACTGTACTCCACTTCTTATCAGAACCTTCCTGAAGTCTGAAGCTCTTCAAAGCACTTGTATTACTCAGACCCTTCGTGGCCTGCACAGTGACCCTGCGAAGTAGGGAAGGCAGGTGAGGGGTTCTCGGTCCGCAGGGAACTTGCCTACATTTACATCAGTGCCTGAACCAGGGCTAGAACGTCACTGCTTTTTCTTCCACCAGAAAGTGCATGCCCTGCTGTCCTGCAGACAGACAGGATGGGGCCGAGACTTCCTTCCACTTACACGCCTCGTGCTTGCCGTAGCCAGACAGCTCACATTCTGTCCAGTCAGGCAGGCGCAGGTCAGCTTCAGGGAGACAGACGGTACGGACAGTGTCACTCTCCTGGGCACACTGTAGCGAGTCTGACTGCAGTTTCAGCAGTGCTGGGAGAAGAGGAAGAAGGGAATAAGCCGCGTGGGAAGGGCTGCTTCTGACTTGAGGGGAGGAAGACGAAGGAGGAGGCGAGGGGGGGGGGGGGAAGAGGTGTGAGTGCACATGTGTGGCTGTGTATGGTGCCGTCCGCAGCGGGGAGAATGTGACATCTTACCAATATCGTTGTCGTAAGTGTCGTCATCAAATTCCTTATGGATGATGTATTTTTCTACTTCAAATTTCTGCTCCTCCTCTCCAGGGACCACTCGGTACGTTCTGCCCAGGACCACCTTAAGGTGGTGGGGAGGATACCTAATGGAGAAACAGCCTTATGCTCTGCTCACTGTAAGGCTCCTTCTAACAGGCCTGGGTTCAAGGCCTTAGAGTCTAGGGAGACCTGCTGGGTTTTTCTGAAGTGCCTACCTCTCCTGCAAGCAGTGCGCAGCAGACAGGACCCAGCAGGAACTGATCAGTATTCCACCACACAAAAACCTCTCCCCTGGTGACCTCCTGTTCTTGACAAAGATGGCAGCTTGCCACGGGTGAGAGGTGATGTCTGCGTAGAGTCCTCCTTTAATGCGGAACTGAGGCTGCTTGTACTGTCTCAGCCCACAGGTGGCTGGGAGAGGAAAGGAAAGAGAAGGGACGTCAGACCTGTGGTCCCTGGCGGGGGGTTCCTTGAGCACCTATCTTGGTTTCTTCTCTTGGAACCCCAAGTTTCTACAGGCTTACTGCACTTCTCCAGGTTAGCAGAGAGTGAGAGGACAGTCTGCATGGTAATAAAAACCACAGCTTTCATTTGTCGAGTACATGGTACATGCCAACCATCACAGGTACACTTCCTTTAACCCTCATGACATGGAACTTCAGAGAGTCTGGGAAATTTTTGCCCAAAATCACAGGGGCATCTGGATTAGAACCCAGACCTGCCAGACTCCAAACTGGGGGTCTTTCTGCCGTGCTTCATTACTCCTGGCTTTTTCCTGCACCTGCTGCCTGGCTGCAGAAATAACACGGCAGTGCAACTTCCTCCAATGGGCAATGTTCCCCATTTCTTTTTCATCTACTAACTTTGCCCACTTTTCAAGGCTTAGGTGAAATCCCAACTCCTCTTGAGGCTTTCTTAACACTCCCAGCCCACCAGGCTCTGAATGAGCTTGCTGATCCTGCCCACTGAGGACCTACCATGTAGGACTTTGGCTGTGAGTTCATTGGTGGTTTGTGTCTTACTTGCCCAGTTAAATAATACGTTCCTTGAGAAACATTCTGGCAGGTACGTGCATTCACAGGAACTGAGTAATAATAATCTATTCACAGAGGGGCACCTGGGTCGCTTAGTTGGTTAAGTGTCCAACTTCATCTCAGATCATGATACCACGGTTTGTGAGTTCGGAGCCCCGCATTGGGCTCTTCGCTAACGGCATGGAGTCTGCTTAGATGCTCTTCCAAACTCTCTCTCTCTCTCTGTCCCCATTCCTCTCACACTTATACTCTTTCTCTCTTTCAAAATAAATAAACTTTTAAAAAGTTTATAATAATCTATTCTCAGTGTCTTTTTTTAGCAAAATGTGCCAACTTAAATTTTCTCTGTCTTCCACCCCCTCCACTAACCCAGTGTTAACCCCCTCCAGAGTCCCCCTGTGTTAAATGGGCTCTGTGGGAAAGGTGGAAAAGCTCACAGCAGAAGTACAAGCTGTGGGGTCTGAGGATGCGGTGTCAGACCCCAGCTGTGTGGCTCAGAGCCCAGTGAGCTTGGGCAGGCCACATGACTTCTGAGCTGCTTTCCTCATCAGTAAGCTGGACGTAGGAGGACTGCCTGTCACCACGTTGTCGGGAGCACACAGTGAGAGCACTTTGCTATCTAGGGAGCCACATATGAGAGCTATCCTCCTCTATGCTCACTATGACCTCATGGTCAATCATTAATAAAGGCAACTGGAGAGAGAAGTTTAGAGCCTAATAAATGCTAAGAGCAACTGGCAAGTTCTTCTCTTTCTTTCTGCCCCTCCCATCCTGGTCGTGCGTGGGAAGTGAGCACCTGCCCAGAGTGTTGTCATCCTACCGTGGCTCCAGTCATGGGAGGCCCTTCCCCACCAAGGCCCTCCTAAAAATCTGGGTCTGAAGCAGACAGCTGTGAAGACACGGGGAATGGTAGAGGAAATGGCCAGGAGGTGAGACTGGGCAGAGGGATGTGGCCAAGGGCCAGCCCTTACAGCACTGGGGCACATCACAGTATTCCCACGTCAACTTGTGGTCCTTCAACACGTGGCACCAGGGCTTGGCATCTCCATCTGGGTTCCTAGATGGTGAGAGAGGTCAAGGTTCTCAATCACATTTTCAATCCCATCACAGGCCACGTGAGCGAGGAAGGAGGCTCAGTAAACCGATGGCAAAAACACTGAGCTGGGCAGGAGGGTCCTGAGTTCTGAACTTGGCTCCATCAGAGATCTCACGGTAGGAAAACAATCTTAACTTTGTTTTTCTATCAGCAATATAACATCGTCATCTCGCAGGTGTGTTGGAAGGTACCGTGAGCAATGCTATGAGAACACTCTTATGACTCACTGGGAGAAAGGTGCCACAGAGGAACAGAACAATGAGGACAGAGTGGCTGTGGGATGGCACCTCTAGCCTGGGATGTGGGCTGAAACACTGGTGAACTTCACTCTTCATAACAGGTGTTATTCCAGCAAATGAATACGTGCGGCCAGATAATGTCCATGGTTCCTTCCCACCCACTGAGTCTTTCATACAACTTTAGGCATGAAATCTCTCATCCCACCGCCCACTCCTGCCCCCTGCCCAGATAGGAACCCATGGCCCCTGTGCTACGTACCGGCAGTAGTTGTGTTTGCCCAGGCCCAGTGCCTGGGCGTTGTTCTTCCACGCTGTGTAGACCTTGCCTATCAGGGCCCTGGAACTCCACTGGAGGCAGGAGGCACCAGACGCGGTGAGGCTGTAGGTGCCACGGTATGCTAACCCTTTTCCAAAGTAGCAGTCCCCGTTTTTTTCTGGAACAAAAGAAAGTCTCACATTGACACATAGCCAATTAAATGCTACAGCAGGCATATCAGGGTTTGCAGCCGGAGCCGCTGGCCCGAGAGGCTGTAGGCAGCCAGGCTCGCCATAAGAAGGACGTGATAGCATCCCAACTCCCCTCTTTCCTCATTCTTCCAACCCTTTTACAGAGGGATGCGAAGTGGCTTCTGTCTGCTGGGCCAACTTTCATGATTGGATGTGGCTTCCGAGATTGCTGTGTCGAGTGATGCTGAGGGTGGATTCGCATTCAGCAGACAGGGATGCTGTGTTCAATTATAGGTGATTATTGCTGGAGCTGCTTTGAAAGTAACAGGGGGTTTCCTGGTTTGTACTTGACAGGTTGTGGCGAACCAAGGATCTTCAATGGACGGACATGTCCACAGCCCCTAACTTCCCAGATTTTGTCTGCCAGTGATCTGAAGGATTTGTTGGGCTCGAGCAGGAGAGAGGACATGGACCCAGGAATGCTGCCTATTTTCACCTATTTGCCCCCATTTTACCCTCCTTTCTCCCAATTTGAAACTGGCAAAGTGTACCACTATAAACAGTATAATTAAAGGGCCACCTAGACCAGTGAGTCCCAATTTTACCAATCCTGGGAGTGGGGAGGATGCTTTAGAATTAGTGTAAAGAGGAGGTGCCTGGGTGGCTCAGTCGGTTGAGTGTCCGACTTCGGCTCAGGTCATGATCTCACAGTTCATGAGTTCGAGCCCCATGTCAGGCTCTGTGCTGACAGCTCAGGGCCTGGAGCCTGCTTCAGATTCTGTGTGTGTGTGTCTCTCTCTCTGCTCCTTCCCTGCTCACACGCTGTATCTCTCTGTCTCAAAAATAAATAAAGATTTTAAAAAATTTAAAAAAAAAAGAATTAGTGTAAAGAGCCCTCAAATTCACAGACAGGTATGTGTCTGACATACAGGTAGGTATGTCAGACCTACCTGTAGACAGAATGTACATTATTATCGTATATGAGTGGTTAGAACTTTAAAACTTCTTTTTCATACTATTGTGACATCATTGTTTGTGAAAGCACCACAGAACTCAGGGTGCTTTTTTGTAACTTAGGGTTTTTAAATTTGGGAAATTTTCTCTTATTAAACATTTTTAAAGAGAGAGACAGAGATTGAGAATTAAGCCCATCAATCACAAAAGGGAGAATCTCTGTTCATCCTCAAGAGGACTGGAAAGCACCCATGCGGCCCACCTTCTCCTCTGTAAACGAGGAACCTGAGGGTCGGGGGGGGGGGGGGGCGGGGGTGGGTAAAGAGACCAGCTCAAGGTCAAACAGCTAGTTAGAAGCCAGGCCTGAGTGAAGATCTGAGTCTCCTGACTTTCTTCCCTCTGCGAACAAAATGGTCAACCACTAGCCCACTCCTCCGTCTCCTCAGTTGTAGAAACACTATCAGATCTGTCTTTCGAGACTCTTCTTCCCCAGACACCACCAGGGAAGGCGGGGAGGCTGCGCTTACCCTTGGGGCAGGCTGGCGTGCTGCAGAACTCAGTGCTGTACTGCCCTGCCTTGAAGACGTAGCACCAGGGCCTTGAGTCTCTGTCTGGGTTCCTGAAAAAGCAGCCAGGGAAGGCCAGAGGAGGTGAAAAGGGAAGTCTCCCTCTCAGACCCAAGGCCTTTGCATCCTCTTCTGGGGAAAAGGTTAGTGCATTTCTGGTCGTACACAGGGCAGTTGTATCGTGTTAGGTGGAAGTATGACCTGGTCATTGTCTTCATGTGGAGAGTAAGTATGGTTGAAGGAGGCCCAGGAGCCATGTTGACAAGGGGTGGCCTGTGACGGTTAGTTTTATGTGTTACCTTGGCTATAATGCCCAGTTATTTAATCAAACATGAACCTAGGTGCTGTGGTGAAGAGATCGCTACGGTTAACAGCTGCAGTCGACTCTGAGTAGAGATCATCCTCCATCTGTGGGCAGCCTCATCCAATCTGCGGGAGGCCTTATGAGCAAAAGCTGGGAAGAAATTCTGCCTCAAGACTGTGCTGTCAAAGCCTGTCTGAGCGCCCACCTCGCTGGCCTGCCTACAGATGTGAGACTTGCCACCTCCCACAATTGGGTGAGCCAATTCCTTATAATAAATTCCTGTATGTGTATCTAATGTATTGGTTCTCTGTCTCTGGGGAACCATGGCTGATCTGAACTAGGCCTTTTCCCCGACTCTAGTAGCTCCTCACCAGAGGAAAGCCCACCCGGTAGGGAGGACGGCCCTCTCACCTGCAGTAATTGTGGTTCCCAAGGCCTAGCATGATGGCGTTTGGCCTGCGTCCGTTGTAGGGCTTCAGGGCCAGTACGCTGCTGTTCCAGTTGATACACTCGGCCCCGCTTTCCGCTGTGCTCCACGTGCCCCTGTAGGTGATACCCTGGTCCTTGTAGCATGTGGCACTGGCATCTGATCAAAACAGGACAGGTGACATCTCACATGTGAGTCCCCCTCTTTCCTTTAGATTTCCAAAGGGGTTTCGCACCTGCTCTGGCATCACCCCCAAGCCAGTGTGGCGGGCTGGCTTCGGAAGCTACCGGAGCAAAGGAGGTAAACGGGGCGGCCAGTTCACCCAGCTGACTGGCGGCAGAGCCAGACTCCAGCCCAGCACCCAAGACGGCACCCACTGGGCCCAGCGCTTTGATTGCCTAACCGACCCTTGGACGACCTTCCCTGTCCCCACCCCGCCCCCGTCACCACACTCTTCCTCCCCTTCCTGGGAAGATTTGGGATTCTGTCCCTCTCTCGCACCACCTACCCACCACTCACCTATTTCACAGCGTTTCCCTGAAAACCCTTCAGGACACTCGCAGACAAAATCTGAGAAATATAGAGCCTGCCGGCACGTCCCCCCATTGAAGCACCTCGGTTCGCTGCAACCTGCCAAGTACAAACAAGGAATTACTTCAAAGCAGTTCCAAGGATAAAGGAGTTAAAATTTTAAGAGTGCGCTCTACCTGCCAGACACTGTTCTAGGCAGTTTACAAAAATAACTCATTTAATCCTCACTGCGCCCCATGAAGTAGGTAATACTTTCTCCCCATTTGACAGACAAGGAAGCTGAGGCCGGGTGAGTGAAGGCAGAGCCCCAGGCCCCAGGCTTGCTTGTTTGCTCAGCACATTCACATTTGCCCAAGGCAAAAGGAGGTCTGGACAAGCCAGGGACATGAAATACAGGGTTTGGGCCCAGGAAACTGGACCCAAAGCTCGAAGCTTCCACTGGCAGTCCATACGTACATTTAAAAAAAATATACTTTTAAAGTTTATTTATTTATTTTGAGAGAGGGAAAGAGTGTGTGTGTGGGAGTGGAAGAGCAGCAGAGGAGAGAGGGAGAGTGAGAATCCCAAGCAGGCTCTGCACTGTCAGCCCTCGAACCCAGAAACTGTAAGATCATGACGGAGTCAGGATCGAGAGTCAGAGGCTAGCTGACTGAGCCACCCAGGGGCCCCCATACGTACTTCTGACGGGCACCGAGTGGCACAGCGAGTGACCGCTGTTGCACCAGCAGTATTCCAGCCGGTTGCTTCTGAGTACGGGACGCAGCCACGACTCATTCTGCAGGTACAGCATCTGTGTTTTTTCATCCCTGCAGGTCACTGTAACGAAAGACAGGCTGGCCTCTTGAGGGCACAACTCACCAAACACTGACATCCCGCCCCTGGTTCCACTGAGAAAATCCCTCAGTTTTTTTGTTTTGTTTTGTTTTGTTTTAAATTTAAATTCAAGCTGGTTAACGTACAGTGTAGTATTGGTTTCAGGAGTAGAACCCGGTGATTCATCTCTTACATAACACACTCAGTGATCAACCCAACAGGTGCCCTCCTTAATCCCCATCACCCATTTAGCCCATCCCCCACTCCCCTCCCCTCCAGCAGCCCTCAGTTTGTCCTCTGTCTTTTAAGAGCCTCTTCTGGTTTGCCTCCCTCTCTCTTTTTATCTTATTTTTCCTTCCCTTCCTCTGTGTTCATCTGTTTTGTTTCTTAAATTCCACATATGAACCTCACTCACTTTTAATACAACCCATCCTTCATGCCTTTTTTGCCCTCGGCCGGAAGATAGCAGATACCTAAGAATTTGTCACCAAAGACCACTTTAATTACTTTTCTTCTGATGGGCCTTCATCTTGGAAGAATTTATCGATCAAAATACATTTACAAAGTAAGACTCTAATTTTTCATATTAATTCATCTAAAATATGCACATGTATACGTATAAATTGCCTGCCAGAGTTTTTGATCCACGTGAGTATTACCACACTGAAATGATGCATTGCTAGCCCAAGAGAAAGAAAATCCACATTTTAGTCTGTGTGGGAAATGTGCTACTCCTGCCAGTATTTTTTGTATAAATGAATATAGTCTAAGTGCTCGCATTGATATTCTCACCCTTTGTCTCTGTTCGCAAACCAGAAAGCCAACTTCACAAATCTTTAACTTTTCATTAATTAAAGACGTGACAAGCACTCATTGTACATAATTTTTCTGTTGTTTCTTTGGAGGGTCCCCTGGGGTCAGGACACCCTTGTCAGAAATGCTTATCCAACAGCAAAGGCATTAAGAGTTACTGCCATGACTCACTGTGAGGAAACTTCCACTTCAAAAGAGGTGTTGCAAAGCCTCCCAGACCCGAAGGAAGTAGGTCATGAAGGACAGAGATGAAGGCCCCAAGTTGGTGGCTTCAGACTTGAAGCTGGGCCCAGAGTTCTTCCAACAAGAGTCAAGACAATCCGGCTGCTGGCATATTTTATTTTTGGAATCCTACCTAATGCTCATGGGGATGTTCCTCAGGTTTCTAGAGTCGACTCTAGACTCGGTCTTATAGAGAGAGTCTTTCCACAGCTGTGGAACTCCTGTGAGACTACCCAGCTTAGTTACCCCATTTTTACCAGACAGAAGAAATGGAAGCACAGAGATGGCAGTTGACAAAGATGCCACATGGACTCAGGTGGGAAGGGGATTGCAGCCCAGGAAAAAGACCCTGGAGGACCAGCACAGCTGCAGCTGGCCATGGGGTGACCTTAGGCAGGTCACCGCTCCATCTCCAGCTCGGGTTTCTCACCTGTGTCACAGGGTTTCGGGCCACTGAGCTGGCAGGTTCCCACCAGCTCTGTGACTCCCTGAGGGCCACCTGCTCTGGCCTCTCAAACCTGGCATCAGCTAACTGGGTGGATGGCTAAGTGATGGGCAGGGGGGACACAGGTGCCTTTGCAGAATCACCCTGCGAAATCTCACCTTCACACAGCTCAAGTAAGCTGGGTGTGGTGGCAGATAAATTCCCTGACAGAGCGCCTGGAGCTCCTAAGTCCTGACTCTGCCTCCCGCCTCCACTGACCCCCTCCACTGACCTCAGCGTCATCTTACCTCTGTAAGATCTGGCTCCTCTTCTGAATCGTGGGTGGATTTCCTGCAAAGCCACCAGAGGTGGAGGAAGGATCAGCACATATTAGGTATCTTAAGAACAATGGTGGTTGATCCAGAGACCACTGGCGCACCTGCCAATCAGATGCTACCTGCCCCAGGAGCCCCCCCTCAGGTAACTGGCCCCAGGTGCAATGTCCACTTCTCGCCTTCTTTTCTAATTCTTCCTCCCCTTCTAGACCAGTGCCTCCAGAATAACTTTCTGAATGATGAAAATCTTTAATATCTGTGCTGTCCAATACCATAGCCTGAACTGGATTTTTAAATTTTATTTAATTCTGAATTTAAATAGCCACAAGGGGCGAGTGGAATTGTAGTCACACACACACCCACATACACACACACACACCCGCTGATTCCCTCCATGTAGCCATCCCCAACTCTCTCTCCTCTAAAATCTCGCTGGGCCTTCCATGATGGTGCTCTTGTTTGCTGGGCATTTTTAGAGAGCATGTCTACAGGACAGCTCCCATCCCAGTTAGATGGCGAGTGGCACTGGTGGCTTCCCAGCTTCCACGGCTCACTGTGTAGGCACTATCTTTCCCAAATACTTTATGGATTAATTCAAGCACATTCTTTAAAAACAGCTCCAAAGAAGGCAGTCAGAGACAGTGGGGTAGAATTAAGAACTGTTTACTGAGGTCAGCAGAACTGCCTAGAGTTCTGCCCCCCGGAACCCTGAATCCCAAGCATCCCGCACAGAGAGGAGTATGTGCACTATACTCTGCGAATGCTGACCTCTGCCTCTCCACTCTGACGTTAGCCCACCCTGGGCTCCCGAGGGCCTTGAGGGTCCATAGGCCCGTGGAGGAGGGCACAGACCTGACCCGCACACCCACCTGGCTGGGCAAGGTGAGGGCTGCCCCACAAAACAGCAGGGTGAACACCAGCTCTTTCCTCAGGTTATTCATCGTTCCTTTGGAGCGTCCCTTAAATTCTGGAAGAAGAAGGGAAAAAAGCTCAATCGTGTGATTGAGAGATGAAGGAATATGATAAAACTCAAGAACCCATGACTTTATTATGGCGTCTCCCCTCCAGCATCCGCTCCCACAGAGGGAAATGCCACAAATATCTGGAAGATTCCTTTAATTGTGCATATTTACCATCTTAACCATTGATATATGTGTATAGTTCAGTGGCATTAAGCACATTCATCACCACCACCCATCTGCAGAACTTTATCATCTTCCCAAACTGAATCTCTACACCCACGACCCACTAACTCCCCACTCCCCTGGCAACCACCATTGTACTCTCTGTCTTTATGAATATGACAACTCTCAAGTTTCCTCACATAAGTAGAATCCTACAACACACGTCCGTTTGTGACTGGCTTATTTCATTAGCATAATGTTCTCAAGGTTCATCCATGTGGTGGCCATGTGTCAGATTCTCTTCCCTTTTTAAAGCTGAAGAAAATTCCATTGTGTGTATAGACCACATCTTGTTTATCCATTAGTCCATCAATGGACATGGGTTGCTAGAAGATCATGTTGCCCAGGGATGTCTGTGGGCTGAATAGCGTAGGCCATCCCTGGCACTTCTTGGCAGCCTGGGTACCCCATGCCCTGGCTTGATTTTCCTAGAAGTGAATTCCTGCCCTGGGAGATGGAACCACAGAAATGTCCCCTCTCTGACTTTCTTGGAGGACACCGTAGGGATTCTATTGCGGGCACGTTACAGAGCCAGACTACCTCAGATTACCTGGGTTCTTAACTGGCATGCCTCCTGGTCCAGCACAGGAAATGCTCCCCTGCACCAGCTCGCACCCTCCCCACAGCTCCCTCGGATTTTACAGACGGGCCGGCAAAGTGTAGGTTGGCAGAAAGGAACAGAAGCATCTGCTTTTTGGTTATTAGACTCAGATCTTCCTGGACCCAAAATTCCCAGTTTCCATGTGCTGTTCCCCAGTGATCTTGCCCTCAGCAGCTTAAAGTAGGTTAGTTGGTCGGGGTGTTATTTTGTGGTCTGGCAGACCCACTCGCTCCTTTGTCCACAAGAATTAAATCAGGGCATTTCTTCCCTTGACTCATTTCCCTTCAGTCACAACAACTTTTGGTCCCACCCCTCCTCCCCATCCCCAGGGTCCTCAGGGCCCTGTCAGATCAGGGGCTTCCAGAAATTTCATCCTGGGCTGGCTCTGGCTCCTTCTTTGTTTCTTTGCAAAAAGCTTCCCTGTGGGAAGTGCTCTTCCCCTCACTGGCCACAGGCCCCCTTCAGAGCAAGGATGACAAAGAAAGAGAGTGGGGTGGTGGGAGGACTCTTTCTGCCTCACTGCTTCTTCTGGGGTTGCCGGGGACAGGCAGAGGAGGGAGAGGGAGCGAGAGGGCAGTGGGGGCTGGTCAACGAGATTCGCACACCCAGGCTCAGAGGGCGTCTGCCAACCAGCACGGCCCTTCCCCAGCCCCTCCCCCACTGGGAAGGAAGCCAAAAGAAGGCAGGATCTGGGCCTTTGTTCTAATCTGGTGTGTCAAGCAAGGCCCCCCTCCCGGGCAGGGTAGGGCAGGGTAGGGCAGGGTAGGGCAGGGTAGGGTGTGCTCTTGGAGGAGGGGGACGGCTTTCTCACTCTGAGGAGGAAGCTCTCTACTGCTCACAGGTTTCCCAAAGTTTCTGAAGAGAGCAGTTAGGGAGTTGAGGCCATCAGAAACAAGAACACTCAGTATAATCTTCTGACCGCAGGAATCTGCTCCGGACTTTCCTTCTCAGGTTTCCTTACCTTTCCCCTTTCTTAAAATGGCCCGAAACCCCTCTTAAATTTCCCTTCTTCATTTCATCCCATTTCTTTATAACCTTTTACAATGGATCTTCTTGGGGCGCCTGGGTGGCTCAGTCTGTTAAGCATCCGACTTCGACTCAGGTCATGATCTCGCGGTCCGTGAGCTCGAGCCCCGCGTCAGGCTCTCTGCTGACAGCTCAGAGCCTGGAGCCTGCTTCAGATTCTGTGTCTCCCTCTCTCTCTGACCCTCCCCCCATTCATGCTGTCTCTCCCTGTCTCAAAAATAAATAAACATTAAAAAAAAAAGTTAAAATGGATCTTCTTACATGGATCCCCCCTCTTTCTTCCTGATGTTAGTCCTGATTCTTGTAGTGTATAGATTGTCCCATCCTTTATTATCTGGGCCAGGCCTTGAGGTTAGGGGGACCTCTAAGCTCTTGGGACTTTATGAAGAAATGCTGAATGAAACAATGAATGAATTAGTAAACGAGTCACCAATCAACAAAGAACTTAACCCTTCTTAGCGATGCATGTCAAACCAACCAGCCCTTTGAATAAACTCATTAGCCTAAGCGCAGGGGGTTGGATGCCCACTGGGATACAGGGATACCATTTTACTTCAAGAACGCAGGGGCCTAACAACAACAACAACCACAAACTCTGGGTCCTCCTAAATGGAACACCATTCTAGATGTCAGAAAGTTGCGAAGTGAGAAATGGAATATTAACACATTTGCATTCCCTGGACAAATGGGAGAGGGCGACCAGATCAGGGAGGCACAGCATGACTTAGGGCTGGAGTGGCGGCTCCCACAGCTGCATCATGTTAAAACCCTTTGGCGACTAAGGGGCATAAGGGGCAAAGGGGTCTACTTTTGTCTTCCGTTCCTGGGAGAGTTCGAGACCATCTCTGTTCTATCTGTCCTCCACTTTTTTGGGCCTTGCCGGGCCTTGAGCTGACCCAGTGACAGTCTCCAACAAGGCAACAGCTCCATCTCGCTGCACAGAGGCAATGAGAGCAGCTGGACAGGCTGAACGGGGTAAGAGGATGACAAAGAAGTGAGTCATCCTGCAAGCAGACCAGCAGTGTAGTCCAAAGACAAGGGAGAAAGAGGAGAGGAGGAAAAAATGTGTCCTTGTTTTGCCTTCATTAAAGAGGTGGCTGTAGCGATCTGGGGGCAGTGCCTGGACAAAGAACCAAGTGAATACCAGAAACAGGGGCTCAGACTCTGGGTGTATGGGGCCTCTGCCAGGGCAGACTTCAGCAACATGAACCACAGGCTGCCACCAAAGGCAGAAGCACCATGTGGGAGTCAGATGCGAGGTGTAAGGGTAAGAAGTCCTTTGGGGTTCATTTTATAAATACAAAGACTTGTCATTTTTTTTTCTGTGTTCTCTTCCTTTTGCTATATTTAAGTTTCCCAGAGTCAGAAAACTAAAAAAGCAAGGAAGGAAGGGGAAAGAAGGAAGGAAGGAAGGAAGGAGGGAGGGAGGGAAGAGGGAGAAAGGGATGGAAGAAAGGAAGGAAGGAGAAGGAAAAAGAAAAAAGACAAACCACTAGGATGTCTCACTTTGGTTGGACTGGAATCCCTGAATCCCTGAAAGCATCACTGTATGAGAGTAATGGTAGAATGGCCATAAGTCCTGTGGTCCCCGGGGTCCTAAGGACCCAGCCCCAGCAGGTCCACCCTAGCATACAAAGTTGATTTTGGCAGATTTGCAAAAGGCACCCTCTCTGGTGGATGGACTTCAATAGACATGGAGCTTGGCAAGTTGACAAAGAATCTGTGCAAATTAAAAAACAAGCACACAAAAAAACAGGACCCATGGCCTGGCAAATAAAGCATGGACTGCATTTCAAGGATGCATGGATGGGCACCCTTGTGTGGGACTCAGCCTGCACATCTGTGTGCGGCAGCCTCATCTGCTCCTAGAGCATCTCTGACCTCCCTGCCTCAAAGCTGTGTTGGTCCTGCCGGCTACAGCAACAGAGTTAACTCTGTTCACTGGCCCTTCTGAACAACAGTGAATGATGACTGTTCCAGGGGAAAAATGGGAACAGTGGACTGGTAACCAGGGAGGGGGTTACTCTCCTAGAGCCAAGGAAGTGTGCCATTGTAGCTGAGAAATCAATGATCCTGCCAGCCAGAAACTCAAGTGTTCATTTCTGCAGTGGTAACATGGCAGAGTGCTGACTGATAGGCACCCAGCCAGAGGAAGGACCTGGGGGTCATTCCTGAGGGTGACCTGT
This sequence comes from Panthera pardus, assembly GCF_024362965.1. Lineage (NCBI taxonomy): Eukaryota > Metazoa > Chordata > Mammalia > Carnivora > Felidae > Panthera > Panthera pardus. The sequence continues at coordinate 40,848,436 of NW_026526688.1, read as the reverse complement.
TGTCCTCAGTGCCTTTGCATTTCCCTTTGCACTCTCCTCCACTGTCCTACCTTCTCCATGCTCCCTCTGAAAAATCTGTCCTCCGGAAAGGAACCGCTATCCTCATTCACAGAAGGTTAGAGTGACTGAATAAAAATTGATACGCTGCCCTTCGCAAAAGCATCTATATTTTGAGACATAAAATCTGCTCCCTGGGATGCAAATCCAAGTGGTCTGGACTCTGGAGCTTTCTTCCAGGGCTAACACTCTGTGGTCTTCACTGTTGTGAGAACAAATGACGTAATGGGTGTAAACTAACACACTTATAAATGAGTATAAGTATTTTATTTAAACACAACCACATGCTTGGAGGTGACCGGCAATAAAAGAGCTGCATAAATACAGTCAATCAAGTTCTGGGGTTCTAGGAGCAAACAATGCAATTGCTCCAGCAGGTATAGAACTGGGGGACTTGTAGTTGCTACTCTTGCAAGAAAAAGGCAGAAATATGAGCAAGCTAGACAGAAGATGGAAATTGCAAGGGAAAGACAAAAGTAAGTTGATACTATGATCAAATTTTACACTGTGTGCAAGGTTTGCTACCTTAATCTTTGGTAGAGGAGATTCCTGGGTTATTATTGCTTTGCAAAGCTTCTCTCTGGAAACCTTAGTAAGAGAGAGTCAGTCTCCAAGAATACCAATACTCTAAAATGACTCATGGCTTTAAAACAAATAACACCCTCTCTCCACCCCCCAACCATCATGGCCCAGAATGGATGCCAAAAAATTAGAAAAAAAAGTAGTCCAAGGAAGAACTCCTTGGAACAGCAAAGGCACGTCTGTAGGGTCAGGGCAAGAGAGGGGGTGCGATGGCGGGAGGACCCGGACACAGGAAAGGTGGTGGGGCCCCCACAAAAGCTCACCTTTGCAAGTTCCAGAGGGAGCACAGAACTGGGGGCCAGTAGCCTGGTAACCCTGGTCCCACGTATACAGGTCCTGCTTTTCACAAAGGCCCTGCTCTCAGAATAAAAGCCATTTTCAAAAACTGACAACATGTAAACAATTCTTAACTTTTCAATTCTTCATTTTCTGTGTGTCCAAGTTTTTCCCTCTTCTTGAATAGAGCTCTTTTACAACTGGGGGACAAGAGAGGAAGGGTTTGTTTCTTATCACCTTGATCCATTCCAATGAGGTGATAGAATAGAATCCTCTCCTATCTCTCACCCATCTCACTAGTCCCTCAAGAGCAGCATTCTTTCCAAGGCATCTTCAAAATATAGGCATATGACCTGGGTCTAAGTTAACCTGGCAACTCAGAAAAATCTACACTGAGCACTGTCATCTGCTCCGTGTCCCATGCTTTGCCAGGCAATTCTAGATATTTGGAAGGAATGAGGACGTGTTGGATGTGGGTCTTGGAAAACAGAAGTCCATCCTGCCTCCTTTTACCATAAAAATACAAGAAACCCTTCCCTAATAAACTTATAATCTTGTGAAGAAAAAACAAGGTTCTGCTGGCAAAAGCTGACTCCATTAGTCAGTGCAATAAAATGTTAACCTCGAAGACTGAATCTAAACAATCTGATGTTAATCTAAAACAGTGTCTCATTTTAAGCACGAAGGTAATTCCTCGTATCCCTTCCACTCCCTAAAGCCATCATCACTGCAAGGCAATTAAATATACAATACCTTGATAATTCTTCAGTTTACCTCCAGAATTCAACACACATGAATGAGAAAAATGATCGGAAGCTTTCACTGTATCATTACTGAGTTTGTCCACATTTCACTGGGCTCACCTGAAAGGGATGTTCTAGTATATTTTTGAGAACTGCATGTGGATTCATGCCACTTGCTCCACAGGCACTCGAGTATCTCCCACTTGCCAGGCATAGGGTTTACAAACTTTACAACCCTTTTATAACCATTGAATCATTTAAGGCAATATTATTGTCTTGTTTTTACAGGCGAGAGAATTTAACTTCAAAAAGGTACAAGGACTGGGGCACCAGGGTGGCTCAGTTAGTTGAGCATACAACTTCGGCTCAGGTCATGATCTCTCGGTTTGTGGGTTAGAGCCCCGCATCGGGCTCACCGCTGTCAGCGCAGAGCCTGCCTGGGATCCTCTGTCCCCATCTCTCTCGGCCCCTCCCCTGCTTGCACTGTCTCTCTCTCTCAAAAATAAATAATAATGTTTAAAAATTAATAAAAAAGGTACAAAAGCCTTGGCCCTAAGGTGAGACACTTTGTGACAAGTGGTGTCAGGACTCAAACTCGACATGCTTTCCACCACTCCTTACTGTGTCCTGATGCTGGACTGTAATGTTTTTTAAACCTTAAAAAAAAAAGTTTATTTATTTTTGAGAGGAAGAGAGAGAGAGTGTGTGTAAGAGTGAGCGGGGAAGCGGTAGAGAGAAGGGGGTACAGAGGATCCAAAACGGGTTCTGCACTGACAGCGGTGAGCCCGATGCGGGGTTTGAACTCACAAACTGTGAGATCATGGCCTGAGCCAAACTCGGACGCTCAATGGACCGAGCCACCCAGGAGCCCCTGGACTGTAATGTTTTTAATGTGCTCAGAGTTGATATATGAGAAGGGTAGCATGTAAATGCAAGGAGCATAGCATTTACTGGAGCAAGACTGGAGTCTTTTTTTTTTTTTTTTAACGTTTATTTATTTTTGAGACAGAGAGAGACAGAGCATGAACGGGGAAGGGTCAGAGAGAGGGAGACACAGAATCTGAAACAGGCTCCAGGCTCTGAGCTGTCAGCACAGAGCCCTACGCGGGGCTCGAACTCACGGACCGTGAGATCATGACCTGAGCCAAAGTTGGACACTGAACCGACTGAGCCACCCAGGCGCCCTGCAAGACTGGAGTCTTGACTTCAAATTCCTACTACCACTTACAGGTTGTGTGTGGTTTCCTGGATTTTCTAATGGGCGAATCATTCCTGCCTTGCTGAATTGTTACAGCAATTAGAGAAGAAGCAGACAGAGGCCCTCTAAATGGCCAGTGGGCAGTAAAGTCAGCTATGCTTACTGTCATTAGTGTCCTTCAACAATGGGAGCACCAAAGTCTACAACTTCTTCCTGGAAAAACAACTGAAAACTACCAAGGTAGAAAAGATGCCACCCTCTGTGGGGTTCCCAGTGTGGTCAAGCATTAATACCGAAATCCTGTTCCCTGGATCATGTGGGCATCTTGTGATAAGCTGCAACTAGATTCATTACGACTGAAAGAAAAGTTCACACCTTTCATGTACGTGTGCACAGAACAGTATTAACGGGAGCCCTTATTTCCTGGATATGAGGTGATATCTCTTATGCTATTTTTAATCTGTTTTTTAATTTGCCTTTCCCAGACCTATTTACACCACACAAGCCAGGGCTGCTGTGGACTCTCAGAGGAAGCAGGAACTGGTGCCCAAGACAGCTGGAAGATCTGGGCTGTTGCTCCTGATAAGGGCTGTCTGATGCCGACCACATGAAATGTTCAAAAACCAGAGACATTATGTGATAAAAATAAGGAAACTGGAGCTTCCCAGAAAAAGGAAAACAAAACAAAACAAAACCTTCCCTTTTTCTCTGCATCCCAGGTGGCAGACACCAGCTCTTGCTACAAGAAGGCAAAATAAAACCAGTTTCTCTTTTCTATGAATGTGACAAAAGATCTAGTTGACCAGTAGTCTTTCTCTTTTAGATTATTCATGGTAGGCTACTAGGTTTAGTTTCCCTACGTCCTGTCCCCAACCTGTAAAACATTCAGCTGACATCAAACTGTTCATGCAAAGATCTCTAACAAAGGGACTTGAGAACCTCTTTGAGTGTCATCCTCGAATGCCATCTGTCAGATCCCCCACCCACCCATCTCTCCCTCAAGCCCCAGCTCAGTCTCATTTCCTCCTTGAATTCACAGGTGGAGATTTACCAACTGTATGTATTTACCATCATACATTTCTTGAGCACCAACCATGTACCAGACACAGGCTCCATGGTATAAAGACATATATACTGTATCTTCAGAAGCTCATAGTTTAGGAACGGGACAGACAAGTAATTAGGTAATCACAGTACAGTGTGATCAGCAGTGTGATACGCAGGGATGTAGGGATAGAAGGTGGAAATGCAGAGGAAGAAAGGGTCTTGTTGGAATGTGGAGGAAGGAGATCTAGTTCACTCTCATTGAGGTAGGGGGCTGGTCAAGGTAGGCTCCTGGAATTGATACTATAGAAGCTGTTTGTTGAACAAAATCAAGGGGCGTTCCTGACACAGCATATCCCCAAGATGACAACACTGTGCGGGGTCCAGGATAACAGCAGCAAACAGCCAGAGTTGCTTACTCTTCAGCACAAATACCTTCCATTGGGTAAAGGAAGTTGATTCACAAACCCCAGCCTCTGCCTTCAAGGGCATCCCTAGGGGGAAGTGTGGTTTGGAAAGCCCAAGAGTTCCAAGGACATAAGAGCCTTTGGGGCATGTTCAGTTTCAATTCCCTAATGTCTAGTTGTAAATTAATGGAATATTTGGGACCATATAATAAACAGAAAAGGCTTTGAATACAAAGGTATCCCAGTATCTGGGTTCAGCCTGACCTTGAAGTGGTTACTTCAGAGGCTCAAGTTGGAATCAGATCTTATAGATCAATCCCCAACCGACCTCTCCAAGGCACTGATGCATGCGTCTGGAGCACCAAATAGCCAAACCGTCCTTTGCAACTCAGCTGGGTGTGCTAGCCAAGAGTCGCCCTCTGGGTCATGGTTGTTTGCACAGATAGTGCTAGGCAGCTGCTAAGGACACTCCGTTGCATTAGCTTTAGAGAAAGACCATCTAGTTAGCATCTTCTGGGTAATCATGATAAGTACCAGAACCTGCCCAAGGTTCATAGCCTGAAACTACAGACAGAATTGTTCTCCATGCAAAGCTAACGACCCAAGGAAGGAATGAATGGAATATTCTGGTCACCCGTTGTCCATCCTAACCATCTTACCAGAGCAGTGCTGCAATTCACTCACAGAGAATAAAAATATTATTCTGAGGCTGCAGGTGCACAATGCCAGATAATCAAGTGAAATTGAACATTTCAACCCAAAACCCCAATTTTTCCTCACCACCAGATACTCAGTATCTCTGAGAAGTGTATGGACTTTGTATTTTGACTAGAGGGAAATTCACTACCATTGCTATGAACCATGTTGCCCCCTCATCTGTATGATAGAAAATAACCTGCATACATACTAGAAGCTTTGGAAGTCCTGAAGCTAGATCTTAGCCAGAGGGCCCCTTCAGTTGCTATAAAACCCCATAACCAGAAAAGCTGTTGCTTGCAGATTTAGTAATAGGCCTCCCTTGGAAAGTAAGTTTCCCCAAATGTTCTGTGGTCCCAGCCACTCATTTACAAAAGACTTAGATCGGTATGGTCACTAGGTGTGGCTGGGATGTTGGCTGCAATAGTTGGAAAGGTACTGAGCATAGTCTGCTCAACATGTTAGGACCCAAGGAAATAAAAGCCAAGTCCCAGAGCCCATCCTCAATGAGGACAAAAAACAGCAACACTGCTGTCCCTCAGCTACTCCCTGGCTGCAGGAGCTGTTCCGGTGAAGTCACTGAGGAGTAGCACAGATACCAGGAGTATCTGATAAGAGGCATCACAAAATACACTGAGTTGGTCTTAGGGAGTCTGGACAGAGACTGAGCTATTGGGCAGTGGGGAGCTACTTTTGCTCTTGATGAGATCCAGAGCTTTGAGTCTGGTGTCTCTGAGAATATTCTAGGTAGAATAAATTGATGGGTGCAATGGAGCTATTTCTGTTTCAATATTTACAAATCCCTGCTGGTGCCTCGAGTCTGGCTCTGTGCTTACAGGAAGCACTCACGCTGACTGTCATATATTGATTCCGGACAAGTCAGTGTTGAGATCCCAGGATGAGTCCTCCTGCCCCCACAGGCAAGAATTTCTAGGAAGTTACTTTTGAGGGGACTCCCCATAATAGTTGTATTTGCAGAATATCTTCATGGAATTGCAAACACACACACACAGAGACACACACACAATTATTTTCTGTCATCAACCCACTGCAGGAGACCACCATTATTATTCCAGCTTGGTCACTGCCTCAGCTCAATCATTGGTACCACAGTTCTTTGCATTTGAGTTTGTCACTAGTTACCTGGGAGCTCAGCATGTTTTTCTGCTTTCCTGGCTCCCTCCTGTCCTCCCTCCCAGTGAGGTTAAGAAAATAAAGATAATAACAGTGAAAATCTAGAAAGCTTTGATATGCTTCCTGCAGAATGCTCTTGAAAGAAAAGCCATTGATGTTATCCCCCCCCCCCCCCCCGCCGTAATTGAGAATCCTTAAAGAGGACCTCACACTTGCACACTGGGCAAAACGCCAGAGGACAAACTGACCAGTGGAGATGGGGAGGGGTCGTGGGAGGATATCAGAGGCCTTTCTCTGATGCGTCCTGCTCTTTCCCAGCACTTCCCAACTAATTAATCATGCTCGGAGGCAAGTTGACCATCCTGCATCCCTAGCCCCTGTTCCTTAAAGTTCTTGATGGGCTCTGTTGGGTGCAGGGGCAGGGAGGAGGGAGGGCAGCCCGACATGGCCAGGGACCCTCCAGGCTCAGATAGCCCCAAATCCCGGAGGCAGCTCAGTTCATTCACATTTCTTGCCCGTTAGTCATGAGGTGCTCCCATTGTCTATTCAGAACATTTCTCTACAATTCTTTTCACTTTCCCCTTTACTCTGCAAACAGAGATTTCTTCTCCAAGACATAATCCCTCCTATTCTCTCTTTCCTGACCACCTCGCCCTTCAAAACAGCTTCAGCCTATCCCAATGAAATGCAGATACAGAACGAAGGCTCTGTTTGGGCACTGATTCTAACTAATCCTCTTTTTGCCTGCATTACAAAGTCAGTCCCTCATTAAGGTATTCCTCTAGTGGCTCGGCTTGCCAGAAAGACTTTTAAGAGAGAGAAGAGGAGATGGGCAGACAGAGAGTCACAGAATTCGACCTACCGTCACTGCTTGTCTTCCTTCCCTCCCTGGGAGAGGCTTTCTCTTCAGCCCTGGGCTCCTGCAGGACCTCAGCTCCAATCTCCCTGCACAGCTCCGGCCTCCTTTAAATTTCAAGGCAGGGGGTGGGGTCGGTGGCCCTGGGTGGGCGGGTTTCTCTGCAGCAGCAGGATGCCCAGTGGACAGGGCCACGAGGGAGCCAAACGGGGCGGGCCTGTTTTTATAAAGAGGGGGAGGAAGTTTATGATGGAAGCAGCACAGCCCAGCCTGGCTTCGGGCCAGCCTGATTATTCACAATCCTGATGTCACCGAATCACAGGAATTTGGGAGTTGAACAGAACCTTGACGATCATCTTCCTTTAAAGCCCTAGTCTATGACCTAAAAGAGACCCTCGGGGTCAGCTGGCTGCAAACCTATCATGGAAAGAGGAGTTTGCTATTCTTAGAAAATATACACTGCCGAGGCTGACTGGTTCTTCAGGAATGTCCAGCAATGACTCTGCCCCTCTGAACACAAGACATTGGAAGGACTGGACAGGTGGACCAGTTGCCTCCAGGCACAGAAGTGCCAAAATTGGAGCACTTGGGGAAAGCAGGGCAGTAAACAAAGGCGGGCAGGGCTCCTCTACAGTGGAAAGTAATTCCCAGCCTGGAATATGCGTCAGGTACCTGTCCTGCCACTCATTTCTCTTCTCTGCAAAGAGATGGCTGAGGTCTTTTCAGCTCCAGCATTCCCTGAGTGGGGCTGTGGAATAAAGGCAGGGGGTGGGGGGTGGGGTGGGCCTGAGCCAATGCTCTGTCTAAACGCTTTTTCTGCACAGCCTTGCCTTGAAATTCTATCACTAGCCATCCATCTCTTAAACGAAGGGAAGCTTTCCCATGTTCTGGAGTTTGCTCTTAAATGTGAATGCTCCTGGAAATAGACAGCCTGTTTGACTTGTTAACACCTGCAGATGACTGATAAAGAAAAGCAGCAGGTGTAAGGGAAACGCTTAGGCTTGAATCAGTTGTACCAGTAATGAGGGATGTGACCTCAGTCAGGGTTTGCAATTACGCTGAGCTCTCCCATCAGAGGTCACGTGCGCAGATTAGAGAGCGACAGTGTACATAAGATCCCTGGCACGGCACAGGGCTCGATGCGTAGTATCTGTATTATTGGCTGGTATCTGGCTAGACAAGGCAGTGTGAAAGAAAGAGAAGGAAGAGGGATGCCAGGAGAGGGACCAGAAGGCTGAGGTTGGCAGAGGAAATTGAAGGATGACCAGTTCTTCTGGGAGAGGCCAGATTGCATATATTCCGATCCTAAATGTGCTCACATTTGTCAAGCGATGAGAGCTGATTTTGAGGTTGGAAAATAAGGCAGTTGTGCTCAAAGTCAAGCTGTTTTTCCATATTTCTGTCAGGCCGTAGCTCTGCCAATGACCATTATAGGAAAGGGGAAATACGAGGGCCAGGTTAGCTGCAAAGGAATGGAGCTAGGACATCAGCTAAGCTGTAGCAAAGCGTGGCCCTGTCCCATGGAGACATGTCTACTTCCCTGTAACATGGGAAGCCATGATAAGGATCGGAGGCTTTTTCTGGCATTTTGGTTCAGCAGGGATGGAGGGGTGGTATAAAGAATCTTTAATCTGAACTCCTGTAGAGGATGATTTGCTCCCAAATGATTACATTTAAATCCTTAGCTCACATACAGTTTGCGGTCTGGGTATTGGGTCCTTAAGCCTGAGCGGTGGGGCAGGATATATGTGCCAGGATCTACATACCAGGATCTATATACCAGGGTGTGATCTGGCAGTGGGGAGGGAGAGTCCTTTCCCACCACACATCAGGACACCTACAATTCCACCTTTAGAAATGCATTCTCTTAGATTTTTAGCCCCCAGTTAAAATGCAAATTTAATTACAATCTTCAAGGTAGTCTCTGGTGGGAGGAGTTGTCTCTTGGCCCCTAGGGTGCTGCAGACCTGGGGTCTTGAGGGAGGGAGGGGTAGACCAAGAGCAGGAAATTGAGAGGAGAGGGTTTCTGGTCACCAACAGGTGCCCCTGAGCTTTGCTGAAATATACCCAAATGACTTAGACCTGATAATACCCTGCTAATAACCTAGGAACAGGGGCCTTTGTGTTCCTATTAAATATGAGATTGTTTTCCTTTTCACAGACTCTCGGGAAGCCTAAGGAGGAGGTGGGTGTAGGGAAGCTGATACAGCAACAAGGAGGGCTTTGATTTTAATGAAAGGACTGCTGCAGACTTGTAGGGAGCAGGGCGGTGGGCAGTAAAGAAAACTCTTGGTGAAATCACTTCCTGGGAAAATTGTATCAAAACCCTCTGCTTCCAAGGAAGAGAATAAAATGCAGTCCCAGATAACACGGAGACACAGTAGGCACAGAGAAGCTGGAAGGAAGTGTTCATAGAGCGCTTTCCCAGCCTGGCGCTATTTCTGCAGTGTGGCACCCTCCCCTGCAGAATGGGTGAGTCACCAGCAGGGACCCCTTATCGCTGGAGTGGGCACAGGGATGGCCTAGGAGAACAAGGACCCCACCGGGACCCCAATCGGCTGACTAAGAAATGACGTGGTATCTGTGGAAACTCCAAGAAGAGAGGGATGGACAAGAGCCAGAGGACGAGATGGTCTGGGGCCAGAAGACAGAGATGTTGTGCAGTCGAAGGAGGTTTGGTTCTGTTAGGTGTCGGACTTTGTAGGGAGTGGGCTAAATACCATAATGGATGTTAGGTGGCACTCATGGTTGAGGCCTTCATCTCAACTAGAGACTCTCATATCGCTCAGCTGTATCAGGAGCCTGAATTCCACACAGACACCGCAAAACATCTCATGGTCAGGCTGAATACCTGGGAAGTCCCCTTAAATGTGGCTGCTTTTGTTAAGAATCATTCACCAGGCGGTACAGGAGTTCTTTGTACTGTGTTGGCAACTCTTCTGTAAGTTTGAAATTACTTCAAAATAAAAAGGTAAAAACTAGGTTATTCTGTTCGAGAAGTAATTTTACTTCTTTTTTTTTTTTTTTTTTTTTAAATTTTTTTTTCAACGTTTTTTTTTTTTTATTTATTTTTGGGACAGAGAGAGACAGAGCATGAACGGGGGAGGGGCAGAGAGAGAGGGAGACACAGAATCGGAAACAGGCTCCAGGCTCCGAGCCATCAGCCCAGAGCCTGACGCGGGGCTCGAACTCACGGACCGCGAGATCGTGACCTGGCTGAAGTCGGACGCTTAACCGACTGCGCCACCCAGGCGCCCCAGTAATTTTACTTCTGAATAGGGGTGCCAATCCCCACGCTGTTGAAAATCTGTGTATACTTTTTGACTCTCCCCCCTCCCCCCACCAAACTTAACTACTAATAGCCTACGGCTGACTGAAAGCCTTATGGATAACATAGACAGTTGATTAACACATATGGTGCGTGTTATATGTATTATATACTGTATTTGTACAATAAAGTAAGCTAAAGAAATGTTATTAAGAAAATCATAAGGAAGAGAAAAAACATTTACAGTACTGTATTTATAAAAAAAAATCCACATATAAGTGGACTCATGCAGTTCAGAAATGTGTTGTTCAAGGGGCGCCTGGGTGGCTCAGTCAGTTAAGCACCCAACTTCGGCTCAGTTCATGATCTCAAGGTTCATGGGTCTGAGCCCTGTGTCCAACTCTGTGCTGATAGGTCAGAACCTGGAGCTGCTTCAGATTCTGTGTTCCCATCTCTCTCTGCCCTTGCCCCCACCCCCCACCGCCCCAATCGCACTCTGTCTCCATCTCTCTCTCTCAAAAAATGAATAAACATTAAAAAAAAAAACCTTTTTAATGTGTTGTTCAAGAGTCAGCTGTATTTAGAGCAATGAAATGAATTTTTTTAATTGCCATACAAGAAAACACAGGTGTAAAACATTATTTTGGCTGTCTAAAACCTGAAAATAACATATGTCCAAAAATAGGGGGATAGTATTATAAAGCATGTTAGTATAATGCAATATTACATAGTCATTATGATGATTGATAATATAATTATATAAAATATCAAAACTGATCATAAATTACCTTACCCAAAAGACATAGAAAACAAATATGTATATGTGTAAGCACCACATGTGTGTTACACAAGATTGGAAGAGGAAATCAGGTGTTGGAGTGCTGTACTTTTTGGTGAAATTTTTTTCAATTGCTTTTGCAATACTTTTAAATTGTTTTCATAAAAAGAGACTTACTGACTCCACTGCAGATCCAGGCTTGTGTGAGTATGTCCAGCAGTTTCTCTCTGACACAGGCACCAGAAGGGCAGGCTTGTCTATGACAATGTATTGGAAGATTAGAAATTTTCCTTAACCTGTTATAAAAGTATCCATGCGTTTATTCAAACTCTTCTTGAATACATCTCACTTTCAATCAACTCCTTCTTGGAGGGAATCGAGTTTCTCCCTCCCGATTCTCTAAAACAACTTCCTGTCCTTGGTTCTAAGCTACCCCTTTGACCTCTGAGGCCTGACCTATGGTTTCAATCTTTTAGAATGGGTAAACACAACCTTGTCCACCTGTGCTCGCTCCCTGGCGAGCCTAGAGGCTGCTGGAGAGAGCCTGTGGCTCTAAATCAGGAAGTTTGTCTTTTTTCCCCGAAATTCGAAATTCGTTGGAGGACTCTGGGCCAGTTTGCTTTGTGCTGTTAGCTTCCTTGTGCTTCAGATGAGAGCAATAAACCCACAGGATTATTATTTGGCCCAAATAGGATAACACAGGAAAGAAAACACTTTCAGGCAGATGACATACCACTGGCGAGTTAATAAACCGTCTTGTAAACGTATTTTGCAGCTCTGTGCCGTTCCCATGTCTCTGGTCAACTGGAAAGCCCTTTGTGGGAGAAAACTTCTCACTCTGTTTGGAGATGCCAAAAGGGACCTTAAAGAGCATCCACCTCAAATTTTCTCAAACTGTCTTCTAAGCAATATTAGTGTCACACTCGTGAAAAAAAAGTCAATGCTAATAATCTTTTTTCTGTGAAAAACAATTTTAGCGCACTAAACACAAATTCATGATGGGGGAAACTGGGGGGTGGGGAAGAGAGGGGTATATGGGGAAATTCCATACTTCCCGCTCAATTTTTCTGTAAACCTAAAACTTCTCTAAAAAATAATGTTTATTAATTTAAAAAAGATTTACTTGAACATGCAAAATACAGGCATTTCCGATATTATAAAGTTGTATTAATATTACATTTATGTATACATAAGAATCTAGTTTTCATGGGGCTTATTTTGCAGAGATCAGTTGGTCTGTGACACCATCCCCTGCCATTTGTTTATATGTAGGCATATCTTACTTAATCAATATCTATTAAGTAGTCTATCAACATCCTATGATTTCAAAGGTGTCTGTGCTCAGTTACATTTAGGTGAATCGGGCTGTTCTAATCCCTTTGTACTTGAGGACACTGAGAAATGACTGCCCCGGGTCACAGTGTGGGTGCGGCCAGGTCAGTGACGGAACGCTGGTTTCCTCCGCGTCCTATGTCCTTGTCCTACTGTATCTGATGCCACCAAACCTGGTAGCCTCCTTCAAGTATTTGATTTGTCTCCTTTCAGCCTTTCTGGTCATTTCTTTTTGTTTTAAAACAGCGACAGCAGCAATAACCAAAACCAAATGCGCACAGAACACTCAATCAGTTCTGACCTCGTGCTGACCCCAAAGTGTTAGTTAGGTCCTTGCCGGGTCCTTGGACAGGCTCCTTGGAGACAGCCACCAAGACCTCTTCACTTCTGCATCATCGCTGATCGGGGAGGTGTGCTGACTTGCGCAAGGTAGGTTCTGCATCAGTTCTGGTCACCAGCTGGGGATTGGCACGTGTTCGGGACGACAGGAACATACTGTTTACACTGGATCCACCTTCCCACTGCGGCATCACTGGACTGTGCTCTGGTGGCCCTTCTTCCTGAGTCAAGCATTTTTGCCCAGTGAATACAGTTCTGATGTAGCCTTTCACAGTTCCCTGCTCCTCCAAACTCCACCCCGGGGAAATGATGCATATTTTACGAGATGCCCTTTTAACTCTTCCTGACTGAAATGTACTTTTTTTTTTTTTTTTTTTCCCGTGAGGGGTTTGCACCAGTCTGAGCCACTCTGAGATCAAAAATTTTTCCCTATCCTTCCTTTATCTATGGGGCACAGGGTTTCCTGTTTGATTTCAGATTGATAGCTGTAATCACATTCCAAATGTCACTCGTCCTATCTCACTGTGTTGGTTCAGGGGTGGGGTGGCTCTGTCCACAGCTTTTATTAGAAATTAAGGGAGGGGCACCTGGCTGGCTCAGTCTGCTGAGCATCTGGCTCTTAATTTTAGCTCAGGTCATGATCCCAGGCTGACCCTGATGTTGGGCTCTGAGCTTAACACAGAGACTATTTGGGATTCTCTGTCTCTGTCCCTCTGCCCCTCTCCCCCACTTGCATGCCCTCTCTCTCTCTCTCTCTCTCTCTCTCTCTCAAATAAAACATTTAAAAAAAAAAGAAATTGAGAGAAGTTGCCAGAACTCAGAGCACTGAACAAGCTCTTCTTGATTTGAAGATCTCCAATTTTAAAAAAAGTTTTTGTGAACCCTACTTACTTACCTGACGTGATCATCACAATTGTAACAGGTCAAGGCCACAGACCCACTCGTCTCAAGTCAAGTTGCTATTTTGGGGCTAATAGAGAAATTACCTTAGAATGTGAAGAGCTACATCAGGTTACAAAACACTGTGATGCTGACTTATAACAAAACACGCTCCCCAAAGCGTTAACAGCATAGGAGAGGTTGTAGCTAAAGATTTGAGAAGCAATTGCTCTGAAATCATATTTGAAACCAAAGAAGTAGGTGAGCCTCTCAGGAGAGACAGCCAACGTCCGAACCTTGGATTCAGAATAAAATTTTCTAGCATGAGAATTTCTAGCACATAATGGTCCCTATGTCCAGGCTGGTGACGGCAAGGAGGGTCAGGGACAGGGAGTAGGGTGCTGGTGCTGAAGAGCAGTGGGGATCCGAGGACCAGGAGGTGGGCAACCGCAAGGCTATGGGGGCAGGTAACACGAAACTGAGAAGGAAGGCAGTCATTGGGGAAGTGAAAGGCAATCTGAGTCATAAAGGAAAGTAGAAATTATTTCTGAAGAGTGATGTCGATCACGCGGCCCTCCTTGTCACCATGGCACAGCTATGGTACCCATGGATGGTGTCTATCTGGAGAGAAGATAGAGAGAGGACGGATACTTCAAACAAGGAGAAGCCAGAATCTTCCAAGTGAGCCTGCCTTGACCAGCCATGTGGCTGTGGCTAATAACTGATTTTTCATAGTGCTTGGTCCTTTACGAAGCTCTTTCATATATCCCTCACATCTTTTCTTCACAAATGCGATATCCTATGAGAGGGACAGAGAAGGTGTTCTACCCAATTCACAGGGCAAGAAACTGAGCCCAGAGAGGACTTCCCTCTGGCCACAGAACTGCTCACTCATAATGAAGGAGCCCAACAAGTTCAACCAACATAAAACCAGAACTCCAGCCCTGACCCCATGCAGCAGAGCTGCTGTCATCCTTTCAGTCACCTGTCTGTCAGTGGCCAAATAGGGAACCCAACATCAGCCTCCCATAGGAGGCAACTCAAGTGACCACTGAGTTTGTTGATGTTTTTGTCTGTCCTGCAACCAGGAGAACCCACGCCACATCAGAAACAGGCTCTCATGGCATGTTGGCCAGAGGGATCCTGTTGTGGTAGGTTTGCATGCCAAGTGGCTTCCTGTAGCACACACACCACCCTTAAGCTCTTTATGTCCTCGAGGCAGAGCCTTCTAGCAGGCTCTTGTCTCCACAGAATGTCCCTGAGACTGCCTGTTCCATTTCCTCCTGCTTGTCTCCCTCACTAATGGGTATGACTGCTCCACATCTCCCCTGGGTATCTCAGATCCCAACCCCTACTCGGGTACCCCCGGGAAACCACTGATCTGAACCCGCCACAGCCTCCTGGTCAGGGGGAGGGCATCAACACCCAGAAGCACCGCAGGGGCGCTTTGCCCTTCCCACCTGCCTCCGCCCTGTCGAGCCTGGGACAGATCACTCTTTTTCCATCCCTAGAGAAGCCAAAGCCATGCCCTTGCCAGAGTCATTAAAGTTGTCCCTGAAGATGTGACCTCCCATTGAGCACAAGCCTCACCGTGGTGGTGAGGCTCCTCCTGGCCTGTACTCAGCGAGCAGCCAGAATGCGGGAGCCAGAGGATGCTGTGTTCTGTCTGCCTGCTGCCTTGGGGCCAGGCTGGGGAAGCTGCTCTCTAGCTGAGCGAGGCAACAGGAAATGAGTGGGATGAACGGGCTCACATCTGGAACATATCCGCCCAACGGCTCGGACAGCCTGTAATAGCACCAACACGGTGCAGAGGACAAGCACCTAAGTTCTCAGAGCCAGTTTCCTCATCTGTAAAATGGGAATGAAATCCAACACTGCCTACTTTTTAGAGAATTTTTGGAAGATCAAATGATAATTGGTGAGACATTGCTATGTAAACACAAGTCAATTTTTTTTTCTTAAGTAAGCTCTATGGTCAACATGTGACTTGAACTCATGACCCCGAGATCAAGAGCTGCATGCTCTACCAATTCAATCAGCCAGGTACCCCAATAAGTCAAATTATTATTCCCTACGAAGTACTTTCATAAAGGGTACAGACCAAAAAGGATGATAGGGGGCAGGGAAGGTGGGGAAGGAAGTTCAGGTACCTTTGCACACTCCACCTGCCAACCCAGCTGCATGGGACCCGCTTCAGGCAACCCTGTCACCCTGGTAGCTATGTAGGTGGGGTTGTCTGTCCTGGGGGGCAACAGTACAGGGAGCAGAGGATTAGAAAGGCCACCTGGCACCATTTCCTTTAAGCACTCTGCTTGTCCTAAACAGGAAATGATGCCTGAATGCTGAGTTCATATAAATAATTCAAGGTGAAACTATAAGCAAAAATACATCTGAAGTGGTTCTATCTGGCTGGGAGCTGGACAAAAAGTTAAACACAATTGTTTACTAACGTACTCACGCCCTCCATGCTGAAGGGAGACCATGTATCAGTCGATGGTCTAACTTTTCTCAGCTGTGGCAGAGGCAGCAAGGGCTCATGACCCCCAACAGCACACATCAGCACACCTCGCTGGAGAGGACGCTTCAGAAACCCAGGAACCTGCATTTTTATGTTCCAGTGGTTTTAGACCATGGCGCGACTCTGCCATTCTGCACATTCTGCATAGCTCTGTGATTCTGTATGACCTGTTGTGTCCCCGCTTGATGATGTGATGAGGAAAGGCTGCCTCTGGGGTCCTGCTGCTTGCTAGACCCCACAGAGTGACTACTGACGTTCCTGTTTTCAAAGTTTCAAACATTTTGCCACCTCTGGCTCCCTTAATCTGACCATAACTTTAAAAACTATTTTTACAGGTTTATTAAAAGGAGGATCGGGGGCTGCCTGGGTGGCTCAGTCAGTTAAAGCGTCGACTTCAGCTCAGGTCATGATTTCGTGGTTTGTGAGTTCAAGCCCCGTGTCGGGCTCTCTGCTATCTCTGCCTGCTTTGGAGTCTCTGTCTTTCTGTGTGTCTGTCTCCCTCTCTCAAAAGTAAATAAACATTAAAAAATATTTTTTGCAAAAGGAGGATCGGGTTACTATGGAGAATATTAATCACTACCTCTTATATAACACTTTCCATCTCCAGGCACTTCACAGGTATTTAATTCTGTGAGATTGGTGCTGAATTGCCCCCATTTTGCAGACAAGAAAACCGAAGCACTGAGAGCTGCAGTCTCTTGTCCAATGTTATACAACTAGTAAGCGACAGAACCAGGATTTAATCCAGCCTGACTCCAGAATCTGCCTGTGCAACCACAGTGCAACACAGCCCAGTGAAGGCAGGAGCTCCCAGTTGAGACCCTCCCAGAGAGAAGGGAAAGGCCACTGAAAAGGCAGCAAGCACCAAGCACTTTGCGCCTACGGTAGACAGATGCCTGGCAGGCTGTGGGAAGGCCAGGACTCTGCCATGTGCTGGTGAGGTCTGGTTCCCCTGAGCTATCTTGAGCAGCACAGGGAATTTACCAGCAGGGGCAACCAGTAAGCGGGCTTGATGGACAACACACCCTGGGTTTTTGCTCACCATCTCTCCTCTCTCTGCATGACAGCTCCTCTTGGGCCAGCTCCAGGGGACACAGATGTGACAGCTAACTCAAATTCTTACAACCCATTACCTAAGAAAGATTCTGGGGACTGGCTCAGCCTGGGTCCTATGTCTGTGTCTGCTCAGGGAGTAGGGTCTGTAACCAGAAGAAGCAGAATGGGGTGGGAGAAGACTAAAACAGTAGGCACAACATACTACCACTTGAGACCATCGGTGCTCAACCAGTTGGAGGTAGAACAGGGATGCCAGTTGCCTCGACCCAGCCCCTCTCTCAGAACACCATGAACTAAACCTCACTGCCCCAAAGAAATGAAATTAGATGAAGTTAAATATGGCCACAGGCTAAGAGCTGCTGTCTATCTGAGCAAAGGCTCAGTTATGAGCCTCCACAAAAATAGGTAGAAAAAGCCCCAATTTAATACATGAAGCCACTATCACTTCATGACCAACTGATTTGATCATTTGCTTTCTCTCTTTATAAAATCTGATGATATAACTCTTCCTCAAACAGAAGAGACAGGAGAAGGTGCCCACAAGTGCTGGTCACCCTCTTGTCCTTCTGTCTGTAGAGTCTGTTTTACACTTCTGGGGTATCCTAGGAGCTATCTTCAGGAGCACTTTGCAGAGAGTGAATCTCTTTTATGTGCTTGAGCTTTCCGTGATCCAGATAAACAAAGCTATTTTATTTCATCATTTCATTCTGATATACATACTGAATCCAGGAAACCTCAGGTCAATCAAACAAGACCTGTGCCTCTAAATTCAAGCCATGCAGTGGGTCCTCACTAAACCTAGGGATCAGGAAGACAGAAGAAGGCCTGTGCATTCTTTTTTTTTTTTTTTTTTTTAACATTTATTTATTTTTGAGAGACAGATAGAGACAAAGCATGAGCAGGGAAGGAACGGAGAGAGAGGGAAACACAGAATCCAAAGCAGGCTCCAGATTCTGAGCTGTCAGCACAGAGCCCGATGCGGGGCCCGAACCCATGAATCGCGAGATCATGACCTGAGCCGAAATCGAGTTGGACGCTTAACCGACTGAGCCACCCAGGCGTCCCTGTGCATTCATTATTTTAAGTGTTCAGTCTTTCACCTCTCGAACATTTACTGGATTCTTTGCTCTGTGCCAGGCGGTGTGCTGCATGCTGGGGTTATAGAGGCGAGTGACACCCACTCTGCCGTCAGGGAGCTACCATCTAGGGACAGGAGACGAGTTTGTATGGTTGACTCTTGCACACCACTGGTTTGAACTGTGTGGGTCTACTTAGACTCGGGATTTTTGTTTTTTTGTTTTGATAAATAACAGTACAGGACTGTAAACGTATTTTCTCCTTCTTACAATTTACTTATTTATGTATTGAACAATGTTTTAAATGTTTTTTTAATTAAAAACATTTTTAAATATTTATTGTTGAGAGACAGCAAGAGAGAGAGACAGAGCACTAGTCAGGGAGGGGTACAGAGAAAGGGAGACACAGAATCTGAAGCAGGCTCCAGGCTTTGAGCTGTCAACACAGAGCCTGACATGCGACTCAAGCCCACAAACCTTGAGATCATGACCCGAGCTGAAGTTGGGCCCTCAACCGACTGAGCCACCCAGGCTCCCCAATTTTTAAGTAATCTCCACACCCAACATGGGGCTCAAACTCACAACCCTGAGATCAAGAGTCTCATGCTCCACCGACAGACCAGCCAGACGCCCAATCTTCTGACTTTCTTTACAACATTTTTTTTCTAGCTTACTCTATTGTAAGAACACAGCATGTGATAATATAGCATGCAAGATATATGTTAATCAACCGTCATATTATGGGTAAGGCTTCTAGTCAGCAGTAGGCTATTGGGTGTTACATTTTTGGGAAGTCAAAAGTTATGCTCAGATTTTCAGTTGCACGGGAGGTCAGCGCCCCTAACTATACTATGCCATTATCATTTTATGGTATGCTAGAGAAGTTGGCAGAATTTTTCTGTAAAGGGCCAGGTGGTAAATACTGTAGGCATTACAGGCCAAACAATCTCTGTCATAATACACAATGTTGTCACTACAGCATGAGAGCAGCCAGAGACAATAGGTAAGCACAGAGTTAGCTGTGTTCTGGTAAGACTTTATTTACAAAATCAGGCGGTGGGCTGGATTTGGCCTGAGGGCTGTGGTCTGCCGATGGCTGGACAAAAACAACGTTGTACAGGATAGAAGGAAGCCCCTGGTACAGCGTGGCTCACAGGAGGGAGTTGTCACTTTCACTGAGGAGACATCAGCATTGAACAAGACCTCGTGAAAGAGGCGTTGCACAGGAGGAGTATGGGTTTGCCATATGGGCTGGGGCGAGGGGCAGCGTTGGTGGAAAGGGAAGCACACAGTAAAGCAAAGAGTTTAGGCAGCCACAACCAATTAGTGTGACTGGGGGGAAATGGGGAGCCAGAGATGAGGCTAAAGAAGGAGTTGGG
This sequence comes from Panthera pardus, assembly GCF_024362965.1. Lineage (NCBI taxonomy): Eukaryota > Metazoa > Chordata > Mammalia > Carnivora > Felidae > Panthera > Panthera pardus. The sequence continues at coordinate 40,828,818 of NW_026526688.1, read as the reverse complement.
GCCAGCTCGGAGAGGCTCCGGAGCCACACTGGGGACTTTGGTCTCTGTCTTCAGGGCAGAGGTAGAAGAGGAGCAAACGTGTGGGAAGCTTCTTTCAACTGCCCTTCTAGATAGTTTACATAAATGATTTCGTTTCATCCTCACAAAATACAGTGAGGTCTGTATTATATTATCAGCCCGGTATTATTAATTATTAATAATCCAGTATTACTTATTAATTTGTGATAGGAACATTTGTCCCAAGTTCACTGCTCCCCTGAAGCAGCAGAGTCAGGATTCAAACCCAGATCGATTTGGTGCCACACTCTTGGCTGTCTCCACACGCTGCCCCTTGGGGGGACCCAAGCACGCTGGAGCCTTTCCTCCCTTGCTTCCCAGCCGGGGGCCTCCCCCTGCCTGAAGGAAGGGTTTAGAGAATGCCACTTGATGTCTCAGAGTGGGACAGGACTTTATGGGAAAAAAAGTTAAACCCTAGGTGGTGGAGGAAATCTCTTGGGTGTGGAAAATAAAATGGATCTCGAGAAGGGGAGTCGATGGCCAGTCATCCCGACAGGCAGGGACTGCAGCAGGTTCCTCCTGGCACTGAAGGCTGGCTGGGAGCCAAGGAAAGCCTGGGTCCCTGGGGGGAGAAGGGAGTGCCTTCATGCAGAGTGTCTGAGCCCTGGTAGGGACGCAGCTCCAAAGGCTCTTCAGCTCCTGAGGTCATGAAGTGAGAGGGATTCCAGAGATTCCTGCTGAGGCATCATCTCTGGCTAGTCTCCTGCTCCTGCCGTTTACTTGGTTGCTTAGTTGCTGAACATTTTGGTTCTTTGATTCCACCCTCTGAAAGTTAGGGTAATTCAGCAGAACAGATCCCTTTTTCCCTACGATACATGCCAAGCAACAAAATAAATATTTGTATTTCATTTCTACAAATGTCTTTTATTTAATTTTTCACGCTTGCTCCACACCAAGACCTTCTGAAGCCATTTTGCAGAGGGTTGTCCTTTATGGAAGTCTGGCTTCTTGCTACCCCAAGAAGCATGGACACCAGCTGGGAGGGTCCCAGGCCCCTCCCCAGACCTACTAAATCAGAATCTTTAGTCTAATGAGATCCCCAGGTTGTTCATATGTGTAGTTGAGTTTAAGAAACAACAGTACTTGATTTTGCCACTGTACCTAAAAATGGTCTCTCACCCATACTTTGACCTCAAAAGCAATATTCTTTGTATATTCGGAATCCAGCTATGGTCTGAGTCCTCTGAGTCCAGAAGACATATTAACCCCCACAAATTTGTCCCCCTTCATGATTTTTTCCCTTGTATGTATCTGCCCCCTCCCTGCTTCTGGTGGCAGTGATAAGTGGCTAGGTAAGAAGGAAGTGAGAGTAGAAAAATTTTTAAGTGACACATTTGAGGGGCAGAGCCAAATACCACACCTCTGAAATTCCCATCTTACATAGCTACGGATATCCTGTGTTCTGTTTCTTCATTCCTTTGCCAAGCCTTTAAAGGTTTAGAGTGAAAAGTGAGGTGACTTTTCCAATGTCACACAGCTAATAAAGTGACAAAGGCTGGACAGGAGGAAGAGAATCCTCTAGTCACAGCACTGTCCCTGGAAAGACAGCAGAAATCCTATGGCCCTTGGGCCTCTACTCAGCTGGCGGGCTTCTATGCACAAAATGTGGGGTCTCTTCATGGCCATTGCCTGGGGTAGGGGAAAGAATATCAATCTCAAAGTCAACACGCTTGTTTCAAACTTAGTTTCACAATTTGCCAGTAGTGCAGCCTTTGGTGAGATACATGCTCTCTGAGCTTGTTCCTCATTTGTAAAACAGGGACGATGTTCACTTTACAGAATAGCTGTGAGGCTCAGAGAAAGAACATGCACCCGGCCTGCAGAGAGCCTGGCACATGTAGGATACCCCAAATTGTTGTTATCATTTCCTCAGACAGTAGTTCCCACTCATCTCCCAATGATGCCTTCTTCAGATTGTCACCATGCTCCAGAACATTCACTGTCTCCCTGCTACCTATGGAATAATGTGCAAACTCTTTACAACTCAAGCCCCCCACTCCCCCTGCCTGCTCCCCACCTCACCTTTCTAGCCTTCTATTCTTCTACTTCTCCTTTAAAGTTTTGTGGGTTTTTTAAATGTTTATTTATTTACTTTGAGAATGAGAGAGCATGATCAGGGGAGGGGCAGAGAGAGAGGGAGAGAGAGAATCCCAAGCAGGCTCTGTGTCCCCATGTGGGGTTCAAACCCACAAATTTGAAGATAATCACCTGAGCTGAAATCAAGAGTCAGACACTCAACCAACTGAGCCCCCCACACGTCTCTATCCCACTCCTTTAAATGAAGGTTGCTTAAAAATCCAATTTTCTTATTTTTAACTTATATAAGTATTATTTCTTCTTTAAAAAATTTTTTTAAGTTTATTTCTTTATTTTGAGAGAGACAGAGAGAACACAAGCAGGGGAGGGGCAGAGAGAAGGGGGGACAGAGAGAGGATCCCAAGAAAGCTCTGTGCTGACAGCAGAGAGCTGGATGCAGGGATCAAACCCATGAACCATGAGTTCACGGCCTGAGCTGAAGTCAAATGCTTAACTGCCTGAGCCACCCAGGCACCCCTAGTATTATTTCTTCTACAAATGTGTCCAGTAGTTTGTTAAAGAGGGCTGGTTGATTATCAGAATTAAGCCACTTCATCGATGCCTGCTATTAGCTCTACCAGGAGTTTGGGGCAGTTTTATTTATTTAAAAATAATATTTCCTATTTCAAAAGACCTATACCTTCTTTTTCTATCAATTTAGACTTGAGGTTATTATTGCTGAAAGTGCATTTAAAGTTTAACCTGAATACCATTTTGGACAGTTGACTATCTCCAGGCAGAGTTGGCCTCTCCCCCTTACTAATAACCCCTCTCACTATATTGCGACATAGATGACTTCACTGTATTAATTGTTAATGAGTTGTTCATTTAGTTACGGGATTTCAAACCGGTGAGATTTGGGGTGTATGGTTCTGGTTAATGTTTTATGCCGAAGATGTAAGTTTTAGCTTTTGCTAACTTTCACAATCCTTTTGCTTATCATTTTCTTACAGCTCTTTCTTAAAATCCTTGATTTTTTTCATTTGTATAAGCAAACATGAATGTTCGAGGAAGTGTTAAGCACACTTTAATTCGACTTAGGAGAGTACTAGGGTGAGTTCAGAGTAATTAGGGGTCCCCTAGATAAATAAGGTTTTTGGATTGAGCTCACAATTGGATTCATTTAAAGGTACTTTTCAGTCTGCTTACCATTCTCTGACTCAACTCCTCTCCAAGTCCCAATCAAATACATGATATTATAAATTATACATTTTTCATTGAGGACAGAGTGAAGTGGTGTGTGAGTGCTTTATACAGTTTTTATTAATTATTATATCCTCCTTTGGGCTGTTTAACCATGGAGACTTTCATAAGTACTGTGCTCTAGAGAATGTAGTTTATTTATTCTTTTTTTAGTTTTTAATATTGGAGAGAGAGAGAGAGAGCACCAGTGGAGGAGAGGGGCAGAGGGAAAGAGAGAGAATCTTAAGCAGGCTCCACATTCAGTGCACAGCCTGATGTGGGGCTCGATCCCATGACCCCGGAGTTAATGACCTGAGCTGAAATCAAGAGTCGATGCTTACCCAACTGATCCACTCAGGTGCCGCAGTAGCATTTGATTTTTAAAGAACACATTAATTTTATAGTTGACCTCCTTCCCAAAAAACTGAGGGGACTTAACCCAAATGCTGCACCTTTTCCTGCTGGTTTTATGACTCTGCGTAAGTACAGCCTGCTTACTCTTCTACTGAACAAAGGCTTTGCTGATATAGGGGTAAGAAAAGCTGAGGTGAAGGACACTATGAGTTACAGAACAGGCTCTCAGAGACCTATAAGAAGCACACATTATTTGAGTTTTAAACCATTACTAGCAGTTCTTTAGCAAAAAATGCTTTGTGTTAGTTTAGGATAAAGCATGGTAAAGTATCTAATTCTAATCAGGGCCTTGGCTTATGTATTCTCTAATACTAAAGTCATTTTCTTAAATCACCAATTTATACCCCCAAATGTAATAATTTATTCAGTCAATGATCATCAATAGACTCTGAAACCATTAGGTGGAAGATTATTAATGAACAGAATACTTTCATCATCCCAAAATCCCATCCCCAGAATAGTTATGAATTGCAAAGAGAAAATTTAGCTTTATTATGGAGAGATCTGGTGGTCACCACTTTGTTTTTCTTAAAAGATTTTATTTTCTTTAAGTAATCTCTACACCCAATGTGGGGTGTGAACTTACAACCCCAAGATCAAGAACCACGTGCTCTACAGACTGAGTCAGCCAGGCGCCCCTGGTGATTACCATTTTATTCTTTTTTTTTATCTTATTATTTTTTTAATGTTTATTTATTTTTGAGAAAGAGAGAGACAGAGTGAGAGTGGGGGAGGGGCGGAGAGAGAGGGAGACACGGAATCTGAAGCAGGCTCCAGGCCTGATGTGGGGCTTGAACTCAAGAACCACAAGATCATGACCTGAGCCAAAGTTGGAAACTTAACTGACCCAGGCATCCCTGGTGACCACCACTTTAATCAAGTGATCAAAATCAGCCTCACAAATTGTGTGACAACCTGGGTATGTGTCTCCTAACATAATGCAAAAAGCACACAAAATCAACACAAAGTATTGCCTAGAATATTCATGCTGAGTCTAATCAAGGCTGTGAGCCTAACTTCCAGTTCACAGGAAGTACAGGGGAGGGGGAAAGGTTAAAAAACATCCAGAAGTCAATTAGACAAATCCAGGCAAATCCTGACTATGGAACATTCCACAAGACAATTGTCCTGGACTCATCAAAAGGTCAAGGCCGCTGAGGCAAAAAAAAAAAGGGGTGGGAGAGCTGCTGGGTTGAAAGAGATCAAAGAACACGTGACAAGTAAGTACAAGGCAACAAAAGCTATAAAAATATTCTTGGGACAATTTGGAAATTTGAATATGGATTGTATAGAGATGCCATTATGGAATGATTTCTAGTTTTTCAGGTGTGATAAAAGTACTTGTAGTTATTTAGGAGATTGTCTTTATTCTTAGAAGACTCATCTTGGAATATTTAGGGTTGACCTGTCATCCTGCCATAATGTCTACGACTTTCTTTCAAATGACATAGCAAAATATAAACATACGTTATGTAACTGTACATCTATCTATCGATGTACTGATCAATCTACCTATCTGTCTTTGGATCTATCAGTTGATCTACCCCTCTATCTAGAGAGGCAGAGGCAGAGATTGAGAGAGAAACAGAGGTCACACAAATGTGGCAGGCAAAATGCTAGCAGTTGTTTGATCTGGGTGGAAGGGATGAGGATTTTCACTGCACCGCGCTTTCAACTTCTCTGAGTGTTTGAAATCCACCCCCTTCTCCCCTAAAAAAAGGGAGAAAATGAAGTATCTTCTTTTATATTTTAGCTGGAACTATCCACAGTAGTTCAATTTTAACTTCACTTTTAAATCTTAGACACGCTTTACACAAGGAAGTATCGGTTTAGTTTAATTACAGGAACCCAATTGCTAGCATAAAATCGATCATTTTTTTTTTAATGTTTATCTATTCTTGAGAGAGAGAGAGACAGAGCGTGAGCAGGGGAGGGGCAGAGAGAGAGAGGGAGACAGAATCTGAAGCAGGCTCCAGGCTCTGCGCTGTCCGCACAAAGCCGGATGTAGGGCTTGAACTCACAGACTGTGAGATCATGACCTGAGCTCAAGTTGGATGCTTAACCGACCGAACGCCCCATAAAATTGGTCATTTTAATGACAGCTTAGTCAAACTCTCATTTACTGTTTGTTTTCTTTTTAAAACTCACTGCTGGTTCCCTGGGGACATGGTCAAGCACGGTGTGGTGAGCTGCCTTATGGTGTTCTGGGCGCTACGGCCTCTCAGTGACCAGTGAACTAGATGCGCTTCGCATTGGCGTGCTGGTGTTTGCACGCGCAGTCCTAATGGTGAACAACTGACAATGAAGCCAGGCCTGCCCTCTATGTTTATGAGCCTATGAAAGCCCATCTGTGCATTTCCCTTGCCCAGCTTTAATATAAGCTAAATTAACTCAGGGGGCTTTTGCCTTCCGTGTCCACAGTGAAGCATAAAATCAAGGTGATTTACATAAATGTCAAAACAATGTTTTAATTTTCTACTTACTTCTGTTTTTTTGAGAGAGAGAGAGAGAGAGAGAGAGAGAGAGAGCATGAGAGTAGGAGAAAGGGGCAGAGGGAGAGAGAGAAACTTAAGAGGCTCCACTCTCAGCATGGAGCCCTATGCAGGGGCCAAATCCCATGACCCTGGGGACATGACCTGAGCTGAAATCAAGAGTCAGACACTCAACTGACTGAGTCATGCAGGTGCCCCATTTTTTTTAAATGCAGAATCTGAGGTTTCACCCCAATATTGAGATTCTGCATTTTTTAAATATTTATTTATTTTTGAGAGGGGCAGAGAGAAAGGGGGACAGAGGATCCCAAGCAGGCTCTGCACTGACAGCAGAGAGCCCAATGTGGGGCTTGAACTCACAAACCGTGAGCTCATGACCTGAGCTGAAGTCGGATGCTTAACTGACTGAGCCACTCAGGTGCCCCAATTTTATACTTGGGTATACCTGGGTGCCTCAATTTTATACTTACTTCTAAGTATAAACTATTTCTAGTTTATATTTAACTAACTCATATGCATTTATGCCCATGGGCATATCTTCATTACACATTAATTTTCACAAAATAAGGATTTATTTTATTTTACTTCCACAAGCATTCAGTAAATAGCATTTATAGATTACATGTTGTAAGTTCTTAGATTCTATTTAGGTTTTTATGAACATAGCTGGATTATAACATCTCCCTCATTTAATAAGATCCCACGTGATCTGAGTGATGTCAAGCTATCCTCTTATAATTTATGTGCTTTTCTATATGTGTATTAAGGTTAGCTTAAAACAAAATAAAACAAAAGATGCAAACACTGTTATGTGTGACTATGAACCAATTAGTCATGAATTCATTGTCATGATGTTTTATTTAAGAGGAATTAAGGGCAGTTTTAAGTTGTACGATCTTGAAAAAAAGCTATGCATACCTCAGCTTAGAAACTGCTTTGAAGGGCTCCCTGCTGGTTCAGTCAGTAGGTAGAGCATGTGACTCTTGATTATGGGGTTGTGAGTTCAAGCCCCATGTTGGGTAGAGAGCTAACTTTAAAAAAGGAAATTAATTGGATTTGATATAATTAAAGAAAAAAGTCTATGGTGTTGAAAGGTGCCTGGCTAGCTCAGTCGCTGGAGCATGCAACTCTTGATCTTGGGGTTACGAGTTGGAGCCCCACGTTGGGTGTAGAGATTACTAGAAGAAGAGGAAGAAGAAGAAGAAGAAGAAGAAGAAGAAGAAGAAGAAGAAGAAGAAGAAGAAGAAGAGGAAGAAGAAGGAGGAGGAGGAGGAGGAGGAGGAGGAGGAGGAGGAGGAGAAAGGGGGGAAGGGGGAGGAGGGAGAAGGAAGAAACTGCTCTGAACAATGGGCCAGGACCAAGAAGAAAGATCTTCTCCAACAGGGTTGCTGGTTTTTTTTGTTTTTTTGTTTTTGTTTTTGTTTTTTATGAGTTTACTGATTACAGAAAGAATGTAGAGATGATATGCATGGTGATAGTATGAGATAGGACACATCAAAAGAGTAATCATACTTTGCCTTTAAAAAAAAGCTAATGCAGGGGTGCCTGGGTGGCTCAGTAGGTTAAGCATCCAACTTTGGCTCAGGTCATGATCTCACAGTTCTTGAGCTATGATCTCACGGTTCGTGAGTTTGACCCCCTACATCGGGCTCTCTGCTATCAGCACAGAGCCCACTTCAGATTCTCTGTCCCCTCTCTCTCTGCCTCTACCTCTCCACCAAAATAAATAAGCATTAAAAAATATATAATTAAAAAATAATTAAAAATGCTAATGCAACAAATATGGCAAAATGTTAACATTTGTGTTTAAATTAGTAGTGGATATACAGCTGTCATATTATTTTCTCTACTTTCTGAAGGTTAATATATTTTACAATTTATCGTTTAAAAATTATACTAGAAAAAGCATTCCACTAAAGTGAGGTACTAAAGATGTGCAATAAAGAGGCAGGATGAGATCAGGCTTCCTGTCTTACAAACGTCTTGTTAATCATTAAAAGCTGTGATTAATAAAGCTCAGGTACATGAATAAAATTGCTTTAACATAAGCATTGTTTAGATGTAAAAGATTTTTAAGTACTTTGCTTAATTCCAGTTGGTATTATTATTACTTCTAGCAGGTAGAAAGTTGAAATAGGAACAATTTAAGAAAAATGTTTTAAAAATAGACTTTACTTTTAGGTTCAGAGCAAAATTTAAAGGAAGATATAGAAAGGTCCCATACCCCCCCTGCTCCCCCAGCTAGTACAGTCTCCCTCTACCATCAACATCCCCTACCAGAGTGGTACTTTTGTTACAATTGACAAAAGCACATTGACATGCCATTATTGCCCAAAGTCTATTGTTTTCATTAGGGTTCACTCTTGACGTTATACATTCTATGGATTTGGACAAATGTATCCAACATTATTCACATACAAAATAGTTTCACTTCTCTAAAAATCCTATGTGCTCCACCTTTTCATCCCTCCCTGCCCCCTAACTCCTGGCAACCACTGATCTTTTTATTGTCTCCATAGTTTTGCCTTTTCCAGAATTTCATGTAGTTGGAATCATATAGTCTATAGCATTTTCAGGTTGCCTTCTTTCATTTAGTAATATGCATTTTAATTTTCTCCATGTCTTATCATGGCTTGATAGCTCATATCTTTTTAGTGCTGATGTTAGGGAAGGTCATCAAAAAGGCATGACTGCCAGTTGACCTATGAGCTGCAGGTGGTTATCAGAGTTTCCTTACCCCCTTCCCTGTCCTAGAAATGTGAGTTCCTCTCGCCTTTATTGATCTCAGAGCCTGCTCCAAGGACAGAGCGTTGAGATAGTGATGTGGTGTTGAAAATACCCGCACAGTGTACATGGCTGAACCCAGTTATAAAAAGATATGAAGTTTTAAGATTCAGCGGGGGGGGGGGGGGGGGGGGGGGTGGGGGGGGGGTAGGGGGGAGTGGTACAGGGATCCTTCTGTCTTGCTGCCACCCAAGCCTTGTATGTAAGTTCCCTCTCTTATTAAAACTCCCACCTCCCAACCTGGAGAGGCCTGCCTCTTTCCTCATTCTCTCCCTGCTCTCTGGCTAGAGGGGCCAGTCTCAGGTTGTACCCAGAAAGCTCCCAGGAGGGCTGCAAACCAACAGCTGAATACACTTCCATTGTTTGGATGTACCACAGGTTATTTGTCCCTTCATCTACTGAAGGACATCTTGGTTGCTTCCAAGTTCTGGCAATTATAAATAAAGCTGCTATAAACATCCAGGTGTGGATTTTTGCGTAGACATATGTTTTCAGCTCATCTGGGTAAATACCAAGGAGCAGGATTGTGGGATCATATGTAGAGTATGTTTCATTTTGTAATAGATGAAATAAATAAACTGTCTTCTAAAATGGCTGTGCCTTTGCATTCCCACTAGCAGTGAATGAGAGATTTCTTGTTGCCCCACATCTTTGCCAACATTTGATATGGTCGGTATTTTGGATTTTGGCCATTCTAATAGGTGTGTAGTGGTACCACGTTGTTTTGATTTGTAATTCCTTAATGACATATGATGAAGAGCACCTTTTCATATGCTTATTTACCATCTGTATATCTTCTTTCTAAGTAGGTTTGATTAATTCCAGTTGGCATCATTGTTACTCCTAATAGGTCAAAAGTTGAAAAAGGAACTATTTTTAAAATACAGTTTTTTAATAGATTGCTGTAAGTAGTATTGTCTGGGCTCATAAACAGAGGATTATGGTTTAAGTGTTTTGTTTTGATTTGTTTCCTTTTGTTTTACTTTCCCTAGGGGATATTAGATTCAGATAGTGTAAATAAACCCTGTTCCTACTTTTTTCCGGGAATGAGGTAAGGTTAAGAGTGGAGAATTCTACAGTAGAAGGCAGTCACGACCAGAGGCCATTCTGGGGTGATTTCTTAGGTGCTTCAAGTAATCCTGAAATGGGTCCCCAAATAGTGTTGATTCTAAAAATTAGCTAGGGGCGTCTGGGTGGCTCATTCGGTCAAGGGTCCGATTTTGGCTCAGGTCATGGTCTCGAGGTCTGTGAGTGTCAGGCTGTGTGCTGGCAGTTTGGAGCTTGGAGCTCAGAGCCTAAAGCCTGCTTTGGATTCTGTCTTCTGCTCTCTCTGCCCCTCCCCCACTCATGATGTGTCTGTCTCTCTCTCAAAAAATAAACTTTAAAAAAAAATTAGCTAAAAGCTTATGAAGTAGAGTTAGTTATAAATTTTTCAAAACATTCAAAGCTGACTTCTTCAACATAGTTACAGAGAACTTCTTGGAGGAAATGCTGTGTTTGCATCTGTTTGACCATAATCATTAACCAATTAATAACATGACATAATTTCTATGCCTTCTTAGACCATAAAAAGTCTGATAATATTGTTAAGAACAATTATATATAGTGATTGTAAATAAGGGTAAATGTTTAAAGTAATTGATTAATACTTAAATAAGTATGTACTAATTTTTGAAAATTTCAGAATTGACCATGTTATTAAAGGGGAAGGAATAAAGGTTACTGAAATAGAATTAAACTTAACACTTATGATTAGCTTAAATACTTGGATTATTGATTGATACAGGTTTGAAATAGAAGTCATCTGTTCTGCATTACTAAATGTAAGACCAGGGACAAGACTGGTTATAAAGGCATGGGGGAATATATATTTAAAGGTAATGTGAATATTAATATAACTTATTCAAATGTGTGGATAATGTAGAAAAAGCAGTCATCAGGTTATTGCAATTAAAATGGTAAATATAATAATACTTTTTAATTTGGAGTAGCACCTAAAATAAAAAAATAACTACCATTATCTAAAATCTGAAGGACCCCCCCCCAACCCCGCCACGGTTATACAAGTAAAAGGAATTGGAAATTCTTAAAAATCTTTCTTAGAAGTAATAAACTTCTCTTAGTGAATCATAATCCAAGGTTTAATTTATTTAAAAAAAATTTTTTTTTAATGTTTATTTATTTTTGAGACAGAGAGAGACAGAGCATGAACGGGGGAGGGTCAGAGAGAGGGAGACACAGAACCTGAAATAGGCTCCAGGCTCTGAGCTGTCAGCACAGAGCCCGACACGGGGCTTGAACTCATGGACTGCGAGATCACGACCTGAGCCGAAGTCGGATGCTCAACCGACTGAGCCACCCAGGTGCCCCTCCAAGGTTTAATTTAAATTGTATTTGTAGTACTTGAACCCGAGAATAGTTTTAGGATTAAGTTACAGGAGTACAAGAGAGATTACATGTAAATTTATGTATGTTTATATATAAAAGATGGGTTAGTACAATTAAAATGGTATATAGATGTGCTACATTCTATTTTAATGACGATGTACAATTGTAAAGAGTTCTAATAACTAAATTTGGACCTATCAGTAAAGCAGTAATGTTTAGTTTAAAAAAAAAAAAAAAAAGAAGAAGCATTAGTTACAAATTTGCTCCAGTTAGATTAACAGGAGGAAAAAAGCTAGCTTGTTAATTCAGCTGATTGTAATGTTCATAGTCCTCAAATAAATACATAGTACTCCAATGAGTTTTCTCATGATTTCAATTACCAAATAAGTAATATAGAAGTTCAACCATGAGAGAGTATAAGAGTTTTTGAGCCTATAAACTTTCATATGCTTGAATTAGTGCTGCAGCTAGTATTACTGATGAAAAAGCCATTTGTGATTTTAAATCTTGTTATAAATACATCCCTTACAGGAAATAGTAAAAATGGGTAAGTTCTTCTGCTTCGGGGAAGATGGTGTAGATATGCTCTTCTATATTCCTCCTAAGTATTACTAGAAACCGTGGACATTACATATAAAATAAACTTAAGATGGTGCCTGGGTGGCTAACTTGGTTAAGTGGTCAACTCGGGTCGTGATCTCATGGTTCGTGAGATTGAGCCCTGTGTTGGTCTCTGTGCTGGCAGCATGAAGCCTGCTTGGGATTCTCTGTCTCCTAGCTCTCTGTTTCCCCCCCACTCACGAAGTCTCGGTCTCTCTCAAAATAAATAAACTGAAAAAAACCTTAAGACTCTGAAAGGTGGAGAGAAGACAGATTGTTAAGGGCAGTAAGACCCAAGAAACAACATGATGGTATTTTTCCTGGGCTTTCTTTGTGCCTCACATATCCCACACGTGGAGCTGAAGAAGTGAGCCACTTAGAAATGCCAGTGGGGTGCAGACACACACACAAAGTCCTTAAGAAAAGCCTGCTTTCTGTAGCCAAAGGATCAAGGAAGGGGCAGCCTAGCAGAACAGAAAACTTGTAGACGATAGCTCTACCCTCTCCAAACATTGCAGAAAAACTGGACCACACTCACCCACACCAGAGAGACTGAGCAGGGAGCCTAGACCATCACTCTCTCCCAGCTGGAATGAAGTGTTCCTGCCATCCGTCCTCCTTGGAGCCTAGTGAAGAACAAGGACTTTCTCCACCACTAGCAGTAACAAGGTTCCCCCACACACACTGGGTGTCAGTGGAGACAAGATGGGGGGCTGGAACTCCTACAGGGCTCTGCAGTAAAGAGGAGCCCCCACCCCATATCAACATTGGCTCAGTGGGAAAAAATTATAACTACGTGTGAGGATGAATGTTAACTAGATTTGACCCTTGAACAACACTAGGTTAGGGACACTGACCCCCACACAGCCAAAAATCCATGTATAACTTTTGACCCCCCCCCCAAATTTAACTACTAATAGCCTACTGTTGGACAGAAGACTTACCAATAACATAGTCACTTAACACATATTTTGTATGTCATACATATTGCATACTGTATTCTTAAGGTAAAGCTAGAAAAGCTAGTAAGCTACAAAGTAAGCTAGAAAAAAGAAAATGTGATTTAGAAAATCATAAGAAGACAACACATTTACAGTACTGGAGTGAATTTATTTTTAAAAATCCACATGTAGCCAGCATTACCTTGATTCCAAAACCAGAAAAAGACCCCACTAAAAAGGAGAACTACAGACCAATTTCCCTGATGAACATGGATGCAAAAATTCTCAACAAGATATAGCCAACCAGATCCAACAGTACATTAAAAGAATTATTTGCCATGATAAGTGGGATTTATACCTGGAATGCACAGCTGGTTCAATATCTGCAATCAATCAATGTGATACATTGTATTAACAAAAGAAAGAATAAGAACCACGTGATCCTCTCAATAGATGCAGAGAAAGAATTTGACAAAATAAAGCATCCTTTCTTCATAAAAACCCTCAATAGGGGGGCACCTGAGTGACTTAGTTGGTTGAATGTCCAACTTTGGCTCAGGTCATGATCTCGTGGTTCATGAGTTCTAGCCCCACATCAGGCTCTGCGCTGACATCGCAGAGCCTGGAGCCTGTTTCAGATTCTGTGTCTCCCTCTCTCTCTCTGTGCCCCTCCCTTGCTTGCTCTCTGTCTCTCTCTCTCTCTCAAAAATAAATAAACATTTTTTAAAAACCCTCAATAAAGTAGGGATGGAAGGATCATACCTCAAGATCATAAAAGCCATATACTAAAGACCCACTGCAAATATCATCCTCAATGGGGAAAAATTAAGAGCTTTCCCCCTAAGGTCAGGAACACAACAAGGAACACGCTTACCACTGTTATTCAACATAGTGTTAGAAGTCTTAGATTCAGCAACCAGACAACACAAAGAAATAAAAGGCATCCAAAGTAGCAAGGAGAAATTCAAACTTTCACTCTTCGCAGATGACATTATACTCTATGTGGAAAACCCAAAGATTCCACCAAAAAACTGCCAGAACTGAGCCATGAATTCAACAAAGTCACAGGATATAAAATCAATGCACAGAAATCGGTTACATTCCTATACACCAACAGTGAAGCACCAGAAAGAGAAATCAAGAAATCAATCCCTTGGGGCGCCTGGGTGGCTCAGTCGGTTAAGCATCTGACTTCCGCTCAGGTCACGATCTCGCGGTCCGTGAGTTTGAGCCCCGCGTCGGGCTCTGTGCTGACAGCTCAGAGCCTGGAGCCTGCTTCGGATTCTGTGTTTCCCTCTCTCTCTGGCCTTCCCCTGTTCATGCTCTATCTCTCTCTGTCTCAAAAATAAATAAAAACGTTAAAAAAAATAGAAAAGAAGAAGAAATCAATCCCATTTACAATTGCACCAAAAACCATAAAATATCTAGGAATGAACCTAACCAAAGAGGTGAAAAATCTATATACTGCAAAGTATAGAAAGCTTATGAAAGAAATTGAAGAAGACACACACACACAAAAAGGAAAAATATTCCACACTCATGGATTGGAAGAACAAATATTGTTAAAATGTCGATACTACCCAAAGCAATCTATATATTCAATGCAATCCCTTTCAAAATAACACCAGCATTCTTTACAGAGCTAAAACAAACAATCCTAAAATTTGTATGGAACAACAAAAGAAGTCAAATAGCCAAAGCAATCCTGAAAAAGAAAACCAAAGCTATAGGCATCACAATTCCAGACTTCATGTATTATAAAGCTGTAATCATCAAGACAGTATGGTATTGGCACAAAAACAGACACTCAGATCAATGGAACAGAATAGAGAACCCAGAAATGGGTCCACAAATGTATGGCCAACTAATCTTTGACAAAGCAGGAAAGAATATCCAATGGAATAGACAGTAAGACAGTCTTTTTGGGGGGGGGGGTGCAAAAAAGGTGGTTTTAATTAATTAATTAATTAATTTATAAATTTACATCCAAGTTAGTTAGTATATAGTGCAACAATGATTTCAGGAGTAAATTCCTTAATGCCCCTTACCCATTTAGCCCATCCCCCCACCCACAACCCCACTAGCAACCCTCTGTTTGTTCTCCATATTTAAGTCTTTTATGTTTTGTCCCCCTTTCTGTTTTTATATTATTTTTGCTTCCATTCCCTTATGTTCATCTGTTTTGTATCTTAAATTCCACATATGAGTGAAGTCACATGATATTTGTCTTTCTCCGACTAACTAATTTCACTCACCATAATACACTCTAGTTCCATCCACATAGTTGGAAATGGCAAGATTTCATTCTTTTTTGTATATATATATGTATATATATACCATGTCTTCTTTATCCATTCATTCATTGATGGACATTTGGGTTCTTTCCATACTCTGGCTATTGTCGATAGCACTGCTATAAACATTGGGGCACATGTACCCCTTCGAAATAGCATACCTGTATCCCTTGGATAAATACCTAGTAGTGCAATTGCTGGGTCATAGGGTAGTTCTATTTTTAATTTTTTGAAGAACCTCCATACTGTTTTCCAGAGTGGCTGCACCAGTTTGCATTCCCACCAGCAATGCAAAATCCTCTTTTCCACATCCTTGCCAACATCTGTTGTTGCCTGAGTTGTTAATTTTAGCCATTCTGACAGGCGTGAGGTGGTGTCTCATCGTGGTTTTGATTTGTATTTCCCTAATGATGAGTGATGATGAGCATATTTTCATGTGTCTGTTGGCCATCTGGATGTCTTCTTTAGAGAAGTGTCTATTCATGTCTTTTGCCCATGTCTTCACCGGATTATTTGTTTTTTGGGTGTTGAGTTTGATAAGTTCTTTATAGAGTTTGGATACTAACCCTTTATCTGATATGTCATTTGCAAATATCTTCTCCCTTTCTGTCGGTTGCCTTTTAGTTTTGCTGATTGTTTCCTTTGCCGTGCAGAAGTTTTTATATTGATGAGGTCCCAATAGTTCATTTTTGCTTTTGTTCTGCTTGCCTCCAGAGATGTGTTGAGTAAGAAGTTGCTGTGGCCGAAGTCAAAGAGGTTTTTGCCTGCTTTCTCCTTGAGAATTTTGATGGTTTCCTGTCTTACATTTAGAGTTTTGAGTTTATTTTTGTGTACGGTGCAAGAAAGTGGTCCAGGTTCATTCTTCTGCATGTTGTTGTCCAGTTTTCCCAGCACCACTTGCTGAAGAGACTGTCTTTATTCCATTGGATATTCTTTCCTGCTTTGTCAAAGATTAGTTGACCATTAGTTTGTGAGTCCATTTCTGGGTTCTCTATTCTGTTCTATTGATCTGAGTGTCTGTTTTTGTGCCAAAAACAGTCTTTTCAGCAAATGGTGCTGGGAAAACTGGACAGTGACATGCAAAAAAATGAACCTGAACCACTTTCTTACACCACACACAAAAATAAACTCAAAATGCATGAAAGACCTAAATGTCTTTCATGAGAGAGCGGGGAGGGGCAGAGACAGAATTCTAAGTAGGCTCCATGCCGCCAGTGTAGAGCCCAACATGGGACTTGAACTCCCAAACTGTGAGATCATGACCTCAGCCGAAGTTGGACGTTTAACTGACTGAGCCACCCAGGCATCCCAATTTTTCATTTTTTAAAAAGGTATATTTATTTTTGACAGAGTGCAGGCATGGGAGGGGCAGAGAGAAGGCGGGGACAGAGGATCTGAAGCAGGCTCTGTGCTGACAGCAGCAAACCTGATGTGGAGCTCAAACTCATGAACCACAAAATCATGTCCTGAGCCCAAGTTGGACACTCAACAGACTGAGCCATCCAGGTGACCCTCTTTTATTTTATTTTTATTTTTATTTTTTAAGATTTTATTTTTAAGGAGTGCCTGGGTGGCTCAGTAGGTTGAGCATCTGACTTCAGCTCAGGTCATATGCCACATTTTGGGAATTCAAGCCCTCTGCTGTCAGAGTCTCCTTCGGATTTTCTGTTCCCCCCTCTCTCTCTGACCTTCCCCTGCTCATGTTCTCTCTCTCCTTTCAAACTGAAAAAAAAAAAAAAAGATTTTATTTTATAATTTTAAAAGTTTTTATTTATTTGAGAGAGACAGTGTGAGTGGGGGAGGGGCAGAGAGAGAGGGAAAGAGAGAAGCCCAAGCAGGCTCCTTGCTAGCAGCAGAGCCCCATGTGGGGCTCAAACTCATGAAACCAAGAGGTCATGACCTGAGCTAAAACCAAGAGTCAGACACTTAACCGACTGAACCACCCGGGTGCCCCCCTTTTGCTTCTTTTAATCCTCTTTACTGTACTACGGTGTTGGAATAACAATTATTCAAAAAGGAATTTATAATTAAGTATATGTATTAAATTGTCACCTATGAATGGATTATCCAGCCACACAGTGCTGCTCTCTGTAACTGGGTCAGGGACTGGAAGGCAGTATCCAGACTGAGGAAGTGCAGTGAGGATTATTTCCTAAACTGTACCAGGCTGGACTGCGCACCAGGTCTATCCCTGTATTCTATTTTATACCCTGTTGAGGGAGGTCTTTTGTTGCATGATCTGACATGCAACAGAGACTGATCCGAGCATGTGTTGTTGCCAAAATGATTTATTTTCAGCGTTCCTCAATAATAATAATTTATATTTATTAACTGATTTAAAGCCGAGTTTGTGTGTGTTCTTCATTTCATCCTCATGCCAACCTAGTGGGACAGTTACTATCACCCCACCTTAGCAGGTTAAAGAGGTTGACCACAGGTCAGAACCAGGCTGGCCCCAGGTCAGCCATGCACAGGGCTCCGCTGGAAGGCAGCATCCTCAACCTCCAGGTGAAGGTGGTGAAGACAGGGAGCCCGCTGCTGACTGACCAGGCCCATGCTGCAAACACAAGATGACTTTGTGGTTCGTTTTGCTTTTATTCTTTTTAAAGATTTTTTATTTTTAAGTAATCTCTACGCCCAACACGGGGCTCAAACTCACCACCCCAAGGTCGAGAGTCGTGTGCTCCACTGACTGAGCCAGCCAGGCGTCCCTTGTGGTTCACTTTGATTTTCAAAGTCCCAGCTGTTACTCGGTCCCGTGCAGAGAAGTGTGTATAAGAAAGCTGTCTGTATAGGGGCACCTGGGTGGCTCAGTCGGTGAAGCGTCCAACTTCAGCTCAGGCCATGATCTCACCATTCGTGAGCTCAAGGCCTGTGTCCCACTCTGTACTGACAGCTCAGAGCCTGAAGCCTGCTTCAGATTCTCTGTCTCCTCTCTCTGCCCCTTCCTTGCTTGTGTTATCTTTCTCTCTCTCTCTCAAAAATAAATAAACATTTTTTAAAAAAAATTAAGGGGCGCCTGGGTGGCTCAGTCGGTTAAGCGGCCGACTTCGGCTCAGGTCATGATCTCGCGGTCCGTGAGTTCGAGCCCCACATCAGACTCTGTGCTGACAGCTCAGAGCCTGGAGCCTGCTTCAGATTCTGTGTCTCCCTCTCTCTGACTCTCCCCCGTTCATGCTCTGTCTCTGTCTCAAAAATAAATAAACGTTAAAAAAAAAAAATTAAAAAAAAAAGCAAGAAAAAAGAAAGCTGTCTGTATTCCCCAAGCTGGTCACTTGGTTGTAAGACAGTGGTTCTCCTAACAGTGGGCTAAGTAATCTTCTGAATTTGCCTCATGGCAGATTCCTGGGCCCCTCTTCCTGGAGTCTGATTCCATAGGCTGGGGGTGAGGCCCAGGAACCTGAACTCTTAAGAAACGAATGGTCTGCTGGGCACACTTTTGAGAAACAACATAGGCTCTACATTGGAGGAGAACTAGCATGGACTTTGAAAAAAATGTTTAATTGTGGTAAAATACACATAACACTAAATTTGCCATCTCAGCCGTTTTTGAAGTGTACGTTCAGTGGGATTAAATATATTCACAATGCTGGGCAACTGTCACCAACACACATCTCCAGGACTCTTTTCAACATGCAAAACAAAAACCCTGCATTCATTAAACAATAACTTCCCACTTCCCCTTTCCTTAGCCCCTTGGCAACCACCATTCTACTCTGTTTGTATGACTTTAGCTACTCTAGGTACCTCATATAAGTGGAATCATGCAGTCTTTGTCTTTTTGTGACTGGCTTATCTCACTTAGCATAATGTTCTCAAGGTTTGTCCATGTTGTAGCAAGTGTCAGACTTTCCCTCCTTTTTAAGGGTGAGTAATATTCCATTGCGTTCATGTAGCACTTTTACTCATCCGTTCATTTGTCAATGGACACTTGGGTTGCTTCGATCTTTTGCATTATTGCAAATAATGCTGCTATGAACATAGATGTACAAATACTCTTCAAGTCTCTGCTTTCAGTTACTGGGGTATGTATCCAGAAGCTGGATTGCTGGATCATATGATAATTCTATTTTTAATTTTTTGAGGAACTGCCATACTGTTTTCCACATATACTTCACTGTTTTACATTCTCACCAGTGGTGTACAAAGGTTCTGATTTCTCCACATCCTCACCAACACTTGTTATTTCCTGGTGTTTTTCTGTAGGTTTTTTTTTTTTATATATATAGTAACCATCCTAATAAATGTAAGGTGGGATCTCATTGTGGTTTTGATTTGCATTTCCCTAATGATTAGTGATGCTGAGCACCTTTTCATGTACCTATTGATCATTTGAGTGTTTTCTTTGGAAAAATCTCAGCTCAGGTCCTTTGCCCATTTTAAAATTTGATTATTTGGGATTTTTTTGCTATTGAGTTGTATATGATCCACCTTCAGTTAATTTTTATATGTGGTACAAGGTAAGGGCCCAATTTCATTCTTTTATGTGTGGGTATCCAATTTTTCCAAGACCATTTGTTGAAAAGACTGCCCATTCCCTAGTATAGGCTTTTGAATCAGTAAGACCTGGGTTCAGATACTGATTGCTCAGATACTGTCCACTCCAACAATACATAGGAAGTCCTCCAGAAAATCTCCTACAAACGAACTTGCCCTCTAAATGGAAGTCAGTCGGATACACAGGCAGGTGTCTGTCTGTTTTCCTAAACCAGCCCTACTAAGGTCTGTGAGCCTTTTCCCGGAGGGCACATCTGCAATTTAGGGGATGATTAAAGGACATCAGGAAAGCCCTGGCCTAAAGGGTCTCTTAAGCGTTTGTTTAGAAATCACACTTTTTACAATTCTCTGCACATGAGAAATAGCTCTCCATTTTCATCTCCTCCCCCCAAAGAAGTGAGAGCATTGTGATTGGATGTCACCAGAGGTCTGCAGCTTCTGATCTCAGGAGAGCAGTAAAACAGGTCAAGAAACCTCATCCCCTCAGAACCTCCAACTGACTGGGTGCACAAAGGCTCAGCAGCAGGTCGGGTCGTTGGCCACCTGTCAGCAGTGCCCAGGGGCCACCTGGCTCTGGGGCGGAGAAGCTGTTGGGTGGTTGACAATCACACAGGCAGGCAGAGAGCAGTGTGGGCTTTATCTGCACACCACTTGCTAAGAGTCTGACAGAAAATAAAGAGTGATACACTGTCTCCAGGATCCTGTAGTTTCATCTTACTGTGATCACAAGAGAATCAAAGACTCAGGCTGAAAGGGGAAAGACATCCCTTAGTTTACCAGACACAAGAGCCCTCCCACAGAAAATGCCTGAAAGCGTAAACATTTTAGAAAGCAATTTGGCAATAACTATTACAACATTTGTGTCTGCATACTTCTTGAACTCACAATTCCACTTCTAGGGATTTTATGAAACTCTTGACATGTGTGCAAAGATACACACACAGAGATGTTTACTGCAGTGTGTATAATGGCAGATATTTAGAACAGCCATTAGTGGGGAAATGGTTAAGAAGTGATACGTCCATCCTATAGGATATTAAGCTGCTATTAAAAAGGACAAGAATGGACAGAGATATATTTTCAAGACATGGTATTATGTAGAAAAAGATTGCAAGGGAGTATCTCTGTGCGTGGTCCTGTGGGCGTTTTCACTTTCTGTACTATACATTGCTGTA
The DNA here is from genome assembly GCF_024362965.1 of Panthera pardus. Classification (NCBI taxonomy): domain Eukaryota; kingdom Metazoa; phylum Chordata; class Mammalia; order Carnivora; family Felidae; genus Panthera; species Panthera pardus. The sequence continues at coordinate 40,807,918 of NW_026526688.1, read as the reverse complement.
TTGTTCTGATTTCCCCCCCTGAAATATATTGTAATACATTTAAAAATGCATTTAAATGGGGAAAATGTATGTAATGAAAAGTATGTATAAGGATCCAATTTATAAAAGTATAGATTTATATAAAGCCCCTAGCACAGATCAGCCATGGAGTGATGCTCACTAAATCCAAGCTCTGCAATATTAGTAAACATCTCTGTGCAATAGACACTTTTTTGATCTTGTTGCAGAAAACCACAGCATCTCAGTGAGGAGAGCCAGTGGAAAACAGTTTCTCCAGAAGTTTTTCTGCCCTTTGGCTGTCCCTATAACAGCAATTGCAAGTTTCCTAAGGAAGATAAACTGGTTCTTTAGACCACTGATACCATCATTTGTCCCACTGGCCATTTTTGCCAGACAAGTGTTCAGTGACTAACAGGTGCTGGTGAAATAGAGAGGATGCTCCCCAGAAACTCTGATCTATACCTTATTGCTTCTTTCACAGATGTCTTTGGTCTTACTGCACACTGGCCATAATGTGATTGGACTCTAATGGGGCAGGTATGCCTCTTTTTAAGAGACCCAGATATCCTATCCAAATATGAATCACAAAACAGATAAGTGTAGAGGCCACTTTTAGGCAACCAACTTGAACAACGGAAATCTGAGTTAAGATAGAAGGGCCCACAGTGACCTCATACCCCCTGGCTGAGTACAGTCAGGCCCATGAGGTGACCCACTTCAAAATATCCATAAGCCCTAGCTGACCCATGGGTTACTTACACCCGGACACAGGTACCAAGAAAGGAAAATGCCTTATGTTCCCATACCTCCTCACCATCCCCCTCCAACTATAGACCCCCATCACTGCCTCATGACAGACAGTCTCTCCCACACTGTCCTGCCCGCCACTTCTTGCAATGTATTCAGTAAACTTCTATCTCCTTTGTTCTGCTTTGGGTCAATCCTTTCACTGTCCATGCCACCAGCCTCCACCCAATCGGGTCACCCCACATTTGGTAACCCCTATCCGATTGGAAGACCCCTGCCCCGGCCCATGAAGGAGCAAATTTTAGAATTGCAAAAAGACTCTGCCCTAAGAGAAGATCTTTAAAGAGTTCTCTTCAACAGAGACTCTTTCTGGTTCCTATGAAAAAGGATTCACTTTATAAAAATTGGTTAACACAACCTTTCATAAACATCTGTTACATAGAGTGAGGAATATCTCCATTAACTGGGACTAAGATTAACTGCAAGACTTTTACTGTTGGGGGGGACAGTCAGGGTGCAGGGAGCAGCTCTGACAACTCCTCTGAAATCCTAGTGAGACATCAGAACCTACTAGGCCCTGCTGTTAGGCAGTGCATTCCAAACAAGTCCTGAAGAGGAAAGGAGAGGTTGGTGTGGGGAGAATGCAGGCATTCTCCTACTTCTCTGTAGTCTGGGGTGAGCTGCTTCATCCCTGTTCCATTTCCTCATTAGCAATGACGGGAGAAATATTTTCATGTATTATCTTCCACGTATTATCTTTTCCACTTATTATCTTTCATATATTATCTTTCCATGTATTAAAACATATTATGAAGCTACAATAATTGCAATAGTTTTTTTCCCCCTGGAGAATAAGAGAGAACTGAACTAAACAAAATAGTGTTCAGAAATAGACTCAAAACAAATGAAAATAATAAAGGTAGCATTTCAGGGCAGTGAGAAATAAGATGGATTTTTAAATAAATGGCTGGAACAATAAGCTAGCTCCTTGGGGGAGAAAAATAGTGCGGAAACCCTTCTTCATACCAAAAGAACTTCTAAATGGATTCTTAACCCCAAGGGCCCCTGGGTGGCTCAGTAAGTTGAGCGTCTGACTCAGGTCATGATCTCACAGCTTGTGAGTTTGAGCCCTGCGTCAGGCTCCACGCTTGACAGTGAAGAGCCTGCCTGGAAGTCTTGCTCTCTTCTTTTCTCTCCGCTCTTCCCCTTGTCTCTCTTTCAAAATAAATAAATAAACTTTAAAAAATGGATTGTTAACCCTAAAAAAGAAAGAAAGAAAGAAACTACAAAATACAAACAAAAAATTTGATTTATTTATAATTTTGTAGTAGGAAGGTGTTGTCTAATCAGAACATAAAGCCCAGAAACCACAGAACATCAGGAAATTGGCTATAGCAAATGTTTAAAAGTTTTTCACAACAAAAAATCATACTAAGTAGTTTCAGAAAAGAAGTTGAGAAAAATTTTGTCAAAAGGCTAATTTTCTCAGTTTGTAGGGAAGACATATATATCAATAAGAATAAAGAAAATATATACTTATGAGAAAAAATGTGACCAGGCGGTATGAAATACATATAACCTATAAACCAATGGAAGACATTCAACATCACTTGAAACATAAGAAACCAAAGTCAAATTGACAAAATTTAAAAATTTTGATAGTATTCACAGTTAGTAAGATTTGGATTAATGGACATTCCCATACCCCCTTGTTGGGAATATATGTGAAACAGTATAACTTTATAATATTTTTAAGTAAAAATTGGAAACATATCATATTTTTGAGTGTATAAACTTGATCCAGCACTTCACTGCTAGAAATTTGCTCTACAGGGGTGCCTGGGTGGCTCAGTCAGTTAAGCCTCTGACTTCGGGTCAGGTCATGATCTCACGGTTCATGGGTTCGAGCCCCTTGTTGGGGTCTGTGCTGACAGCTCAGAGCCTGGAACCTGCTTCAGATTCTGTGTCTCCCTCTCTTGCTGTCCCTCCCCCATTCACACTCTGTCTCTCTCTCTCTCTCTCTCTCTCTCTCTCTCAAAAATAAATAAACATTGGGGCGCCTGGGTGGCTCAGTAGGTTAAACATCCAACTTCAGCCCAGGTCATGATATCACAGTTCGTGAGTTCAAGCTGCGTGTCGGACTCTGTGCTGAAAGCTCAGAGCCTGGAGCCTGCTTTGGATTCTGTAGCTCTCTCTCTCTCTCTGCCCCTCCCCTACTGGCACTCTATCTCTCTCTCAAAAATAAACACTAAACAAATGAATAAACATTAAAAAAAAAAAAAGAAATTTGCTCTACAGACATATTCCCAAATGTAAGCCAAGATATATGTGCAAGAATATTCACAGCAGCAAACAACTGGTAGCACTCCAAACGTCCATTGAAGGTGACTAGTTATATAAATCATGTTACATACATACCATAGAATAATACCCAGCTGATAAATCAATTAGGTGAAAATGTATGAGCTGCTAGCTGCCTGCTTTTGGTTTCCAAACATCATTCTCCACTAAAAGGAGCCAGGACTCCTGGGAGAAAAGGCTGATTCCAGGGCTGTCGCATAGAAAGTGTAAGATGACCCTAAAACATCCTGTTGCACCAGAATGTAAGGAAGAGCTCAAAGAATGATGGGGACGTACCAAAAGGACCTTTAAATTTCAAGTGGCTTTCACTGACCAGCTGGGACAATGTGATTCTCAAAATAAGTAAAAATAATGGCATTGGATTATAACTCATTGAATCACATAAGAATTTATGAGTTTACACTAATATAAACAAACACATAAATAAATAAATGGCAGAGAAAGGAAACCTCTTTTTTTTTATAGTACAATGCCAGCTAAAAAAATCAGCTTCTTTACTGTAGAATTCCAACTATAAGAATGATGGTAGAAAACCATCCATGGATGCTGAATTGAATGGACGAAAGTTTGATGAAAAATTGGACATTTCCACAAATCACCTTAATTACAAAGGGAAAATAGTAACTTTACAAGGGTAAAAATCTGGCAGACCTCGCCTTAACCAAATGATCAAAGTCAAGGGCACCAGAAATGGGTGCGATGCAATGACATCGTGTGCCCCCTGAGATGCTACTCTGAGAAAGACCCAGCATCATGTCAGAGGAACCCATATTCTACAAAATAACTGTCATGTGCTCCTTAAAAAATGCTAAAATGAAGGAATACAAAGAATAAAGACAAAGAATACAAAGAATAAAGGACAGTAAAGGATAGGAAATCAAATGCAGTATTTGATCCTGGACTGGATCCTGGACTGAGGGAAAACAGTTAAAAAGACTATTACTGGAACAACTGACAGAATTTAAGTACGCACTACGAATCAGTTTTGTATCAGTGTTAAGTCTCCTAATTGTAATAATTGAACTGTGGTTATGTAAAAGAAAAATCCTGTTCTTAGCAAATACACACTGAGGAAATTATGGGGTAGGGGTACAATGTCTCCAACATACTTGAAAATGGTTCAGGAAAAATAATATGTAGATAGATAGATAGATAGATAGATAGATACAGAGAAAAAGATTCAGTAAAAGGAGTGAAGTATAAATAATTGGTGAATCTGTGTCATGAATTCTTTCTATTATTCTTGCAGGTTTTCTTTAAGTTTAAAATTATATCAAAGTTAATATATATGCTGGCATGGAAAACACTCCAAGATGAATTATATGGCGATAAAAGGAAGGTGCAAAGCCAAGTCTATATTATGTTGCTTTTTTAAAAAAAAATTTTTTTTAACACTTATTTATTTTTGAGACAGAGAGAGACAGAGCATGAACAGGGGAGGGTCAGAGAGAGGGAGACACAGAATCTGAAACAGGCTCCAGGCTCTGAGCTATCAGCACAGAGCCTGACGCGGGGCTCGAATTCACGGACCGTGAGATCATGACCTGAGCCGAAGTCGGCCGCTCAACCGACTGAGCCACCCAGGCGCCCCTATGTTATGTTGCTTTTAAACAATCTCCCCCCTTCCCCCCCTGCAAAGGACAGACAATAAATGTTTGACAACGTCAGCTCTTGGGGAACAGTCTAGGAATCAAGACTTGGAGAGAGAAGTTTTTACTTTTCATTTTGCATCTTTCTTATTGTTTGAATTTTTCCTGCTTCTGGTAAAAGATGTTCAATACATATGAATTTACTTCCTTCTTTTTCTTCTTCCAACTAAAAATCAAATGCTCCAACAAAGGGCCCCACTCATAGAAAAGGGCCTGAACTTGGAGACAGGCCCAGAGGAGAAAGGAGCTGGATGCACTGAGATAGAGCCCCCAACACCAGAGCTGGGAAGGGGTGGTGACCAGTGGCCCGAGACACAGTTTACCTATTTGGGGATTTGGCAGCCCTGAGTGGCCCGCAGCCTCCCTCAGAAAGGAGAAGTTGGGACTGGCAGGTAGGTGGGACAGAGCCCTGACAAGGGGAAGTGCTGAGGGCAGCCTGAGCGCTGGATGGATTTGGGTCTGACTGTTGAATTGCAACACAGCCCTTGGCCTGTAATTAAAGTTCCCATCTCGGCTGGCTGTGTGGCCTTCTTCCCCACCCAGACTGTGCACTGTCTTTTCCCTTTCCTCTCTGTTCCTCATTCTTGGCATAAACATGGCAGCCTCGGTGATTAGCAGTCCTTCCCGCCTAGGCTAGCTCAGCCTTGCGTTATTCTGAAACCCTTCCCTGCTGGGTCAGTTGTTTGGTCATCTTTGGCCTCTGACTCTTCGGCATAAGAAATCTAGCCCAACCCAGTAGTCTGGCCACAGCTTAGCAGTTCCCTAGAAATGGTTACTAAAAAGTTAAATTAAAATGGAACAAACTGTAAAACTACAGTGACTGTATCAGTGGTTGCCAGGGGCTGGGGGAGGGGGTTTATGGTGAGGGAGTATGGAGTGATAGATATGTTCCATAGGGTGTTTCTTATGATAGTTACTAGGCTACATACAATTGTAAAGTAACCCATTAAGTTGTACACTTAAAATTGGTAAATTTCATTATATGTAAATTACATCTTTATAAACCTGATTTTTTTAAAAGGACCAAAATGAAGTAAAGAAATTGTCCATGTATTTAAATTATATGACATCCTCTGATAATAAAATGAGTAGGAGTCTATAGTTCTTTCTCCCCAAGGAATCGTCCTTGGGAGTCATGCCATTTTTGCCCACTTTGCAACCTGCCCAGTGGACCAGTGTGAATTGATTCAGTTTGGCGTTTCTGTCTTCTAAGGGCAGGCATGATTCCTAGGAAGTCACTACAGATCCCATTTTTCTTTTTTGTTTTTAATTGTTTTTTTAAATGTTTATTTATTTTTCAGACAGAGAGAAACAGAGCATGAATGGGGGGAGGGTCAGAGAGAGGGAGACACAGAATCCAAAACAGGCTCCAGGTGGTCAGCACAGAGCCTGACGCGGGGCTCGAACTCGCGACCACAAGATCATGACCTGAGCCGAAGTCGGACGCCTAACCAACTGAGCCACCAAGGCGCCCAGATCCCTTTTTTCTTACAGAAAGTAGTGCTGGGCAGGGACACAGAAAGAAATTAGACATAGCATAGATGACCTGTTGAGCTCAGAACTTGCTCATGCCAAGGGGAGGCTTTCAAGGGGTGGCAGAGGGTCCAGAATGAGTCATGTCAGCCTAAGAAGCTGCAGCTTGTGAGCTGGTGGATGTGGCATCAGCAGGAACTCCGGGCAGGCTTTGGGCTGCAGCCAGAGGCAGTGGGAACCATAATGGAAGGCAGAGGCTGTGCTGGGCATCTCACAGCCCCTGGTTGCAAGCTTCTATTCAGGACCTCGCTGAGGTTGGGGGTTGTGGCTGAGGAGAACTGCTTGCTCTTCGTGAAAAACCAGGAGGGATCTGTTCTTTGTTCAAGAGCAGAAGGTCCGGGAAGCTGGGGGTGGGGAGAATTGGCAGGGGCTAAAATCCAGGTGGTGGAAATGGGAACTTCTAAAGAGAAATTGTCTGATGTTTAATTTCAAATTGTTGTGGCACTGTGATGTACATCTTTCCATCTTGCCAGACCTTTGGTGAAATCTGTGAAATACCAAGTCCTTCTGTGAATGATCATTGAGACGAATTTGAAGAAAAGGGTTGACTTCCATGCCTGGGCAAAGAACAGGATCCACAAGCCCAGGATGGCAAAATGATCCAGAAACTGATGACATTCTTTTTATTTTTTATTTTTTTAACGTTTATTTATTTTTGAGACAGAGAGAGACAGAGCATGAACGGGGGAGGGGCAGAGAGAGAGGGAATCGGAAGCAGGCTCTGGGCTCCGAGCTGTCAGCACAGAGGCTGACATGGGGCTCGAACTCACGGACCACGAGATCATGACCTGAGCGGAAGTTGGATGCTTAACCGACTGAGCCACCCAGGCACCCCTGATGACATTCTTCCAATACAGAAAGAATTATAGAGCACCCACCACACAGTCATAAATGTTTGCTATTAAGATGATGATGATGTTGTTGTTGTTATTGTAGCCCCTAGTAGGTGATGTGGGGGACAGAATAGGCAGGCAGGAAGCTGCCACCAGGAGGTGGGCAGTAAACAGTAAACTAATATTGTGTTAAGTATTTCTGTAGTTGTGCTAACGTGCTCAGTCCTTCCAAGGAAGGCTGAGTTGGAGTAGGCCCTTACTTCACATGGCAACTAACTAGCACCATGGCAGGCACGCGCTAGCCTGGCACTCACTGGCACCATGGCCTCAATCAGAGTTCGCCTCTGTCTACTCAGCCCTTGAAGGGGATCGGAATATGTAACCCCAAAGTATGCCACTTTGGCTTGTGGATTATTTGCAGCTGAAGGCCATCAAGACCCAGCAGACTCAAGAAAAACTTTTACCTCCTTCTTAACCACCTAAAAGAATTCAGATGGGAAGTATGGCTCAGAGAGAGTGCTAGTACCAGAGACAATTTTATCTGAATGACCTATCTGGATGGCAGGGTAAACCTCTTATTACCAAATACTTGCTCTTCTTATTGTCCTGTGACTCATCCTGGCCAATGTCAATATTGGGAACTTGAGCTGCAATGTAGCAGCCGGTGCCCTGTCCCAGCAGGAGGTCCAACCCCCTCCAAGGCTGCTGCCTCAGCACAGAAGAGACTGGATGCAAAGAAAGAAGCAAGGAAGGGTCCAATGATGACTTTGGTCTTTACAATTAGATCTCTTTTGTAACATGTTCCATCTAAAGCTGAACTCTCTAGGGGCTCCTGGGTGGCTCAGTCGGTTAAAAGTACGACTTTGGTTCAGGTCATGATCTCACAGTTAGTGGGTTCGAGTCCCGCATCGGGCTGTGTGCTGACGGCTCAGAGCCTGGAGCCTGCTTCAGATTCTGTGTCTCCCTCTCTCTCTGACCCTCCCCTGCTCATGCTCTGTCTGTTTCTCTCTCTCAAAAATAAACATTAAAAAAAAGCTGAACTCTCTAAAAAAGATTGGTAGTGCTCTGAAGGACTAGACTAGAGGTGTAGGGATGAAATAGGGAGTTACGGTAGAGAGAAGGACTTATTTTATTTTTATTTATTTATTTATTTATTAAAAATTTTTTTTTTAATGTTTATTTATTTTTGAGAGAGAGACACACAGTGCAAGTGGGAGAGGGGCAGAGAGAGAAGGAGACAGAATCTGAAGCAGGCTCCAGCCTCTGAGCTATCCGCACAAAGCCCAACACTCGGCTGGAAACCAGGAACCACAAGATCATGACCTGAACCAAAGTCGGATGCTTAACTGACTGAGCCACCCAGGTTAAAGTTTATTTATTTTGAGAGCTGGGGAAGGAGTGGAGAGAGAATCCAAAGCAAGCTCCACACTGTCCTTGCAGAGCCTAATGCGGGGCTTGAATTCACTAACCATGAGATCATGACCTGAGCCAAAGTCAGACACTTAACTGACTGAGCCACCCAGGCGTCCTGACGACCTATTTTAAAAGGGTGATTAAGAATTTTGCAAAAGTAGGAGCTCAGAATCTGAGGTTAACTAAGAAACATGCCACCCACCTCACCCACCATCACACACCACCACCTCTTATACCAAATTTATGGAGAGATGAGAAAGGTGCAAGGACTGGAAAGCTTTCACTGTAAGGGGCAGAGGGGGGTTTGAAACCCTTTCATTTTGAACCACAGAACACAGGGACCTCAGCTGACTTTGGGATTATTGCATTTAAAAATAATAGCATTAATAACTACTACTCAGAGGGCTTAATAAGCACCAAGCTCTATATTAGACACTTTGTATAATCTCATTTATACCTTAGAACCATGGGGAGTAAATTTTATCAGCCCCCATTTTACAGATGAGAAAACGGAGGTGCAGTGAGGTTTAATAAACTGCCTGAGTCTTCAAAGCCAAGAAAATGCAGAGCTACCATTAGAACCTATGTCTCTCAGGGGCACCTAGGTGGCTCAGTCGGTTAAGTGTCTTGACTTCGGCTCAGGTCACGATCTCACAGTTCATGAGTTAGAGCCTCATATCGGGCTCTCCGCTGTCATTGTGGAGCCCGCTTTGGATCCTCTGTCTTCTTCTTTCTGCCCCTCCTCCATCTCACACGTGCTCTCTCTCTCTCAAAAATAAACATTAAAAACAAAAAAAAGAACCTGTGTCTCTCAGACTCCAGATGCCATGTATAACCAAGTACTAAAGTATACAGTATCTTTACATTGGCTGATTCTTTCAGTCAGCCAGCCAGTAAATTTACATTAAATCACATCTCTACCATGTACAGGAGTTGGGAATGTAGCAGTGAACAAAATCTCTGCTTCCATGGAGTAAAAGCTCAGAACAAAAGTGAAAGAAGAAACATATCTGCCAGGAAACACATACACCCAGACCATATTCACGGTCTCCCTGCCATCATTGCCAAGGGGGTGGGCAGCTGTCCTTTAGTTACTCCTTCCTCTTTAGTTTGATTTACTGGAATAAAAATATGTGTGTAAAAATGAGGGGAACATGCAAAGTGTTTTCCTCCCTCAAGCTATCTTTCTCCAGAAAGGGTGACTCAGTGCCCTAAATCCTCAGCTTTCAGTGCTTCATGCAAGATTTGAGGCACAGTGGCCCCGCAGGGTCTGCTTCTCTAAAGTTTCACTATTGGCCCAGATCTCATTCACAGAGATGGAAGTTAGCCACGTTTTCTTTTTTCTTCTTCTGCAGCTAGCTCAGCGCTGATCCCTGAGGGGTCCTGGCTGATGCTCCTGTTCACCCTCAGTCTCCATCAGCCCATCCCCATCTCCCAACTCCCTTGGAAGAAAAGCCGTTCCTTCATGTCTTCCAACTAACGAGTTTTCCAACTTTTCTGGCAGAATTTTTGTTTGTTGAAGGAGCAAGTCCTGACTTGCAGAGTCTTCTCTCTGCAGGGCTGGGGTAAAACAAACTTGGAAAGATAATGAGAGTTGCTGAAATCACTGAACCACAGCTGACTCTCTGGGGTGCGAGGGAAATCCTTCTTATTCCGAGTGGTCTGTTTTGTTACCTTCCTATCTGTTAAGCTGGCTTCTCTTATTATGACTCAGCTTCCAGATTGTTCAGAGAACAATTCTTTCCTCATTCAAAAGAGCTCAGTACTGCTTTGCCTGGCTGCTATCAGGTGAGAGAGCAGAGTTTTCTCATCTGATGACACAAAAAGACTGCGTAAGAAGATAGTTATCTCTGACTTACCCTCGGAAGAAGAATTTATTTTAAAATAAACCCCTTAGAAAATTTATCCTTATCACTAGTACTGTGTACTGCCTCCACAGCAGAACAAATTAGCACAGATTTTTTTTATTGCCTGGTCCTAATTACTCATCACTTGATGGGTCTCCGTGGGTCTTATGTCCTTAATAAGATTCTGGGTGCCTCTGATGAGAGTTACGTTGCTTATATCCCCTGTGTTGGTGGTGCCCGGGGACTGTGTGAAGCACTCAGGCTGCTCAGTGTTTCCTGATTACCCTATAGTCACTGCTAAAAGAGCATTAAGCCCCAAAGCAGGAAGAAAAAGGAGTATTTTTTTTGCTGCATCTGAAAATATTTTTTTAAACAGTTTGCTCACGTCTCTCTAGAGCAGGATAGAGAACAGACATAGGCAGTGGACATGTCTTATCTGGAGGGAAAATGGGGCTTAAGATGATAAATATCGTGGGATATGATAAAATCTGGAGGCCCCTTTCTGGGCCATCAACAAATTTTTAAAAATCTAAATATATGTGATCTTACCAGAGAGATATATGTTCAGTTGAAAACCAAGTTATTTTGAGCTTAGCAACTGAGAACTCTTTTTTTTTTTTTTTTAAGGATTTTGTTATTATGTAATCTCTATACCCAATGTGGGGCCCAAACTCACAGCCCTGAGATCAAGAGTCACATGCTCCACTGACTGAGCCAGCCAGGGACCCCTAGAACTCTTAAATTATAATGATGCAGAATAAATTTTTGCAGATCTGTGGATCTGCAAAGTTTCTCATAGACAGTGATTTGCAGAAGTGACAGGACAGAAGAGAAATTATTTTATGATGTCATATAGGAAATAGACTTTACATAGAGCCAGCATATATAGGTGTTCAATAAATGTTTTATGTATTAAATAAAAACTTATATTGCACTTAGAATGCTTTACAGCTATTTACTTATGTCTATTTCTCTTCTTGCTTTGAAACTGAATGTGCCAATTAGCAGTGAGGATAGGGTAAATTGAGAAATACCAGGTGGCCCTGGGTACCAATGACCCATCTCATCTGTTTGGGTTGATGTATGTGCAGACACGAGTGTCCTCTGTGTCAGGCATAAATATGGCCATGAACTCCTCTGTCTACAATAACCCTGCTGATTCCTTTCTCTGACTTGTGTGCCCTCCTGTCCTCCAGTGACTCTTAGGCTGAACTGGATGAAACCACTTATGTTTGTTGCTGTTTCAACTGTTTTTGTTTTTTGTTTGGTTGTTTGTTTGAATTGTTTATGTTTATTTTTGAGAGAGAAAGACAGAACATGAGTGGGGGAGGGGCAGAGAGAGGGAGCGAGACAGAGAATCCAAAGTAGGGTCCAGGCTCGGAGCTGTCAGCACAGAGCCCAATGCAGTGCTCGAACTCACAGACTGGACTGTGAGATCACTACCTGAGCCGAAGTCAGACACTAAACCGACTGAGCCACCCAGGCGCCCCTGCTTGTTTGTTTGTTTTAAAGTTTATTTATTTTGCGGCCCCTGGGTGGCTCAGTCGGTTAAGCGTCCGACTTCAGCTCAGGTCATGATCTCGCGGCTTGTGAGTTCCGGCCCTAGGTCGGCTCTGTGCTGACAGCTCAGAGCCTAGAGCCTGCTTTGGAGTCTGTGTCTTCCTCTCTCTCTGCCCCCCCTCCCCGCCCCCACTTGTGCTCTGTCTCTCTCTCAAAAATAAATTTTAAAAAATGTATAGTTTATTTTGAGGGGGGCATGGGTGGCTCAGTCAGTTGAGTGTCCGACTTCCCCTCAGGTCATAATCTCATGGTGAGTTTGAGCCCTGCATGCTCTGTGCTGACAGCTTGGAGCCTGGAGCCTGCTTCGGATTCTGTGTCTCCCTCTCTCTGTGTCCCTCCCTTGTTTGCACTCTGTCTCTCTCTCTCTCAAAAATAAATAAACATTAAAAAATTAAAAAACATAAAGTTATTTTGAGAGAGACAAAGAGTTGGAGAGGGGCAGAGAGAAAGGGAGAGAGAGAATCCCAAGCAGCCATGGAGCCCGACACCACGCTCTAACTCACAAACCCCAAGATCAGGACCTGAGCTGAAACCAGTCAGGCGCTTAACCAACTGAGCAATCCAGGCGCCCCACAACTGTTTTTGTTTCATTAAAGAAAACGACAATTTCATGTGATTCAACCTAATGTTGTCCACGTTTTAAAGAAGAGTGGTTACCACCCCATGTTTGGCCCTAAAACCTCAAAATAATTGGCCCTAAAACCTCAAAGTAGTCAATAACAGCATATTAGGATTCAAAATCCAGTTTACCTCCTTTTGAATTTCTTAGTATGCCCCTTTTAACCAAATAGTAAAAGCTTGGGCCCAAGAACTAGCTGCTTGGGTTGGAATATCAGTTCATCCACTTACTGGCCTGTGACTTTGACATACTTTCCTCTCCCTGCATCAGTTTTCTCTTCCATGTAATGGGGTTAACAATAATGCAGTTACTGTCCAATTTGTAGGATTGCCTTGAGGACTGAACGACGAATTCTAGGTACAGTTTAGACAGTGCCTGGCCCTTGGTAAGCACTCTATAAATGTGAGCTATTATCTTCATGTTTCCTTTAATAATTTTTTTCCTGCTTGAGTAAACCAACACACACACACCTTTGTGTGATAATATAATTCCACAGAACCAAGAAACTCAATAGCAAAGACCTTATTTTATGTCAAGTAGGTAGGAGTTGAACCATAAACCTCAGCGCTGCGAGTTTCTCTCACAATTTCCCTACATCACTGCGGCTGAAACTGCAGTTTCGTGTGAACACTACTAGATTTTTTCCCCTTTTTCTTTATTTTTTTCTTAAGCGGGTGGGGGTGGGGGGGCTGTCATTTCCAGGGAGTACAGCTGCGATTTATCATTCTTGACACTGAGCCAAAAATCCTCCAGATAAGGGGGATGCAGCCTGAGGAGAGGAGGCCCGCGGCAATTCTTGTAAACACTCTCTAAATCAATCCTGGCGGGGGCGCGGGAAATTCCACCTAGTTAGAAGTCTAGGAAGCGTGTCAAGTTCACCCCAGGAGGGCTCCAGGGAGGAAATCCCCATCTCCCCAGTCCCAGAAACCGCTTCAGGTTAAAGTCACTGTCTAAAGAGGGCGCGGGCGTATTCGGGTTCATCTCAGGGCCGCTCTTTCATCTCAAGGAGCAATGCCTGTCTAAGTCCGACCGGGGCCGTCTAGAAGCCATATGCTGCCCCCCTTGAATCACCTGGGTCAGGGCCCCGTGGTCCTGCCGGGTGGCGTGGCCTAGGACCGCGGGCAAGGGGCGTGGCCTAGGCTGGCGCCCCCCGCGGCGCCTTTAAGGGCGGGCCGCGGCCCACGTGCTCTGTGACGTCAGAGCAGGAAGTGTTTGAGGAAGTCGCGCTGGGCTGGGAGGTTTAAGATTCCCGCATTTTAATGTCTTTGGGGAGGTGCCATAGCCCCCGGTTTTTTCACCTCAGCCCCGCCTCCCCCGCCCCGGGGAGCGGCTCCCCTGCCCTGCGTCCCTGACGACAGGTGAGTCCCTTGGGCGGCCGCGGGGACCCCCTGGTGCCACCTGCAGACCCTGCGTCTCCTCTGCAACGGCGAGCTGGCACCTCCCTCTTCACTTGAGGCTGCTGAAGAAACTTCTGTCGAGTTTAAAAGTCGGGGTTTTCCGGTCGTAGAAGCCTTTCTCTTGTGCGGGTTGGACTTGGGAGGTCCAGAGCAGCCCTGGGCGGGGTGGGTACAGGTGGCCGCTTCGAGGTGGGTGGCTTTGGGAGAGAGCCGTGATTCATTTGGACTGAGTGAAGACAACACGTGACCATGACCATGGGGAAACTCAGCAACAGATTCTGTCCCAGCCACCCTAAACAGAATGCGCGCGGGGCAGGGCGCCCCTTGCTGGAGTCCAGGCTGGGATGCCCTTTCGAGGTGGGGGTGGGGGTGGGGGGGCGGAGTATTCTCTCTTTCCAGTGACTTTCCTGCCTGCCTCCTTCTACAACAGCCCAGGTGGGGGGAGGGGGAAAGGTGAGAAAAACAAGTTTGCCACCAAAACCCCGAAATAAGCTAGACAACATGGTTTATTTATAAATGAAAACCAGCTCGTTTTTTTCTTCTCTCTTATTGAAGGGCAAGGGTATCTCTTACCTTCTCCCTCTCTTTGAGTTCCATTTTTTCTTAACCTTAATCTTTTATCCCCCACACCAAATTGCTTACAGAGTTAGCACGTCCTCAGTATGAGCTGGTCACCTTCGCTGCCAACCCAGACATGTGGGGCCTGGGAGATGAAAGAACGACTTGGGACAGGGGGATTTGGAAACGTCATTCGATGGCACAATCAGGTAGGGGCTCTGGAGCTGGGAAGAACCAAGGGCGACCAGGGGTAGGAGCTGGGGAAGACAGGCTCCCCTCAAATTGCCTCTCCCCAACACTGTGCTGGGTGGGAGAATGGGGCTCACCTTTGGTTATAGACTTGTTGAGTGAGAAAGGGGAACTGGGAAGGGGCTTCAGGGCTGCTGAGCTGACTCTAAGTGGTCTCCAAGCTTTACTGGTTATGCCCCCCAAATAAATAGTAAACATTTTAAGTTTTCACCTCCAATTATATATATTTTATTTATTATTGTTTTTTTTAATATTTGTTTTTGAGAGAGAGAGAGAGAGAGAGAGAGAGAGACAGCACCAGTGGGGGAGGGGCAGAGAGAGAGACACAGAATTCCAAGCAGGCTCTGGGCTCTGAGCTGTCAGCACAGAGCTGGAGGTGAGGCTGGAACCCCTGAAGTGGGATGCTTAACCAACTGAGCCACCCAGGCGCCCCTCAATTATATATATTTTAAATTAGGATCTGTGTTGCCATTATACTGTCATGTGCTGATATGTTGTATACTAATATATTACATGTTCTAAAACATACAAAAATAGAAAAAAATAGAAAAATTTAAAGGATGAGCATAGTGAAATATACTTAAGTGTTTAAAAAATTAATTAAAAAATTTTTTTTAATGTTTTTATTTTATTTTTGAGACAGAGGGAGACAGAGCATGAGTGGGGGAGGGGCAGAGAGAGAGGAAGACACAGAATCTGAAACAGGCTCCGGGCTCTGAGCTGTCAGCACAGAGCCCTACGCAGGGCTCGAACCCACAAACCGTGAGATCATGACCTGAGCCGAAGTCTGACGCTTAACTGACTGAGCCACCCAGGCGCCCCTAAAAAATTAATTTAAAAACATTTTAAATACGTATCAATTATGACATCTTCCCAGTATTTGCAGTACTGCACAGCACACAGTATACAGATCCATATGAAAGAATTACCATTAGAGATAGTGGAGGAAAATCCATAATTCAAACAATTTTTATAATTTTGAATTATTTGGACTAATTTCTTAAAAAAATTTTTTTAAATGTTGTATTTATTTTTGAGACAGAGAGAGACAGAGCATGAGCAGGGGAGGGGCAGAGAGGGAGACACAGAATCCAAAGCAGGCTCCAGGCTCTGAGCTGTCAGCACAGAGCCTGACGCGGGGCTCAAACTCATGAACTGTGAGATCATGACCTGAGTCGAAGTCGGACACCTAACCAACTGAGCCACCCAGGCGCCCCTGGACTAATTTCTTTTTAGATCTGATTCGATCCTTATTGTTTTTACTCCTTATGTGTCTGAAATTAGTTTCTCATAGAAGTGTTAGTTCTTCCATATTCCTGTTTGTTTATGCTGATGTTACATGTACTAAATAAAGTTCACTACAGGAATTTCTTTAGCCATTTGTCCATTTTATGAGAGTCATTTTATTGAAATTGGATATTATAATCCATAATCGACCTAAGCGGGGCACTTGGAACCTGCAGCATGCCTCCATAGGCCCCTGTCTGTACCATGCGTGATATGTGCGTGACCTGAAAAATTATTTGAGAGTGCTATAAAGTTAATATCAGAAAAGCTTAACAAAAGCTTAACCAAGTAGCTAAAATTAGCTTCCTGACCCCAAAATCAGACCCCTGAAGTCCTTGAAGGAGGGCACCAGCTTTTTGATCAGGGGCTGCAGAGCACTTTTTTGGACCAAAGGAATGGCAAATTGTGCACCACTTCCCAGGAGCCTGCTGTGGCAGCCAGTGCCGGGGGGTGGGGGTGGGGGTCCTCAAGGCTACTGGCCAGCCATGTCAGAGCATCATTCCAGACAGCCACCCTCCTTTATCAGTAGTTGGAAGACATTCTAAACCCTGCCTGAGTCCTATCAGCTGAGTGGATGAAATGACCCGTGGAGGAATGTGGGGGGTCGGAGCTGGAGGGCAGAGTACAGTTCTGTAGGTGGTAATTTCCACATTCAACTAGGAAACCAGAATTCCAGCAAACCCTCTGGCTGAGGGGGCCTTAGAAACACAACTGGCTTGGGGCGCCTGCATGGCTCAGTCTGGTTAAGCATCCAGCTTCAGCTCAGGTCATGATCTCATGGTTCACAAGTTTGAGCCCTGCGTTGAGCTCTGTGCTGACAGCTCAGAGCCTGGGGCCTGCTTTGGATTCTGTGTCTCCCTCTCCCTCTCTGCCCCTCCCCCGCTTGTACTCTGTCTTTCTCTCTCAAAAATAAATTTAAAAAAAGAATAAAAAAAAAAGAATCACAACTGGCTCAAATATATTCTGGTCTGAGTATAGCTACGGACTTAACATTACAACAGAAGACTCAGACTGTTCTGTGGCCCATAGATACCTGGGCTGGGCTGGGCTGCTCTAGACAGGCCAAGGCTTTTGGATTCTTGACTACAGCAAGTATCTTGCAGCAGCTGAACTAGAGATGTTTGGTTTCCCTCGAAAGGAGTTGTGTCCAGATGTGCCATGTGTCTGTCATCTCTAGCTCAAAATGGCCTCCATCTGCTCCATGAGTTTGGAAAGCTATTGTCAGTTGGAATTTGTTCCTGGCTTTATAGATATGGGCCTGAAAATGTGTAAATGTGTGTGTATGTGTATGGATTAGTCTTCTAAAATTACTACTTTCAAGTTCCTTCCCCTGTTCAAAAAATTAATTTGTTTTTCATTTTTACTTAATGTTTAATTGAAGTATAGTTGGCATACATTGTTATAATAGTTTTAGGTGTACAACATAGTGATTTGGTGATTCTGTACATTATACAGTGCTCACCATGATAGATATAGTTACCATCTGTCACCAAACAATGTTATCACAGTATTATTGACTATGTGTATATATATATACAATGCTGTACTTTTCATCCCCAAGATTTATTGTACAACTGAAAGTTTGTATCTCTTACTCCCCTTCACCTATTTCGCCCATCCCCCAACTCCTTCCCCTCTGGCAACCACCAGTTTTCTGTGTTTATGAGTCTGTTTCTCCTTTTTTTGCTTATTCGTTTTGTTTAGATTCCACATGAAGTGAAATCGTATGACCTTTCTTTCTTCTAACTTATTTCACTTAGCGTAATACCCTTTACATCCATCCACGTTGTCATGAATGGCAAGATTTCATTCTTTTTATGGCTGAATAATATTCTTTATCCATTCCTCTATTGATGGAAACTTGGGTTGCTTCACTGTGTTGGCTGTTGTAAATAATTCTGCAGTAAACACAGGGGTGCATTTTTAGTGTTTTCAAATTAGTGTTTTGTTTCCTTTGATTAAACACATAGCAGTAAAATTACCGGATCATAATAGTATTCTATTTTTAAGTTTTTGAGGAACCTTCCTACTGTTTTCCACTGTGGCTGTACCAATTTACATTCCTACCAACAGTGCATGAGGGTTCCCTTTTTCCACATCTTTGTCAGCACCTGTTATTTATTGTCTTTTTGATGGTAGCCATTCTGACAGGTGTAAGATGCTATCTCATTGTGGTTTTGATTTGCATTTCCCTGATGATGAGTGATGTTGAACATCTTCTCATGCTTCTGCGGGTCATCTGTATGTCTTCTTCGGAAAAATGTTTTCACCTGTCTTCTGCCCATTTTTTAACGGGATTATCACGCTTTTTGATGTTGAGTTGTGTAAGTTCTTTTTACATTTTGGATATTCGCCCCTTATTGAATATATCATTGGCAAATATCTTCTCCCTAGGTTGCCTTTTCATTTTGTTTATGGTTGTTCTTTTTTAATTTATTTTTATTGTTCTCTGTTTTATAAAAGCCAAAGCCAAACTCCCCAGTCTGCTGTTTGAGGCCTCTTCACAGTCTGGCCTTACCCTGTCTTTGTAGCATCACCTCCTCTTATTGGCTCCCAACAAGATGGTTGGCTGAGCCCTCTCTGGAATAGGCCTCTGTCTCCTGGACAGCTGTACATAATTCTGGCCATTCCTCCAGGATCAGCTCCAGACCACCTCCTCCATAAACTTGCCGCATATTTATTCATGCAGTGGAAATTAGTTCTTCCATTGAATGCCTTCAGCTCCACTTGGCATGCTTCATACACTGCCTCTTCATCTGTGTGTAGGAATGTGTCTTGTCAAGGCTCTAAGTTCCTGGTCAGCCAGGGCCCTGTCTGGCTGTGGCTTTCTTTCAGTTCCCCCATAGCAATTTCTTTACATTATACATGTTTGGGGTGCATAAAATAATTCACTTTCTGTAAAGATCTTTTTGGAAAAGGGAAAGAGCCATTAATCAATAATTATAAATGTAAACTCCCGACTCTCATAGGTGTGACACGGGAGAGGGGCCCAGAGCAGTGATACCTTATACCAGAGGGTGGAATCCGTCAGGAGGTTGGGGTAGGCTTCTTCAAGGAAGTGGCGTTTAAGCAGAGACCTGAGTTATTGGTAGAAGTTAGCTGGGCTGAGAAAGTGGGAGGAGGGACCCAGGCAGAGGGAGCAGCCTATTCAGAACCCCTGTGAAGGGGGCAGATCTAGGCTAGCCGGTGGGACTGAAAGACCAGCATGACCAGAAGGGAGGACAAGGGGAGCCAGGTGCAAGGGAGGCTGGGGTGTAGATGGTGACAGTGAGATGTGCTTTTGTTTTTATCTGAAGGGCACCAGGAAGCTGTTGGAGGGGGCTCCACTCTGACTGGAAGGGGCCCAGGCAGTGGTGTGCTGGGACATCGGCTCTCTGAGAACAACGTCCCAATTCGTAGTGTTTACCAGTTTCCACAGGGTAACTACCCCCGCTGTGACTTGTTTCAAGCCACTGACAACTTAATAAGCAGGTCTCACTGAATTCCTTAATATTTAACAATCCGCCCTCAGAAGAGCTGGTCCTAGGACACTACCGGCACTACCCTGTCACGTGGGGACACCAGTTAGGGGGCTTTTGGAGGAGTCCAGGTGAGAGATTGGACTGGGCTGATGATGGTGGAGATGGAGAGAAGTGGGCAGATCTGAGAGCTGTGTGATGGGTAAAGTCGGCAGGACTTATCGGTGGAATAGCAAGCGAGGGCTGAGAGGGTAGGAGGAGTCCACTCTCACAAATACGTAGTGAGCCTGGCTCCATCCTGGAAGCTCTCCATCATCCTCCTGCGTGGATCCTCGGGTGGTGAAATCCTTAAGGCTGCTGTGGGCGCTCAGGAGACTCTTTAGTTGATGACCATGAATAGTGTGTTCTCTGGTGGCTGCCCCTGTGTTCAGAGCCTCTCGAAGAAAGCCTCTGGGTAGGGTGGTTTTGATATTTAACTCCAGTCTGGTATCGTGATTACACTTTGCAGCCATGTACGTTTCTGCATACTCTGTATACTTTATCTTGTGTATAAAAGAGAGACTTTTTAGTTTATCACAAGAGAAATTGCATAAAAGAGTCTGTTGGTGTCCCTAGTCACATATGTGATGCCTAATACTCAGACCCATCATTTATCGAGAACTTACCCTGTGGCAGCATTGGGCTAGGTATTTTACATGCTTTATCTCCTGTCCACACAATAGCCCTAAAGGTAGAACTGTTGCTTTTTTTTCCTAAAGTTTATTTATTTAAGTAATCTCTACACACAACATGGGGCTTGAATTCATGACCCCGAGATCATGTTCGTGGGGCTCCTGTGACTGAGCCAGCACGTGCCCCAAGAACTGTTGTCTTTATTCCTGTTTATTACTGAGAAAATTGAAGCACAAAGAGGTTAGGTCATTCACCTACAGAGCCTAAGCTAGTAAGTGAAGGAGCTGAATCTGAACCTACATCTATTCAGTTCCCAGCCTCCTGCCTTCTCCGCTGTGGCTTGTGGCTTTGCCATGGTGGGTGATCCAAGCCTAGGGACATTGTCAGTTCTCTACAATCAGTCTAAACCATTTTGAAATACTACAGGAAAAAACCCTCCTTTGGAGGACAACATGAATAAAACTTTCTTGTTTAACAGAGAACTCTAAGATGAATTATTTCTTAGTGAGGCAGGGCAGTATATCAAATATTCCTACCCTTGTTTCCCTGAGTTTTTGGATTTTGTCACCAAGCATGGGCGTTGGCAGTCCTTGCTGTGTCTATACTCCTTGAGCCTCAGTTTGAGGGTCAGCACAAACCATTTATCAGTAGTCTAGAGAGGCTGATATTTTCAATAAGACCTTTGTTAAATACAGAGGAAGAAGAAAAAGAGATGACTGGAATGACCTGAGCCTGTAGCACTTCTGGGACTAAAGGGGAAAAGCCACATGACTCCCAGTCACACATACCTGGGTTCCAGTCCTGGCTCTGTTACTTGCTGGCTTCATGACTTTGGGCCACAACTTCCTCCCATGGATTTTTGAGGATGCTAAGATATTGAGCTCCTTGGCTCTCAGTGTGTCTGGGCATGAAATAGGGCAGCTGCTCTCTGGAAGCATCTGGGAATGTCCCAGGGTGCCTTGTAAATAAATATATTATCTGTGCACATTGCTGGGAAAGAGACTGGGAAGTGCTACCTGGGGTCCCAAAGGATGCCTGTGAAGATGACATGAGGTAATGTATGCACTGGCTGTTATAAAGATATAAAAGGTAAGGTGTTTTTACCACGTTTATGAAGTAGTACTGCCTTTTACTTGTCTCCTCACTGGACAAGATTAAACTCACTTCAGCTTATGTGTGTGTTTTTGTTTTTTTTAAGTTTATTTTTGAGAGAGAGACAGAGCGTGGTGGAGGGGCACAGAGAGAGGGGGACAGAGGATTGGAAGTGGGCTCCGCACTGACAGTAGGCAGCCCAACTCAGGGCTCAAACCCACAAACAGCGAGATCATGACCCGAGCCGAAGTTGGATGCTCAACCACCTGAGCCACCCAGGTGCCCCTATGTGTGTGTATTGAAGTCTTAAAGACTTCAGTGAGTTCACTAAGAATTTATGTAGCAGTGACCTAAGCTCCATCAGGGGAAAAAAGAAATGACCTTGTCTTCAGTGTGCTTATGCTCTTATGGAAGAGGTAAAGTGAATACTTAGCTATATACTAAGAGAGTCTAAATATAAGCACCAAGTTGTGTAGAAAAAGTGGCTGCTATTTATTGAGAGTGTCCTGTGCCAGCTGTGCTAGATGCTTTATCCATATTATCTCTTGAATGCTCAGGGAAGAGGGAAGGCTTCTTGAGGAAATGGAACTTGAGCAGAATCTTGAAGGAGATAGACTGGAATAGTCTGAAAAGAAGACAAATCAAATAGGTAGAGTAACATCTACATGGGACCAGAGAAAGGAAATCATGCTACTTAATTGACTTAAGGCTCAGTCTGTATCAGACACTCCATCTTGTTTTGACTGAGGGATAGAGTCCTCTTCTTATGGATAAAGACCTAGAAGCTTAACTAATGGACTCAATGTCACACATTTACCAGGTGAAGGATGAGGGAATTACACCTTGACTTGTCTCACCCCTCAAGCCCCTGTGGGTGAGTTTGGAGGCCACTATGTCCGTTGGGTGTTTACACCAAAGGGAATGGGTTGAACTCAGAACCTTCTCAGCATAGATGGGTCAGCATGGTTGAGTCAGGGCTGAAGCTGCAGCCAGACCTTTTAACTCTCAGGCCTGGGTTCTGTCCCTAGGATCTCTCTAGGCCTAGCTTTGTACTTTCTTTCTGAAGCATTCATCTTGGAGGGCAGGGCCTGAGAAGGAATGAGTTGGTTATTACTGATTACCCCCTTTTACCACAAAGGCCTGTTGGATGGTTGCCATGGTAACAAGAGGCACCTTTCTGAGCTAAGGGTTAGAATGTACGCTTTGGCTTCCTGTGAGTTCCCCTAGTCATGAGAAGAAGGCTAACTTTGGGAAGCTGGGCCAGCTCCTGTATAGACTGGCCTTCAGCTCACTTGTACTGTCACACCTTTTGGTAGCTCTCAGCCATCTGAGGAAGTGCTTTCCTCCCCTTCACTTCATCCTACACCCCATTCTGCCACGTTTTATGTTTCCATGTGCACAAGATTCACAGACTTGAGGGACCTTCATAATAAACTGCATTCAACATGGGTAACACTGTTGACACCTTTCTCCATTTTCTCAAAATACGAATCAATTTTAAATTTTGCCCTGAGGAATCCATTTACCAGAAGGTGGATGCTGACATGGTTTGGGCCAAGTCTAGTTTTCCACAGGACTGAGCTAAGACTCTAGAAAGCTCCAACCCAAATAAAGATAGTCATCCACTGCTCTTTGAGTTCCATTGCTAGTGAAGAACAAGCTTCCCAGGGTTTCAAAAATAGTATTTTTAGTCTGTTTCTAAACTGTTGAGTTGAATTTTGCTTTCTAGAACAGGTATGTTCTTAGCAACAGAAAGTCAGTCTGTTTTTTTGTCTCAAATGAAGTATAACACATAGAAAACTGGAATGTTTTAGAATACTGCTTAGAGAGCCACTGTGTAAGAAAGTTTAAGTGTGTCTGTGTCTGTATGGGACATTCCCAAGCCTAGGAATTTAGGATTTCCCCTGCCACCATAGGACTAAACTGAGCTGTCCACAAATAGAAACTGCATTCTGCTCTCTATGCCCAATTATTCCACAATGTGTTCAGTATTCATATTGCTAAGTTCACTGTCTAGTTTGAATTAGGATGTTGAGGCCAATGTCAAATCAAATCTTCAATCTTTAATATCAGTCTTCAATATCAAAATCTATTTCTGGACTCTGGGTCGGGCCAGGTGACAGTTGTGTGTTAGTTCCAATGTTTGTGTTTGAAGACTGCAGTTATGTACAATTATCCAATGTATAGATAGGTTACCTGAAATGTTTTCTAAATCACTTAATAAATCTGCCTTTGGGGTTTGATGTATTTATCAGTTTTATGAAGGAAGCATACTGTTTGTGGTAGGCAGAATAACTCCTCCCGAAGATGTCTGTATCCTAATCCCCTGGACCTGTGAATATGGTAAGTTACCATGGCAAAGGGGAATTAAGGTTGTTGATGGGCTGACGTGATATGGGAAAATTATCCTGGATTATCTAGGTCATCCCAGTGTAATCACAGGGGGCTTAAAAGTGGAGGAGAGAGGCAGGAGAGTCGGTGGCAAAGTGATGCAATGTGACAGAGTCAACTGGTCCTTGCTGGCTTTGAGGATGGAGGGAGGGGCCAGGAGCCAAGGAATGCAGGCAACTTCTAGAAGCTAGAAAGGTCAAGGAAATTTATTCTCCCCTAAAGCTTCCAGAAAAGAGCACAACCCTGATGACATCTTGATTTCAGCCCAGTGAGATGTGTGCCAGACTTGTGACCTCCAGAAGTGTAAGGAAATAAATCTATGTTGTTTTTTTTTTTTTTTTTTTAATTTTTTTTTTTTCAACATTTTTTATTTATTTTTGGGACAGAGAGAGACAGAGCATGAACGGGGGAGGGGCAGAGAGAGAGGGAGACACAGAATCGGAAACAGGCTCCAGGCTCCGAGCCATCAGCCCAGAGCCTGACGCGGGGCTCGAACTCACGGACCGCGAGATCGTGACCTGGCTGAAGTCGGACGCTTAACCGACTGCGCCACCCAGGCGCCCCAAAATCTATGTTGTTTTAAGCTGCTAAGTCCATGGCATTTTGTTGATAGTAGCAGTAAAAAAACTAAGTTCGTGGCAATTTGTTAATAGTAGCGCCTGGGTGGCTCAGTCAGTTAAGTGTCCAACTTCGGCTCAGGTCATGATCTCACAGTTTGTGAGTTTGAGCCCTGCATCGGGCTCTGTGTGTCGGATTCTGTGTCTCCCTCTCTCTCTGCCCCTCCCCCACTCACACTATGTCTCTTGTCTCTCAAAAATAAATAAACGTTAAATTTTTTTTTTTTTTTTAACTAACATGTTGCTCTGTATGTTGAAGTTAATATAGGTGCAGATCTTTAAATATCTTGAATTATTTATTATTTATTTTTAATATAATTTATTATCAAATTGGCTAATATACAGTATGTAAAGTGTGTTCTTAGTTTTTGGGGTAGATTGCCATGGTTCATTGCTTACATACAACACCCAGTGCTCATCCCAACAAGTGCCCTCCTCAATGCCCATCACTCATTTTCCCTCCCCACCCCCGCCATCCATTCTCAGTTTGTTCTCTGTATTTAAGAGTCTCTTATGGTTTGCCTTCCCTCTGTTTGTAACTATTTTTTCCCCTTCCCTTCCCCCATGGTCTTCTGTTAGTATCTCAAGATCCACATATGAGTGAAAACATGTGATATCTGCCCTTCTCTAACTGACTTATTTCACTCAGCATAATATCTTCCATTTCCATCCATGTTGCTGCAAATGGCATGATTTCATTCTTTCTCATTGCCACGTAGTATTCCACTGTATACATAAACCACATCTTCTTTATCCATTCATCAGTTGATGGACACTTAGGCTCTTTCCATAATTTGGCTATTGTTGAAAGCGCTGCTGTAAACATTGGGGTACATGTATCCTTATGAATCAGCACTCCTGTTTGGGTGAATTGCTAGCAGTGTTATTGCTGGGTCATAGGGTAGATATATTTTTAATTTTTTGAGGAACCTCCACACTGTCTTCCAGAGTGGTTGCACAAGTTTGCATTCCCACCAACAGTGCAAGAGGGTTCCCATTTTTCCACACCCTCACCAGCATCTGTTGTTTCCTGAGTTGTTCATTTTAGCCACTCTGACTGGTGTGAGGTGGTATCTCAGCGTGGTTTTGATTTGTATTTTCCTGATGATGAGTGACATTGAGCATCTCTTCATGTGTCTGTTGGCCATCTGGATGTCTTCTTTGGAGAAGTGTCTATTCATGTCTTCTGCCCATTTCTTCACTGGATTGTTTGTTTTTTGTGTGTTGAGTTTGATAAGTTCTTTGTAGATTTTGGGTACTAACCCTTTATCTGATATGTCATTTGCAAATAAATGTCTTTTCCCATTCCGTCGGTTGCCTTTTAGTTTTGCTGATTGTTCCCTTTGCAGTGCAGAAACTTTTTATATTGATGAGGTCCCAATAGTTCATTTTTGCTTTTAATTCTCTTGCCTTTGGAGATGTGTTGAGCAAGAAATTCCTGTGACTGAGGTCAAAGAGGTTGTTGCCTGATTTCTCCTCTAGGGTTTTGATGGTTTCCTGTCTCACATTTAGGTTTTTCACCCATTTTGAGTTTATTTTTGTGTATGGTGTAAGAAACTGGTCTAGTTTCATTCTTCTGCATGTTGCTGTCCAGTTCTCCCAGCACCATTTGCTAAAGAGACTGTCTTTTTTCCATTGGATACTCTTTCCTGCTTTGTCAAAAATTAGTTGGCGATACATTTGTAGGTTCAATTCTGGGTTCTCTATTCTATTCCATTGGTCTATGTGTCTGTTTTTGTGCCAGTACCATACTGTCTTAATGATTACAGCTTTGTTGTAGAGGCTAAAGTCTGGGATTGTGATGCCTACAGCTTTGGTTTTCTTCAATATTACTTTAGCTATTCGGGGTCTTTTGTGGTTCCATAGAAATTTTAGGTTTGTTCTAGCTTCGAGAAGAATGCTGGTGCAATTTTGATTGGGATTGCATTGAATGTGTAGATTGCTTTGAGTAGTATTGACATTTTAACAATATTTATTCTTCCAATCCATGAGCATGGAATGTTTTTCCATTTCTTTGTGTCTTCTTCAATTTCCTTCATAAATTTTCCATTGTTTTCAGCATACAGATTTTTTACATATTTGGTTAGGTTTATTCCTAGGTATTTTATGGTTCCTTGGTGCAGTTGTAAATGGGATCAGTTTATTTCTCTTTCTGTTGCTTCATTATTGGTGTATAAAAATGCAACCGACTTCTGTACATTGATTTTGTACCCTGTGACTTTGCTGAATTGGTATATCAGTTCTAGTGGTCTTTTGGTGGAGTCTTTTGGGTTTTTCATGTAGAGTATCATGTCGTCTGCGAAAAGTGAAAGTTTGATTTCTTTGCCAATTTTGATGTCGTTTATTTCATTTGTTGTCTGACTGCTGAGTCTCGGACTTCCAACACTATGTTAAACAACAGTGGTGAAACTGGACATCCCTGTCGTGTTCCTGATCTCAGGGGGAAAGCTCTCAGTTTTTCCCCATTGAGGATGATATTAGCTGTGAGCTTTTCATATATGGGTTTTATGATATTTAAGTATGTTCCTTCTATCCTGACTTTCTTGAGGGTTTTTATTAAAAAAGGATGTTGTATTTTGTCAAATGTGTTTTCTTCATCTATTGACAGGATCATATGGTTCTTATTCTTTCTTGTATTAATGTGATGTATCACATTGATTGATTTGTGAATATTGCCCTGCAGCCCAGAAATGGATCCCACTTGATCATGGTGAATAATTCTTTTTATATGCTGTTGAATTTTATTTGCTAATATCTTGTTGAGAACTTTTACATCCATATTCATCAGGGATATTGGCCTATAGTTCTCCTTTTTTGTGGGGTCTCTGGTTTGGGAATCAAGGTAATGCTGGCTTCATATAATGAGTCTGGAAGTTTTCTTTCCATTTCTACTTTTTGGAACAGCTTGAGAAAGACAGGTATTAACTCTGCTTTAAATGTCTGGTAGAATTCCCCTGGGAAGCCATCTGACCCAGAACTCTTATTTGTTGGGAGATTTTTGATAACTGATTCCATTTCTTCACTAGTTATGGGTCTGTTCAAATTTTCTATTTCTTCCTGTTTGACTTTTGGTAGTGTGTGGGTGTCTGGGAATTTGTCCATTTCTTTCAGGTTGTCCAGTTTGTTGGCATATAACTTTTCATAGTATTCTCTGATAATTGCTTGTATTTCTGAGGGATTGGTTGTAATAAATCCATTTTCATTCATGATTTTATGTGTTTGGGTCCTCTCTTCTTTTTGAGAAGTCTGGCTAGGGGTTTATCAATTTTGTTTATTTTTTCAAAAAACCAACTCTTAGTTTCATTAATCTGTTCTATTGGGTTTGGGTTTTTTGGTTTTTTTGGTTTTTTTTGTATTTTATATTGTTTATTTCTGCTCTGATCTTTATTATTTATCTTCTTCTGCTGGCTTTGGGGTTTCTTTGTTGTTCTGCTTCTTAGTTCCTTTAGGTGTGCTATTAGATTTTGTATTTGGGATTTTTTGTTTGTTTCTTGAGATAGTCCTGGATAGGCCTGGATTGCAATATATTTTCCTCTTAGGACTGCCTTTGTTGCATCCCAAAGGGTTTGGACTGTTGTATTTTCATTTTCATTTGTTTCCATATATTTTTTAATTTCTTCTTTGTCTGGTTGACCCATTTGTTCTTTAGTAAGATGTTCTTTACCCTCCATGCACTGGGAGGTTTTTCCAAACTTTTTCCTTTGGTTGATTTCAGGTTTCATAGCATTGTGATCTGAAAGTGTGCATGGTATGATCTCAATTCTTTTATATTTATTGAGGGCTGTTTTGTGACCCAGTATGTAGGTGATCTATCTTGGAGAATGTTCCATGTGCACTCGAGAAGAATGTGTATTCTGCTGCTTTGAGATGCAAAGTTCTTAATATATCTATCAAGTCCATCTGGTCCAGTGTATCATTCAGGGCCATTGTTTCTTTATTTACTTTCTGTCTAGATGATCTGTCTATTGTTGTACATGGAGTATTAAATTTTCCTGCAATTACCACATTCTTACCAATAAGATTGCTTATGTTTGTGGTTGTTTTATATATTTTGGTGCTTCCAAATATGGTGTATAAACATTTATAATTGTTAGCTTTTCTTGATGGATAGACCCTGTAATTATGATATAATGTCCTTCTTCATCTCTTGTTTAAAATCTTTAGTTTAAAATCTAGTTTGTCTGATATAAGTATGGCTATTCCACCTTTCTTTTGACTTCCAGTAGCATGATAGTTGGTTCTCCATCCCCTCACTTTCAATCTGAAGGTGTCCTCAGGTCTAAAATGGGTCTCTTGTAGACAGCAAATAGATGGGTCTTGTTTTTTGTTTTTTGGTTTTTTTAATCTATTCTGATTCCCTCTGTCTTTTGATTAGAGCATTTAGTCCATTTACATTCAGTGTTATTATTGAAAGATATGGATTAAGAGTCATTGTGTTATCTGTAGGTTTTATGCTTGTAGTGATGTCCCTGGTCCTTTGTGATCTTTGCAACGTTCCATTCATAGAGTCCCCCTTAGGATCTCTTGTAGGGCTGATTTAGTGGTGATGAATTCCTTCAATTTTTGTTTGTCTGGGAAACCTTCATCCTTCCTTCTATTCTGAATGACAGGCTTGCTGGATAAAGGATTCTTGGCTGCATGTTTTTCCTATTCAGCACATTGAAAATTTCCTGCCTCTCCTGGCCTGTCAATTTTCAGTAGATAGGTCTGCTACTCCCCTTATGTGTCTACCCTTGTAGGTTAAGGTCTGTTTATCCCTAGCTACTTTCAGAATTCTCTCTTTCTCTTTGTATTTTGTCAGTTTCACTATGATATGTCATGTAGAAGATCAATTCAGTTATGTCTGAAGAGAGTTCTCTGTGCCTCCTGGATATCAATGTCTGTTTCCTTCCCCAAATTGGGGGAGTTCTCATCTATGATTTGTTCAAGTACACCTTCGTCCCTTTTCTCTCACTTCTTCTGGCACTCCCATGATATGGATATTGTTCCATTTCATTGAATCACTCAGTTCTCTAATTCTCTCCTGTGGTCCAGAATTTTTTATCCCTCTTTTTCTCAGCTTCATCTTTTTACATAATTTTATCTTCTATTACACTTAATCTCCCCTCTGCCTCTTCAGTCCTCACTGTCACCACCTCTAGTTTATTTTGCACCTCATTTGTAGCATTTTCAAATTCATCATGACTATTTTTTAGTTCCTCGATCTCTGCAGCAATAGATTTTTGCTGTCTTCTATGCTTTTTTCAAGCCCAGCGATTAATCTTATGACTATGTTCTAAATTCTTGTTCAATTGTATTGTTTATATCTGTTTTGATCAGTTCTTTAGCTGTCATTTCTTCCTGGAATTTCTTTTGAGGAGAATTCTTCCATTTCGTCATTTTGACTAGTTTTCTGTCCCTTATAAGTTTTAAAAGCTTGTTATGTGTCCTGCACCTGTGAGCACTACTTTATTAAAGACAGGTCATACACTGTCCAGGGCCTGGCCCTTCAGGGGGTGTTTTTTGGAAAGTGTTACTTGCCCTCTGTTGTTGTGACTTTGGTTACTTTATCACCCTACTCGTAGTGATGTTTTGGACCCTCCACCAGGTGTGCTTTGATTTGTTCATTGAAGTAGCCCTGGAAAGGAAAACAAATAAACAAAAACAGAACAAAAACAAGCAAACACACAAACAAACAAAAACACAGAAACACCAGCTACAAGTAAACAGCAGGGTGGAGGTGTTGTTGATGAAAGAGGTCTTATTCTATACAAAGAGAGAAGTGACAGGGGCAGGGGAAAAATAAAATAAAATAAAAATTGACCAGACAGAAACTATACGGCTTAATCCAGAGTGAGAGAAAGGAAAATAAAGAAGGAGGTGTAGAACATGTATCAAGAGAATGGATTAAGTATGTCTGCTTAAACAAACCAACAACCAAAGTAACCAGACTAGAGGAGGGAAGACATAAGAAGGAGAAAAGGAAAGAAGAATATATCTATATAATAAGAATTGTGCAAGAATTAAACTAGGCAATGCAACAGCGCTGGCCTGGAGGAAGGGTCCATCTGGTTCCACAGCATCTATCTCCAGTAGATACGCAGTTACCCATCGTGGAGGGGTGTGGTTTGGTGTAGGCGAATCCTGCCTCCACTGCCGTCCTGCTGTCCAATCCCTGAAGCCCTGCCTTGGTGGTGGTGGAGAGAAAAATGGCGATACCCCAATGTCTCCTACCCGGACTTGGTATCCCAAAGCACTCTGTTCGAGCCGTCCTCACTGTGCCAGGGGTGCAAACGAGGCAGTTTGTCCTGCTCCACCGACCTCCATGACTCCCTGGCTCCCAGCTGGGACTTAAACCCCAATGTCTTTAAGGTTCCCATTCCGTCCACCCCAGTTTTGGGGAAGTGCTGCTCCTTTGAGCGGATATATACTTCCCACAGCACTCTAGGGAGGGGATTGCTTTCTCCCACTGCGGACTGCACTCTGAACTAGTTACCAAGCCTGGGGCTGGCTCCCCTCCTCCCCAGGCGCATGAACAGGGCAGCCCATCCCATCCAGCGAAAGCCCTGCAGTTAGGGCTCTCTCTGTCCCGGTCCATGGTTTTCTCTTGTCCAGATATAGTCCTATGCTTCCCCAGCCTCTCTTTCTTTTCCCTTTGTCTCTCTGCAGGAGGAGATCCCTCTCCTCTGTTCATTTTATCTCTCCCAGTTCACAATCACGCACGTATGGCCCGGTAGGTTGTCCCGGTGGGTCCCTGGAAGCGTCTCTGTCACTTCACCACCCGGACTCTTGAAGTTCAAAGTCCTTTGGCCTCAACACTGCTTTTTTTGACAGACAAGGGAACTCCAGATCCCCCTACTTCTCCACCATGTTGGCCCCTTCCCTTAAATATCTTGATTTAAACTCTGAGTCATTCTGTGGTAACAAACCATGAATTGCAAATCTTCTACTAAACTGTTACTTATCAGACTGTCCATCAAAACATTACATGCTAAATGGACTCCCTCAGCATTATTCCCTTGTTTTACATTTGGCCCATCATTTGTAGAACTGGGGTGCATTCCACTCTCAGTTTCCATGGGGATCCCACATCACCAGAATCAAGCATCTCTAATGGCATGTCAGCACTTCTGTTGATGAAGTTACTGTAGAACTGGGCAAAAATGTTTGAGTCTCCATGCTAAGGGGAAGTGACACTTGAAAATAAATTGAAATCAGTTTGAGAACAGACAGAGAAACCAGGAAGTTCATGATGTAGAGAGTATAACATTTTGTGAGATATAATACAGTCTGTACATTGATTGAAGAAATGGAATTTCACATGTTCCCTAATGAAAAGTATTAGATGGATTTCTACCCAAGTGCACTTGTACAACTGTACTAATTTGTTCAGTAACAATAGGATTTACGAGTTTTCAAAGAGGTGAGCTCTTCTTCAGAGTACCTCGGGATCTAGACCAAAGATCAGGGTCTAATAGCTACGTGTGAATAATGCAGCAGAATCTGGTTATCCATGTCTGCTACCATAGGCGGCACCAAGGAGTGTTTGTTGTTGCAAAGTGAAAGAAGCCATCACAAAAGACCACGTATTGTGTGATACCATTTATATGAAATGTTCAGAGCAAGCAAATCTATAGAGATAAAAGGTAGATTCGTGGTTGTACTTGCTCAAAGGGCTGGGGGAAAATGGAGAGTGACTGCTCATGGGTATAAGATTTCCTTGGGGGATGAAATTGATTGTGGTTTTAGTTGTACTACTATGACCATACCCCAAACTGTTACACTGCATACTTTAAATGGATGAATTGTGTGGTATGTCAATTATATTTCAATAGCGCTGTTAAAAAACAAACAAACAAACAAACAAAAAAAAAAACTAGGCAGGTGAGGTAACTGCACAACACACAGCTTAACCACAGCAGTAGTGGCATTTGACAGAAGCAACTTCAGAGAGTATTGTGGAGGTGTTGTAGTCAGAAGACGCTTCAACCTTATTTCTGAATCCCTTTTAGGGATTAATCTAATGATCAGTGATACAGTGGTTTGGTTAAACAATTTCTGCTCATGTTTGGAGACTTCCATTTTTCGTTTTCTTACTGGGTGGGCCTGTGTTCCCACCAGGGTCATTGCCAGTTTGGTAAATGTGTGGCCGCGATGCAGTTCTGCTGCCCTAAGGACAGCCACGTGCACACCAGGAGATCTTGCTACAGTTTTCCATGTGTCTTAAGTCCCATTCAGCGTCATATGAATCGCTGCACTTACAAGAATTATGGTTCTTTTCAATATGCATTTTCATAAAATGGCAAAACTGACAAAATGGACTGTCAGGGCCTCTAGAATATCCTTCAGTTGGGCAAATAGTAGAATTTTGCTACCGTTCTAAAATCTTTCTTGTTGAGGGATTTCCTGTAGCCATCATGCAGGCTGTGGCTCTCCCCCAGTACTTAAGGCTGTTGGGGAGGTTCTCCCTGCAGGTACACAGAACACACAGGATACTGGTGTAAGTCAGCTTGCTCACTGACATCGGGACCAGCTTTCAGGCTGGTGCCACCAAAGGCATAGCCAGAGGCACCTGCTGTCCCTCAGCTATCCTGGAGGCCTCCATATCAGCCTGAGGAGGTGACAGCAGTATAGTGGTGACCCCCCTGTGGTGGTGAGAGCACCCGAGGCCAGAGCCGCTGTCCCTGCTGCTGTCAGCCGGTTAGCCTCCCCTTTCAGGTTGTCCCCTGGGGCTCCTTGGTGCTGCCTAGAGCACCAAGGAAAAGGGATGAGTTAATCCTCAGGACTCCGGCAGTCAGTTAATTATTCAAAAACATTTTATTGATTGCCTTCTTTTCCATTCACAACCCCCCAGCTGAGGGCATTGTCCTAGTTCCCTGGAAGAGGTTAAAGTGCATGAAGATGGAGAAGCCTATAAATTAACAAAGAGAAAATAACCCTATGACTCTACAGAAAATAAGTCTTTGGTTGGTATGTGCAGTGAAGGAATTGCGTGTTTGGAGAGCCGGGTAAGAGCCCCTTGAGGTGGGCTTGTATCGTGCCTGGGCACCCACATGAGCAAGAACATAGACTAGAAAAGCACAGGATTGGATAGGTGGTCTAATCCAGCTACAGTGTCAGATGCCTCGGGTGGAGCACTCTTGGGAGAGTGGCTGGGAAGGGCAGGGTAGAGCCAAGGTTCAGAGGATTTTAAATGCCAGGAGCACTTATAAGAGACATAGGTCTGCTCCTCGTAGTGTTATTGAACACCTACTAAGGGCTGGGCACTGCTAGGTGCTCAGCTTCATGATAGCCCTGTGAAAGGTGGACGTAGGTATTGTCATTTTACAGATGAAGAAACTGAGTCGGACCAGGTACTCTGCCCAAGGTCACAGAGTTAGTAAACGCTGAATTGAATCATCCTGCGTTCCAGCTGCTATGCTAGGCTTGCCTTTTCTCTGGAGAGACAAGACTTTTTTATTTTTTAATTTTTTTTAATGTTTATTTTATTTTTGAGAGAGAGAGATAGAGACAGAGCTCAAGCAAGGGAGGGCAGAGAGAGAGGGAGACACAGAATCCAAAGCAGGCTCCAGGCTCTGAACTGTCAGCACAGAGCCCGACGTGGGGGCTTGAACTCACGAACCATGAGATCATGACCTGAGCCAAAGTTGGTGCTTAACCCGCTGAGCCACCTAGGCACCCCTGGAGACACAAAAGTCTTGCATGAAACAGGACGGCAGTGTGGCATTAACTGTTAGGTTGAATCATATGGAAATGCCATTTGTGTAGGTCAAAATGGTCAATACTAGCAATTTCATATGGTTCCATCTAGCATTTGGGGCTCAGAAGAGTGAGAAAGAAATCTCTTCAGCAGGAATGGCCAGCAGAGGTTTCATGGAGGAGTTGGGAACCAAACAAGGCCTTGGTTTAGACTCTGGATGGGTAGAAATGAGAGAGAAACATGGGAGAGGTGGAAGTATGGAGGCCAGCCTAACAGGCTGGCAAGTGACTTGGGGACATCTATCAGTGGATACTCAAAGTGGGCTTTGGTATCCCAGAGGTGATGTGATCCGTGCTTTGGGCCCTAAGGAGACAAATTTAGATTTGACTCATGGCTTTGTGGGTGAGCTTGGATGTTAGTGCTGCTAATCTTGTCCCTGTGCACATTCTCTCTGTAGGAAACAGGTGAGCAGATTGCTATCAAGCAGTGCCGGCAGGAGCTCAGCCCCCGGAATCGAGAGCGGTGGTGCCTAGAGATCCAGATCATGAGAAGGTGAGGGCCTAGTGCACCAAGCCAAGGTAGGGCCATCATTGTAGGGGGACCAAGAGACTGCAGGAGCTGAGGAGCCCTGGGACATTGAAGTGACATCTGGAGAGAGCCCTCTGGAGCAACAGCCGCACCTGCTGCCTCTGGAAAAGAGTCATAAGTCTCAGTCCCTCAGGATAACATGACTTCTAGAGGAGTGGCTGCTAAGTGCTTTTAGTCAGTTGTTTCTTCTTTATTTTTTTTTTTAATATTCAGGTTTTTTTTTTTAATTTTTTTTTTTTTTTAACGTTTATTTATTTTTGAGACAGAGAGAGACAGAGCATGAACGGGGGAGGGTCAGAGAGAGGGAGACACAGAATCTGAAACAGGCTCCAGGCTCTGAGCTGTCAGCACAGAGGCTGACGCGGGGCTCGAACTCACGGACCGCGAGATCATGACCTGAGCCGAAGTCGGCCGCCTAACCGACTGAGCCACCCAGGTGCCCCAATATTCAGTTTTGAGAGAGCCCAAGCAGGGGAGGGGCAGAGAGAGAGGGAGGGACGGAGGGAGGGAGACAGACAGAGAATGAGAAGCACACTCCAGGTTCTGAGCTGTCAGTGAAGAGCCTGATGTGGGGCTCGAACTCACAAACTGCAAGATCATGACCTGAGCTGAGTTGGACGCTTATCTGATTGAGCCACCCAGGCGCCCCTGGTCAGTTTTATTTGTTATATTAAATAATTTAAAATAGCAGTTACAGTGAATTTTCCTTTGTCAGCAAAGATGCTTTTTCCCCCTTATATTTCCAATTCCAAGATGGTGTGTGACTCTCCACCATTGTAAAACAATCACCAATACTTCTTCCTCTAGTGTGGAGACAGGGGCTGTCTGTCAGTCCCAGGATGGTTGCTGTCCTCCCAGGTAGTGAGGGGTTTAGGTAAGCGTTGACGTATACTCGCAACCCAGTCATTTTGCAAGACCTCAAATAGGTGCTCCCTCCATGAACCTCTTAAAAAGGGGAGGCATCACCTTGTTTACACACACACACACACACACACACACACGCACACCCCATCCCCACTGGAATGGCATGAGATTGGAAGTCCCTCTACCTTCTCTGCTTTTAGAAGCAGTTTTGAAGTACAGTGAGGACTTGATATGAGGCACTCTAAAGAAAATTCAGTTGCACATGTTGCACTCACAGTCCTTGCGCTCGTGGTGCTGAAAGTAGAGCTGGGTAGATGCTAACTGACCGGGCACCAAAGTAAATAGCCAGTTCCTGACCTCTGTCCTCCTGCTAATTCCTGAGGGCCCTGAGCCAGTCCAGGCCTTTGTTGTAAAGCTTTGCTGATACATGGACAGAGCAGGAAATGGGTTTGAGCCTGAAGTTTGGGTGTCTCCCTCACTGGTTTCTCCTTCCTAGGCTGAACCACCCCAATGTGGTAGCTGCCCGGGATGTCCCTGAGGGGATGCAGAACTTGGCTCCCAATGACTTGCCTCTGCTGGCCATGGAGTACTGCCAAGGAGGAGATCTCCGAAAGGTGAGACTTCAGGGTGGCGGGACACAGCCTGTCTGGGCAGGGAGTGGTGGAGAGGCCTTTCACCCCTTTTATCACCAGGAAGCTCAGGCAGCCACGGTGACTCTGGCTTGCTTTCCCTTCTCAGATCCCCCTCATCCATGCTCAGGGTGGGGTGACAAGCGTGTGATGTGAATCAAGAGACTGAATCAGAAGCTCTTACGAGAAAGGCAGGGAAGGGCTTGCTGTATGTCCTGCACAGTGATTACTAAAATGACAAGGAAAAGATCACCAGGTTTTGGGGATGGGGAAGGACTGGACAAGTTCCAAAACAAACTTTTCTTCCCTAGGCATGTCAGAGCCACTGCAGTCCTTTAGTGTCAGTGTCACCGCTGTCCTTATTAGGAGGGATTTTCTCCTACTGATGTGGTGGCACTGCACACGGGGTCACAGAGTAGAACAGGAAGGGGCTGGCTTAGTAATCAGGGGACTGGGATGAAACCCCAGAGCCACCACTGACTCATCTTCTGGGCATTTGTCCCTCTAGCACATTAACTTCTCTTTGCTAGGACGTACACTTCAGGGTGCCTGACGGCAGCCCCTTGTCTCAGGTACGGTCGTGTCTGCCCACCGCCCCAGCATTGTCTGAAACACCGCCTGCTTTTATATGTTGCCTTGTTTGATTTTCAACAACCCTGTGATGTTGGTAAAACTATGATTCCCATGTGAAGGATGGATGTCATGGCCCAGAATGTTGAGGCCGATGACCAGGCCTCACATGGCTGCAGTGGCAGAGCTGCTTTGGTCACAGTCTGTGGGAGCCCCACTGTGGGCCACCTATCCATCTGTGAAACCAAATGATGCTACATAGTGTGAGGAAAAATAAAAGCTCTGGACAACAGAGTTGTTTTTGTGCTAAAAAAGAGATCGCTCTGTTAGTGTACTTTTCCCCTAACTTTTCACTCTAGAAGAAGGGCCATTATATTGTAACAGGTTGCGGGGGAGGGGGGGTTAGGCAGGATACCCAGACATTTCTTCTATCTTGACATGGCAGTTTCCTGGACCCAGCATCATGGGCTGTTCTCATTACTTTTCTGACCCCTTCCGCCTTCTTTTTGTGAAGGAAACTTTCCATGAGTGTTGATCTGCCCAAGTGGCTTTCTCCTGCCATGGGAGGTGGGCAGATCCTGGGAGTGTGAGAGCAGGATGTGAACAGTCATTGGCATGACCTACAAGCAGGGAACTGATAACGGATGAGAAATGGGGAATTTGACAATGCTTCGATTTTCCTCTTTATTTTCGTAACCTTTGACAATCATCCGATTACTAAATGAGTTATTTAAAATAGGGATAGAGTCATGTTGTTACAGTTGAGTAGATGGTCCTTAGAAGGCAGGGGGAGGGGGGTTGGTGAGATGTGACCAGATTATGGAGGGCTCTGAAGCCCAGCAGAGAACTTGAGACTTGATCGTGTAGGCAGCAAAGAGCCAGTTAGCCATGGAAGAAGATGACGCACTTCAGTGTAAATGACCTGGCATGGGGCACGAGATGATCTGTGGGAGGCAGGAAGCCCTTGCACTCTGAGGGGCCTTTGTCCATGCTGCTCCCTCCTAGGGGGATGCGCAGGGAGGGCGCTGCTGCCCAAAGGGCCTGGGATCTCTGTTCTCTCTGTTCTCCAAATGAGGTAGCCTATCTTTCCCTCTTCTCAAGAGTTCAAAACCTACTGCCCTGGGCACAGAAAGGCAAGCTTGGCCAGCACATGAGCAAATGTGGAAGCAGGAACTGATTAGAAGACTGAAGTGTGTATGCCCAGCTCAGGCAACAGACTTTTGGATATTCTTGGATATAAATGCTAGTTAATAACTTTGATCCTCGAGTGGGAAGTTATTTTCTCTGCTGTCTTCAATCGAGGCCAGCTGCCAGCAGCATATTGAGCCAGGGCCAGGAGGGCAGAGAGGACAAGTGTTTGGGCTTGGGCCTCAGATAGACATGGCTTTATATTCTAGCACTGCCCTGGAATGGCTTTGTGAACAGACAGATCACTGAACCCCTCCAGTCTCAGGCTCCTCACCTGTGAGATACTCACCTCAGTGGCAGTGGGAGGATGAAATGAGACCATGTAGGTAAAGCTTTACTGAGCTAATCTGTGCAGAGGTTAGCCAGGTCCTGGGCATGTCATAAGTGCTCATTAAATATTCCCCACCACCACCATCATCCCGCTGGCAAGGCCACGTTGGAGGAAATGGTCAGAGGGTGGTTTTCAGTGAGTGCCTTCACCCTGTCCTCTGTGGGACTCTGGGGAGTAGTGGTCCCATTGTCACCGAGTGTGGCCTCTGGCCTGCCTCCCTCAGAACTGCAGCTCAGGTGAGAAAAATCTCTCATCTTAGAATGACTCAGACACCTCACCGATGAGTACGGGAGTACTTCTGGGAGTTGCACTGCTGCTTCCTCCTTCCTCCACCTGCTGCCCAGGCTGTCTTGACAGCCTTAGGTCCTCAAAGCCCAGGGCTGGGGTTAGCACTCGCATGACTTCAGCTGGGAAGACACACTGTGGACTTGGTGGTGGTAGGGGACTGCTTACTCTGATGCTTCTTTTCAACTTTTTGACAGTACCTGAACCAGTTTGAGAACTGCTGTGGCCTGCGGGAAGGAGCCATCCTCACCTTGCTGAGTGACATTGGTAAATCCCAGCCCTGGAAGTCAGGTCATGGTCTCCACGGAGGGTGTGTGGTGCCCCTGTGAGTTCTTGCGGAGCACAGAGGGGAGATATTTTGGTCCTCTGTTCTTTACAGAGGGTGGGGTTGTCACCAAGGGGCTAGTCAGGCAGGCGCTGAACTCAAATAGATTTCCCTTCCTTCCGGACTAAGTCATGAAGTGAATGATGATGTATATAGAATAACAGATTTCCTTTCTCATTGAAAAGCTCCACTCCCTGCTTTCCTGGAAAGGCCAGCAATAGAATAGGTTGTCATTTGAATGAATTTCATCCCTTGGCAACTAATTTTTCCACTTGCACATTGACAGCATAGGAAAAACTGCTCTTGTTCAATCCTTTGGTATTGTTAGTGTCCTCAGATGAGGGTGTCTGCTACACTCTGAGGGAGTGTAGAGTGTAGATCAGGGAGAAGAGTGACCTCAGACCACAGAGGTCAGATACTGTCTCCTGGACCCTGGTGCCCGCTCTAGGTCAGCACATGGTTCCAGCCTATGGAAACAGACATCAGGGATGCCTGGGTGGCTCAGTTGGTTAAGTGTCTGACTCTTGCTTTCGGCTCAGGTCATGATCTCGCGGTTTGTGAATTCAAGCCCCACATCAGGCTCTGCACTGATGCGTGGAGGCTGCTTGGGATTCTCTCTCCCTTTCTCTCTGCCCCTCCTCTGCTCTCTCTCTCTCTCTCTCAAAATAAACATTAAAAAAGAAAGGAAAGAAAGAAAGAGAGGGAGAGAAAGAAAGAAAGAAAGAAAGAAAGAAAGAAAGAAAGAAAGGCAGGCCAGGCCCTAAGCCTCCTTTTTTTCTTTCTTTATTTTTTTAATTTCCAAGATTGTTGGTACAGATTGATAATTTATAAAGTTTAGAGTTATCCAGAGTTTGTCACTGAGTGACTAGTTGCCCCTAGATATGGGCATTGATACCACTTTTCAACCCTCTCCATCTCAGCCTCTCTGAAGCTACATGCTTTTATCTTTTCGTTTACTCAAACTTTTTTTTTTTTTTTTTTTAGAAAAATATCAAATATATAGAAAAGTTGAAAGAGTAGTACGGTGAAACCCACATACCTTTTAGCTGGATTCACCTGTTGCTACGATTTTGCCACATCTGTAAAGCTGTGTTTTCTAACTCTTTCCCTGGAAGGGTAGGTGAGCCTCTAGTCTCTGAAACACTCTGCCTTCCTAGTGTGGGTCCACCTCTCCCTTACCCTCTGTCACTCTTCATAGAGGGTGGGCAAGAAGGGAATGAAGGCGGGGAGAGTCCAGCAATGACATAAAGTTAGGATCCAAACAGTCTGACATAGAAAATTCCATCTCCCTCTGAATCCTGTGTTTGTCCCTTGGATGGAGTTCACAGTGG
The DNA here is from genome assembly GCF_024362965.1 of Panthera pardus. NCBI lineage: Eukaryota > Metazoa > Chordata > Mammalia > Carnivora > Felidae > Panthera > Panthera pardus. The sequence continues at coordinate 40,767,845 of NW_026526688.1, read as the reverse complement.
GGACAAGTTGACATTGCACCAGTTTTATCTGACTTGAGTGGGCATCCACCACTAGCCAGACTGATTCCTTCATGAGTTGGCCTGTGTGAGTCTACTGGAAGGGCCCTCTCTGTCTATCTAGAGGGCCTAGTCTATCAGTTGAGAATCCCACCTGTTTTCTTGACATTTTGCTTAGACAACACTTGATTGTCTTGTTACCCCAGTGGCCAAATTACTAATTTATTCTGTTGAGTTGGGCTAAAGGCTGGTTAGTAGTTTGAGGAATATTCTTTTGCTCTTAATGGGAAACTTATTTTATTTCTCTCTGGTTAGAGCTTTAAGTCATTTTTTAGAATTAATTTATTTCTTTTAGAGGGAGAGAGAGCACATGAGCAGGGGAGAGGGACAGAGGGAGAGAGAGAGAATCTTAAGCAGGCTCCATGCTTCGTGTGGAGCTCGACACAGGGCTTGATCCCACAACCCTGGGATAGTGACCTGAGCCGAAAAAAGAGACCAGTGCTTAACCACTGAACCACCCAAGTGCCCCAAGCTTTAAGTCATTTTTTTTTAAGTGTTATCCTCTCAAATATTTTTCTTTCACTGATTATATTAGCAAATAGTTATGAAGAAAGTCTTTAATTTCTTGGCTAGAGTACACAGAACTTTCTACTTCCTCCTAAAGCTTTTACTTCCTTAAGTGATTCTGTAGTGATGTTAATAAAGCATCTACTGATTGCATATTCTTTGGTCTGGGCACATTTTGTATGCCGTTACCATTGGCTTGTGTGATAGCTTTCATATTATCTATTGAAGTTGTGGGTGTGTGTTTAAGTTATATATAAGTCAGAATAATGAAGATTGGTAAACTCCCGAGTGTGCATGCAATTCAGCCCTCCTATAGGCAGATGTATATTAAAATTCTTTAGGTCACTGGTTCCCTATCTTTCCTCTCTGTGACCCAAAATTGGAAATAATGAGGCTATGAAGTACTAATACTCTAGGATGAAATTCTTGAAAGCAGAGATTTTAGTCATTGCTGTGTCTCCAGCATCTAGAATAGTGGTATCCTATATAGTAGCCTCTCTGTAAATATTTGTCAAGTGAATGAAATAAATCGGAAAGGAAATTAAAATAACTAAGGACATATTTATTTATTTAATTTATTTTTTTATGTATAATTTTGTTTTTTTTTCAATATATGAAGTTTATTGTCAAATTGGTTACACCCAGTGCTCCTCCCAAAAGGCGCCCTCCTCAATACCCATCACCCACCCTCCCCTCCTTCCCACCCCCCATCAACCCTCAGTTCTCAGTTTTTAAGAGTAAGGACCTATTTAAAAAACAAAACAAAAGATGATGTCCACATTTTATTAACAGTCCCAGGTGAAATACCTGCCTTTACACTTATTGGCATTGTGACCTTAGTCATGTTACCTAATTTTTAAGAACATCTGTTTTATTAGCTGTAAAATGAGACTCACTCACCTCATTAGAATGGTTATGAAGACAAAATGAGATGATATACAAGAAGCTGCCAGCACAGTGTTTTCTGCTCCTCGCGTAATGTACGGTCAGCAAATATTCATTTCCTTCTCATTTCCTTCCCCCTCTGGATTTGGATTAATAGCATCCCTTTTGAAAAACCTCAGTCACCCTTATTTGGGATCCGGTGAGCCGGGCAGAGGGTTGCCTTGTGAGACTTCCCTTCCTGGACATGGTTCATCTTCAGACCTATTCCTGTGTCCGTCACCTTTTGGAGCAATCCCATCCCCTGATGTTGTGGTTGTGTTGTGGTTGTGGTTGTTGATAAGCTTGTATTTTACTTTCATTTCTGTTTCTGATTTGTGTACAAGATTCATCAAGTTTATTTCTTTTGCAAGGATCTCGTCACTGAGCCAGAGTTCAGAGGCATCTCCCGGAGCTCATATAACATAACTCTTTTGTATTCTGAAACATTTCCTGAGCATATTTTGTTCCAATTTGTTCCAAGTGCTGGCCCCGTGTTCCCTTTGTTGGAGTTGCCACTGCTGTTCTCTGCCAGGTTGACTTCAGATAAGTGGTAGAGCCACACCCTTGACCACTGGGTCCAGAATTCATGGCCTTCTTTTCTGGATTAAACCTGTTTTAACCAAACTTCTTCTGAGCCACAAACCTTACAGAGATGCCCACTCAGAGCTGTATCATGGTAATAGATAGACATAGAAAGGATTTTTCCAGTGAACTTTAAGTTGGCCCAGAAGATACTGCAGAATACATAGGAGAAAATGAGCAGTTTCCTGGTGAGCACAAAGGCCAGACAGACCTATTAGACAGTTTCTCCTATGCTGGTAAGTGATCTGGGGACAGGTGCAGAGGCAGCTGGAAATGATCTGGATTTCCGCATAATGTAACCCTAAAATAGCTCAAGGAAGTTATATCTAAGTGGAGTCTATTTAAACACTCTTGCTCATTAGCCTTTGGAAAACATTGGAGTGTATTTCCTTCTGCCAGCAGAGGCGCAAACTGCTGAGCGCTCAAGGTTGAGGGAAAGACTGACACTTTCTGGACGCCCGTGTCTCCACTGTCAGGCGGGGACCTGCCTGTGCCCTGGCCAGTTGGGTGGGCCAGTTGTGTGATCACCATGGGCTCATCAGATCTTAAGTCTGAGTAGATCTTCCTTGATTTTCCAGATGGCCAGTTTACTGTGGGGACTGACCATCTTGTCCTCTGAACCTTCAGGAACCCCACTCCCCATTTTCATCTGTGCTTCATTCTCTGAGTCACCATCTCTGTCCCTGTTTGAGCTGCTCCTTATAGGCATCAGTACCTCAACACTAAAAAGCAGAGAGGATTTCAAAGAGAATACAGGGCTTTAGGGAAGAGAACTTATCCTAGGAATCAAAATTTATTTAGTGTTTCTCTGATTGTGTGGATTTATAACACAAGGGGACTACTCGATGTCAGAAATTGAGACCATTTGTATATAAAGTATGTTGGGAAGCATAAATGAACATAATAATAATAGAAGAGAAGACAACTGGCTTTTAGTCCTGGCTTCTCCATTTTCCCAGAGCTGTTACCTCAGGCAAGTACCTTATGGTCCATTTATCTTTTCATTTCTTCTCTGTGGAAAACTGGGTAACTTTCTGGGCTTACGTTTTCTCAAACTTAAAATCAAGGGTTTGGGCTTGGTGATCTCTAAGTTCCCTTCTAACTAAATATTCTATTTTCATTATTCAGAGGGTAGGTTTTCAGAATGGGCATCCCAGAATGTCTTTGACATTCCATCCCAGCCTGACTGCATGGCCCGGTTTCTCTCACTTCTCCCCTAGTGCATTTCCTTTCCCCAGAGCTTTGTCTTGATGCTTTCTGTTCATTCCTGCTCCATCCCCTCTGTCTCTCTCTGCACCTGAACTGATTGCCTACTGCTTTTTAATATTCTGTTTGCCAGGCTGTTCTCGTGACATCTTTATCAACCATATTCTCTCCAAAGTCTGTGTATCCAACCCTGAGCCTTATCCTCAGCTCCATACCCATGTCTATGTACTTCTCCACAAATCATTACCAAATGGAAATCCTAGACTTCTTGCCTAAGCCAGATCCCTTCCTGGCATCCCTTTCCTGTGTCACCACCCATCTTCCCATCAGTAACCTAGCCATGAGTGCCAATTCTGAATCTCGTCTCTTAGAACCTGCCCTCTTCCTGTTCCATACCCTCCCATTTAAAGGCTCCAGAGCCTTTCAGCCCTCCTTCATGCCACATATCCTGTTTTCCCTCTCTGTTCCCACTGCCCACACTAATTCAGTGTTACAGCAAATCACTGCAATGATACCTCACCTGACCTCCTTAGCCCCATCTTACTCGTCCATCTTTCATGCTTTTGAAAGGACACTTTCATCATAATCCTTCAAGGCTAAACCTCTTTGCTTCACATTTCTCTCAATCCGCTGTCACCAGCTTAGCAGATATGTGGCTCTCAAAACCCCCTTTTCAACCCTCCTGCTAGCCTTTGCACGTGGCGCTGCCGAAAGGGGGGCATTCTAAAGAACGCTGCTCCTGCACCTGCCCAATGACCCGAAGCCTTCCTGTCTTTCGGGACACAGCTTTAGACCCACCCTGACCCGTCACTCACAGTGGCTCTCCTCATGGCATTCCTCTCCCCTGTTGCCTCCTGTGCTCACTTGGTACTTGGTGTCTCTGCTGTTGTTATTGGATCTCTGCCTGTGGCTGACCTTGAGGACTGACTTCTGGCTTTGGGGGCTGCTGACCAGACTCTGCAGTGAGTGAAGAAAATGCCTTGATTCGGTGTTAGATTTCCCACAATACCTAGGAAGCACAAGACACTTCATTAGCACTTGTCGAACAAATGAGAACGATTGTGCACTTTTCTCTCAGCAGTTGGTGTGACTGCCTCGCTACCTTCCTGGGGGGCTATTTTAGCTGAGAAACCTTCAGCCAGATTAAATCTTTTTCCACATGTTCACACTTGGCTTTCTAATCTGTTTTGTTTGGAAAGTCCAGTGACACCAGAGTGACTGGCACATAGTAGTGTTAATTGTTAAAAAAAGAAATCTCAACTGAGTAAATTTTAAGGATCTTACTGGCTTTATTCAACAATTCATGAATTGGGCAGCGCCCCATCTAGCAAACAGAAAGGCGCTCTGAGGAGCTGCACAAAATGAAAGACTTTGATAGGCAGAAGGGGGCAGGACAAGGAAGTCACTAGCAAAGAGTGGATTGTTTCAGGTAAGGTCACCTTTCTTTGGAGGATGGCAGGGGCCCCATCAGGCAGATTACCTCATTAGTGCAGACCAGGTAATTCCAGGCTAAGATTACATTCCTGGCAGAGGCTGAGGCTACAGTTAGGTTAGACGCCCCCCTTAAATTTCAGTTTTGTGACATGGGCTTAGCACAAGTGACTGACTCCATTTTAGGCCTGTTGTCTCTTTTTTACAGTTCCTCCCTTTTGATCAGACTTTGAGCTTAACTGAGAGATGTGATCAAAATTTAAGGCATCAGTGTCACTCCCAGCTACTGCTCTGAAGTTCTAACAGTTTTTGCTGACGCTCTGTGATTATTCATAGGTCATGACTTCTTTTTGCTGAGTCTATGTGGAATGCACAGGTCATGGCTTCAGGTTCACATTTTTTTCAGTCAGTAATTCTCCTCATTCCTTTTTTGACATTCCAGTCTTAGGGCAATCACTTGATGATTAGTGGCTGTGAACATGCATTTACAACTTTTTGAGGAAATACAGCACGCTAGGGAGATTGCTATGATTTTTACACACAGGGTAATTCCCAACGTCTGGAGTGCGCTTCAAAACCATGGCCCCCAAGACCTAACCCAATCAAAATCAAATAAAGACAGACCGTGTTGAGTCACTTTCTTAAGTCAAGTGGCTTAGTTCAGTGATTTTATGTAGCTGAGTATCAACTTCCCTGAAGTGTTAATCCAGGCACAGTAAGTAGTGTTGGCCGTAGCACAGACACCTTGCTCAGCTTAAAGGTAATCAAGGACTGTCCTATTATCAGGAACAACTTTGCGCAGAGAGTCTAAGGATTTTTGTTGGGCAGCTATTGCTTTAAGAGTTAAGGAGAGTTTCTTGATAATAGCCTCATATGTACTCCTAGCCAGGAAAGCAAGGATCTGCCAAAGGGAGCTAATACTGAATCGTGAATACTTCCTGGTAATTCCCATTTGGATCCTTGGCACAGGACTGGAATGAAGGCCAGTAAAATTTAAGGGTCTGTATACCACATAGGTGGTTTTTATTCTGGTTACCTTTGCCTTGTGTCCCTTTCTTTGTGTAGAGCCTGAATGCAAGCTTCCCTGGGTACCCTGGGATTGTTAACCAGAGAATGGGAAATGGACCCCCAGGGTTAGAGAGTCTGATGCAATAGAGATGGAGTAGAGTTTGTTCAGAGAAACTGGGACATTGGAAATCAGAAGTTTGTGACAGAGTTACAGAATCACCGGCATTGTGGTACATCCAACAGTTGTTTGGAGGTTGGATTACCCCCTTAGCAATGGCCTGGGACATACAGATGATGGTGTTATCTTTCCAGGCCAATGCCAGAGTAAAGGACAGAAAAGGAGGAAGAAAGGATTTCATGTTTAAAGTATGAAGTCTTGCTCTAGTGACTTGGGTGGGAGTAGTCTACCTTGGTATTAGCTATTTCTCTTCCTGGTCAGAGAGCCTGGCTGCCATCTGGGAGAGGAAGACCTGGTGTAGTCTCTTCCAAGGAAACTGAAGGGCAGTCTTTGTCTTTATTGATTCCAAATTAGATGGGTGGAAGAAAATTAGAAATGTTAGTTTGGAGAATCATAGCCAAATATTTGAAGAAACTAGAAGAATTTAGGATCCAATCTAGTTTATGGGTATATAACAAAACCTCAAAGAAAATTAACAGGACTAGAATCTAATATCTACAAAAGTGTGAACAATTTTTCTCTCTACAGTTATCCCCATTTTTTAAATTAAAAATGATCACAGTGAAACTAATGTGTTTGCATTAAACTTGGCCTGATTACTTATGGCAGTGTAGCAAGAATAGTGATTAGCCATATAAGCTCCTTTTAAGACTGCTTTGTGGACCTCTTCATAAAGAATGAGATTGAACTCTTCAGTCTCTGAGGCCAGGAAGCCAAGCCAAGGATTTATCATCAGATTTTACCTGCAGTACCTATAATTTAGGTGAATTTTCTCTTCTCAAGTTTCCCCTAAATATCCTGGGGTTTCTGGGCCTGCCAGTAAGTGACCTTTCTTAGTCATCTGGTAAGACTGCTAGGAACCTTTTATAAGCAAGGTACCCAGTGATTTTTCCAAGCAGTTCCTTGAAGCTGTCTGGCCATATCTGAGTCTACACACATCTCTCTTAAATGTAACATTTCAGTCAAGGCCTCGATAATATAGCCCAAGTTTTTAACTGTGTCTTGTTACAAGGAGAACAGTGTCTTATTGGACTTATCAAATACCTAGCTGTATTACCATGAAAAGAATACTCAAGAGTTTCCGGATACTGGAGGGATCAGGTAAGGAGAAAAAGTAGATGTTTCATTCATACCTTTGTTACAAAGGTATGCTTTATAAAATTGCTGTAAGTCAGGCATAGCTTAGAAGGTTTCCTTAGGGGCTCCTGGGTGGCTCAATCTGTTAAGCATCTGACTTCAGCTCAGGTCATGATCTCATGGTCCATGGGTTTGAGCCCTGCGTCGGGCTCTGTGCTGACAGCTCAGAGCCTGGAGACTGCTTCAGATTCTGCGTCTCCCCCTTTCCCTGCCCCTCCCCTGCTCACACTCTGTCTCTCTCTCTCTCTCTCTCTCTCTCTCTCAAAAATAAATAAACATTTAAAATTTTTTAAAAAAATAAAAAGAAGGTTTCCTTAAATCTGGAAAGGAAAACAAAACATCGAGGAACCAGCAGTATTTCAAACCAAAAGGCATAATCCTCCTCCTCAGGTCATTCAATCCCATTTAATTAATGTTTGTTCTGCTTGAATCCAGTTCTCCGATTAATTCGGGAAATTTTTACTGAGGACAATTTTATGATCATAAAGTTATCAGAAACCTGTACTTGCCAAAGTTCTTTCCCAAGTACAAACCTATTCTCTTTGAAGTACTTCTGCAGAAACACTTCCATAAGAGCATCAGAGTAGGAGAATAGAATAGTAACTTTCTGCAAATGATGAAGACTTAAAAATGACGAGAGTTTATTTGATAAGGGAATTGAGTAATTTCTGTGATATACAACATTTTAGTATAATAACTGGAATTATTATTGATAACATTATTATAGGAAACATAGAGATCCAGGAATTTCATACAGTTTCTGGAACACTTACATACCTACAGAAATATAATATAAAGAAAGCTTAGTATTACGCCTCATATAACAATGCTTCCCATATAATTTAACATAGCAAATAAGCCCAATTAGTTTCACATACTCTTTTGTATAAAGAGAGAGAAGAAATCTTTTGAGATCTTCCAGGAGCCCTCTGCAAAATTCTAGTTAGTTCAGGGTCAGAAAGACTTTATTTAGATCAGTAGTCCAAGAAAGCTTTGCCATTTTAAAAGAGAGAAACCAAATTCAAATTTTGTACCATCTTATTTTTGATATTGATACTCCTTTTTTATTCAAATAATTTTTTTTTTTTTTTGAGAGAGAGAGGGAGAGAGAAAACCCTAAGCAGGTTCCACACCTAGCACACACGGGGTTCAATCCCACAATGATGAGATCATGACCTGAGCCTAAAGCAAGAGAGATGGACCTCAACTGACTGAGCCACCCAGACGCCCCTCAGATAAATTAATTTTAATATTAGCCAACTTGACCACACATAAAATTCCTTTCCCAATATTCCTTTTTTACAAACATTCTAGGTCTTTTTTACATTCATATTTTGTCCTGTGTTTTTCCCACTTTCCCATTCTGAAGTAGCCTCACTTAAGGACAAAATTTCTTTTCCCTTAACAAAAATGCCTCTCTGTTCCTCATAGCTTCTCTTACCAAAAACACACAGGCTCCTTTCCTTGTGTACAGAGATGTTTCTCTTATTATTTCCAGTAGCTTTTACTGCATATTATTTAGAATTTTTAACCCTTCAAACTAATTTCTAGTGAAAACTGAGATGTAAGCTGTTGTGAACTGCATGTTAAACCAGCATTCTTCATGTTGGCAAATGTATGAATGAATATATTTCATAATTTTTAGAAGCATACACTTTTGTTTAGACTACCCACAGAGACTTTATGAGACATTAGACAAAGACAGCCATCATCCGATTATTTTTCCTATTGATGATATAATATAGATAACATATATTCATATCATATTATCATATAGATAATACGAGTTTATTTGATTAGTAAACCCATGTAGAATAAATGTTGTATGTCTGCATTATATTTAATGCTGATAATGCTGAAGACATGTCTATTTTTTTTATTTTCTAGTAAGACTAAATTTATTCAATATCCTAGTAAAACTTTTGATTGTAAATCTCCAACAGTATAAAAAGTACAAAACACATTTGTAGATTTCTAATATATTAATACAAAGTGCATGACTACATACAGTACATCCTACAGGCAAAGAGGTGGAAGAGGAAAAAGAAGGCTGTGGTTGAGGTCTAGTAATAGATCAGAAGTATAGATGATCCATATTATAATATATTCTACCACCAATACTGTAGCCAAAATGTACAAAAAAAATTTTTTTGAAACAACAGGAGGAAGATGATAGTGGCTGATACTCTTGGAATTCACCGCAGAGGCTGTGGGAGAGCCAATCCAACCTACGGTGTATTCTGTGCATATGGTGGCTTGTTTTTCCCATAAGGAAGAAATATAAAATTTTAAATTTAGATTAAGAACTATAAAACTATAGGGTACCCATAAAAAGTGGCTCACTCCTTACTGTTACTTATACTGTCTAATTTTTAAAATCCAGTTTTAAAAATAAACACAATGTCATGTTATTATAAGGTAGGCAAATGATCCTCCCTAATTATGAAAAGTCTGAACCAGTGATAGGTTATTCCTGAACGTTTAGAAAAGAGGCAATGAGTGTACTTTGGTTTGGGTTCAAGTAAAAAGCCTTCTTTTTTTTTTTTTTTTTTTTTTTTTTTTTTTAAGTAAAAAGCCTTCAAATGAAGATTTTAGAATTGAAGAGCTTCATGTTCAGGATGCATCATCTAACATTTCAATGTTAACAAAGCCTGTTAACAAAGAAGTCAAACCTAAACCAGCCCACTCAGCATTAACACACACCTCTCTTTTCTTTTAGTATAATTTTACTTCAATATAGAGTGGGGGAAAAAAAAAAACACACCCAAGCCCTAATAGGGTAAAACCAATCAAACAACCACTCTACACAGACAATACCTTTGCAAAGGTCAACTGAAGTAATCCAGAGCTAAAACTGAATTGTGCAGATTTTCAATGAAGTCACCAGTCATGTAACACAAACAAAAGTCAATTATTTACACACTAGGCAGACCGTCTAAGAAATGTGCCCAGGGGCGCCTGGGTGGCTCAGTCGGTTAAGCGGCCGACTTCGGCTCAGGTCACGATCTCGCGGTCCGTGAGTTTGAGCCCCGCGTCGGGCTCTGGGCTGATGGCTCAGAGCCTGGAGCCTGCTTCCGATTCTGTGTCTCCCTCTCTCTCTGCCCCTCCCCCGTTCATGCTCTGTCTCTCTCTGTCTCAAAAATAAATAAAACGTTAAAAAAAAAAAATTAAAAAGAAAAAAAAAAAAAAAAAGAAATGTGCCCAAAGAAACATTAACCTTTGTTTTTGTGTGTATGCCATTCTGAAGACTTGCACAATTTTTTAGGTAATTTAACATTTTTAATAGACTGTGATCTCTACCATGCGGTAATGCTTTGGTACTCTTCATTTAGGATTGCTCATCCTAAAACTTTACATTTCCCCAGAGGAGCTTTGATTCTGTTTTAGCAGTTTCAATATAGATTAAAATCTTTATCAAAAATCAGTATGGAGGGAGGTGACAGAGGATGCAACATACACACTCAAGTTACCTCTCTGTATGTTTAGAAATTACTCCTTCAAGGTATTTGCACCAGAGAACTTAGTCTGTCCTGCTTAATATTCAGTAGTACAGGTTTGAATCATCAGAACCTTGGCAAGACCTTAAATTATTAACAACTACCTCTTGGGGCAAGTCCATGTTACTGAGTTATGACAAATTTATTATCATGAAGGAAAACAAGGACAGCCAACCATCTTAAAAATGCCCCAACCACTGCTTCTTAATATAGAAAGAGTAAAAACTACATACGTTTATCATACAACAAATCCCATCTCTGTCCCCTGAAATTCCCCTAGTTTCCTTCATTAGAAGGGGATTAAAAAAAAAAGTCTTAAAGAGCACTTTACAGCAGCATCCAGCTTTCTTATGAAATACTCAACATCTTAAATATTATGTATACTTTTTTTCTTTTAGTAAGCTGGACACTGGCTTCAGACTTTGTGGAATTGGAGGAGAAATAACAACCCATTCAAAGCTATTCTAGAAAGTGTCTTTTGGCAGAATAGCAGGTATCCAAAGTTAAAAATAGGAGGGTTTTGTTGCTTTGTTTTCTTTCCAAAATTTAAATCGTTTTTTTTTTGTTGTTGTTGTTGTTCCCTTTCTACCTAAACCTCAGTCACCACTCCTGAGTGGAGATGGGCAGACGCGCTGGCCCCCGCTCCTCCGGCTTCTCAGCAGCTGCTTTCTTATTGTTGCAGCAAGGCTTAGGTGTGTGACAATGAGGACTTCTCCAAAATGGCCTTTATAGATAATCCCACAACATATTTTCTGTCTTTTCCAGTATGTAAGGTCTAAAAAGGAAAAAATGGGCGTTCTGTTGGAGCCAGGAGCCATCTCTGTATCTGAGCCATCATCTGACTGGTTACCATAACAAGGAGACTGAGCTGGGGAGGCACTTGAGGTGGTACTGTGAGCATCAGAATCGTTTAAATTCCTTCTGTAGTTTACTGATCTGGTTGCTTTTTATCCTGTTTCCAGATAGAGTTTTCACTGTCTTTGGTTTCAGTGTTGTCTTCAGACTGGGTCCTGTCCTTGCATCTGCTACATGATTCCAGTTTTTTGTTTGTTTGTTTGTTTGTTTGTTTGTTTATACTGCTGGCAGTTTCTTCCATCTTTTCACAAGCAGGACACAGGCATTCCAGATGTCTCCTCAGTGAGTCTCATGCAACCCAGGACAGCTCTGGAAGTCTTTTTGTTTTTTTTGTTTTTTTTGTTTTTAATTTTTTTTTTTTAACATTTTATTTATTTTTGAGACAGAGAGAGACAGAGCATGAACGGGGGAGGGGCAGAGAGAGAGGGAGACACAGAATCGGAAGCAGGCTCCAGGCTCTGAGCCATCAGCCCAGAGCCCGACGCGGGGCTCCAACTCATGGACCTCGAGATCGTGACCTGAGCTGAAGTCGGCCGCTTAACCGACTGAGCCACCCAGGCGCCCCTGAAAGTCTTTTTCATAGCATTTACTGTCAGTGAATCAAGAACTGGAGGACTTAGCTCTGCAAATACAGCAGCCCTCTATACTTGGTTACATCCTTGGGTTGTGAAAACCAAATATCTTTTCTTCTGGGCAACAGTCTTCCAAAATCAGCGGATCTACGCACAATAACGTTCCCGAGGTCTGGAGTGCATGCCAAGCTAGCCTCCCCCAGCTTCCAATTGCTCCCTCCTCCTCAACTGCCTTGTCTAGGACATGTCTATTTTTTTATGTTTATTTTTGAGAGAGAGAGAGAGAGACAGACAGACAGACAGACAGCATGTGAGCAGGGAAGGGACAGAGAGAGAGAGAGAGGGAGACACAGAGTCCCCGGGCTCTGAGCTGTCCGCCCAGAGCCCAACACGGGACTCGAATTCACAAACCGTGAGATCATGACCTGAGCTGAAGTCTGATGCTTAAATGACTGAGCCACCGAGGCACCCTAAAACATGTCTATTTTAATTAAACCAACAAATTTAAATTAACTTTAATACCAAATATTTTCCCAGATCATGTGAACTTGAAGACCATTTGGGTTAGTTCCTATCATATTTCTGAGTGTTAGGAATACTTAATTCATATAAATGCTTGTTTGTTTTTAAGCCAATTAAATACAAACACATTAATTTTGTCAATACCATTCAGAGGAAGAAAATACCACACATCTATAATGCATTTATGTAAAGATACATGTAAACATGCAGACATGTGCAAAGAGAGACCTTATAGCTTTCATTGAAAATTTTAGCAATAAAGGAGCACCTGGGTAGCTTAGTCAGTTAAGCTTCCAACTTCGGCTCAGGTCATGATCTCATGGTTCATGAGGTTGAGCTCCACATCGGGCTCTGCACTGACAGTGCAAAACCTGCTTGATATTCTCTCTCTCTCTCTCTCTCTCTCTCTCTCTCTCTCTTTCTCTCTTTGTCTCTCCTTCCCTCCTTCCCTCCCTCTGTCTCTGTCCCTCCCCCACTCATGCTTTTTCTCTAAATAAATAAATAAACTTAAAAAAAAAAAATTAGGGTATGATAATGCAAAACTTACTAGTTTGTAAAAGCATTTGGATCCAAATCAAGTTTCTGGTAGATGAAGTGAGGTTATCTACACAGATGTTGAAGGCTTTTTCTACTAATATTTGTGGGGAAGACACTTAAGATTTATAGTTGTCCTTAAAAGTAATCTTATAGAAGTCGTGAACCAGATTTGGGACAAGGGACCTTCTGTAGCAATTCGTATTTGTAGATAGCCTCTCCCCACTTTTTTCTTCATTCCTAGGAATTAGGGATGGTCTAGATAAGAGTTCCTGGAGACAACCAGGTAGAGCATTTACCTCTCAAAAGCACAGGGAAAGAGTGCTAGTTCCTCTAAGAAGTACTTTTGTTCCCTAAGGTCAGAATTTTTACAGTCCTTACAAACCTTTTGAGAAAAGTAAGGCAGGTTTGGGGATTGGTGAAAAGGATAGGTGGACTTTGAACTGTTTCTGGAGCTGCATTTCTGGTTTTGCAAAGATTTGTAAGATAAGGACAGTTGCTTTTAATTTCTCAAGGAATTGGGTTGTAACTTAAATGATAGCATATGTTGGTTGATCCACCCATTTAAAGCACATTAATTTGCTTTTTTTTTTATATATATCAGTAAGATTTCCAACTAAGATGAAGATCAAAGATCTCTGTGTTCTGAGTTTAGAGCTGTTTGCCTTTTCAGTGTTTTAGCAAATCCTTCCACAAAGTCTTCAGAAGTTTTTTTCTTTCTGGATACATAATTTTAGCTTAGGGGAGAAGTGCTAAAAAGAAATTCCTATCAGGCTCTGATCCAGTGTGGTCAACTTCTGACCACTGTGTTACTTTAAAAAGTCCTTTCAGGGGTACCTGACTGGCTCTGTTGGTAGAGTGTGTGACTCTTGATCTTGGGGTTGTGAGTTCAAGCCCCATGTTGAGTGTAGAGATTACTTAAAAATAAAATCTCTCTCTCTCTCTCTCTCTCTCACACACACACACACACACACACACACACACAAGTCCTTTCAAATATTTTGTCAAGTTCAAGCTGGGACAAACAGTAAATATTCCTGGCAGTATTGAACAACCCCTTGGACTCAAGAGGCATCCCCAAAGAAGATGCAAAAGATATTTTCTTTTCCTCTCTCTACTGACTACGACAGACAGATACCAGGAAGAGCTGACTCAGGTAAGAATTCTCACCTTAGCCAGCTTCTGCTAGTCTTTCAGGATCCCATCGGTTGACTCTGAGTGGGGTTTAAAGTAGAGAGTGTAGCTCCAGTGTCAGCCAGGATTTGGTAAGGGTTTTTTCATTAGTTTTAATTTCAGTTTCCCCTTGGCTGTTTAAGGGAATAATGTAGCACTTTATCAGAAAATCCTTCAGTTTCATCTGTGGGGTCCTTCCTTCAGAGGCAGATATGGAGCATTCGAGTTGGTGCTGAAGGATGTGCATGGGACGTTTGAGAAAACCATTTTTCTAGTGTCCCAGTTGATTGCAAATGAAACATTGATTTCAGGGCCAGTTTTTTGATGAGGGACCCCTGAGAGGGTGCGATGTGGGAGACCTAGGTGTTGTTTTATATACCTTTTGTTTGTTTAATTTTTCATTACCTTTTTGCAATGAAACTTTCAATGAAGCTATTTTGGTATCTTGAAGACTTTTGGAAGCTTCTATACATCAGTAAAAATAGGTATCCATCCCATTCTGTTTGTTTGATTTGGAAACCCTTGCTGTTTTTAATTTTTAGCTTTTTTTTTTTTTTTTTTTTTTTTTTTTTTAGAGAGAGAAAGAGAGTGCAAGCTGGGGAGAGGGGCAAAGGGAGAGAGAGAGAATCTTAAGCAGGCTCCACACTTAGCACAGGGCCTGACATGGAGTTTGATCCCACGACCCTGATCATGACCTGAGCTGAAATCAAGAGTTGGCCACTCAACCAACTGAGCCACCCAGGCGCTTGCTTTTAAGTGTACTTCTTAAATAAAGGATCTTGTTTAATTGGAATGTTCCCATATTTGCCATTGTAATTCTAGGTTGTCTTTAGTAAGATTTTTGGAGATATTTATAGCTTCCTAAATCATAGTTTTTAGTCAATAAATAAGCAGATGGCTGGAAGATGGCATACTCAACCGTTTGGAATTTAAGGATTTTTTTTTTTTAAGCTAAGGCTTTGATTCTCTTGGAGACAACCTAATAACCTAAGGGAAATGTGTTGCTGGTTTAATGATTATAAGGTATTTTATGGTGTACTTCATCACATGGAAATTTTCTTGAGGTTGCAGGTGACCTAGTGTCAATCTAGGCTATTCTGTGACCAATTCATTTATTCACTCATTGAGTCATTCATTCATCCATTTATTTTTAAGTAGGCTTCATGCCCAGCACAGAGTACAACACGGGGCTTGAACTCCTGACTGTGAGATCAAGACCTGAGCTGAGAGCAAGAGTTGGATGCTCAACCGACTGAGCCACCCAGGCACCCCTTTGTAAAAAATTTTTATTATTTATTTATTTTTTGGTAACCAATCTATTCTTAAGTTGGATGACCAGCTTAAGACACAGGAGTCTTAAGAGTTAGCTAGCATATATTCTAACAACTTTTAAGTGTTCATGTATGCTCAGTAGTTTTGTGGATTTTGGCTTCTGAGATTAACAATAGCCTTCATCGACACAAATCACATTGAACCTAGCCTGACCCTGGTCAGTAACCACCAACAATTACTAACATGGAACTGGGGACTGGGGAAAGAACTAATGCAGCAGATTCCAAAGAATGGGGACTGTGGGCCGGTATTCTAAACAAATGGGAAACTGTGGACTGAACCACCAGCAGTTCCCAAGGTGGAATCTGAGGACTAAACCAAGGATTGGGGATTCTAATCAAATGGGGAACTGTAGAAAGCCAGTTAGATGGGGAGCCATCTAATTGTCAATTCGTGCAAAGAGCTGAGCTCAGAACCAAGAAGAACTCACCGATGGCCCCTGGAAAACAGGAAGAAAGAGAACTGGAAGGGTTCCCGGGTAACATGCTTGTGTTTCTTGTTGTCCCTGAAGCTGTCAGAAGTTTCCTTCAGATCTCACAGCTGTCACCAAATGTGTTGAAAAACAAAATTCAACTGAGTAAATTTTAAAGATCTTGTTGGCTTTTTCAACCATTCATGAATTGGGTGGTGGTAGCATCCCATCTAGAAAATAGAAAGGAGCTCCAAAGAACTGTAATACAAAATGAAAGACTTTTTTTTTTTTAACGTTTATTTATTTTTGAGAGAGAGAGACAGAGCATGTGTGGGTTGGGGGTGGGGGGGGGCGGGCAGAGAGAGAGGGAGACACAGAATCCAAAGCAGGCTCCAGGCTGCGAGCTGTCAACACAGAGCAGGACACGGGGCTCAAACCTATGAACCGTGAGATCATGACCTGAGCCGAAGTTGCTGGCTTAACCCACTGAGCCACCCAGGCGCCCCCAAAATGAAAGACTTTTATAGGCAGAATAAGAAGGGACATGGAAGTCACTAGCAAAGAGTAGAATGTTTCAGGCAAAGTCACCTTCCTTTGGGGACTAGCAGGAGTCTGTCAGGCACATTACCCCACTAGTGCTGACCAGCTAGTTCCAGACTGACTAGTTAAGATTACATTTCTAGGAGAGGCTGAAAATGCAGTTAGGTTAGGAATTAAGTCCCTGTTGGTGATGTGGCCTTAGCACAAGTGACTCCATTTTGGACCTGTTGTCTCTTTTTTAACAGTAGGCACATAGTCAATTTTTATTGAGTGAACAGACATCCTGTTGTACTTCTTACCCATTGGTGACTTAAAGCAGTTGGTGACTGTCTTTCTTTTCTCTGTAATCTCTGTTTCAGCATTTTGGTACATTTACCTTCCCGTTTCTTTTCTATGGAATGTATCCAAAACAAGAATGTTCTTAAGGGAGTTTAGTAATCCCTTTAAATCTGGAGTGTGGTAAGTAGGGATTCATGGATACAGCTCTTACAAAACTGCTTTTCTACATGGAAATCTAGCCGGTCCTAGCTGGTCCCTAATTTGTGGTTTGTAATCTGAAGAAAATATATAGGAACTGTGACTTGAAATTCTGGTTCATCAATAAGAACTCCAGGAGCGTCACATTGTTCAGTCATATATTTGTGTCTCCTCCTGGGATAAGGGAAAGCTAGGGTAACTACCCGGATGCCATTCCTGATAGGAATAACAGAAGGAGGCTATTGTTTTCTTGTGGCAAGTCTTAATCTGGACCCTCTCAGCATCAGCTGTCCTAGGAAATGCCAGTGTGTAGCTTAAAAGTTCACATACGGTGGGTGCTTCTTACAACTCCTTTCTACAGTTGGAATGTGAGAAATTAACTTTTAGGCTTTATGCTTGTGGTATGGTTTTCAATTTTTATATACATGTATTTTCACTATCACTAAAGGTTTAGATTTTTAATAAACTTTCAGATGTAAATGTATTTTTCTTAATCTCAAATTCTCATTTTCCATCCAATTAGGTTCTGTTTGCTTGAGACAATTTTGATTCATTTCATGGCACTGCTGTTCAAGTACTGTTTTGTAAAATGTAGCACAGTCAGGCTATGCTTTTTAAAGACTGACTCTGCAAGGGGAGTTGTTTCAGAGTTGTTGCCTGTCAAAATTCTGTGTTAGTCCAGCAAACGGCATGTAATGATACCTGAAGAATTCTTTAATTCCACAGTCAATCTTAAGTGGACAAAAGTGTTTGAGAGTAAATGCCTGCCCTGAAATGAGGATTCAAGTTTGTTTCATGTACAGTTGCTTCAATGTAAATAGACCGCTATTAATAGTAATCCGTGGATTAGTTACCAGCTTGCGTGCCTCCTCACTAAAGATCAGATGACTATTCCTCATCAGCCTGGTGTAGAAGATAGTGCTTTTGGTCTGGTCCAAATGTTTTTCTCCAGCACTGGGGGGCTTCTTGGCATGTCTCTCTAGCTTGTGGCCCATGTTCTATGCATAGAGATGTCCATATCTGACTTGAGAGGGGTTGTCTCAGCCTGGGCATGTGTTCTTGCTCAAAATACAATGAATCTCAACTTTCATGTATTCTGCTTTTATATATTGTGCTCTGACACTCTTACCATGTACCAAAATGGGCCTTTTGTGAGTCCATCAGTGGACATACATGTTGAGTTACTGTACGCAGGGCTCCCTGCCAGCCACGAGTTCAGGTTCAGCTGCACCATGCCTGCACGCAACGCTGTGTTTGTGCAGTTTCTCGAATGTCTTCCTGTACTTTGCCTTGATTCTTTAACGAAAAATTAGTAAAACACAAATGAAAGTGCTGGTCAGAAGCATCAGTCTTTAAAAGTTAATGCAATTGTCTGTCTCTCTCAAAAATAAATAAACATTAAAATAATTATTTAAAAAAGGGGGCACCTAGGTGGCTTAGTCAGTGGAGTGTCTGACTTTGGCTCAGGTCATGATCTCACAGTCTGTGGGTTCGAGCCCCTCATCGGGCTCTGTGCTGACAGCTCAGAGCCTTGAGACTGCTTCAGATTCTGTGTCTCCCTCTCCCACTCGCACTCTCTCTCAAAAATTAACAAACATTTTAAAAAATTATTTAAAAGTTAATACAATTGGGAACAAGATAGAGTGGAATGTTTGGGGCACGCATTGAAAGCAGCATGTCTTTCATTTCATTGGGACAGTCATTGGACCTAAGCCAATCTACTGTATTCAATTATGAAAGAAAAGAAAAATAAGGAACAAGTATGAAACACTGGTCAAAGGCTGTTAAAAGGGTAGATGTAGTTGGAGGTTTCATAATTAACTTATATTCTGAGCTGGAACTCCCCTACTAAGATGGAAGTCAGTTGTTTATCTGGGTTTGACCTTCTGATGCATTTTTAGGAAACTTTTGGCATGAAAGTCTTTTTATACAGCGTGTCTGACTACTTGGTTTCTGTGGAAGGCCTTCTCCTCCTCCTCTGCAGAGCAGACAGGAAAGGCCGCCCACCTCCCTGGTTTGCCTGCGCTCTGTCTGGTGTGCTGAGAGGGAGAGCATGCATGTACGGGCATGGTGGGGCACAGGGAAGCCTCATTGTTGAACCTCTTAGTGTTGTCATTGCTTATTATCTTTTTAAACAAAACATACCTATCTTTGACATCCTCCTGAGTTATATTGTCTATATCGGAGTTATATTCTCTGCAAACTTAAATGATTTTAAGACAGTTGCCTGCTATAATGTGGATCTGTCATAATTTGTCCAGCCATTCCCCATTTGATGATTTGTAGTTCTTCTTTTTTCATTCTACCTTTTTTCCTTTTTTTTTTTTTTTAATTTAAATTTTAGTTAACATACAGTGCAATACTGGTTTCAGGCGTAGAATTCGGTAATTCATCCCTTACATACAACACCTGGTGCTCATCACAAGTACCCGTCACCCATCTAGCTCATCTCCCATCCACCTCTCTCCATCAACCCTTAATTTATTCTGTATTGTTAAGACACTCTTGTGGTTTATTTCCCTCTCTTTTCTTCCCTCCCCCATATGTTCATCTGTTTTGTTTCTTAAACTCCACATATGAGTGAAATCATACGGTGTTTGTCTTTCTCTGATTTATTTTGCTTAGCATAATACATTCTAGCTCCATCCACATTATTGCAAATGGCAAGATTTCATTCTTTTTGATGCCTGAATAATATTCCTCTGTGTGTGTGTGTGTGTGTGTGTGTGTGTGTGTGTATGCATACACATACCATATCTCTATCCGTTCATCTGTCGGTGGACATATGAACTCTCTCCATAGTTTGGCTATTGTTGATAATGCTGCTATAAACATTGGGGTACATGTACCCCTTTGAATCTGTATTTTTGTATCCTTTGGGTAAATACCTAATAGTGCAATTGCTGGATTGTAGGGCAGTTCTACATTTAGTTTTGTTTTTTTCCGTTTGTTTACAAACCACTGTGTCAAAGGCTGACTTTGAATAGATCGCAGTGAGGGAGCTGCTCTGCTGTGTTTGAAACCCCGACCCAGAAGCAGGTCATCTAAGAATGGTTTAGCACCAGGTTCCCCAGGAACAAGTGTTGCTTGAGGGGCGAGGGGGTGGCCACCTTTCTGGCTGCACCCCGTTTCTTGGGAGGAAGGGCTCTCTGCACTGGACCCTGGTCCCAATGCCAGGTGGTGGGATGGTGGGGGGCCCAATTATCCAAGGCCAACTGAGGCTCCACGGTGCTGCCATATTGTTCCACCTGGGCTGGATTCTGACTTAGAGGCGTTCAGTCATAATACCACAGATGGTAGCCTTGCCCCGTTGGCTCCTCAGCCAAGCACATACACCAAATATTTTTTGTTTCTTGAGGAACCTCCCTACTGTTCTCCAGAGTGGCTCCACCGGTTTGTGTTCCCACCAACAGTGCAAGAGGGTTTCCCTTTGTCCACATCCTCCACAACACCTGTTGTTTCTTGTGTTAATTTTAGTCATTCTGACAGGTGTGAGGTGGTATCTCATCACAGTTTTGATTTGTATTTCCTGATGATGAGTGATGTTGAGCATCTTTTCATGTGTCTGTTGGCCATCTGGATGTCTTCTTTGGAAAATGTCTATTCATGTCTTCTGTCCATTTCTTAACTGGATTATTTATTTTTGGGGTGTTTGAGAAGTTCTTTATGGATTTTGGATACTAACCCTTTATCAAATATGTCACATGCAATATCTTCTCCCATTCCATAGGTTGCCTTTTAGTTTTGTTGATTAGTTTCCTTTGCTGGGCAGAAGCTTTTTATCTTGGTGAGGTCCCAATAGTTCATATTTTATTCATTTCCCTTGCCTTTGGTGACATGTCTAGTTAAGAAGTTGCTCTGGCCAAGGTCAGAGGTTTCTGCCTGTGTTCTTCTCTAGGATTTTGATGGATTCCTGTATCACATTTAGGTCTTTCATCCATTTTGAATTTATTTTTGTGTGTGGTGTGAGAAGGTGGTCCAGTTTCATTCTTCGGCTTGTAGCTGCCCAGTTTTCCCAACACCATTTGTTGAAAAGACTATCTTTTTTCCATTGGATATTCTTTCCTGCTTTGTTGAAGATGAGTTGACCATATAGTTGTGGGTCCATTTCTGAGATGTCTGTGCTGTTCCATTGATCCATGTGTCTGTTTTGTGCCAGTACCATACTGTCTTGAGTACAGCTTCATAATGTAGCTTGAAATCCAGAATCATGATGCCTCCAGTTTTGATTTTTTTTCTTTTTTTTCAGGATTGCTTTGGCTATTTGAGGTCTTTTGTAGTTCCATACAAATTTTAGGATTGTTTGTTCTAGCTCTGTGAAAAATGCTGGTGGTATTTTGATAGAGATTGTATTGAATGCTTAGATTGCTTTGGGTAGTATGGACATTTTAACAATGTTTTTTCTTCTAATCGTTGAACGTGGAATGCTTTCCCATTTCTTTGTTTCCTGTCCAATTTTCTTTTATTAAGTGTTCTATAATTTTCAGAGTACAGATCTTTTACCTCTTTAGTTAGATATATTATTGTTTTTGGTGCAATTGCAAATGGTATCAATTCCTTGGTTTCTTTTTCTGCTGCTTTGTTATTGGTGTATAGAAATGCAACAGATTTCTGCACATTGATTTTATATGCGATTTGCAGTTCCTTTCTAAGTATTTCACTCCAAGCTATGCAATAAACATCCTTATTTGTATGTTATGAGGATTTTTATTTTTTTACAAGGTAGAGGTGAAAATAATGGGTCAAACAATATGTACATTGTAAGAATTAATAGATATTGCCATATTTCATTCCCAAAAAAAGGCATAGCAATTTTTACTCCTAGCAATGTAGGGAAGTGCCTTTTATTTTTCATCTAAAATCCTTGCCAGTTGAAGAGGGAGTGAAAGGCATTTCATTTTGCTTTAATTTACACTTTGTGGACTACTTAGGAGCTCAAGCAACTTTTTGCAGTGTTGTTTGCCATTTGCATTTCTTATGTAAATTACCCCCTTTTCTACTGGAGTTGCTTTCTTACTGATTTGTAAGAACTTGTTGTCCATTAGGCATATTTACTCTTTGGCATATATGTTGCAGATATTTTTTCCCTAGCCTTTTTGTCTTTTGACTTTGTGAATGGTGTCACGTTGCCATAAACTTTTAAGACCTTTTTGTGTTGTTTGTATTGCTCTTCTTCATGCCACCTACTTTTCCTTACCTTATGCTACTTTTTTCCCCCCTAAATTTATCCCATGGTATTTTAGAGTTTTTGTTTCTAACACAGATAGGATTTTTTTTTTCTTTTTCCATTTCAACTGGATGTAGCTGACATAGAGAAAAGCTATTGATTTGAATATAGTTGTGTTGTTTCCAGATTACTAAATTCTTGCCAGTTTTTAGTCTATTTAGTTTCTAAGCATAGAGTCATATCATCTCCAGATAAAGATAATTTTATCACCTTCCGGTGGTTATTCTGTTTTTCTCTTTTGTAGTACAATGAGCTAGGACTTCTGTTAAAGTTATTAAACCTCTTATGGGTGAAAATCACATCCTGCTTGGAGCCTAGGCTGCAGCTGGATCCCTGTTGCTCTGTGCCACGGCCCTCCTGTATGATGTCCTCATATTTCCTCCTCATAGCCAGTGTTGTGCAGGCTTCTTCCTTCCCAACTGGATTCTTTAAAGTTGGGCATCATAGGAGCACCTGGGTGGCTCAGTCAGTTAAGTGTCTGGCTTTGGCTCAGATCATGATCTTACAGTTTGTGAGTTCAACCCCACATTGGGCTCTCTGCTGTCAGCACAGAACCTGCTTCAGATCCTCTGTCCCCTTCTCTCTTTCTGCCCCTCCCCTATTCATTCTTTCTCTTTCTTTCTCCAAATGGACAAATAAGCTTTTTTAAAAAAAATAAAGTTGGGGGGCACCTGGGTGGCTTGGTCGGTTAAGCGTCCGACTTCAGGACTTCGGCTCAGGTCATTATCTCGCGGCCCGTGAGTTCGAGCCCCGCATCGGGCTCTGTGCTGACCACTCAGAGCCTGCAGCCTGTTTCAGATTATGTGTCTCCCTCTCTCCCTGCCCCTCCCCTGTTCATGCTCTGTCTCTCTCTGTCTCAAAAATAAATAAACGTTGGAAAAAAAAAAGTTGGACATCATATCTCTTATGTCCTTCCTAGAGCCTACCAGAGACTGAACACATAATTAACACATGTTGAACTGTCAGATGCATGAAATATGCTTCTAATCTCTTCTTTCAGGGCTCTCCACTTCTTCCTTGAAGCTGGCTCTGACATCACTGGACTTTAGATCGGATGACCAAAGTACTCTTTGCCCAGAGAGCCCTTCCCCCTTACCCACCCTGTAGAATTTAGACTTTTGAGCCTAAAGACACCAGAGACATTCCCCTTCTCAAACTTTTCTCAGCATCAGCATCACCTGGAGATCTTGTTAAAACACTGATGGGTGGCGGGGGTGGTCACCCCGAATGTTTCTGACTCAGTAGGTCTGGGGTGGGATGTAAGAATTCTGCATTTCTCAAAGCTCAGATGCTGCTGGTCTGGGCAGTGCAGTTTGAGAACCGCTCTCTAGACTAATTGGTGACCTCGTGGATGGAAAGCTAAGAGTTCTTTGCCTGCAGAAGCCAGATTCTTGTGGTAGTCCACATTCTGTTCAAGTAACCAGGTCCCCTTCACTTCACCCCACGAGCTTCTGCCCCGGGCCTTGTCCCTCCATGTGAGTCTGTGACCTGAAAGAGTGCATGTTAGGGGCACACAGTATTCATCTTTCATGGTATAGGCGATTTTGAAATGAAACACATTTTTTAGGTTTAATGAAAATTGACTCCCCTTTCCACCCTCTCAGCCTCTGCACTTAGATACCTTCATGAAAACAGAATCATCCATCGGGATCTGAAACCAGAAAACATTGTCCTGCAGCAAGGAGAACAAAGAGTGAGTGACCCTCCTGGAAAGTCCTGGGCAGTGCCTCAGGGGAGCTGCTCTGGTGGTGAAGGAACACACTTTGTATCTTTGTTTATATTTGCATTTCCTTGACTTTATATTTGTTTTGATTCTCTGGGAACACTTTGATTTGAAACAGAATTCAGCAAAAATTCCTGCTCGCAGATTGAGGCAAGTTTGAATGGATCACATTGTTAATTGCCTGAGTTGCAGGAATCTGATAAGGAAAATGTTTCTCCTCCCACTTCCACCCCAGCCTTTGGGACCAGCACCTCTGGGAAGTAGACTTTTTGTTTCCCATGTGTTTGAGAGTGCAACTTTTGATGCTAAGCTGGAAACCAGCTCTAAGAGAGCTGAGAGAAGGCAGAGAGAGCTATGGCAGAGAGGAGGCATTTGGAGCTGGTACCTGCATATAGAGCCTGGTCCAGCCTGCAGCTTTCCCAGAGCTCCTGGGGACCCTCCTCAGGGGCCCTCCCGCTTGTGTGTGGCAGTAACCTCCCCATGGGGCTTGGCGCCCGTGCCCTTTCAGGGCCTTCTTTGCTTAGCTGGGGGTGGCAAGCAAGGACTCAGCTGAGTGGAATGTAGTAACCCAACTTGTGGGCCACTCAGTCTCTTCTGATAGAGACGTCAGCATTCTGGGCTTGGCCCATAACTATCACAGTGCTCACCTTTGCTCCAGTTCACACTTATTCTTGTAAGTGGTTCTAAAATTTGAGAACTGAAGGCATTTACTGAGAAGGTCTTTCACATCATAAAGCCCAGTGTAGCAGTCTTGAGGGCTGGTGCATAGTCTGTTCATTTTGACCTCCCCCTGGTGATTAGTTACAGAGCAAGGAAAACATGTGCCTTTTTTCAGCATTTTTACAGTTATGTCTTCTCTTGCCCTACATCTACCATGTTGGAGGCAGTCTCCTGTGTAAATATTTGGTGGTTATTAGGGACTCAGAACCTAATACCACCTGGGAATGCAGAAATATCCTCTGCTCTGTCACCAGTATTCTCATAACCCTCAGATTTCTCCTTTTTCTTTCTTTTTTTTTTTTCCAGTTAATACACAAAATTATTGACCTAGGATATGCCAAGGAACTGGATCAGGGCAGTCTCTGTACTTCCTTTGTGGGGACCCTGCAATACCTGGTAAGAAATGGGATTTACATGTTTGCTTATCAGCTTTTCTCTGCTGACTGGACTTGTGCGGCTCCTCTCTGTCCTGCTTTTAAGCGTCTAAGTCTTGCCAGCTCTTCAGATGTTCTCAGATGTATAGGAATTGTTGTATGACAGAGACATAATCCGTTCAAGTCAGCACTTTTTCCCAACAGAGGCCCAGTGTAAGGATATGGGCATCTTCTCTGACATTCTCTTTGCTAGTGCGTGCCCTTGAACACATCCCATAACATCTTGGACTTCGGTATTTTATCTGAAAATAGTTTAAACTAGATGCGTGCTGGTCTGTAGAAGCCACAGTTTCCATGAGGTGTCTCAGGCCACCAAGAAGGAGCTGAGCTCTGAGCTCCCACTCTTTCTTTACATTATTTGGTCTATTTTGGGGTTCTGTTTGAGTCACTCATTCAATTCAGGAAACTGCTGATTGAGTGTAGTCTATGTTTGCGTGCCAGGCACTGTGCTAGGAGCTGGCGATGTGATGGGAAAGAAGACAAGCATTTCCCTGGTCTTTAAAAGAAGCCTAGGGTTTAGTGAGAAAGCAGGCATTACCCCCAAACTTACACAAATAACTAAGAAATTAAAATTGTCGTTAAGTGTTACAAAGAGAAAGTGTAGGGTGTTATAAGAATACATATTAGGAGGACCTTATCTTGTCTGGGACCTGAAGGATGAGTAGAAGAAAGGGGCTGGAGGTAGGGGAAAGGAGAGGAAATTGAGGCAAAGGATGTAGTCCATTGGAGGACTAAAAGACATTGAAGGGTTTTAAGTTGGAGAAGGATCAGGTTTACGCTTTGAAAAGACCACTCTTGATACAGAGTGGAGAATGAATTGCATTGAATAAGAGTAAAGAGTGGGCGAATGGTAGGTAAGGAGGCTCTGATTGGCAGCTCAGAGCTGGTGGTAGCAGGGGGGAAATAGAAAACTAGTCAAGAAATGCCTAGCAAGAGACCCAGTAAGACCTGGTAATAGATTGCTTGTGGATGGTAACAACCAATAAAATTTTGATTGAATAAAGGGTTCTGCAGTTGTAATAAACAAACAAAAGGTTGAAAGCCACCGGGCTAAATGAGCTTAAGCATTTTATCAAGTTCTTGAAAAAGAAGAAGAAATTCTTTGAAGTCTCTTTGAGTGCACTTATACTCCCTTGGGCTGCATTGATTTATAATGGGCTCCACTGACTTATGACCTGCTCTGTGGAGTAGAGTTTTCAGAGTGATGACTCATGCGGAGCTGTGATTTAGGCCCTTGTGTCCCTATCATGTAATTATGTAGGTCCTGCTGAGCGTCCTCTGGAATCCTCATGGGCTCAGCAGAGGTTAAGTCGGGGCACCCCATGCTCTGACCAGGAGGCTCAGTCAAATCCTTCACCTTCAGGAACTAAAACTTCTGTCCATAACAAGATCCAGAGCTTGATCTGATCATCCCCCCACTTTTTCCTCTTGGTTTGCACTCCTTGGCCCCTGCAGAAGTGTGACACATCTAACCAGATTGCGCACAGTCCTGTCTCCACACCTTTGCTTGTGATGGTCCTTTCTAGAACGTCTCCTCGCAGACACTCATGTGAGGAGCCTTTTTCAGAACCAAGTTCCATGCCCACCTAGTTACTCCAGCTGTCTCTGCTTGGGCAGCAGTCATGCATCTGGCTTTTTTCCTACCTGATTGTAAACATCCTGTTCCATTGTACGACCACATGTCCTAAATATATGTATTATGCATTTGGTGTATACAGCCTGGTATCATTTTCCTTGTTGTATGTAACTTCCCACCTGGACACTGCCCTCAAGAGGTACATAATGTACTCTGGTCTACCTAAAAATACCTCTAGGGACCCTGTGTCAGCATCGGGAGTGAATGAGGTAGAGAAAAATTCTAGATACCACTGGCTACACAGGTGGTCACCCCCTCACCCTTGAGTGGACATGCCGGTACCCTCTGGATGGAGTTGGGCAGGTGTGGAGACACAATTAGAAGGGCTGGTTGCCCCCTCCTGTGGTGGCTCCTCGGAAAAGGAAGCAGCTCAGGTGTTTCCCCACCTCATGTTCTTCTACAGGCCCCGGAACTCCTCGAGCAGCAGAAGTACACAGTGACTGTGGACTACTGGAGCTTCGGCACCTTGGCTTTTGAGTGCATCACAGGCTTCCGACCTTTCCTCCCTAACTGGCAGCCCGTGCAGTGGTGAGTGAGGGACCGGGGCCTGTGGGTGGGGCCAGGAGTGCCACCTGAAGGGAGGAGGGTGTCCGTCTACCTTAGACGTGTCCTTCACCTGTTTCCATCTCATGGGACACTCCAGCCTGGGCCCGAGACTTCAGTGATCTGTCTCCCAAAGAGGAAGTCCTGTGAGGGCTCAGCATGTGGGCGGTCCAGGCTCCAAAAACCTAGAGAAGTAGAACAATTGTTAAGTATGATACCGTATAAAGGATGTTTGCCCTGTGTTTAGTAGCAACATGCCAGTACATTTATAGACTGTTGCATACATGTGTGCACTTTCACTGAGGATGCTGTGGATTAGTAGACAAATAAAGGAGATGTACACATGACAAAGGAGAAGTATTTACATGGAAATGTATTGTCTGCAAATTTTATTATGCTTAAATATTTATTTATTCATTCATTCATTTATTATTTTTGAGAGAGAGAGTGACTGGGAGGGGCAGAGAGAGAGGGAGAGAGAGAATCCCAAGCAGGCTCCATGCTGTCACTGCAGAGCCCGACACGGAGCTCGAATGCACAAACAATGAGATCATGACTTGAGCTGAAACCAAGAGTCAGACACTTAACCAACTGAGCCACCCAGGCGCCCCTAAATTTTTGTTTTAAAAGCATTAGGGGCGTCTGGGTGGCTCAGTCGGTTGAGCGTCTGATTTCGGCTCAGGTCATGATCTCAAAGTCTGTGAGTTCGAGCCCCATATCGGGCTCTGTGCTGACAGCTCAGAGCCTGGAGCCTGCTTCTGATTCTGTGTCTCCCTCTCTCTCTGCCCCTTCCCTGCTCATGCTCTGTCTCTCTCTGTCTCAAAAATAAATAAAAACATTAAGAAAAAAAATTTAAAAAAAGCATAAGAAAGTGCCTTAAAATGTAAAGCAATGTGTACACAAATAAGTTACCAAAAAAAAAAAATTTATTAATAAAAAAACCAAAGGACATACTTAAGTTTTAAAAGAATTACTCTGTATCTTAACCTTTTTTATTACAAAAATAAGTGTTCATTGTATATGTGAAGGTTAATCATTATCAAAATACATAGCTTAAAAATTAACATGCCCCTAAATCAGGTTTCATTCAGAGTGTTCCTTGGGAGGCCACACCCTGATGTGAATGATGCTACTGTTGTTTCAAATTTTGTTTTTGTTTCCAGTTTTTGTGTGTCTTTTTGGAGCAGTAATAAGTTCACATGGTTCAAGCTTCCAAAGGTATAAAAAGAGTATGCACTGAAAAGTCATCTCTTACTGGCCTCCCAGCCACCTGGCTTCCTTTCTGACAGGCATCTGATACCACTGGTTGTCAGTATGCTTCCAAGGGTGTTCCATACGGGTATGAATTGGCCTGTTTATCTGTTGGCTCGTTTATGTTTCACCCCTTTCCTACATCAGTTGATGGCACAGTAGGAACTATCCTGCATGTGCTCTCAGAGCATTTTTACACCATGAAAATTAGCTTCACAAAATCCAGAAACAACCACTATGAACATTTTTGTGCATCTCCGGGTTCCTCAGTGTATGTGTTATACTTCAAAAAAAAAAAAAAAAAAAAAAAAACCACAAATAAATTATTGTACATACTCTCATATAACCTACTTTTCAGTCTTACTATTGAAAATGCTTTATTTTTTCCCGTTATTTGTAATAATTTCTGTTTGGTATTCAAATGAGTGGCTATACTGGAATTTATTTAACTTATCCACTGTTATTGGAAGCATGGGTAGTTTACAATTTTTACTTCTTAAAATAAAACCAAGAATAACGTCCTTATAAGGAAATCCTTGTATATCCATGATTATTTCCCTAGGATAATTCCTAGGAGTGGAATTTACTGATCAAAGATTATACACATTTTAGAGGTTTTTGATATGTATTGAGCATTTGCTCAACAGAAAGGTTGTATAAATAATGTTTTTACCAGGAACATACAAAGCTGCCCTTTTCACCACACTATTGTTAACACTGGCTACTATCATTTTTCTGAATGCTTTTCTAGAAGTAGTGAAAACATTAAGTTTTTAAAAGGATAGGTATTTACATCATGAATTATTTATTTCTAAGATATAGCCTTGGAAATCAATTCTAGAAGAGTGGTTTTATGTGTTGGCAATCCAGTTCAGTCAGCACGTATAAGCCAAACACTGAAAATTTCAGCAGAGGTGAAAGAGGCCAGGTCCCTGCTCTTCAAGAGTCTGGTGAAGTGGCAAAGTACGCCCTCCTGTGGTGATTTATTTTAAAACAAGCAATAATTGGGGCGCCTGGGTGGCTCAGTCAAGCGTCCAACTTCAGCTCAGGTCATGATCTCACAGTTTGTGGGTTTGAGCCCCACGTTGGGTTCTGTGCTGACAGCTCGGAGCCTGGAGCCTGCTTCAGATTCTGTATCTCCCTCTCTCTGCCCTGCCCTGCCATGCTCTGTCTGTCTCTCAAAAATAAAAATAAACATGAAAAAAAAGTTTTTTAGAAAATAAAAAAATAAGCAATACTTGACCTGCACACGTTCTGGAATATTGAGGAATTAGCTCATTAATTTATAGTCATACCATATACTGTATATCTATACATCAATAGTGTTTTTAACCAAGAAATTGTTGCATTTCTTCAGTTCCAATGTTGAGCTTTTCCATTATTTTTAATAAGATGAGTTAAAATCCATTAGAACCAGAAGAACAAGTACTATTTGAAAATGTATCCCTGATGTCTTGGCGTCTTTATTGTAAGTCTGTTGTCTGCAGAATCAGCTTCTTAGAACTCCCCTCCCCAGTGCTGGGAGACCAGCTGATGCTTTCAAGTAAGCTACTTGGATGCCCAGTCAGGAGCTGTTCAGTGGACAAGTTAGTGAAAAGTGGCTGTCTCACCTGCTTTGTAATGCCTTAGAGAATTTTTAAAAATTTCATTCTCTCCTCTCAGTTGGCAGATGGATAGTAATTTCTGGACAGATGTGATTTGAGCTTTATAATTCTATTACAATCCTACTTTGAAATACATTACAGGACCTAAGCAATAAGCATTTTATTTACTACAGCTTTTATTTTTACAATTTCCCATGGACAGACTAAGTATTCCATTAGAGGATCACCTGTGTCATTTGTATGTGACGACAGTCTTGGTACACCTGCCTTACAGTAATCACTGTTCCAGCCAGAGCTGTGAACCACCAGCCTCTGCCACATGCCAGTTCCAGCTAGGCCAACTTACCCCTTGCCAACGAAAAGTGTTCAGGACTAAGACATTTTTATCTGAATTTCCCAGGTGTTTTTGGAAAGGAAAGACTTGGACATTCATACAGTTTAGAAAGAACAGCAGACTTTGGATTTGAGTCCCTAGTTCTACCACTCTTTAGTTGTGTGGCCTTGGGCAAGTCACCTGATCTGTATTTCCTTACCACTGAATGGGGAACTAAAAACAGTGTCTACCACCTGGGGTTATCATGGCAAAGAAGTATGTGTTCAGTGTCCTGGTACTTGGTTATCTATGAAGCATTATTCAAATTTAAGTTATCTTCCTCATCACCAAAAAGATTTGAAACTAGTTGGGTTTAAATTTTTTTTTCCCTTCAAATACTATTTCAGATGCATCAATAAGTGCTCTAAATTGGGAAATGTAACAGTTCATTCACCATCAGAGATCATATCTAGCCATGTGCATTTAGAGGGAAGTACACTGTGCACGCATGTATTGTGCGTTATTTCCTGTAAATGTGATCTGCACGCAGTGATCCTGGTTTGGAAGTTCTAATTTTATCCTCTTTCAAAACATAAATGTTGGATTAGATAAGATGAAAAGTAGAGAAAATGATAAGGATAAGTGAAGGATGAGATAAGGAGTCAGTAGTACTGGCTGTGGAACTCTCGGCACAGGATGGTTGATGACTCTACTTCAGGCAGTACAGACTATTGCGCTCGGAAGGAAGCCATCCTAGCAGGAAGCAAATGCACTGTTACCCAAAGATAGAATCACAACCTGGGGGTATCCTGTACAGTTGTAAAGCGGTATGTTACCAAAGTACAATGTCTCCTGCCTGCTAAGTGACTTAAGGGCTGTATTGCAGGCATTCCAAAGTCCGGCAGAAGAGTGAGATGGACATTGTTGTCAGTGAAGACTTGAATGGAGCGGTGAAGTTTTCTAGCTCCTTACCCTATCCCAATAATCTGAACAGGTAAGGCCCAGTGGCACTTCTCCTCTATGCAGTTTTCTTCCTTTTTCAGAAATAGATGTCTGCGGTGACATCTGATAACTTTTAAATAGATTATCAAGGTATCCTGTGACTAGGAATTTGACATAATCGTCTCAGTCATCAACTTAGAATGGATTCCCACCCCTCACCCCATCTAGAAATCATCTCTTTTCTAAATTCACACAGCAATTTATCTGTACCTCTTACCACCCTTAGTAGTTTCTACCTTGTACTACATTTGGTTTTGCATAGCGTTTGTCTCCTAGTCAACTATAAGCCTTTTCAGGGTAGAGGATTTCTACTTTACTTCTCTTTGCACTCCGGTGTAGCCTCATACTGTGTCATAGTCAACAAATAAACCTTTGTAGTTTGAACAGCATTGCAGTCTTGTCTTAGAGCCAAAATAACAGCAGCAATACCAGCGTTGAGTAATAGTACAAAAGCAAGTGGCAAGGCAGTCACAAACAACTGAGTAGCATGGAAAATAATCACCATAAGTATTTAGAGGATGGGGAGAGAGGTACTGTGTGGATTAGAGCTGTATGGAATGACTTTGGATGAGCTAGAACTTTCTGGAAGGATCTGGAAAGATGTGCAGGACATGGATGGATGGATGAAGAAGAAGGAAATTCAAGGGGAAGGAGTGAGGGGAGCAAAGGCATGTTTCAGGAGGCAGTGAGTAGGGAGTTGGCCTCTGTGGAGGCTGAGAGTGCCTCCATGAGGTAGGTCTGTGCCCAGGAAGGGGCATGAACTGTGTTGTGGGAACCACGAGTGCTTTTGCAGGTAGGGGTGGATTAACAAAATAAATCTGGCAGCATGGGGTCTAGATTGTGTGGGGGCATTGCCTAGAGGTGGGACATGCCTGTAAAGTGTATTTAAAGAGCTTCACAGATCATTCTCATGCAGCCAGGTGGAAGTTCAGTCTGTTGAGAAATCCTGAATTTCAGGGGGTGTTGTAGCAGATCAGAGAGGGGATAAGCACCTGAATCATTAGTTTGGCTTTCCGTCAGATTAATTCATCTTCAGTCATCACATGTTGGTTGCCATGGGTGTGAGTATGGTGAATGTACGTGGGGTGTGCATGGTAAGGGCACCTGAGGATGGTGTTGGAGCTGTCCCCTCCTACGCTGTGCTCTTCTTCTCAGCGTCCTGGCACAGCGACTTGAGAAGTGGCTGCAGCTGATGCTGATGTGGCACCCACGACAGAGGGGCACCGATCCCGTGTATGGTCCCAATGGCTGTTTCAAGGCCCTGGATGACATCTTAAACCTAAAGGTGAGTGTGGAGCCAGGTTAGCCTCAAGGCAGTAGGTCCCCAGTGGGCTGTGGCAGGGCTGGGGAAAAAAGAAGAGCTCCTTCAAAAGCAAGTCATGGGCCATCTGAGCTGTGGAAAGGGAGGCCCCTGTGAGAGCATCTGCCCCCATGCTGGTTGACATCGGTTGTAAGGTCACACTGTGAACAAACAGCAGCATTAAAGACCAGAATGTGTGAACTCTGGGCACCGAGACTCCCTTCCTTCTGACTATCCCCTTTCTTCGTGTGGCTGGGAAATGTTGGGAGGAGCAGACGATCCAGGCAAGTAGGTGGGCCTCTCTGTAAAGATGGGTTTTTGTTTCCAATAACATCTGGGTTGTGTTGCAGCTGGTTCATATCTTGAACATGGTCACAGGCATCATTCACACGTATCCAGTGACAGAGGATGAGAGTCTGCAGAGCTTAAAGGCCAGAATCCAGAATGACACAGGGATCCCCGAGGAGGACCAGGAGCTGCTGCAAGAAGCTGGTCTGGCATTGATCCCTGACAAGCCGGCTACTCAGTGTATTTCAGAGGGCAAGGTGAAGCCCTGTTCCCTAAGGATGCCCTGCTTTTCCTGGCTTTGCTTCCAGGGGAACTAACTGCGCATTCAGATTTCAGCTCTACTTTGTCACATAATGCAGATAACTGCCTGGTTTTTTGGTTGGAATGTGAGATCCTCTGCATGGCCTAATAGGAGACATGAATCCCTGCACACTTGACTTGGTACTTTCAGACCACTCAGAGCGCCTTTCTGTGGGCTCTGTTGCCAAAGCAGTGCTTCATTCCTCTGAGTCAACCAAAACTGTTGTGTATAGAACAGTGCTGATGACCACAGCAATGCAAGACGTGGTCCCTGCCCCCAAAGAACTGATAACGTGTGAGAAACAACCATGGGATAGGGCGGAGAGACCGAACATTTAAATTGCACAGTAAAGACAATAGAGAATAAGACTGTAATAAGTTGTGATTGAGGGGCACGTTTGGATAATAAACGTAAAAGGGGGCTCCTTGGGTGGCTCAGTCAGTTAAGAGTCTGACTCTTAGTTTCAGCTCAGTTTAGGATCTCATGGTTTGTGGTTTTGAGCCCTGCTTTGGGCTCTGTGCTGACAGCATGGAGCCTGCTTGGGATTCTCTCTATGTCCCTCTATCTCTTCCCCTCCCCTCCCTCAAAAATAAATAACAAAATAAACATTAAAAAAAAAAAGTGTAAAAGGACCAGGAAAGGGAGGTGTAGGCTGAAGTCATTAAGAAAGGCTTTATGGGTGGGGCGCCTGGGTGGCTCAGTCAGTTAAGCGGCCGACTTCAGCTCAGGTCACGATTTCACGGTCTGTGAGTTCGAGCCCCGAGTCGGGCTCTGGGCTGATGGCTCAGAGCCTGGAGCCTGCTTCCAATTCTGTGTCTCCCTCTCTCTCTGCCCCTCCCCCGTTCATGCTCTGTCTCTCTCTGTCTCAAAAATAAATAAACGTTAAAAAAAAATTAAAAAAAAAAAAAAGAAAGGCTTTATGGGTGCTCAATACTTGCTGGCTGAAGATGATGCCATTGGGAAATAGTGGGGAACGCCCTGAAATCTCTGTTATTACTTGGAAAAGGAAGGGGTGGCATCCACAAGATCTCATCTTCCTCTTATCCTTTTGCAGCTGAATGAGGGCCGCACATTGGACATGGATCTCGTCTTTCTCTTTGACAACAGTAAAATCACATATGAGACTCAGATCTCGCCACGGCCCCAACCTGAAAGTGTCAGCTGTATCCGTAAGAAGATCATTGTTTTTGTTTTTGTTTTTATTTTTTAATCACTTATGGGGTGCCTGGGTGGCTCAGTCGGTTAAGTGCCAGACTTTGGCTCAGGTCATGATCTCACAGTTCATGGGTTCAAACTCCACATTGGTCTCCGTGCTGACAGCTTGGAGCCTGGAGCCTGTTTCAGATTCTGTGTCTCCCTCTCTCTCTGCTCCTCCCCCACTCGCTTTCGATCTCTCTAAAAAATAAACATTAAAAAAAATATTTTTTTAAATAATCACTTACAATGCTTGGAACAGGGTAGGAGGGACAGACATGGACTAGCGGAGGGCTCCACACCAAGGAGATGGGCTTATCCAGTCCCTGGGGCAACCTTCTTTACTTGGGACTTAGGAGTAGCCCAGCCAAAAAAGAGTAAAGGAAGTCTTCAATTTCAACCTCACAAATAGAATTCTAAACCTAGGACAGAGAATACTGCCTGTACGCCTCTGAACTTGATCGAATCAGATGGCCATTTTATTTATTTTTGAAGTTTTATTTATATTTTGTACATGATAGAAAAAAATCAAAAGGTACAAAAGAATATACAGTAACAAGCCAGCCTCTCTTCCCAATTTCCCAGTTTCTTCCAGGGAAACCACTCCTGTCAAGTTCTTGGGTATACCTTCCAGGGGTATTCTATGCATTATAAAGTGTATAGGTATTTTTCCCCCCAACATATGGTAACATACAACATGTACTGTTCTGCACCTGCCTTTTTCACTTAATAATATATTTTAGAAAATTTTTCCCCTGCTGGTGCATATGGAGCTGCCTATTTTTAATACTTGTGTAATATTCCATTGTATGGGTGGTAGATGGACATTTTAATGCATCTGCCATTCCTGCTATCACACACACACACACACACACACACACACACACACACACACACACACACTTAGAATAAGCAGATCTAGGGTCAAGAGTCTTAGCTCCAGACTTACTGCTTGTTTAATAATGTTCCAGTACTACTGGGTGAAGCTGAATCTGTAGAAAACTTCATATGACTTTAAATATTGTAAACATAAAGGTTTCTGTTGAAAGCATAAGAGCCTGTGTACATGTAATTGACTCCATGTGGTTCACAAAGTGTTTCTTCAAATAAGTAGGTATTTACTGACTGGTACATGCTTGTGCTATTAATGGGATACAAAAAATGTATGTGACAGTAACCAGGCTTAACACCCAAAAAGGTTATGTGATAGCATAGTAGTTTAGTTATATAACTGAAAAATGTAAAAGTGCCAGTGATGTCACAAGGCATGACGTGGTTAATCGCAGGGCAGTTTTTCTCTGACGGTTACATATGTCTCTGTTCCAGTTCAAGAGCCCAAGAGGAACCTCTCCTTCTTCCAGCTGAGGAAAGTGTGGGGCCAGGTTTGGCACAGCATCCAGACCCTGAAGGAGGACTGTAACCGGCTACAGCAGGGACAGCGAGCTGCCATGTATTATGCCAGGCGGTTTGGGACTTACTTTAAAATCGCGTGGTGGCTTTTTCCACAGGGAGGTGGCGGAGGCAGGGGCCCAGAAGCAACTGCTAGGACAGACAAGAGGGAGACGCTGGTTTGGACAGGCAGGAAGTGGTCAGGTGGGCAGGATTGAGGGAGGCCCTTTTAGACTTTATGAGGTGAGTGAGGTCAGCACATGGAGCTGTAAACTGAGGGGTGGGCTGGCTGAACTAGGGGCAGATTTTGGAATGTGGAAAAGCTCATTGCAGTCTGGGTCAGCAAAGCTCCCCTGATTGTCATGCTGGGGTCTGCCTGACTCTTTCCCCTGGGATATGACTAACTGGGTTATTGGCCCTTTGTGTGGTACTTTGCCTTATTCCAGTGCTGGCTGAGGGCTAGGAAATTGTATGATTATAAGTGGCTACTTTTGATACAATAATAATAATTATAGTAGGGATCTGCCTTGGCATTTGAGGTGGTTTTGCTGTTGTACAGGAAATGGTATTTGGATCCCAAAGATGCCTGAAGGCTGTTTTTTGTGGTCCCTGCAGGATGAATCTCCTCCGGAATAATAGCTGCCTCTCCAAGATGAAGAATTCTATGGCTTCCATGTCTCAGCAGCTCAAAGCCAAGTTGGATTTCTTTAAAACCAGCATCCAGATTGACCTGGAGAAGTACAGTGAGCAGACAGAGTTTGGGATCAGTGAGTGTACTCTCTGTAATGAGTTTGGAAAAACCATTGCTGTCTTTTTCCCCCCCTCTTCCTAAGGTTTCTTTTGCCTCTTATAATTTAGTTGCTTGTGTCTATTTTGGTTTTGTGGTGTTTTCATTTTGTTTTTCTTTTTTTTTTTCCTACATTTTTTTTTCCAGCATCAGATAAACTGCTGCTGGCCTGGAGGGAAATGGAACAGGCTGTGGAGCTCTGTGGGCGGGTAGGAGACTTGTTTTAGATTCCTATCCTTACCGAGGGGGGTGAGGCTTCGTACAACCTTTTCTCACTCTCTCCTCGAACACCAAATCCATCTTGTACGTCCAAAATCAGGAGGTCCTCGCCATGCTCTCTGACCCTAACTGGGACTTGATGGGAAGAGGCCAGGCTGGTAGCCAGTAAAGGGGAGGCCCATGGTGGCAGATGCAGGAGCTGTGCAGACCTGGTGTGCATTTGAACAAGGCGCAAAATGTGAAGTGTCCTTACGGGAAGCCCAGGCCTCTTCCTATCAGAAAGGGCCTCAGATGAATGATCAACACTCCATCAGGCTGGGGGGTTTGCCTAGTTTTGTTGGGACACTAAATCCATAGGAAAGAAAAAGTCTAAGCATAAAGTTTTAGGACAGCATAAATCAAACACCACTGAAAAACGTTAATTGTGAGGCAAGGGAAGGAAGTATGGCTTAGTGATCCTCACACAAATTGAAGACCAAAGCCTCCAAGACCTTTTCTGGGCTTTTTACTATATCTATATCTATATTATTATCTATACTATTATTATCTATACTATTTACTGTATCTATATTTAGATGTCTTCTCTGACCAGAGAGACAGTGAGTGCTCCAGCCCATCCTGGCACTCACATCCAGAATCTCCGATAGAGAGGAGCCCAGGCCTCCCAATGTGGGATGGCATTGGGGTAGACAAATTAAGGGAAGAGAAAGGAATATGCATTGGGCTCTTCTCTATGCCAGGTACCGTGCCAGATACTTTACATACTGTATCTTGTCTCACCCTTAAAATGGCCCCATTAGAAGCCTATTTTATAGCAGAGGAAACTGAAGCTCAGGAGTTAGGTGCTTTCCCCATGGGTCACACAGCTAGAAAGTGGTAGACCCGAGATCCAAACCCAGGCCTTCTGACTCCAGAGTCTCTGTCCCTTCTAGCCAGTCACCTGAGAGTCTTCGGTGAGTTTGGAAGGTGTTTCCCACCCCCCCCCCCCTCCAATCTTGCATCTCAGAACGCCCTTATTACATCAGTTGACATTAGCACAGCTTTTTCATCAGGAGAATGAAGTGAAGCACCTGGTGGAGCGGATGATGGCACTGCAGACTGACATTGTGGACCTGCAGAGGAGCCCCATGGGGCGGAAGCAGGGGGGAACGCTGGACGACCTGTGAGTACCAACCCGGTGTCCGGCCATACCCACAGACGCCCCAGCCAAACTTCCATACATGTGTTGAGATCGTCTAAGGGTTCAAGTGTGGTTATCACAGAAGCTCTGTGAGACCATTCTATAGAGTGTGATCCATTGGCGAAGCATCTTGGCATGTTCCCGATGAGTTGCAGAGATGAGCAAAGGGCCAGTCACCATCACTGTCAGCCTTCATTTCCATATCTAGCAAGTGTTGAGAAGAATTGTCCGACCTCACGGAGTTGTGAAGATCAACTCAGATGATTCAGATAGAGCAGGAGTTCATCATCTTTAAAGTCTGTAATGCAGGAGCTTTAACCTTGGCACCAGACGTCACTGTTCATGCAGCCCACCCTGATCCAGGTGTGGCTCAAAGAGCAGAAAGTAGAACAGAGAAGGAAACCAGCAGGTCTTAAGATTTTGAACCTGGGAACTGTTCATTTGAGTCTCTATCAGGAATCTGGCCTTGGCTCTGAGAGGTGATAAGGTGCCCAGGCAAAGCAGTCCTATCTGAAGGAAAGCCAGATGAGAGGGAGCAGGCGAGCTGCCTCAAACTCTTGGGAGCTCCCACTTGGGCTCAACACTGTCCTCCAGTGCCTTTACCAGAATTCTCAGGACCAGAATCTCGAACATCAGAAATCTGATGATTCGTTTAAAAAGAAAGAAGAAATCTGATGATTCGTATTCTGTATTTTCTCGAGTTATTTAACCCATTATTCTCCTTTAGTTTTCAAATGAGAGTCACCTCTGAAATGTCAGGTAGTTTCATTGTGTTGAGGTGGAAGAGGGATAGAAGTTTGTGTCTACCCTTGGGTTTGAGTTCTCACAGGGAGCCCGTGTTCTCCAGGCTTAGGTCCAGTGATGGCACTGGAATCACCATTGCAGAAGCCACGTGGACAGGAAATTCCAAGGGACAGAGTAGAACCTCCCTTTCTTAAGATTCTTTCTCATTAGGGATGCCTGGGTGGCTTAGTTGGTTAAGCATCTGACTCTTGGTTTCAGCTCAGGTCACCATATCGCAGTTTGTGAGTTTGAGCCCCAAGTCGGGCTCTGCACTGACAGCATGGAGCCTGCTTATGAGTCTCTCTCTCCCTGTCTCTCTACCCCTCCCTTGCTTGCTCTCTCTGTCTCTCTCTCTCAGAGTAAATACAAATAAACTTTAAAAAAAAGAGAAAAGAGATTCTCTTGGAGAGAAGGGCGAGGTTTGATAACGAGAGCCATCAGTTCCTCATCATAGGCATCACCTATAGTATCACCAGGAATAGTAATTTCCTCCAGTCAAGGCGTAGTGCTGGTCTTGCTTCTAAAAGTCAGTGATTCTACTGGCAGGAATTGACTAACCAGTGTCCCACATGTGCTTATTTGACCTCACATCTTGACAGAGTTTCTCCTTTGTATATTTCAGAGAAGAGCAAGCGAGGGAGCTTTACAGGAGACTTCGGGAAAAACCCAGAGGTAAGTGGGCCATTCTGTCTGCCACATGTGCCTGGTTCTGTCATGTGTATGGCGTTGACACTCTGCCAGCCACTGGAGGAACTGTGGGGCTCTTTGCCTCTTTCCAGACCAACGAACTGATGGTGACAGTCTTGAAATGGTCCGGCTGCTTCTTCAGGCCATCCAAGGCTTTGAGAAGAAAGTGCGAGTGATTTATACGCAGCTCAGGTATCCGCCCCAACTTCCCTTCTCCAGGGTGGAATTCAGAGAAGCAGCAAGGACCCATGTGAGGCCATTTTCTCACTGCCCTCTGACTTGCTTACCCTGAAGGAGATTTATCCGCAGCTGTTGTTGGATTCATAATTACCAGGGATTATGTTTTCCTCCTTTCTCCAACCCAAATGCCACTGGAATTTGTCACATTTATTCTTTACAGTAAAACTGTGGTTTGCAAGCAGAAGGCTCTGGAACTGTTGCCCAAGGTGGAAGAGGTGGTGAGTTTAATGAACGAAGACGAGAAGACTGTTGTCCGGCTTCAGGAGAAGCGGCAGAAGGAGCTCTGGAATCTCCTGAAGATTGCTTGTGTGAGTGAGCCCCATGGCCGGGCTTTCAGCCCCCAGCCCGCCAGCCTCTTTTCCACCTCCGTGCTGCTGTCACCACCCTCCAAGAGAGACCGCAAAGCCACTGACAGACACTACTCAACTGCCACGGCTCAGTTTTCCTTCCTCTTCTCCATGACTTAGAGGGAGCAGGGAGGGGCCGAGTCAGGGCCACACCAGGTGTGTTTCATTCTGCACGTGTGCATTTCCTGTGGCTGCTGTCACAAAGCGGCACTGCAGAGTTATTCCCTTACAGTCCTGGAGGCCGGAAGTCCGAAATCCAGGTGTCGGCAGGGCTGAGCTCCTGCTGCAAGCTCTAGGGGAGAATGCTTCTGTGCTTCTTCCAGCTTCTGGTGGCCCGGGGCAGTCCTTGGCTAGTCCTTGGCCGCATCACTCTATTGTCTGTCCCTGTCTTCACAAGGCCTTCTTCTCCGTGTCTGTCTTCTGGGTGTCTCAGATCAGTACACTTGCCATTGAATGTGGTTCCCACCTCAGTAGTCCAAGTTGATCTCCTCTCAGGATCCTTAACTTCATCTGTGCAGACCCTTTTTCCAAGAAGGTCACATTCACAGGTTGCTGGACTTAAGATATGGGCAGATCTTTTGAGGGACCTTCACGCACCACAGTGCATGTCTCCATGACCTGGTTGATCCTCATCTGAGCCTGTGCTGCTTAGTATTGTCAACCACACTTTCTGTGCCCACTGTCTTAATGTAGCTGAGATTCCACTGCATGCTGCTCAGGGAGAAAACGGGACACAAAAAAGAGCCCGGGACAGAGAAGGAGAAGAACCAGGTAAAAGCCATGGAAACCAGAGCTGATGGGAGAAAGACCCACACTATGCCAGCTGCAGCGAGGTTGACTATGATGAAAGAGTGATTTAGCCACTGGTGGTGGTTAAGAGCAAAGAGGAAAATGGGAAGATAGTTGCTTAAGGTGGAGGCAGGGTGCAAGGATGGTGTTTTTAAGATCATGGACTGGAGCGTATTTGTAGGTCAGGCAGGAGACAGTGCACTGGGAGAGTCACAGTATCAAAGAGGTGGGAGACAGTTGAGTGTCCAGGTCCTGAGAACAGCAGGGTGTCAGCTTCATAGGCATGCATGGAAGGATTGGCCTGGGGAAGGGATGAGTGACA
The DNA here is from genome assembly GCF_024362965.1 of Panthera pardus. Lineage (NCBI taxonomy): Eukaryota > Metazoa > Chordata > Mammalia > Carnivora > Felidae > Panthera > Panthera pardus. Next base: position 40,726,622 of record NW_026526688.1, on the reverse strand, counting down.
TTTCCTCCTGTAAGAAAGGAAGCAAATTTAAAAAGGAGAGATGACAAGGAGAGAAGCTTTAGGAAGGAGAGGGAAATTGAGGTATTTCCAGTGACAGCCTGATATGCCATCTGCATTCATGTGACGTTTACTGAGCGCTGACCACGTGCCCAGGAGCGAGATGAAAATTGGAGGTAAAGGGGGAAAGAAGCATGGCACCCGGCCCAGGAGCTCATAATCAGAGGGGCACACACAGGGAAGTGAATTCAAATGTGGGGCAGGAAGTGTTCAGCAGCAGCTGTGGTGCCATGAGCGTGAGCCATAGCATGAGTGTGAAGGAGCAATGTCAGCTTCAGACCTGGAGGTGAGGGAACCACAGGAAACATTCACAAGGAAGGGTTGTTTCAACTGAAGAATGAGGTGGACAGGTGGAGACGACATTCCAGAACGAAGACATTGCTCTATCAGAGGCACAGAGGCCTGAAAGAGTGTGTGTGTTCCGGGTGCTACACACAGAGTGGCATAGTGTGGGGCAAAAGGGTATCGTTTGGAATGAAACTGGAGAGGCAGGCAAGGACGAGCTCATGCAGGCCACACGTGCTTTCGCAGGCATAGCAAACACTAAGGAATTTGTTTTTCTCTCTCATGTCGAAGGAAGTATGGGAATGGTATGATCACATTTGGGTTTCAGAGAAATCCTTCATGGCAGCTGGAGAATGGATTTGAGACTTTGGCAAACGTCACCACTGAGCGGGGGGCGCTGCTCTGGGGACTGAAGTTGCACAGCCCTTAGGGTGCACAGGACAGGACAGTGGAAGGACTGCTCTCCTGCAGGCCCAGGCTAAGTGGAGGAGGTGGATGTCTGGGTCTTTCCACGGGTGACCATCTGCAGAGCAAAATTGGGTGCTTGACTGACTGGTTGAAGCCAGACCTTGACGTTCAGCTGGAAGGAAGGATGCGGAACCAGGATGGGTCCCATAGCTCATGTGGCTGAGCAGGATGAAGACCCATGGGCTGCAGCAAGGGCAGGAGCCGGGTCTGTAAAAAGACGTGAGGCCAACAGATGAGAGTTCAGCTGGAAACTTGAAGTGGGGCAAAGCATGAGGTGCTGGGAAGGTTGGCATAGGTCATCTGCGGGCTGCAGGTGTGAGGAGGTGCGAGCCCCTGAAGCAGGAGGCTTAACCTCTTGACTGAGGTGGGTAGCTGCAGCAGCCGGGGGGTCAGACATATTGGTTTTCTTGTTGGCTGTCCCACAGATGGTGCAATTCACAGAAGGGCACTTACAACCTTCTGGTATGTCTCGGGCTTCTACTTGAGACAGCAAAGATGTCTCCTTCTTAGTTTCCTTATGAGAGTTTCTGAAGCAATCAAACTAATGAACGAAGCTTACAAATGCAGGTACTCCAATCTCCCTATATTTACAATCTTCTATCAAAAAGTACACCTATAGGGATGCCTGGGTGGCTTAGTCAGTTAAGCATCCTACTTCAGCTGAGGTCATGGTCCCACGGTTCGTGAGTTCAAGCCCCTCGTCATGCTCTGTGCTGACAACTCAGAGCCTGCAGCCTGCTTCGGATTCTGTGTCTTCTTCTCTCTGCCCCTTGCGTTCTCTCTCTCTCTCTCTCAAAAGTAAATAAGCATTAAAATTTTTTTTAAAAAGCACACCTATAGATGCAGAAAGATTTTCTAAGCCTGAATGAAGACTGTGGCCATATGCAGGGATGTTGACTAAAAATTTATAGGAATAGCTAGTGTATTGTGACCTATTGTTTCGTGAGAAAATACCATGGTGTGAATGCAAAATTGGAATCATCCCTTTGCTCCAAAATTCTGTTGACTCTCTTTTGGTTTTGTCCTTTAGAGCAAAGTTCGTGGTCCTGTGAGTGGAAGCCCAGATAGCATGAATGCTGCTCGCCTCAGTCATTCTGGTCAGCTAATGTCTCAGCCTTCCACTGCCCCTAACAGCTTGCCTGAGTCTGTCAAGAAAAGGTAGGTCACTGTAAGGTGCCAGTGATGGCCCGGTGCACTGGGAAGTCATGGGAATAGACATGCATGTTTATCACTGATAGATCATTTTATGTGTCTAGCAATTTTGTGCATGTATTGAGTTTGTGTTTGTTAATATCCAAGCAAATGTGATATTTTGCTCTCTAGTGCCTTGCAACTTGCTAAGTAGTTGCCTTGTCTAAGGATTGGATTACTAATTGCTTAATGAGGAGATTGAACGTGCTAGTCAGTCACATGCTAGTCAGTCACATGCTATTATATAGTCCCATCAGCCATCATCTGTCATTTAGAACCAGCCTGCCCGCAGGGAGTGCCCTGTTGGCCACGCCTCAGTCATCCCGCCTCCTCCCTCTCACCTCCCACCGCTCTGAGTTACCATATTAGGGTTTTCCACCCACTGCCTCTCCTCGCCCCCCACTTCTGCCTGCTTTCCCCTCCTGTTGCCTGGGCCACTGCCACTAAGGTGGTGAACAGAGCATTTCAGCCTTTTCTGCGAGGCATTTGGCCTCCCTGCTTCCCATCCAGTCCTGCCTCCAAGCCCTCCCTAGTCAAATTAGTCTTCACAGAATACCACTTGATCAAGTTATTTTTTGGCCAGTAACTAGTAGTGGCTTCCCACTCCCCCGGAGGATTCAACCTGAGCCTTTTTAGACATTTACAGCCACCTCAGCCACTGTCTAGGCTGATCCCCAGTTCCCATACAGACTCCTTGCCCTGGCCCAGTGGTTCTCAAAGTCTGATCCAGACCAGCAGCATCAGCAGCATCTGGGCACTTGTTAGAAATGCAGTTGCTGAATCAGCTGCTCAGGGGCAGGGCAGAGCAGTCAGCCTTTCAGAAGCCTTGGCTGGTTTCTGATGTACTCTGAAGTTCCAGAACTTCTGTGGGCTGGTCCTGGGAGGTCCTTCCACCTACAGGACACATCTGCTTCCCTCTCCTCCAATGCCTGACCACTCACACAGCTCTCTCTTCTTGGACCGCCTTTGGGTGTTTTTGTTTCTAGTTCAGTCCCATGCAGTTTCTTCAACATCCTCTATGTGTCGGGTCTCAGGCACTGGCAATGGTTAAAATTGTCTGTGTGGGCAAATCTATAGACCAAAAAATAGATTAATGATTGCCTAGGGCAGGTGAGGGGGAGGGTGGGAAGTGACTGGTAATGGGCACAAGGTTTCTTTTTGCATGATGAAAATGTTCTAAAATTAGATTATGGTCAAGATTGTATAATTCTGTAAATACACTAAAACTATCGAATTACACACTTTAAATGGGTAAACTTTATGGTATCTAAATTATAGATAGATCAATAAAGCTATTTTAAAAATCCTGTTCTGGGGCTCCTGGGTGGCTCAGTCAGTTAAGTGTCTGACTTTTGGCTCTCACAGTTCGTGGGTTTGAGCCCAGCATCAGGTTCTCTGCTCTCAACAGATCCTCTGTCCCCATCTCTCTCTCTGTCCCTCCTCCACTCATTCTCTTTCTCTCTCGAACAAACTTTAAAAACAAAACAAAATAGGGGCGCCTGGGTGGCTCAGTCGGTTAAGCGTCCGACTTCAGCTCAGGTCACGATCTCGCGGTCTGTGAGTTCGAGCCCCGCGTCGGGCTCTGGGCTGATGGCTCAGAGCCTGGAGCCTGCTTCCGATTCTGTGTCTCCCTCTCTCTCTGCCCCTCCCCCGTTCATGCTGTGTCTCTCTCTGTCTCAAAAATAAATAAACGTTTAAAAAAAATTAAAAAAATAAAAAATAAAAAAAATAAAAATCCTGTTCCTGTGCTTGGGGAATTCATAGCCTATACGTTGTGGTACTTAATTGTACGTGACCTTAGATTGTTAATTCTTTCCCCAACCTACTGTGAGCTTGAGGATAGTAACCAGGTCCTGTGCCTCTTACATTGCCCTTTGGAGCTGGCCCTAAGCCTTCAACCTAGTTGGTAGCTACGTGGAAGAGGCTGAGCAAAAATGTGGCCTGTGTTCCTTCCATCAGAGTGTCATGCTTTGTAAGGTGAGTGGATTTCCAAGGCACTGTCTTCCTGGATTTGGCATTTTCCCTCCAATGATATCCTGGAAGCCCTGGGAAAGTCGTCCTGGGAGCACAGGCTGTCCATCCATGTCCTAGAGCTGAGGCTAAAATAGGACAGCGGCTTATTATACCTTTCCCTTTCTCCCCATGGCCGTTCACGACAGGTACATTTCTTATCCTGGAAAAAGAGAAAGCAGTTTAAATGAAATCAGTTCCCAGAACTTGCTTTTTCACAGATCTCAAGGAACTATGGAAATGGTGAAATTACGTGGTCTGTATATTTTTTTTCTATTTCAAAAACTGGAAAACAGGTGATTTGTGAGGTATCTTTAGATTTTGGCAGTTTAGAGAGAATTAAATTCAATTATCTGAAGTAAAGAGATCTGCTTGCTCTTTCACATTGTGAATGGTAACACTTATGGCTGAGCGTGGGCTTCTGAAAAGTGCTTAACTAGATGAAGGAGATTACTGGTCAGTGACACGGTGCTTTACGACACTCAGCATCAAAATAATTGTAACTTCATTTTTAAAATCTTGTCAAAATCCCTGTAACATTATCTCTGAAAATTCACATTGACCATTTTCTAATAATCTGATCATTTTCCTTAGTGAAGAACTGGTGGCTGAAGCACACACACTCTGCACCCAGCTAGAAAATGTGATGCAAGATACCATCAAAGAGCAGGACCAGAGTTTAAGGGTAATGGCCTGTGTGAATCCGACATATTCCGTGTCCTTTCTCCCCACAGCAAGCCAGAAAAAGAAAATGCAAAGGCAATCCAGCGTTTCCTCCATCTCAGTATATGCTTATGCTTTTCTAGTACAGACTTCTTCTTATTCAGAGTAATGCTAACAATTATTGAATGGGTACGAGTACACTATGTGCATTATCTCATTTAATCCTTGTAACGCTTAATTTTGATAAGGGAGGTAGCATCATTCTGAGAAGGTCTTTCTCTCCCTGTGGTTTTTGTAGCACTGCTGAGCATCTGTGTGCATGGAGGTCTGGGGCTAAAACAAGGACCTGTCACAGCCCCGCCTCTCAGGGACTCAGAGCTTAGCAGTAGGTAGTACTACTTATAGGGAAACTAACCTGATGAAAAACTGGTCAAGATACAGGTACATTTATGGCAAAGGTTCAGAGATGCTAAGCCATTCCTCAGATTTTAAAAGGCCCTTTCCTGCCAATACGGTGACCTGCTAGCCTCCCCCTAACTTTTCAGTTTCCAGAAGAATCAGAGAGGATACCACTACTAATTGTAATCACTTCTTATTTATTCAACTGTCCGTCTCTGGTTTAGGGCTTTTGCTATCTTTTATTTCTGCCCATCCTCCTTCTGACAGCGTGTATTTTGATCATTTCACTGCTTATTTGCACTCCTACCAGAGAAATAGGAAGTCTTATCAGGCCATTTCATCTGGTAGGGTTGGAAACTGGTAGCTGAGGTTAGCTCTTGGTACCACCTACCCACAGTCAGAAGTGCTATGAGCCACAGGTGGTACTAAAACTGCCTGTCTAGTTTCCATAGTCCTGGAATCTGAGGGGGTTTAAGCTAGGCCAAAGGAAAGTTCCCTTACGGTTGTGAAAATGTAGCTTTAGCTCGAGAGTACCCTGCAATAACAAGACTGTTACTAATGAGAGGATTTAAATTTCCTTCTAAATTGTGCTGGTCGCCTCCTGAGGAAGACAAACAATCCGAGGTGTATTGGTGGCCACTGTATTTTTAACATGCCTGTTGACTTTCAGTCTCTAGACTGGAGCTGGTTACAGACGGAAGAAGAAGAGCAGAATGGCCTGGAACAGGCCTCTTGACTGTGTGGGTGGCCTTGACCACCTGATGGGACTGCCTGCCCCGAGGCCCTCCCATGGTGGCCCCCGCTGTCATGATGTCCCAGCAGTCTTCGGCACCCAGGCAAAGATCTTCTCACTTCCCCAGGAGTTGTGACATTCACCGTGGGCCAGGGCTGGCGTCCTCTGCAGGCGCCGCCAGCAACTTGTCTGCACACTGGAAGTCCTGCGTCTTGGAGGCTCAGCAAACACTGATGCCAAGCATGAGCATTTAGGGAGACCAAGCCACTGCAGCTGCTTCCTCTGGTCTGGAAAAAGTTCTCAAAGTACTTTGCCCCACAGATCACTGGACAAATGTCTAACATGACTCTTTCAGGACAAACTGTGGAGGACGCTTGGTGTCAGCCTGCCCTCTCCTGACCCCTCCTGATCTCCAGAGGTCCTGATCCGCCTGTCCTCACAGCTAATGTTTCATCTGGATTTGGAACTAAACAGACTTTTAAATTGTAGACTTGGCATGGCCCCATCCTTTCTCTTCCTCTTTTCATTTCACTGCTGCTAAAATTTCCCTTTTACCCACTACTTTGGTGGTCATGCCCCCATTGGCAAGGTCGTAGGTGAATGCCAGCTCTCCCCATCTGTAGCCCTTTCAGCCACAGAGTGACCTGCCAGCACCAGGTCAGAGAGCAGCTTCCTTCCTTCGGGTCCCGGAGACTACCTGCGAATGAGCTCTTGTGCAGAAGAACGGAAGAAAAAAAGGGTTTCTGTCAACCACAAGTCTGCTGACCCCTGTGCCCACACCTGTCCCTGCTCAGACACATCTATGTGCGGTGGTGCTGGGATGGGGGAGCGCCTGTTTCTCATATCATCTAGCAGTATTATTAAATTGACTTATTTAAAAAATAGTTTCTATATTTTGCAACATGACTCAAGCATTTATACTGGGTTCCACAACCTGTTTTTGGCAATATTTATGGTCAGGACTTAGGAACTCAAAAACCAGCTTAATGGAAAATGTTATAAAATTGAATAGTGCCTGGATCTGATGTTGTCTTAGCACAGCACTGCTTCTTTGACACTTCACAAAAGTTCTTTATGTTAAAAGCAGGAAAACAAAACGAGTTTAGATGATCACAAATAGGCGAGTTTGGTCAGAAAAGAAAGTTGAAATAGGAGGATTTTACAAACTGGCTTCCATGGAAACAGTACAAAGGGTTTCAGGGCCAAGTACATTTAGGAAATGCTTCATGCTTTAATTGCCTCTTGGAGATTCCCATTGTACACTGGCATAGTAAAGTTTCTGAGAGTCCTACAATAATAAACTGGCTTAACTGTGTAAATCTACTGTTTGCCAAATGCCTTTGACAGCAGAGCCATTTTTCCCCCATGTGAGTGTAACATTTGATACAGCATGATTTTGGAAACACTGGTGAGGAACATAGTGGGAAATAAGACCAGAACAGGAGGCTGTGATGGAGCCAGACTGGGGAGGGAATGAATGCGAGACTAAGGGTTATGAGCTTCACTGAAGAATTTTAGCAAGAAAATGACATCACCAAAGCAATGGTTTAAAAAGGCTAACATAGGGGCTCCGGGGTGGCTCAGTGGGTTAAGCAACTCTTGGTTTTGGCTCAGGTCATGATCTCACGGGTTCGTGAGTTCGAGGCCCACATCAGCTCCACACTGACAGTGCAGAACCTGCTTCGGATTCTCTCTTTACCTCTCTGTCTTCCCCCACCCCAAATAAATAAATAAACTTTAAAACATTTTTTTTTTTATATTAAAGGAAAAGACTAACTGGAATATGCTAATTGATTAAAAAAAGTGAAAACTGGGAGATAGGACTTGTCCTTCCAAAATGATAAGGTAAATGTACTTTCCCCTATTCCTCCCTTTAAGTATGGCTGAAACCTGTCAACATTATCTATAAACAAATAGAGGAAGACTCTGAAAGGTAGAAGCCAGCAGACCATCTAGGGACCTTGGACCTGAGGAAGGACGTGGTGGGGAGTTCTGTGGGCTTTGCTTTTGCCTCATCTCTCCCCAATCGGGTGCTGGAGAAGCCACCCCAGAGGCACGACTGAGGAGACTGGCTCCCTCTAGCGGTATTAGATTCCCAGGGCTGCTGTAACAGATGGCCACAAACTGCAGGGCTTAAAGCACCAGAATTTTGTTCTCTCAAAGTTCTAGAGGCCAGAAGTCAGAAATTAAGATGCTGGCGTGGCTACACTCCCTTCAAGGTTTCTAGGGGAGACATGTTCCTTTCCTCTTCCAGCTTCTGCTGGCTCTAGGTGATCCTTGGCTTATCGGTACATCTGACCAGTTTCTGCATAAGTAGTTATATTGCCTCCTTTTCCATTTATCAAATCTCTCCTGTCTCTGGAGACAGGACCCATTGGATTTAGGACCCATTCCAATACTTTGGGATAGCTCCTCTTCTCAAAATCCTTAATCACATATTTTGCCATATAAGGTAATACAGGTTCTGGGAATTAGGTCATGAACCTACTTTGGTGGCAGGGGGAGGTCACTGTTCAACCCATTACACTAGTCAAAGAGCTAGGACAGGGGCAGCCTAGGAACACAGAAAATTTTTAAACAATAACCACTCAATTTCAGTTAACACTACAGAAAAAAAAAAAAAAAAAAATGTTTTACCTCTGCTAGAAAGACCAGATAGGAAGCTTAAACTTCACCAGGTGAGGAACTGGGACTTTCACTGGTGCTAAGCAGTAACAACGTCTCCCCCCCCCCCCCCATTTCCAACATCCCGCTGGGTTAAATGGAGACCGAATGGGGAACGGTAAGGAGGCACCTTGCCCCTTCCAACCAAGTTGGTATTGGTGGAGTAATGAAGAGCCCTTCCCACTCAGGTGTCAGCAGAAGCCAAGTGGGAAGCCTGGGCTTCCACTCACCCTTGGTAGAAATGAGACAGCACTCTGCTTTCCCTGCTGGAATAATGTCAGAGCAGACCTGCTAACACAGAAGAATTAAATAAAATCCGGAGTCTCATCACCTGAAATTCTGATGTCCAGATTTCAATCTAAAATCACTCATCATACCAAGAATCAGGAAACCTCAACTGAGAAAAGATAAGACACTGAGGTGGCAAAAATTTAGAATCATCTAAGAGGATTTTAAAGCAACCACCATAAAAAAATGCCTCAAACACTTACGACCTTGCTTGAAACAAATGAAAAAATACAAAGTCTCGGCAAAGAAACAGAAGATGCGAGGAAGAACAAAGTGAAAATTTTAGAACTGAAAAAGACAGTAACAAGTAAAAATGTCAATGGGTAGGGTCAACAGCAGAATGCAGAGTAATAAACCAGTGAGCCTGAAGATAGAACGAAAATTTCCCGACCAAAACAACAGAGAAAACAAATTGGGAAACATAACAACAGAGCCTCAAAGGCCTGTGGGAGTGTACTAAAAGAGCTAATATTGATGTCATTCAAATCCCACGAGGAGAGAAGAAAGAGGGTGTGGTTGAAAAGTAGTCAAAGTAGTAGCTGCAACTTCCCCAAATTTGGCAAAAAACAAAAATAAAACACCTTATATATTCAACAAGCTGAGCAAACCCCAAACAAGATGAACTGACACAAAGAAAGAAGTCCACACAAACACATATAGTCAAGCCTCTAAAAATTAAAAACAAAGGAAAAAATGTGTAAATCTCCAAGACATGTATTTTACTTTTGAGGGAATAAGGTGGTAGAAATTATTTGAATGACAGTGGATTTCTTATCAGAAATGAAGGAAGCCAGAAGAAATGACATGATATTTTTCAAGTGCTAAAAGAAAAGAACGGTCAACCCCGAATCCTTTTCCAGCTAAAATATACTAGAGGTACCCTCAAAAATGTCATCTGAATGAAGGACAAAGTCATGAAATTCTCAAATGAAAGAAAAGAGAATTTGTAGACAATAGACATGCCCTAAAAGAATGACTAACTGAAGTTTTTTAAATAGAAAGAACATGATAAAAGAAGGATTCTTGGAACTTCAGAAAAGAAGGAAGAGGGGTGCCTACGTAGCTGAGTCAGTTAAGCATCTGACTCTTGATTTCGGCTCAGATCATGATCTCATGGTTCATGAGTTTAAGCCCTGTGTCAGGCTCTAACTGACAGTGTGGAACCTGCTTGGAATTCTTTCTCCCCAGTCTTTCTGTCCCTCCCCAGCTTGTGCTCTCTCTCTCTTTCTTATAATAAATAAATATTTGGGGGGGAAAAAAAGGAAGGAAGAATTAAATAAGGAGTAAAAATATGGATAAATACAATAGACTTTACTTTTCTGGAGTTTTCTAGACTATGTTTGATGGTTGAAACAAATATTATGACATGATTTGATATGGTTCCCAATCTATGGAGAGGAAATATTTAAGATAAATTTATTATAAATAGAAAAGGGTAAAGGGATATAAAGAGAGGCAAGTTTTCTATACTTAAAATGAATTCATAAAGTGACACTTTAAACTCAAGCATCAGGTAAACTGATAAGATTACATATGTAATATGATATCTACAGCAACCACTAAAAAAAGCTACACAAAGATATACACTTGGAAACACTATAGATAAATCAAAATGAAAACATTTTAAAAGTTGATTTGTTTTGAGAAAAAGAGCATGCATGCTGGATGGGAAGGGGCAGAGAGAAGGAGAGAGAAAAATCCCAAGCAGGCCCAACACAGGACTCAAACTCACGAACCTTGAGATCATGATGTGAACCAAAATCAAGAGTCAGATGCTTAACTGATTAAGCCACCCAGGCGCCCCTCAAAGTGAAAGTTTTAAAAATGTTTACATAACGTTAAGGAAAGCAGGAAAAAGAAAACAGAAAAAGCACCAAGAATAAGCAGGAAACAAAAAATTAAATGGCATATTTAAGCCTTAACACATCAATAATTATATTAAAGGTAAATAGCACGAATGGAAGGTACTGGTGGAAATGGAAAGAGTGTGGAGAATGTGAGTGATATGAACATTTAGTAACATATTCTATGTATATAAGTGCTTAGTACAAATTGACAATACTCTATTTACTAGTCAGCGGAGTGCTGGTTTTATCTCTATCCTTTGCTTCTGGACCCATTCTGATTAATAAATATAAGGTAGCAACTCCTTTTCCCTTCATGTCATCTTGACTCCAATTTACGTGAAATTCAAAAATTTTGAAAACAAAGCTATTATGGCATACAATTTGATGTCCCCATTGATAGAATTTCCTAGAAAAGTGTTGTTCAGTAGAACGTTGTGTGATGATGAAAATGTTCTCATCTGCAACGGCCAGTAGGTAGGTAGCTACTAATGACACGTGAGTGGTGAGCACAACTAAGGAACTGAATTTTTACTTTATACTTTTTATTGGATTTCATTTTAAATATTCATGGCCACATGTGACAAGTGGCTCCTGTATCGGACAGAGCAGTTTTAGAAGAAAAACACAGTCTTTAAAAGCTGCATTTGGAACAGAACCAGCATTTATGGATTGGCTAGTATCTGCCAGGCAATGAAATAACTTTACTTGAAATATACGTTTCATCAACTCTAGAAAGCACATTTTTTTCTCAGTGGGATATGTCTTTGAATGTGTGGCATGTCACAGATTCTGCCAGGCAATGAAATAACTTTACTTGAAATATGCATTTCATCAACTCTAAAAAGCACATTTTTTTCTCAGTGGGATATGTCTTTGAATGTGTGGCATGTCACAGATAAAGGGGTCAGGTGGCAGTTGTGTCTGTTGTCATTTACTTGTGGGAACTTGGTCCTAGCTGTCTCTGCGGAGCTGTATCCCTTTGGTATCACCCATGTGGAGTTGAATTGCCTTTTAAAATCTCTTCAGAAAGATTTCCCTTTTGGTTTGATTTGAGAAATTTACCGTGTACCCAGAAAGGCATAAAAACAGCAGTGAGCATAAATCTGACATGGTCAAATGAATACTTCTTGAGGAGATATGACGATAATTCGTTTCAAAGTAACAGCCACATTCTTAGGGGTTCTAAGACAAGAATATACCTATGGGTAGGTGAGGGTGTCTATTTGTCACTGAAATACAAGCAAAAGGACTGCTTATCACATGTCCAGCAATGCCACTGAAGGCAAGAGAAATTGCCAAATCCCTCAGAATAGCTGGAAAAATTCAAAGCAACAAGAGGCTTTGTGTGTGACTAATCCATTTCTCATCCAGGATTATAGTTAAGACATTGTGCCATAGTTTAATTGATAGCATTTTTTTCTTAGCGGTACATAAAATTATGGCCTTTCTTACAATTTAGTGGGTTTAAGATTGTTAAAAAAAATATATATAGTCTTCTATAGTCCTCACAATCCTAATGAAGTAAGTGCTATCATTATCTTCATTTCGTCCATGAGGAAACAGAGGCATGGAGCGGTTTAATAAGGTTAAATTAAATCTGACCTTCTTGAGAGGGCCAAGAGGTCTCCCAAAAGCGACTCTTCATCCTGGAGGGGCTGTAGGAGTGGGCAGAAGTCTCACTGCCTCCCGGTTTGTTGGAATGATGGCCCCCATGGGGTGTTGTGCTCCTGCACAAATTCCTGTGCACTAACGTCAGGATGTTCAGAGGTTTTTAAAAACTTATTTATTATGGAGATTTGACAAATATACAAATACAGACAAAATCATGTAGTAAAGTTCTATATTCTAATCGCCCAGATTCAAATTTATCCATGCATGGTCAATCATATTATTTCCTCACCAGCTGTTTTATGAATGAAGAAAATCTCAGCCATTGTAACATTTCACCCATATGGATTTCATTATGTACCTCTAAAAGCTTAACCCTTTTCTTGTTGTGATTTCAACATAACTACAATACCACTTTCATAATTCTTTCATTCAGGATCCAGTCAAGGGAATGAAACTACACAGCAATTTCAACAAGGAAAGTTTCATTTAACAGGGAATTGGCTTCTAACGGGTAAAGATAACTAAGAATGCAGGAATAGCTAGAAAAGAATAGCCACTACCCCAATGGCTACAGAAGTCCCACCCCATCCCCGAGGCTGAAAGCCAGACATCATCAGAGAGGGTGTGGCGTGGCCTGCCACTGCATGATGGAGAAGTTTCCAGAGGCCCCGAGTTGGCAGACTTAGGAAACTGCTCTCTGGCACAGCGTAGGGTGGGGAGCAGCTGTCCATTGGGAGGAACTGCACCCCACAACTCACTGAGAAACTGCCAACGGGAGCGGCACAACACCTGTAGGGTGCCAGGGGAATCTTCCTGCTGGTTCCACACACTTTAGGAGCTGCCCATAGGATCCCACCAGTGTCCTTCCAGTGTTCCCTGTGGCAAAGTTTGAAATTGTGCCAGGTGGCAAGGGAGAGATGTTCCAGTATAAAAAAAAAAAAAAAAAAAGACAATGAAGGATGGATTTGGAATTAAGAGGCAATAGATCGGTAATCAGCACAGTCCACCCCTGTGACTACTCAGCTTCCGTATGCATCCTTCTCCATACATTTAAACTTCCATGCAGCAACTAAGCAACTCTGTTTCCACCCAACAAGATACAGCTACCCTTCATAGAAATGAAAATGTCTCCCCTTTTCTCCCCCACTCAAAAGGTGCACAAGCCCAACAGTCACTGTATCCATCACTAGCCATATGAATTACTCCCCAGATTCAGTCACACTAAGTTGTAAAGTTTATCTTCAACAACCTGCATATGAAATAACATTGGGAAGAAGGGGAGAGAAGAAAATGGATAGCATATGCAAATAAGCACATATATAATAAATGGAAAGAAAATACACAAAGTCACTGCCGTGCTTGTTTCGGTAAGTGATCTGTGTCTCCCATGCGCCTGTAACTGAGAGCTACAGGTTTATCTTCCCACTACCCATTCATATGTCCCCTGCCCTCAGCCACAGGCTCAGCTAGTCAGGATTCTTTTTCAGGTGTAGTGATACAAATTTTCATCCCTAAAGGATCCAAGTCCAAAATTGTACAGACTTTTTTTGTTTTTGCTATAGTTTTGCATTAATCTTAACGATTGCACATGAATATGCCAAGCGAAGCCCCAGAAAACCCCCTGGTTTCAGGCGTAGCCCTCATTGCCCTGATTGTGTAGCAGAAACTCAGTTTCTCCTTGGCAATCAAGGTCAATCTTTCTAATCAGTAGTAAACTCTTTTTTGGCCTTTTGGCTCAGTGGCATAGGAACCCAAAATGGCCAGGTGGCAACTTCCTGTCCCAATTCAATGGAATCATTGTGGTGCTACTGGTTGAAGTATCCACCCTCCACCCTGCATCCCTTGATCACTAAGACCTCCAGACAAGCAAAGCTCAAGATTGCCAGTGTGGGAAGCCAAAATTTTGCAAGTGGGGTTTGTATATGTAGTGAGAGAAGTCACTCCTACTGTCACCCCCTTTTTTTAATGTTTATTTTTTGAGAGAGAGCAGGAGAGGGGGGCAAGGGAGGGGCAGAGAGAGAGAGACACACACAGAATATAAAACAGGCTCCAGACTCTGAGCTGTCAGCACAGAGCCTGATGCGAGGCTCGAACCCATGAAGTCTAAGATCAAGACCTGAGCCGAAGTCAGATGCTTAACCAACTGAGCCACCCAGGCACCCCCCTACTTTTATCCTTTGAATCCCAGACCTATGTATTATCATTATGGGGAGATAGCATCATATAATGATTTCTGATTCAATGTAGAGACTGCATCCTGTAAGACAGAACCCCATCTTTTTGGGATGTTGTGTCCCAACTGATACTGTAACCATGTCTTCATTAAGCTATTCCAATTTTAGTTATCCCAGCCACTTCTGGATGATAGGGTATGTGGCTGCACTTCCTTTGCTATGAAATGAGTTCTTTGATCAGAATGCTTTAGGGATTGCAGTTCTGTGAGCCCACAGACGGTGGTGCAAGCAGAAGCAGACAGAGAAGGCAAATCCATGTCCCAAATATGTATGTATTCCAGCAGGAAATGATGAGGATAAACATCTGCTCCTTCCAATATAATCAAACTACCCTTATTTGGCTGCCTTGTTTCCTGGGCAATTGTGTCAGATTGGGGGATAGTGTTAGTCTCTGTTGGCAGGTAGAGGAAGTATACATTGTTGAACTTGTAATGGATGCATAGCCTCCAACCCTGTCACCATGGCTACTGTGTTCATGCCCTATTGAGTAAACTATGAGATGATGGGGCAAAAAGCCTGGCATCCACTCACCATGTAATTTTGCCAGCCTTATTATCAGGAGCCTCCTGTACAGTGGATGTCCTTTGGTAAGCATTCACATGAGACACAAATATCTTCAGTCTATGTCCATTCTGAGAGGTTTATCCACATGTCTCTTCTCTGGACTTCCTAACCAGCAATCTTTGAATACTGTACTCTGCAAGTCCTTGAGCATTCAGGCAATCCATCAGAAACAGTTCATGAATCTGGCCATCTCTTATTCCAGACAAAGGGGACAAAAACTGTATGGTTCAAAATTCTGCACACCAAGAGGACTTTCCTTCACTACCATGCTTCAGTGCTACCCCTGAGTGGAGCTGTGTTACTGCAGCTATTTACTTTCAGGTGGCACCAGCATGTCATGTAGAGCCACCTGTAAACCAGGCGACAGTTTCTCTTCTTTAGTCAACCTGCCATAATGCATATCCTTAACATGCCACAGACATGGCTTTAGAGAGAGGAAACAAAGCAACATCAGACAGTGTTGAGGGGTCTGAGACACTAGCTCATGTCATTTACTTATACCTTTTGGATCTTCCCTCCCAGCCAATTACCCTTATCATCAAAGAGGACAAGTATTTTGACCTCTGTCACCATAGATTAGTTTTGGCTCCTTGAATTTCATATATTGCCACTTAAGTCATTTTTCAATATGTTTTATTTCTACAATTTCTTTTTTGTTGTTGCCAACAGAGAATTAATGTTGGTAAGTCAACCATGTATCTGGGAATCTTACTGAACTTTTATTAGTTTCAACAGTTTATCTTAATTCTATTGTTTTATTCTGTATAAGAATTATGCTTAGCTGCACATAATTATGGTTTTGTTTTTTCTAGTACTAATACCTTTACCGTTTGCACAATTGTGATGAGAGTGGACATCCTTGCCCTCTTTTGAGACTAAAGTTTCTCTGTCAACAATTATGTTTATGGTGGGCTTCTGGCAGAATCTTTATCAAGTTAAGGATATTTTCTACTATTCCAGTTTTCTGAGTCCTTTTAAAATCACAAAATGAGGGGCGCCTGGGTGGCTCAGTCGGTTAAGCGGCCGACTTCGGCTCAGGTCATGATCTCACGGTCCGTGAGTTCAAGCCCCGCGTTGGGCTCTGTGCTGACAGCTCGGAGCCTGGAGCCTGTTTCAGATTCTGTGTCTCCCTCTCTCTGACCCTCCCCCGTTCATGCTCTGTCTCTCTCTGTCTCAAAAATAAATAAACGTTAAAAAAATTTTTTTTTTTTTAAAAATGTAAAATCACAAAATGAGGGGCACCTGACTGGGTCAGTCGGAAGAGCATGTGACTCTTGATCTCTGGGTCATGAGTTCAAGCCCCATGTTGGCTGTAGAGACTACTTTAACAAAATAAATAAAATAAAATCACAAATTGGCTTGAACTTTATCAAGTGCTTTTTGTCTGTATATTGAGACAATCATGTGGTGTAATTTTTCCTCTCACTTGTTACTGTGAGGAATCTGTTAAGATAAAAAATATTGTTAGATTTTTCTGATGTTAAACTGATCTTGCATTGGTAGAATAAACTCTATTTGCCCACAATTTTTTAAATAGACTTTTTTTTAATGTTTATTTTTTAGAGAAAAGAGAGACAGATCACTAGCAGGAGAGGGGCAGAGAGAGAGGGAGACACAGAATCCGAAGCACGCTCCAGGCTCTGAGCTGTCAGCACAGAGCCCAATGCAGAGCTCAGACTCACAAGCTGTGAGATCATGACCTCAGCCGAAGTTGGATGCCCAACCGACTGAGCCACCCAGACACCCCAATAGACTTTATTTTTTTAAACCAGTTTTAGGTTTACAGCAAAATTGAGTTGAAGGTACAGAAATGTCCCATATACCCTTTGCACTCACACGTGCACTGCCTCCCCCACCATGGACATCCCCCACCAGAGTGATAACATTTGTTACAATTGATAAACCTACATTGACACTTCATTATCATCTAGAGTCCATAGTTTACGTTAGACTTCACCTTTGGTGATGTACATTCTATGGGCTTGGACAAATGTATAATGGCATGTATCCACCATTATAGTATCATACAGAATAGTTTCACTGCTCTATAATTGTTTTTAAATTCAGTTACTTAATATTTTGAGATTTCTATATTTATTTTTATATTTGAAATGGGCCTATACTTTTCTCATGGACACTCAGAATGTGTGTTCTATGCACTTGACGGTAAATCTTGACTTTTTCAATGGTTGATGTTCATGGTCTTACCTATCATCTTTATGTTGATGGCTACATTTTTATCCCCAAACTTCAAATTTGTACATTTACCTGTGGTAAACATATCTAAATACTTCAAAAATACTGAATTTATTCTCCCCCACCCCCCACCCCCAAACCTGTTACTTGTATATTTTTTATTTCAGGTAATGACACTGTCATCTACTAAGTCCTATAAGGCAGAGATTAGTGATCGTCCTAAACTATTCCTCACTCCTCTCATCCAGGACCCACCTGTTTTTCACCTCTTAAGTTTAAAAACATTTTCCTCTCTGTCTCCTGCCTTAGGTTCTTAAATAGTCTCCCTGCTTTCTAACATCTCCCACTTATCAAAAATTCATCCTCTATAGTGCTGTTAGAATAAAAATTGGAAAATGCTACTTGAAACCTTCTGTGACCCTACAGCACCCAAAGACTAATGTCTAGTCTCCACAGGCTGGCACACATTGACACTCGTCTTTATTTCTAACCTCATACTCCACCAACTTCTGTGCAGTACTCTATTTTCCTGATATATACCACATTATTTCTCCTTTGGGAAGAGTTTTTTACATGCCTTACCTAATCGAATCCCGTTCATCCTCACTGGTGGCTCTTCCTGTTTCTTGACTAATTCTGGGACATCTTCCTGACCTCTAAACTAGTACCTGCCCCCCTCACCAACACACACACATTAACAGTTCTCTTCTCTAATCTCTTATTCCCAAAGTGATTGAATCCTGCTTCATGGTTTTAAATATCATACAGATGCTGATGGTTTCAAAATTACACCTCCAGCTCAGACCCCTCTCCTGAACCTCAAGATAATGTATCCAACTGCCTCTTCAGCACTGTCAGCTGGATATACGTCTCACTTCCAAAAGTCAACTCCTGATTTTTCCTTCCCAGACTTGTTCTTCACTGTCTTCCTAATCTCCTTAAATGACAGCCCCATTCTTCCAGTTACTCAGTTGAATAACCATGGATTCACCCCAACTACTCTCTGTTTTTTCACACCCTACATCCAATTCATCCAATGAATCCTGTTGGTTCAACTTTTGGAATATATCCAGAACGTGAATACTTACCATTTCCTTCAGCATTACTCCGGCCCAAACTGCCATCACCTCTTGCCTGGATTATTGCCTTAGCTTCCTAATCAGTCTCCCTGCTTGTGTCATGTGCTTCCTCTCCTAATCTTCCAGGATAAGTCTTTTAAAATCTATACCAGATCAAATCACTCCTGTGCTTAAAACCCAACTCCAAAGGTTCCCACCTCACTTGGAGTAAAATCCAAATTTCTTACAATGGCCCATGATCTGGCCCCTGCTCCCTGCTGCTACTCTGACCTCACTTTCTACTTTTACTTTGCTGCCACTACTCTGGCCACTTCTCTATTCCCTGCACATGCTGCACGCTCCTCTGGTACCATTATCTGTCACTCTTATCTTTGCTCACACTGTACCACCCACACTATCTTCATTGTTTATCCTTAATGAAAGAAAAAGGTTTCATTTCAAATTAGGTTTTGTTGGTATCAGCATATGTTAAAATGGTCACATACTTTGTATCAACTTGCCTAGAACTTTTTAGTTTCAGCCTTAGAGCCTACAACTGCTTTTCCCTCTGCCTGGATCACTTTCTCCCCCAGATACCCTCATGGCTCCTTTCCTTTTCCTTTACATTTCTGTTCATAATGTAGCCTTATCAGAGGCCTTTATAGGACATCCTCTCTATACTGGTACCCATCTCCTATCCCACCACCCAAGGACTTCCCTGTGTAACTTTGTTATCTTGACTTATCTGTTTTTATGCCACTATCACCACCAAATGTATTTATTTGTCCCTCCACACCCCCATTAAAAAGCTCCACAAGATGGGACTTGGTCTGTTGATTGCTATATACACAGCACCCAAAGCAGGGCTTGGCACTTGACAGGTGTTCAATAAAGGTATGTTGCATGAATGAGCACTTTCTATCTCGTACATATTTTGTCAGAAGTGCTTAGCACTATCTCTTTAAAGGGTTTAGGTTTTTGGAATCCTGAAATGAGAGACTAGGGGCTTTCAGTTCTGTCTCTTCTTTATGCTGAGGAAATGAAACAAGTAAAAGTATTTGCTTGGGGTGGGTAGAAGGGAAGAGAAAACTGACAGTTCATATTTCCAAAATATCATCACTCAAGGCAGTTCTTCTCATTTTCCCAGGCTTGTAACTTCTAAGGTAGAGAATGTTGGGGTATTTTTAGGTTTTTTGTTTGTTTGTTTGTTTGTTTGTTTGTTTGTTTTTTTGTAAAAGCCAAAACGTTATTTCTGTGTGGAAATTTGAGGACTTTTATCATTTGATTTACTCTATCACCCCCAACCAACTTTGGCTCACTCCTTTGAAATTGTGTGAATCTTTGCAGTTTTCACAAGTTATATGGCTTTTAATCTTTTAATCCCTCTTACTCCTTTTCCCCTACTATGCTGAATCTGATTCAATAAAAGTTTACCTAGAAAAAAAGTTATCCAGTTAGGAGCCCTTAAACAGTGCTCAGTGTTTTTTCCAAATTAGGTTTTGTTAGTGACATATCTAAGGGTAACATGTCAGTGTAATCAACTTGTTTCAGTTTGTTCAGAACTTTCTCGGTTTGAGCCCTGAAAATTCTGCATCCCAGGAAACCCCTCAGTCCCCCTACATCATGATGTGTCAATCTCTTCTGTAATTTAAAATATTTGATATTTAAGCAAAATTGCAATTTAGGATATTCATTCAGTACATGTTTATTACCTACTCTGCGGCAAACAAAAATTAAGTCCTACTGTGATGGAGCTTACAATTCACATTAGGGGAGGAAAAAATAGAGCAGGGAGTAGGAAGTAGGCAAATAACACATGTGTAAGTTTCCAATCATTTTCATGGAGTGGAGTAATTCCACAGTAATAGAGAGGGCGTGGGTGTTGTTGCTCAGGAATGTGACAGCGATGTGACTACCTGGCTGAGACTGGAACGATGCGAAGGCAGCCAGGCAAAGCCCTGAACAATGAGAAAAGAACCCTGAAGCAGGTACATGTGTGTGCTACATAACGACATGTGTGAACTAACAAAGGGAAAAGTGGCAAGAACTGGAGTAAAAGAGTTGAAAGGAGGTAGATCACATTAGACCTTGCAGGCCCTGGGGAGGAATTTGGAATTTATTCTAAGTGCAATGAGAGGGTATTTAAGCAAATGAATAACATATACATATACATTTTCAAAAGACTACTTTTGTCCTTTTTAAAAAATTTTTTTAATGTTTATTTATTTTTGAGAGAGAGAGACAGAGCATGAGTGGGCAAGAGGCAGAGAGAGATCAAGATGCAGAATCTGAACTAGGCTCCAGCTCAGAGCCTGGCACAGGGCTTGAACTCAAGAACCGTGAGATCATGACCTGAGTTGAAGTTAGATGCTTAACCAACTGAGCCACCCAAGTGCCCCTACCTTTGTCCTATTTGGAGAATGGCCTTCAGGGGATAAGAGCAAAACAAGGAAGCCCACTCTGGAGACTATGGCAGCAATCGGGGAGGCAGATCGTGGTAGACTGGATTAGAGTAGTGGCAGTAGAGGTGGTGAGTGGCCATCCAATTCAGAGCACATATTCTGGAGACAGAACAGGCAAGACTTGACAGATTGGATGTGGGATATGAAAAGAGCCATTAAGAATGGTTCCTAGGGTTTTGCCTGATGGCAGGGTGGATTAAAATGTCATTAACTAAACTGGGGAAAAGTTAAGAAATTAGTGGAGCAAAAATTCAAGAGTTCTTTAAGACATGTATTTGTGAGATGCTTATTATGAATAACTAGAGACATCCAGCTGGAAGTTTGATATATGAGACTGGAACTCAAGAGAGAGGTCAGGGCTAGAAATATAAATTTAGGAGTCTTTGAGCTGGCATGGCATTTTAAAAGGTGAGACTGGACAAAGTGGAAAAGCTGGTTAGAGGAGAAAGGCCTGAGGCACTTTCCTATAAAGGCTGGAGAGTGGAGGAGGAACTGGGAATAAGAACAAAAAAGCAGAACAAAAACTTGAGAAGGAGTGGCTATGAAGGAAGAAGGAACACCCAAGGCATGTGCTGTCTCAGAAGCCAATCTAAAACAAATCATTTCAAGAAGAGAGTAGTCAAAGTAGATCAAATGTTACAAAGTAGATCAAATGGTCCAAGAAGATGAGGAGAGATGACCACTTTCCTTGGATTCTCTGGCATTGATTTTTAAAAAGTATAATCCTCGTATAAAATGAGTATTTTATACTCATATAAAAATGGTATAATACTCCTGTAAAATGCTCATAATACTTATATAAAAAATGATCCCACAGTTCCCTAAAGTTGCAACTGTCATTATTCAAAGTCGAATAAAAACTTTTTTTCTTTTTTTAATTTTTTTTCAACGTTTTTTATTTATTTTTGGACAGAGAGAGACAGAGCATGAACGGGGGAGGGGCAGAGAGAGAGGGAGACACAGAATCGGAAACAGGCTCCAGGCTCCGAGCCATCAGCCCAGAGCCTGACGCGGGGCTCGAACTCACGGACCGCGAGATCGTGACCTGGCTGAAGTCGGACGCTTAACCGACTGCGCCACCCAGGCGCCCCTAAAAACTTTTTTATTTAATGAGGGATGATCATTTTTCAGAACAAAATAATATGAATATAGCCTGGAATAGGAACTGGATGGGAAAAAAGCTGAACAGAGAAAAATACTAAGATGACTCATATATCTAAATGAAGGTGGTAATCAAGGTGCTAAGAAGTTATGTTATAAAGGGAAGAGAGAGGGGCACCTGGGTGGCTCAGTCAGTTAAGCATCCACTCTTGATTTTGGCTTAGGTCATGATCTCACGGTCTGGGAGTTGGAGCCTTGAATCAGGCTCTGCACTGACAGTGTGGAGCCTGCTTAAAATTCTCTCTCCCTCTCTCTCTGCCTCTCCCCTACTCATGCACTCTCTCTCTCTCAAAATAAATAAATAAACTTAAAAAAAAAGGCAAGGGACAAGTTGGGAAAATACAAACATTTACAAATAACATACAAATATAATATACAAAAAGATTAATATTTATATATATAAAAGAGCTAACAAATTAATAATGGACAACTATCCCAATAGAAAAGTGAACAAAGGATATATAGATAGGAAATTCATAAAAGAAACACAAATATCCAATAAGGATAATTTAAGATATACACTAATATTATGAAGAAACAAACAACTACAACCTTGCTATTCAAGGAAATTACTTGTATCTAAAGCATTATTCCATTATTGAAAAATAATGGTGGGGCACCTGGGTGGTTCAGTTGGGTAAGCCTCTGACTTCAGCTCAGGTCATGATCTCGAGGTTTGTGAGTTCGAGTCCCACATCAGGCTTTGTGCTGATGGCTCAGAGCCTGGAGCCTGCTTCGGATTCTGTGTCTCCCTCTCTCTCTCTGTTCCTACCCCACTTGCTCTCTCTCTCTCTCAAAAATAAACATTAAAAAATAATTTAAAAAATAATGGTAATTTTTTTAACTTTATTTTTTATTTTTTAAAATTTACATCCAAATTAGTTAGCATATAGTGAAGCAATGATTTCGGGAGTAGATTCCTTAATGCCCCTTACCCATTTAGCCCATTCCCCCCTCCCACAACCCCTCCAACAACCCTCAGTTTGTTCTCCATATTTATGAGTCTCTTCTGTTTTGTCCCCCTCCCTGTTTTTATATTATCTTTGTTTCCCTTCCCTTATGTTCATGTTTTGTCTCTTAAAGTCCTCATATGAGTGAAGTCATATGATTTTTGTCTTTCTCTATTTTCACTTAGCATAATACCTTCCAGTTCCATCCACGTAGTTGCAAATGGCAAGATTTCATTCTTTTTGATTGCTGAGTAATACTTCATTGTATATATATATACCACATCTTCTTTATCCATTCATCCATCGATGGACATTTGGGCTCTTTCCATACTTGGGCTATTGTGGATAGTGCTGCTATAAACATGAGGGTGCATGTGTCCCTTTGAAACAGCACACCTGTATCCCTTGGATAAATGCCTAGTAGTGCAATTGCTGGGTTGTAGGGTTCTATTTTTAGGTTTTTTAAACTTTTTTTTTAACGTTTATTTATTTATTTATTTATTTATTTATTTTTTTTTAAATTTTTTTTTCAACGTTTTTTATTTATTTTTGGGACAGAGAGAGACAGAGCATGAACGGGGGAGGGGCAGAGAGAGAGGGAGACACAGAATCGGAAACAGGCTCCAGGCTCCGAGCCATCAGCCCAGAGCCTGACGCGGGGCTCGAACTCACGGACCGCGAGATCGTGACCTGGCTTAAGTCGGACGCTTAACCAACTACGCCACCCAGGCGCCCCAACATTTATTTATTTTTGAGACAGAGAGAGAAAGAGCATGAACGGGGGAGGGGCAGAGAGAGAGGGAGACACAGAACTAGAAGCAGGCTCCAGGCTCTGAGCCATCAGCCCAGAGCCCGACGCAGGGCTCAAACTCACGGTCCGTGAGATCGTGACCTGAGCTGAAGTCGGACGCTTAACTGACAGGCGCCCCTATTTTTAGTTTTTTGAGGAACCTCCATACTGTTTTCCAGAGTGGCTGCACCAGCTTGCGTTCCTACCAACAATGCAAAAGAGATCCTTTCTCTGCATCCTTGCCAACATCTGTTGCTGCCTGAATTGTTAATGTTAGCCATTCTGACAGGTGTAAGGTGGTACCTCATTGTGCTTTTAATTTGTATTTCCCTGATGATAAGTGATGTTGAGCATTTTCTCATGTGTCAGTTAGCCATCTCATGTGTCAGTTGGAGAAGTGTCTATTCATGTCTTTTGCCCATTTCTTCACTGGATTCTTTGTTTTTTGGGTGTTGAGTTTGATAAGTTATTTATAGATTTTGGATACTAACCCTTTATCTGATATATCATTTGCAAATATCTTCTCCCATTCTATCGGTTGCCTTTTAGTTTTGCTGATTGTTTCCTTCACTGTGCAGAAGCTTTTTATTTTGATGAAGTCCCAATAGTTCATTTTTGCTTTTGTTTCCCTTGCCTCCAGAGAGAGACGTGTGAGTAAGAAGTTGCTGCGGGCAAAATCAAAGAGGGTTTTGCCTGCTTTCTCCTCAAGGATTTTGATGGTTTCCTGTCTTACATTGAGGTCTTTCATCCATTTTGAGTTTATTTTTGTATATGGTGTAAGAAAGTGGTCCAGGTTCATTCTTCTGCATGTTGCTGTCCAGTTTTCCAAGCACCACTTGCTGAAGAGACTGTCTTTATTCCACTGGATATTCTTTCCTGCTTTGTCAAAGATTAGTTGGCCATATGTTTGTGGGTCCATTTCTGGGTTCTCTCTTCTATTCCATTGATCTGAGTGTCTGAAATAATGGTAATTTTTAAAGGACTAGATTATAATACAAGAAGTATGTTCTAAAAAATTAATCGTGGTTAAGCTGGATGGTGAGATAATTGTTTATTTTCTTTTCTCCATTTATACATTTTCAAATATTTCTACAGCATCCATGTATTATTTTGTAATAAGCTTTTCATTTTATTTACATACAAAGCAATTGCCGGGAATTGGCAATTCAGTATGAACCCAAGAGAAACACCTGTGAAAATATTGATGTCACATATCCGTTTTTCAAGCAGAACTGTAAATTTCTCAGATACAGGTCATCATGGTTGGTTTTTTTTTTTCAAGATTTTATTTATTTTTTTAAATGTTCATTTTTGAGAGAGAGAGGGAGAGGAAGAGACAATGCAAGTGGGGAAGGGACGGAGGAACCAAAGCGGGTTCCTCGATGACAGCAGAGAGCCCTATGTGGGGCTCTAACTCACAAACCATGAGATTATGTCCTGAACCAAAGTCTGGCGCTTAACCGAGCCTCCCAGGCTCCCATTAAGATTTTATTTTTAAGTACTCTCTACACCCAACTTGGTGCTCCAACCCACAATCTCAAGATCAAGAGTGGCAACCCACAACCCCAAGATCAAGAGTAGCATGCTCCACCGACTGAGCCAGGTGTCCAGGTCATTATGTTTTAATGACATTTTCATTGCTCATTATCTAGGTTAAGCACTTCTCCGCATCCTACTGTTTTCTCTTTAGCCCCTACTGCAAAAGGCAGGGAAATAAGAAATAAAATACTCTGACATTGGCGGGCATATCTGTTAAAAGTTTACTATAGGAGGCTTCCCTATAATACGGCGTATTTTATTCTAGGTTCCCGCCTGCTCTCTAGTAGGGAACTCCACTGCAGTGCACTGGTACCATATTCTTACTGAAAGTTTTCACAAGTAAGTATGATGCCGGTGTTTGCCTCTTATCCTCGTGCATTCAATAACTATTATTGTGCACATACAATATGTGCACAAAAGTATCCTCGGTATGCTATCTCCCACCCGACTACCTGAGTTGACTTCACAAAGTCGGACTCCTTAGTTTTCCCCTTCTGGGGAGAGGATTCCAGAGAAACGTACTGGGAAAACAGACATTGTCTTGTTAAGAATCCAGGTCTTCCCACGGAAACCCCGTTACGAAACCAACCATCTCGCCCAGCTTTCTCTCTCAGATCTCCTGCGCCGGGTGGTTCCCGTCTCTCTCGCACCCAGCAAGAGCCGCGAGAGCCCCGCCCCGGCACCGCCCCCAGCGCGTGACGTCACCACGCGCGCCGCGCACCGCGCCCCCTGTCAGAGGCAGCCATTGTTCAGTAGGTCGCGCTGGCTTTGCCAGGGCTGGGTTGGTCCTGCCCCCCTCTCCAAGTCCCGGCCCCTCCTTAAAGCTGGGAGAGGGGGCCAGTCCGCGGCTTTGAGCACTCTGCGGTCCTCGGGTGCAGGCCACCATGAGCAAACGGAAGGCGCCACAGGAGACGCTCAACGGGGGAATCACAGACATGCTCACAGGTTAGCGCCGCGCCAGGCGCCGCTGGCTTTCTTCTCCTTTCTTCCTACCTCACTGCCTTCCCTTCCTTCTCTCCCGTCCCCACAGCCCTGTGGATGGGTCTGGCCCCTTGCAGCGGGTAGTCTTCCGTACGGATCTTCCTTCAGCGCCCATTGCTGGTGGCTGAATGTCGGTCCTCCAGGGGACTCCTGTGTCACTGGGCTGTCTTTGGCCTGGCCCGTGTAGAAGCGTAGGGTCACTGTCCCTTAAGAAGTTGTTACATCCCCTTCTGGAAAACTCAGTTTTCGTTTGTTTACTCGTGGTTCTTGTTGACCCGAGCCTCTTGTTGCCTTTGCAGAACTCGCAAACTTTGAGAAGAACGTGAACCAGGCAATCCACAAGTACAATGCTTACAGGTGGGACGGTGCAGCATTCTCTGGTAGCATGCATCCTGGGATGTGTGGCAGTTAACAGGGCTGAGGGGCCAGTGGATATTTGGACCATATGCAAGAGGAGAAAAAAGCAACAACTGAGGGTATTGACTCTGTGGTTGTACCTTAATACAATATTTCTGGGATAATTTGGGCAGAGCTCTGTAGGATCGTTTCTAATCGGTGTAGCTGATGTGTGTTTTCCCCATCATCAAATATGAATTGCTGAAAATGCAGTTTGATTTTAAGCCATAATGAAAGACAGTGTATGAGGTCTGTGCTATGAAATTCATGGAATCAGATCTTCATCTGGTTGGTGTTTGGCCGATCCTTGGATCCATTCTATCCTGTCCATCTCACCAGGACCCTTATCATAGCCCTTATTCCCACATCCAGTTACTTGTGCCCCTTAGCTCACAAACATGTCCTAAGTCCCTCAGCTCTTACAAGCAAAAACAAAACAGCCTTCTTAACTTCCCTCTACCCTCTAGCTAGCTCCTGTCTCTTTCCTCCACTTTACAGTTAAGCTTCTTGAATAATCTGTTTCTTGTCTGGATTTTCTCAGCCCTGGTCATTCATTATCTCACTGTGGTATAATTGTCATCCTGCCATTCCTCTGAAAATGCTGTCACCTACATCTCACCTTATTGAACTCTCACTGGCATCCACCGTTAGCTCATTGCATTCAAGTCTTAGCCTTGAATTCTGCGATGGCACTCCTGTCTGTTCTTTCACCTCCTGTATTCCAATGCTAGGAGTTCCCAGAGGTCTGTCCTTTTTTCTCATTTTCATACTTTCCCTGGCAGTCTTAACATTCTTGGCTTTGGATACTGGTTATGTCATTGACTCCAAATCTGTATCTCATTGACTTTTCTTCAGATTTTTAGGCTGCTATTACCTTTATCTCCACCCTTTCAAAATTAACCTCAGCTCTCTCCTTCCCTTCCCATTCAAAATTCAAAACTGATTATGCTTCTTACCTTATCTTTTATGACTTCCTGTTTAAAGTAATTGTTCTATCAAAAAAAAATAATTGTTCTATCATCCACACATTTGATGATCTAAAAATCAGAGATATTCAACCCTATATTTTATGTCGCACCAGGCTTCAGAGAGGAGATGTTTAGTTTTGAAGGAGCCTGTCAAGGGATAAGTGAAAGGAAGAATAGTCTAAGAAAGGAAACAATATGTGTCAAGGTATTGAGACCTGAGGAGTATGACATTTTCCAGGAAGTCAGTAGTTCAGTTTGCTTATGGAATATGGTTGGAATGAGGAAATCAGTCTGGAAAATCAGGTGATGCCTGCATGTATTTCCCTACCCAGATATACATTTCTCTTGATTGTGGCCAATATATTCTTTTGAAAATAGTTGTCTGATCCTGCCATTCTTCCAGAAGGCCTTTCAGGATTAATTCTTTTTCCCTTCAGGCTTTGCTCCATAATGCCAGTTGTCTGGTACTACTTGTCTTTACTGAAACAGTTCCCTCAACAAACTGTCCTCAACATACCTTTCCAGACTCATCATCAGTTACATGCTAATAGAGGTTGAAATCCAAATCTAAAGGTCTGTATGTATTAGAACAGAATGAAAAACCAAGGATGCAAAGACTACCTGGTATTTATGCTTTAGACTTAGATGTACTCTGGCTTTTTTATCAGCATCATTGCTAAACTATATTTAGCACTGAAATTACAGACAGGATACCATCGGTAAGCTCCCAGGGTGTGCCCAATATGTCACCAGATTATTGAGCTGGATGTGCGTGGAGATGGGCAAGAATCACAGGTCAGTGCTTTATGCAGAACTGAGATGAGAGCAATGAAAAAAAGAATATAACTAAAAGGACATGGCGGAATGCAGTTGGAATTTTAGGCCATGAATTTAAAAATAACCATCCATAAACCCCTTTGGTATCTAGTAGTCTAAATACCACCAGGTGGCACATTTTTATGAGAGTTACAAACAATTTCTGAAAACTAGCTTATCCCCAAAAGGAAAGGCTACTGGTCTGCTGAATCTCCCTAGTTTCACATATACAGTTAAAATTATGCTATCCTCAAATGTGAGGATTTTCAAAATACTTCTAAAAGATATGCAGGTGGTCTGTCATTTCATCTGAGTTTTTTAAGTTTGACACAGATGTGGAAAATTAGTTATTATGATAAAGTTTAAGCTAAATATTTGCTTGTATATGTGTTCCAGTTTAAGAAAAATTAAGACCTCCCTGGATTTGTAACTAACTGATTTCTTTTTTTTTTTCCTCTTATAGAAAAGCAGCATCTGTGATTGCAAAGTACCCACACAAAATAAAGAGTGGAGCAGAAGCTAAGAAGTTGGTAAGTTTAGTGAGCAAGCTGATTGTAGAGTTCACATATGTACAAATTTGATGGGTTCCACTGGAAAATTAAATTTGCCTCTCCAAAGCTTCCTTGATCCACATACGCAGATTTCACTGCTCCTGATTTCTTGGAATAATATTAATGCTATATCAGTCATACTGGTTCATTGTCAAAGTGTGGAGGGTGTAGATTGAAATTCTGCTTTAAATATATGTAATTATAATTTTTTTCTATACCCTGCCATATACATATGTATTCACACTGAATTTCAGCTTGAGGATTAGTCCTCAAGAATATAGAATATACACTAGGAAAGTCTACATGTTCTCTTTCTTTTTTTTTTTTTTAATGTTTATTTAATTTTTTTGAGAGCAGGAGTGGGGGAGGAGCAGAGAGAGAGAGACACACACACAGAATCTGAAGCAGGCTCCAGGCTTCGAGCTGTCAGCACAGAGCTGACGCAGGGCTCGAACCCACAAACCACGAGATCATGACCTGAGCTGATGTCGGCCGTTTAACCGACTGAGCCACCCAGGTGCCCCTGATAGGTTGTTTTCTTTCATCTAAATCTCACTAAAAGATTCTAAGTTCCTGAAAATTGAGGACCATATTTTAATTCATCTTTTGTTAAAGATGTCAAACTGACGTGGCTTTTGATTGGTCTAAGTCCTGACAGTTATCACCTTCTTTTGTTATTCTTTACCCATTTGTGTTCACAAAAGTCCTCTAGAATTTAGGTTATCAATATTTGATTTTCCTTAATTTTCTCATGAGAGCCTTCAAAATATGAGCCATAACTGTCCTGTATTTTCACCTTTCAGAGTCGTGAAATTACCATAAATCTTGTACATCTTATGATTGAGTGACAGATTATCCACATTAATCATGTGCCACATCTTCATCTTGAATTAATTACTCAATACTAATCATGTCCTGGTGTATAGGTTTTAAATCTTTTGTATCAATAGACAGTTCTCAACTTCAGTATATCCTCCCCAAATAGACTAGCCAAGGAAGTTATAAATACATTGGACTTTAATTCTGAGTTTCTTTCCTGGTGAACTGACCCAGTGTTAACCTCAGGAGCCACTTCTGCTTGCATTCTGTTCCCCTTTTATCACTATTGACTTTCCTTTTTTATGTTAATTACCTGCTCATTTATTAGATTCAAACTTTTGACAAGCTTTAATGCACTTCATCCCAAATCTGAGCTTATGGTATATCTCTAAAAAAAAAAACCCACAAAAGTATCCAAAATTCCTTTTACATGAGACTGGACTTAATATGAAAATCACATAGGGGCGCCTGGGTGGCTCAGTTGGTTAAGTGTCTGACTTCAGCTCAGGTCATGATCTCATGGTTCGTGAGTTCAAGCCCTGTGTCAGGCTCTGTGCTGACAGCTCAGAGCCTGGAGCTTGCTTCAGATTCTGTCTCTCTCTCCCTCCCCCACTCATGCGTGTGTGTGTGTGTGTGTGTGTGTGTGCTCTCAAAAAAATAAACATTAGATAGAAAATATGAATATCACATCATTATTCCTTTCCACTATTATATTAAAAATCACCAACCTACTCTTTGGCACATATGAGTGCTTCTCAGTAATTCTAGAAGTCTGATATTTCCAGAATGAGTGTTTGCCTCTTAATCCTTAATGTTAGGTATAGGAAATAGCCTAGGCTTAAATTGCTTCAGGTCAGTATGTGTCTTCTGATAAAGAAAATGAGAAACCTGAGCAGTTTCCATTTTCTAGTCTGTTCTGCTTCCTAAATCTTGTTCATTTCTCTCTGGTAATTGCTGTTTTCAGAACTTGAATATGTGTTCAGTAGTCCTGGAACACTTATTAAGCATTAAATAAATCAAGAATATGGAAGGGTATATGTAGGGCTAAGAGACAATAGGAAATAACTGGCACACATGTTGTGCACTTGAACATTTAACTTAAAAGGACCAATACCACCAAGAGTGAGCACTAATGTAAACTGTGGGCTTTGATGATGATGTTTCAATGTAGGTTCATCAGTTATAATAAAGGTAGCGTTGTGGTGGGGGATGTTGATAGTTGTGGAGGCTATGTGTGTGTGGGGGCTGAGGGTATGCGGGAACTCCGTACTTAGTGATCAATTTTGCCATGAACCTGTAACTACTGTAAAAACTTATTTAAAGGGAAAAAATAAAAGAAAAAAACATGAAAAAAGTGTTCAACTTGACCAATAATCAGAGTTGCAAATTAAAACAAGATGCTGTATGGTGTTATCAAACTATCAAATATAATGTACAGTATGGATAAAGATGTGGAAAAAGACATACAGTTACTAATGATGGAAATCTTGGTTATTTACAGCTTTTCTGAAGGATAATTTGGCAGAATGTTGGCAAAATGCCTATCTCCTTTGTCCCAACAATTTTACTTTGAGGAATTTATCCTGAGGAAACCAGTAGAGATAGATGTATGTAAGCATCATTTGTTCTGCACCTGTATGCCA
Organism: Panthera pardus; assembly: GCF_024362965.1. Taxonomy (NCBI): domain Eukaryota; kingdom Metazoa; phylum Chordata; class Mammalia; order Carnivora; family Felidae; genus Panthera; species Panthera pardus. The sequence goes on along the minus strand of NW_026526688.1, from coordinate 40,695,278 downwards.
CGTATTCTCCTGGTGCTTCAGGTGAAGCAGTAAAAAGACATGATCTCTGCTCTCATGGGGCTTATGTTCTAGAGCCGTGCTGTCCATCACAATAACCATGAGCTGCATTTGGCTAGTGAGCTCTTGAAGTGTGGCTAATGTGACTCAGGGATTGCATTTTTTCATTTTAATCATGTAAACTTAGATCGTCTCATGTGGCCGGTGGCTACCATGTTGAACTATACAGTTCTAGAGCAGTGGTTCTCAGTGTGGTACGTAGACCAGCAGCAGCATCACTACCTGGGAACTTGTTAGAAATGCAACCTACTGGGGGAGCTGGCTGACTTAGTTGGTAGAGCTTGTCAGTGTTGTGAGTTTAAGCCCCACGTTAGATGTAGAGTTTACTTTAGAAGGAAGGAAGGAAGGAAGGAAGGAAGGAAGGAAGGAAGGAAGGAAGGAAGGAAGGAGAAAGAAGAAAGAAAGAAAGAAAGAAAGAAAGAAAGAAAGAAAGAAAGAAAGAAAGAAAGAAAGAAGAAAGAAAAGAAAAAAAGAAACAAGGGAAGGGGAGAGAAGGGAAACCTTTTAAGTCAGAAACTCTAGGGTGAGATTGGCTTTCTGTGTTTTACCGCATCCCCAAGGTGATGATAATGTATGTAAAAGCTTAAGAACCTCTGCTCTAGAGGAAATTCATGACATGGTTATATCAAAGTTTGTGAACTATCTAAATGTTTACCTGTAGGGTATTTGTTAAGTAAATTATGATACATTTGTACAGTGATATACTATGCAGCCATTAAAGATACTGATGTTGTATTTATATATTGACATGGAGATTTGTTCATGATCTGTTTTTAAGTTAAGAAAATACAAAGCAGTATGATTCTGTTTTTGTAAGAAAACTGTGTGTGTATGTGTGTGTGTGTGTATATATATATATATATGCACATATAACTCTGCTTATGTATATAAGCAGAGAAGGCTATGTAGCAGATGTTAGGTTATGAGATTACAATTTATTTTAATTTTCAGGGTGATGAAATTAGCAAGTGATTTTAATATTTTTCTTTTTGCAATTCTATTTCTCTTTTCTACAACAAAAATTAATTTAAAAAATAAGTCATTTAGAATTGTTTTATTAGGACTTCTCTTTTGTCAGTCATTTAAGGATTTTGTTGGGAGAATATATTTTCACCATGACTCAATTTTCTGTGTCTTTGGTTTTAAAACTGGTCATGTGATGATCATTTTTTTCATTTCCCATTTTTTACTTTATCTTTGAGTGATTTGGTAAGCATTATATTTATATGAGTTTTATATTTTTAATTTTCTATTAGCCTGGTGTAGGAACAAAAATTGCTGAAAAGATTGATGAATTTTTAGCGACTGGAAAATTGCGTAAGCTGGAAAAGGTAAAATTTTAACTTGTTTGCTTATTTGATTATAGTGTATGCTTTTGTTTTTGTTTTTTTTTTTTTTAGTGTTTTTTTTTATTTCAAGAGAAGGAGAGCAAGCACGAGTGGGGGAGGGAGAGAGAGGGAGAGAGAAAATCCCAAGCAGACTCCATGCTATTAGCATATTAGCACTAATATTTAGTGCTAATTAGTGCTAATTTAGTGCTATATTAGTGCTAATAGCACTCCATGCTATTAGAGTCCAATGCAGGGCTCAGTCTCACTATTTGTGAGATTATGACCTGAGCTGAAATCAAGATTTGGACACTTAATGGACTGAGCCACCAGGTGCCCCTCTAGTGTCTGTCTTTAGGGCAACTATCATGTAGCATCATTGCAGGGTGACTGATGTCATTCACCTGGTGACATGGAGAAGAAAAAGAGAGGAGTGGAGTTTATGGCTTTAAGTGTTCTATTTTTTTAATTTGAATATTGTTCCCCTAAGATGATAATTGTTCACTTATTTTATGTGTCCTTTATTTTTAAAAAATATGTTTTTGGGGGTGCCTGGGTGGCTGTCTTTGGGCATCTGACTTTGGCTCAGGTCATGATCTCGCAGTTTGTGAGTTCGAGCCCCACGTTGGGCTCTGTGCTGACAGCTCAGCCTGGAGCTTGCTTTGGATTCTTCTGTGTCTCCCTCTCTCCCTCTCACTTCTCCCCCACTCATGTTCTGTTTCTCTCTTTCTCACAAAAATGTTTTTATTTTTAATATTTACTTATTTTTGAGAGAGAGACAGAGAAACAGAGCACAAGCAGGGGAGGGGCAGAGAGAGAGGAAGACACAGAATCCAAAGCAAGCTCCAGGCTCTGAGCTGTCAGCACAAAGCCCAACGCAGGGCTCAAAATCATGACTCGTGAGATTATCACCTGAGCCGAAGTCGGACACTTAACCAACTGAGCCACCCAGGTGCCCCTTTCTATATGTCCTTTAAGAGACTGTTAGCAGCTGTATTATAATTAGCTCCTCGTATCATTCAGAAGGTAGGTTATAAACTTTGATAAAAGATTGTTATATTTTAGAATTTCTATTCTTAAGCTCTTTAAAGCATTTTTATGATTTTATTTCACCCTGGTGATAGTAACTATACCACTTATGGTCTTTTATGAATAAGCCTTTTAAAAGTATTGGATAAATGAGAGATGAAATATCTTCATTTGCTTTGTTATTCATCTATAACCACTGAGGTTATTTGCGAATACTTTTGTATGGTTTTACAAACAAATGTAAATGGCTCCTCAGGTCTCTTAGCAGACTGGTATATTTCCAATAAGATCATTTGAGTCCTCAGAGCATTCCAAAATCATTATTAGACTTTTTTTTTTTTTCTTAAAGATTCGGCAGGATGATACGAGTTCATCTATCAATTTCCTGACTCGAGTTAGTGGCATCGGGTAAGAAGTATTTTTTAAGTAGACACAGTAGTAGGGTTGGTTTTATTTTTTATGTAAGACAGAATAAGTATATTCTGTTTCCCTTCAAAACCTGTACCTTGCCATCTCTGTGTCTTTGTCCATATAGTTCACTCTTCCATATCTTATATGTCTGAGGCTGGTTCTTCAGGTGCTACCTCTCCTTTCAAAGTCCATCCAAGGCAAGTGTTACCTCCTTCATAAAACCAGTTTGATTCCCCAGTCAGATATAATCTCCTTCTTCTAACCTCCACCTACACTTGCTCTGTGTACATCTTATCACTCCCTCCAGATTATGCCTCTTTTGCCTCTCTGAGCATGATATTTATCTTAAGCATTTAAACTTTTTTTCCATAGCACCTAACATAGTACCTTATAAATTTGGGACAAGCATCCAAGCATTTTTTAGTGAAGGAATCTCTATCTTAAAATTTGAGTTAGCACCAAAGGGGGCTTCTTTGACACTTCTTGGCAACATAAAGATTAACATTAAAACATTAAGGTTGTGGGGCACTTGGCTGGCTCAGTTGGTGGAGCATGTGACTCTTCATCTCAAGGTGTGAGTTTGAGCCCCACATTGGGTGTAGAGATTACTTAAAAAATAAAATATTTATTTATTTAAATCCAAGTTAGTTAACAAAGTATAGTATTGGTTTCAGGAGTAGAACTCAGTGATTCATCACGTACATATAACACCCAGCACTCATCCCAAGTGCCCTCCTTAATGTCCATCACCCATTTAGCCCATTCCCTACCCACCTCCAGCAACCCTTAGTTTGTTCTCTGTCTTTAAGAGTTTCTTATGGTTTGCTTCCCTTTTTGTTTTTATCTTACTTTTCCTTCCCTTCCCCTATGTTAATATTGTGTTTCTTGAATTCCACGAGTGAAATCATATGGTACTTGTCTTTCTCTGCCTGACTTATTTCACTTAGCATAATACACTGTAGTTCCAGCCACATTTTTGCAAATGTCAAGATATGCCAGTCTTTAAAATCTAAGATCTTTTTGTTTGTATTTTAATTTTTGTTTAACATTTATTTTTGAGAGAGAGACAGAGCATGAGTAGGGGAGGAGCAGAGAGAGGGAGACACAGAATCCAAAGCAGGCTCCAGGCTCTGAGCTGTCAGCACAGAACCTGATGCAAGGCTCAAACTCACAAACTGGGAGATCATGACCTGAGCTGAAGTTGGATGCTTACCCAAGTGAGCCACCCAGGGCTCCCCTAAAAACTAAAATCTTAAAAAACAAACAAACAGAGGTGCCTGGGTGGCTCAATCAGTTAAGTGGCCGACTTCGGCTCAGGTCATGATCTCGCAGTCCGTAAGTTCAAGCCCCGCATCGGGCTCTGTGCTGATAGATCGGAGCCTGGAGCCTGCTACTGTTTCTGTGTCTCCCTTTCTCTCTGCCCCTCCCCTGTTCGCGCTCTGTCTCTCTCTGCCTTTCAAAAATGAATAAATGTTAAAAAAATTAAAAACAACAACAACAAAAACCACTAAGGCTATACTGCTTTGCTTAAGCCGCATCTTTATGGAATGAGGCATTCTTTTAGATATGTGAGTGTTCCTTTAAATAGCCACATTTTGATGAAAGTTATTGTAAAATATATTAAATTCTTAAACTCAGTACTGAAAATGAACATGACTCCTCAGGGACTTCGGGCCTTTCTAAAGTATTAGAAGTTGTTTTAAAGAGCATCTGTGTTATTATTATCTTCTTTTTCTAGGGAAAAACACTGAATATTGCAAGTGGGGTAACTGGCAAAGTCAGAATTAGAACCCATGTTTCCGGACTCCCAATTCAGTTCTACTTGTTATGTGCCATATTGCCTTTCTGCTATGAATATCTGTTTCTGTGTCTCTACAAATACTCTTTGTCATTAAAATTTTAGTTTAAATACCATTTCAGAGACCTTCCTTTGCTACCCAATCTAAAGTAGGACCCAGCCACTCGTCACTTTTCCGTATTTTAATTCATTTACCTGATACTTTAAAAATTTGTTTATATACCTATTTATTTTCTCTCTCTCCCCACTGGAATGTAAGTAGGTAGGTAAGACCAAGGTGCTTATTTGTCTTATTCTTGCTGTATTTTCAGCACCTAGAAGAGTATCTGGCACATAATAGGCCCTCAGTTAATCGTTTGAATGAAAGAACTGTTTTCCTATTTGTATGTCTGTCTGATGAATAAGGTATATGTGTACTATAGCACCTAGCTGCTTAGATGTCTGTTTCATATCCAGGTTCATGATTGTCTTCCTAGATTGAGACTTCAGGAATTCTTCTCTTTGGATAAAATCACACCACATTTTAACAGGTCTTGTTTAGCTCCACAGTAACTCTTCATGTTTGACAAGAGAAGACATACTTGGTTATTTGTTATTAAGGGGTCCTGAGTTTCACTTGATATTTAGATAATGCTTTTCTTTTTTTGTAGTCCATCTGCTGCAAGGAAGTTTGTAGATGAAGGGATTAAAACATTAGAAGGTGAGTATGTACAATAGGTCACCAGTCCCAGGTCACATATGCTCCTGAAGGATGGTTAATGCTCTAGCAAACTAGAACTTGAAAAACCTTTTCTCAACTAGTAAATAGGAATGGTAAGAGTTTCATTTTAACTCTATAGCAGAGAGTAGATGTAAAATAGAGCTTTTATTCCTATATTAAACTTGTTTAGGTTTATAACTCAGAAGAGGAAGTGGCTTCTTTATTTAAATGCAGTGATTTCATTTGTAGATTTTGAAACAATTTAAATTGCCTTTTGTTTCTCTAGTGAAATTTTAGACAACAGAATCCTACGCATTCAGCCTTAAAAGCAAAGTGATATACATGGAGAAAGATTCTGTAAGAGGCTTGCAATACTTACTGAAGGAATTTTTGATTTCAAAGAAGTGATAAAAATAGAGCCTAAATCAAGTAATTATAAACATATTCCTTAAACCTAGTATAGTAATCCTTTGAATATAATTTATTTCTTCATACTTTTTAAAGGGTGTATACTATATATAGATAGATTTATTACAGTATATTTATTATAGTATGTATGTACAGTATACAGTATAGATAGATTTATTACAGCATTTGGGGTTTAATATTTGTGGATTCAATTATCTGCAAGCAACCGAAATGATTAGGTGGACAGGTTCTAGAGATGAACCTGGGTTTGAATCCATTCTCCACCACTTTATTAGAATGGATGATCATGGTGCTTTGGTTTCTTAGCTGCAAAATGCTATCATAATTTCTACCTCATATGATTTAAAGCAGTAATGTATGAAAAGCACTTAGTGCACAGTTCTTGGTACGTAGTAAGTACTTAAAAGTGGTAACTGACTCTCAAGAGGCATGATTAATTAGTAATACTGCAAAGTTAAGAATTTGTGTGAGTCACATAGCAAGAGAATGAACTCTACTATATCTGCATCTCAGAGAGGGTTTGGGCTCTTCTGCCTGTGGCATATTTGGTTTATCTGAGTGAAATATTGGTTAAAGTGGTCAAGAATTTGTTTTTAAACAGAAGTTGCATCCCTTGGGAGTGTCAGAGATCATCTATAATGGTTTTTACAGTATTTCACCATTCACAGATATGTACTATGATAACTGTCAACATCTATATCCTTACATATTACAAATTCATTAGTTCCATTGCATTTTCAGTGTTTACTATGTACACAGAACTATGACAAATATTAAGTGCTCCATGTATTATAAAGATTTTTATTTTTCTCCATTTTGTATCTCCAGAGAGAATCTATGATTGTGAATATAAGGGTGACTGTAGAAATTGCTTTGGAAGCATACTTATCTTGCTGTTTCTTTAACAAGGCTTACTCCTGTACTTATGCCCAGTAAAGGAACATCACTTCTAGATTTCAGATATGATATGACAGCTTTTTAATCAAAATAATGAAGATAACACTTTTCCTTTCAACAGGATTTCAGCCACAGTGCCTATACAAGTTACTATTCAATAAATACTAGTTGAATGAAGGAGTAAATGAACAAATGGGCAATATAAACTAACGTAGTCCTAAAACATTCAGAAGTTGTGGCTACTACTGCTGCTATGAACCGTAAATTAAGCAATATAGGTTCTTATAAGGCTGCTTTTTGCTATAGTCAGTGAAGTGTGGTATGATCCTGGCATGTTTAATCTATTATTCTGTGTAACTATAATTGAAATTTTGATTCAGTAAATAAAAATCATGAAATCAACTGTTAGATTTTACTACATTGATTTGAAGAAACTTTTATCTAGTTCTTAATATTAGAATTTTTTTATCTTTTCAGAGTCGTTTCAGTGTATTTTCCTGGTAGTTCTTTGTAAAAAGGATCACTAAATTTAGCGACTTTCTTCCCAAGAATGTTTAAATTAGCACCTCAACTTTATATGTCTTCTATACAGATCTCAGGAAACATGAAGATAAGTTGAACCATCATCAGCGAATTGGGCTGAAGTAAGATAGCAAATTTTCTTTTATTTTGACACTTAAGATGTAAAAGTAAAATTTTTTTATAGCCATTCTTCTTCCATACACCATAATAATTCTTCAAACTTAGCTAAACACAATCATTTTTCTATTTCAGGAATACTAAGATTTGTTGCAGCTTTTGTAGAGAATATGCCTGTTTTCACACATCTTGTTATTGCCTTCTAGTTTGCTTTCTTGTGTTGAGTGTTTCCCCCATGCTCTTGACTTCAGGGAGGAACTTCCTCTTAAAATACATAGGACTGAGTGCATCAGTCAGTTAGCAGGTGTTTATTTTGTGCTTAACTATTGTAGAAAGCATTGTGTCAGGTCTGGGGTAAGGATATAAATAGGATCAGTGTAGCTCTTAAGAAGTTTAGAGTCTGCCCAAGAAGCTAGGACGTGAGTATGGAATGCTAAATTAAAAAAAGAAAAAGATAAAAACCCAAAGACCTAAATAATGGTGTAGGAATAACTAGTAGGAATGTTGTATATCAGCATCAGTAATTATTTTGTGTGCTGGATACAATCTGGAATCCCTTTTGTAATGCATAGTACATAAGCAGGTCTCACTTCCTGTCTTACATAGTCTTGTTGGCAGGTTAGCCCTGTTGATGCCTCACCATAATCCTCTAAACTCACACTGCTCTTCTAAGACTCTGAGCTGGTCAGAAACCAGGATGGTGTAGTCCTCCCTTTCCTTGCATTTACTTAACAGAGATCTTCTGAAGAACTTGGTTGTTGTGAGAGGTGGTTTTGAGCAGGTGCTTTATCAGTTTTAGATGTTATTTCATACTGAGATATTTTTGTAACAGCTTTATTGAAATATAATTCAGATACCATACAATTCATCCTTTTATAAAGTATACAGTTCAGTGGTTTTTAGTATATCCATGGAATTGTGCAACCATAACGACAGTTGATTTTAGAACATCTTTGTTATATCCCAAAAAGAACCCATACCTATTGGCATTTACTCCCCATTTCTCTCTACCTGCCCTCTGTCTCCACCCACCCCCCCCCTCCACCCCCACCCCCTCTCTGACAATCATTAATATACTTTCTGTCAATATAGATTTGCCTTTTCTGGTCGTTTCATATAAATGAAATCATACAGTATGTGATCTTTTGTGAATGCCTTCTTTCACATAGCATAATGTTATCTGGATTCATAGGATAATGTTTTAAAATATGATAATTTTGCAGGATTTAAGAGCAATAAACTGTAACCCCGTGACTTACACACAAAGTGGAGGGAGCAGTCCACTTTGGAAATATACTAACTTACTCTTGGTATAGGAAGTGTGAAGTTTATTTAAATATATTTACTTACTCTTGGTATAGGAATGTGAAGTTTATTTAAAAGAAGTTTAGATGGAGTATCTGGAATAGCATAAAGAATGACACTTAAAAATTTTAGTCTAAGTTAAGAAACAAACTTACCCTTACCCCCCATTTTTACTGTTATCTTCTTACTAAGTGCTAGTCTTGATTTTTGAATGATGTACTGGGATAAGGACACTTGATATGGTAGGCAGTTTATTTTTTAAGACGATTTAAATTTCACAAAAATCGTTTGTCTACTTATTCTGTCTTTATAGATATTTTGAGGACTTTGAGAAAAGAATTCCTCGTGAAGAGATGTTACAAATGCAAGTAAGCGTGTGCTGAATTGTATTCTTTGATTAGAATTGACAATGTCACTTGTTGAAAAGCCATTTTTAGAATACTGACTTAATTTTTTTTCTATTAGGATATTGTACTAAATGAAGTTAAAAAAGTGGATTCTGAATACATTGCTACAGTCTGTGGCAGTTTCAGAAGAGGTAACATACTTCCTGATCTTAGGTTATTCATGCCTTGATATTATAATTGCCTAATGTATACCAAAAAAAAATGGAACAAAGAGATGTAATTTGTGTTACTTTATAGATATACTAAGATCCAGTAGAGTATTATCTAAGTTTATTTGTTTATAGATAGGAATATGTATTAAAAATTAGAGAAAATTCATCCTTATTTTATTATAGGATGATATTTTAATGACTAGCTTTAACAAATTTTATAAAATAATTTTATATATATTAAGAGCTTAAGAGCAATTGACTACATGCTAGTAAAGCTGTGGGAAGGTGGTGTTGTTTTTTTTTTTAACTTTTTTTATTTTCTAAGTTTTCTGTAACGAATCTAAAAATACTGTCTCTGAAGCACTAGTTCCAAACCAGTTCTCACAACAACCAGGTCCTTCAGATGATCTCATTCTGTGTGAATGTGAGCAAAGTGGGAACCAAGAGAATCCTGGTTTCTTACTGGCTCAGAATATGGAAGGGTAATATAAATTTTAAAATATTAACTTTAAAAATTGTAATACCAAAACTTGATTTAAAACTTTTGGAATAGTTATCTGACTGAATCCCTGGCCACCTTTGGAGTATTGCTTAAGCAGTAGGTAATGAGCTACCACAAATTCTCAGGGTAGCTGCTTTAAGAATCTGGAGCTGGGAGAGGAAAGTGACACATCAATAATTGTTGATAAGTAGAAAGAACATGGGACTGGGACCAAAAGACTTGGGCCCTGAGGCCAAATCTACTGTCACTACATGATTGAAGTCAGTCTGCTCTTCACATCCCCTTTTCCATATTTGCAAAATGAGAGGATTAAAGTTAACCAGTTGTTTGAGTTTTTCTGTACATCAGAAATACCTAGAAAGTTTAAAAAGAGAAGTACACATTGCTGTACAGTGCTACAAACCTACTAAATAAGAATCTTTTTAGGTGGGGCCTTAGAATCTGTATTTTCAGAACATAGACTTGAATACACAGCAGGACAAATGCATGCTCAGTTGAAGATGACAGCCTTTCTGGATTTCAGTATTTCTATTTTAGTTTTGCTTTTATTGAGTAGGTCATATGGTTGCATGCTTTAATATAAAAAAGGTATACACTAAGAAGCTTCCCTTCTACCCTATCCTAGTTCACTCTTTCCACTCCCTCCCACCACTGTCCCATTAATGACCACTCTCCTGTGTGTTCTTTCAGTGGTTTTACAAGTAAATATAATGAATGTGAATATATATTCTTTTTTCCCGTTTTTTTTTTTTTATTTATTTAAAATCTTTTTATTATTGAAGTATAGTTGACATACATTGTTATATTAGTTTCAGGTGTACAACATAGTGGTGACAGTTCTGTACACTACACGGTGCTCACCACAATAAGTGTAGTTACCATCTCTCACCATACAATGTTAATACAATACTGACTGTGTTAACTATGCTGTACTTTTCATCTCCATCACTTCTTTTATGACTGGAAATTTTTACTTCCTAATCGCTTTCACCTATTTTATCCATCCCCCCACTTAGCCCTACCTCTGGCAGCTACCAGTTCTCTGTATTTATAAGTCTGTTTCTGTTTTGTTTGTAGTTTGTTTTGTTTTTTAGATTCCACATATAAATGAATCATATGGTATTTATCTTTCTCTGACTTATTTCACCTAGCATAATACTCTCTAGGTCCATCCATACTGTCAAAAATGACAAGATCTCATTCTTTTTTAGGACTGAGTAACATTCCATTGTATACTGATACCACATTGTCTTTACCTAATGAATACACGTTCTTGCTGTCCTCCTCCCCCTTTCTTTCACAAAAGTAACGTAGTATATACACAGTATGTGCCTTACTTCTTAATAAAAACATATCTTGGAGATCTTTTCCACATCAGTATATAGAGAGCATGTTTATTCTTTTTTATTTATTTATTATTGAGAGACAGACACAGTGTGTGAGCGGGGGAGGGTCAGAGAGAGGGGAAGACACAGAATCCAAAGCAGGCTCTAGGCTCTGAGCTATCACCAGAGAGCCGGATGCGGGGCTCCAACTCAACCCACGAGATCAGGACCTGAGCCGAAGTTGGACGGTTAACCAACCGACTGAGCCACCCAGGCACCCCTGTTCTTTTTTTATAGCTTCATAACATTTGGTTATGTCGGTGTTTCATACTTTATTTATTTGGTCCTTTGTTAATAGACTCTTGGGTTATTTCCCTTTTTATGCTAAAGTAATTGTTTTGTTTTTTAAATGGATAGAGTAATACATTTTGGGTAGTAGGTTGATGGTAAAAGACACAACTTTTAAGAGAAATGAGAAGAAAAGAAGACAAAATTTTCTTTCTTAAAATAGCTTCCTTGAATGTCCTGGGAACAGCACACAATGAATCTAGTCTTCTTTATGTTTAAATAGCTGGTTAAAGATTATTGATGCATAAAGTGGTGGTCCAGAGACACTGCCATATCTTCAGTGACCAAAAGTATGTTTTGCATATATTGTACTTACAAAAATGCAAAGAAAGGCGATAAACAGTATTATTCTATGCCGACTGTGCGGCAGGCACTATTCTAGATGCTTTTACATATTATTCTTAGTTGTACAATGGCCAATAGAGTAGTTTTTAGTAGTTTATAGACAGAGAAACTGAGGTCCAAAGGAATATACAGTCTACACTTGTAATATTGAAACAAAAGACATTTAAAATGAAAATCCATTGAAATGAACACAAACTTTTATAGTTTTATAATAAAAGAAAGTATAAATAACTGTATGTAACCTTTCTAAAGTTATGTGGTTGTAGAGTGGGGGTCAAAATAAAAACCTAAGTCATTATAAAGTGCTATATTCTTATCCATGATACCATAATAGTAATTTTTACTAATATTCATTAAATGAATTGAGTCGTAAGAGTTGAAATGGATTTTCTGATTAGCCTTTACAGAGTTAGAACATATTGTTTAATTTGAGGTTTTTAGATATATAGTATTCATAGTTGTATTTTAAAGCTTTTTTCATAATGAGGATTTACTAATTAACATATAGTTGTTTTCAGGTATACAATATAATGGTTCAACTATTCTGTGCATTACTCAGTGCTCATCATGATAAGTACTCTTAATCCCCTTCACCTATTTCTCCCATCCCCTCACCTACCTCACCTCACCTCTGGGAACCACCAGTTTGTTCTCTATATTTAAGAGTCTGTTTTTAGGTTTGTCTCATTTTTTTCTTTGTTCATGTGTTTGGCTTCTTAAATTCCACACATGAGTGAAATTGTATGGTATTTGTCTTTCTCTGACTGACTTATTTCACTTAGCATAATACACTCTACATCCATCCATATTGTCGCAAATGGCAAGATTCATTCTTTTTTTTTATGCTGCGTAATATTCCATTGTATATATAGACCACATCTTCTTTTTATTTTTATTTTATTTTATTTCTTTATAAAATTTTTTTTTTAACATTTATTTATTATTGAGAGACAGAGACAGAGCATGAGCATGGGGGAGGGGGTGGCAGAGAGAGAGGAGGAGACACAGAATCCGAAACAGGCTCCAGGCTCTGAGCTGTCAGCACAGAGCCGATGCGGGGCTCGAACCCACAAACCGCGAGATCATGACCTGAGCCAAAGTTGGATGCTTAACCAACTTAGCCACCCAAGCACCCCGACCACATCTTCTTTTTAAAAAAATTTTTTTAACACTTATTATTGAGAGACAGAGAGACACAGAGCGTGAGCAGGGGAAGGGTAGAGAGAGGGGGAGGCACAGAATCTGAAGTAGGCTCCAGCCTCTGAGCTGTCAGCACAGAGCCTGACGCAGGGCTCGAACTCACGAACTGTGAGATCATGACCTGAGTCAAAAGTCAGTCGCCTAACCAACTAAGCCACCCAGGAGCCCCAGAAATTTAAATTGTTTTTTTTTTTTTACATTTATTCATTTTTGAGAGACAGAGAGAGACAGATCACAAGTGGAGGAGGGGCAGAGAGAGAGGAAGACACAGAATCTGAAGCAGGTTCCAGGCTCTAAGCTGTCAGTACAGAGCCTGATATGGGGCTCGAACCCACAAACCGCGAGATCATGACCTGAGCCGAAGTCGGACGCTTAACCAACTGAGCCACCCGGGCGCCCCTAGACCACGTCTTCTTTATCTATTCATCTGTCAGTGAACACTTGGGTCATCTATTGCTGGACACTTCATTGCTTCCATGTCTTAGCTATTGTAAATAATGTTGCAGTAAACATAGGGGTGCATGTATGTTTTTGAAGTAGTGTCTTTATTTTCTTTGGGTAAATACCTATTAGTGGAATTACTGGACCATATGGTAATTTGATTTTTAATTTTTTGAGAAACATCTATACTGTCTTCCACAGTGGCTACACCAGTTTACATTCCTACGAACAGTACATGAGGGTTCCTTTTTCTCCACATCCTCGCCAACACTGTTTTTTGTGTTTTTGGTTTTAGCCATTCTGACAGGTGTGAGGTGATAATCTCATTGTTCTTTTGATTTTCGTTTCCCTGATGATGAGTGATGATGAACATCTTTTCATGTGTCTGTGGGCCATCTGTATATCTTTTTTGGAAAAAAGTCTTTCAATATTGTTTTTATTCATTATTGAGTACTTAGGTGCATTTTGTTTTAATTTTTTGTTTTTAACATTGATTTATTTTTGAGAGAGAGAGCACAGGTGGGGGAGAGGCAGAGATGGAGGGAGACACAGAATCCGAAGCAGGCTTCAGGCTCCCAGCTGTCAGCACAGAGCCTGACGCAGGGCTTGAACTCATGAACTGTGAGATAATGATCTGAGCTGAAGTCAGACGCTTAACCGACTGAGCTACCCAGGTGCCCCTAGGTGCATTTTTAGTACATTAAACTCACCAACTGTATGTAATGCACATTTAATGCCAATCACTGTTGTTATCCCAGATTCTGCAGTTTATATTAGTATACCTGAACAGTTGGACAGAAAATTGAAATCTTTTAACTAATTCTGAATATGAAGTGCAGTGAAATATAGTTAGTCTACAAGAAGTAAACCTCCTCAGTGTGACATCACTTTGGTGTTGTATTTGCCTGCTAATTTATAAAGTCACATAGGGAATTCCATACATATTTTTTGTTATTGTAGGTGCAGAGTCCAGTGGTGACATGGATGTCCTTCTCACCCATCCAAGCTTTACCTCTGAGTCAACTAAACAGGTACTGCAGAATTTATAGTCAAATATGCTGTCTTACACAATAGTAAATATCATTTTCTTTTTTTTTTTTTTTTTGACAGAGCATGTGTGTGTGTGCAAGCAGGGGAGGGGCAGAGGGAGGAGAGAGAGAATCTCAAGCAGGCTCCACACCCATGCAGAGCCCAGCATGGGCGTCGATCTCACACCTATGAGATCATGACCTGAACTGAAATGAAGAGTCAGACACTTAACCGACTGAGCCCCACAGGCACTCCTAAATAATCATTTTCTAAATGATAGTTGGATATTTCAGAATGAATTTTTGCTTTACTCTTTTTGAAAAGTCAGTTGAAGTGCTCTGTACTGATTGACATCTGTGAAAGGCAAAGTAAGTGGTTGAAAGGGATACACAATAGTGTTTTTCTGCAAGGAACTGGGGGTGGGGGGGGACAGTCTAATTTTCAAAAAAGAAACTTAGTACAACATTTCCAGAATTATTTATTGCCTATCATGGATATTTTAGAAATATCCACTATAATATTCAGGTTTTCATTAAGAGAATATTTTTCTACTAAAAAATGTTATATTAAGAAACTTTATCCCTGTTAGAAAAACCCATGAAGGCAAAACATTTTTGATTTTGGAATATATACTTTTTTTAAAAAAAATTATTTAATCTTTGTTTATTTTTGAGAGAGAAAGACAGAGCATGAGAGGCAGAGGGGCAGAGAGAGAAGGAGACACAGAATCCAAAGCAGGCTCCAGGCTCCGAGCTGTCAGCACAGGGCTTGAACTCACGGAGTGTGAGATCATGACCTGAGTTGAAGTCAGACGCTTAACTGACTGAGCCACCCAGGCACCCTTGGAATATATACCTTTTAAAGATGAAGCAGCTAACTTTTTGATTTAATGAAACAGACGAACCCAAATGATGTTTGGGAGTATCAATGATATTGGTGAAAAATGATGGTTTCTAAAAATATGTTTCATTTGATAAATGAGTTTTGTGTTAGAAGAAGAAAGTACTTAGAGGAAAGCTAGGCATTTCTCCATAGATAATTAGAAAACTCATCTTAAAAAATGTTTTCTGGCTATAAAAGAGTAATTATTTTTCTTTTTTCCTATTTATGTTTCTATAGCCAAAGCTGTTACATCGTGTTGTGGAGCAGTTACAGAAGGTCCATTTTATTACAGATACTCTGTCAAAAGGTGAAACCAAGTTCATGGTAAGTACTTGTTTGAGTTAACACTTCTGAACAAAAATCTTGGAAACTGTTCAGTAACCATTCTGAGTGTATGACTCTCAGTATTGTTAGTATTAGAGTCAATAAATAGGATATCCATGAGAGTTTAGAGAAGAATTAATAAGATGCTAATCTCAGAATATTTTAGTAAAGACTTTTGTTTTAAATTCTCCACTTGTAACTAATCTGAGCTACTGGAATACATAATTAGGCATAATCTGCTTTTATTAAAATTTCTATAATGACTTCAATGCATCATAAGTTTTTCTCTAAAATAGCAAATGTTCTCATATTCTCAGACTTGGAATTCTTCAGTAAGTGAGATTAGAATTGTCTGAAGAATATTAATCTATTACAACACCAAAGAAAGAGAAGAAATTAGGGCATGTGATACAAACATGTTATGCAGCATGATAAGCAGAGGAGTTAATAGAGATTTTCACGGTGAAACCCATCATGATGAATTGTGAAAATCCTGTAGAGTTCCAGGCAATTAAACTTTGAAGATTCAAGACAAATGGCAAATGAATTAAGAAGAGGTTAATAAATATCTCTGTGTAAAAAACCGACAGGAAGGCAAGTAGAAATCTAGGACTAAGGTAATAAAGGGTTACCTTTGTTGTGCTGCTCACTTAAATACATACCTTGAAACTCCTTTTTTCCGTGTCCCCTTTTCCCAAGTCATATGCCTGAAATGGAAAGAGATTGTGCTTTTGGGGAGCGGAAATGCTAATACTAGAAAGAGTCTCATTGCATAATTTGACAGTGGTTTTAGCCAAAAGTAGGATAAGATGGTTGAGATAGATCGTTGAAACATCGTGTCCTTCAAAAAGTAGAACAGTGCTCGCCAGGGACCTGTGGGGAAGGGGAATATGGAGTTAGTATTTAACAGACCCAGAGTTTCAGTTGGGGAACGTGAAGAAGTTCTGGAGGCAGATGGTGGTGATAGTTATACAACAGTGTGAATATACTTAATGCTATAGAACTTCAAACTTAAAAATGGCTAAAATGGTAAACTTTATGTTGTGTATATTTAATCAGACACACAGAAAATCATGTCATTAAATTCAACAGGATGATTTTATTGGGCTATGAAACTATTGCCAAAGTTGGTCACATTTTATAATGTTTCAAAAGAACTTTGGGAAAGGTAAAAATAAAATTCTAGTCAAGTCTTTAGGAATTAAATCTATGAGCTGTTCTCCCAAATCTGTCTGATTTGGAGCTTTTACTCTATGCCCAGAAATATAGACATGTGAGATGTTATTAAAAATAGGGTTTATATATGCTCTAGGAACATCCCTTTTAAATTGAAATTGATTATATTCACCAAAATGAATCTGCATAAAAAATAAATCTGTGTAA
Source organism: Panthera pardus (assembly GCF_024362965.1). Taxonomy (NCBI): domain Eukaryota; kingdom Metazoa; phylum Chordata; class Mammalia; order Carnivora; family Felidae; genus Panthera; species Panthera pardus. The sequence goes on along the minus strand of NW_026526688.1, from coordinate 40,678,347 downwards.
AATAATCTTACATTTAAAGAGCATTCAATCAGATAAAATCCTAAAAATAACATGTGGTAGACAAGTTGAATTTTTTTTTTTCATTGTAGGAAAGTGTCCTGGTATACCTGGGGATATTCTGGGGACCCCTTCTGGCCTAACTCTCTACCTCCTCTAGTCATCTCTGTGAAAGGCCCTAGGACTTCTACTGGGGAAGCGCACCTGCTCTTTTCAGAGTTAGCGACCAGGAAGGTGTTTATGCAATGCAATAGCAGGAACATTTTTTTTGCAGTCTGAACAGTATTCTGCTGTGCTCAAACAGAGATCCAGAGGCAACACCAACAGAGGCTAGTAATCCAGCTAGCAAGAATACAAAGAAAAATTACAAACTGGTGGGCTGGGTATAACCTAAAAAGGAAAGGTGGGTAGCCACGTGTATGTAAACATAAAGCGTTGCTGGCAGTAGTGGAATTGGGTTACCCCAGTAAGTGCTCAGTCATAGAAGAGAAGACCTTTGTCTGTCAGCCAAATTCCAGTGACTGCTACAAACCAGGCTGGTTCAGACCTTATTGCACATGTGATGCTTGAAAGACTAGGGCCACTCACCAATCCTAGGACAAGGCTGGAAACCTTCACTCTATCTTGCCTTCCCATTCTCTCAGTCATAGTCCTAACAGCATGTATATAGTTATTGCCAAAAAGAGAATTCCCCAAATCTATTTTCCAAAAGAAAACAGGTGAACATAATAATAAAGTGGGTTTTTTGTTTGTTTTTATACTTTGAGCAAGAAACTGAGGTCTTTGTGTGTGACATAGGAATCCATCTTAGTGGATGGTTTGTGTATAAAGTTTGGATACTGTACATGTGGCTCATATATTCTCTGAAGCTTAAAAAAAATGCCATGTGTGAGCCTGCTGTTTGACATTTATAATTGGTATGTGGTAGGATAAGGAGCAATCCAGGTTAGCTTTCAAGTCAATTTATTGTGGAGGCAATAAGGGGTAATTAGTACCTTATTGCAAAGAAAAGAGTGTGTGTTGGTATGTTGCATTGTGGAGGAATATACAGAAGCTCTAAAATCTTATTCTGGCTCCATGACTAATGGATCGTGTGACATTAGGCAAGTTGCTTTACCTCTGTAAGGCCTTAATATTTTTACCTATAAAATGATACACTTGTGCTGTGTCAAATGACAGTTATACAGATCAAATTAAGTAACATACATGGACACTGAAGGGTTTGTACAACTATCTTCATAGAGTGAATCTTCAAAAGAGTAGTACAAAGTGTTACACTAATATAGTATGATGTGATATAATATAGATACAGTATTTCTGTTTGGAAACAGATCAGTAGAGGAGAGCACCTGGTAGGGATTAAATTGGGAAACAAAAAGAGGGACAGAAAGTGAGAGAGGATGGTGATATGAGAGAACAAAACAGGGAGAATGAGTGCCAATAGGATGAGAAAGGTGTGTTCAGTCAGTTCAACAAATATACATTAAGCATCTACCACTTTTCAGTACATCTCCTGGGATGTATCTGAATTTCAGGAGAATTTATAGTTGGGACGGTGTGGGAAGGGAGTGATGGTTTACATGACCATAATAGGGGCACCTGGGTGTCTCGGTTAAGCATCAGGTCATGATCTCACAGTTCATGGATTCAAGCCCCATGTCGGGCTCTGTACTGACAACTCAGAGGCTGGAGCCTGCTTCAGATTCTGGTCTCCCTGTCTGTCTGCCCGCCACCACTCACACTCTGTCTCTTTCTCTCTCAAAACTAAATAAACATTAAAAAAATAAAAAAAAAACACAATGACCATAATAAATAGGTAAATCACATGTTAGGTTAAGATAATAAGTACTATTTTTAAAAAAAGAAAAGGAGGGTATGGGGAGATGGGCATGTAGGAAACAGCATTGAATAGGATGGTCAGAAGCAGCCCCTTTGAGAAGAGGAGACTTGAAAGAGGACTTGAGGTAAGGGAGTCAGCCAAGCAGAGAGCTCAGCAGGAGTCAGAGCAGTTACCCTGAGTGCATGAGCGTCAGCAAAGATAGTCAAAGAAGCTGAGATCTTTTAAGTTTCTTTTTTTTTTTTTTTTTTTTTTTTAATTTTTTTTTTATTTATTTTTGGGACAGAGAGAGAGAGACAGAGCATGAACGGGGGAGGGGCAGAGAGAGAGGGAGACACAGAATCGGAAACAGGCTCCAGGCTCCGAGCCATCAGCCCAGAGCCTGACGCGGGGCTCGAACTCACGGACCGCGAGATCGTGACCTGGCTGAAGTCGGATGCTTAACCGACTGCGCCACCCAGGCGCCCCGAGATCTTTTAAGTTTCTGAAAGGAAATTGGCTGAAAAACAAAGTCACCTTAGAAAATGGCATAAACCTGGGTGCCTGGCTGGCACAGTCTTTACAGCATGTGACTCTTGATCTCAGGGTCATGAGTTCAAGCCCTATGTTGGGCGTAGAGCTTACTTTAAAAAAACAACAACAACATGGGAATGCAAGCTGGTGCAGCCACTCTGGAAAACAGTATGGAGGTTCCTCAAAAAAACTAAAAATAGAACTGCCCTACGACCCAGCAATTGCACTACTAGGTGTTTATCCAAGGGATACAGGTGTGCTGTTGTCGAACGTTTATACCAGCACTATCAACAATAGCCAAAGTTAATGTCAATCGATGGATGAATGGATAAAGAAGATGTATATATATATATATACACACACACATATATGTGTGTGTATATATATATAGAATATATATTGAATAATATATTGTATATAATATATGAATGTATTCAATATATGAGTATACATTCATATATTCATATAATATATGAATATAAATATGTGAATAATATATTCAATAATATATGAATATATATTGAATATATACATGTATATATATATATACAATGAAGTATTATTTGGCAATCAAAAAGAATGAAATCTTGCCATTTACAACTACATGGATGGAACTAGAGGGTATTATACTAAGTGAAATTAGAGAAAGACAAATATTATATGACTTCACTTACATGAGGACTTTAAGAGACAAAACAGATGAACATAAGGGAAACAAAAATAATATAAAAACAGGGAGGGGGACAAAACAGAAGAGACTCATAAATATGGAGAACAAACTGAGGGTTGTTGGAGGGGTTGTGGGAGGGGGGATGGGCTGAATGGGTAAGGAGCATTAAGGAATCTACTCCTAAAATCATTGTTGTACTATATGCTAACTAATTTGGATGTAAATTTAAAAAATTTAAATTAAAAATAAATAAACAACCAAAAAACAAAACAAATAAAAACAACAGCAAAGTGAAATAAACTATTCTCATTCCATATACAGTTGATTTCAAAATCTCTTATTTCTGTAACAACTGACTAAATAATTTTAAAGATATGACCATTCATGTCTTTTTCAAGTTCTCTTCAAAGCATGAATTCCTTTATAAACTAATAGTCACCAAGCCTCAGGAAAGCCAGGGTTAATATTCCAGATCTTCTTGTAAAGCCATGATCTTTAGATAATTGAGTTATTCTTCCTGTGAATAAAATGACATTTGGAAGAAAAAAAAAAAAACAAAACAATTTCTCCTGCATTTAGATGCCTGTTTGCTTTATATAATGACTACCATTCAGATTTTAGCATTTTGTGCAAGTTTGGCCTGGGATGATTTCCTGTGAAATATCTACTATAAGGATTCAAGGGACAATAGAAGATCCCTTGAGTCCCCTGGGGAAATGAAAGAGGCTTTATTTCAGAGGACTAGGCATGAAGCTACCCAACTGAAATGCCAAACAAAACTAATCCACTCAATCTAATAAAGAATTTACAGTAATACAGAGAAATTCTTTAACATTAGCAGTTCAGAAAAAGTGCAGGAAATAAAATGAGCCTTTGAGGAAAAGAACAAAGCCATTAGATGAAATCCTATTACTGATGTGACAAACCGCAAGATCATTGCCTGTGGCACCCAAACATCCATATCCGCAAGGTAATACCTCATGGTAATTCCAGATGGAAAGCATTGCTGATCCATTTGAAGGTTCAGTTAGAACTTGTTAATGTCTAAGAAGGTAGCTTTCATATTTTGAAGATAAACAGGTTTCATTTAATCTTTCAGCCATAGGAACAGCGAAAGAAAATACCCATTTTAGATTCTAGATTGTAATTTGTCCGTGTTACTGAGTGAAAAAGTATATAGCTTTTAGTGACATGTATACTTAGTCAACTGTTCTTTAGGACCAGAAGCCTGCCACATGTGTACTTTTCTTAGAATGTGACATTTGAAACATTTAATTTGAAATTTCTGATGTTTGTAGCTCTTTTTACATATTTATGGGTTGTTCCCCAGTCCAGAATTTTGGTCCATTTTTCTAGAAAAGGAGAAGATTACTAAATAGACTTTGATAACGTTTGTTTAAAAACTGTAGAGGTATAATGAAAACTCACCTGTAGAGGAGGAAAATGATCCTCTAATTTTCTTTTAAATTTTTCTTATTTTTCATCTCTCTGTCTTTTCTAATTTCTGGGAGGTTTCCTCAATTTTAAATTCTACTTCTGCTATCCTATTTTAAATTTTGTTGAAACCTTTTCCTTAAGTGTTCTGTTTTCTATGGTATTCTGCCGCTACTTCATGGATGGAATATTTTCTGTAATCTGAAAATACTACTCATAGCTCTTTGTGTTCTTCCCGAATAGTGATTGTTTCTTCCAAATTGCTTTTATCTGTTTTGGTCTGTGTCTTTCATGTTTGATGCTTTCCCTGGTTAGCTTCTCGTTTAGAATCCTATAAAGGCCAAATCCTCATACCTAGAATCCTTGCCTGCTGTTCCATGTACTTCTTTATTTGCCACAAAGTATAATAGGAGGGTAGCCATAGACAGCACATAGAAAATCCAACTAAAAGTGCTTAAAATTCTTTCTTTTTTTAAGGTTTATTTATTTTTGAGAGAGAGAGACAGAGTGCGAGTGGGGGAGGGGCAGAGAGAGAAAGAGAGAGAGAGACAGAATCCGAAGCAGGCTCCAGGCTCTGAGCTGTCAACACAGAGCCCGACGTGAGGCTCGAACCCAGGGACCACAAGATCATGACCTGAGCCGAAGTCGGTAGCTTAACTGACTGAGCCATCCAGGCATCCCTAAAAGTGCTCAGAATTCTAAAACTGCTTGCACTTAAAGCAGAAACCTCACATTTAACATCATAATACTGAAATTAAGCCTGAAGTTTGAAAACGTCTTTAAGCATTCTTTGAAATATCCATTTTAGGGTGTTTGCCAGCTTCCCAGTAAAAATGATGAAAAGGAGTATCCACACAGGAGAATTGATATAAGGTATTACTCAAAATTTGTTGCTGACCTATTAAATTTTCCCTTCTTTTCTCTTTCCTTTGTCTTCTGTATATCTTGGAATTCATATAAATGTCTAGAACCCCTTTTCATTCTGAAGGGCTGTATGTTCCTGCTATAGACAGTGTGCAGCCTGAAAATATGTAAAGAATAACGACTGTCTACAGAATCTAATCTATTTTCTCTAGATTTGCATCTCACCATGATGCCTTCCACAACTCAAAAGTAGTTTCCTGCCGGAGGAACGTTGGTTGTAATAAGTGATACTGCTTTTCGTTTCTCCACACCGCTTGCCAGAGCATAGTTTACTGAAACCTAGACTAACTGCAACGTCAGAAGAATTTGAGCAGTCTACCTAATGATAGTCTCCTCCTTAGGTTATTAAACCACATAGACTTATTTTAGGTGTTTTGTGCCTTATTGATTATAAGAGTCCTATTTTTGCTAGATTTGAAATGTGTGGTGAAAGATTTGTTTATTTATTTATTTTAGGTTGATACCCAAGGATCAGTATTACTGTGGTGTTCTGTATTTCACTGGGAGTGATATTTTCAATAAGAATATGAGAGCTCATGCCCTAGAAAAGGGCTTCACAATCAATGAATACACAATCCGTCCCTTGGGAGTCACTGGTGAGTATTTGTGTGTGCATTAGAGATAATCCCAGTCATCTGGAGAGAAAGTTATTTTCAGATATATTTTGATTTAGCAACTTTGGTTCCTCAAAAAAGCCTTTAAGTAATTATGCCAGTTAATTGTAGTTTCTTTGTATTATGAGTCCCTCAGGCAACAAAAGGGTCTTTAATCCATATGTGCTATCAAGCCCTCATTTGAAGCCCATGATGGCAAAAGTTATTTCTAGCTCTATTAGAATGTATTAATGTGATGGTCAGCAAAAAAAAAAAAAACCTTACTGGTTTAAAGTGGGTTTGTTTGTTTTTAATGTATCTCCGAGACTTCTGCAGTACCCAGGTATCATTGCTTTTAGTATCAGGCCAAGCTTGGTAGCTTTGGCCACTTGCCTTTTAAAGTTTAAAGAGTTGGGGCACCTGGCTGGCTCAGTCGGTAGAGCATGCAACTCTTGATGTCAGGGTCGTGAGTTCATACCCCACATTGGGTGTAGAGCTTACTTTAAAAAAGATTTTTAAATAACAAAAGAAGTTTAGGGGCACCTGGCTGGCCCAGTCAGTGGAGTGTGCAGTTCTTACTCAGAGTTGTGTGTTCGAGCTTCATGTTGGATATAGAGAGTAATCAAAAACAAAATTAATAAATGAAAAGTTTAAAGAGTAAGAATTGCTTAATCTGTACTTGTTGATATCTCACCACTGTGTGGTTTACTATTCTCTACTAGGAAAATGAAGATTTTGTCATTTTGTCCTCAAAGTATAAAATAGAACTTTCTTCCCTGGTAGACAAGGGCAGTGCTTCTCGTGTGTAAACATGTATGAGCCACATTGGGACCTCATTAAATGAAGACTCTAATAGGGGGGCCCAAGATTCTGCATTTCTAGTAAGCTTCCAGGTGATTCCCGTACTGCTAGTCCAGAGACCACATTTTGAGCTGCAAAGGAAACTAGAGAGTATTTCATATGATACATGGTAGCTCTAGTGGAGATCCAGCAGAGGAGGAAATCATGAATTAGGATCATTGCAGTGGCTCCAGTTGGGATGCTCAGGTTACTTTTGTAGGATGATTAGTATATGTGACAAAGCTCAAACACAAGCCATGTGGGAGGATGGGGGTGGGGCAGTCAATATCATTTTTTGGTGACTTGGTTACCATTTTCTTTTTCTTCTGAAAGTGAGCCCCATACAGCTGTCTTCCTTGCACCCTCATAATCAAATTCCAAAACTGGCTTGTAGGTAAGTTTCTTTTCTCTCTGTACTTTTAGGAGTTGCTGGAGAGCCCCTGCCAGTGGATAGTGAGAAAGACATCTTTGACTACATCCAGTGGAAATACCGAGAACCCAAGGATCGAAGTGAATGAGGCCTGTTCTTCCCAGACACAGCTCAACTCAACAGGAGTCTTAATTTATTTCTTAACCTTTGCTATGTAAGGGTCTTTGGTGTTTTTTAAGTGATTATTTCTTCTTCATGCTTTAGCTTGCACTGTAGTCAATAAAGCCTCTCTTACTATTATCAGAGAATCTTATTCTGATTTTATTAGGAAATAGCATATCATGTTAACATGTGCGATCACACTTTACTAAGGATTTAGTGGAAAGAATGAAGAGATGAGATGTTAGCAGTGTTCAATGGGAATTTTTATTTTCCCATTTTTTTTGCCCTTATGCTATATAAGCCACATTACCCTACCACCTTTCCCTCCTATTTACTAATTACAATTAGTCAGGATACACCAGAGACTGGTCACTGGAAGATGGTTCAGTGTTTTTTAGAAATTAGGGACCTTCATAAATGTAATTATTTTCTTTGGTTGGCTTGGCCCCCACATTCAATTTTGTCATATATACTTAAGACCTAAGTATAGGTTTATCTCTTAAATCTGAAATTGGTTGTAATTCATCAGAAAGAACTTACCTAAGCAAAACCACTTACAATATGCACCTGTATGTACAAAATATGGCCTCTTCAACTTCAAACAAACAAAAATTTCACTTATTTGCTCTAGTTTTCCTCCAAGGTAACTTTTTAAATTCAAATGGTCAAACATATAAGTAAAAACACTCCTTGAAGACCTTAGCTTTGAAATTATATAATCTATATAGTAAATTAATATAATTTAATAAGTTAATGTAATATAAATTAGATTAATTTATATAATTAAAGTTATATAAATATAAAATGTAAAAAGTTATCAAGTGGTTAAGTAAAGCTATTGAAAACAATGCATGCAAATGCTTTGTAACTTGCAAAGGACTATATTCACATAAAATATTACCTTTTGAATCTTATTTCTGTTTTTTTTTAATGTTTATTTTTGATAGAGAGAAAGACAGAGCATCAATGGGAGAGGGGGAGAAAGAAAGGGAGACACAGACTTTTGAAGCAGGTTCCAGGCTCTGAGCTGTCAGCACAGAGCCCGATATAGGGCTCAGAATCACGAACTGCGAGATCATTACCTGAGCCAAAGTCTGACGCTTAACTGACTGATCCACCCAGGCGCCCGAATCTTATTTATTTATTAACCAAATTATTTTGTAGTGAAATGATATTTCCCTGACAAGAAATGAAAGAAAATAAATGAGGGATTTTAATATAATTTTTTTCCTTAATTTACTGTGATAGTTTTTTGCCAGTAAGATACAAGAATTAACTGCAGAAACCTTCACTTTTGTCCCCCAAGCTACTGTCAGGTACCAGAATTTCACTGGAAATGAAATAAAGATTTATTTGAACTAATTGAGTCACTAGATCAAATTAAACTTTTCTGTTGTGGAATCACATTTCTTTCCTGCAGAAATAGACAAAAAGCCAAAGCTGGTTTTCATTCATCACAAGGCAGCACATCGCAGTGCTCTGACTCAGTCTATCTCAGTTACTACAAGATTTGATTTTCAGGGATATATGTATGGAAAGTTTTTTATTTTAAGTTTATTTCTTTTGAGAGAGCATGAAATGGGGAGGGGCAGAGAGAATCCCAGGCAAGCTCCGCAGCGTCAGCACAGAGCCCAAGGCGGGACTCAATCCAGCTAATTGCAAGATCACAACCTGAGCCGAAACCAAGAGTCAGAGACTTAACCAAATGAGCCACCCAGGCACCCTTGTATGGGAAAGATTTTTTAAAGTAATGTCTGAGATTTCTGTTTGAATACAATAAGGAGTTGTCTTTATTTTGAAGTATTTAGTTTAGATTTTTTGGCATACTCTTAACCGTGTGTGTTGTTGGTTGCCGGTCACTTGATTTCGACATATTAGTCCAGGACCACAGTCACAGCGCTGGAAGATTTCTGGAGCCTGAGCGGTATCTTTATGCCCTCTCCTAGAGCAGACCTGTCCCTCCAATAGAACTGGCTTACAAATTTTAGTCCAGAAATGACGAGCACAGCAGAGTCCAGCTCCACAGTCCAAAGTTCTAAGGCATCTTTCTCCCTCTTGTCCTGTAACAAGATTCGTAAGGGCTGCAGCAAAAGTGGGGAAAGTGGCACGTGAGGGGGTTATCGCTGGGGTAAAGGTGTGGGATATAGAACTGAAGGCCACAAAGGAACAATAGAGCATGCAGGTCTCCCAGAGCTAAATCTACTAAAAGTATATGAAATGGAAATTTCAGCCCTACCTAATAGAATTTGTTTTATAAAGTTAAAACATTTTCAAAGGAAGATGGGATTTCCAGTCTTGAGGAATGAAATAAGCATCCCTTATCAGTGTTTTTTTTTTTTTTTAAATGGGATTTATCCTGGCATAAAGACCATTACTTATAAAAGGGACTGTTAACCTGAAGGCACAAGAATGGCCAATTCACTGCTTTCAAACATTCTACTTAATTTCTGTCACAGATTGGAATTTGAGACTACAATTTTGTAAAAAGCTTCATTTTAGTGGGTTGTATTTTGTTTGAGAATAAAAAGTTAATGCATTTACTTTCTTTTTTTTCTCTTCATTTTTTATTCTGAGGATCTAGAAAGGGAAACTGCCATTTGTTAAATTACAGACTATAAAAAGATACGTGTGTAAAATTCAATTAAAAATCTTGCTAACCAGTTCATTATTATGGCTATTCCCCTGTCCTCTTGCTGATTGCCTTATGTTACTCCCTGCATGATCTCCATAGCTGCTTACAGAAAGAGATGAGAAACAAGACATACTCCCTATGTGTTTCTGGAGTGGAGAGGAATCAAGTCAGTTTCAGCCTATCCTTAAAAGGCTAGGGGGAGGAAATGTTTTTCTTTAATGTTTATTTAGTTTTGAGAGAGAGAGAGAGAGAGAGAGAACAAGCAGGGGAGGGGCAGAGAGAGAGGGAGACAGAATCCAAAGCAGGCTCCAGGCTCTGAGCTGTCAGCACAGAGCCAGATGCGGGGCTCAAACTCACGAACTGCAAGATCATGACTTGAACCGAAGTTGGATGCTTAACCAACTGAGCCACCCAGGCGCCCTGGAAATGTTTTTCTTTAAAAAAAAAAAAAAAAAAAAGAGTGCTCAGAATGCTTCTCTTACCCTTCCCGCCTTGTGGTTTCTTAATATTTGGCTTTCTTTTGGGTTTGTTTTCCTGAATTGGATGCTCAGTTGTTCCTTTTGTTTCTATATCATCTTGGTCATCCATCTGCCTTTCCAATATTGGGGTTGCATCTTCCATTGTAGTACAAACATCTGAGCAACAACCAGATGTAGTTCGAGTTATTAACTTCAAGGACTAGAACCACAGACATGCTAATTATCATACTGTTACATAGTTTGGCAGTACCTCTGCCTTCAGTTTATATATAACTTTCAAGATTTCTGGGACATATGCACTAAATATTTACATGCACATATGGTAAAGAAAGTGGTTAAGTAATAAGTGGAATCCAGAAAATGAAAGAATTTGTAAGGTTCCAACTTGAACCTTTCCTTGAAAATCATTATCTCTAGGTTGTTGGCAAAAATTGTTGCCAGGAAATAAACTATTTTGTTGCATTAAGAAAAGGCAGCTGCATAAATTACTTCAAGTATAAATCCAGGAAATCTTTAGAGAGTGCCTATCTTGGAATATTCTAGTGCATGAGATTCAGATGCTGTCTTCAGTGTAAAGCCACTGTTCAATGGGGCAGAGCAGTCCCACAGGGGTTTATGACAGCTTACCATTCATGCACAGTGTTCCAGGACAGCACATGGCATTACGTTGGCACCTCCTTCGTAACCCGCGACATGTAGCACAGAATGGCCTCTCATCTTGAGGCTTGAGGCAGAATTTTCTGGAACTGCAGTCCTTGTCAGACAAGCACTGTGAACCCTGTAGGGAAAAACTTGTCACAGGCCGGGCAATCCAACAAGATGTAGAATGACTTTTAATTCAAAGTGGGAGATGGAGGAAGCCAAATCACAGTGGCACTTTGAATGCAGGGACAAACCTTAGGTGGCACCTTAATTTTTCAGTATAATTGGTTTTCTCCCACAAAGGAGAGACCAAATTTCCAATGAAGAAACCTATGTGTTGCATAGGTTACTCGTGTTCGAAAAATTGTCCTAAAAAGTTGTCCTAGTTTTAAAACTCAGGATTTAAATTTCTTATGCTCTTTCTGTAAGTGGAAGAAAATGTCTTCCCATGTGTGTCTTATAGATGGTTATGAGATTTTTGATTTATATCTGTTACCTCTAGAAGCTGTGCTACAGTTTAATTAAATATAATGTGGGTATTTGTGCCATTCCTATTTGATTTCTTTTCTCAAGTGAGTCCCATCAATCACTGCACCCATTTGCCAGCTAGCACCTCGGTGAGTCTTACCCAAGTGAACTGCCCCCTGCTCCCTGGTTGAACTTTACCTTCCGAGCCCCGTGCACGTCGGCAGAGCTCTTGATGTTGTTGAAGTCCAAAACCAGAGCACTCAGGGGGGCACAGAACCAGCTGAGCCCCAGCAAGACCACCACCGCCATCCTTCAATCACCTTGACCTTCTCAGCTGTCTCCGCGTTCTCCAAACTGGGCAGCAATAAACCTACAATAGAGCTTTTGCCAAAATGGAAACCCTGCAAGTCGTCCGTAACTGCTTTTCCTGAAGGAAAAACAAATCTTTGTCTAAGAAAGGTGTGTGAAATAGGATGAGTGAGGTCTAACCAGCAGATTCCTTCTGAAACGATTTATACCAGATGTGCCCCCCTCATCTCTCTCCACCTCCCTCCCTCCTCCTTCATTTCCTTCCTCCTTACCCCACACAGGCTTCAACAAATCCCTTCAGATCTGTTTGATCAATAGTTCAAAACAAGGACTCAATAGAGGGAGAGGAGAGGCAGGGCCACAGCGGCTTCTCCTCCAGGGGTTGAATCCCTCTTAATTATTGCATATCAAAGTTAGTTCAAAGGGTTAGCAGAAGAGCAGGATGTCTGTATCAAAGGCAAACTCTGATAATCACCTGCATTTCCTACCTTCAATAATCCTTTGGGGGTGGAGGGAGTCTGTTCTAAGATCTGTTTTCACGGCTAATTGTGCTCAAAGAAAGAATGAATCATATTGGCCAATATGCCGTCAAGGATGCCAAAAACTAATGAGTTACAAAATATCCTGAGAAGCTTTAAACTCTGCTTCAGATAGTGAAGACAGATAGAAAAGAGAGAAAATGCCTTCTGATTAGCTCTGGCATCCAGATGTAAAAATCCCAATGGCTTAAAAGCTGTGAGCATAATGGCACCTGTTCCAATTAAATGTCAATTGGAAAATAATCCTCCTTAAACTGAAAATTGAACTGTTTGAGGCTACGGTTATTTAATTAGGAAAACAATGAGATTTATAACAACCCTCCTCTCCTATTACTTGATGATGGGGGCAACCACAGAAAGTCTATTTTATGCAGATTCATACAATTCAATAGGAAGTTCTGGATGCATTTTATGTGCAATGTATTTACTTACTTTGTATTGCATTGGTTAAACTGACTTGAGCAGGGTGCCTGTGTGGATCAGTTAAGTGTCTGGCTGTTGATTTCAGCTCAGATCATGATCTCACAGTTTGTGAGATCAAACTCCACATCGGGCTCTGCGCTGACATCTTGGAATTCTCTCTCTCTCTGCCTCCCTCCCCACCCCCCATGCATATGCATGCATGTGTGCACACTCTCTCAAAATAAATATATATATATATATTTTAAGTTAAAAAAAATTGACTCAAGCAGAACAGGTCTCCAGGTCTCTTGGACATTTCAGATGGAATGTCATTCATTTTCAATTTTTCCTAATTTGAATTTTTGAAAACATCTTTTTCATCCCTTGGTGTCTCATTTTTTCTTTTTTCAGCCAGACTGTTAGAGAAGTCAAATCATTTAGACCTGTAATCACTGCCTAAGTATTTTAGCAGTGGAACAATCCAGATCTGGGCCAAAACATTTTTTTTTCTCACTCCTTGTTTTCGTCGTTCTCAGTGTAGACTCATGCTGGTACCTCAGGTGAGAGGTGCCGTTTAAAATCTAAAAATGCAGGTATGCCTGGCTGGCTTGGCCAGTGGAGCATGGGCCTCTTGATCTTCGGGTTGTGGGTCGGGTCCCACATTGGGTGTAGAGATTACTTAAAAATAAAATCTTTAACAACAACAACAACGACAAATCTAAAAATGCATCGTTTCTAAGCCATAAATGGCAGTCTTGGTATTGCTGGGTCTTCCTCCAGAACCCCAGCCCATTGAAATGTATCTCAACACGCTGTACAATGGGAACATTTCCAGTCCCGAGTAATGGCTTGGTAGCATTTAGCAGCAGGTGAGCTGAGGCTTCCTTTCCTCAGCCCTCTCCCTTGGGTTGGGGCTGCTTGTCCACCACTCATGTAGTACAAGAAGGAGCTACTTCTTCTGCAAGGATGCCTTTTTTTTTTTTTTTTTTTTTTTTGCTTCAACTGAAAACATCAAACACCCTTTGATAGTTATGATAAGCCTGATGACTAGGTGTGTTACAGGATTTATTTTGAAGTTGGACAATTATGACCAAGGATAAAGGAGAGAGCCCCAGGGTTCCCTCTCTGCTGGGGATCTCTGCTTCCTGTTACCTAACTGAAGAGAGAATATCAGGGCACCAAAGGCCTCTGGCAATAAACACAGACAAAAGGGCTGATGGGAAATCTTGTAACACAGCAGAAATATTCATTGAGCACTTCGTATGTAGCAGACCCTGTGGTTAGATGTTGGGAATAAATAAAACACAATCCTTGGCCCTGAGGAACCGGTGTCCAGTCAGAAGATACATATATATCTAGGGATGCTTCCGATATATTGTAACAAGTGCTAAGATAAAGGCATAAATGTGTGGCTGGAGGATCACAGGGGATGGCATGACTAGACCCTCTAGAGAAATAAAGAAATGCATCTACAGAGGAGGTAATATTGGAGCTGGGTTTTGTGGGATGAGTAGGAGTTTCCTGGGCTGAGAAGCAGAGGATGGTCTCACCCCAGGCTCAGGGGGTGAAGTGTGTGGAGGGGCAGGGAGGTGTGTCTCAGCTCCAGGGAGAGATTGTGTCTGCCTGAGGCAGGTGGTAAAGGACAAGATGAAGCTACACTATGAGGAACCTGATACACCATGCAAAGAAAACTGGATTTAACTTATGTGCGAAGTCATCGGAGATATGTAAGCTTGAAAATGGCATGACCTAAATTCCTTTTTAAGAAGGCAGTGGTGGTGGCCACATGGAACAATAGTTGTAGTGGGTGAAAGGGGACACTGGGCCATGACTCAGGTCTCAGTTGCAATTCCCACATGATGAGGAGGAAGTCCAATGTAAGGCAGTGGCACAGTGGTGATGAGGACCAAGCAAAGGGTGGGGTTTTGAAGTTGAACCTCTGTCATCAGATGTGGGGGGTAGGGAGCCAGTGGGAAGGGAAGAGCTGAGAGAGCCGGCCAGTTCTAATCTCACACCCCAGGTGGGCTGTGGCAGCACTAAAGCAGAGAATTCAGGGTGAAAAGCAAGTTAGGGGCGGCAGGGTGACAGTTGGTCATGGGAAAAGCTATCCAGTTCATCAAGTCTTTGCTGGACATCTAATATCGAGGTGTTTTCCAGGAGTGATGCTCTCCATCTGCCTCCCACAGACAGAGGGAGGAAGGATGCAGACATCAGACACCGGGGGGTTACAAATAGGCATGGAATAGAACAGAAAAGCACACATGTCCGTGTCTGTGTCTCTCTGCACTGAGTACGAGATTTGGGGTCAGACTGGCCTGAATCAATCACAATGCTGGCTTCTCCCGTGTCCCCACCACACCCACCTCCCCTGTGCATCCCTCTACCTATCATGGCACTTACAAAGCTCTTTTGTCTACTTATTGTGTCTACAGCCAGATGATAAGCTCTGTGAAGGCAGGCCCATAGCTAATTCATCTTGATATCCTCATGCCTGGAGTGCCCGGCACTCAAGAGAAGCCCCACACAATTTTGATGTGATAGATGAATGCACAAATAAATGGATATATAGTGGGGCGCCTGGGTGGCGCAGTCAGTTGGGTGTCTGACTTCGACTCAGGCCATGATCTCATGGTTCACAAGTTCGAGCCCCACGTCAGGCTCTGTGCTGACAGCTCAGAGCCTGGAGCTGCTTCAGATTCTGTGTCTCCCTCTCTGTCCCTCCCCCAATCACTCTCTCTCTCTGTCTCAAAAATAAAATAAACATGAAAAAATTTTTAAATGAATGTGGAGTAACTTTGTGGTGCTGGGCAAGTTACTTCATCTTTCCAGGCTGCAGTATCCCCTGCTGGAAGCTGGCTGCCCTCCTCCATAATGATGACATTTTGAGGGTTCGATGTGTGAAAACATGTGTAAGGGCCTGGGGCAGTCACTGGCACTCAACACTCCAAATACGTGTCTTTTACCTCTTTTCCAGGCCAGAACTTTCCAGTGTCACATAAACTTCAGTACCCAGCATGACACACAGCCCTTCCGTGGCAGGCTCTCCACAGATCTTTGTTCCACCAATTCATCAAGGAAGAATCTCCCCTAACCTCGGGCCTCATTTGGCAACAGTGCCACTATTTCTATGTCTCCTAAAAAGCCAGAGCAATTTTGAGGAAATTAAGTATGTGACATCTGCCTGGAAAGTAGCTTTTGGCATATTTTCAAATCTGCCAAGGCCACTGGCTCGTTCATAATCACAGCGTGCCTCAGTTGGGATGCCAGCAACTGAAAGGAGATGCCCCTGTGGCAGCGTTTACTGCAAGGCTTCATCTCAGTCATCTGGGGATTAGAGATGATGGGGCAGCGGGAAGAGGATGGCAGGGAGAGGGAAGGAGGGAGGGGACAGCTTTACAAACGTTTCTGCTTAAAAGGCATTTTCCCTGCTCTTAGGTCAGGGCGCCAAAGCACACACACTCAGACTGCGGCAGCAAGGACCTTGCAGAGGCTGTGGTTGCCTCTCAGAGAGACACCAGGAGCTCTGTCAGCCGCAGAACAAAGAAACCCTCACACACACTTTTGGCCGAGATGCCGCCATCTTGACACCCTCTGACAAGGATTAGGGGTTCACTGAAAATCTCAAACTGATTCTCTTACTTCCACAATGAGTATCTAGGCCAAAAGAACATTCAGATGGAGCACTAGTGACTGAGTTTAGAAGAAGTGAAAATTCCCAGAGAAACCCCCAAGGGCCCCAGCTTCGGCTCTGTAGGTCACCTGCCGCTCCGTGGGTGACTCACATTGTTTGTCCGGGAAGCACTGTGGGCTGGTGTGTGGGAGCAGACACCTGTATCCTCCGGAATGACAGCTGCTCTAGTTCAAGTCAAAGGCAGAGTGTCAGAACCCGTGATTTATAGTCACTTAGGAATGGAAATTTTTATTTGCTATGGCTCCTGTGTCAAAACCAGTTTGATTTCCATAAATTTTGCTTTCCTTAAAAGAAAAATCAAAGTAACTGAAACAAGCAGGTCTTTGGCAGAATCTCACAGGAAATGTTCAATAAAATAAAAGATGAGAAGGGCATGTTGAGAAGAGACAGAGATTGCAGGATATAATCAAAGAGTTGCTGTAAACGTTACGGTTTAGTTACCTGAGGTCAGAAGGTAAAGCAAACCACTTGTAACAGCTGAGGAGTCGCCTGTCAGATGTCTCGCAGCTAAGCATGGGGGCAACGCTGGAGGCATTAAGGCGGAAGCCAGGGAGATGGGGTCCTGGCCTCTTCACTGACTGTGTGGCCTTGGCTTGGTCACATCATCTCCCAGCTAACCTCCTCATCTTTCCGAGAGCCTCTTACAGACCAGTGTTCTGGGAGATTACAGGGGGGTCCCTGGCCACCATGTTGCTCAGCTCCAGGAGATTGTTTGGATGCTAGTCTGTGTGAATCACCCGCTTTGGAGTTTACCCCCAAGGAGGTGCTGGGGACTCCCTTTTCTTGCAGCAACAGCCTCAGAACTCTCCCGACTTCATTCCAGGCACCCAGCTAGAAGCAGCTCCAAGAATCCACGAGCTTCCGTCTTCCAGGATATGCTCTGTCTTCATTTGTTTTTTACTTAAAAAAATTAGATGAGGTTGTGTGTGACTTCATAAACCCAAATAATGCCTATCTGTCCCGCCCTGTTCCCAGGTACTTGTCTTAGTCCGTTCAGGCTGCTACAACAAAAATACCACAGACTGGGGGGCTTCTAAACAACAGAAATTCATCTCTCACAGTTCTGGAGTCTGGAAGTCCAAAGTCAGGGTGCCCACAACGTCAGGTTCAGGCCTGGGTTCTGGTTTATGAACAGCTGTCTCCTCACGTGGTAGAACAAGAGAGGAAGTTCTCTGGGATCTCCCTTATAAGGACACAATCCCACTCATGAAGACTTCATCCTCATGCCCTAAGCACTCCCCCAAAAGCCCCCACCTCCTAAACCTGTCACATCAGGCATTAAGATTTCTATGTAAGAATTTGGAGAGGATGCAAGCATTCAGACCATGGCAATACTCTTCCTCCCCCATACCAGGTTGTCACCGACATATCACATTGCACAAAACGTGGGGGGCGGGGGAGTGTGACAACAAATGCTACTATGAAAAGGCAAGAAAACATGAAAAAGAAGCTGCCCCTGTGGCAATACCTATCAGCTGGAAAGCGTAACAGCTCCCGTCATCGGTCAGTGAAGGAGCCAACGAACTGAGAAGAGGGCGTGTGTATGTTTGGGTGAACTGTGTCACTGCTGCTGTGGCTCTGTGACTAGGATGTCCTTTTGTCCATGCCGCCATATTCCCCAGCTGAGGTCTATTGACCACGTGTGTCAGATTTTGATGTCGGTTGTTTTTTTTTTTTAACTGAATGATATTTCCATTTCTAGAGAGTCTACAACTGACTTCTTGAGGCCCTTTCAGACTTTTGGTTGCCTGCAGCCTCTTCCCATGACAAAGCGGGTTCTGCCATCTTTTGATCTAGACCAAACTGGGTCTGATTCTTTTCCCTCAAAAGTTCGGGGGCAGGGGTCAGTCCAACTGCATTAGGAGACCCCAAATCTGCCTGGAGTCTCAATTCTGAAGAAGCACATTTTTAAAAATGTATGGCTATAGTGGCTATAGCTAACAATACCGTGCTGTGTATGTAGAAGTTGCTATGAAAGTAGAGCTTTAATGTTCCCACCATAGCAACAACAAGAAGATAATTATGTACGATAAAGGATAGGTTAACTAGCCTTATTGTGGTACATATTTGCTACATATATGTGAATCAAATAATCACATTGTACTCCTTAAGGTTACATGATGTTATATGTCAATTATATCTTAGTAACACTAGTAAAAAAGAATGGCTACCCATGAGCTCTGCACACATGAACTCTGGAATCCCCTTCTGGAGGGGATAAGCTACTTGCTGTGAATTTCCCCGGGGTATTCTCCAGGAGGCTCGCCCAGTTCTGGTATCCTTCCCCGTTAGAGTCACTCTTCCAGGGTGTCTTCATCTGGTTACTCCATCTCCCCAGGTGTTGTGAAGTATCTGACTCACTGAATGTGATCTAGCCTTCTCTGTCCAGGCTCCTACTCTGTATATACCCTGGATGTGGTCCAAGCTGCCTCATAACTTTGGCCAAAGTAAGCTGTCTGTGTGGCTGGAGCCCTCTGGCTGGGCCCCATTTGACCAGTTTAATACTGGGTGGGTGTAGGGGGGTGAAGACACTGAAGTTCACAGAGGTCAAGTAATTTGCCTAGGTCACATGGCTAGTGAGTTGCAGATATAGGATTTGAACATCAGTTTTCTGGTTCCAAAGTTTATTTTTTCCACTATACCACACTACACAGCTTGCTAGCTAAAGTCCATTCCCAAACATAGCAAATTGCATGAAACACAGGTGTATATTCACTAAGAAATAAAATCACAGGGAACACTGCCTGTTGCCATATTTGGATTATATACAGCTGTAGGACTATGTCACCTTTTCCCTATAATATCCTTTATGGAAATGTGATATAGTGGTTAAGATGAAATAACTTGCAGGTTGTGTCAGCCAGGCTGTACCCTAATCTACATGTGGTACATTGACAACACTGGTTTCCTCATATAGACAATTTGCAAAGATTTGATGGTGCCCTTTCAACCTTCAACATAGGCTTTGACTTTGGTAGGGAAGCCCCCAGACACACCATCCAACCCGATAGGATTCATAACTGTGTTCACAACCTTGTGAAGAATTTGGATAAAGCTCTGGAGAGCAAGAGGAGGACAGAGTTCATCACCCTGACACGCAAACCCCAAACCCAGTGCCCACTAGCACATTTAGCTTTGCATTTACTTTGATTCCTTGCACCCTCTTGTGGTCAAGAGTGAAGTGAGCACTCGGAAGGCCCAATGTAAATTCCAGGTACTCCATTCCAGAGGTATTTCTCAATTTTTGGTGGAAATTCCCCATGGAACAGCACTCGCCTTCTCATAAACCTAAGTACTTCCCCACCTTATGAAAGTGACCTTCCCTTTTCTAATTATAACAGAAAAACATGTTTTCAAATTTTAGAAATTTTGGAAAATACGTAAAAGTGTGAAGAAGAAATTAAAAGTCACACATACTCTGACCCAGCAGAGACAGTCACTATCAAATTTCGGTGAATTCCCCCCAATTTTTTCTATGCAGGTACATATACACATATACATGTAGCATTTTTTTTATAATTTTTAAAATGCTTATTTATTTTTGAGAGAGAGAGAGACAGAGTGTGAGCGGGGTAGGGGCAGACAGAGAGGGAAACACAGAATCTGAAGTAGGCTCCAGGCTCCGAGCTGTCAGCACAGAGCCCAATACAAGGCTGGAACTCACAAACCATGAGATCATGACCTGAGCTAAAGTCGGATGCTTAACTGACTGAGCCACCCAGGCGCCCCTCATTTATTTTGTAATATACAATATAATTAATCTATCACCAGCTCCAGAACTTGCCATTTCTAATGCTTACCCCTGCTCACGTGTGTCTCCTCTACCCAGTCCCTCTGTCTGCCTCCCCAACACTGATGTTTATGGTTATCATTCCGTTGTTTCCTCTTAAAGTAAAATTACAACATACACACACAACTTGGGATTACACTCTATTTACTTTTGTTTCCTCTTTTTTTTTTCCCCACTGAACATTTTCCTTAGATCATCAAATATTATCAGAACACATGGCTGTACCTTCACCCAGAATACAGGTGTATTACAGTTTACTTAATGAATCCTCTAAATGTTGGTCATTCAGATTGTTTTAAAATTTTTGCCACTCTAAATCATTCAAGCTGTTTAAGAGAATACATCTATGATTGTTTCCTAGAGATGAGCCCTTAGGCATGGAATTTCAGGGTATGGTGTACTGAAGTCTTTGACCGCTCTACCCCTCTGCACTGGAAGCCATGGCCCTCTTGTCCTCCTGAGCCGTTCTGAGACATCACCTCCTCGGAGCAGCCTCCAGTCTCTTCCCCTAGCCCACTTAGGTGCTCTCACTGCTGGGTCCCCCTGTGCTCTGCAGCCTCCTTGTAGACGGCCAAAGGACATGGGTTGCATCTCCTCCTCTTCAAAGATGCTCAGTAACTAGGGGATCCTCACCCCTCATCAGAATTTTGGAGTCCTTGAAAAGAAACAAGTGAGCCCTTTTGCTTCAAAAGAAACAGGGAATGGGGCGCCTGGGTGGCTCAGTCAGTTGATCGTCCGGCTTTGGCTCAGGTCATGATCTCGCGGTCCAGGGGTTCAAGCCCCGCATCGGACTCCGTGCGGACAGCTTGGAGCCTGGAGCCTGCTTTGGATTCTGTGTCTCCCTCGTTCTCTCTGCCCCTCCCCCATTCGTGCTCTGTCTCACTCTGTCTTCAAAAATAAATAAATGTTTTAAAAAAATTAAAAAGAAACAGGGAATTAAATAATACCACTGGCATTAGAATCTTATTATTACTTTTTTACGTTTAGCATAATTGAGCTACCAAATCTTCACAGCGGGGCCTCTGCTCTTCAGTTGTTTTTTCATTTCTGAGGGTAAAACTATACTAACTTTTGATGTAGGGGCGCCTGGGTGGCTCAGTTGGTTAAGTGTCCAACTCTTGATTTTGGCTCAGGTCATTATCTCACAGTACATGAGAGTGAGCCCTGAGTCAGACTCTGTACTGGAGTTATGCATGGAGCCTGCTTGGGATTCTCTCTCTGTCCCTCTGCCACTCACACTCACTCTCTCTCTCTTTCAAAATAAAATAAATAAACTTAAAAAAATGGTAATGTAGGCAGTTCAGCAGGCTATTTTCACTAGAGCAGGTGACTTATACTGGAAAACTGCTCACAAGGTAACATGGGCCTCTGGACCCATATAGCACTTAGGGCGGTTTCCTCATGTAACAGCTCTGAGCATGGTGCCTGCACATAGCAAGTATTCAGCAAATGTTTCACAAATGAAGGTGTCTCAGATCCCTTCCTGCTCTAAAATTCTGTTTCTAGAGATTTTATAGGAAAAGAATGCCATATTATTAGAATTTGGACCGAGAAAGTTCTAAGGGTTTAGATCCCAGTGCAAGTGGGGGAATGAGAAGTAGCTGTAGTTTCAAAGTGGTCAAGGTCAGGGTCTTGACATAGACCTTGAGCATTAGCATGGATGCCAACTTGACAGGGCCAGAGGGACATGAAGCAAAGCAAGGATTTCCTCGGTAGCAGCTGTTTTCCTTGACACTTTCTTTCAACACCTTCTTCCTATATCAGGTGTTGGGAAAGAGGAAGTCTCTCTGCATGACCTGGGACTGGTGTTGTGAGATCCTTTTAGAAGAAAGATCTTTGGATAACAGAAGCAGAAGGAAGGAATTTTGCCAAATTCCCATTCAAGTGCTCTTTGTAGCCTTTAATGGCCAGGTATATCTGACAAAAGCCAGGTCTGTGCCAGAGTACAGGCTGAAGTGTGGCTTTAATATGTGTGTGTGTGTGTGTGTGTGTGTGTATAATTATGTGTGTATGTGTATATATGCGTATTCTTTGCCTACATAACTTTCAGACTTATAGCATATTTTCATTTGTCATTAACGAATTAACATTTTCCATATGCTAGGTAGATTGTTATGTGCTTTAGATACATTATTTTATTTACTATCCACTCAACCCTCTGAAGTAGATACTACTTATATCTGTTTCACAGAGGTAGAAACTGAAGCATAGAGAGGTTAAGTTGCTTGCCTCAGACCGAAGAGTTGGCAGATCTGGGATACAAACACCACCTCTTTGGACTCTAAAGGTCATTTCGTTTGGCCTACTTAGATACACTGTTTACTTATATTTATCAACTCTGCCTCATTTGGCAGGTATTTGTCTAAGTCCTACATTATGAGTCCTTTGGGAGCATTTATCTACTGATCTCTTATTAGCCTGAAATGCCTTACACATAGCAGGTAAATAATAATATTAAGCAGCAACTTGGTATTGTGGACTGAACATCGATGACTTTGTGGGTGTGTTTTCTCTCCAACTTCTTATTTTGAACAATGTAAAACTTACAGTAAAGTTTTAAGAATAATGCAATGAACACCCATATATCTTCTACCTAGATTCACCAATTATTAACACTTTGGACATTTACTTCTGGTCTTTTTTTTTCTTAACCATTTGAGAGTTAGTTGAAATCACATGCCATTTCATTCCTAAATACTTTACCATCTATATATCTCCTAAAAACAAAGCCATTTCTGCATAACCAAAATACAATTATCAACATCAGAAAATTACACAATGTTGCAATACTGATATAATAGTCAAATTTTCTCAATTGTGCCAATAATGTTTCTCACTAACAGTTTCTTGTGTTTTTGTTGTTGTTGTTGTTGTTGTTGTTGTTGTTGTTGTTTTGATGCAGGGTCCAATTTAGGATTACACTGCTTGTAGTGTCATATCTTTCTTTTGTCTCTTTTAATCTAGAGCAATTCACCAATCTTTTTCTTAATCTTTCATGAAATTTACATTTTTAAAATTTTTGTTTAAATAAAGGGCAGTTTGTCATCAGAAGTTTCCCTTTTTTCCCCCTTTGTAGAGAGAGAGCACATGCATGCATGAGCAAGGGAGAAAGGCAGAGGGAGAGAAAGAGACAGAGAGACAGAGAGAGAATCTTAAGCAGGCTGCACGCTCAGGCAGAGCGGGACTTGAATCTCGATCCCACGACCCTGGGATCCTGACCTGAGCCGAAATCAAGAGTGGGCGACTGGAGGGACTGAGCCACCCAGGTGCTCATGAAATTTACATTTTAGAAGGGACCCAGCGGTGTTTTGCAGAACGGCCCTCAATTTGGATTTGTCTGATTGTTTCCGCAAGAATAGAGACACACCTTTAGCAAGAATATTACCTTAGTGTCGTCTGTGCATCATATAGGGGGCATATGACGTCAGTCTGTATCATCCCTGGTGATGTTAAGTTTAATCACTTGGGTGACTTCTTTGATGTGAAAGTACCCTTTTTAGTAAGGAATCTGAGGGCTGACACTTTGGAACTGTGACGATCTTCAAATGTCTAGCACTTACTGATAATTTTTTGCCTGAAATTGGGTGGTTCCAAGAGTGGTGATTTTCTTTAATTTCTTCTGTATTTATTAGTTGGTATTCTTCTCTAAAGAAGGGCTTTCTCTCCTCCACCTCCTCTCTCCCTTTGAATTATAATCTACCCCTACCTGTGTGATCTTGAATAAATTACGTCACTTACCCCTGGGGACCCATGTTTTCTCATTCTTGAGTTGAGAGAGCTTAAGGGTCATATTTTTGAATTTTAGTCAGTCGGAGACAAAATTCCCATAAAGATCTGTTCGCATCTGAATGAAACGGTCTGACGTGCCCGGCCACAGCATCCCTCAGTAGCATCCCGGGTCAGCTCCGCCCGCCTTCCCCGCGGCCCCTCCCATAGCAACAGTAACTAGTAACTTCCGGGCGTTCTCGCGAGAGAGAGCCCCTTCAGGGACAAAGGCGCGGTCCCCAAAGCGTCTTCGCCTACATCAACTCCCGCCCCTGCCACCTGCGCGCCGGGCCGTCCCGCGCACGCGCGCACACCGAGCCAGACAGTTGGGTTTGTCCCAGCTGTTCCTCTCCGCACTCAGACCCCCGGCGCGCGACCCGGCGCGACACTACGGCGCAAACGCCGTGCGGGTGGGGGCGGCTAGGGGCGCGCAGGCGCCGCGGGGAGTGTGAGGCCGCGCAGGCGCGGACGGCGTTGGTTTGAAGAAGACCTTCAGCGTTGCCCTGGCGGAGCGGAGACCGGTCCTCTGGTTGGAGGTGAGGAGAGCCGACGCTGTGGGCCGGGCAGCCGGCGGCGGAGCGGGGCCTGGCGGGGGTGGGTGGTGGCCCGCCACAGAGCTGGGGACCCGGTGAGAGGCGGGCCTAACGGAGGGCTCGGAAGGGAGAGAGGAGCCTAATGGGGTGCGGGCCCGGTTGGGCCGCGGAGGGCAGAGAGGACCTTGCTCCCCTGGCCGCCTCAGGTGATGGAGCCGCAGCCCCGGCGTGGGGAGTGGCGCTCGGAACGCCGAGCCGCGACCCTGTCAACGCCTGGTGGGCCCACAGGACTTTTCTTTCCAGGCGTCAGGCCAGAAAGGAGGTTGGTTTCTAGGGAAGTTGGATCTTCGAACCCCAACCCCATCCCCCAACCCCCCAACCCCGTCCCCAGCTTCCTCTCTGGAATTGTCCACTATCAGGGGAGCTCTCATACTCCTTACCGCCAGAGAGGATGCCATACGTGCAACTGAAAAAGGCGAAACGAGGAACAAAAGGGGCTCTTTACTGTCAAATTAGTAATTGTGTAAAGCAGTATTACCTAATTAACGCCCCCCCCCCCGCATCTAAAGCAAACCCGTACGTTGTGCATGCCAACAAACGACAAGCGCATTTTGTAGAGCCAATAGAAATATGTAATGATAGCTTTACTCCCGAGTATCGTGAAGTCTCTGTATCTTATCGATTTTTTGCTTGATCATACCAGCAGTGCATTACCCATCAGAATCATAGGCCTGAAAAAGTAAGCTTGAACTAGGCAGAATTGAGATCAGTTAGTAATCTAAACCGGCTACACTCCTTGCAAAGTGTCTGGCAGTAAAGCAAAATTCTAAAAGACTGTAATTAGATGGATGTTTCTAAACATTTAAGTGTATCTTTTCTCTTGTCAGGAGATGAAAATCCAGACTATGTAGAGCCTTAACATTTCTGTTTGAATATATAGTGTCTGCGTTTCTATACTTACCTCCCCAAATTTAGACTTCGGAAAAGTTCCAACAGATACCAGCATCCACGGAAATAATAAAGAGTAATATCAAATTGCAATTGGCAATGTGTAAATAGTCTAGGATCAATCATTTAAATGCAAGGAATTGAATTGTAAAAATAATTGCCCTGGAAGTGGACTCTGAAACACTGTGGTTTAGAACAAAGTTTTATTATGGTATGAGTCAGTATATTTATACCGACTCTTTCCCCCTTTACTGTAATGTACTCTCTCTCTCCCTATCTCTCTCCTCCCTCTCTCTCTCCCCTCTCTCTCTCTCTCCCTCTCTCTCTCTCCTCTCTCCTCACCCTCTCTCTCTCCCTCTCTCTCTCCCTCTGTCTCCCCTTCTCTCTCTCCCCTCTCTCTCTCCCTCTCTCTCCCTCTCTCCTCTTCCTCTCTCTCTCTCTCCCCTCTCTCTCTCTCTCTCTCCCTCTCTCTCTCTTCTCTCTCTCTCTCCCTCTCTCTCTCCTCTCTCTCTCTCTCTCCCCCTCTCCTCTCTCTCTCTCTCTCCCTCTCTCTCTCTCTCTCTCTCTCTCTCTCCCTCCTCTCTCCTCTCTCCCTCTCTCTCTCCCTCTCCTCTCCCTCTCTCTCCCTCTCTCTCCCTCTCTCTCTCCCTCTCTCTCTCCCTCTCTCTCCCTCTCTCTCTCCCTCTCTCTCCCTCTCTCTCCCTCTGTCTCCCCTTCTCTCTCCCTCTGTCTCCCCTTCTCTCTCTCCTCTCTCTCTCTCTCTCTCTCTCTCTCTCCCTCTCTCTCCCTCTCTCTCTCCCTCCCTCTCTCCCTCCCTCTCTCTCCCTCTCTCCCTCCCTCTCTCTCTCCCTCTCCCTCTGTCTCCCCTTCTCTCTCTCCCTCTGTCTCCCCTTCTCCCTCTCCCTCTCCCTCTCCCTCTCCCTCTCCCTCTCCCTCTCCCTCTCCCTCTCCCTCTATATATATATATATACACACACACACACACACACACACACACACATACATATTTTTTATATTGTACTCTTCCTTCTTAACATATATTATCTTCATATTTGACAGGTTTAGGTTAAGGAACAAATTTTAAATGAATTCACAATTAAAAAGTGCATCATGTGTATATTGTGTTCAGATATGGTATAGGCAGAAACTTAGCAGGAGGGCAGATTAAGAGCCAGGATAAATATAAATAATTATTAGTTTGAATGTGTTGCTAGTTCAGGCATAGTTAGTAATTGCATGGGCTAGCTGGTGCTCTGGATTTTTTGGGCCTATTAATTGGGCTAATGGGACTGCTTGAGATGAGATGGTTCTACAAGTGGTTAGACATAGTTGTTGAGGCTGCTGCAGGAAAAGAGTTCCCATTATATAAAGAGGGCAAAGGAGTGGTATGCTTATCGGTGTTGATAGCGCTTCTGAGAACTTTAATGTGAGGGCCATGTTGGCAATAGAAAAGCTGAGGAATACCGAGCAGCCAAGATGAAAAAATCAGCCAAGAGGAAAGATTTTTGAAGACTTTAACTTCAGAGCATACACCAGTTTTTGGTAAGCAGAATTATTGCAGGTGAAATTTATCCCATGTCTAGTTAACGGGTAAGATTATATATTTTTGTTGTTGTTGTTACAATTTTGTTACCTTTTTTTAATGTTTATTTATTTATTTTGAGAGAGGAAAAGAGAGGCAGAGAGAGACAGAGAGAAAATCCCAACCAGGCTCCATGCTCAGTGCGGAGCCCGACATGGCGCTGGATCCTACCAATCACGAGATCATGACCTGAGCAGAAATCGAAAGTCAAATACTTAACCGACTGAGCCACCCAGGCGCCCCTATATAATTTTATTTTTAAAAGCTTTGAGAGAGGACATATTCTGGAAGAATACATTTCAATTAGTGTGGTAATTCTTATTTTAAGAGCTGAATTTCAGAGTGGCAAATTCAGAGTGGTGAACATTTGTTCACCTTGAAGATTTTTAATGCATCTGTTCTTACAGTTCTTTAAAACAATTTTACCTTGTCACTTTATGTAGCTCTTAGGCTTTATTTTATATGTCATATATAAAATATATATAATATAATACATATATTATAAAATCCAATTTAACACAGCATCTCCTTCAGCCTGTGAGAAATTTCTTTTCTTTGAAATGCAGTCAGAAAGATGACCTCTGTGAATTGCACGAAAAAACCCTTTTATTCTCCAGCGTTCTGAAAAGTTCTTTGTAAAGGAGCAGAATGCCTTCTCCTAACTTTGCTTGCATTAGGGTATAAGCCTTAATGATGCAAAGGAAGAGAAAAGTGTATACCTCTTCTCACAGGACTAAATACAAGGACTGTGGGTGAATAAATACTAAATGGTTATTTTTATTCCTTTGTCCTCATTTTTCTTTATAAGATATGTGTAACACACCAACTTACTGTGACCTAGGAAAGGCCGCCAAGGATGTCTTCAACAAAGGATACGGTAAGAATGCTACTGTAAATTTCCAATTTTGGGTCACGGTTGGTGTTGAATGCTTACTATATGCAAGATAGTGCTAGTAAGATAAGGTTAACATTAATCTACTTTATAAGATTTAAGGGGATAACTGTCAACAGGTTATTAGACTTGACTCTTTAGAGGTAGAGTCCCTTATAAGCATTAAAAGCTATTATATACATATACACATGCATGTATTATGCATATTTAATGTTAGCTGTAAGGTGAAGTAATATAAATCTGTAATACTTATGTCTCTCCTGGCTAGCCCTGGGGAAAATTAAAGTGGGGACTACATTTTTCCTCCTTCTAATTTTCATGAGTGTGAAGACACAACTTTTGACTTCTTTGGAGTAACATTCTTTGATTCCAAATGGACATTTATTTTTAGTTTTTAAAATTTAATCTTTAAATTTTTAATTTTTGTTATATACATTTGATTTTTCTTATTAATTAGTATAGTTATTTAAGTTTATACTTTTATAAGCATAACACTTTTTGATAATTTTTATTCTTTGAGGGCTTAAAAATTATACTTAGTTCATTATAATTGTTTTTATGGAACTCTCACCTAATGAGAATACTGTGTATTTTCCATATGGAAGGACCATTTTCATAATTTCTGAGTTGTAAAAACTGGAGCGAATGTCACATTTTATACATTAATGTGTTTTTGTGTGTGTCTAGGATTTGGCATGGTCAAAATAGACCTGAGAACCAAGTCTTGTAGTGGAGTGGTAAGTACCCAAGACATAGATAGATAGATAGATAGATAGATAGACAGACAGACATATAGATAGATAGATAGATAGATATAGATACAGATATATATTTTTTTTAACATTTATTTATTTAATGTGGGAGAGCGCAAGCAGGGTAGGGGCAGAGAGAGAGAATCCCAAGCAGGTTCCGTGCTGTCAGTGCAGAGCCTGACACAGTGCTTGATCTCATGAACTTGAAATCATGACCTAAGCTGAAATCAAGAGTTGGACACTTAACTGACTGAGCCACCCTGCCCCTGCCCCAATATATTTTTAATAGATGTAGCATAATTAACCTAAAGGAACCTGTTTAAAAGTGTTTCGTCTAGTTGTGTGAATCAGCATACATTTGGTCCTATGCTATCTTACCTACAGTTTTGTCATATTCTCAGATTTCAGTGAGCATCTTCCCTGTAGCCCATAGACAATCCAGGTTGAATTTTGGGGGAGGTCCTTTGTGTTTGCCATAATAAGAATATGCTGAATCTTACTCTCAGGACATAAAATATATATGTATTTTGGACATATATCACATCTTTATACTTTCATGAGTACGTGTATGGCTACTAAATACTTTCATTATAATGAGTTTATGCAAGTTTTATTGCCCTCTTACAAAAACAAATTAACTTTAGCCTCTATCCCTTCATGATTAGTCAAAACAAATGTAGAAATAAAATGCATATAGAGGATTAATCTACTGTATTTATTGATGTTCATAAAGTCTTTTTTACTGGAAGTTATTTATATAGTAAAGGATATAGGCATATTTTCAAAGTGTTATTAACCAGAACTTTTATTCAGTAAATCTGGCAAATGAATTAGCTTTACATTCACCTTATTCTCTGATGTCTCCTCAGTGGCAGCATCTCTTTTTAGTATTTACCTATTGAAACCAGTGCGAATTTTATTTCTGGATAGAATGATTTAGTTAAAAGGGCTAGAGGCATGTGGAATTCATATGATACTTTGTCTCATACTCCATGTAATCCTGGTTTGTCACCATCATTTTTTTCCTGGGTTTTCTAGTGGTAAATAAATATATATGCAGCTGCCTACTAGGATGGGCGTATTGTTATATGATTCTGTTAAAATGGAAAAATTATACTCACTTTGAATAGGGTTTCAGAATTTGCTCAAATTAGGTTTGTGTTGCAAAAATCATCGACTAAAATTTTATCTCCCTTTCATGCGGCTGTGGTGTGGGACTGTTCATTCAGATGGTAAGAAAAACAGAGCATATTTGTGTGCTTGTTTTTATGACTGCTTTTGGTCTCTGGTATTGATTTAGGATGAATTTCATCCATTGCTCCAATCAGATATCAGATTGTACTTAATATATGGCATCTATTTAACAGTAGCATTTTTATGGTAGTTTTGTTGCTTATTTATTATAGAGCTGTAGACGTTAAATGCATGTTATAAATGTATTTTGCACTGTTCCTTCTAATGATGAAATTAGAGAAAAACTGAAGCAGTTGTAAG
The DNA here is from genome assembly GCF_024362965.1 of Panthera pardus. NCBI lineage: Eukaryota > Metazoa > Chordata > Mammalia > Carnivora > Felidae > Panthera > Panthera pardus. The sequence goes on along the minus strand of NW_026526688.1, from coordinate 40,648,089 downwards.
CCAATGCTAATTTTTTAACTTAGAAAAATTCTGGCCTTTTCTTTGAGATTTGTACATCTGGTATTTTAGACTTTTGAGAGACTTTCAAAGTAAGAAATGATGATGATAAACAGGGAAAAAATGTAGACTAAATACACTTTTACCGTAGGTTTGTGTGTGAAGTTTTTCTAACACTAAAATTGAGGTTTATATTTGCTATACTTTCAAGTTTATGAGAGGTGTATGTAAAAAAGAAAACACTGGGTAGCTGGATCTACTGAAAAAAAGCAACAGTCACATTAAATAATTGTGTAGACTTCTAAACATGACTAGTGTTTTGTCATTTTGTACTGAGACCTTGCCCTAAAATGTGCAGCATGATACTCTCTTGGAAAACTTCCTGCGTGGTGTTGATAAACAGATCATAGTTTCCCAGTTGTCTCATCAGCCTGTAGAACTAGATGTGGGGAGCAGGGTATTTGGTAAAGGGAGGATTCATATTGCAGGCAGTGAAACAGAACTGCTCAGGGCTGGCAGCATTTCATTACTGTTGGCAGTATTTCAGAAATGCACTCTAAAAACAGGGCCAATCAGAAGGTTTTTTTCTCGACAGTTCATAGATTGTCAGTGACAGGTGTTGACTGTTTGCTTCCTTTTAGAAGGAGATCTATTTCCTATTGCTCATTGTCATATGACTGAAAGGACACCTACTGAGGGAGGAGGATATATTTCAAGATGTTCATAGTAACTATTTGATAGAAAACACTTTAAAAGGTAGATGAGGAGAAGGGAGAAAAAGGGACAAGTTATAACATTACATTTTGTTGTGAAAAATGGGTACATACTTACAAATATTGAAATTGTTTATACCGAAAGTTTTACAGATAGTTAAAAAAAAATTTTTTTTTTAATGTTTATCTATTTTTGAGAGAGACAGAACGTGAGCAGGGGAGGGTCAGAGAGAGAGGGAGACACAGAATCTGAAGCAGGCTCCAGGCTCTGAGCTGTCAGCACAGAGCCCAATGTGGGGCTCGATTTCACAAACTGGGAGATCATGACCTGAGCCCAGAGATCATGACCTGAGCTGAAGTTGGACACTTAACCGACTGAGCCATCCAGGAGCCCCTTACAGATATGATAGCTTTGTGGACCAAAGCAATAAAGTTTTCATAACAGTGTGAATGTACTTAATAATGCCACCGAACTGCACACTTAAAAATGGTAAATTAGGTGTATTTTACCACAGTAAAAATTAAAAACAATTATTTTGATGCAATGAAGTTTTGACTCTATTGAAGAGGATAGGGTAGTCCTTTCTAGTGTTTGGGGATTTTTAAGGACGTTAAAATTAACTAATAGTTTGAAACATATGATAGAGAATGAATAAGCTTTTTCAGGTCATGAAAGTAAAATGTTCAAGATTTAATATTTTTGTGTTTTTGGTAAAGGAATTTATTTTCAGTAACGATATTTCTCTTTTATTTTTATTATTTTTTAAATTTATTTTGAGAGAGACCAGGGGCACATGCACTTGAACAGGGGAGGGGCAGAGAGGGCAAGAGAGAATCCCAAGCAGGCTCCACGCTGTCAGCACAGAGCCCGATGTGGGACTTGGACTTAAGAACCTTAGACTATGACTTGAGCCAAAACCAAGAGTCGGACGCTTAACCAACTAAGCCATCCAGGTGCCCCAAGATATTTCTTTTCTAAAAAAGAGAGTTTAAGATTTCCATTTTAGTAAGAGAGTATATTGAACAAGAAATATCAATAAGAGAGGTGGAATAATGGAAAGATCTGAAACTTGTTAAACTTTAGAAATAGGAAAGAAGGAAAGCAGGAAATAAGTTATGATAAAAAGTAAACTATATTGGTTTCCGATGCATTGAACACTACTTTCTGAAATGAGTATTTTTTGTTTGATGAGCTGTTTTTAAAGTAATTATTTTTCTTGCTTATCAGGAATTTTCTACTTCTGGTCATGCTTACACTGATACAGGAAAAGCGTCAGGCAACCTAGAGACCAAATATAAGGTCTGTAACTATGGACTTACCTTCACTCAGAAATGGAACACAGATAACACTCTTGGAACAGAAATCTCTTTGGAGAATAAGGTAAAAGAACGCATTAGAAATTACTTTTAGGTTAAATTTATCTTGCAGATAAAATGATCTATAAACCCCAAATACAACATGAATGAGATCTTATAACCTATATAGTAGCCATATTTTTTTCTCTGCATGTGGCCTTCTCTGGTATATTTTACATTTCTAGAAAGTGAAGCGTTGTTTGTGAGTACATAATTATCACATTACATCTTGGTTCTGACCAGTTCTACTTATAACTGAGCCTCTCCTGGTAAACTAGACTATTTATAGTGATTTTGTTTGATTTTATTTTGTAATCATTGCAAAATTGGCTCCGTAGAAAAATGTTTCTAACTTCTGTAATGTTTCTAAGGAGAAAAATTTATCAGCAGATATTTGTCACATACAAATATTTGCTTTGTACAGGACACTATTTTTTGAGGTATGTCTATATGAACATCATCATGTATCAGTAATATATATGTATAGCTGAATAAATTACTTAGGTTGGCTTGTTAAATGTCAGGTTATCTCATTACAGTAATTTTAAGAGTGTATCAAGATTATTTGGTTGTATTGGAATTTTTTTTTTTTTTATTGCAATTAATGTTATTGGCTGTAATAGATTTGACCTACAACTTAAACCTGTATTTTGGTGAGAGAATCATGATGAAGCCTGGGAATAAGGGGACAGGGGAAGGAGACAGGGAAGAATAAAGAGGTAATTTATTAAATAATTTAATATTTGGCTTTCTTTAATGACTTTTTTTGTTTGGAAGTTAGATAAAACTTTAGAATTGTTTTCTTAGGTCAAAAGAAGAATAGAAAATTACTAATTGTTCGTTTTAAATCTTTATTTTTCAGTTGGCTGAAGGGTTGAAACTGACTCTTGATACCATATTTGTACCGAACACAGGGTAATTATCCAAACCCCATTTTCTGTTTTTGTAGTCTGTAGAGATAGAGAGCTTTAGAACAGGGAATTGCAATGAAAAGTTTAGGTGCAGGGAGAATGTAGGAGGTTGCTTTTAGGAACCCCAGAGACCTTGTGTATGTACTAAAGAGAAAGGAGGACTCCCTTGAAGCAGAGTAAAGTTTTGATATGAAAATTGAACAGATGAACAAAAATATAAAGCTGGTCCAAGGAGGCACATAGTAGGAAAAATTTAGGCTATAGACGGGCTTGAGACTAGATCTTTTCTTTCTTTTTTTTCTAAAATATTTTATTTTTAAGTAATCTCTACACCAAACCTGAGGCTCCGACTCATAACCCCAAGACCAAGAATCACATACTTTACCAATTGAGCCAACCAGGCACCCTGAGACTAGATATTTCTTAAGCTCTTCTAAAGATTGATTCATGTAGTATTTTGCTGAGAAGTTAATTTCCTAAGAATAACTGTAATCTCCGGGCGTTGGAACACTATAAACAGTAGTTCTGCTACTGATGTGCTTTCTTGGCCTTTAAAAATCCCCCAGCTTCTCTGCCCCAGTTTCTTCATCTGAAAAATGGGCATGGTGTTGTTTCCTATGGGCCACTGCTAGATAAAGGCAGAATGACATTTTTCCTCAGCTGTGACAGCATGTGTGTCATTCCTGCCACACAGTTCAGTTATCTTCCAGGTAAATACTCTCAGAAGAAGCCTGCTTAGAAGACGACAGGATTATTAAGAACCAATTTCTTGGGGCGCCTGGGTAGCTCAGTCGGTTAAGTGTCTGACTTTGGCTCAGGTCATGATCTCGCAGTTTGTGAGTTCGAGCCCCGTGTCAGGCTCTGTGCTGACAGCTCAGAGCCTGGAGCCTGCTTCAGATTCTGTGTCTCTCCCTCTCTCTCTGCCCCTTCCCCATTCATGCTCTGTCTCTCTCTGTCTTTCAATAATAAATAAACGTTAAAAAAAAAATTTTTTTTTTTAAAAAAGAACCAATTTCTTGTTTTCGGTACTGTCCTTCAAAAATGTATACTTCTCTTCCATCCATCCATCTGATATTTATTGTCCAGGGAGAAAACACTCACCTTAAGGAAAATAAATATGCTTACTAAAGCACTCTACCCTTAAAAAAAAAATAACACTTCTTTTTGAGAAGTTAAGTGTGTCGGGTGTTACGTTTTATAGCATTTGGGCATTTAAAAACATTTAAAGAGATTTGGCTTCTCATGAATACATATGTATTCAGATTATTAATTCGGTACTGAAATATCTTATTCCTTTTTAGACTTTTGTTAATGCCTTTGTGAAATTAATCATGAAATATCCTATCATTTGTACTTAAAGTGAAGAATGGATAAAAATGGTATATGTATTTATAATCCTAACAAAATTATATTTGTAGAGCTAAGTCATTTGAAATTTTACTATATGTATACCATCTACCAAAATAATATTTACATTGGGGGAAGGAGGGGATCTTTCTTACTCTAAAGATTTCTAGACAGTAGTAGAAACTCATGTTGTTTTCATTGTGTTTTTTTTATTTGTCTGTTTACAGAAAGAAGAGTGGAAAATTGAAGGCCTCCTATAAGCGGGAATGTTTCAGTCTCGGCAGCAATGTTGATATAGATTTTTCTGGACCAACCATCTATGGCTGGGCTGTGTTAGCCTTTGAAGGTTGGCTTGCTGGCTATCAGATGAGTTTCGACACAGCCAAATCCAAACTGTCACAGAATAATTTCGCTCTGGGTTATAAGGCCGCAGACTTCCAGCTGCACACTCATGTGTGAGTGTTTATAATTCACTCCTCCTTTAGTACTAGTGCAGTTGCCCAAAAAGATGGTAGCCATTAACATGCTGAGAAAGTTAGAAATGAGGTACCTGCATTTAATGTGCTTTGATGGACATCCAGCCTCACTGTACTAATTTTCCTAGTCAGCAAAACATTGCCAGAGGTTAGGGCACTTGGTGCATTGTGCTGTGCTGCTGATAGTAACTGGCCTCTCAGCCTGTACCCCAAACTTTAGGAAGGTCTAGAATCTATACAAGAACCACTGGGTTGGAGAGAGCCCAGGACGTGGTCACCTCCTGATAAAAGGGATCCTTTGGAGACTCTTCTGCTTCCTCTAGTGCCCTACTTAGCTTGTCAGTATCTGGAAGTAGATCTGTTATTTGGATCATGAAGAGCAACCACTCAGTTGACCTGAGCATTCTGGAACATCCCCAGTAATTCTATTGAGGTTTTAGGTACTCACGGTCAGAACCCAGCCACCCCTGTTGCATTCAGAAGAAGCAGAAGTCCTCAAAGCAATCCTGGATTCAATTCTGTAGGCTGCATCCTGTTGGTTAAATGAATTTGAATTTTTAAATTGTATTTAATGTCTTGGCCTACTGGGCACTGTACTATTCCAGGAAGAAAAAGCAAAGGATAAGCTAGGTGTTTTTTAAGTGGTATAGATTGCCCTTCACTAGATATTCCAGTTCACTGAAATAAAGTGAAGCAATGGTATAGACAGTGGCATTAAAATTGATGAAGCAGTATTATCAGGAAAACCATGGAAAGTAGGGACCAAGTTCTGGGATGCTTTGAAGCAATAATGTAGGCACTTCTCTAGAGAAATACACCCTAGGTATTGTGTTTGGGGTGCTTTCTGATGCTAGGATTGTGCCTCAGATGAAGTTCAAAATTGGCTTTCTTCTTGTTATTTATTTTGCAGAATCCTTATTGAACTCCACTTTTAGGTCTCTAAATTCTTTGAACATCTCAAAGACTTATAGATCATATTTACTAGAGGCGTCTGCCTTCATAATTGAATTTTGTCTAAAAAATTCGTATGGAGGAGCTGAGTAAATGAATCAGATGTTAACTACATTTTAATCAGATGGTTATAAATTACGTAACTGGATTTAGTTCCTTGTTTTGTTTGGTAGTCATTTATACTAGAAGTTTGCTGAAAATAGGTAGTTGCAAAGTGAGATCCTTGTCCAGTTAGTCTTAGAATTTTTTCCATGTCATAAGAGTGGTACTAGCTAGATGTTTATGACTTTTTCTTATATCATGAAAATAGGAATGACGGCACTGAATTTGGAGGGTCTATCTACCAGAAGGTTAATGAGAAGATTGAAACATCAATAAACCTTGCTTGGACGGCTGGCAGTAACAATACCCGTTTTGGCATCGCTGCTAAATACAAGCTGGACTGTAGAACTTCTCTATCTGTAAGAATGTGCTACGAGATTGGATCTACTCTTAGGGCTTCATCTGAGTTGTAAATGAATGTTGTGAGATGGTTGTTGTACACATGTTCTCCATTAACTTCAGTGAGACGCTCATTGTGTAGTGAGAAGAGTATCACACCTCACGTCCTGGAATGTGGGTTCTAGTCCTAGTTCCTCCTGTATTTGGCTGTTGTCTGACCTTCTCAAGTCATTTTTATCTCTTTGGCCTCAAAATTTTCCTATCTGTAAATTCATGGGATTTGATTACTATTCCTGTGGCTCTTAGTAATTCTTATTAATACTGACACTAATTGAGCTCTTCAATTTCAGGTACTATACTAAGGGCTTTATGTGTAGTATCTCATTTAGTCCTCCCAGCTACTCTTGTGGTGAGTAGTATCTTCATGCCCATTTTATAGATGAGGGAACTGAGACTTGGAGAGGTCAGGTAACTTGCCCAAAGTCACACAGTAAGAGGCATTGTCAAGATTTGAACCCAGATCTTCTCTCACCAGAGTTTATGTTCTAACTACTGTCAGAGGTTGTAAACTGGCATCTCGAAGAACTCAGTACACCAGGGTGTTTGGCTGCACAGTGTTTTATTTATTTATTTTTTTTAAGTTTATTGGGGTGCCTGGGTGCCTCAGTTGGTTAGATGTCCAACTTTGGCTCAGGTCATGATCTTGTGGTTCATGAGTTTGAGCTCCGCATCCGGCTCTGTGTTGACAGCTCAGAGTCTGGAGCCTGCCTCAGGATTCTGTGTCTCCCTCTCTCTGTCCCTTCCCTGCTCACACTCTGTTTCTCTCTCTCTTTCAAAAATAAGTAAACATTAAAAAAAATTTTTTTTTGAAGTATGGAGCAGAAATTTACTTGGAATTGGTTGTGGTACACTGAAAATTTGTATTTGTGTCCAAACAAGCTCTCCTATTCTAACAATCAAAATGGAAGTCAATAGGTGTCTCCATTTATGAATGTTTATTTTGGAGGAGGGGCAGAGAGAGAGAGAGAGAGAGAGAGAGAGAGAGAGAGAATCCCAAGCAGGCTCCGTGTTGCCAGTGCAGATTCAATGTGGGGCTCGAACTCAGGAAACTGTGAGATCATGACCTGAGCCGAACAAGAGTCGGATGCTTTTAACCAACTGAGCTACCCAGACACACCTGGCTGCACAGTGTTTTAAAAAATTTGTTTGAGGCCTTTAAGCATGCATTCTCAAAGTCCCTACTATCTCTCCCAGTCCTATTAACTGAAGAGACTTACATTTTTATTAATTAAATTTTCAGTTCCAGTAATTCTAGATTGACCCGAAGGTGCTTTAGTTTTGGAAATCCGATGCATGAAATGGTGCTTGTACTGGACTTACATATTATGAAGTTGGTTGTTTTCTAACTGTTTCTATTTCATCTCCTAATTTTTAGGCTAAAGTAAATAATGCCAGCCTGATTGGACTGGGTTATACTCAGACTCTTCGACCAGGTGAGTAAAGGAATTAATAACATTGGATGTGGGGTAGGAGATGATGGAAAAATAATGAAAATAACCTATAAAACCTACAATCAACTGTAGGTTGATTCAGTCCATTGTGTAACAATTGGTTATTCATACAAAGTAAAGCAGATCAAGTGCTTTTGTTTAAAAAATAATTCTATATTTCTAACCAGGTCACTGTGGCTTGTGAGTTTGGTTGGTCATTCATTATTCTTAACCCTGAATTCCAAATAAAGTTTGCTGTGATTGTGCTTTGCTCATTGCAGATCAAATGATTATAGGTAACCCTATTGACTTAGTGGTACCTGAATGCTTGTAACTCTTACACCCAGCTGCAATCCATGCCCTTGATTCCACCCATGTTCATTGTTTCTAGAAAATGAAAAGCTTATTGTAATACTTGTTACGAGTGATTGTGGTGTTTTCTTCTTCCTAGGAGTCAAACTGACCCTATCAGCTTTAATCGACGGAAAGAACTTCAATGCAGGAGGTCACAAGGTTGGGTTGGGATTTGAGCTAGAAGCTTAATGTGGTTTTGAGTAAAGCATCCGATTTGTCCCTGGAGGTGAAGAGAACCCACTATGTTTTGGCCTTAAAATTCTTCTGTGAAATTTCAAAAGTGAACTTTTTATTCTTCCAAAGAATTGTAATCCTCCCCACACTGAAGTCTAGAGATCGCAAGTCCATCCTGAGGGAGGTACTTGAAGGCATGCCTGGAAGTTGTCATGTTTGTGCCACATTTCAGTTGAGTTCCACAGTGTTATTTTAAATGTGTTCCTCAGCGACAATGTAGTGTCATGTTACAAAGGAAATGACCCAATCCTCCAGTTTGTACATCACGTCCTGCATGTCCCACACCACTTTTTCATGACCTTTTAATATATTGGTCTCTGTGCTGTAGTGGAATCCTTGGTTTTGCATCAGAGTAAAATAAAATAAACCCATCACATTTGGAACATAATCGCTCATCTGATTTGCTAGTGATGGTTTTCTTATATTTGGTGTGATAGGTTTTGTTTTGAAAAATACTCTCATAGGTGATGGGATTTAGGTCTAAAGTGGTATGTCTGGAATGTCTGTGCTATTGCCTGTCCCTTCCATCTGTCTTTACGGCTCTGACTGTTCCTCTGCACTCAGGCTGAGGAGTGAAACAGTTTTGTTCTGCTGGACGCCTTTGTTGGGGTGCTTGCTTCCTATCGCACTAAAGCAGGATCATATTGGTAGTTTAGTAAAGCTGCTGAGGAAGAGTAGGGGCGGGGGTGGTGAGTGGGCAGAAAGACGGGCGAAGGGGAGGGTACAGTTGGGGAAATGCTGTCGGGAGGACACTGGTAGGCGGAGGCACGTCTGCAGCTCCTCCCAGGGCTTCAGGAAAGTGCTTTCGATTACTGGATCTAGAGAAATGATAACCCAAAAATGGAGATACCAGTTTGGAAAAGGAATGAGTAGGCTAGAGCTAGATATTAGAATATCTTCAGGGCTTACTGGTAAATATTGTCCTTTCCAAAAATAGAACTCTTTTTGACATCTTTTTTTAAAAACAGTATATGCTGGTTGCAACAAATTCACTCAGCTTAGACATTAAAAGTGAAAATTTGCATTCCTCTCTCCAGTCCCTCTTTCTTCTACGACTTCTAACAGTTCGATGTATATCTTTGCAGATACTTTTCAGTGTCTTTAGAGATTACATAAATATATGTATATAATATTAAAATCCACATCTTGTTTTGCAATATATTTTATTTATTGTTTATTTATTTTTAAGTAATCTCTGCATGTGATGTGGGGCTTGAACTTAGAACCCTAAGATCGAGAGTCAATATGTTCCAACCAACTGAGCCAGCCAGGCGCCCCACAATATACTTTTAAATTTAACATATCAGAGTTCTTTTTATGTTTGTTCATATAGATCTGTCTCATGTTTTTTTATTATACTTGACTATAAATGTGATATTATTGAACTATTATCCTTTTTACTGTATTGAGTTTTTTGCTTTATAAATAATGCTGCATTGAATATCTTTGTGTCTACTTCTATAAATATTTCCATAGCAGCACTACCCAGTAGATCTTTCTGTGATGATGAAAATGATGTGTCTGCCTTGTCTCATATGGTAGTCATTAGACACATGTAGCTGTTGAGCACTTGAAATGTAACTAGGTCAGTGGAAGAACTCAATTTTTTAATTTACTTTTTTAAGGTTTTTTTTTTTTGTTTTTTTTTTTTGTTTTTTTTTTTTTTGGGTGAGTGAGCAGGAGAGGGGCAGAGAGAGAGGGAGAGAGAGAATCCCAAGTAGGCTCTGCACTAACAGCATGGAGCCAGACGTGGGGCTTGAACTCAAGAACTGTTGACACCATGACCTGAGCCAAAACCAAGGGTCAGACACTTAACTGACCGAGCCACCCAGGCACTTCAGAACTCAATTAGAAAAAAAATAAAAAAATTGTAGGGGGTACCTGGTGGCTCAGTAGTTAAGCATCTGACTTTGGCTCAAGTCTTGATCTCACTGTTTGTGAGTTCGAGTCCCACATCAGGTGAGCTCAAGCCCCCTTCGGGTAAAACACGAACCTCAGGTGAGCCCGGCTTCTCTCTCTCTCTCCCTCTCCCTCTCTCTCTCTCTCTCTCTCTCTGCCTCTCACACACTTGTGCCCTCTCTCTCTCTCTGTCAAAAAAAAATTGTTTTTAAGATTTTTTTTTTTTTTTTTAATTTTAAGACATCTCTTGCCCAACATAGGGCTTAAACTCACAACCCCAAGATCAAGAGTTGTAAGTCTACCAACTGAGCCAGCCAGGTGCCCCAGACGAACTCAATTTTTAATTCTATTTCATTTTTATCAAATTTAAATAGCCACCTGTGACTCATGGCTGTTCTTTAGTGCAGTTCTATAGGATAGGTTTCCAGAAGAGAGATTGCTAAGTCATAGGACATGTACATTTGATAAGTAGTACAAAATTGTCCTTCAAAATTTTTATATCAATTTCTGTTTCTACCCTTGGTGGTTAAGAGTGCCCATTTCTCCACATCCTCAGTAGCATTGAATGTCATCAAACTTTAAAATTTTTACCAGTTTTAGAAGTGAAAAATGGTGTCTTAATTTGTATTTCCCTAATTGCCAGTGAGATGGAGCTGTTTTCACGTATTTACTGATCATTTATAATTCTCTGATTTGCCTGTTAGATTTCTTGCTCAGTTTCCAAATGAGTCATCTTAACAACCACTAGATACTGTTGCTTTTTGAAAAATATTAGTGCTACAAGGTATTTTCCCCGCCACCACCAAAGATCATCTTTTCTAGCACCCAGATTCCAACCACCACCTCTTATGTTGGAAAATATCTACCAACCACATGATATAATTTGATTTTCTCATGATCTTTGTGGGTCAGACGACCATTACAGGAAATAAAGTACCACGGGAAAGGAAGAGGGGTACACAGGTTCGTTCTGTCCTATTGACATCTGTGTCTGACCCTGGCAGGACCTTCCATGCAGTGTGAGTGCTGGTGGGGTGCTAAGGTGGGCTGGCCGCTGCTGCACATGGAAACTCCTTTGTGGTATGGAGTGGAGCGGGAGCTAACTGCCGTGGGTTAACATAGCTCTGGGGGATTTGTCTTCATTCTAGTGTGGTTACGGGTGGGGGATGGAAGTGGGAGGAAGGGGGCATAAGGAGATTCAGGGAAACACTAATGAGATGTACCCCTAATTAATACCTTAGTTATCTGATAAAGTTAGTTATATTTATGGCTAGAGTTAGGTGGGAAGGAGATTGCTGTAGGGTTGTGTTTTTTTCCAATCTTGTGCTATCTGTCCCTTTTAAATGATCCATTATTGCAGAGCTAAGGAGCCAAGTTTTGTATATTGATACATTAATCCAGATATGAACATAGGTGCTTTAAATTTCAGCCTTTATTCAGTAGTTTTACTGAATCCTGTGGTTTGCTAGGCTGTGTTCTAAGTCCCTTCATTGTTGTAAGGTCATTAACTTGTAGCAGAAAGAAAAGCACCCTTCTCGAGTGTATGTGCCAGGTACTGTGGTGGTTACCTTATATGACTTAATCTTGTTAATCCTCATAACAGTGACTGCAAACATCTTGGGAGTCCAGTAGTCCAGGAGAGAAAGCCGTGAGAGGTGTTTCTAGGATGGGGCAGTTCATTGTGGTTTCTCATGGTGGGAATTCTCAGTAGCTCCCTCTGTCCCCCGTAAAATGCACACAAGCACCTCTTTCCCCTCCCGCCGCCCACCAGCTTTCTCCTCCTCATCTTCCCAGGTTTTCCTCCCCTTTCTCAATTAGCCTGGTACCCCTAAGGCAATCATTTATTTCATTTTATTGAATTTTTAAATTGATTCATTCAGGACACTATGTTGCCTCAGTGTTTCCTTTTGAGCCTTACTCTCAAGGTAACTTATTTTGGCCTTTTCCACAGCCTGTGAGCTTTGTACCTGGGAATAGAGAAGGGACCTTCTGGTTTGTATGTATTTAATGTCAGCAGATTCTTTGCTTCAGTGACTCCACTCAGGAATTTGCCTTAAGGAAATCATTAGAGGTACTCATTATCATAGAACAAATGTTCCACATGGGGAACAGTAGGGGAATGATTAAATGATGGTATGTGTATTCATCAAGTGGCACATTATTCAGCCATTAAAAATCATGTTTTTGAAGAATAAGAACCATTGAGAATTGTTCACAACATATTAAATAGAAAAAAGCAAAGTAAAAAACTAATCTCAATTTTATTTTTTTAAAAGGTATATGTTAATATAGGAGAAAAATACCCCCAAAATATTCATTATCTCAGGGAGGTGGGATCATGAATTTTTTTTTTAATCATGAATAATTTCTATTGATTTTATGCTTTACTGTATTTCTGTTTTTCTAAAGTGAATTTCTTATTTCTGTAATTAGGGAAATACTTCTCTAATTAATACTGTTTGAAAAGGCAGCCGGCCCTCGTGGCAGTGTGGCAGGCTGCAGTGTCTGATAGGTGGTCAGTGTGTGTCCAGCACAGCAGCTGAGGTGCCCCCTAGTCTGAGGGGACAAGGAGCCCCAAGGCATTGGCCAGGGCAAGAAACACCAGGGGCTTCTACCTGCCTTAGGAGAGTTACCTAAATAGATGAGAATATGGGTGTTTCTTGTGGTAAGAAACTAACAAGCATGAGGTTTTTATTAAATTTAAAGAGATTAAAGTTTACATATCACATTTTTTTTTAATTTTTAAAGATTTTATTTAAAATTTTGAGAGAGAGGGCGAGGGCAAGTGTTCGAGTGGTTAGAGGCAGAGAGAGAGAGAGGGAGAGAATCCCAAGCAGGCTCTGCACTGTCAGCACAGAGCCAGGTGCAGGGCTCAAACCCATGAACTGTGAGATCATGACCTGAGCTGGAATCAAGAGTTGGACGCTTAACTAACTGAGCCACCTAGACACCCCTAAAGATTTTACTTTTAAGTAATCTCTACCCGCAGTGTGGGGCTCAAACTCACAACCTTGAGATCAAGGGTCACATGCTCCACTGACTGAGCCAGCCAGGTGCTCCTACACATCACATTTTAAATATTACTTCTGCAAGAGACCAGGAAGACAACACAATGTATTGCTAATGTGTCATCATACTCAGCATCACTGCTTAAGGAACAGAGGAAGACAACAATGTTGCAAAGTTTCATTTAGTTAATGTCCTTGGAAGCTCACCACCAATGTGGGCAAGCCTCAGGTTCTAGAACCTTGGACAGGAGGAGTTCTAAGCTGAAGTGGTTTCTGGCTGCCCTAGAGTGCTACCTACCTACCTACACATGCATGAAGATTGCTGTGTTTTCTGCACATGGAGGACCCCCATCCCCCACCCCCTTTAAGACTGTAGCCTCTGATTGATTGTGCATGCTTTGTGTACTCTTGGGTTCAGTTCTCTCTGCCTGTTTTCCTTTAGACTCAGATCCCTCTTTTCGTTTGCTCTCACTTAAATGTTGACACTCAGGTTCTGTCCTCAGCCTTTTCTAACTCTACAACCTGGTTACGGGTGAGAAACTGTTCCAGGTCCCATCTGCCTGTCCTCGGAGGTTCTGATACACCTCAGGGGCCTTCTCAGAATGAAGGTGGTCTGATGACAGCAGCATACCTCCTCACTCAGGTTTCAAATAAATTGTAAATTAGGACAAGGTGTCAACAGATACAAGCCAAAGGCTGTATCTTTATATGAAGGCTAGTTGACAGGGCAGTCCTCCCCCTCCCCCACAAACCTCCCCAGTTGACAGGGCAGTCCTCCTCCAGGTGGAATGGAGGAGGGGGTTCTTGTGCTTCCAAGAGGAAGATGAGAGGAACGAACTCCAACGTGCCCAGTTCATTCTTCCCAAATACACCATTCATATGCACTCCCTTGCCCCTGGAGGAGGGAACATAAGGGTAAAGAGAGGCCAGAGTGTGATGCTAAAGGTGGGCCAGTCCTGTGAAGGAGACACTGAGAAGGGAGCACAGCATTCATAGTATGTGTGCTTTTAATCATAGCCAATCCCCACCTCCTCCCAGAGATTGGGCTTGTCTGCCAAGGAAACACATCCAAACCTTGAGGGGTTGGGGTGAGTAGGGTATGTGCTTCGACACAGCTCCTAGCGATCCTCACACATCCACTGCATTCAGTCCTTGCACATCACTGGCCCCATCTTCCTGACAGCTGCCCTCTAAAGCTCTTCCCAAAGTTAGCGCCATCTAAGATAGGCTCTCCTGCCCACTTCCAAGCCTTTCCTGCAAGCTGCCTGCCAGACCCTCTTCTCAGATAGTCTGCAGGCATCTAAAACTCACCGATTCTCAAACCGAACAATGCTATCACTGTCCACTTTGTACCTGGACTTCCAGCCAAATCGCTGCCTCTTCCATGAAAGCTTCCCCAAGATTTATAACACACTGTCATGCAGTTTTGTTTTGCCCACCTCCCCTCCTGCCTGTGAACGCTTAGAAGCCTTTTTGTCTTCTGACCTCCAGTGGCCAGGCCAATGCCTGGCATGTAATAAACATCCAATGGATGTTTACTGAATGGATGAAAATGAGCCCTTGGGCAGGTGGGCCTGGTTTTGTCTGCCAAGTCATGGGGATTTCTGCATACTGACTGTACAGACTGAGGTTCCCTTTGGCAAATACTCATATTTTTTCTGTGGCCATCAAAGAAATAGATACTGACATTTCTAGCAACTCTTTGAGTTATGATACAATTATTCTGTGAGGTGACTTCACCTGCAATTTTTAAAAGGTTCTGGGAAGACGGTCACTATTGCAATTACACTGGATCCCACTGGGTGTCGCTGTTGTTGCTGCTTAGAGGCGATAATGGCCCAGCTGTGGAGTCCCGGCCTTCTGTCCTGCAGGTCCTTCCTTTTGACCTCACTCCCTTCCTAGCACCATACGGACTCATACTTTGGAATGTCTACATTCAGGGCTTGCTTTAACCAAATGTCAAGGCTTCGGGAAAGGCAAGGGAATTGGCCATCCTACTGTAACCCAAAGCCCTCTTGCTCTGTTAGGTTCTCAATTTGTTCTGGCCCGTCCAGATGGAGACCAGATGATCAATCACACTTGTCGAGTCCGAAACTCCTTACTTTAAATCAGATTGAATTCCTATTGCCTTTATAAAAACAGTCAGAATAAGCCTCTCGCCTTTTCTTCCTAGGCTTCCTTCAAGTTCTTAGTCACCTGGCTGTGTTCCTTCCGGACACCCTCCTCCCAGCCCTACGGCACTTTCCTCCTTTTTCTAGAGGCCACAGTTGTGGACACAGTCTGACAGCTGCTCAGAGGAAGAGGCCGGTGGGGAAGCCTGGTCCTCTTACCATTTGGCTGCCTGGACCTTTTCCTCATTCTGTGCCTTAGTTTCTCCAGTGCCTGGCCAGCTCCAGGTGTCCCAAAGACTGGTGTTTCAGTGTCATGGGGTGATGGAGTGTAGGTGACTTTCCCCTTTTTTTCATAACATGCTTCAGGGTTGTTTTGTTGTCTTCATAATAATAAAAGGTGAAGCGCTATGAAAATATTTAAGGTGACGATCCAAGGACAGGACTCCCTGTCTTCATGAGAATTCAACCATATCCTACAGGTCCCCCCAATCTTTTTCTTCCCTCACCAAGCATGCAGAGAACCCATCGTCCCGTTTCTTTTGGTCTCTGGCTGTTTTGTTCAACTGTGGCTTCTTTGCTATTCATTTTCTCCATCTAATTTAATGTTTTCCTCCAAGCAGCCCACCTGAGGGGAGCCATCCACAAAAAGTGGCCAGTGAATAACCACAAGGGAAGGCAAACACACACACTTGTTCATGGAGCCCTATTCTGAGCCAGGCCTGGAGTGGCCCCCTTCATCACACTGTCCCCCAGAACTCCTTACAGCCCCACAGGAGGCCTTGGGGTCCCCAGGGAGGAAACCGGAACTGGCAGGGCCCGGTGCTCCCTGATGCCAGGAACCACCTTGGCAGGAGCACTTCGAGGTCAACCACAGGGTGAGGCTGAACCTCATCTGAGGACGCAGAACACACTGCATCATCCTTGGGTGCTCTTTGCACGGTAATTGAATATTTGTAATTGAATAAATTCACTGAGGCCTGATTTTACATTCCATTTTCGGAATGATGGATTTTTTTTTTTTTTCTGCAGCTTATTCTGAGGTGACAGGACTTATTTTAAAAAATTGTTAAAAACGAATGAATGTGTTTACATATTTGCTCAAAAGTTCAGTCCTTTTGGAAAGGCAGAAAATGAAGTAATAAAAAGGCTGTCTGGGGAGCTCAAGCTCCCGTGGACAGCCCGCGCTCCGTGCACGCTGTGAACCTCCCAGAGGAGCGGGGACACAGGGAAGCCAGGGTCTCCAAGGGCGCCCCTCTCCGCCCCAGACAGCAGAGGGTGTGATCTGGTGACAAAATCAGTTGCCAGGGTCGTCGGAGTTCCCCTCCTCAGAGAAGTGTTTGCATTTTTAGAGAGAGGCTGATTACGATGACGTCAGAGGAAGGACTCCAGGTGGCCCGGGGCGGGGAAGCCCCTTACCGGCGTCCCTCCCCCTCCGAGGCGACCCATCCTCGGCCGGACCTCGGGTACCCTTGTGGGGAGGGGAGGGAGTGGCCCCCTCTGTCAGGTAACAGGCTGCGCGGGGGTGCGCCGGTGACAGGGCTGCATGCTTAGTCATTCGGAGGCTCAGTGTGCATGTGACCTTTGTCCCACTTCGTTTCCTGGGCCTCTGTCCCTGCCGCCCTGGCTGCCGGGGCTGCGCTGGGGCCCAGGGCCCTGGACCGCAGCTTGCCAGCTGGCGCTGTTGTGCTGTGACTGTTTCTTCTTTAAATTTAGGAGGAAATAGAACTTCTTCAATCTGATAAAGCTTTATTAGAAGAGGGTAAAATTGAAAGGCCTAGAATGCCATTTGAAAAATCACGGAAAGCAAATTTCTCTGTGGAGATGAACTTTTTACACCTGGTCAGCTTTCCTCGCCTGTTACCTGCCTGGCTCCAGAAGGCGACGGAGCAGGCGGCCCCTGCGCGGAGGCCGGAGGAGTTTGCTTCAGCTCAAAGGTTTGCTTTTGTTTGGGGCTGCTTGAGCCAAGAAGAGGGTGCGCCTTTTTCTGCTAGGTCCTTAGCGCTGAACATGTGAACCCCCCGCCCCGCCTCCCCTCAGGAGGCTGGCTGACTCCAGAGTCGAGGGGGCAAGGCTGAATACAGAATTGTGATACACCCTTTAATAAAATCCCATCCCGGGACAAAACCCTCCCGTCAAATTGCTGAAGGATCAAGGTGTGTGTGTGTGGGGGGGGGGGGGGGGGGTGCGCATGCACACGTGTGTGGAGTGCGTGTGCATGCGTGCTAACAGTGGGCATTTCAGGATGCTGGGTTGTGTGACTCATTTTTTTTTCCTTTTCTTACATATATATATATTTTTTTTTTTTTTTTAATTATTTTAAATGTTTATTTATTTTTGAGAGAGCGTGAGCAGGGGAGGGGCAGAGAGAGGGAGACACAGATCCCAAGCAGGCTCCAGGCTCCGAGGTGTCCCCAAAAACTGTGAGATCATGACCTGAGCAGAAGTCAGAGGCTTAGCCTTAAGCTTAACCGACTGAGCCACCCAGGCGCCCAGCACGTATATTTTTTGCACAAACATGTAACAGTCGTAAAATACAAAGAGTTATTTGAAAAGTAGAAGTAAAATTACGTAGCTTTTATTTTTGTGGAAACTGAACAAAAAAACATTGAATAGATAATTAGAAAAAGACTTCAGAGGCAACCTTTTGAAGGGCATTTTTTATTATAAATTTAATATGGTTGATTAATGAAAAATCACAATGAAGTACCAAGAAAACGTTTGTCAATATAAAAATTTTAGCAGCATTTCCACGGTTTCAGGCTCCAGCATCACTCACACTCCCTCCCTCCCGCTTTCAGGACAGAATCCAGTGGGACTACAGTAGAGCATCAAGATGTTCAGCTTAGTAAAGGCCTCAAGGAAATCCTCAAATCCAGTGTATTGTCTGATATTTCAACTCTACCCCCTCCTGAATGTCAACTCACTCGCCTTAGTGTTTTAAGAATTCGCTCTTTCAGGCTGCAGGGGAGAGTACGGGTGAAAATTTAAACTGGACTTGGTGTGTGGTGCTTGATCGGGCAGCCTCACGCGTGTACATTCTCTACACGATGATGACGACGACGACGACGACGACGGGCCACTGCAGGGCTCACCAGTAACTAGCGAGTGGTGGCAGTGGGGGCGGGGGACAGGAAGTAGGATGCTCGTAACGAGCACGTGACAGGGGGCTGGTGCTTCGGCCTCCGCCCTGCTAGGGGGCAGGCCGGGGCGAGGCGGTCTCGCTACAGCCTAGGTTAACAGGATTCATGGGAAGGGGAGAAAGACAGTATGAAAATATAATACTGGCAAACTATTCCCCTGCTTCTTTGGTACTTTCCAAAATTCTCTGATCAAAAAAGTATATGGGAAGCACACCATTAAAAAATTACCGTTTTAAGTATTTACAGAGGCAATTATGATATATTACATAATCAATACACAGTATATGAACAAATTCCTCAGTGAAAGCACTTGTGAACTCCTACCCCAGTATTACTCAAGAGCACACCCCGGACGTACATCTTCCCAAATGTGCATCCAACCCGATTCACACTTATCTTACAGTATATTCAATGGGAAAAATAGCACTTTCCAATCTACACTTTCCTTTTAAAAGGTTCTTAAAATTTGCCACTGAAATCATTCCGTACAAAGATTTGTTGAATATTGAATTCTAGACAATATTTCTCCACTCCCATTTCGAGTATGTTTGAAATAATGCTATCTATTCTATGTATACAATATATATTTAACATATAAGTAACTGCACCACGTTATGTCACCACGATACCAGTTTAATGCACATGATTATGTACAGTAGTTAAGTTAGCTCTGGAGGATGAACTCTCTACAGTGTAGGTGAACAGTGTGGTTTGGAACCATATGAAAGGGCCACGGACAAGCTGGCTGGGAGACAGCCCGTGAGCAGGCAGCGTGCGTGTAACACGCCACCCACACATACCCACGCCAGACCCTCCCTTGTGTACTGGGCGGAAGAAGACAAATCACACATATGGAAGAATCCCGTACATGAGAAGAGCCATGATAGCAGCACTGAACAACCCGGCCACGGGGACAGTCACAAACCAGGCCACAAAGATGTTCCGGAAGAGGCGCCAGTCCACGGCTTTCCGGGAGCGGATCCAGCCCACGGCCACCACGGACCCCACCTGCCAGAGCACAAAGATTTAACAGTAAAAACAGAGGTCCACAGATCTGAAGGCAAGACAGAGAATCTGCGTTCAACCAATGTAAGTTGGCTCATCTCAGAAGGAAACTGAATTCTATATAATATTACCAATTCCTTCCCCTCCATTTGTTAAAGATTTTAAAATAGTTTAGATTTCAGGTACAGTTACTTTAGTATTATTCTATTTAGCATATAGTTCTGGAATACTTTTCCACCTACGTTCTGCTCTGTTTGAGTGGAACTTTAGCCAATGACATGTTTTCTATTCTCTCTGCACCTTATAAACTATGAATGTTCTTGTTTTAAATATTCCACAGGTAGGACACTGCTTACTGCAATTTATGAACCTGTTTTAATCACAGAATGAAATGGCAATAACGTATCCTTCTCTTAGAATAACAGCATCATAAATGTTGGAGCTGAAGAAGACCTTTGAGAGTATCTCATCAGCGTCATTTTTTACAGAGGATAACAGATCCCGAGAGGATTCGGGGGCACTAGGAGCTATCCTAAATCACAGCGGACTGAGGACTAGAACTCAGGCCTCTTGATTTTAAACTGGTTTTCTCCTCCATCTCAAACTGCTTGCAGTTTTTGTACTTTAGCTAGTGTGAGGTGCAGGAAAAAAGTAAAAAGTGAAGTGAAATAAAATAAAATGAACATAAATATTATTGGATCTAAACTGTCACTCATGTCTCCCAAATGACACGTACAGATACTTGAAAATCATAATGTCAACAATGATTTCAAGTATTTTTGGTTTTTTTGATTGAGAAATTTTACTTATGAACAAAATACAAATAGGAAAAATACTTGCAATATGTTGTCAAGAAGGGTATAAGAATAAATGGGTTAAAGACAAAGAAAAATGGGGCTCCTGGTTGGCTCAATCAGTACAGCATGCTCAACTATTTTTCTAAACACTCACAGTTCATTTTATGGTTTGTTGAAAGTTTAAAGGAAAAAAGACTCAACTTTATCCTAAAAATGAAAATCATAAGAAAGTGCAATGCCTGTAATATCTCCTGCCTCACTCAGGCTCTGGTGGGGCTCAGCACTTGACAGAATGCCCTTGACCATTTGTGAGGTGGATTTTTAAGATCTCTATAAAATAGGCTTTGTCTCTACCGACCCTCAAATACTCCAGAATCAGCAATGATCAATGAGTGAAATATCAAGCAGGGTCTAACCACAGAAAAAATAAAATCCAACCCTTTAGATTGTTTATGGATGCAAACTGCAATGCCAAAAACAGCAGCATATTTAAAGGCAGTTAATCTGACATTTTGTCAAAGCCAGGTGGTGATTAATATCTCCAGGACAGCAACTGACTAACCTGAGTAAGGGGCCATCAAAATGACTGATTTTATTTAAACTTTGGCCATAACCAGTACTCTGTATGAACCTGATAATTCTGCTTAGCAGTTCCTAGAACATGACAGACAATCGAGAGTTTTCTACTGCATAAGGATCAGCTAGTTTCTGTTGGTTCTCAAATATGGTCAAATCCACACACATTAGTTCCTGAGATTAAATTCTTCCTGTTGCTCACAGTCTCTCTGGAGCACTGTCCTCTTTAGCACACCTCCTATTGTTCTGGATTCCCTTAGGGAGGACACCCTCAAGTTTCCATTTTATCTCCGCCCCCTTCCTTTCTTAGAACACTTTTTACCTTTTTTTTTTTTTTTTTTTAATGAGAGAGAGAGAGAGAGAGCGCATGAATAGGGGAGAGGGGCTGAGGAAGAGAGAGAGAGAGAATCTTAAGCAGGCTCCATGCTCAGCCCCGGAGCCTGACATGGGGCTTGATTCCATGATCATGACCTGAGCCGAAATCAAGAGTCGGATGTTCAGTCAGCTGACTGAGCCACCCAGGTGCCTCTAGAACATTTTTTTTTTTTTTAAAGCATAAAGTTAGAATAATAAATAACAAGTTTATGTACTAGGAGGGATAGACAATTACTCAGACCCCCACTATTGTCCTATTTATATATTCCTTTCTTGTATTTTTTATCAATATACTTTTGTTTGTAAGTAATAGGGCATACTGCTCCTTTCTTAAAAAAAAATTAACATTATAGGCATCTTCCCATAGTGTTCACAGACTTTATGATTATCATGAAAAATGACACACCCTGATGGTGGATGTACCTTAATTTATTTAACCGTTTCCAGTTTGCTTCCAATTTTTCCCTACTGGAAATTGTTTCATGATTAATGTATTCATTCATATCACTTATATTTAGGCTTAATAAATAATATTCCCTGAAACAGATTATTAAAGGGGGCATTTAGTTTTAGTTTTTATTTTATTTTTAATACCAATATAGTTAACAATACAGGGTTATATTAATTTCAGGTATACAATATTCAATAATTTAAAGGGCGCATTTTAAAAAAATACCTTGAAATAATTTGAAACTTAGGGAAAAGTTGTAAGAACTCCATATACCTTTTACCCAAATTCACCTTTTTCTAACCTTATGTCACAATCTATGAAGAAACATTTTAATACTATTAAAATACCCTGCTCATCAACCTCCCTCTGTCCTCCCGCTAAAGACTCTGCAATCCAGCCTTTATTACAATGGTTGCAACACAGTAATTTACCAGCTCCCCTCCTCAGGTGTCAGAGGAAGTGCTGCTCGCAGGAAGAAGTCTCCTCTCCTAATGCATTTAGGATCGTAATACATCCCGCCAAATAGTTTTATAAACAGTTGTAAATACACAAGGTTGTAGAAAATGTGTGAATTTAGGCACACTGTAAAAACACTACAAATTGTTCTTTTTTGCTAACCAATCATAAAACGTATTACTGTTGCTTTAATTTGCATATTTTAATTACTCCGAAGGTTGAACTTACTTTTATTTATCTATCCAATTTACTCCTTCTAGTCTTTACATATAAAAATTGCCTCTCCATGTATTTTTCCCATTTAAATACTGGAATCTAAGTGTGCCCCTTATTTATTTATGTGTGGTCTTTACTGAATAATGATATTAACTGTTAATGCAAGTTATTTTCTCAATTCCGTATTTTGCTTTGTTTCACATTCAAATTTCTAATTCCACACAACAAATTACACTGCACTTTTCTCCTGTGATTTACCCTTGAATATTTGATAAATATTTAATTGTATAAGATTCTATTTTATTCTAAGTTTTAAAATGTTTTAAAAATGCTATTTAAGCCATCAGATATGTATTTTCTGAGAGCTGTGTGTCTTTGTTTTTCTAGATTGACAGCCAGCTAGTCAACATCGTTTACCCAACATCATCAAACTGTATGCTCCTCTATAATAAGTGCCCTCTCGGACCTGTCTACTGGTTTTATACAAATTGTGGTAAAATATGTACCCAATGAAACATATCATTTTAGCCATTTTTAAGTGTACAATTGAGTGGCATAAAGTTTATTCGCACTGTCCTGCAACCATCATCTCCATCCATCTCCAGACCTTCGTCGTCTTCCCCAGCTGAGACTGCGCGGGGCCACACTGCTGCCCAGCCTCCGTGTATTTTTAACTCGTCTCTTGTACTTTTTTCCTCGTAAGGCTGGTCCTTCCTCATCGTTTTTCATTTTAGATCATTTCAAATTCTTACTAACTTAACCTACCAAATTCACTTTAAGTCAGTTTGTAAAGTCAGAAGAAAACTCCTTATAAAATTGAGCTTTCCTGTCGGGTAACAGTGTCTCGTCTGCGGGTGTTCTTTCATCTCTGTTGCAGTCTTGTGCCTTCTTCATGTTCCTCACTCCCATTTATTAGGATTATTCTGAAATACCCTTCTTTTTGCTGCAATCCTGGGGGTGGGTGTTCTGGTTTTTATTACATTTTCATTCTGGCTACTGCTGACAGACAAACTCTAAAGAGTTCTGTATTTTTATGTGGGCTTGGTCATTTTCACTGAATTCTAGTGGTGTTTTAAGAGATACATGCAGAATTTTATCAAATGTCTTTTTGGCATATATCTCAATAGATGATCATATGTTGTTTTTTAATGGATAAGCCCTATTATATTGAAGATGTCAGAGTACCCTTCTTGGGATTCACTCAACACCTATTTTGTTGAGCACTTATGAGGGGCCAGCCCTGTGCAGGTGCTGCCGTGTTCAGAGCCTGCTTTCCTGTAATCTGGAAAATTAATTTGATCCTGCTGAAATGTTTTTTCATAAACTCATTGATGTTATTAGCACCTTACATTTTATACTAATATTCATATGTAAATATAGCTTTCATTGTCATGTTTATTAAAAAAAATTTTTTTAAATATTTTTGAGAGACAGAGTGCAAGCGGGGAGAGGCAGAGAGAGAGGGAGACACAGAATCTGAGGCAGGCTCCAGGCTCCGAGCTGTCAGCACAAAGCCCGACTGGGGCTTGAACTCACGGACCAGGAGATCATGACCTGAGCCAAAGTCAGATGTTTAACCGACTGAGCCACCCGGTGGCCCCTATGTTTATTTTTTTAAATGTTTATTTTTGAGAGAGAGAGGGGCAGAGAGAGAGAGGAGAGAGGAAGACAGAGTATCCGAAGCAGGCTCCACATGGACAGCAGAGAGTCTGATATGGGGCTCAAACTCATCAGCTTCGAGATCATGACCTGAGCCGAAATTAAGAAGCTTAAGACGCTTAACTGAGTCACCCAGGTGCCCCACATTGTCATGTTTTATTAGGTATTAGTCAACGTCATTAGAGTTTTGGTATTGGGGTTATTCAGTATATGCTTTATAGAACAAAATGAGGAGTTTCCTCTTCTATTTTGTTTTTTTTATACCTTGTGGAAAGTTTACATAAAGTGAAAATTATTCTTTTAAAATGGAAGAGGTGATCTAATGAATCCATTGAGAAGTGGAGTCAGTTGTGCCCCCTCCTTTTTGTTTTTTCAGGTGAGAAGAATTGTTTTTGGAGAATGTCCTTAATTTCTTCCTCCGGCTCTAGTGAGATTTTCTATGTTTTCCTGCTTCTTTGTCAGTATTTGTCATGTATATTTTTTGCAGAAAATAATGCATTTTACAAAGGTTTCTAAATTCTTCACATTTTGAGTAACCACTTTTCTCTCTCCTTCCCCTTCAGGATTTATTTTTATTTTAGAGAGAGCAAGAGCATGAGTGGGGGGAGAGGGGCAGAGGAAGAGAGAATCCTTTTTTTTTTTTAATGTTTATTTTTGGGAGAGAGAGAGCACGAGTAGGGGAGGAACAGAGAGAGAGGGAGACACAGAATCCAAAGCAGGCTCCAGACCCTGAGCTGTCAGCACAGAGCCCAATGTGGGGCTTGAACCCATGAACTGTCACATCATGACCTGAGCTAAAGTCGGATGCTTAACTGACTGAGCCACCCAGGAGCCCCAGAGAGAGAGAGAGAGAGAGAGAGAGAGAGAGAGAGAGAGAGAGAGAACAATCTTAATCAGGCTCCACGCTCAGTAAAGAGCCTGATGCCGGGCTCAGTCCACGACCCTAGGATCATGACCTGAGTCAAAATCAAGAGTCGGACGCTGAACTGACTGAGCCACCCAGGTGCCCCAGTACTTTTGGTTTTAAATTTGTTTTGCTTTTATAATTATTATACCTTTCTTACTGTTTCCTCAGAATTTTTATTGTACTGTACCTTTTATAAACTCCTAATTTAATGTCTAGTTCTTGGGGCGCCTGGGTGACCCAGTTGGTTAAGTGACCGACTTTGGCTCAGGTCATGATCTCGCAGTTTGTGAGTTAGAGCCACACATCGGGCTCTGTGCTGACAGCTCAGATCCTGGAGCCTACTTCAGATTCTATGTCTCCCCCTCTCTCTACCCCTCCCCTGCTCATGCTCTGTCTCTCTGTCTTTCAATAATAAATGAATGTTAAAAAAAAAATTTAATGTCTAGTTCTTTTATCATTCCTTTGCTCATTTAAATCATTTATTAAAGATAGGACTTTTCAATTGGGTTAACTTCAGTTCCCAAAGGTTTTTCTATGTATAACTACACACACACACACACACACACACACACACACACACACACACAGAGCTTTCTTTCTTTCTTTTTTTTTAAATGTTTATTTATTTTTGAGACAGAGAGAGACAGAGCATGAACGGGGGAGGGTCAGAGAGAGAGGGAGACACAGAATCTGAAGCAGGCTCCAGGCTCCTAGCTGTCAGCACAGAGCCCGACGTGGGGCTCGAACTCACAGACCGTGAGATCATAACCTGAGCCAAAGTCAGACACTTAACCGACTGAGCCACCCAGGCGCCCCCACAGCTTTCTTTTTAAGAAAGCTATCATTGTAATTTTTTAACTCCCTGATTTAACTGTTAAAAAGAGCATTTAAAATTGTCCAAGGGATTACTTCCCTTTTTCAACACATAATAAATTTATAGTTTAATTTCATTGTGATTGGTCTGTGTAGTACAACTTCTGTTCTTATTTTATAAATGTTATTTTTTAAGAATGTTTATTTTTATTTTTGCTAGAGAGTGTGCATGGGAGAGGGGCAGAGAGAGAGAGGGGAACAGAGGATCCAAAGCAGGCTCCACGCTGATCAAGCAGAGAGCCTGATGTGGGGCTCAAACCTGCAAACCGTGAGATCATGACCTGAGCTGAAGCAGGATGCTCAACCAACTAAGCCACCCAGGTACCCCTATTTTATAAATTTTAAAGTGACTTTTATCATAGCCTTCTGAATTTATCATTAATATTTATAAATGCTTGATGATACTTGACGAGAAGGCATGTGATCAGTAGGGTAAAACTTTGGTACATATTTATTAATTATAGTGCTCTAAATCTATTGTCCAAATCTTGTATATTCCTAAATACTTTTTGTCTTCTTCATCTGTCACACACTTAGACACACTAATTTCTGAGTTCTAGTGGCTTTTGCCTTTTTAGTTGTTACATTATTTGGATCACAAGGGACCTAGAGTCTGATGTCTTCACTACTGATTAGGTCTTCTGTTGGTATTATTCACTGCTGTATTGTAATCTCCCTCTTAATAAGCTAAATGCGTTTCCAGCTTAAGGCCACTGTCAGGCACCAACAGCAACAAAATTATTGGGAAGTGGGCGGGGCAGGGGGGGGCGGGGCGGGGAAGTTAAGTAGGGGAACCAAAGAGCAAGAATTAGAAAATTAAATTAGAAATTAGAATACTAAATTTTTACATTTTTAAAATTTAAAAAAATGTTAAATCAGTAGTGTTTCCTATAAGCGGTTTCAAATCCAAAGGCTGGCTGAGTAATCATTTATGTGACCAATATAGATGAACAATGTGGGTAATTCACAAAAGAGTAATCCCAAACCACCCCACCTGGAATTAAGACATTCTGCATTAACACCACTCTGAATCACTATTGAAAAGTTCACAAATGTGTTCGACAGTGGCCACTGCCTGTTGTACACCAGGGCTGAAGGTTGAAGCTGATCAAGGCGCACAGAAGGCAAGAACAATTAACAAGTTACTGAAACACGCCTCTGTGGATACTTGTATTTTCAAGACTCATTTTTATTTTTTTAATTAAGGCTTTCAGTTTTAACCAGAGGTATCATCCCAGGAAAATATCTAAGGGACTGAGCCCTATGGTGTGAAATACAAAAATACTTAACACTTAAAGATTTATAGAAAGCAAAACTTGTCATCAAAGATGGTCTTACCTCTGCCTTGTGAAATATATGATTATACTATTATACTATTCTGGATACTATGAATTGTCTAATTATTCATTTCCAAATTATACATTCAACCAACATCTGTATCACTTAATGAAGGTTTATAAATTTTCTTACATAGGGTATAAAATTTAAACTATGCCCTTAGCTATGTATACTTAGAAAAAAGCATGAATAAATAAAATCTACCCAGATAAATTCAAAAGCTTATTTTCAACAATGGTATCCATCTTTTTTCCTGCCAAGTTCCTAACTTTTGACCTCCTTCTGAGGAAGGCAGCTGTAAGCAAAAAAACCTAACAAGCAGATAGGGGAAGCAGGGAAGCAGGAAAAAATCGAACAGGTAGTATGATTGTTCCTGAAAACACGATGGCGTCCGGTTATGATTTTACGTGGAGGTCAACACACTTTGAATGTTTCCAGAGTCATGGCGTTGCTCACACAGGGCCTTGGTCTTACATTTCAGCCACACCTGCCACATGGGGCCCGCTGCATGCCAAGCCTATGCTGCAGGAGGGGTAAGTGCTCTGTACCAGGGCGGCTGCGAACTCTTCCCAGTGCCCCAACATCCGGGCTTTGTGCTCCAGGTCTGGAGAGCCAGGACTCCGACTTTAGCTACTGCAGTGACTAGCTCTGGGCTTTGTCCACCAGTCCACGATCAATGATACTGGACAGACCGATTAGAATCCGAGTTGAGCTCTGGCTCCAGTCTATTTGATAGCTGACATCCACTGTGGTCTCATGTTAAGGAGACTTTTTTTTTTTAAGTTTTAAAAAACTTATTTTTTATCTTATTTTGAGAGAGAGAGAGAGATAATAGTGTGTGTGTGTGTGGGCACAAGTGGGCAGAGAGAGACGGAGACACAGAATCAGAAACAGGCTCCAGGCTCTGCCCCAGAGTCCACTGTGGGGCTCGAACCCATGAGCCATGAGATCATGACCTGAGCTGAAGTCAGACACTTAACCGACTGAGCCACCCCAGGCACCCCCTGTGTTGCTTTTTCAAGAGGTCTTTCAACTGGTGTGAAAGTTTGCCTTCACTAGGCTTGCTCACATGCGGGGTTAATCATTGAAAAGACAGTAACATTTATTTAAAAGCAGCCCCAAAGACTCTTCATGCCTACAGAAAAGTTCAAAGCCTATTTTCTTTGGGAGAAAAATATATTTAATAAGAGGCAGTTCCTCTCTGCTCCCACACACCAGCAAGCTGAAATTGATGTGGAGTAAGGTGGAAGATGATCACTCTTCATTCCATATAGTTTTACTGTTTGAAATATTTCACTGAACGTGTGCTTCTTTTCTAAGTTTTAAATAACTGAAATTAGAACAGTAATGGTAGGAGCACACAGCACTTCTCCTGCGTTCCTTTTCTCTACTAGACAGGCACACAGGGCTGCACCAAGAGCAGGGCTGGGGCCACACTGGCTGTGCTACACCTCAGCTGGGCCAGTGCCTCGTTGGGTGATCTTGGGCGAGTTACTTAACCTTTCTATCTTCAGTCTCCTCACT
The DNA here is from genome assembly GCF_024362965.1 of Panthera pardus. Lineage (NCBI taxonomy): Eukaryota > Metazoa > Chordata > Mammalia > Carnivora > Felidae > Panthera > Panthera pardus. Next base: position 40,619,484 of record NW_026526688.1, on the reverse strand, counting down.
GATGAGACTGAGGTAATGTTAGCACTCACCTCAGAAGGTTCCTGGGAGGATTAAATGAGTTAATATTCACAGCACACTTAAAACACCGCCGGCAGAGAGCACTCGCTCCGCACATCTTAGTTGTGGCTGGTTACCATTACCGTGATCATCATGGTGAAAATCAGGAGGCACAGAGCATGCAGTGAAGGTCTGATGCTAAAAGTATGATCTTGGGAGAGTGACCTAACTCGGGAGGCCTCAGTTTTCTCATCTGTAAATTGGGAATAACTACCGATTTCACAGGGTTGCTGTGAGTATTAAGCAATACACTGTGCATGTATAAAGCCCTAAACACAGAGCTTGACTTTCTCCAAGCACTGGGTAAGTGGCAATGATTTTTATAATGAAAATTTGTGCAAATTTAAAGTTTTCTATATACTGTAGCAAAAAAAGGAAAAGAGGAAAAAACAAGGAAACAAAACACCTCTTTCCAATGAGGCTGATTCTCCATGCCACAAGGCTCCAGATTTGCCAGCTGGCCCACTTAAAATATTCCCATAAATGCCACCTGATATTTTAATATCTGAAGCACGAAGCCATTCACATTTGGTGGCATTTGTTTACAATAAACACATTGGTTGGAGTTTTTTAACTGTGTGTGAACACAGATGGCCATCTTGTCTTGGTTACTGTGGTGCCTGGGTGCCTACAATGGTGCCTCACACAGAGCAGGTACAGAGGAGTTTTTCTTGAATGACATGAACAAATGAACCAAGGAAAAATCTGGAAGTGCTTTTGCTTTGTTGGAGTATTTTTGTGTATAGGAGGCCCACTTGAGTATGTTTTAGCACTCTCTCCAGTTGCTGGGCAGACCTGGGTTCCAGTCCTGACTCCTCCCTAGGTGACCTCAGATAACTCCCTGAAACTCACGGAGACCGATTCCTCTTCCTGAATCTTTCAGGTTCCTTGCAGCTCCAGCATTCCTCATTATAAGGAATTCCCTCGTGCACAGCCCTGAGTTTACAGCACTTGGCAGTGATCAATATTCAGCATCACCCCTCACTTAGAATTTACTCTAAGACAATATAGGCAATTTAAGCAATCATACAAAGAAAGAGAACTGACACAACCGAGCCTTACAATTCCATTGAGATGGTTCCTGCTTATGTCTACTTCCACTGTCAACTCCCAGTCCCCTGCACTGGTTGGAACTGAGGGGCATGCCTCCATTTGAGCCTATGAATACGGTTAGCGTACACATGACTTCAATGCAAAATCCACTGTGGAAACGAGAGAGAAACAGGACAAATGGAAAGTGTGAAGCACACGTGGAAGGAGTGAAAGAAAGCTCTTGCCGTACATGCACTGAAAAAGCAAAGTCTGCACCACCGAAGGGGTCCTGCTGCTGAGCACAGGAGGTAGAGAGGGACAATGTGGGAAAAGCAAATGCCCACATCCAACAATACACCAGCAGACCCAGCAGACCTTGGGATGGTTGTTTTCACAAACAACCACACACAAATCACTGCCAGCTTTTCTCAGATGCACTGGGTGGCTGTGGACGATCCCAGCAGCCTGGTGGCAGGGACCTACCTTGCAGTGTGTGGTGCTGACAGGAAGTCCGACGTTGGAGGCGATCACCACTGTGAACGCGGAGGCCAGCTCAATGGTGAAGCCGCTGCGGGAGGGGGCACAAGAGACACATCACAGGCGCTCTTTGTATCAGCCTCACTGACACCCCAGGGGTGCCAGAGTCTCACCAGAACATTCTTTGGGTCGATTGTTGGCTGCTGACTGGGCCAGATGACATTAACAGAAAAGAAACTGCTGCATAATGACAACAATTCACACTAAGACTGTGCATTATACTGTTTACAGCCCTAAATAGGCTTCTCTTTCTGGTATGTTTTCAAAAAGCACACACTGTAGTAACTGGGTCAGAAATTCCTGCTGTGCAAAAAATGCTAAATTAGTCACTTCTAAAGTGGCAGGAAAAAAAATCACACTCTCATTTCTAAAATGTGTACTTATTGCAAAAAAAAGTGAATTTTTTTCTCAGATTGCTCATTTTTCTTCAAATCAACCTTACAAAAGAATCATTCACTAAAATGAGTTTCAAGGGGGAAAAACTTCTCACAATAAGTAGTTACAAGTCTTAGTTGTTTTCACAAAGTTCTCCCGTAAGTCTGCACTTCACCCCTACTAGATCCGAAGAGGACACCACAGAAGGACCACACGGAGCCCGGGCGGTGGGGGTACTGAGCTACAGGCAGCCTGCACAGCGGAACCGCGAGGCGTGGTAGCCCAGAGCTGCTTCCATCCAGCAGGTGAAGCAGGGGCGGCAAATTTTCCGGAAACGCAGACCCAGGGCCCAGGGCCGTTGGCATCCCCTGGGTCCTCACCACTCGCCCTCTGGGCCTCCTGTGGGGTAGACCAGTTGGGGGCATGGCCGGGGCCTGGCCTGGGGGGCTCCCTTCCCTTCTGTTTCCTTGAGCTTCTCTGGCTCCTGCATCCCCAGCGTCTCAAGTCCTCTCCCTCACCGCAGTGCCGCCGTGGCCAGCCGAGGTGTGCGGGAAGGAGGGCGAGGACGGATGGTCGGCCCTCTCCTCACTGTGACCCCAGCTGCCCAGTGGCTGCGCTGAGGGGTTGGAGGCAGACGTTCAGGCATAGAAGAGCTGGGAAGGACAACCCTGCCGATCCCGCCCGCGCTCTGACTTACCTCGATGGTGTGATGGGGGTGAGGTCCTTCCCCATGGTCTGGATCACTCTTCTCCCCCAGACCCACAGACCCGTACAAATTCCAACTCCTCCATAAAACAGCAGCCAGACGGGGGTAACTGCTTCCTGCAGGACTGCACCTTGCTCGTAAATCAGCCACAAAGCTACCAGGGGACCAATGGCATTACTGGGAGGGAAAAGAAGATGAATGACACAGACATTGTATGTACGTGTACACAACATGCAGTGACTTCCCAGGCTTGAGGAAAGCCCACCTGACTGTATTTCTGGCTCCGCATATAATCTTGTGGTGATTAAAATGATTTATTATTTTTTGTTGTGGTGGTGGAAAAAAACCATAAAAATTTACTATCTTAACCATTTTAAGTGTATATAATTCAGTAGTGTTAAGCGTGTTCACACTGTTGTGAAATACATCTCCAGGACTTTCTCATCTGGCAAAACCCATTAAACAGTAAGTCCCTTTGCCCGCCACCCAGCCCCTGTGAACGTCCATTTTACATTTCTATCCATGGGACTACTCTAGGTGCCTCATAGAAGTAGCGTCATTAAGTGTGTGTCCTTTGTGGCAGGCTTATTCCACTCAGCATTATGTCCTCAAGAGTCCTCCATGTTGTAGCCACAGGTCAGAATTTCCTCCCTTCTCAAGGCTGGACATTCCATGGTATGTATAGACCACATCTGCCTACACATTCATCTGACTGTGTACACTTAGGTTGCTCCCACCTCTTGGCTACTGTGAATGATGCTGCAATGAACATGGGTGTACAAATATCCCTTCAAGACCCTGCTTTCAATTCTTCTGGGTACATACTCAGAGGTAAGATTGCTGGATCAGATGGGAGTTCTATTTTTAATATTCTGAGGAACCTCCAGACTGTCTTCCATAGCAGCTGCACCAATTTACATTCCCACTAACAGCACACAAAGGTTCCAATTTCTCTACATCCTCACCAACACTTGTTATTTTCTGATTTTTTAAATAATTTATTCATTTTTTAATTTACATCCAAGTTAGCATACAGTGCAACAATGATTTCAGGAGTAGATTCCCTAATGCCCCCTACCCATTTAGCCCAGCCCCCCTCCCACAACCCCTCCAGGAACCCTCTGATTGTTCTCCATATTTAAGGGTCTCTTACGTTTTGTCCCCCTCCCTGTTTTTATCTTATTTTTGCTTCTCTTCCCTTATGTTCATCTGTTTTGTATCTTAAAGTCCTCATCTGAGTGAAGTCATTTTTTTTTTTATAGTAGCCACCTTAATGGGTGTGTGATGTATTAATTTTTTAAAGAAGCACTGAAATATCGTAAGAAGTGGACACAAAAACTAAGTTCTTTTTTCTCTGTTTCTCTCCATTTTCATTACCAGCATTGCTACTAATAGTAGCTACCAGTCTGGGCAGCCATATCAGGTCCCACACGACGGGACCACAAACATGGTCTCTGTTAGTTCTCAAACCCATCCTGCAGTTAGGTATTGTCGCTCCCATTTTATTGATGAGGAAATGGATGCTAAAGTCGTGGCACTAGCAGGAGGCAGGACTCAGGTGCTCATGCCCTTTCTCCTCAACCTGCTATTGTCACTCAGGCCCTTGGCAGGCACATATGGATGGTTTTAGGGGATGCCACAGTTTTTTGAAAAAATTTTTAATTAAGACTTTATTCCTTTAGAGCAGTTTAAGGCGCACAGTGAAACTGAGGGGAAGGTAGAGCTTGCCCATTTACCTGCCCCACACATTCACAGCCTCACCATTATCCACATTGCCACCACAGTGGAACATTTGTTGTAAGTGATGAACCTTGGGGCTCCTGGGTGGCTCAGTTAAGTGTCCGACTCTCGATTTTGGCTCAGGTCATGGTCTCACAGTTCATGAGATCGAACTTCACAGTGAGCTCTGCACTGATATCGCAGAGCCTGCTTGGGATTCTCTCTGTCTCTCTCTGCCCCTCTCCTGCTTGTGCCCTGTCTCTCCTTAAAATAAATAAATAAACTTTAAAAAAAGGTGATGAACCTCCAAGGACACATCATTATCATCCAAAGTCCACAGTTTACATTAGAGTTCACCCTTGGTGTTGTACATTCTGTAGGTTTGGACAAATGTATAATGACCCGTAGCCATCTTTATAGCCTCATACAGAGTGTTTTCACTGCCCTAAAAATCCCCTGTGTGTATTCATCCCTCCTCCCCACCTCAACCCCTAATCTTTTCACTGTCTCCATAGTTCTGCCTTTTCCAGAATGTCATATAGTTAGACATTCATACAGAATGTAACTGTTCAGATTGGCTTCTTTCACTTAGTAATATGATTTACGTTTCCTACATGGCTTGGTAGCTCATTTCCTTACAAGTACTGAAAAAGATTCCATTGGCTGTATCACGTTTATTTATCCCTTCATCTACCAAAGAACATCTTGGTTACTTCCAAGTTTTGGCAATTGGGTATAAAGATACTGTAAAATCTGTGTGCAGGTTTTTGAATGGACCTCAGTTCTCGACTCCTTTGAATAAATACCAAGGAGCATGAATTACTGGATCACATCGTAAGAGTATGTTGAGTTTTGTAAGAAGCCTCCAAACTGTCTTCCCAAGTGGCTGTCCCATTTTGCACTCCCTCCAGCAACGAATGAGTTCCTGTTGCTCCACAGCCTTGTCAGCATTTGGTGCTGTCAGGGTTCCGGACTTTGGCCATCCTAACAGTTCCATAGTAGTATCTCATTGTTTTAATTTGCATTTCCTTAATGACACGAGGTGGAATATCTTTTCATATGTTTGTTTGCCTTCTGTGTATCTTCTTTGGCAAGGTGTCTGGTAATGTGTTGGGCTCACTTTTTAATTGGGTTGTTTTCTTATTGTTGAGTTTTAAGAGTTCTTTGTATATTACTATTTTATCAGTTACATCTTTTGCAAATATTTTCTGTTTCTGGCTTGTCTTCTCATTCTCTTGACACTTTCATCGTGCAGAAATTTCTAATTTTAATGAAGTCCAGTTTATCTAGTAGGATTGTGCCCTTGGTATTGTATCTAAAGAGTCATTTCCATACCCAAGGTCATCTAGGTTTATTCTTGTGTTATCTACCAGGAGTGCTATAGTTTTTCACTTTACATTTAGGGTTGTGATCCATTTTCAGTCACTTTTTGTAAAGAGTGTAAGGTCTGCATGCAGATTGGTTTTTTTGCACATGGATATCTAGTTGTTCCAGCACCATTTGTTGAAAAGACTCTCTGCTCCACTGTATTTCCTTTGCTCCTTTGTCAAAGATCAGTTGACTATATTTATGGGAGTCTATTTCTGGGCTCTATTCTGTTTTACTGATTACTCTTTTCTCTCAGCAATACCACACTGTCTTGATTACTGTAGCTATATCGTAAGTCTTGATGTTGGGTAGTGTCAGTCCTTCAGCTTTGTCCCACTCTTTCAAGACAGTGTTGGCTACTCCAGGTCTTTTGCCTTTATCAACTTTACAATCAGTTTGCTGATATCCACAAAATAACTTGCTGGGACTGCACTGAATTTATAAATCAAGATAGGAAGGACTGACATCTTGACAATACTGAGTCTTTCTATCCTTGAACATGGAAAATGTTCAACATGGAACATGGAAAATCGATTTATATCATTCTTCAATTTTATTCATCAGCTTCGCAGAAATATTTCACTATGTGGATGGTTTTCTGTTTTTAATTTCAAATGCCACTTGTTCATTACTGGTATGTAGGAAAGCAATGGACTTTTGTATATTAATCTCATATTCTGCAACCTTGCTCTAATTGCTTATTCATTTCAGGAGTTTGTCGATTCTTTTCAATTTTTTACATAAATGATCATGTCATCTGTAAACAAAGGCAGTTTTCTTTCTTTCTTCCCATTCTGTATATCTTTTATTTCCTTTTCTTTTCCTATGCATTAGCTAGAATGCTATTCATTCAGTATAAGCTGAAAAGGAGTGGTAAAAGAGGACATCCTTGCCTTGCTCCTGATCTCAGTGGGAAAGCTTTGAGTTTTTCACCATTAAGTATAATGTTAGCTGTAGGTCTTTTGTGAATATTCTTTATCAAGTTGAGGAAGTTCCCCTTTATTCCTAGTTTACTGAGAGGTTTTATCATGAATAGGTGGTGAATTCCGTTAACTCCTTTTTAGCCTATTGATGTGATGGATTACATTAACTGATTTTTGAATGTTGAAGCAGCGTTCTTTATCTGGGATAAATATCACTTGGTCATGGGGCACCTGGATGGCTCAGTCATTTGAGTGTACGACTTCAGCTCAGGTCATGATCTAATGGTTCATGGGTTCAAGCCCCACATCTGGCTCGCTGCTGTCAGCATGAAGTCCACTTTGGATCCTCTGTCCACCCCCCACCCCCCGAAAATAAATAAACATTAAAAATATATATATCATTTGGTCATGGTGACCAAATGGTCATGGTCATTCTTTTTATATATTGCTGGATTCAATTTGCTACTTATTTTGTTGAGGATTTGTACATCCATGTTCATGAAGGATACTGGTCTATAGTTTTCTTTTATGTTAATGTCTTTCTCTGGTTTGGGTAATAAGGTAATACTGGCCTTAGAGAGTAAGTTAGGAAGTATTCCTACTTCTATCCTTTGAAAGACATTGTAGAGAATTGGTATAATTTCTGCCTTAAATATTTGGTAGAATTCACCAGTGAACCCATCTGGGCCTGGTGCTTTCTATTTTGGAAGTTATTAATTACTGATTTGATCTCTTTAATAGGTACGGGTCTATTCAGAGTGTCTATTTCTTCTTTTGTGAATTTTGGCAAAGTGTGTCATTCAAGGAATTAGTCCTTTTCATCTAGGTTATCAAATGTAAGGGCACAGAATGGTTTATACCATTATCTTTTTAATGTCCATAGAATATATAGTGAACACCTGATTTCTGATATTAGTAATTTGTGTTTTTCTTAGTCTGGCTAGAGGCTTATCAACTGATCTTTTAAAAAAATTATCCTTTGGTTTCACAGATTTTCTCTTCTGATTTCCTGATTTCAATTTCACTGATTCATGTTCTAATTCTTATTATTTCTTCTGCTTACTTTGGATTTAATTTTCTCCTCTTTTTCTAGTTTCCTTGGGTGGGAATTGAGAATACTGATTTTATTTATGTATTTGTTTTTCCTAATATATGTGTTCAATGGTATAAATTTCCTTTTTAGCACTGCTGCATCCCACAAATTTTGATGAGTTTTCCTTTCTTCATTTTTTAATGTTTTTAAATTTTTTTTTAGAGAGAGAGAGAGAGAGAGACTGTGAGGGAAGGGCAGAGAGAGAGGAAGACACACAATCTGAAGCACGCCTGAGCTGTCAGCACAGCACAGCTGACAGCACAGCACAATCTGAGCTGTCAGCACAGACCCTAATGTGGATTCTTTTTTTTTTTTTTTTTTAATGTTTATTTTTGAGAGAGACAGAGAGTATGCAAGGAAAGGGCAGAGAGAGAGGGAGACACAGAATCCAAAGCAGGGTCCAGGCTCTGACACGGGGCTCTAACCCATGAACTCTGAGACCATGACCTGAGCCAAAGTTGGATGCTTAACCGACTGAGCCACCCAAGTACCCCCCAATGCAGATTCTTTTTTTAAATTAAATTAAATTTAATTTTTTAATATGAAATTTATTGTCAAATTGGTTTCCATACAACACCCAATACTCATCCCAACTGGTGCCCTCCTCAATGCCCATCATCCCCGATGCGGATTCTTAAAGCCTCTCATAGGGCTCTGAACTGAGAGTGGCGCCTGCTTAAGATAACTCTCTCTCTCTCTCCCTCCCTCTCTCTGTCCCCCTCCCTTCTCCTCCCCCCCCCCCATGCTGTCTCTCAAATGAAAAAACAAACAAGCAAAAACAAAAGCATTCCTCATTTCTGTTACAGTGTTCTAGTATTTCTTTCTGGTTCTTTCTTACAGTTTCCAAGTCTCTGTTAACATTGCCCCATCTGTTCTTGCATGCAGTCTACTTTATCCATTAGAACCCTTAGCGTATTAATCATGGTTGTTTTAAATTCCTAATGTGATCATTCCAACACCCCTTTCCATTTCTGGTTCTGATGCCCACTCTGTCTCTTCCAATTGTTTTTTGTTGTTGTTGTTGTTGTTGTTGTTGTTGTTTTTGCCTTTTGGTATAACTCGTAATTTTTTCTTGATAGGCAGATACCATGTACCAGGCAAAAGGAACTGCTGTTAAGTAGCCTTTAGTAAGGAACATGGTGGTGAAATGCAGGAGGGCGAGGAAGCACTCTAGAGTCCTATGGTTAGATCTCTGTCTTTTCATGAGCCTATGCCTCTGGACTGTGAACTTCACAAGTATTTCTCAGGTTTTCTTCTCCCCCTTTATGTAGGATAGGGTGGCTCAAGTGGGCTGCAGCTGGGTATTTCCCTTCCTCCAGGTTAGCCTGTGATAATAACCCAGCAGGTTAGGCTCCCGTTAACTAGTTTCCCCTCGGGGTTAGGCTTGTTAAGAACACAGTGCTCTGGGTACGTCAAAATGGTTACTTTCCCTCTCCCTGTGATGCGAGGGAGGAGGGGAGTTTCTCTGATTTTCACTGAGGATGAGCTAGGGCTCCTAGAGATAAAGCTGACAATCTTGTGCGGGCCCCTCCCACTGGCTCTCTCTGGAGTCTCTACTGACTTTAGGAACTCATCCTTACAGTTCAGGTTTTTCTCCCTGGCACTGGTTCCCAGAGCAGTTTCCACTCGCGAGTCTGTCCTCCCTTATTCCCTGTACATGTCTCTCTCTCGTACCTGTCTTGGGGGCAGCGGTTGCCCTGTGTCCCCGTCTCTCTTATGGCTTCAAGGGGAGCTGTTGATTTTTCAGTGTGCCCACTTTTTTACTTGTTGTTAGGATGGACTGATAAGTCCAAGCTCCTACATGCAGAAACACACACAGGCTTTCAACGCCGGGCATCTGCAGCCCTGGTCTCCCCCCCTCAGCCCACCCTACACCAAGCAGACACAGTGGAGGCTGAGCGTCAGGAAGAACTGGTTCTCAAGTCTGCTTCTCACTAGCTTTGTGATCCTGGGCAAGAAACATCACATCTCAGCTTCAGACTCCCTATCTTTGTAAGATACCACTTATGACCTCAAAGGACTGACTTAAAGTGGATTAGAAGAGGTTATAAATGGTTCAGCACTGAGGCCTGGACTATACTTAATAATCTTTTGTTAAAGGAATAGAAGCCTTATCTTCACGGTTACATTACTTCCAGAACTTGCTTTTATCAGACCAAATCTGTACTCAGAAGCCTCAAAACCAGTCCCTAAACTGCAAGCTTTAAACTCCAGTCACCTGTAGCAGCCACTGCCTGGATCCTCCTTAGGCCTGGAAATACTGTTTTGGGGTGGTTTGTCCATGTACATGCTTTTTTTAAATCTCCCCAACTGGAATTTAAATTCCAAAGAACAGGGACCCAATTCATAACACTTTGCCAGTACCAGGATCTCAATTTTCTATCAGGGGGCACCTGGGTGCTTGGTCGGTTAAGCATCTGAGCTCTTGATTTTAGCTCAGGTCATGATCTCACAGTTTGTGAGCTCGAAAACTATGTTGAGCTCTGTACAGACAGCACAGACCCTGCTTGAGATTCTCTCTCTCTCTCTCTCTCTCTCTCTCTGCTCCTCCCCTGCATTTGTGCACACATTCTCTCTCTCAAAACAAATAAATAAAAACTTAAAAAAATTTTTTTGATCAGGAGGAAGAGGAAGTAGGGTGGTGCTGGGTGTGGGGCAGTCAAAAAATCAAGCTAGGACAGAGAATGATGCCTCAAATACAGTAATATGATAACACCTATATAACATTGAGCAGAACCCAAAATGTCCAGACCTCTTGCCTGGTGGCAAGACTTTTTAAAAAGAACAGAAATTGAATTACATGTGGTTAGGTGGTATATGGAAACCCCCAGCTATAACATGGAGAGTCATATATCTGGGCAATAAGAAATACAACAACAGCATGTTTCCCTGATTTGGACAGAAATATCAGGCCTGCATGATAGTTACGATAATAATAATAATGAGAATACACAGATACTGATTATGTGAGAAACACCATCCTAAGCACATTAAATAAAGTATCTCACTTAATCCCCATAGAAACCCCCGAGGTTGGTACTAGTTTTACTCCCATTTTATAGATTGGGACACTGAGGCTTTAGGGCATCAAGTGACTTGTGTAGGGCTTCCCAGCTCATAGGAAGAGAGCAGAGACTCTACATATTCCAGGCTTCTGAGACCTGCTGACCTTACAGTCCACATTCTCTCCCTCCGTGGCCTCCTTGCTCTTCCTAGAATACACCAGGCACACTCCTTTCTCAGGCCTTTGCACCTGCTGTCCTGGGAATGCTCTCCTACCGATGCCCACACAGCTGGCTCCCTCAGCCCCTTCAGATCTCACTCAGGGAACCCTCACTTGAGCAGCCTAGCCAACACTGCTGTCCTCCAGATGTTCCCATCCCCCCTTCTACCTGATTTTCCCCTGCACATTTACACCTCCTGGCATACTACACACGCCACCTATTTACTTGTTTACTCCTGGTGACAGGGATTTGTGTCTGTTGTTCCGTGCTGCATCCTGACACCCACAGCAGTGCCTGGTGCACGAGCAGACCCTCCGGACATACTTGCTGGATGAAGGGATGGACTTACCTCACGTCATTGCCACCATGAGCAAAGGATCCAAAACAGGCAGTAAGGACTTGCAGGAAATGGAACAGGAGGTGGACCTCGGCTGTGTCCTTCTCCTCCTTCTCCTCTTCTGCAGGGTCGTCTCGGGGCTGGTCGGGATCCGTCAGCTCAGATGCCAGCTTCATTTCCACACCTCCCTCATCGGCCTCTATCTCAGCTTCTGCCACCGCATTGCAGTAGCTTGAGTAGCTGTCATAGCGAAGCCTCTTTTTAGAATAGGACACGGCGTCCCCCACCAGCTTCTCGCTGTCCTCTGGCGCAGATGACGAGTCAGCAGCTTTGAAGGTCGAGTGGACAGGCATTCCACAGATGGCTGCCGTGTAGCACGTGTAACTGTTATTTCGCCGCAGAAACCGGTAGTTGTTCTCCTGTGCGGGCCTCTCCTCGGGGCCCCTGTCTGAGTGAATCCTGTGCAGCAAGTCTTTGTAGAGCCCCGAGTCTTTGTGCACCGTGTGGTACACGTGCCCGTCACTCCTCGTGTGGCCGTCAAAGCCGAAGGTGCCGTTGGAGACGGGTGATTTTGCAGAGCCGTGAGTCATGGAAAGTGCCCTTCCTGAAATGGGTTAAAAAGAGTCTTATTTTCTAGCTTTTGAATATAAATCGTTTCTGTAAGGCAATATCCCTCATCCTTTATGGTGGTGATCTCTGGAAATTTGGGTTATGGGTGATTTTCAATCTTTTTCCACATGCTTTATTTTCCAAATTAACTATAAAGAGCATGCAATACAGTTAAAATGAAAAAGGGAACTTGGAACATAAAACACATGGGCAAAACTTTGAAAATGATGTTATTTAAGTTCTCCTAAAAAGCATCTTCCAGGGGCACCTGGGTGGCTCAGTTGGTTAAGTGTCCGACTTCGGCTCAGGTCATGATCTCACTGCTTGTGAGTTCGAGCCCCGTGTCAGGCTCTGGGGCTCTGTGCTGACAGCTCAGAGCCTGGAGCCTGCTTCGGATTCTGTCTCCCTCTCTCTCTGCTCCTTCCCCACTCACACGCTGTCTCTCTCTCTCAAAAATGAATAAACATTTTTTAAAAAGCATCTTCCAGAAATGACTACGGCACTCTTTCCTGTTTCTAGTAACCAATAAAGGGAGAATCTTTATAAGGAACTTATTTCAGGAAAACTTCATGCATGAGGGACAAAATCCAGTTCGCTATGAGATAGATTTGTAGGTGCTCCTTAAAGGCCAATCATAAATGTCAAAGGCAGTTATCTGTCAGATCAGCGGAGCAAAATTCATTTGCTTTCTTTGGGTCAAGTCTCAGACCGCACCTATGGGAAGTGAAAGCAGGTGCCAAGGCCCCACCTTGCAGGGAGGCGGGAAGCTGTCCCAACAGGCCTGGCAGAGGCTGGTGCTCACCCATCTTTAACCACAAATGTTACGAGACAAAAGAACCCCCAAGACGGCAGGACAGTCTTGACGTTTTTTGAGGTTTCTGTGATGCTACACTAGGCTTTCTCTTTATGTCCTCCATGTGGAAGGCATGCTTAGCAAGCTGGAAAAGCCAATCTTTGGCAACCAGGAAACTGCAACATGGAAGACGCAGGTGCAGTTGACTGAGCTGCAGAGAGGTGGTGTGTGGGCCCTGGCGCCGTTGATGAGACTATAAACAGCTCTTGGAAGAAAATCACAGGACCAGAGTGAGTTGCTCTGTTGACTGCATGGTCTTCTGAGACCTCTTTAGCCCCTGGACTACCCCAAAACATAAAACTGAGGGACACTTTTGTGCATTAAAACCTAACCACCCATGGGGTGCCTGGGTGGCTCAGTTGGTTAAGCCTCCAACTTCAGCTCAGGTCATGATCTCGTGGTTCACAAGTTCAAGCCCCGAGTCAGACTCTGCGCAGACAGCTCAGAGCCTGGAGTCTGTTTCAGATTCTGTGTCTCCCTCTCTCTCTCTGCCCTCCCCCACCCACACTCTGCCTCTTTCTCCCTCACTCTTTCTCAAAAACAAATAAACATTAAAAAAAATTTTTTTTAATATATAAATAAAACCTAATCACCCACAGGCAGCCTGGCTGGTGTCCCCTGCTCACTGGCCCCCTAGGAACTGCTCTCTACCACCATGGAAACTCTACACCCTCTGTGCACACCTTACCGTAGGAGGCCCGGGGGTGGTTTCCCACTGATGTGCCTTCAGAAGTTCCAGATGGCTCCCCAGCTGACCCCGTGAGAGGGACAGTGCTGTCGTCATTAGCCTTGGCACCTGGTAGCTCTTTAAATACTGGGGACTCCACTTCCTGAATTTTACTGAGGCTTTCGTCAGAAACTCGCGATAGAGCAGCTTCTTTTTGTAATTTGCCTAAAGAAAATATAGGTATAACTGAAAATTCTGAAATTAGAGATCTTGTTATTGAAAAGCGAATATAAAAGTGAGCATTTATCTTTATACTTTAGTATTTAACTTTGAAAATGAAAAAATAGTTATAGCTAAATAGAAAAAATGAAGAGGAGACTTCAATCAATTATCTGGGAAACTCAAGCCAGAAAATTCAGCTGCTGAGGACAAGAGGGGTAGGCTCAGGCCCCAATTATCTCCTTCAAAACCAACAAACTGAGAGGGCTAGATGCGGTCCCCACAGTCCCTTCCACCGCTAGTACTCTGTAATCCTACGACCATCTGGACTGGCCTTCTATTTTCTTAAACTAACCTCAAAATCACTGAAATGTTTATCCTTTTTGTCTTCAGAGATATTAGTTATAGTCTGTTTGGTTTTCTTCTGTTCAATAAATTACTGGTCTCTGATTTCTCCAGGTCACCAAATCTTAGAAAACAAGTAAATCATTTTCCAAAAAGGAACAGAGAGATCCTAATAACTTCTAAAAATCTTTTACTTTCAAAAGATAATTTTTTAAAAAAAAGCTGCTTTAAAGCTCTATAGGATTCTTTTTAATCAGATCTGATATGTGGTGCTGATTTAATGATCTTGCTGCTTGTAGATTCTCCTGGGCAAATTTCTAAGCTCTTACCTACAGAACTAAAATGGAAGTATTCTTCTTTGCTGGATATACTCACATAATCCTGTCACCTCCCTGTATCCACGTACACAGTCAGAAATACAGATTTTTTTTTTTTTTTTTTTTAGATCTGGGACCTTAAGGTGCTTATAATCAAAATGAGAGAAGACAATATTTGTAAAGATTACAACAATTAAGCAAAAATTGTTCACACTTACATGAGACAGGTTTTATTATTTTCTGCTTTTTATTAATGAGCAAACTGAAGTACACAGAGAGATTAAGTCAGTTGCCCAGAACCACACAGGTGGTAAAATGCAGGCATTTTAGCTCTATGGTCCATGACCTTAATCACTAGTGTATACTTAAAATACTAGATCAAGAAATATATATTGAACTAACAAAATATGGCATTGATAAAACAAAATCTCCTCAGAAGCCTATTGGGAGCAATACCAGTTTCCTGCTGTTACAGCATTAAGCTGGAAAGCAAAGATTTTATAGTCTATTCGGCAAGAAAGCTATTAGAAAAAGCCTCTAAAAATCAAAACATTTAGTGGGGCGCCTGGGTGGCTCAGTTGGTTAAGCGTCCAACTTTGGCTCAGGTCATGATCTCACAGTTCATGGGCTTGAGCTCCGTGTCAGGCTCTGTGCTGACCATTCAGAGCCTGGATGGAGCCTACTTCAGATTCTGTATCTCCTTCTCTCTCTGCCCCTTCCCTGCTCGTGCTTTGTGTCTTTCTCTCTCTCAAAATAATAAGTAAAAACATTTAAAAAAATGTTTAAAAAATCAAAGCATTGAAGTATAGTTGATCATTCCTATGGGTTAAACCAGACAAGCAGTATGTTTAAGGGGCTCATCTTCAGTTAGTAGTCTGTATGAATGGTGGAGGGATAGTTATTTTCAGCAGAGAGCAGGGAACAGCTACACAGGAGAAGCAGCAGCAATTCATCCAGCCATTATTGATGTGGCTTTACTATTTAGTCTGAAGTTGTATGTATTAATGTGGATCTTTTTAATTTTTGTTTTAAAATTTATATGCAGTGAACTGACTATGTATTTGTGTGCCCATCCTGATTCTAAGACATGTCTAGACTCATGTAACCCTCACCACAATCAGGATACAGAAAAGTTCTATCACCTCCCAAAGCTCCCCTGGTAGTAAGACCCACTGCCCAGCTCCTTGGCAATCACTGACCTGGTCTCTTCCCGTGTTCTGTCTTTTTCAGAATGTCATATAAATGAAACCATAAACTTTGTAATTTTTATAAAAATGTTTAAAATGGAAAAAACTTCTATGAGTGGGTGAAACAAAGAATTTTTAGATGTGACACCCAAAACACAATTTATAAAAAAAGAAGTTGTGGGGCCCCTGGGCGGCTCAGTTGGTTGAGGGTCCAACTCTCGATTTCGGCTCAGGTCATGATCCCAGGGTCATGGGATCAAGCCCTGTGTTGGGTTCTGTGCTGTGAAGCCTGCTTGAGATTCTCTCTCCTTCTGCCCCTCTCCCCCATTCGTGCTCATCCTCTCTTTATATAAAAAAAAAAAAAAAAAATTAAAAAAAGCTGATAAATGGCACTTCATCAAAATTAAAACTACTGTTCTGTGAAAAACACTATTAAGGGAATGAAAAGACAACCTACAGATTAGAAGTGTTTACAGATCCCCTGACAAAGGACTTGTATTCAGAATATATAGAGAAATCTTCAAGAATATTGCAGTGAAAAAATGAGCAAAAAATTTGGACACTTCATCAGTAGAGCTATATAAATGGCAAATAAGTCTATGAAAAGGTACTCCACATCACTAGTCATCACAGAAGTACAAACTGAAATCATGAGATACCATAGACACCAATTTGAATGTCTCCAAAACAATGGGAAAATTTTATGTATTTTATTTTTTTCCCTAAAAGCCTTATCATTTTCTATTTTTGTTTAAATCTATGCTATGCTTTAATGTTTTTGTTTTTTGTTTTTTTTTGTTTTTTTTTTTACAGGTGTAAGGCTTAAGTCAAGGTTCTTTTTTTGGCATATAGATGTCCGAATATTCCAATACCATTTGTTGAAAGATGATTCTTTCTCCACTGAAGTGCCTCTGTACTTTGTTAAAAATCAACGTGCCAGATTTGTGTGGGTCTATTTCTAGACTCGAGTTCTGTTCTATCAATGTGGATGTCCATCTCTTCACTAATACCACACAGTCTGGTCATTTTATATTAACTCTTTGAGTAAAGTAGTATGAATCTTCCAATTCTGTTCTTTTTCAAAAGTGTTTTGGCTATTCTAGTTCCTTTTCCTTTCAATATAGATTTTACTTTTTTTTTTTAATGTTTTATTTATTCTTGAGAGACAACATGAATGAGGGAGGGGCATAGCGAAAGAGACACAGAGACACAGAATCCGAAGCAGACTCCAGGCTCTGAGCTGTCAGCACAGAGCCCGACATGGGGTTTGAACTCACGAGCTGTGAGATCATGACCTGAGCCGAAGTCGGACGCTCAACCGACTGAGCCACCCAGGCGCCCCTCAATATAGATTTTAAAACCAGCTTGTCTAAATCTACAAAATAACCTGCTTGGATTTTAACTTCAACTGTGTTAAATCTAGAGAACAATTTGACAAGAACTGACATCTTAATGATACTGAATCTTCTAATTCGTGAACATGGTATGTCTCCTCATTTGTTCTGTTCTTCTTTGGAATATGGATTTTCAAACTGAGATATGTCCACACTGAAACAGGATCGTAAGGCACACTCTGAGGCTGAAAGTAAATACTTCTTTTCATCTGAGAGCCCTGTAACAGCATGTGGCCTTAAGGCTTAGAACTATGTTGCTAAGGACAGAATAGCAGCTCTTATAGCTTTCTGATCCATATTCTTCTTTTTGAAAAATTCTGTTGAAATATGATTTATATACAATAAAATTCATACATTTTAAACGTGCAGACAGATGACCTGTGATGGATGAGTACACCCTATAAACACTACCCCAGCTGGGACAGAGAACACTTCCATTTCCATGTTCCTGGAATGTTCCCATGTGCCCCTTTGCCATTAGTCTCCTGGAAACCCCCCACCATCTCCAGCACCTAGAGCTTTCTATCACTATAGATTAATTTTCCCTGGAATCATATAGGATGTACTATTTTGTATCTGGCTTCTTTTACTCAACATAATGTCTGTGAAATTCATTATACTGTGGTTAGTTCATTCTCTTTATAGCTATGGAGGCTTGAATTACATGAATATATCACAATTTGGTTATCCTTTCACCTATTCAGGAACATTTGGGTTGTTTCTAGTTTCTGGTTGTTATGACAAAATGATTGTATACAAGTCTTTCTATGAACATATATATTTTTTATTTCTTTATGTTTATTTATTTTTGAGAGAGAGAGAGAGAGACAGAGACAGAGACAGAGACAGAGTGCAAGTTGGGGAGGGGCAGACAGAGAGGGAGACACGGAATCTGAAGCAGGCTCCAGGCTCTGAGCTGTCAGCACAGAGCCCGACGTGGAGCTCAAACCCATGAACCATGAGATCATGACCTAGCTGAAGTCACACACAACCAACTGAGCCACCCAGGTGCCCCTATGAATGTACATTTTCATTTCTCTTGGATAAATATCTAGGAGTAGAATTACTGGGTCATGTGGTAAATGTATGTCTAACTTGACAGGAAACTTCAAATTTCCAAGTGGTTGTACCATTTTATATTTCACCATAAACGTCTGAAAATTCTAGTTATTCTTCTTTGTCAATATTTTGAAATGTTAGTCTGTTTACTTTTAACCATTCCTGTGGATGTGAATGGATGGATATCTTACTGTGTTATTAATCTGCATTTCCCTGAAGACTAATGCTTTTCATGGGGCTGGTAGAACCTGACCAGTAGTTAACTTCCAGTCATCCGAGGCAACCAGGACCTTACTGCTCATTCCAGTCACAAGTTACCAAGAAAAAGTTTGAGCCAGAAAGCAGTTAGGAGCCAAGAGACAAGGATGGGGCATGTATCTCAGTGCTATGTTCTAGGGTTATTCATGCATCCAGTTTCTTCTGTTAGTAAGGGTAATTGTGGGTTACACCTGAAGCCCCAGGAACCAGGATTTTTGTAAACCAGAAGAATAAAAAAGCCCTTACCTGCTATTTTCCTCCGCATCCATGGACACACAAAGAGCCATACAAAAAGGGCAAACAGCAGTGCAACGCCAAAGGAGATGAGTGCTATTGCCCATATGGGAAGGACCAGACCAAGCACTGGAAAGTAAAAAGGACAGTGGTGTTGTCGGTGGATACTTTCTGAAAGGTCATGCTCATATCAACATACTTTACATTCCCCCAATCCAAAACTAATCACCTGGGTTTTGTATTTAATAAAACTTTCAACCAAAACAATGTGCTATAGTTTTTGGGGTAGAAAGCTGTCCCTGGAACGTTCCCATGTGCCCTGTGTTTAAGACACACTATATCTGGTCAATATGTGGTTAAACTGAGTAGTAAGCTAACTATTACAATTTTATCAATGTGGCACAAACAGCATATTAAATTGGAATAAAACCATTTACATATTATTTCAATATCTAAGTTACAGAGTTCCGGAGTGGACCATATATAGCTAAGAAAGGACGTTGTCGTCTTCTGTCCTGACATCAGCCCACTCCCACGGCAGTGAGCAGCTGAGGTCTAGAACCCTGCACCAGGCTGCTGACTGCTGCCTCTTTGGGTTTCTCAGTAGTCAGCAGCTCTGCTTTAAATGGCCATGACACTCTAACCACATACACAAACCTTTTTAAAGTCAGCTTGGAGATAAAAGTTCTATAAAAGGACATTGACCTCCAAATTTAACTGTTCTTTGAATTGTCAACTCATGTAATTATAGAAAAACTTTTCATTAAAATTCAATAATGCATACTAAGTTGCAATTACATTAGCCAATAAAAAGGCAGAAGGGCACATGGTTTAGGAGCATCATATTTTCCTGGCACTGCATTCCAGAACTCATCACTCTGAATTTTGTCCATTTTCTGGCACTGGTGGCAACAGGCACATTTCACACACATTCACAGGTTTACAGCTTTAACATGCATGCTTGCACAGAAACAAAGATATGTGTACAAGAACACTTACTAATGGCTTTATTTGTAACAGTAAGAATGTGCAAGACAACTAATATGTGCATCATTATGGAAATGTGTAATAATTATAGGACAGAGTCATATAAATGAGATAGATCTATATATACTGATAAGGAAAGAGGCCTATGATCTAGTAAGTAAGAAGGGCTGCCTGGAGTACTATACTCCAATTTATGTTGTTGGTTTTTTTTAAGATTTTATTTTTAAGTAATCTCTACACCCAACATGGGGCTTGAATTTACAATCCCACCCCAGATCAAGAGTTGCATGTTCTATCAACTGAGGCAGCCAGGCACCCCGAATTTATGTTTTTTAAAAAAACCCATATTGGGGACACCTGGGTGGCTCAGTCAGTTAAGCCTCCTACTCTGGACTTTGGCTCAGGTCATGATCTCATGGTTCGCGATATCGAGCCCCACATCGGGTTCTGCGCTACCAGTGTGGAGCCTGCTTGGGATTCTCTCTCTCCCTCTCTCTGCCCCTCCCCTGCTCGTGCTCTGTCTCTCTCTCTCTCTCTCTCAAAATAAATAAATAAACTTAAAAAAATATATTTCTACTCCTACCATACGAACAAATGTATAGAAAAAGTTCTGGAATGATACAATGGTTAATCCTATAGGGACATAAGAAATCGGAGAGGGCTTTCACTTCTTACTACATACACTTTTGTACTGTTAACTTTGAAAACATAAGCATGTCACTTCTGTAAATTGTTAAACATGTTTTAAAAGTTTTAAAGGAATGAACTATTTAAAACTTTGCTCTTCGCTCTTAGATTAAATAAATCTTTAATGATGCAGGCTTTGTTACACTGTTAACCATTTTATATATACAAACACACTCAAAGCTATTTGATTAAGGGATTATTAAACATTTTGGTAACTGTAAGAGGTAGAATAGATAGGTAATACTATAAGTGAGAGTCAGGATTAGCTTATACACATACGAAAAACAAAAAACCTGAATCACCGAGCTTAATTATAGCTAAGGCGTCACTGGTGGGAGTACAGACGCTTTAGGGGCTAGATTATCTGAATCACTCGTAACACGCACTCTGACATCAGAAAGCTATGGACACCCTGGGGCTGCACCACATTAGCCGGCAGCCTGGCTCCAGCCCTGGCTCTGCCTCTAAGTCTGACCCTTGCAAAATCACTCGGGCTCACCCCACCAGGCTGTGCCAGTGGGCCACCGCTTCCTGGCTTCTGCTTTAGAACTTCACGTCAGTGTCTTAACACATGTGAGAAGAGCTCACACCAGAGCTGTTTCTTGCCAAACTGAATAGTAACTGTTAATTAGCAACACCAAACTGATCAACTAACATCAATACCAATCACTCTTACAGCTTAAAAGTATATGTTTTCCAGGGCACCTGGGTGGTTCAGTCGGTTCAGCGTCTGACTTCGGCTCAGGTCATGATCTTGCGGTCCGTGAGTTCGAGCCCCGCGTCGGGCTCTGTGCAGACAGCTCAGAGCCTGGAGCCTGTTTCAGATTCTGTGTCTCCCTCTCTCTCTGCCCCTCCCCTGCTCATGCTCTGTCTCTCTCTCTGTCTCAGAAATAAATAAACGCCAAAAAAATTAAAAAAAAAAAAAAAAAGTATTTGGTTTCCGAAGAGGTTTCCTTTGTGCTTCCTGGGTTAGTTGATGATAAAACTGTTTAACTGTGCTACTTTTAGTTTCATTGTATTAATCTAAGAGAGGCAAGCCCTGGATACGATGGGAAGAGAGAAATAATTTGGGATATATATATATATATATAGATAGATAGATAGATATTTAAAATATCTATATATAGATTTAAGATATTTATACATAGATAATAATCTTTTCCATCTTTCTATAATGTACCTATCTATCCATAATCTATTTATTTTTTATTTTTAAAAATTTACATCCAAATTAGTTAGCATATAGTGCAACAATGATTTCAGGAGTAGATTCCTTAATGCCCCTTACCCATTTAGCCCATCCCCCCTCCCACAACCCCTCCAGTAACCCTCAGTTTGCTCTCCATATTTATGAGTCTCTTCTGTTTTGTCTCTTCCCTTCCTTTATGTTCATCTGGTTTGTCTCTTAAAGTCCTCATATAATTGAAGTCATATGATTTTTGTCTTTCTCTAATTTCACTTAGTGTAATACCCTCCAGTTCTATCCCCGTGGTTGCAAATGGCAATATTTCATTCTTTTTGATTGTTGAGTAATACTCCATTGTATATATACCACATCTTCTTTATCCATTCATCCATCGATGGACATTTGGGCTCTTTCCATACTTTGTCTATTGTGGATAGTGCTGCTATAAACATGGGGGTTGCATGTGTTCCTTTGAAACAGCACACCTGTACCCTGTGGATAAATGCCTAGTAGTGCAATTGCTGGGTCATAGGGTAGTTCTATTTTTAGTTTTTTGAGGAACCTCCATACTATTTTCCAGAGTGGCTGCACCAGCTTGCATTCCCATAATCTATCTATTTGAGATGAGTGAACACGTTTGCTCTAGGACACTATTTTTTTCCATCCATGCTGAGCAGAGCCCAAAATAAAAGCAGACAAGGGCTGCTCTAGATGTTCCTTCCATGCCTATCTCCATGCTTTCTGTTGGGGTCCCTTGGGATTCTCAAGGTGTCAGGACCAACATCCAAGAAAGAGAAACTGAGGTTGGTTATAAGAGTTTGACCCCTGGTGTAGACAATAAGCCACACTATCACTTGCTCTTTGTAATTCTAGCATCACAACCTCTTTTGCCATCAGTTTGGCCTGGGAAGTGGCCAGAAAGCTCTGAAGTCACCCTCCTAAGTCACAAGAAACTGGAAAGGAGAGTAGGGGATAAACACATCACTGAGAGTGGAAGTTGGGGAGAAAGAGTAAAACATCCAGGAGGAAAAAGAACAAAGGCATGCAGAAAAATGGGGACAGTTGTTGATGATGAGAGCAGAGGGGAACAGGATGGGGAAAGAATGTGGATCTGACCAAATTATTCCAGCAATTTAGTAATGTGACAGGGCAGCAAAAGAACACAAGGATTCACTTTTAAAACCAGCATATAAGAAATGTGAACTGACAGTTATGTTACACAGCTGTAATTTGTACAAATATATAAAATCAAGTTTCATGGATAAAAAACAAACACAAAAATTCAGTGTAGAAAGGCAGTTGAATCAATGTGCATCCAAGGCAAAACTTCTGACAAAAATACTCTGCATTGTCTTCCTGTGAGTACCTACATTATTTTCCAATAATCACACCTTAAGTTGGCAATAAAATATGGCGCGCCTCTTCACTCTGTGGATAGGCAAAGTAGGACACGGCATGAATTGCTCCATTCCCTCAGCCAAAAGTGGCTGCCAGGAGCCGACACCAGGGGCTACGAGTCCCAGGCCTCTGCTCCAGACACACAACAGCCTTTCAGCTCAAGCTCCTTCCATTTTCTCAACAGTTAAGACATGATGAATAGTGATTTAGCTCTACCCTCAAACATCTTTAAAATTCTATTTCAAATCCCCCCAAGATCAGAATACGCAAGAGACTTGGGAAGTAAACAGTCTTCCAATGTCATTACTTTGTTACACCTCTGATTTTTCATATATGACAACATTATTAGAATCTATAAAATGAATAAAACTTCCAAAGGTCATTGACCTATATTTCTTCCCTTATATTCCTACTCCTTAGCTTCTCTCTACAGCCTTTCTTTTCTATTTTAATTTATAAAATTAAAATTATTAAATTTAAATTAAAACATTAAATCATTAAATTATTAAATTTATAAAATTAATTTATAAAATAATATATGCTATTATTAAAAAAGCAGTACAAAACTGTATGATGTACAGATATGAAAATAGCTCATTACTCTTCCCTCTTGAACCTACTTTCTAGAGAAATACTGTTAACTCCGTGGCATGTTTCCTTCCAGGTATTTTCTAAATATAAACACACAATGTAGAATGTTGGTGAGAATCTCTTTTTTCCTTTAAAAAAAGTTAATGGATGTAGAATCATACTGTATATATTCTGTGATTTCATTTCCCACATACAATATATCAATATATTGTGGGTATCTTTCCACAGTCTCACACACATGCACACACACACACATGTGTGCGCACGTTTACCTTACTTGCAGATGCTGATGCTGCTGGTCCAGGGACCACACTTTGACTTAGAAGTTACATATGATCACCAGAGGCTTAATTAGGCTATCAGCTCTGACCACTCAAAGAAGCATGCAACAAATTTCAGTTCTCATTCTTTAAAAATTGAACAAAGCCAGGTCCCGCACAACTGAAGACTTTTTCATTAAAAATAAACCTCAGGCTTGTATCCAACCCAAGTGAGCACTTTATTTCCCAAAGTTATTTTTGCTTCTTGCAAATTATTTTTTTAAGGACAAAAATGCAGAGACAATGTTTTAAAGTGGTCAGTCTTTGAAGTAGAAGAATGACTTTTGAGAAAACTTGTGTCAAATGCAAACAAATCAAACTAAGCCCAAGATATAAACAACTTCAAAATAATTGAGAAGGAGGAGCAAGGAAATCAAAACAAAGCTCTAGAGCTCAACAGCCAGTGAGTCCCACTGAAGTCATGTCCATGCATAAATATGCTATTTATCAAAAGCTCTTACAGCTGAAACAGGGTAAGATTAATGTTGCTACTCCTTTTTGTTAGAGATTTTCATTTTTTCCTTTTACCTCTGAGGCACCTATGTGTTGAATGGAAATATTCTAAGGAAGGAAGGAAACAAGGAAGAATAAATTCCAGACTGGCAGGAAGGCAGACCTATTCTGAAAGGAGAGTGACCGAGTCACTGTTGAAGGGACCCTTCTCAGCTCAGCCTTATCACCAAATATGACACCACAGCTATCAGGCAGCAAGGCCCCACGTGAGGAAGTAGTAGGTAATTACAGTCTAGTTTGAAAGGCAAAAGTTAACTTTTGTCTAACTAAAAATAAGATCTGGACTCATCTACTGGATATTCTAAAAACATGCCCCTGGAGCAAAAATATTAGCAAAATCCTTTTCTGACTTAGTGGGGAAAAAAAATGGCTGGTCCTTCAGAGTCATGACTTACTTTTCTTTCCTTCTCCACTAGGCGAGCCCCCCTGGAAAACTTCAAGTAAGCTTTCCAAACCAACATGTGTGGAAAAAATAAAAGGATGACTCAGGATATGCTGGCAACTTAAGGTGGAAAAGATGAGGCTACTTATGATTGATAGCAATGAAATGGCTGCTATTATGGATTAAGATGGACTATGGGCCAGGCACTGTGTTCAGCACCTGCCGGCATTATCTCACATAACGTGGTGTTGCTTTCACAGAAGTCCTCCTACTGCCCTTACTTTATAATGATGCACAGAGGCTCAGGGAGGTGAGGAGATGTGACATTCCTGATAGCACAGCTGCCAACCGAAGTCCTTAACATTAGCTCTAGCACTGGGAATACTATTTGTGCTTTCAAATGAGTAATGATCTTCAAGATTCTTGTACAGGTTTTTTAATATTCCTAATGAATGAGGTAGCCAGTCTCTTTACACTACCTGCATGAAATATATACAAAACATATATAGCCAGGTTTCCAAATATATTAGAATCCATTTTTTTAAAGCGTTTGTTTGTTTTGAAAGAGAGAGCGCACGAGCAGGGGAGGGCAGAGAGAGAGAGAGAGGGAGAGAGAGAATCCCAAGCAGGCTCCTTGCTGTCAGCGCAGAACCTGACAGGGGGCTCCAACTCACGAACCATGAGATCATGACCTGAGCCAAGATCAAGAGTCAGACGCTTAACCAACTGAGCCATCCAGGCACCTCTAGAAGCCATTTTTAAACAGAGTGAAGAGAAGAGAAAAAACATATTAAGGTTGGTGCATTCTGACTGTTATTAACAGTGACATGAGGGACCAGGTACTATATACTAGGTGTCTAACCTGTGCCATGTCACGTGTTGGTCAGTGTACTGTCATCACGCAGAGCCTGGGGCTCGGAACTAGGATTCTCTACCTGACTAGTTATATGCCCTTGGAAATTCAGCATTGCCACGCTTCACTTTCCTGTCTGCATTACCAGTTTCCCAGAGGACTTCAGAGGACCAAAAGGATTCATGTAAAACTCAACTCACTAAAAGTTAGCATTTACATTATTTATTTCTTACAACCTCTCTATGAAGTATTGATATTATCTTTAGTGCCTCATCTGTCATACAGTTTAACTTTCTCTAGAATAATTTACCATCCCAGTCAGAATGGTACCATACCAGAATTACCATACCATTTGCAAATCTGCAGTAAAACTGCAGCAAAAGATGAGGAAATGAGAAAAAAGAGATGGAAAAAATGAGGCCAACTACAGAAAAAAGGAAATTTTAATAAAAATCACAGTTGACTTCTGACATTCAGAAGAACCACCAGGAGCAAGAAGAACAGAGGGTAGGGGGCGCCTGGGTGGCTCAGTTGGTTGGGTGTCTGACTTCCGCTCAGGTCACGATCTCACTGCTTGTGAGTTCGAGCCCCATGTCAGGCTCTGGGGCTCTGTGCTGACAGCTCAGAGCCTGGAGCCTGCTTCGGATTCTGTGTCTCCGTCTCTCTCTGCCCCTTCCCTCCTCTCGCTTGCTCTCTCTCTCAAATAAAAAAAAATAATAAAAAATTAAAAAAAGAATATAGGGTAGAAAAAAATAAAATGCAGAAAGAAAAGTAAATCAATAAATCATCCTTATTTGTACCAGTTCCCATTTTCAGGCCTGAGTACTACAAAGGCACCCCCAGCCTTCATTAGCTCTGTGCTTCAAATCACCAAGCTTAGAGACAGCTATTGACATTTGCTTATTAGCTTTTTGTTCAGCTAACTTGAGCTCTAGGAGCTTATGTAAAATTAAGAACAAGACTCAGGAGAAGCACGAAGTTGCTACACAAAGAATAGCTCTCCTACAGTTTTCTCCCAACTTCGTGCTCCAAGGCCTGCCCAGCCCTGTGTGAATGCTCTGGGAGATTCAGACTTGGGGGTGGGATTAACTCTGTGGTACGAAGCTGTGTTTTCCCTGCCTCCAATTTTTTTAGATATTGAGAAGATAGTCTATGACAAACACACTTCATAGTCCCTGACTTATAAAACCTCCAGGGCCACCAGGCTGCTAGTATCTGAGGCTAGGGTTTTGTATCTCTCCAGCTCTCCTCATCCCCATGACCTTCAGCTTTGTGCTTTTCACAGAACTTGAGGCAAGTTCTACCCCCTGGGCTCTACCCCCTGGGCTACCACCCAAAGTCTGGAAGTCCTGATCATGAGTATTGAAACTCTGAAGATCAACACTTTGAATGCTGCAGAGATGCCAAAGCAGAAGGTTCCATAATGTTAATATTCATTCAGAAATTTTTTATTTGCAGTACTGAGTACACAAACATATTATAAATGTCTAATAAAATAAAATCTGAGAAAAATGGCCTTGAGGATCCTAGTTTGAGAAATTAGTAAGGATACTCCCCCATTTTGGAAGAGGGCACCTGTCAACTGTTGTATGATATGCCATTTAGGGAAAATTTTATCTTTTGAACAGGAAGAGGGAGATTTTTGTCAGATATAGCCAATAACTGAATCTTAATCCATAATGTAATCCATAATGGCCATAAAGGTCATTAACAAGAAGAAACACAACACAAACTGACATATCTGCTGACTCCAGATATCCCCACAATAATGGGTATACTGAGGATTTAGCTGTAGGAGGCTACCACAAAGAGAAACAGGAGGAATCCTCTCTACTGAAACATGTACAAATACTCACCAACACTGAAATGTTTGCAAATAGAAATACCACATATGACTTTCTTTAGCCATCCAAAATGCAAAAGAAAACAACTTTTAATCCAGCATCCCCCCCCCCCAAAAATAACCCTAAACCCATGTAAAAAGAACAAAAGCCATCAGAATGGGAAGGAGTAATTCTGAAAAATCAACATTGGTTTCAGTACCTTAAAAAAAAAAAAAAAAAAAAAAAGGGGTAGCTTCTACCCACTGGATTCATTGGTCAGACAAATTCCAGGGAGGTGGATATTTGTGCTATGGGCCACGGCAGAGCTTCCCCCGTGTGTCATGTGTGTGCCATTCCCCTCCCCAAACTCCCCCGCAGCCTGGGGAGGTATGTGGCGTTAGATCCTGTTCTGAGACTCAGCGCAAGAAAGCTGCTAAGGTAACACAGAGGGGCAAACATGCAGAATGAGGATTTCACATTTCTTTTTTTCACTTGCAAGTGTGTTTCTTGCCTCTGTACTTCACATACCTCTTGAGTATTTAGAACAAGGATGTACATTTACTCTTCTTTTTACTACTCCATCATGAGCATGAGTGATGCTTTTTACCATCAACCAACAACAGTGCCAGCACCAAATAAACCAATACCATTAAGTCTAACGCTAATACACTCTGCCTGCCAGATTTAAACTGCCGAGGAATTCTTACCTGGTGCTCCTGTGTACATGATGGAAAATACGTTTATTGCTATTGTAGCAGCATAGAACACTGGAAGTGCCCGGAGGCCATTGGGAACAGGGTCCTCCTGTATGATAATGAGATAAAGTGGAAGGTCAGGATTCAGGAAGCATCTGGAGCCAACAGAGGCAAAATGATATAAAACACTGTTACGAGAAAGTCTTCCAAACTGTGGTGTGGCCAAAACAGCTGGCCATGTCACTGCCGTGTGATCTATTGCACATCAGCTCAGGCTGTCTCTCCTACACAATTACTATTTCAAAGAGCACTATTGTGGACAGCAGACACGTTGAAGCACTAAAATCACATGAGCTGATGTCAGATTTAGAAACAGAGAAGAGCTGTGAGGTTAGCCCCCAGTTCCTGGGGACTGAAGCCCGGAGCTCAGCATCTACTTCAAACCCCGTGGTGCTCACCA
Source organism: Panthera pardus (assembly GCF_024362965.1). NCBI lineage: Eukaryota > Metazoa > Chordata > Mammalia > Carnivora > Felidae > Panthera > Panthera pardus. The sequence goes on along the minus strand of NW_026526688.1, from coordinate 40,591,076 downwards.
CGCCAGCTAGTTTCAGGTTTGGCCCTGAAAATTCACTGTCAACAAATATTTGAAGACTCAGCCCTCGGATGATGCCCCAAGAAAGCCAAATTACTTAAACACCACTGCATTACTACTAGATTTCACATCGCCCTATTGCACAATACATTTTAGCTCTATTAAAATATAGAAAGCAAATATATTACCGTATGCCATGGCTTTTTAAGATCTTTTCATAAGTTATAGTATTTAACCTTCAACTATTAGGAATTAAAAAGAACTGTGGGTTCTTTATCTAACAAAAAATGTATTTACAATTTTAGGTTTCTGGTACATTTCCTAAATCTAATACTTCAACAAGAAGGGATACTGCATATGTTTTACACTAAATAACATCTGAGAAAATATTCAAAATTTAGGGTTTTAAGCAGATCTACAGAAGATTTTGAAGCAAAAATACGGACTGGGAACTCGTCAATACAGCACCGGCACATAGATGTCACTTAATTCAAAAAAGGACTCCTTTCTAATAACCATGTAAGACACTGGTACATTTATATAAATCTGCTACCTACCCATGATAAAAGGAAAATTAGATCTAACAACTGCTCTGAGCCCCAGGAGTAAGGATAAATGGAGATAGTGAAAGATTCCTAGGGTCAAATGCAAACATGTATGGAAATCAAGTATGTTTGCAGAACAGTACAACCCATTAAGAACCTATTCTGGGATGTCTCAAGTAGCCATCAGCACTTGTCAAGAGGCTTGAGTTGAATGGTAGTGAGAGTAAGGACCAGTAAGAGCAGGGGTAGTAAGTGATTCAATTACATGAGAGTTACAGCCAGCCCAGCAGGGTTGACAAGCACAGAGAACATGATGCCAGGGGCCAGGGCAGGAGCCAGGGATGAGGCGCAGTAGTCTTCTCACCTGTTGTGTATCATGTGACAAGAACCCAGGCTCAACTACAAACAAAATGTGCGGGTGCTCAAATGCCCACTGCCCCTCATTTCCAAAATGTTTTCTCAGGCCAAGAGTTACTAAAGACTCCTGAAAGTGTCTAAGTCCTGAATTTACATTTTATTTTATTTTATTTTATTGAATCACCTTATGTTTTTTCAAATAACCTATTCTTAAAACTCAAATGACAACTATCTTCAGACCTCTCTTCTCTCCTCCCTCCTTCCCTCTTTCTTTCCTTCCATGCATCCATCTGTCATCTGCCACCTAAGCATCCATCATTCCCTCTTAAATGTTCCATCAGTGTCCTTGAAGTACCAAGCCCAGTGCTGGGCACTAGAACATGAAAGCAAGCAAGTAAGTTGTGGTTCTACTCTCATAGACCTAACAGTCAGACAGCAAATAGGCTGCTAAGCAAGAAGTAAAACACTACACAGCACAACAGTGCAATGATGAGAAAGCATGGAGCACTGCAGAAGCATGAGAGAGAGGAAAGCAGCCAGAATTGGGTGGGAGATGAAAAGACTTCCAAGGAAATGGCATCTCAAGGCTGAGGAGCAGTAGGAATTTGCCAGGCAAAGGTTCCAGGCAGAGGAAGTAAAAAAAAACTGAAGTGTAGCAGGTAAGAGAGGGTGGCACCTTCCAAGATGTAAATAAATATTAGTATGGAGAGGGGCCAAGAGAAGGAATGGTAGAGCTGTGTACTGATCCAAGAGAAGAAGCCCTTCAACAGACTACTAGGCAAAGCCAAGGAAAACCAGACGCATCTCCAAGCAAGGATACACTTGAAGGAAGGCCTGTCCCTGATGGGCTCAATGCGTACCACAACACAACAATCAGAGGCATGCTTTATGGCTTATAAAATATTGCAACAAGCTCTTGACAGTCAAATAAAAAAATACAATCAAGTTTTGTTTTTTGTTTTTTTTTTTTATGGAATACAGATCTCAGTAATTTCTAATTTTAATCTCATTTTAATTTTTGATAAAATGTACCCCCCCCCCCCAAATAGGTATATTACCTTCTTTTTACCCTTTCCTCAGGGATAGGAAAAAGTCAGTGTCTCAGGCTTGCCATCTCCATTAAAATAGAGAAAACACTCGTATTTGGGTAAAGAAATTCTCCAGATGTTTTTAGTGATAGTCTACTTCAAAATCTTAACACTATCACACTCTGTTCTGTTTAACATTCAGGAAATTACTTTGCCTGTTTGGGTTCTGTGCACAATGCTTGGGGGAGCCAAGTAATACACTAAACCACAGGGCAAGAAACACTATTTACAATGCTGCTTTCTGGGGAGCCCCTGGGTACTCTCCTCTGCCTACTTTAAGATAAAGTCTAGGGGCGCCTGGGTGGCTCAGTCGGTTGAGCGTCCAACTTCGGCTCAGGTCATGATCTCACAGTCTGTGGGTTCAAGCCCCGCAACGGGCTCCGTGCTGACAGCTCAGAGCCTGGAGCCTGTTTTGGATTCTGTGTCTCCCTGTCTCTCTGACCCTCCCCCATTCATGCTCTGTCTCTCTCTGTCTCAAAAATAAATAAATGTTAATAATAAAAAAAATAAATAAAAATAAATAAAAATAAAAAGATAAAGTCTAATTCTAACTGCAGGGTGCTATGCCTTAACAGTGTAAAAATATAATCATTTCTCTGACTCCCTCACTGCTAATTTCTATTGAATACAACCAAAATTAGTTCTAAAACTTAATAAGAAAAAAATAACAGCCTCACTTACCTTTTTTAAGATGAAAATTCTGATCAGTATAAACAGCACGCCAGACATGAAACCAGACAACAGTGGGGATATAAACCAGGAAGCAACTGAATAATTAAAAAAAAATCTAATGAATGTTAAAATTCTACATAACTCAAGTCCTATTTATATGATACAATGATAACTAACACATAGTACATACATTAATAAATATTCCTGGAATTATTCACCTTAACTCAGAACCTAACAAACCTACTTCCCAGGCACAGCTGACCTTCGCACATGTGCAGCTGTCCTCAGACACAGAGTCCCACGTAAGTGAGCACATTTTCAGCACAGTCAGGTAAGGGACTCTGAGCTCTGGCCTGAAAAGACAGACTCCTTTGATTCCCCACTAAGCCCCTCCTGTCTGCTCATCTTCTCCATCCCTATGGAGACCTGATCCTTGCTCCAACAGTAAATGTTATTTAAAAGGTGAACCACCTTCCGTTTCCTTTTCCTAGTTCAGCCTGGTACTGACATCCTGACACTATAACCCAGTAGTTCCCAACTCTGGCTACACACTGGAAATATCTGGGGAGTTTTCAAACCCTAGTTATGCTCTGGTTCCACTCCCCAAATTCTGACTTAAAAGGTTAGGAACGGGGCTTGGCACTGATTAAATTGCTTTCCCAGGTAATTCTAAGGTGCAGCCAGAGTTGAGACACACTGTTGAAGAAGCCTCCTGGGATCTGAGGTGATTCTCCTGGCTGTGTCCCTCCCTGCTTGGCAGGTCAGGGGTCTGTTTTGACCTAGAGCTCCAGACGCCACTGTGATTCTTATACAGATGAGTAACCCAGAGGATGGAGATGAAGTAGGAGAATGTTTTTCACAAAGGGCAGGTTTTTACTTACGGGGCTGAATGGATTTCCCTCTTGCTAAAAGCCAGAGCCAGGAGGCAGACTGTCAGACCTGTTAGACCAGTCCCTCCTGGGAAGCCTACAACCCAGAAGGAGCGCTAGAGTGTTTCCCGTGTTTCCTGAGCAGGAGGCAGACTGGGAGACCTCTCCAATGCAGTGAGGTAAGTAACACTGAGCTCACCCCAGGGTTCCCCATGACCATGAACTCTGCCTCCTGGACAATGAAGGTATTTTCTTTACTAGGGCCTAGTTTTTTTCTGACTACAGTCTGATTTCAGTCAGAAAAATTTCTTTTCTGTCTGGGAACAACAGATAGATACTGATTTTCAAAGCCAGATGACACTGAAAAGAGTAGAGTTCAAATTCATCTAAGACAGGGGCACCTGGGTGGCTCAGCCAGTGAAGCATCTGACTTCAGCTCAGGTCATGATCTCACAGTTCATGGGTTCAAGCCCTGTGTCAGGCTCTGTGCTGACAGCTCAGAGCCTGGATGGAGCCTGCTTCGGATTCTGTCTCCCTCTCTCTCTGTCCCTCCCCCACTCATGCTCTGTCTCTCTCTCTCTCTCAAATAAATATTAAAAAAATTAAAATTAAAATTAAAATAATTCATCTAACACATAAAAGTTCACAATCTCTGTGAGGAGAAATCTTACTGGCAAATGGACTGCCCATATAGGTCTTCTAAACCTTAACATCCAAAGGGGAAAATATATTATAATGGTGACTTTTAATAAAACTTACTCTAGAGAATGTAAACTTTCCTTCTGATAGGTAAAAGAAAAATGGCAATTACCAATCTTGACAAGCTCCATCCACTGCACACCTTGTGTACCAATTGCAACAAGTGAGAATCCTATAGTAGAACCAACGATGCAATGAGTTCCTGAGATTGGAAGTCTCAGGAAGGATGCAATGAGCTGCCAAACAGCTGAGCCTTTAGGTGGAAAGATTAAAAAAAAAAAAAAAGAGGTCAGACATAGAATACGGCATCTCAAATAGCCACAAAAGGAAGAAGCCCAAATTACTGTTCTCCATAACACCTCCCTAGGGTTGATTTTTTTTTTTTTATGGATTATTTCTTTACAGAGTGCTTAAGTCCTAACAAAAATCACTCATTGAACTTTAGTCAAAGGAATATTCTTCAACACTGAAGGGATAATGATGATTTATTGAAAGAAACATATTTTAAAAGTGTTTAAAGTTTTTTGATGTCAGTTATTAACTGCTTTTGTCACATTTAGGTGCTGACGATGAACTTGTTTTGATGTGAAGGGTGGCCAAGACCAAGCAAGAAATTACAGACTCTAGAGAACACAGAGCAACATGAAAGGCTGCATACTGGAAAAGATTTCACTGTAGTTATGCCTATCATCACATAATGAGGAGGGCTAGATACCAGCGATGTCCTATTAGTCTGTCAGAGAGACTGTAATATACAAACAACTCATTACATTGTACACCTCAAATTAATATAGTGTTACATGTCAATTACACCTCAATAAAAAAATAAAAATAAAAGAGATTGTGTAATTCCACATTGTTTTTTGTAGTTGTGCCTCTCATATGAGAAGTCACCATGAAATCTAACCCACAGGTGGGCATCTGCTCTCAGCCCCTACCCAGAATGCCAGGCATCTTCTATGCAACCTCCCTCAAGTCTTCTAATTCTTTATTAAGTTAAGAGGATCCTTAGTTTTGGCTTTGTGTCCTTTTACCTCAATTTCACCTCCTTTTCCAGGCTTAATGTTTTTCTAGGCTACAGTTCACTCCAGATATTTTCATAAGCAGATCAAATTCTGCAGTGCATATTAAAAGCATCAGCTGGGCGAGATCACTTTCAGAAACAGTTGTCAAAAAGCTCATATAGGACTGTAAGGGAACAAAGGGCTTGGCTGATAAGCAGGGCACGTTATTAATCCCAAATGTTAATTCTGGAAATCTGTTGCTTGGCAGCAGCACTTTTAAGCAAATCCCTGGCATTTTCTTCAAAAATATCTGAGTTACAGAGGGTCATTAATGGCTGTGCAGGCCCTAATTTGTGAGGCAATGCTGACATCAGCTCCATGAGTGCCGGGCAGGCCCACCTGTGAGCCAAATTATTGGCTGTGACCCTGTCTACGTCTATCCCTGTCCCTGGAGTGTGTTGGGAGGAGGAGGGGCCAGCCTCCATGGCAGCACCCAGGCCTCCCCATGGACAATTCCTTAAGCCTCCACATCTAAGCCCTGAGCTCCTGAATGACTGACTAGTTTGTTTTAAAAATAGAGCCAAAATTTGGAGCATGTTACATGGCACAGAACAGTAACTTGAAAAACATACTTATGATTTCTATTCTTACGAAACTAAAATAATCTCATGATGTTAATAGTATAAACTCACCCAAATGAATTTCAGACCATGAGGTTTTCTTTACTGAAAGCTGCTATCCCTCTCTGGCTGACTTTATAACATACGTCTTGGAGCAGCAGGGTTTGTAAGGAAAGGTCAGGAGGACAGGGCTGCCTTCCACGGAGGTGGGGGGAAGGTGGGAAAGAGGTGAGAAAGGGGGCCAGTGGGCACAAAGGAAAGGGCTGCAGAAAGGAGGGGAAGGTGAAGGTGGGTATTTGCAGGACGCCTGGCAAAGTGAGAGTGGGGCAGCCCTCCTAACCCTCGGGAATTTCTGAAGGCTGATGGGATTAATCTTCTTAATGTTAAGAAAAACAGTGGGAAAAAAGGTATTTTAACTTAAGATAACGATATCTTATAAAGAGGAAGGGATTAAGTATGAAACAACGGTATAAGACAAAACCTAGGGAGAGTGGGGGAAAGGTGAGCACCTCTGAGGCAACAGATTCCCGGGAAGACGGAAGAGTGGCAGCTCAAAGGCGCAGGGTCACCCAGAAGCAGACCGGCAGTGTGAATGAGCCCGAAGAGGCTCCAGGCTCCTGAGAAGGCTCAGTGGTTAGGGAGCATTAAGGGGACAGGGTACTTCTTAGGGTGGTTCCAGGAGATGGCTTGTTCATGCTTTTGTGGGTATTTCCATGAGAAGATGGGGAGTTGTGAATTCTCAGATTTTTGGAACCATTGGTGGTTTTCATACTAAGTGGACTATTGCTTTAGGGCTGAGCTCAGCGTCCCAAAAGGGAACTTGTTCAGAAAGTTTGGCTAGCACAAATAATTTCTTCCACCCAATGAACCCAACGCTACCACAACTCTATCAGAAAGCACAGAGACCCAAGGGCTTAGGGAAATGTTTCTTAAGAAAAAAAGGAAAAAATAAAAGAACAGAATAAAAGGATAGGGGGAGAGAAAGAGAGAAGAAATGGATATTGAGTTTAGAAGAGAAAGATGGGGACAATTCAGGCATTGGAACAGAATCAGCTTTGGTTCTGGCCAATAATAATTATACCATTGTATTAACAAAGCTCTCATTTGCAAGAAATCCAATTTTAAAAATCTAGGTAACTCACACAAATTCCTAACAAAAACAGGCTTTGAGATTCATCTAACCACACACCAAAAAAAAAAAAAAAAAAAAAAAAAAAAAGGAAAAGAAAAGAAAGAAACCAAAGCAAACAAAATCAAGTTATTCAAGCAAAACCCCAAATTGCTTTGGTTAACCTAAATTCTAGTTGAGGTAAGTATTCTTCATTCTTTCAGTAAAGAGCCAAAGGCCAGGGGTGAGAGAACTGAGAAACTGGACAAGTTATACTGCTCACATGAAAAGTGAGCAGTGACAAGAAGCTCGAGGTTCACAAGGCTTTCTGCCTAACCCAGAGCCTCTCTGTGGCCTCACTAACAATCTCTTTAATACATGACCATTCTTCAGAAGTTCTATCCAACAAAAGGAGAAACTGCTGTTAAGATTTAATTTGATCAGTGCTTTTCTTTATTACTCCCTTACTTTCAACATTTCTTGGGGCGCCTGGGTGGCTCAGTTAGTTGGTTAAGCATCCGACTCTTGATTTCAGCTGAGGTCATGATCTCACGGTTGTTAAGACTGATCCCTGTATGGGCTCCTCATATGGGGCTCCTCACTGAGCATGGAGCCTGCTTAAGATTCTCTTTCCCTAGGGGCACCTGGGTGATTCAGTTGGTTGAGCGTCCAACTTCAGCTCAGGTCATGATCTCACAGCTTGTGAGTTCGAGCCCCAAGTCAGGCTCTGTGCTAACAGCTCAAAGCCTGGAGCCTGCTTCGGATTCTGTGTGTGTCTCTCTCTCTCTGCCCCTAACCCACTTGCATTCTGTCTCTGTCTCTCTCAAAAATAAATAAACATTAAAAAAAAAAAAAAAGATTCTCTTTCCCTCACCCTCTGCCCCTCCTCCACTCACGTGGGGGGTGGTGTAGAGAGGGAGGCACGGGCACTCTCTAAAAAAAAAAATTCTCACCCGTAGCATCCTGACTGGAAAGATTTTAACTTCAGCTCGATATGATTAGGTAGGTCTTAGATACCTATTGCGACAACCAAGATGATCTTTATAAATAACTGTTAGTTTTCTAAGGGAAATCCCACTTACATATGACTATGATGAGACATAGATGTTCAGTGAGGGTAAGTAAAATTCAATCATCACAACAGCTGCTGGAAATAAAGCAATTGTGAACCTTACATCTTTAAGTGTTGAGAAATAGGAACTCCTTGGCACGTATCACCAGCATACTGTGCTTAACAGTATTCAATACCTTAGTACATCTGTATTGGATATGGATCAAATGCCAACAACTTCTCAAACTAACTTGCTGTAACAAAAAGATGGTGTGTAATCTTCTATTAGGCAAATATGCCCACATTCTGGGTCCTTAAGAAATGCTAGTGACAGTACAGAACTAGGGACCTGTGGAGTGTAGCTGTATTCCTGGTACACCAGCATCTTACCTCCTACTGCAGGACTCTTCCTACAAAAGGATATGTCCTGTTGAAAGCAGAAGGTGGTAGGATTCCTCTCTAACCCTCTTCTCCCTAACCAAATTACCCGTATAGATCAGCTGTCTGCTGGGACGTCATCTCTACCTAGAGGCAAGCAGAGAAAGAGTCCTGTCAGCTGCACTTAAGATATTCCTGCCTGAATCTTGTTCTCAGCTGTAGCAAGTGCAGGAAGGGAAGCGCCCCATAGTGCTTCAAGTTGATGGTCACCCTGACCAATGGAGAAATCACACTGTTTGACTGGGTCAATCTGCTTATTAACATGCTTCATTGCCCTTGACACTTTTCTTTCATCTAGACAACCGGAAACCACCAGTATAAGGTCATACTGTAAACAGGTGACACACAAATGGTCTTTTGGCCAGAAAACAAAACAAACATCCCAAATGGAGCTTCCAGAGGTAGAAATCAGAAAATCAAAACAAAAGCCACAAAAAGGATTACAAATAACGTAGAAGACTGGAATTTCTTGAAACACAGGCACTTAAGATTCATCTGGTAACTACTCAAGCACACAAACCGAGAACACAAAAGTTAGTAAAAACTGTTTCTTAGCATCCAAGTATTCAAAACAGTGCATCGTAACTGATGAAATATCTATGGAAATATCAAGGCTATTTCGCAAGTAAACCTTACAAACACATTCACTTAGACAAGTTATTTCTTTAAAATCTTTCAAACCACTTGAAAATGACAGCTATTATACAATCTTTGTCTGGACTTCATAAATAAAGTACTCTTAGCCAAAACTATTTTAACAGCAAAGTTTGCTAAGAATTTGAGAAAATGGTTGCTTGACACTTGAACACTAAAAAAAAAAAAAAAAAAAAAAAAAAAATGAAATTAAAGTGCAGAAAGCAAAAATAAGATGCAGTAAATATGAAACATCACACCAGTTTCTGAAGTTAAAGCAAAGATCACATTTATGGACAGGACAGAAGTACTGTAGGGAAGGAAGTAGGCCAGTGGAAACGTTTCTTATTGACGTAAAGAGTAATGCTACTTACCAACCATTGCACTAACTTCCCCAGCCATTAGTGTTTCTACTGTCTCGTTGTATAGGTTCACATCAATGATACCTTTTCGAATGGTCTCTCCTACTTTGGCTCCCAATAACACTGAGCCAGTGGTTTCAAATATCGAAGCCAAAATGCATGCCTGCCTCAAGGTCACCACGCCAGAGCCCACAGCAGTACCAAATGAATTGGCAACATCATTTGCACCAACGGAAAATGCCAAGATAAAAGCTATGATAAAACCCAAAATGACCATCCACAAATACTCATCCATGGCCATTTTGGAAAGTGGGCGCCAGGTACTTTTCTCGTGCAGGAATATTTTAAATAAACAAAGCTTGAGGTTATAAACGTCGTAAGGCCGAGAGTTCTTGTAAACAGTGAGTTTGCTCTGGAAAGTGCTGGACAATGTTAGAGCCTGAACAAACTGCTAACTGCTGGTTTTCAAACTACTGTCAGTACAGTTCATTTGGTTGTGTTCAGTCAGCGGTAAAACACATTCCATATTTTTCCTCCCAATCTGGGAAAGCTGTGATGTCTCCTCCTGTAACAGAAAACAAAAGAAATCAATTACCCTAAGCAACCTGTAACAGTTTGTTCTTTCAGAAATAAATGTTTTAAGCCTACTAATGGAATCTAACTTTGACATGTGACAGATCTAACCATAAAGCAACTCAAGGAAGATTATAATTAGGTTAACTGCCTACCCACCCCCCCCACCAAAAAAAAAAAAAAAAGAAAAGAAAAGAAAAAAAGCTGGTCTCTACAGTATCAGTGGTTGAAGAAGCATACTTTATAATTATAGGCTGCCAATTAAGCCTTAATAGGATATGACTTTATGCAATCTGCAAAATATATTTCAAATGGGCAAAAAAAATGAGGATGCAGTTGTAGAGTTTTTGAAATATGTGGAATGTGCCTAATTTCTTGGAACAGCGATTAACAAATGTGATTCTGTGACACCACAGGGTATGGCTAATTATCTACCTGCTCATTTACACATAAGGAATGAGCACTTTATGAGTACACCATGCATGTATCTGAAAGAAAGCTTACAGTTTCTAGTATAAAGTGACTAGCCAGAGGGTAACAAAGCCAGAAACCGAAGGCCCTTGCAGGAGGAACAGAGAAAGGTGCAGAATGAAACAATCCTATTGAAACACGATTCAGATGTCATGATTCCATGACTACCCATATCTCACTCAGAGGAAAAGCCAGAGGTCTCATCGCACCTTGGAAGACCCTCCAAGGTCTCCTCAGGGCCCCACCCCAGCCCACTGACCTCAGCTCCGATCGCTCCTTCCCTCGTGGGCTCCTTGCTTTTCCTTGAAAACACCAAGCACTCTCATCTCTGGGCCTTTGCACCTGCTGATCCCTCTGCCAGACAGAAATCTCCTGACAGCTGTGTAGCTACTCCTCATGCTATTTAGGTCTTTGCTCAAATGACATTGTGAAAGAGCAGCCCCTCCCCCCATGCCATTATCCGTCCTGCTCACCTTCCTTTTTATCTTTTCTACTTATCACTGCATTCATTCATCCATTCTTGTCTGTCTCCTTTCACTAGGGTCCAGGACACAGAATAGTGCCTGGCACATGGGAAGCCCTAATAAACTTGTTGATTACATGAAAAAAGAAGCTATTAAATATGGAGAAAAGACTTGCAATATTCCTTCACAATAAACAGTATATGTCACAAAATTAATATATCTATGAAGTAAATGTGTCACCAAAAGCTTTGGAACTATGGTATTCTATTATTATATAGTCAAAGTACCAAATCTGTGGTATCGTTTTCTTTGAATAGTATTAGGCATACAGAATGGTGCCTAGCACAGTCCAGTTCTTCACAGATGCTTATTGAATTGAACTGAATGAATTAGGCTCATACATCATAGACACAGACAATATAATGATCAATCAACATTAAGGTTATTTAGGAAGAAAAAAACCAGGATGCTAAATTTTACGTACTTTGTGCTTATGGCAATGTTAAAATACATATAAAAAGACCGGCAGGTAATATACTACAATCAGAACAGTGGCTAAATTTGAGTTGTAGTATTAAAGATGATTTTTTTTTCTTTCCATCAAAAACTGTAAACTGGGTTATATGCTTTTCAAACTAAAGTAGTGTATAATAAATCAATAAGCATCTACTGAGAGCCATCTATGTGTGCAATATTACAGGCATATCATGAAACAAAATATATACTAATAGATTTTATCATTTGCTAAGATTTGAAGGCTATGCAATTCTGGAGATTTAGATCCCACATGAGACAAATGAAAAGACCACTCTAAAGGCAAAAGACAATATTCTACTAAAAGAGTATTTTATTAATATCATGGGCACATTAAGTCTACAAATGAAAATACAAAATAGAAATATTTGGACCAATATTATCTAATCTTAAAGTAGAATTCTTGATGCAATCTTCTTTGCCAGGTTAGCTTGTCAAGAGGGCAAATAAGAAAGAATAACATCAACAAATACTGATTGATGAGCTCCCCTGTGCCAGTCACCAGGAATATGATGATGAGTAAAAATGGATGTGGGGCTTATGGCCCAGTGAGGGCAACACACACTAACCAAATAAACATACAAATGTATGACTGTTAGCTGTCATGAGTGCTACAAAGGCAGGAGGCACACATCATGCAGTGTCGTGACACCGCAGTTCTGGGTCTGAGAGGGCAGGGAAGGCTCAAGGGCGATCTAAGGATGGTGGAGTTGACTCTGGGGTGGGGGAGGCGTTCCAGGCACTGCCCGGGCAGGAAGGAGCAGCGTGAGGGAGGACAGGCAGGCCAGCATGAGGAAGCCGCAAGCAAGCTGACAGGAGCCCTACTCAAGACTGTGACCATCATGCAGACAGTCGGGTGCCACAGAAGGGTTTTAACCAGAGGGAGGCCGACCTGTCAGATGTTCATTTTGGAAAGGTCATTCTGGCTGCCATGCAGACAATGGGCTAGACAGAAGGGTGAATGTGGAGAGGTAATTACCAGGCTCCTCCTCCTGCATGGTTCGGGCATAAGGGGAGGCCCCTGGCCCAGCGAGGTGGTGGCACCGAAGGGAAGAGAAAGGACGTAAAGAGGTTTCAGTGGCTCAAGTCAAGTCAACTTTGTGGTGGCCTATGTGCAGGGGCTGAAAGAGACAGCTGGTTACTGACTCATGGACCTGGGATGAAAAATAGCCAAACAGAGTTTTTATGTTTTCTCTTTTACACTGTTTCTAGTTTTGTTTTTATGTTAGGAAGAGGTTTGAGCCCCGGTTCACTTTGGGACATGCTGCACACACAGGTAAATCATAGGAGCACCAAAGAAGGTATATCCTCAGCCCAGGCTTTTCATTGTCTTCACGATCCCTCAGGCAACATTTCAGACCAGGGATTCCCTCTCCTACTTAGATACTCTTAGACAACTTATTTCTATAATCATGTCTATGTTCTTTGATTCAGCTTTTCTCTTTCACATTACATCCGATAAACATCTGGTTAAGGAGAAAGGTGTTTTTGAGACCAAATGACTACTATTTTGTTTTATATTTATAGGGCCTGTTTTTTTTTTTTTTTATGACAAGTACCAACACCCTGATTTTCTCCCTCTTCCATTAATTTTTATCAAACAGGAGCAAAATAAAACAAAGCAGTTAAACAAGTGTGCAACTTGCTGCACAGAAGGTGGTAATGCTGCTGAGACGGGGCCACTGTCAGGGGTGGCCAGGGAACATCGCACACAAGGCCAAGACTGTCGAGAATACAGAAGCCCAAATTCAGAGTGGCTGAGGTCTGGCCGGGTATGACACCTGAGAGTGCTGGGTGTTTGAAAGCAGGATTTTGGAGGTGAGCAATCAAATCAGTGGGGACGGATCAGCTTAATCAACAAGTGATGTTGGGCCAATGTGCTAATTGCTAATTAACTGGAAGGAAGAAAAAAAGATCCCTACCTCATGCCAAAATAAATGGAAGATTTAAATGTGAAAACTGAAACCTGAAGAGAATAAGAAAAAAAAACATATGTAAATATTTACTTAATATTGGGATAAGGAAGGGACACCTGGGTAGCTTAGTCGGTTAAGCGCCTGACTCTTGATTTCCGCTCAGGTCATGATCCCAGTGTGGTGAGCCCCTGCATCAGGCTCTGCGCTGAGTGTGGAGCCTGCTTGAGAGGCAGCCTAGACCTGATACTGAAGAATCAACTCATTTGAGTTCTTAGAAATCATGTAGCTGGGAGACAGAGAGGCTTGATGTGTGGAAGCATCACATGTAAATGCCTCTTCTCCTCAGCAATGATTCTCAACAAGGGCGCAATGTTATAACTTCCAGTGAAAGCCTTGGTTCTTTTCTCTCTCCTACAAGAGCTTTTCTGAAAAGGGTCAGAAGATGAAGGAGGGTCAGAACAAGCCCCCTAACTCTCTCTCTCTCTTTCACCCAGTATGAAGCCCCTATATGGCTAAGATATTCTTATAAGGTTACAAGATATTCTTCAATTTTCAAATGCCGCCAACCTCTTGCATTTGAGGAACAGAAACCTTAGAATCTTTTGGATCATTGGGAGAGGTACTAGTGGTCTCGTGAATTCTGTCTCCCAAACCTGTAATGGTAATAAGATCCTCATTCTCTTTCCTCGGTGCCTTCAATGGCTTCTGAGCATGCTTCTCAACTCTGAGTTCTGCTCACCATCACTTCTGTCCCTTGATCTCTGAACCAGCCCTGCTTCCTTCACCAGGCCCAGTGAGCATGCTGGCAGGACTCCCAAGTAAAGTGTTTACAGATTCTCTCTCTAGAATTTCCTCCATGAGCATCTGCTTCACCTCTACCTCATACCCTCTTATCTACTACACTAGAAATATGAATGCTGAAGAAAAAGTGAAAACAAACATTCTCAGAATATTTCTAGATGAATTTGTACACTGTCTAAAAACAGGGATGTTGCTGAGTTGTAGCACTTAATAGACATTAATGCAAAAAAAGCCTGGGTGGGAGGCTCCCTGCTCTGAAATGCTGCTGAAGAGAACATCCAAGATGACCCCTGGTCTTTCCAAGCAAACATGCGGAGGATGTGCCTGCTCCAGTCTTCCATCCACGCTCCTCCTCTCTCAGCATCGGAGCCCAATCAGCTCCTCAGCCGGCATGACCCAACCCAGACAAGCAGGTCTGTGGTGGACTGTGGCTGAGTTATGACTCGTTCCCAGGGATCCTGTGGTTTTAAAGGCCTGGTCCATGGCCGACCTCCCTTCCTTGTTAGCTTCTGGCCTGTGGTGAGCTTTTCTCTGAGGTTTCATGGACTGCACCCAGGCCAAGCTCTCCCTCCACCATGTGAAGGGAAGGAGCCAGGTCCCCCATGCAGAGGACCTCAGTGCTCTGAAATAATTTTCCAACACCTCCTCTGAAGCCCAAAGTGCCTCACACTCAACTCTCTGAAAATGTAAAACCTACTTTCCTAGCAGCTAGGATTGGATCTTGAATTCTGACTCTTAGGTAGAAATTTGAAGACGGTAATCTCTTCAATGGCATGATGTAAAATCTACGACTCTCTGCTACCTGTGAGTGAATCTGACTACTTAACCATAAAAATGACCAGATTTTCATCAAGAAAATATTAAGTAAATATTTAAGTAAAAAGGGGGATACATTTTGGAAATCTCATTTGCAGAATAGTACAGCAGAATCATTTTTTTCTTTCAACATTCAGGATGTAGATCTTATCATAAGGAGTTTGTATTAACACCATCATTCTTTTTAAAAAATTTTTTTAAACTTTTTAAATTTATTTTTGAGAGACAAAGAGAGACAGAGTGTGAGTAGGGGACGGGCAGAGAGAGAGAGAGAGAGAAACATAGAATCCGGAGCAGGCTCCAGGCTCTGAGCTGTCAGCACAGAGCCCAACGTGGGGCCCGAACCCACGAACTGTGAGATCATGACCTGAACTGAAGTTGGACGACTGAGCCACCCAGGTGCCCCAACACCATCATTCTTGAATAGCTCGTGACAACATCTACTTTATATTCTTACATTTAAAAAATTAATTTAAGGGGTGCCTGGGTTGCCCGGTCGGTTAAGCGTCCTACTATTGATTTCAGCTCAGGTCATGATCTCACGGTTCGTGCGTTTGAGCCCCACATCAGGCTCTGCACTGAGTGTGGAGCCTGCTTGGCATTCTCTCTCTCTGTCTCTCTCTCTCCCTCTACCCCTCTCCTCTGCTCATGCTCTCTCAAAATAAACAAAAAATTAATTTAAAAAATAATAGTGTATTTATGATGAAAAATACTGAGTTTCATATTTTCACTCTAATGATAAAAAACTGAAACATTACTGGAATGGCTCTGAAACTTGCTTTAACTACCTTTAAACGGCATATTTACAGATATGCAAAGTAGTCTATGGGAACAAAGGAGCCTAAGGAAAGGCAGATGATATTCTGACTGAAGCAGAAGCAAGAAAGACAGCAAGAAAGGGGTTGAGAGGAGGGGTAGAGAAAAGAAAGAGGGAGGGAAACGGGGAAAAATGTCAGAAGGGGAGGCAAAACAGTCGAGCCAATGTTAGACCCAGCTTGGAACTGTATCTATGACACAGATCATAGAAGCAGGAATAAGCAGGTTTACTCTCTGGGGACAAAGAGCATGAGTGTAAAGCCTGATAATAAAGATGTAAGACATTCAAAGTGAACAGGCTGCAGATTTAAAACCTAGTATCAACTGAAAAAGAAGTGGCAAGACAGTTTGCTAAGACACTGTGGCTCATTCCCAGCACTGCATGCTCTCCAGCTTCTCCTCTTCTCTCTGCCGTTAAAAAAAGGAACATTCGTGTCTCCGGCATGAAGAACAGGAAAGAGCACAGGACCTGCGGTCAGAGGTTCTGGGTCCATTCCAATCCAGCTAGCTACTGGCTACACAACCATGGGCAAGTCACTGAAATGACTTATCTGAAAAATGGGAATAATAGTACATAATGTGGAGGCCATGCAGAAGCCCTAGTTCAGTGCCAGGGATCAATACATGGTGACTATTATCATTACTCGCAGATAAAGTCCTGGGGTAATGGTCAGGAAACTCAAGGCCTAATCCTGGCTCTGTTACTAAGTAGCAGTGTGACCTTGGGTAAGTCACATACACTTTCTGAATCCTGTTTCATCATCTGTAAAATGGGGATAGTAATAATACATGTGCTTTATAGAATTATTGTTAGGATCAAATCTAATGTATGCACGAGTGCTTTGTAAGTTGTGGTTAGCTTCAAGCAACCTGAAGGTATCAGTACCACTGTAGGCATAGGAAGAACAACCTGAGGTTTCAATAATCCTTCTGGAAGGATCTTTCTCACTCTTATGTCCCCCACCTCTAGTAGTCATGTGGCTATACCCAGTCCACCTTCCTCTAGTCCTGCTCTTCTTCCTCAATGTACAAACTCTGGCCTTGTCTTTGATTCAAGATTGATATGCACTCTAAGGCCCAGGAACAGTTCTGAGGAGTGGAGGGAGTGAAGAGGTAGACAAAGAAACTTCTAAAAGGTGCCAAGAAAAGAGCATCACGCAAAATGTTTAAGCCACTTCGGACAACAGGTTGGCAGTTTCTTATAAAGCGTATGCTTACCACACAAGTCAGCAGTCCCGTTCTGAGGTATTTTCACCCAAGGGAAGTGAAAACATATGTCTACGCAGGAAACTTTTCATTCTATATCTTGAGTATCAAAAACGTATTAAACTGTACACTTGCAACTGGTGAATTTTAGTGCATGTAAACTGTACCTGAATAAAACTAACTATAAATAACACCAGCATATATAAATATGTGAGGTGATAGAGGTATTCATTAACTAGATGGGAGGACTCCTTTTGCAATATATATGCATATAAAATCACCGTGGTGTACATTTCAAATATCTTACAATTTTGTCAATTATACCTCAGTAAACCTGAGGAAAAAAACCCATAAAAACCATTCGCTTTTGATATTTCTCCTTTCCTATATTGACAGCATTGCCTCCCCCTGCCCCCCAAGCTCCCCTTTAAATAGTAGAAAGAAAAAAAGAAAGAAAGAAAGAAAGAAAGAAAGAAAGAAAGAAAGAAAGAAAGAAAGTTCTCTTATTCAATGAAAGAAGCAACATTCCACTTAGATGCAATAAAAGCAGCCAGTTCAACCAATCGAGCAAGGCTCAAAGACAGGGTGTCACATCTTGTTAAAACAATGGCAGCAAGAAGCAAAGAGCAAATATAGATCAAGTAGAGGAGGTGGCTGACTTACAACTGCAAATACAGAGTTCCACAGAAAGGGACTCAGATAGAACTCTTTCGAGGCCAGAGATGTAAGAGAAAGGCCTGCTGTGAGGACAAACTAGTGAACTCTCTTCCAACTAGGCACGTACTACTTGCACAGAAAAAGAAAAGCAGGGCATTCCTGTGGAGACAAGTGTTCGACCTCACTTCTCCAGGATCCAAAAGGTGGAAACCCATTTATATGCATTCAGGTTTAGGGCAAATATAAACAGCTGGGCTGAAAATCACTCCTACAGAGGCCCACAGATTGAAGACTGTTTAAATCTGGACTTGTGGACACTTCATACACCAAAAATTTCAAGGAGGTCAATTAAAATAAGTTAGAGTAGAAGCAAACTATAAAGAAAAGTGTCACCTTGCTCTGCTACTCCAATACCAATTCTAAAATCAGTTCTGAAATGTTCTCTCTCATAAGTATAGTTGGAAATGATTTAAACGGTTCTAAGTAGGACCATTTATTTTTCATATGGGAAATGGTCCTTATAAACACACCAGGCTGGGTCAGATCCATGGTGGTCCCAGTACTCTCTCTTGAACAGAGAGTACTCAGGGAGGGGATGGGTGTCTTTATGACATTAACCTCACAAGCTCAAGAAAATAAGCAAATAATGTGAAATGTGAACAAATACTGATATACAAAAATGTCATTTATTATGATCACGAAAAAAAGAAAACCATTTAATTGTCCCCAGACAGGAGGAAAGGCTGAGGAAATACTGGTGACTTCTAAAGAGGAAATATAACATATTCACTAACATAATGTAACTTGAGAATTTTTCATGGCATTGGAACACAGTCTGCTATGGAAAAAACCAGCATACAAATGGTGTGTGCCATATGATCAGCTATGCTTAAGCACGCACCAGTAATGAGGCTTTAAAGAAATAGGGCCAAGGTTCAGCATTCTCTAGGTGCTCTTGACATTTTTTTTATATTATCCAAAACTTCCTATGATGAGCAACTACTAGTTTTTAGCATTGGGAAACTGTTTAAAACACTACAAAGGAAAGCACATTTTTTTTTAAAAGTTAGGAATGTACCACCAAAATATGCTTTGTTTTTGCTAATAAACAAAATGAATTTACTATCAATCTGTTTTCAGCCCAGGCCTCTCAGACAATTCTTCCATCAAGTTTATGACCTATAATTTAAGATATAAATACATCTATATATTTTTATTTATCTTTTTCACTTTCAAGAACATCCCTTTGTCCTGGCACCTGAGCACTGTGTGAAAAGGTCACTGGTTTGGACCAAACCTTTGGACATGGTTTGGAGTCGTCTATCATATTCCCATCTACGGGATTCTAAAGGGCATCCTCAGTCACACCTGGTCCTTCTTTAGAATTCTTCCTTCATCCTTTGTACGCTTCTCTTGAGGACTGGCCAGAAGAACTGAACTTCACCCAGAGAATACGAAAATGTCCTGAGGGTGCCAAGTGCACTGCAAGCCTTTTTACTGGAACAGTATTTGAGGTTAATCCTCACAAGGAACAACCTAAGATTAGTCTCTTATTCCTATTTTGGTTCACAGCATTAGAGAATCAGAGAACATCAGAGTTTGAAAAGTCTTGAGAAGTCATCTGGTCCAATTTTGGTCGTTTTGAAGATGTGACTGTCGTAACAAAGTAGAAGTGAGATGGTGGTTCCTACTTACTATGTGGAGTAAAAGCAGTGTAAAGAGGTGATGCTCCTGGTTGGCATTCATCAGGCCTTCTTAATGACACTAGCTCCTCTTTGGGGAATTGAGATTCCTTGGGGTCTTGGCCTGAGCTGGGGATGGGGAGGCAGGAACAATGGGGAAAGAGGAAAGGGTAAAAAAGAGAACCGGCTACAAGGAGCGCTGCAGAGCCATGATCTTTGTAAATTTTCAAGATCAGATGGTATCTTCAAGTCCCATCCAACCCAATTATTCTGTATCAACCAGAGACCACAGGACTAGGAAGAGGCAGTGCAGTCTGCAACTATGAACCGCAGGATTGTGCTGTGGGGAGAGGGGGTGGAAATTCCTGACCCTTTCTCGAACAATGCCATCAACGGCCCTCATGAATTTCTGGAACATGCACAAACTTATTTTGCTCCTCGATATAAAGTTTCCACTGCAGATCCTGTGGGCTCAGCGTCTCCAGACCCTGTTTCTTCTGCAGGCCTCATTCCTGCTGTATCCACTCTCCCTCCTGCATTTTTGTCATTCTGACATTTAAGTTTCTTTTTGGCTCATAAAGCATGTGTTATTTAGATGTTTTCCAAAAGCCTTTTGCTCTGTATGAAGGCGTTATAAGAAATCTGTTAAGTAAATATATTTTTAAAAGGATAAAGAGAAATAAAGAGCAACAATAATGAAAAGGAGATAAAAGGAGTTACTACAAGGATGGCTGGGTGGCTCAGGTCACAATATCACAGGTTCCTGGGTTTGAGACCTGGATCAGTCTCTGTACAGACAGTGCAGAGCGTGCTTGGGATTCTCTCTCTCCCTCTCTCTGTCCCTCCCCCCCTTAAAATAAATAAATAATGAATGAATGAATGAATGAATAAATAAATAAATAAATAAATAAATAAATAAATAAATAAATGCTTTATGGCGATTTGGCCTGAAGAAGAGAAGACACAGAAGTTTTTAAAAACTGAAAGACTACCCCAGGAGGTGCAAGCGCCATTTCTTTGGAGATGTTCAAATGGAATTTGAATGACTGTATGAGCAGTTATCTTAAAAAAGCTTTAATGTTTCTATTTTATTTTTTATTTTTTAAAAAGATTTTGGTTTTTTAAATTGTTTTTTTAATGTTTATTTATTTTTGAGAGAGAGAAAGAGACAGAGCATGAGCAGGGGAGGGGCAGAGAGAGAGGGAAACACAGAATCAGAAGCAGGTTCCAGGCTCCAAGCTGTCAGCACAGAGCCCAACGCCAGGCTCGAACCCACCAACCGTGAGATCATGACCTGAGCCAAAGTCAGATGCTCAACTGACTGAGCCAAACAGGCACCCTTGTTTTTAAGTAATACTTACACCCAACGTGGGGCTCGAACCCACAATTCCAAGATCAAGAGTCACATGCTCCATTGACTGAGCCGGCTGAGCACCCCAGTTGTTTCTATTTCAAATTTCATGATTCTACAAAGTTACTATAATGAAATACATATTGGCCACTCTATCAAATTTGGAGATATGGCAAACAGTCTTTCATTGTAGTAAGACTGCCCTTGGAGAGGAAGAAAAAATTTGTAACTGAATGGCTTGTTGCACACTGCAGTGTGCTCCCATCAGAAATGTGGAATTAGGGGCGCCTGGGGTGGTTCAGTCGGTCATGAGTTCAAGCCCGGCATCAGGTGAGCTCGCGCCCCGCTTCAGGTGAGCGTGAGTCCTACATCAGGTGAGCACGAACCGAACCGGCTCAGGGCTCCACACTCTCCCTCTCTTTCTCTGCCCCTTGCTCACTAGTGCTTTCTCTTTCTCTCTCAAAAAATAATTAATTTGAAAAAAAAGAAACGTGAAAGCTGCTAAGAGTTTCTTTGTTTTTGTTTTTTTAAGGATTATGACCCCCTTGCTGGAATGTTGTAGGTACCTACCATGTAGGTAGGAACAGAACTGTTCCAGTTCTGTGCCCTGAAGTGTTGGGCTGTCTGGCTAAGCTCTAGGAGCTGTATTAAGGAAATACTTTCCCTTCAGCTACAGTTTAAAATGAGACTATGTATGGGTATCCTGGTTCCTACATATTTATTTGCTAATTTTGTTTTGATTATACAAGCTCAACAGAAATATGAATGGTACTTATAAAAACATTGATTCCTGATACTACTACATATTCTTTCTATTAATAGAACATTAACATAAATAGAAGAGTGGATAGATGGAGATTATTATCTCAACTATTTTCCATGCTCAACTTACAGCTCCATAGCTCTTATTTTCATTCCAGAGGTTCTTAAGCAATAGTTCTTAGGCAGCAGAAAAAGCAAGAGGGAACAAATAATTATTAATTGATTCAGTCAGACTTTTCCTTTTTTGCAATTCAAAAACTGGTTGGTTCAGGCCTGAAAGTTGGTTCAGGCCTCTGAAGTGCTTTATCAGAAGTCTGCAAACTTAATTCAATTCCACCCAAATTCACAGTGTAAACAGTCTAAACAAGGCAGTAAGTCTAAAACATTGTTTGGGCAGGAAGTCAGGTGAAAATTTAGCAGTTCCTCCTATCTCTCATTGAGACAACTGAAATTGAAATCTTTTTACTAACAAGAAACCATAAGCATTTGCTTGCTACCACCCTCAAAGAATGATGGGAAATAGTAATTTAAAAATATGAGTGAGATAAGACAGTTTATAAGATTTCTTTGAATATTATTTCCTGATTCTGAGTGTGCTCCTGGCACTCAACTCTTTGGTGGATGCTTGAGATAAACTTTCTTGGGCAAGTCACTGACTCCCTTTGGCTCAGTTTTTCCTTTAGAAAACTTGAGGCTAGGGAGGATGCTTTGATGTGAACACAGAGCTTTATTACAGTAACTAGAAAGCAACCAGATAGAAGCTGCTCTTTAGTGATGTTTGAAATCAGTTATAAGAAGCAGAAATATATAATTATACAGTCTTTTATCATTACCTACTTAATTACCTTTACTGGAGCTCACGTGTGTGTGTGTGTGTGTGTGTGTGTGTGTGCGCGTCTTCATATTACTGTCAAGTGTCACTTCCTTTAGTATTTCTTGTAAGGCAGAACTGCTAGCAATGGATTCTGTTTTCAGTTACTTGGGATAAAAATGTTTTTATTTTGCCTTTACTTCTGAAAGATAGTTTTGCGGGCAGAGGATTCTTTTAACACTTTAATGTGCCCTCTTAACTGCATTCTGGCCCCCACTGTTTCTCATAAGAAATCAGGTGTTAATATTAGTGAAGTTCCCTTATAATTGAGTTTTTCCTTTCTTGCTGCTATCCACATCACCTTTTTGTCTTTCAAAATTTTGATTACATGTCTGGGTGTGGATCTCTTAATGCTTATCCAAATTAGAGTCTGCTAAGCATCTTGAATGTGTACATTAGTGTATTTCATCCACCTGTAAGGCTGTAAATCATGACTTCTTTGAATATTTTTCTACCCCTTTTTCTCTCTCTTCTACTTCTGATACTTCAATTGGCACACTTAATAGTGACCTATATTCTTCTGAGATTCTGTCCATTCTTTTTCATTCTTTCGTTCTGTTCTTCAGACTGCATTATCTCCATGGCTTTCTCTTCAATTTGCAGATTCTTTCTTCTGACAACTCAAATCTACTGTTGATCCCTCTGGTGAGTTTTTCATTTTGTTATACTTTTGAATTCCAGAATTTCCATGTTTAAAACATTTTTTTTAATTGTGGTAAAATAAACATAAAACTTACCATTTAACTACTTTTAAGTGTACTGTGGCATTAAGTACATTTGCATTGTTATGCAAACATCACCACAAAACTCTTTTCATCTTACAAAACTGAAACTCTGTACCTATTAAAGAATAATTTCCCATTCCCTCCCACCCCAATCCTTAGCAACCACCATTCTACTTTCTGTCTCTATGAGTCTGACTACTTTAAGTACATCCATATAAGTGAGACCATACAGTGTGTTTTTGTGACTGCCCTATTTTACTTAGCATAGTGTCTTCAAAGTTCATCCACACTGTAGCATGTTCAGAATTTCTTTCCTTTTTAAGGCTGAATAATATTCCATTGTACATATAAACCACATTTTTTTTAACTCATCCACCGATGGACATTTCAGTTACTTCCACTTTTTGGCTACTGTGAATAATGCTATCAAAAAAAGGTGTACAAATTTCTCTCCAAGTCTCTGTTTTCAATTCTTTTGGGTGTATATCCAGAAGCAAAATTGCCAGGTGAGGTGGTAATTCTGTTTTTATCTCTTTGAGAAACTACCGTACTATTTTGCACAGCAGCCACACCATTTTATATTCCCACCGACAAGCTACAAAGGTTCCAATTTCTCCAGAAGCAAAATTGCCATGTGAGGTGGTAATTCTGTTTTTAACTCTTTGAGAAACTACTGTACTGCTTTGCACAGCAGCCACACCATTTTATATTCCCACCAACAAGGTACAAATGTTCCAATTTCTCCACATCCTCACTAATGCTTGTTTTTTGTTTTGTTTTGTTTTTTATATATAGTAGCCATTCTAACTGGTGTGAGGTGATATCTCACGGTGGTTTCGATTTGCATTTCGATAATGATTAGTGATGATGAGCATCTTTTTACTGGCTTGTCGGCCATTTGCAGGTCTTCTTTAGTGAAATATCTACTTCAAGTCCTCTGCACATTTTTTCATTGTTTTTTTGTTTCTTTGTTTGGTTGTGTTTTTTTTGTTTTGTTTTGTTTTGTTTTTTGCTGTTGAATTGTAGGAATTCTTTATATATTCTGGATACTAACCCCTTATTAGATATATGGTTTATAGATTTTTTTCTCCCATTCCAAAGGTTGCCTGTTCACTCTATTGATTGTGTCCTTTGTTGTGTGGAAGCTTTTAATTTTGATGTAGTCCAATTTATCTATTTTTACCTTTGTTGTTTGTGCTTCTGGTATCATGTCTGCATTTTCTATCGCTTTAAAAAGAGTCACTACTTGGTGATTCACTGCCACCATACCTTCATTTTTTTCTTTAAAAATGGTTTCTTTTAGGGGCACCTGTGTGGCTCAGTTGGTTAAGGTGATGACTTTGGCTCAAGTCGTGATCTCACACTTTACAGAGTTCAAGCCCCGCATCGGGCTCTGTGCTGACAGCTTGGACCCTGGAGCCCGCTTCGGATTCTGTGCCTCCCTCTCTCTCTGCCCCTCCCCCACTCATGCTCTGTGGTTCTCTCCCCAAAATAAATGAACATTAAAAAAAATGTTTTAAATGGTTTCTTTTAATCTTTGAGTATTTATAATAGCTACTTTGAAGTCTTTGTTTTGTTCAGTGTATGGGCCCCTCAAAAGCAGTGTCAATTGTCTAGTTTATTTCTCCTGTGTATGTGTCACAATTTCTAATTTCTTTACATGTCTCATAAATTTTTATTGAAAACTAGACATATTATAGATATGTTATATATCTATAACTGTACATAACATAGCAACTCTGGTTACTGATGTTCCCAGACCCTAGAGGTTTTGTTACTGATATTTGTTTGTTTATTTGGCTGATCTAATTCTGTGAAGTCTACTTTCCACAGAGAATAGCTGTTGATTTCCCTGCTCAGATTTTTCCTCCTTGTTTTTATATTTTAGTCTGGCTTCTGAAGAATCACCCATAAGCCACTTAACTGATCAAAGGTTGTGCTTAAGCCCCCTTAACTATGGCTTTTCACCCTTTACTATGGCTGGTGTGGAACTTAGAGACTACTTTCATAGTTCAGAGAGTTAAGGGATGGGGGAAGGTCTAAATACAAAGGGGTGGCACAAAGACAACCTCTGGGGAGTTTTAATTTTTATTTATCCTGTCTGTGCTGATGGTCACAAAATCCTCAGCATGTGTAAACACTCACAGAACTATAGTGTCATCAGATTCATAATTTTATAGTAAAATGAATGTTACTATATATAATTTTTGTTGAAGTGGCCATGATTTGCCTTTAAAAAAATTACTTCTGGGGCACCTGGGTGGCTCAGTTGGTTAAACGTCTGACTCCGGACTTCAGCTCAGGTCATGGTCTCATGGTTTGTGGGATTAGGCCCCACGTTGGGCTCTGTGCTGACAGCATGGAACCTGCTTGGGATTCTCTCTCCCTCCCTCTGTCCCTCCTGTGTGCATGTGCACTCCCTCTCAAAATGAAAGAAAAGAAAGAAAGAAAGAAAGAAAGAAAGAAAGAAAGTTCTATATCTGTGTTGTTCTTACATAGTTGGATCCAATTTGATCATTTGAGTTCTTAGAAGTTTACTACTTAATATTTAATGGGGAGACAGAAAAAAAATATTTTTCATTATATCATTACCAATTGAGGGTAATTTCCCCTCAGAACGCAATAAAAATTAAACTTTAAAAATGTATCATTGTAATATGACAATGTCAAGTTTTTATACCTGATCAAACGAAGCTTTTCTGGATTAAGCTGTTAAGTCATTTTTCTTCAAATAAAAATTCTGGATTATTTAACTGTTACTGACAAGTCTCACAGAGCCTGAAGACACTCAAGGAAAAACCAAACGAACGTGAACAGAAGTAGAGATCGTGAAAATCAGGACTGACAGCAAAAGGTGCTTGGCTGGACACTCCTCCACCCTCTAGGTCCTTAGGGATACCGAACTCTGCACAGTAGGCTGAGGCAGAAAGTGACAGAACCTCCCAACAATTCTCTCTTCCTGCACCAGCCACCACTTTAATTTCAAGTCAAGTTTAAAGCAATCACTTTCTTTCTAAAACCTTTGTAACAGTACATGAGCTCCCAACCGCCTCACTATGCTAAGCACATTCATATCCCCTTATTTTCACTTTTAGTCTGTAAAAAAGGCAAAAACAAACAAAACCAAGAAATGAATGAACAAATAAAAAAATAAAAAGGAAGAAAATAAACTCAGTCCAAATCTTTAAGCTGAGCTCCAATCTCCTCTTGCTCTTACAAAGCCCCCCTTTCTCTTGACAGCAACCAGTTTTTGTTTTTTTTTTTACCTTTTCTAATTTAGTCTATAGTCTCAGAATATAGTCTAGACATATTTTTATCCACTCTATCATTTTAAAAAAATGTTCTCTTTCTTCCTTTGAGCCACTCAACTTGAAAAGCATTCTATTAATCAAACTGTAGCCACCTATTTTACTCCATCTTGATAGGGCATGTGGCATTTCATTTTTTTAATGAAAAAAATTTAAAAGTTTATTTGTTTTGAGGGAGAGAGAAAGAGAGAGCATGAGCAAGTGAGAGGAGGGCAGAGAGAGAGGGAGAGAGACAGACAGAATCCCAAGCAGGCTCCATGCTGTCGGCACAGAGCCCAACACAGGGCTCAAACTCACAAACCATGAGATCATGACCTGAGCTCAAATCAAGAGTCAGACGCTTAACCAACTGAATCATCCAGGTGCCCCGTGGCACGTGGCACATCATATATCTGTGCTGAAATTGTGTGCAGGAGGGCTGTGACTCATCAGAGTTGAAATCACTTGGCAGCTAGGGCATGCTGATGTGGCTGGCTATCACAAATCTCACTGGAACAGTACTCTATCCATTGCATTTCTGACTCTTTGGGTTAAATAGCTCACTGACATCTCTTTCTCCCCTCCCTGACCCAGAAAAAATGATGATAAACCCATGTGGGATATGTCTTTACTTCCCCAAAGAGGCAACAGTGCAGAGAGGAATTACATGATTATTCCTATCTTACAATTGCAGGAGAAAGAGACAAGATGATAAAGAAATATAAGAGAGGATGAACAGAAAAGCACTCCTTAAAGGATCAAAAATGGTAAGAAAGAAACTTGAAAAACCAGCTTTCTTAGTTACAAGTATTCCAGGAAAACACTCTTCTATGAGTAACAAAGGTCCTCAAACAAAGGCTAGGCCAAAACATGGTATACTACATGCATGCTACTAAATTCGTTTTGGTTTCTCAAGGCACCGTGGCTTTAAATTAAGTTTAAGGTTCTGTTGACAGTGGATTCAATTTAGTTTCAATCTAAACCTCTGTCCCCAAGTAAACCTGGTGACAGATTCTACTCATTTAGGCCCAAACTTAGGAATATACTTCAAAGAGAGACTCTTTAAGTAACTATCAAAAGTACTTATTCTCACATGTTACCACACAAAAATGGGTTGAAAGGGAGGCCTACTGTTTTTGCTCACGATTTTCTTATATCAACTGCCACCAGGACCAAACAGTTACCCGAAATAACCTTCTGATTAAGGCCACAAGAACATCCTAGCAGCATTTGGCAGAAAGAATTGAGAAGGCCAGTACTCTCCTAAAGTGCTATCGCTTTTAATAAACACTGGTGAGATACACTTTGATACTACAAAGATAAGTGCTCTGGAAATACGAGCTAGATGACTTATTCTTTCCATCATCCCTTGTAACTGTCACTCAAAATATTATCTTTTATAATGGTTTTATAATTCACTACTTTATATTGAAGACCAAGAATGATGGTCCCTTACAAAATTTAAATGAATAATCCTAACACAAAGTATTATTTCAATGACTTAAAAATGTTGGGTTCCCCAGCTCCCATCCTTTATATAATACTGAACCTGAGATCCTACTCAATTTGAGGTCATATTAGAGCTCACCGAACATCCACAGCCATAAGTAGTGAAAGCAAACCCTTGCTGAATACCTGTTACCCTGAAGAATTAACAAAACTAACCTTTATCAATAAATGCCACACATCACTTTGTATGGGCCTCTTCCCAAGAGCCAAGATCTCAAGTCTCTGCCTTAAAAATAAGTCAAAATCTCCCATTGTAAAAATAATACACACTCACATAAAAAAAAAAAACCTGGTACGTACACAAGAAAGTAAAGCAAGGAAAAGTGCTCTTTGCTCACCACTGAAAAATAACCACTGTTTTGTGTACATTCTGATGTACTACTAGTTTTATTCATCGAAGTATGCATTACTTACGTAAGCCACTGGGAGGCCACTGCCAAATTAAATAAAAAAGTCAAAATCAAAATGAATTATAATAGCCCTGTTTTGAAAAGAAAGTTTTTCATTATTACATAATGCATGCTCATTAGAAAAAAAAAGAAAACAAAAAACCTATAGGTAGCCAAAGAGAAGAGGGAAGACATCACACATCAGCTAATCTCCTTGCGATAACTATTGCTTACATCTGATGCAAAGCATTTGTTTTTCATGTACATATAAGTACCTTCCTTTTTTTTTTTCTTTAACTTTTGAGAGAGAGAGAGAGAGAGAGAGAGAGAGAAAGGGAGGGAGAAAGAGGATCCCAAGCAGGCTCCATGCTCAGTGAGGAGCCTGATGTGGGACTTGATCCTATGACTTGGAATCATAACCTGAGCTGAAAGCAAGAGCTGGACACTCAACTGACTGAGCCATCCAGGAGCCCCTGTGCCTTCCTTTCAAAAAAGAAAATGAAGCCATTAGCCATTAAAAAAATTGCCTTCTGTGTAGAAAACGGTTATACATATGTATTTTGTAACCTGCAAGTTTCACTCGTAATAGATAGAACGCCATCACTTTTAAATGGCTGCAGAGAGTTGCATTACATGGTAACACCATATATGATCTAACTAGTACCTTATCAAGTTGTTTCTGGGGATGTTTCTTTGAAGCATTAGGTCAGTAATTCTTCAGTAGTCTATAATAAGCAAAGGGGTTGTTCCTCCTCCTTTTTCATCAAGTTTAATTTTTTTTCGACTGAACAATAATGAGAAAAGGTTTAGCCCAAACCACTTACCCACTCTCATTTTTAATCAAACATATGTGGACTAGGTAGAAGAGTGCTTTTAGAAACAAAACTATTTTTGCCAAAGTGAAATACTAAAGGGAATGACTATCAAGTAAATTCTCTTTGTAGAGAAATAAAAATAGCCTTTTGCCTGCTATCAATAAGAACCAAATGGACCAATCGTTTGAACTTTCTCTTGGATTTATAGTTATTGAGAGTTCGCTGGTTTTAAAGAAAATATTTTATATTCAGACTAACTCAGAATGTTAAAAATCAGCTGCCTCTGTCCTCTGCATTGGTGAGACATAGCTATCTTATCAGTGTGCAACTAACACATTCGGTGGGCTTCATATACTCCGTAAACAGACACAGGTGTAGAAATAGCAGTGCCTGCAGCTTAATGTCTGAGAGCTCCGTTTTTTCAAACACAACTCAGTCTGAAGGTTGTGCAACACTCGTATATACACTTGCCACCTTTACCCCCTGTCTCCCATTACACAGCAAACTGAAGTTCGAGCCAGATGCCCTCACTTGTCATTTCTCACTTCAAGGATCTTTTAATACTCTGCAAATATGTAATTAACTATAGCCATAAAAGCCAAGGGTTCTACCTATCCCATTTTTAAGGGCTAAAATATTAGAGCCATGGTGCCCTGGCCAAGATAGAGCATGTCTTCTTTGGAGACAGCAGTGTGCCACTTGTGTGACAATTTTTAAACAGCACTGGCAAAACATGTCCTCAGAAAACCCTTTCTTCGTTATGATCACAAAAAGCTTTTATTGTACTAAATGCTATACAAAGTATAACAAATAGACACACTCTCAGTAGTTTGTGTTTTCAACCCAAGAAAATTCCATCAGGCAAAAAGCACAATGAGGTGTGTGGCAGGTGGTGAGTAGAGGGACTCATAGGAGGAGTAACTATTTTGATTGGGAAGGGTAAGAACCACCACCTTCCTAACTCTAGATAATTTATTACACTGAAGAAGGCAGAGCACCTGTGGCCTTGACCATTTCAACTGAGCAATTAACCACTTAATTTCATTAAGTGCCTGGCATGTGTACCATTGTTTGCTGCAGATATAAAAACGTCACGATGAAACAGGTCACTATCCTTCACCTCTAGCAGACAGCCTCCAAGCTGACCACATCCATCCTTACATTTTCTTTAGGTCCTCGCTCTGCCCCTATATCTAGGGTGTCACATGGAATTCCCCATGGCAGGGACGGGGAAGGACATTCCTGCAGGTGATACAACAGCACACCAACAAAGCTCTCCTGTGGAAGTGACAGAGTTGGGAAAATGGGGTAGTCAAACTTCCCCTACTGCCACCTATCTTCTGACATAGGCTTCATGAAGAAAGCGACCAATCTAGCCAGCAGTCTGTGACACAAAATGATCAATCACCAGCTAACATCAAGAGGCTCCTTGTTTTGACCTCTGCCCAAATTCCCCTTCTGGTGGCTGTGTAAAAGTCACATGGGGAAGAGGGAGTCCACTGAATAACACTGTGATATAATCTGAGAGCACATTACTATCACATTTTCTCATTTGCTTCTCATTTGAAATGGGCACTGTCTTAACTACTGAGTTCAGAAAAGTAATTGCAAAATTTTCCTGGTTAATTATTAATCTTCTCTAAGTGACAGAGGAAATCCAGAGCAAAGTCAGGGCTAGAAGGGACTTTGAGAGGTCACTTATCTCCAGACTTTAGAGAGAATATTGAAAACATCACAAATACAAATCCATTTTTAGATAACTTCCAAAAAAAGGTTTACATTTTCCAGGGTTCAAATTCCCCATTTTATAAAACCCTTCTTTATATCTCATCTAGTAGTCCGCCAACCTTAGTGTGCATCAGAATCACTTACGGGGCTTGTCAAAATGCAGATTGCTGGGCCCCATCTCCCCAGGTTCTGAATCAACAGATCTTGGATGAGACCTGAGAAGGTGCATTTCTCACAAGTTCCCACGTGGTGCTGACGCTCAAGGTGCCAGGACTGCAGTGTGAGGGACCATGGTTCTAACCTAAGCTTTGTTGGACTGAACTCTTATATTCTCAATGGAAATAGATACTAGTTGGTCATCAGTCCTTGGTTCTGAGGCATCTACTTACTTGCATAACAATTCAAGAGTCCCCTGGGCATTTTTTCCCCTCCAGGCTAAATAAGAGAAGTTCCCTAACATCATATTATAGATATCAGTTTTCAACCCTTTAATCATTTTGTGGCATTCTTGGTTGAGCCTTCTCCAAGTCTCTTTTAGTTGTGGAGCCATGAACTAGACCCAGAACCTTAGTCAGAGAGACTGGCTGAGGTTGCATATGAGGGGAAAAATGACTCACAGATTCATACAGTATATTCCTATTTATTAATCTCCAATACCCGAAGCTTGCCTTATTAGCTCCCTTCTGATTCATGTTCTCTGACTCCTTTATGAGCTGCAATAATGCTTAGGTGACCTTCGTAATGCCTTTCTTCTGAGAAGCTCAAAGCATTTCTCTAATTCAACAGTTGACTCAACATCCTAAACCAGTGCAGGGTTTTAAGGAACCAGATCTAGTGCACATCAGTTCAGGAGGAGAGAGAAAATCTGGAATGCCAGGTCAGATTTCTATACAAATCTCATTATACTGGGAAAGATGCTTCTTACTTTTATTGGACTTTATGAGACACCAGAAGTTTACGCCCTCCATATAACAACCATTCCAGGTGCAGGGAAACTAGTGAACCTCCTCCCTTTGTGGAGAATTGTAACAGGGAACTGGCGCTGAGGATCTGGTTGCAGGGCTCAGTCCATCTCCATCACTTCCCTAGCTGCTGGAAGAGAAAGGGAAGGAGCACCCCTGGGCGCACAGCAGTTTGTCCTGTTTGGCAAAAGCCCAGATGAACTGAAAGCTATCCTGTAAGCTGACCCCAACTCTCCCCGCTCCGTTTTGTTTTCCTTTTCTTCCCTTTCACACTATTTTTTCTGCCAGTTTACTTAGTGTGTTATGTCGGGGGCCCAGTCTCTGTCTATTGCCTAATTTTAGCACGTGAGTTCTTTGTGAGTAGGAACTATGCAGTCTTTGTGCATTGTATGTGTTCTGGGGGTGCTTAATACATGCTAAATAATAACAGCAGTCCCAGTATTTCCAGGAGAAGTCAGAATTCCAGCAGAGGGTCCAATCCTATTACCATCTACTTACATACAAGACAAGCAGAGCTCAAGGCATTCCTGTGCACACTGTTCCTTTCATATGAGACAAAACTGTTGAAATTCAATATAACAAAGCCTATTCCTACATAATTTCCTTTTGAAAGAGCACAAGCTAGAGATGTGATCACTGCGCACTTGCATCCAGCTCCAAGCCAAAAGGCAACCTGTTAGATAATGTAAGTTCCCATATAACCACACAGACAAGTTATCTATTACATAAACCCTCAAGTGGATGAAGAGAACCCCCAAAAAGATTCTTCGTTGCTTCCCTAAGCAGCTTCGGAGCAGAAGGCTAATTCTCTAGGAATAAAGAGTAAAATAAACCTACTGCAGTCAGGAGCTACTCTGTCAGAGCCTCTGGGTCTGTAACTATTTTAAGAGGCAGAGGGCTAGGAGGAAAAGGCAGGCTGCCAAGGAAAGCGGTTTAAACAGGACTGGAGGACAGACACACAGTCAACCGCAGGGAGGGCAACCATGATGGAAGGTACAGGTGTGCACAGCACAGGCGTGGAACCGTGGGCTGCTGGGCTCTTTCCACAGGCCCCAAAGCCGCCCTGCTGCTCAGCATCTGGACCCCCATTTGTGACCAGGAGCTGAGCTCACTGTGATCTGTCATGCCCAAGGTCATAACTAGTCAACAGAGACTTTACTGACCAGGGAACAATAACCGGTATCACTTCATCAGGCACACAAGATAAGAAGGAGTGAAGGGAATCACACCCCAGCAAACAGAACAAATTCCCACACTGACGCTTACATCATTAAAATGATCTTCCCTTTCATTCACCTGTATCACTCTCTCACAGCACATAAATCATTAAAACGGACACTCTCAAAGTGTTTATGAGCATTTTAGCAACTCCTCCTAGAAGAACACAAGCTTCCTCTAGTAAAAATACCTATGGAAACTTCTGTTAAATTTTAAAAATGGATACATTTTGAACAGCTTTTCTTTTTCACAGGACTGAGCTACAACTGAGGGAATGAATAACAGCTTGAAAACGATCTAGGATCCAACTACAATGCACCTTTAAAAACACTCCGCGGACATTCAGATGGCGCCTTATTAACAATTAAATGTAAGAATAAGAGTGGTGACTTTCTTGCAATGAAAGTATGTATTATGAAGCAAATACTGTAACAAAGTCCTTTTTACTATTAAAGACGGTATTAGACTTTTCTATTATAATTACAATGAATCTGGACTGCAAATTTCTCTTCTGCTCAACAAAAAAACTTGTTTTAATAGGAGTTTCTTTCTAAAAATAGCTCAAGAACGCAGTTCTGTTTTTCCTTCTTACATTCTTTTCCTACTAAATGTACCACTGAAACACTTCCTTTCATTGTTGACACCTTAGGTCATTTGGATTTAAAATCAGACAATATATAATAACAAAGAAGTCTTTGAATAAAGCTTTCAAAATGGAAAATGGCATTTGAGGGAATGCCTCCCTCCTCGCTCACACAGATGACATGGGCACAGATGCCTGGTGAGGAGCTACCACAGCACCTACTAGAACTGCTTCATTAAGGTCAATATTCCTAGAGGGATAGAATTTATTTGTTAATTGGTTAAAGAAATGTCCAGCCTGGTTCTCTGTTATAAGCATGTTATTTGGCATGAAGTTAGTGTACTCTGAATTAAAACACACCTCAAACTAAGCAAGGTGATGCAGATTTAATTAAAAATATTTGATATTAAAATCTTTAGTTTTCTTCAGTCTAAATTTAAGTTGGCAATGACTTGTTAAATTAAGAGCAGTTAAGATTAAAGAATTTCATGACTTTGGTTAATTGTGGTAATTAACTCAATCTTCCAGAGGATGCTTTCAATTACTTTGTAAAGCCTTCATCCTAATTTGTTTAAGTGCTTCTCTTTAGAGGTATATGGGTCTATTTTTAAACACGAAATCTTTCTTAAAAAAAAAATAAAACTGTCCATCTGTACATTTTACACAATTACATATGACACTCCCATTATTTCTGCATATAAATTGTAACTCACAGTAAGTACAACAGGAATCTACTTTTAACTTTTTTTTTTCCTGAGAGTTAGGTTACCATAGAAATAAAGCTCAATGAGACAACCATCCCATTAATCAAATATTTTAACAGATAAAATAAGGAATAATCTACAGACTGCTTCTGCCAAGATAAAAACAGTAAGAATCAAATACTTTCTCTTGGGAAAACCAAATGAGGTAGGTTTCTTGCAGTAGGATACACGGTAAAGAAAAAACCTTTGCCACCATTCTTAGAATCCCCTGAAGTAGCCACCCCAAAGTTTCCAGTTTTCCCAAGAGATGAAAAGTTACTATGATAGCAACATTAGGAAGATTTAAGGAGAGAAGAACAAAGAGAAATCTTAAAAACCCAGCCACTACTTACAAGCACTTTCAAAAGAAATCTGAGCCGCAATTCTTCAGAAGACTGTTCTCCCGACCATGAACACAATCTGAAGTCTAAAATAGATATCCTATCACCTTGGGCCGAGAAGTCACATTTCAGCTTACTAACTTCTACTTGGGTAAACAGTTTTACAACTCCTAGAACAAACCCCAGCTAAAATTAACCGCACCGGCGCAGCAGGCAGGAACTCGCTGATTTGCATCATGTGTGCTGGGATTTATTCACTAGGACAACATCGGTGTCCTCTTAATGGGAAATTTGGCCAAGGGGCGTGCTCTGCTGAACAATACATAGCATCATGATTATGCTAATTACTGAATTCAGTCCAATAATACTAACTTCTTTTAAGTTGTTTTCGCAAGTACTGACAAAGAAAGAGTAAGCTCTTTTTCACAACAGGCGCTCACTTGATTTTTTAAGCACATTCAAATCAAACAAAACTTTGGCAACAAGGTGGCAGTGCTGTATGCTCCTCACAAGGAAAAGCAAAGTAAAAGGACGTTTTGTCAGATTCTTTACACAGTGTGATTAGATGTGGTACCATGTGAAATTGAACAGGAATCAAATATACAAACTAGTAAGTTTAACAACAAGTACTCTTCAATGAAAGCTTTTTTCTTGATATAAAACGAACCAATGTCATTCACTTGCTTTCTAGCTTTGTCTTCTGCACTTCCAAGGAGTTGCTATTAGGACACAGGTTCACTAATAAATTACAAGTGAGAACAAACATCTCAAACATTTGCAAAAGGCATCGTCCTTGGCAAGAAACATTCTGAAGTGCATTTAACTGCATGGCTAGCTGGAACTGGTAAACTGTCCTCTATAGATGACAGACCATCTATAAATCATGTTGACACTCAAGTTAACAGCTGAAGACCCCAAGCACACATCTGATAGTCAAAAGAAAACGAGAAATAGCACAGAATTTCTTTTAAAATATATATACTTCCAAATATATATATGCACTTCCTTAATAAGTACAACTTATTATCAAAGCCACAGAATTGCATAACATCTACTCAAGATGGTTTTGATTAGTTTTAAACATTTGAGTTCTGGTGACATACTCTGGTCTTACTGGACACTTTATGAAAGATCTCAAAACACATTACAAACCTCAAATCCCCAAACACATCAGGGAGATATTATTCCCACCCCCCCCCCACCCCCCCTTTTTTTTAAACACATGGGTAAAACAGGGAAATTCAATGACTTGTCCAAGGCTTCATTCTGAATCAACACTGGATCATTCCATCGCCCTCCTAACCTCTGTATGACATATATGTCTTCCATATTAACCATTTAGCTATAATCCTATAGATCTTTTCTAAGCTGTTTTTCTGATTTTAAAATGTTAGTTTAAGAATGCAAGAGATTTAAAAAAAAAAGAAGAAGAAGAAGAAGAAGAAGAAGAAGAAGAAGAAGAAGAAGAAGAATGTAAGAGATTTATTCTACTTAACTCCCAAATCCCAGGTCTGTGCTACAGGGTTTCACTCCTTGACTCTCTGTCACAGGTAGGTATCCTATTACATGGATCTTTAAGACAGGACTATGCTCTTATGAAGCACCGTCCACCTATGGCACAAACACCCAAAGTGGTAAACAGGTTGATTCCCATTGGCATGAGCTGGTAACCACCAGCACAAACCTCCTCCAAGTTGTTTACAAAAACTGCTAGCTGCAGGTCTGGGATGCCACCCCCACTGCCCAATGGTAAGCAGGACTCGCTAAAACCCTTGCAAGATGGTAGCTAGAGGTACACTCACCACTACCCCAACCCAAAGTCACTGGAGGTAAGCATTTCCCACTCTATGCCAAAAGGAAACAAGAAGGCACTATCAAAGATGACTTGCCCTAATCAATATAATTAACTCTTAGTGATTGACAGCAAACTCACTCTAGAATTCTTAATGCCAAAAGAAGATGCTGTGAGGCTATTTTTGACACAATCATCCTTATCCTGTTATCATAGTTTGGAAAAAGAGTTTCTTTTTTTTTTCTTTAATGTTTATTTATTCTTGAGAGAGAGAAATAGAGTATGAGCGAGGGAAGGGCAGAGAGAGGGAGACACAGAACTTGAAGCAGGCTCCAAGCTCTGAGCTGTCAGTACAGAGCCCATCACAGGACCTGAACCCATGAACCGTGAGATCATGACCTGAGCTGAAGTCCGACGTTCAACCAACTAAGCCACTCAGGTACCCCTGGAAAAAGAGTTTCTAAGCTAAAACACATTTCTTCCCTAAACCAGAAAGAAAAAGCAAATACACCAACTTTATTTAGGCACTGGAGTTTGCATTACAGAAGAACACTATGATAAGTCTTATATCCATTATACGGAGGGCAGGGAACACTGAGTTTTCCAGTTCCTCATGTATCAAATATGCTGAGTATGACTCCACTGTTTCTTTCAACACTGGCCACACCTGTTCCAAAATGGAAGAACCAAAACATTCCAAAGAAAATAGTGTATCCTCCAATTTACATTAGTCACTCTGCTGCTTCCTTTTCATTAGTGAAAATAATTTAAGAGTCAACTGTACTTTTGTTCCAGGCATACTTATGACAGTAGAGAAAAATCTATGTGCATCATTAAAAGCAAGGTAAATTCTCCCCATTTGTTCTCAGGAAGTTTTGGTGGTGGGGGAGGAAGGCCAGGCAATGCCATGTAAGTGGAAGGAAGATGGTGATCTATGGCTTATCTAGTGCAACAGATCCATGCAATTGAAACAAAAACAAAAACTAGTTTTATGAACTCATATTAATGAATTAAACTGGATATCGACCCTCTAGAGTAGCCACATACATAATTTTAAATTTTCTCGTAGTAAGGTAAAAAAATAATAAAAATAACAGGTAAAATTAATTTGAATAATATATTTGGTTTAACTCAATATATCCAAGATACTATCATTTCAACATGTAATGAACATAAAAATGACTAATGAGTTGGTGGGAGAAATGGAAAGCTGAGGAAAGCTGAAGATCAGAAGATCAGGGGCGGGGGGAGGAAAAATGATCTAGGAAGGAGAAAGACAGGACCAAAGGAGGATGAATAGCCCAAAAGGAGGGAGAAGGAAAGAAGGAAAGAATTTCCCCCCAGGCATGGAATTCAGTTATAAAGTCATGTACCAGATACTGGAATGCTCCTGTTCGGGGCTAGGTGCTGCTGATACAGGGAGGGCAGACAAGATTCTGGTGCGAAGGGCAGACCCACCCAAACAACGTTCTGGTAAGCACAAAGACACAGTGATGTGCTCTGTGCTCTGGGAGCACAACTGGGGCAGAGTGGGGAAGAGATGTAGTTTATTTTTTACATGAAGGGTTTTTTTTTAATAATTATTTAGTTTTGAGACAGAGAGAGAGAGAGAGAGCGAGCTAGCGCAAGCGGGGGAGGGGCAGAGAGAGAGAGGAGACAGAATCCAAAGCAGGCTCCAGGCTCTGAGCTGTCAGCACACAGCCCAACTCAGGGCTTGAACCCATGAACCACGAATTGCCACCCAGATGCCCCTTCTGAAATATTTAAAAATCACATCTGGACCCGCAGTAAAATTTCCATTCCGAGCTTTTATCATCTTCAAATTAAATCTGGTTATTTGGTCCAACTAGTGAGGGTGGTGGGGTAGGGAAAGAGTAGAAAGGGGGGAAAAAAACCCTCATGTATCTCCATGGTTCTCAGTTTTTCAGAGGATGACATAAAATACTCAAAGCCCCCATGCTGGAAAAATACATGATCAACCCACTAGGTAAGCAACTCTTCTTTGGATGCAGCTGTGGAGTCAGAAAGAGCTGGGTACAAAATGTAGTCTCCCACCTACCAGCTCTATGACTTCAGGGAACTCAGCTAACCTCTATGACTCTGCTTCCTTACCTGTAAAACAAGGGTAATAATGCCAACATCAAGGGCCAGTGTTAAAACTCCCTGAGATGCCATATAGCACCAGCACACATGAGCTCTCAATAAACAGCTGTAGCCATCATGATCACACCCCTTCTGCCATCAACGTAGTCTTTGCTGAAGATCAATTTGGGATATTTACTGAGTGAGGAAGGATTAAAGGTTCCCGACTTTTATAGCTCAAGGCTTCAAAAAAAAAAAAAAAGTTGAAAGGGGCTTCAAATGATTACTAAGTATTTCAGGGGAGCCTAGGGTCTATAGACTATCCCTCTGAAAACTGTGTAGCTTTGACAGCCTGATTTTCTCTATTTGATCACCTCATGTTGCTGGCCTAAGGATCAATCAGAATTTAGGGACACTAACTAAGCACATTCATGAATTCCCTATCTTGGCAGACTGTTGCAGTAATGACCCCCTATTTGTTCCTGCTTCCCTATATCCACACCCTTTGGCCTGCAAGACAAGAGCAAAGTTGAAAAGTCCTGACCCATGGGGGCTCGCCCTCTCTTGCTGCACTTTGGACCCCAAGAACACCTCATGAAGAAGCCCTGGCCAGCCCACTGATGATGACCATCTGGGACAAAGATGTGCCACCTGCTGCCAAGGCTCCCGCACCAGCCAGCAGGACCACTCCGGACATGTGCAGCAGGCCATCGTAGACTGTGTGGCTCCAGCAGGGCTGCCAGCCACCTGCAGAGACCAGCCAGGCTAGCCCAAACCAAAAGAACCACGTCAGTGACCTATGTTATTGTGAGGCATCATATGTTTGTTTGTCTAAGTCACTAGTATTAGGTGATTTGTTACACAGCAAAATCTCACTAATATACATATCTTCAAAAAATTTGTAACATTCCATCCCTGGATCTCCAAACTAAACCTTTCAAGACTAACTGATGTCTGTTATTCTTAAAACTCACAATTCTGCTTACTATATTTACTTTATCATATCAATTATTATGTTAATCAAACTAAAATGAAACAGTGATATGGTCTGATTATAAAACTGCTACAGTGGTAAGTTCTCCATTTAGTCCATCCTATAATTTGAAACAAAATACACATGGCCTTTAATGCTACAACTACACATATATGCTAAAGAGATGGTTCTTTCATCCTAGGCTTCAGAGGGATTATACTGGCATAGGTCACAGCTATCCAACCTGTTTTAGTACTTCAGAAATGGATTAGAGTACCAATTTACCCACACATGAGCAGAAACCTCTAACTCCAAAAGTGCAAACCATTTCCTCTTCAGCAGTCATTTTTTTGTAAGCTAAAAAAAGAGAGAGAGAAACATAGCAAACTCTTAAAAACAGTTCTTTTTTAAAACTCTGCTAAGTAATTAATTCAGCATGATTTTATAACACAATTTATATCAGTACTGTGAACATAAAGGCAGTACTGTTACTGCTAGTGTCTGAATACTTATTTTAATATAGTTGATTTTTTAAAGTATCTTAGAATAATACTGGGAAATTTTTACCGTTTGAATACATTCCTAAAAGGTCATCCATTTAACAAACATTTGTTGGGGTGTCTGGGTGGCTCAGTCAGTTGAGCGTCCGACTTCAGCTCAGGTCATGATCTCACAGTTCGTGAGTTCAAGCCCCATGTTGGGCTCTGTGCTGACAGCTCAAAGCCTGGAGCTTGCTTCAGATTCTGTGACTCCCTCTCTCTCTGCCCCTCCCCTGCTCGTACTCTGCCTCTCTCTCTCTCTCTCATAAATAAATACACTTAAAAAAAAATTTGTTAAACACTTGGTTTCTGCCATCATGAAACTCCCAAGCATCTGTAAGATTTGTATGAATGGCAGGATGTTCATGATTATAGCAGAAAATAGTGTGAATGAAAGTTCTGCCTTCAGGAGGCTTATAATCTGGTATGAGACATCTCGGTAAATATAAACTGTCTACCATATAAGAGAGTAATCAGTAAGTATCTCAAAGGGTAAAATTTCATTCCATTAGAAATCTAAGAAAAGAAGAGGCTTCTAGTTGGGTTAATCAGGAAAAGGCATCTTGGAAAAAGTGACATTTGAATAGCACCTTTGCATACTGGTGAGCTTTCAAAAGCAAAAGGAGTGGAAAGAACATTATACAGAAGCAATGACGTAAGCAAAGATAGAGAAAAAGGAAAGCTACAATGTATGCCTGGGGAATGGAATGGATTCAGAATCCATCTGTATTTGCCTGGGTTCAAATTCTAGCTTCATCATCAGTAGTTGTTGACCTTGGGCAATTACTTTCGCTATGCCTAGTTTCTTTATCTTTAAAACGGGGATAGTAATCTACATACTTCATAGGGCTATTATGAAGATTACATGAGTTTATATTTATAAAGCATGTAGAACAGTGCCTGGTGTTTAATATATAAACATTTCATTAAATAAATAAATTCACACATATATACATACACAGCAAGGTATGCAGGCAAATGTGCATGAATATAGATATAGAGATAGCTATATCACTGAGGACAGTACCTGGTAGGTAGCAGGTGTTAAATATACTTGTAATTTTTTCCCCTTTGTCTAGAGTTCATAAAGAGTCACACTAGAGTACAGTGTCAGCCATATTTTAAGATGCTCCAACATTAGCCTCCACTCAGCTAAAAGAGTTTCACTCCTTTCTCTTGGGGCAACACTTCTGCATTTGCTGATATAAGATGCTCTGCTTGGAACTGCTACACAGACACAGCCTGGCTGTCAGATTCAAACAAACAAGAACTAGTATCTTATGTAATAAATACACCTTCAATGAAAAAATAAGCATAGGCTTATTAAGTACAAACTGAACCTCTACAGTTAATTAGTCAGGCTAACCTAAAATAACAAACAAATGTATTCTGATATTTTAGGAAAAACAACATTAGATTTAAAGCCATAGTATTTCAAAAGGTAGGTTAACAAAATCTTACTAATTCTACTCTAATTTGGCTTCAAGTTAGTCATATATCCACACTGAAAATACTTTCAAATGCAGTCTTATTACTTGAATCTATTAAGAAAATGTTAAACTGAGTTCTATCCATTTTTAGGGCAAAAGTACTAGATAGTTAAACATACTAAAATAAATACTGCTACAACTACTTGAAAATATTCTAAGTTGAAATAAGTAAAACTGTCCTGCAATCGCATACTATTTATTTGTTTAGAAACCTCTTTCTCACAGATAATGCAAACGCAAATTTCACCCATCACGAATCAAACTTGGTGGCCAATCCTGGATTCATGAGCTGTGCTTAACTGCTAATCAGAAACACCCATTTCTCAGTTTAAGCAATCCAATTATAAGAAAACTATTAGGAATCAGGGAATAAGCTACAGACTTCCAAAACCTTTTGGTACGTTAGCACTAAACGTTAATTTTTGTTATCTCAATCTGCACTGCTCCATAAGCAATCAAGCTTACTTCAAGAGTATGTACAATCTTTTTTGGATAAGAACTACTCTACTTTCTAACTTGAGATTTCAGACTTTCAAAGGAAAAGAGGGCTGTAGGAAAGTACTTAACAGAGCCCTTTGCTGGGATCATTCAAATCGAAGTTTACTAGCTTTGCAACCATTGGCAAGTTACTTAACAGAATTCTCTTTGCCCACCTGCAAAATAAGGATAAGAATCCACTTCCAAGGACTGCTGAGAAAACGAGTTAATGCACATATAGTACTCAGAACAATGATTCACACAGGTTTCTATACATAAAATATATTTATATATATTTTTATTTGTGTGTGTGTGTGTGTGTGTATAGAGAGAGAGAGAGAGAGAGAGGGAGGGAGGGAGAGAGCACGCTAGTTAGCTACATAAAAGAACAATGAATGGGAATTCCAGATTGAACCACCTGTATGTAGTAATGAATCTACTTTTTTGGGGCTTTTAGGTTCCTTCTCTATCTTATTTTAGATGCACAGGAAACTTACAGGGTAAGAATGAAAGGATCCCCATAATAACAGCCCAAAGCCACCAGTTTTATTATTAATAATTTCAAATATGTTCTCATGGGTCCTCAAGTATTTGTAAGGTTTGTTTGAAAGGCAAATGCTCAAGTATGTGGTAGAACACAGCACTTGGTACTTACTAATTTACCAAGAGACATGGGAAATCAAGCATGTATGCTCTAGGGGCACCTGGGTGGCTCAGTCAGTTAAGTGTCCAACTTCAGCTCAGGTCATGATCTAATGGTTCATGGGTTTGAGCCCTGCATCGGGCTCTGTGCTGACAGCTCAGAGCCTAGAGTGAGCTTCGGATTCTGTCTCCCTCTCTGCCCCTCTCTGGCTCATACTCTGTCTCTCAAAAATAAACGTTAAAAAAAATTAAGAAAAAAACAGAACATATGCTCTAATTTTTTATAGCTTTGCTGTAAATGGATGTGGTCTGTTCCCAACCAGATAAACTAAGTGATCACTTTTAGAGTAGGCTGTTCAAAATCAACCTCAAACTAAAAGAGATGAAATATTCATAAGAGATTCTAATTGCACTTGGCTACAAGAACCCAGTAGGTGGCTAGTTTCTTCAGGGGGGTACAGCCTAGTCTCTTGATGATAAAAGTACATGACTGTATCTCTTAAGCACTAAACATTTCATTTAAAAAAATGCTGCAATGAGTGCTCACTTTTAAAAGCAGCAAAAAACAAGAGGACTAATTAACAACTCAGCTCGAATATTTATAATAGCCAGTAATTATAATCATCCGAAAGGCCATTCTCAGAAACACCAAAGACCAGTTTCTTTCCATAGGCCCTGGCTCACAAAAAGATGGGTGGACAAACAGTACTGAAATATCTGCGGTTGATTGTAGACGGTGAAATAATAAACAATTATCCATTTTAGACCTTAATGTGGTCATTGTAAGAGTTGGTTTCTCCTTTTTCTTGACATTATATTTTCCTCTCTCCAGTTGCCAGGAAAGGGTGCATTTCCCAATTCTTTGACTCACATCTGTTTCTAAAAATGCTCTTAAAAAATGACTAAAAATTATTCTTTTTAGTTTCACCGATTGATATCCTTTTTTTGTAAACATATTTAAAGGAGGGGCTCTTGATAGATTCAGATTTAAGGCTTTTTAAAAAACTTTTTAAATAAAAGGAATGGAAGCATAACTGGGTAGCAAATTAATAAATTCCAACTAACATTCTGACTTTGAATAAGAAAAATCTTGTCCTTATTATTCAAGCTTATAAGATTATAAAATAATAAGAAGCCAGTTAGACAAAGGGTATTCTGGTTGTTCATACACAGCATATCAGAACGATGTACACCCAAATCATGACATCAGACTAGTACTCACTATTCCTTGTGTAAGTGTTAAATAGGCCATCTCTTCGCAAAAGAGTGTAGTGGTGGGTCAGTGTTCA
Organism: Panthera pardus; assembly: GCF_024362965.1. NCBI lineage: Eukaryota > Metazoa > Chordata > Mammalia > Carnivora > Felidae > Panthera > Panthera pardus. Next base: position 40,547,129 of record NW_026526688.1, on the reverse strand, counting down.
GGAAAAATAATTATGATAAAAGGCAAATCAACACAAAACATCTCCCAAACAATATTCAAAAGAATCTCTCTCAGATCATTTACTAAAGTAATCTCTTCCAAAAATCACCATTAAATTAATCCTTGCCACTGAAGAAAGAGGACGAATAAATCACATTTAATTTACAATTATTTAGAATGTTTTGGACAATTCCAAGACACACGGAGGAAAAAAAAGTATTAAAAATAGCCAAGAGAAGGACTAGGCAGCAGCTAAACATAAAGGCCAGGGGTGAGATCAAAATTAGAAACATATAATGTCTGGAGAACTGTCCATATAAGGGTATCTTTAAATCAGTAACTAAGTTAGGATAATCCACTGGGCAAAATAAACCGTTGCCATCATCACAATGGCTGACCCCTCCATCTCTCATTCAGAAATCTTTGGAGTCTCGGGAAACAAATATGATATGTGCGACTTTATGTTGTTATGTTGGATAATACTCAACAGTATTTGGAGATATTTTCAAAGCTGGTCTTAACTTGCCTAGTTCCAGATGAGAAACTTCATATATTATTGATCTTTCACTCTTATAAAAATATAGAAGAGTAACTAACCATAGAGGATAAAACTTCTGCTGAGCATTTCTTACTACATCTAGTGTACCATATTTACTTACTTTCCCCAACACCATGGATTTCCAGATTCCACAGAGCAGGCTGTTGTTTGTTCACTGTCATTTACTCATTCATTAGACTCTTAGGGAGCTTCTTAACCTGGTGCCAACACTAGAGAAATGAAATAAAGAAGGCTCCTAGCTTCTAGGAGTTCACTGTGTGTGGAAGACAGATCCACAAGTAATTATGACACAGTGTAAGGCCTATAACAGAAGTCTGCACAAGAGTAGGGTTGCAATTCTCTTCAGGGCTTGGGGAAAGGTTTTATGATTTAAATGACCAGGCAGAGAAAGGGTAAAAGGCATTTCAGGCAGAGCAAGCAGTATAGGCAAAAGTTCAGAGGGAGGAAACAGCACAGCATGTTCCAGGAATAGCAGAAGTAGGTATCCAGAGAGCAAATGATGGGATATAAGTGGGAGAGGAGGCAGAAGATCAGGTTGAAAAGGTAGATAGGCACTGGGTTGTTGAGGTCCAAAAGTGCCACACTAACAATTTCATCCGTTATCCTGTAGCCCTGACACTCTCAAGTCTGCCTACACATTAAAATCTCCCGAGAAGCTTTAAAACAAAATATTGATGCCTGGTATTTGTTAGTATCGATTAATTGGTCTAGGATGGGACCCGGGTATTTTTTTAAAAGCTTCCCATGTGTTTCTAGTATGTGGTCGGGAGGAGAACTGCTGCTGTAGGCAACAAGGAGTCAACACAACCATGTAAGCAGGATGGTGATGTAAAAATATTAAAAAACAAAACAAAAAACGAGTTAACTGGCACCAGTGTGAAGAGATCACAGGCACGGAGACTAGGGAAGGAATGTCAGTGTATAGGCTACTGGATACAGGCCAGAGATAAGAGTCTAAGACAGGAGCTATTAACATCTCGTGAGTCACTGACCTGTGTGAAAGTCGATGATAAAAGCTAAAGCCGTCTTCTTGAGAAAAACTCTTAGGTTAAAACATGTACATATAACTTCAAGGAGTTATGAACCTCTTTGATTATGATAAATTCAAATTAAGAAACCCTGACCTAAAGGCAGTGATGAGAAAGAGGAGAGAAAGACTTCTGAGGTAGAATCAATAGCACTGAGGACATTTAAGTGAAGGGAAAGAAGAGGAATTAAGGATGACATCACCACTTCTGGCTTGACTTATAAATAATAAATGTGTACTGTGCACTCACTTAAGTATCAGCAACCATACTGAGCAGCTAACATGTATGTATCACACTGAATTTTTCCGATTCTATAAGACAGATTGCTGCCATACTAATTTTATAATTGAACAAACTGAGATTTAGAGACAGACATTAAGTAACTTGTCCAACACCACGTGGCAAGAGTAGTAGAGCCAGAATTTAATCCGAGACCACATGACTCCAGAGCTTGCGGTGTTAGCCTCTTCCAGGACAACCTCTGGTGAGTTGTACCCCTGGATGAACAAGAGGAGTCGGGAGGATAGAGTACGGCCAGGCAGAGGAAGAGAAGAGGAAGGGGTGGGGGTGGCAACACAAAAAAGTAGTTTTAGATAAGCTATGTCCGAGATAGTACAAGACATGTGGATGACAGTAGCTGTTGAGTCAGAAAAAACAGAAAGATCACAAGGTGAGAGTAAAAGATACAGAAACAGAACTGGTACTGAGTTCTCCTCATGCACCCAGTACCCTGCTTTCTCACAACACTATAAGCACCATCACTATCTTTCCTTTGCAAGTGAGGAATCAGACACGGGACGTCAGGGCCATGTGAGTGGTGGAGCCATCTTAACCCCTGACCTAAATGTCTAGGACACTATAAAAAGGAGTGGAAACCAGGGTGTCCTAAGTGGCAGCAGCCCCCAACCTCTTTTAAAACTGCTAGTGGGAGAGGCACCTGGTGGCTCAGTCGGTTGGGCATCCGACTTCCACTCAGGTCATGAACTCATGGTTTGCGGGTTGGAGCCCTGCATCAGGCTCTGTGCTGACAGCTCAGAGCCTGGAGCCTGCTTTGGATTCTGTCTCCCTCTTTCTCTGCCCCTCCCCCGGTCGCGCTGTTCTGTCTCTGTCTTGCTCTCTCATAAATAAATAAAAACATTAAAAAAATTAAAAATAACTAAATAAAACTGCTAGTGGAAGACACAGGGTTTGTTTTTTAAAAAGCTTTACAATAAAGGGGCGCCTGGGTGGCTCAGTCAGTTAGACATCAGACTTCAGCTCAGGTCATGATATACAGTCTGTGAGTTCAAGCCCCTTGTCGGGCTGTACGTGGACAGCTCACAGCCTGGAGCCTGCTTCAGACTCTGTCTCCGGCTCTCTCTGCCCCTCCCCCGCTCTCAGTGTCTCTCTCTCTCTCTCTCTCTCTCTCAAAAATAAAATAAAGACATAAAAAAATTTTTTTAAAGCTTTACATAAAAAAGCTTTGACAATATTTATCCATTTCCATAACCTAAAGGTGTTTTGATTGAACTATTTGAGGGGTAGTAAGAGGCATCTCTGTATTAACCAACTTAAACAAATACTAAAGATACATTTCCACAGGGCGGTAGGCAAACTGAGGGGCAAACCTATGTAAAAGATACAACAGGACACAAATTCTATATAGTGTGTTACTATAACCTGGGGCAAAATTCAGACAATTAGTCTAATGGAGATAGTGTGCCTGTTTCCTGAGGCCATGGGAAGTGGTGAAATTTCCTTTTTTACTCTTTTTGTAGCTTGGAAAGAATGTGGTTTTTCTTCTCTCTAAAGTAACAAGAATAAAATCTCAAACCACACTCACTCTACAAGTCTAGACTAGCTACTTCAGATTTTAACAGCGGAATAACTTTTACATCAGTTTCAGAAAAAAAAAAAAAAACCTGTTACAGTTCAATGTTTCAGCACCTATACCGACAACGGAGTAGTCTTTCAGTCACAAACACTCCTTCTATAAATGTACTTTTAAAGAGCCTACAATATCATCCTAGAACTGTCCTCTATTTAAAATTAAAAAAAAAATTTTTTAAGGTTTATTTTTGAGAGAGAGAAAGAGAGAAAGAAAGAGAGAGGGAGAGCAGGGAAGGGGCAGAAAGAGAGTGGGGCAGAGGATCTGAAGCAGGCTCTGTGCTGACAGTAGACAGCCCAATGTGGGCTCACGTGATCATGACCTGAGCTGAAGTCAGACACTTAACTGACTGAGCCGCCCAGGAACGGGGGATTGTCCTCTATTTTAAAATTAAAGTATCTGAGGGGCACCTGGGTGGCTCAGTCGGTTAAGTGTCTGACTTTGGCTCAGGTCATGATCTCACTGTTCATGAGTTTGAGCCCCACGTCAGGCTCTGTGATGACGGCTCAGAGCCTGAAGCCTGTTTCGGATTCTGTGTCTCCCCCTCTCTACTCCTCCCCTGCTCATGCTCTGTCTCTCTCTGTCTCTCAAAAATAAACATTGAAAAAAAATTTTTTTAAAGTGCCCGAGAGAAATATAAAATTCCAATTAAAAGAGTTTTGAAGTTCTGCTGTACAGCCTTTCATTGAGAACAGCAATACCTTACACAGTACTATTCCAGTCACCCATCACTATGCTTAAAGGGCTCCATTGGGAAGTCAGTGCTTTCTAGAGCAGCCCACCCCATTACTGGAGAACTCTCACCAGAGCTTAGATCAAGAGGGAATCCTTTGCTTTGTTAATTTTCATTCACTCACTCACTCATTCATTCATTCATTCATTCATTCAAACATTCACTAAGCACACTCTGGTCTTTCTATTCCTTAATCTACAAGGGTTGTTGCCATTGCTATTTTATACCCTCTCCTTCAGATCCAGCAACCACAAGCAGTGGTTCCTCATGTGACGTCACGTCTCAGTCCATTGCTGTCCCTGTCTCCCTCCTTTGCTCGTGTCTCACCTAAAATGTGGTTTTCAGATACAAACACAATTCACCAAATGTGGTCTAACCTGCTCATATTTTTAGCAGTCACATTACAGAGACTTCCCAGACCAGCCTGTGGGCAAATAAACTCCCAGCTCTTTTTCATCTCAGGTGCATCTGAGATTGTCCTCCATGCCCAGGCATTGTTCAGCTCCTACATGTTTATCCTTAGTATCTTTCATCTTTTGGAACATTATTACAACCTATTGGGGTTATGCTCAGCCTGGATTCTGCTAGGTTTGGTATTAGCCAACTCTCCTAGGCTTATGTCATCTGGAAATTAGAAAAATTTATTTCAATCCAGAACTTTACAAGAAAGAGGACATTGTGATTAAAAATGTGCTATCAATGGCAACTCAAAGTACTCTGCAGGTTCTCTGGACTGAGTACTCCTCTCTGATACCCGTATTACCAATTTTTAACCATTATGAGGGGCAATAAAAACCCCCTTGAAAATCTGATGAAAGCCATAAAGTGTACATTTATATACAATTTTTCAGTCAGTATCAGGTGGTTCATAGACACCCATGAAGCCCATCTGTTGGCCTCCCATTAAGGTGCCCCACCTTAGGGATTCCAGGACCTATGAAAAACATTTCTGGCCACTAGGATTTATTAATATCCATTACTAAAATAACTGATTCTCCTATCTAACACCCAATTTAATACCCAGGAGCCAAATAACTGGCAATCAGCAGACATTATTAACTCGCTAATAATTCTCAAGATCAGAAAAAGTACCCAGAAACTAAGAAATCTGACCAAAACCAAACCATGGATTATAAGAATACTTTACAAACAAAAGCACAGGTACCTAAGCTTATATACACAAAGATATGTGCTACACCACTGTTTGTAGTAAATTTTTAAAAAGGTGTGGGGGGGGGGATATTTTAAATGTCCCTTCATAGAGAAATGGCTCAATAAATCATGGCATGTTGAAAATTTATTTTATGAAAATAAGAGATCTACATTGACTTGGGACATATCAATGGTATATTGAGGGGAAGCTTCAAAATAATATATAGTGTGATCCTATTTTAAAAACAAAAAACTTACAAATCTTATATTGTTAAACATACTTTTGTAAATATAAAAAAAGGTATGGAAGAATTCACATCTGGCTGTGAACACTGGTGGGGGATTAGTTCTTTTTGTCTGTACTCATCTTTGCATACTTTCACTTGTTACAGTTAAGTATCACTTTTGCCAAGTAAAAATCAAAAGAAAAAAAGAAAAACTAAGTAAGGTTGACAATAGGATCTATCAATAAAAACGGAGACCTCTCACCCCAACACCCCATATGCATTTTCTAATGCCCAATTTCCCAAAAACTGTTCCACCCATAATAAGCCCTGGATGAAATCTAATTTCCTTTTGACTTTTCAACAATTTTGATGTCTTTGATTCCAAAGACAGGCACTCTTCTGTTACACCTATTAAAGCTGTTTTATAGTTTAAATATGACCACAATTCACAAGTATGGCTTTTTCCCCCTTTAGGGAAACAGACATCTCAGCAGAACCACTTATAAAAGGTGTGTGGAACCCACATTAGTCCAATACATAAAAGATGGATGCATGCAGCACAAACACTATCAAATTCTAAGGTGAAGAAATAGGAGCACAGAGGCCATTCCTGGTGGGCCAGTGGTTCTCAACCTTGGCTAAACATTAAAACTACCTGGAAACATGTTTTAAAGTATCAGTGCCTGGGCACCACTTTCAGAGTCTAATTTGACTGGCCTGGGAACAGGTGCTTGTTTCAATCTAAAGTTTCTCTAGATTATTCAAATGAGCAGCCACTGCTTTCTACATTTCATTTCCTTCCCTTCTATCAATTTTTACAGAGCTTTCCCTTTATCAGTTATTTTAGGGCCGTGACTGTATTTGGGAAAGCCAAAACTGATCACCCAGCCAATGCCTGTCTGCTACACATAACTTATATTGTCCTTCTGTTGATTTTTGATGCCCAACTTCAATAACATTACTGAAATCTATGGGTACCATCATGAGGAGCTCTTCACATGTCAACACTACTTGTAGCTTTGCCTTACATTACGTTGGAAAACACAAATCCAACATTACTCTACTGATTATTTGAAATATTGCTGGACATTAATTAATGGACTGCCTGATTTTCTGTGCTCATCTTTACAGGTATTTTAAAATTTTAACAGCCACCACATTGCAAAATACTGATGGAAAGAAAAACCATTACTTGAAATATCTCCTCCCACTCAAATTTAGTATCTGAGAACAGTTAAATACCCAAGAAAAATTTCAATACAATATGCAAGGGGATTCACTAACAAAATGAAATATTTCTTTAGTACATGTTATATTACAACACAAAAAGTCAGGATTCAAAACTTTGGACTGGTGCTGCAAATTATACAAAAAGATATTTTAAAACAAAGGACACTGTATATTGTTTATAATGGCTGGCATTAAAAAATAACTGCCTTTATGTATCTACAAATGGCATTAGCATGTATTTTCAAAGAAGCTTACAATGGTCCATTTAAAGTTCTGATCTAGGAACTGTACTCCCAAGCATTTATCCCAGTGAAATGAAAACTTAGATCTACAAAAAACACCTGTACACAAATGTTCACAGCAGCCTTATTTGTAATAACCCAGAACAGTAAACAACCCAAATGTCCTTCCACTGGACAAGTGGTTAAACTGTGGTACATCTATGGCATGAACAGAACTCAGCAACGAAAGGAACAAACTATTTGGCACACGCAACAATTTGAATGGATCTCACAAGCATCATGCTGAGTAAAACGAGCCAATCTCTAAAGATCACAGGCTGCATGAACATTAGAAAGCTGAAGAACACAATAGTGATCACCAAGGGTTTGAGGAAATTATAAAGGAGAGCAAGAGAAAGCCTTGGGTTGATGGGTGAGGGATACAAAATCCTGCATCTTGATTGTGATGGTGGTTACACAAATACATGTAATCAAACTGCACAGAACCATACAAACACACACACACACACACACACACACACACACACACACACACAAATGAGTGCATATAAAACTGGAGAAATCTGAATAAGCTCTGGATGGTACCAATGTCAATTTTCTGGTTTTGATCTTGGACTTCGGCTACCTTTGGGGGAAAATGGGTGAAGGGTACATGGGACTGCTCTGTATTTTTGCTATTTCCTATGAATCTGCGATCATTTCAAGATGAAAAGTTTTTTAAAAGTGAGAGGAAAACAAGAAGGTGGTCACTTATTTAAAATACACACACCATGTTTCCTAATCTATGTGAAGGTATAAACAAGTAAAAGGGAAAGATGTAATAAGGGTGGCTGGAAAGAAGCAGATGGCTTGAATAACATTTATGGAGCATTTATTATGTGCCAGGCACTACAGCTTATCCCATTTAACTCAAAAATCCAGTGAGGTGACTACTGATTAATATCCCCACTTTTCAGATGAGGAAACTGAAAGAAGGTAAGAAATTCAATCAGGATCACATGCTGGCAAGAAGCAAAGATGTCAAAAATAAGAAGAGAATTTCAAAGAAAATAGGATTTGGAGAAAAAGTGTCATTACTATATCAAGAAAAGATTTAAAAAGTAGCTTAAAATAGGTAGAATGCTACAGAGGTAAATCACAGCACACACTGATGAATACTCTGTCCTCCAAGAACTTAAAATCTTTAATACACATTAGCCTAGGAAAACTGAATGCACTTGACCAGAGATGTATTTGCAACTGGTTATTTTTTATTAATCTTTCAATTTCTGCTTAGAATAGAGAAGAAAAGTAACAACGATTTCTCCTCTTTAAAAGATGTCCACCAAATGAAAACAAGGAGAAAAAGGTGAACCAAAATTCAGAAATAATACAAACAGGGCACTCAAAATGGTAAGAAAACTAAGCTGATTGACTATAACAAAGCCTATTCATGAAAGAAAACAGAAAAGCTGTAACACTGTCAAATGCAAGGCAGAAGTCTAAATTAGGTTAGAATAAAACATGAATCTACATATAATGAACAATATGGGCTAGCAAGATGAATATTTATTTGCAATAAAATAGTTTTAAATTAAATTATGCAGTTAAGATTGGTTTCAGTCTGGCTTAGAATAAGCGGAAGGAAAATTTCAGCCCTCTTTTTCACTCCATCTTCAATTTAGATCATTGAATATTGAATATTTTAACAGCATGCCAAAAACCAGAAGCAATTCTAAGATAAATTCAATGCAAGTAAATGGGTATTTAAGAGGAAGTTTCTTATTCTGGTTGTAAAGCCTCTGAGACAGGGTTGCTTTTCTAGAGGAAAATAACATCTCAATTTTAATTTTAAAGATCCAGTGAAACCCCAAGAAAATACAATATTTAAAATATTGGAAGTATTAACCACTCTTCTAAATTGCAGACACTAAGCAATCCACGTAGTGTGCCGCTTGAAGTAAATCGAGTAACCGCAGTCAGCTCTGCCTTTAGGATCATCTCTGATAGAAAAGGTATTCTTTCCTCTTAAATTATCTTTTTTAAGTTTACTTATTTATTTTGAGAGAGGTAGAGCACAAATGGGGGAGGAACAGAGAGAGAGGAAGAGAGAGAGAATCCCAAGCAGGCTCGACATTGTCAGTGCAGAGCCCAATGTGGGGCTCGAACCCATGAACCATGAGATCATGACCTGAGCCGAAATCAAGAGTCAAATGCAAAAGACTGAGTCACCCAGGTACCCCTTAAATTATCTTCTAAAAGCAAATGAAAATGCAGTAATGATGTCAGCATGTTGGTTCTTAGAAGCTTTGTAAACTTCTAATTCAGGAAGTAACATGCAGGAATTTTACTTGACGTTCAAAAATCTCTCTACAGAAGATCTGGAATAAAATGGCCACACCACAATATTCTCATCCATGGCTTTAATTAATATGATAAAATCTGAAATAGAATTCTTGTCATACATCCTCGGAATTGCTTTCTCATGCACAAATAGAGTAAAGGAGGGCCAAAAAGCAAATGTATCCAGTTGGACAATATCTATCATACAGTGTTTATGGATTTCTCTGCTCTAAGGAAATCTCATGAGGTTAACTTATTTTTTACGGGTAAAACCCTAACACATTTTTTATAAAAGCCATAACCTAGGCCATTTTGTATGGTGTACAGATATACATTAAAATCTCCCTATAATTCTTGGAGGATCATACCAAGGAAATGTATTTTCAGTAATGCCAGATTCTAATCAATGGTGAATACAAATTTTTGAAGTTTTTACAACTAAATATCCTTAAATAGAAATATTTTTAAGGTCTGGAGTGCCTGGGTGGCTCAGTCGGAGCCAGTCAGTGGGAGACTCTTCATCTCAGCTCAGGTCATGATCACACAGTTTGTGAGTTCGAGCCCTGTATCAGGCTCTCTGCTGTCAGCACAGAGTCTGCTTCAGATCCTCTGTCTCTCTCTCTCTGCCCTCCCTCGTTCTCTCTCTCAAAAATAAACATTAAAAAAATGTTAAAAATATATTTTTAACGTGTGATAACGATATTGTGGTTGTGTTCTGACAAGGGATTTGTTGAACATACTGAAAATTCACAGATGAATAATTTAATATCTGAGATATGTTTTAAAGTAGTATGGCATTGGGGGCCAGCAGGGGGTAGTTTAAACAAGACTTGCCACAAATGGAAAGGTAAAGCTGAAGGATGGGGACATACAGATGAATTATCTTGTCTTCTTTGGTACATGTTTGAAATTTTCCAACATAAACTGTGTATATCCATGCATGGGATATAAAATATACTCATGTAACAGGAATTCTGAGCAGAAATTCAGGTTCTTGAATGCTTCTTTTATGGCAAAAATACCAGGCAAATCATCTCACCCCATAGTACTATAGTTTCCAATTTCTAAAATGCAGGGATGGAACATGATTTCTATGGTTGCTTCCAGTTCTGAAGTTTTTACTCTCTGAGAATGCTGTTTTGTTCTTCCGAATGGAATTTCAATTCATCTCACTGTCTACAGTAACCGAGTCTATACTGAGAAGGCACAGCTGTCTTAAGACAAAGTATGATCTCAAAGCAGCTCTTTTAAGACCATCAGTGCCACCCTGTCATCACCTCTCACTTACCACATGAAAAAAAGAAAAAAGGGAGGCAACCACAATGATTTCCATAGGGTAGGTGAAAATTCCCTCCCTTCAGAGATTTGACTAAGGGTCACAAATCACATGATATGTATAAAAGGCACTCCCTTTAACACGGCAAATCTTCCTGAGTAATTATCAAACAATATTTTTATAAATATATTTTGAAGACTTCTCATCACAGTACTGTTCATAACGGTGAAAAATCTGGTATGTAGATTACCATTAATAAGGGTTTAGTTAAATATATCATGGTATAGTCTTATAACAGAATACCATGCAACTATGTAAAAAATAAAGATATTAGCCCACAATGATCAGGGTATCATAAAGGGACACAGGAACCAACCGAAAGACTCCCAAGGGTCAAAGCTGGAAAAATTAGAGCAATAAAGTTGTATTGGATTATAACTCAAAGTATAAATATCATTAGTCTATACTGACATTAAAAAAATGATTCAATAAATAAATGGGAGAGAAGAGAGAAGTCTCCTGCGTAGAATTCCAAATAACGTATGTAGATACTCTGCTTCTCCCCTACAGAAGGTGGAGCATAACTCTTAAGTGTGGGCTGCCTTCCTTCCAAGGAGCACAAGATGGAAAGTTGAGAAAAAAGAGTAACTTTACAATAGAGAAGTCTGACAAACACTACCTCAGCCAGGATACCAAGGTCAACATCAACAGTAAGGTCACAAAGCTAGGATGCACCCTTGAAATGATGTGATAAAAACAGCCTTTTGCCTCTGTGGCCTCCCTTAGTCTAACCCCACATAACCCCAGTCTAACCATGAGAAAACAACAGACAAGCCCAAATGAGGGGCATTCTACTATCTGACTGGTACACCTCAAAACTGTCAAGTCATAAAAAACAAGAGAAGTCTGAGAAACAGTCATAGCCACGAAGAACCTAAGGAGACATGATGACTGAATGCAGTGTGGACTCGTGGATGGGGTCCTAGAACAGAAAAAGACAGGAGGTAAAAACTCATGAAAGGGAAATCACAATAAAGTATGGACTTCAACCAATTATAATGTTATCAGTTTGGTTCATTAATTATAACATATGTACCACACTAACATTAAGAGGTTAATGAGAGGGGAAACTGGGAACTCTGTACTATCTTCGCAATTTCTTTATAAATCTAAAACCTTCTATGAGGCGCCTGGGTGGCTCAGTTAAGTGTCTGACTCTTGGTTTCAGCTCAGGTCATGATCTCACAGTTTGTGGGTTCAAGCCTTGCATCGGGCTCTACATTGACAGCATGGAGCCTGCTTGGGATTCTCTCTCTCCCCCTCTTTCTCTGCCCCTCCCCTGCTTGTGCACACACTCACTCTCTCTCTCAAAATAAATGAAAATAAACTTAGGAAAAAAATCCAAAACTCTTCTAAAATAAAAAGTTTATTTTTAAAAAATGAAAAAACAAGATATAAACTTACAATGATGTGGAATGATGGCCAATATATAATAAACAAAAGAAGTGTTACTAAACAATATGCATATTATGAACCTATTTGTATTTTAGAGATATACATATATGTACTTTTTTACCAAATGCCTGGATAATTTACACCAAATGCTAACCTCTGGGAAGTGAATCACTAGTGATTTTCACTTCACCACCCACTTTATGCTTTTCTGTACTATCTGATTTTGTTCTTTCTACTAAGCATTGATCACTTTAACATTGAGCCTTCTATAATCTTACAAACTATTAACAAAGCTCTTTTACTCTGGGAAAAAAAAAATTAGGCATACAGCAGAGGATTAATAGCAGTGCTCCTCAGCTCAAAATAATACACATTTATGAAAGAGTAAATTTTACTTTTTCAAGGAAAAAATGTTTAATTTTATTAAGTAGGCTCTATACCCAATGTGGGGCTCAAACTCACGACCCTCAGATCAAGAGCCTCATGCTCTACTGACTGAGCCAGCTGGGCGCCTCTCAAGGAGAGAAATAATATTTTAAGTTAGTACAGAAAAGTGAATGAAAGCATGGATTTTAATCAGACTTAGCTTAAATTCCTGGTTTCACCATTTACGACTGGTTATGACCTTGGACAGTTCAACAACCTCCCTCAATTTCCTCATTTTTATAGTAGGAAATATGTACAACAACAAACCTATTGCTCAGCAGAAATATCCTAACATTATTTAGTCATCAATATAAACATACATTACATACTACATAAGTGTGTAGTATATAAAATATATTTCATAACAAAATTTTATTGGGTTGCCTGGATGGCTCAGTCAGTTAAGCACCCAACTCTTGATTTCAGCTCAGGTCACGATCTCATGGTTCGTGAGTTTGAGCCCCACATCAGGCTCCACGCTGACAGTGAGGAGCCTGCTTGGGATTCTCTCTCTCTGCCCTCCCCACCTCAAAATAAATAAACTTAAAAAAAAAAAAATTTTTAAAAATCAAATTTTATTAGAAGGAATTACATAAGTAGTAGCAAAAACTTCAATGTATGCCTGGAGCCTGGCCCTACTGAGGCTCCATAATGGCAAGTGTTTCTTATTGGTATTAACAAAAATCCAAGAAAAAATAAAACACCATCAGGAAAAAATTTAGTTTCTCTAAGAACAAGGAACAGTAAAAGACAAACCCTACCCTCAGCTCATTCTACATCATCTGCAGCAATTTCCCAAATGTCTCTGCTAACTATTTATTATGGTGATTAAAAATGTTATTGTTAACATGCCCACAGACCTGAGATTCATCCAGAGAATACACATGAAAGCCACTTTTCTAATCATAACCAGCTTAAACTAAGCTTTGGAATACTAATACATCAAGTTCTCCTTCCTATGGAGATAGTTTCCCTATTTATGAATGTCAATACAAATTTATGAATGTCAATACAAATAAACACCAGCCACAAACTAAACTTATTTAAATCTCTTGATTATACATAACGAACTTTAATAAAGAAGCTTTAAATAGACATATATTTTGATCTGTAACAAATTTCTGGGCTGGCTGATTTATCTCAAATATGATATTTTCAAATTACCCAAATTCAAACCTTACATTACAAAAAATCACAACAGACAAGTCTAATCACGCTATGAATTAGGGGACTTTTTAAACAAGGCCAAACAACGCACATCAGAAGAATCAATATGTTCCATCAAGTGAAAAGTTTACCCAAACTGATTTATCATATAGTTTAGGACATACACCCTTAAAGACCTGTTAATTTAGGAAGAAATTAACCAACCATAAACATAACAATATTATATTATTGTGGCAATTTTTTCTACATTAGAAAATGCAAACTGTTCAGTTTGGTTGTTAAAAGAAATTAATGTAAACACCTTTTAAAATAACAAAAACATAGATACAATTCAGAAACTATATTCAGGTTGTTATATGTAATCCAGTGTTGGGATTATAACTATACAAAGACGGATTTTATAATATACTCAAAAGTATGTCACTGAGAACTGCACTGGCAAATAGATCAAAGAAACTTCTTTTGGTTAAAAAAAAAAAAAGAGACTGACTATAAGGTTTTGAGTTCGTTTAGTTTTCTTAAACACTATAAAAGCAAATTTAAAATGGGAATTCCAAGCATTCTGCATAGCAATATTATATATACAAGAAGAGTATAATCCTTTATCATGTTCTCTAAATTCTAAACAACTGAAGAAGGGACCACACTGGCACCTCCTATATATTATCTCATTTAATTGATATAACAATCCTAGATAATCATCACAATTTCAAGGGGAAGACACTCAAACTGAGTACTTTAAGTAACCTGCCCAGATAATAAGGGATACACCAGCAATTACATTACAGTCAGAATTTATATACGATACATACTACACACACCAGTTATATACATATCATATCTGGTATCTAACTTTTTAGGTTTTTAACCTATACAATTAGTCTGTTCCTATGATAACTACTATGTATGTGTATTTCAGCATTTGCCACATTGTACTGTAATCTTTTACTTATCAATATTCTCTATTCAATTATGAGCTTCCAGAGAGAACGGACTATATGGTGTTCATCTCTGTAACTGCAGAACATAGTCCTGTACCGAGCACATCTACATAAATTTCTCCTTAGTAGCTTACCCATGGTTCTGATGTTATTTTCACTAGCTGCTCACGGGTGGTGAATATTACAGAAACATTATCACACTATTAGCCATCCCTTCAGCTTCAAGATACCCAACAGAAACCATCACAATAGGAGAAGGCTTGGGCAGAAAGAATGTTCAGTCTGATCAACCCCAGTTTGTAGCATTACTCTTACAATCCTATTTAAATACATTACGTGCTATACAGGGTTCTTCTTTTTTAAGTTTCATAAAGCTGCATCTGTGCTTACATTAGTCTACTCCCAGGAGTTCATATACATTATAGGAAACTCAATTACAGGATAGCTCCATGTTCATAGTATATACAAGAATTAAGGAAAGACATAAGACGACATAAATCATCAAAGGCATAAATGCTTGCCAAAAGGCTACCTTTTCATTACAATAGGACTACAGTGTCCACGGGGACAAAACCATACAATTTATATGCTTTCCCATACAAGAAACAGGACTGGATGTTAATGGCATTTTTGAGAATGTTACAGTGTAATTATAAAATGATATAGGTTAATATATAAGGAGACATCAAGTCTCTCAAAACAAAATGAATATTTACAAGATTAAGTTTCTGTTTTGTTAAACATTAAATAAAGGTGTTGGAACTTAAATGGAAGTGTAAAAATACCAATGACCTAGTACTAAAACTAGTTAACAGAATTACTGATACTTTTCATTCTTTTAGCAGACCTTTTACCTAATAAATGTTAAAGCATGTGGTTTGTGTTTTCAGTTTTCTTCCCAGTTCTAGATATTGACTATGAATCCCTTTCTAGTATTTACCTTTCTGTTCCCACCTTCCACCCAATTCTACCCCCAAACCTGGTAAGGATGTCTTCTTTAATTTTTCAAGACAAGGGAGTGAATTCAAATGTCTGTCATGAACTCTTGAATAAAGAGTTAAAATGACAGCATCATAGGACTATCCTGACTCTCTTTAAAGTCATATTAATCTTCTAGAATAGCAATCTAAATCTTAGAAGCAGAAAACACAGGAAGCTCAATGTTCCAAGAAAAGTTAATAATAATTGATTCATCCTGGCTACCCAGGAAATACACAGCAAGGATCCGTGTTCTATGCAAATACTGACAACAAATCCATCTAGCAATACCTGCCATCCTGGGACAAGGAAAATAGAAGAAGAGAGCTCACAAGGCAAATTCACAATGACTAAAAAGTACACAAAGAAAACATCATCAGTTCAGAGGTGAGAAGGGATCAGAACTAAATGAAACATAACAGAGATCAGTGTACTTATACTGACAGGAGTAGACTGGGGTAGTGGAAGAGACGAGATCACCACTGACGGGAGATGTGAGTGGGATGCAAGTGGACAGGACGCGCAGTGGACAGAGGGGAGGGTAAAACAAGCAGGAGCTGGAGGTGACAGGAGCTGAATTACAAGAGATAACAAAAGACTGGAGGCGGCAGACAAGGCAGGAAGCCCACCCAAGGAAATAGAGGGTAAGGAGAACAGAAATCATTTTCAATGGGAGGATGAATCATGGAAAAGGCAGGAAGCAGGCAAAACACAGACACCAAGCAAGAAATTCTAGACAGATGAGAAAAAAAATGTAAAAGTAGTAAGTACATAGGGAAGAAAAGTGAAAAAAGGATGAAGTAAACAGGCCTACTAGGAAAGGAAATATTTATTAAAAAATGGTTTCTGGAATTTTGTTTTATTAATTTAAATTTTAAAATCGCTTCTGCTTATATTTCTTTCTGTTGGGTAAAACTTGATTCATAAGAACAAAGGCTTCCTCAGTTTACAAAGAAGAAAATTATGGCTCAGGTCAACTGACTTAAGTCACAAAAGTAGGAAGGGTTGAAAACAATAAAATTTACTGTCAGTTAATAATGTTAGTTCTAAGCCACAAACTAATTTTTATACTGACAATGTGTGTATACACATTAATGACTTTAATGACCAATTGCTTCATTTGTTAAGTACAAAAGCCTTCTCTTTTGCTTCATTTGTAAAGTACAAAAGCTTTCTCGTTCTCTCTCTCATATTCTCTCTATGCTTATCAGCATTTGGAGAAATCCCTGCTTCTTACTGCCTCCCCCAAAAAGGAAAGGGCACAGTATGAAGGTAACATTTACATCAGTATTGCTAAAAAGAAATCTGACGAAGGTTTAAAACAAAGTTAAAATAGTAATGATTAAAAGATGTTGTAATTTTTCTATAAATGTCTACGACCCATCTTATTCTGGTCTCCTAGTTAACTAAAACCACAACACAGAGATCATCCTTCATTTCCACCTAGAAAGAGTAGAGGAAAACAAAACCCTGAACAAGAATACAAAAATAGAAAGACGAGCAAACCCAAAAACGAATGGAAATTATTCTATTCTTGATCTTAGAAAACAAGCAAGGGTAGGAGAGAACCATACCAAAGGTCTATTTATGAAGATACAATTCTTATTTTTAAACTGAAAAAATACGGTCATCAGATCGTCAGGCTAAAAAATTGTGCAAGAAAAAAGCAGGCACATACAGAGACTGAGGAGTAGATAAAAGAAGATGAATCTGAAGCCACAAAAACTGTGAACAAGCAGCAGCACATTATGAAGAAGCAATTTGTCAACATCCTGTCCCTTTAGTGATTAGCAGAAGCTGGTTTCTGCTACTGTATCTACTATTTCTCTATCCAAACACAATAAAACTCTGATCATGAGGAAACTACCAGCTATTGCAGTAGAGGAAAATAATGCAAATATTACACACAAAAGCAGCTGGGTTAACAATGGTAATGTAAGAAACATATAAAGACTTGTGCTAGAGTCTTGTCACTCATATTTTCAGAACTATCTTCTTTCAACTCCTTAAAAATCCTAAATGATACTGCGGTAGCTTCTTGAAATTTGCCTTTTCTTCACTTTTTTTTTTTTTTTTTTTTTACCATTCTTCCATGATTATCTTAATGAGTCACTTGACCATATAGTCCATTCACAGGCATCATCGACACACATTTTTATCGACTTCTGGAAATGGATGCTGCTCCACAGCCTTTAGGAGACTTCTTGAAGGAACAAACCTGGTTCTTTGGTCTCTGAGGACATGCTGAAATTAGGATTCTCTCTCATACTCAAAGATGACATGGATGCAAGCCAAACTGTGCTGTTTCCAAGGTAAGATGCCTTAAAACACAAAGAAAAAAAAGTTAAAAATCAAACAGATTTTGAAAACACAAAACTCTAATAAAGCAGTACAAATTCTCACAGTATTTACATTTTAGCTAAGACTGAAAAATAACTGATTCAAATAAAAAATTTTTTAATCTTTCACTTTAGCATTAAATACTGTATTTTTCAAAAAAACTTTAACAGAGCATCACAAAATACACAATAAAAATACTGCAAATAATGGACAATTCCTGAAGTTAATACAAAAACATGTTAAAATTATAAAGAAATTCTGGTGATTTACCGTTTAATCTTTATCCTGGCCAGGATAGAAGATAGGCTATGAAAAAATATTATTTCCCTATATTCATATATTACTTGAAAATTATATGAACAAGCATGGTTTATAGTCAGCTATAAAATGAACTGCTGAATTGACTTGGAAAATTTCTTCCAGCCCCAAAATTCTGAAATTACATATCATCTGGTGACACAATCTTGGTACCACTGAACCAGCTCTAGGTAAGGCAAGTCATTTATTTGACTTTGCCCAATTTTCTTATCTATAAAATACACAGCTGGTACCTAAGGGGGAGGTGGAGACTAGGATCACTTGCAGATGATTTAAAACACAGACGCCCAGGCGCAGCTCTAAAGAATCTGAATCTCCAGGGGTCAGCTAAGGTGTCGCTTACTTTCATCATAAACCCTGGGTCATTCTGACATACACTTCTACTTAAAGAACAATCGCACTGGATCACATTCAGGATCCAGCTCTACAAACCTAAAATTCATAAAATGGTGCAGTAGACATTTTATTAAATTATCCCATATTGATAGAACTAGAATAAATGAATTAAATAAATTCATATTGATAGAACTAAAATAAATTCAATTTCTCTTTCCCTAAAAGTCCCCATTCAGAGAAGAACCTGAAATTAAGATTAAGGCTAACATGCCCGTTGGATAGACATTTCGACATAGATTATTTTAACTCCAATTATTTCTTGGGATATTTAAATAGAACACAACTGTGGGACAATGTTCACAGTTATAAACTGCTTCTATGACAGGTCATCCCAAAATATGTGCTGGTATGAAAATGGAAACAGCAGGTCATTTCTTCACTGACTCCTATTACAAAGTACCCCCAAGACAAACAACATGACCTCCTACCCAGCAGAAACAATCTATAACACAGAATACTATACCTGCAGAGCGTGTGTCCTCCCTGGCCGCTAACCAGGTTTGTAGCCCATGCTTCATTCAAGGGCACTTCCTCCTCTGATTCCTGGACAGTGGGTGTGCTGATGTATGTACTCCCCTATCTGTGGAGTCATTTGGATTCAGTGTCTCTTTTGATGCCCAACACCCCCAAAATAATACTGTCAGCTCCTGACAAAAGGGACACAAAAGTGGGTTTTCAGAGAATACCATTTTTTTTTCCATCTTGCTGGATTTTGTTTGCAGCCCCTCTTTTAATTCCACGCAGCTTCAAAATGACTTCACTCCAGGTATGTCACCAAATCAACAGCACAATTTTACATTTTTTTTTTCCATCAAAGAAATATTACTAGAAGAGGCCTCCTGGCCAATAGTGTTCTGTACTGCCCAAGACAAGCTGAACAAGTGGATCAAGATTCCACATGAGGCCACAGCAAATGGATATAAGTGCACAGGAAACCTTCAGGAACACTTACGTTCTGGTAAGTTACTACCACTGGGGTTTAAATCTAGTAAGTGTTTAAAAAAGAAAGGTAGTAAGATATCAAGTGTTATTCAATATTATATTTCACGTTTTCTGACACTAAATTAAAAACTTCAACAGTCATTATCCTACGTCCTGGTGAATCACTGTCCTCGAATTCAACACCTACAGAAGAGTTATAATCCTCATTCAGTGTTGAGATTCAAAATTCAGTTTCTCTCCCCTTGCCTTTAGTCATTTCAAAATGTAGTGTCCCCGGAACCATTGATCAACCACTTCCATTTGAAAAATTCAGCACTGTTTCTGCAGCTCAGTCCTTGCAACCTATGCTACTTTGAAATTTGAAAAAGAGCACCTTTTACAGCCAAGAAACTAGTGTCAAGTTTTAGATCTGTCTTCTTTGATCGAGAAAAACTCCCCAGAGAAAGGACACTGACTTGGGGGCCAGACTGCCTGGGCTCATATCCAGTCCCTTTACTATATGCATTGTGATCTTGGGTAAGTGATTTAATTACCTTGCTGGGTCTCAGTTTCCTCATTTTAAGAAATGGGATTATAACTGTACCTACTTCGAAAGATTGTTGACATTCCAACAAATTAACAGGCAAAGATTCCTGAAACAGTATCTGGCACATTTTAAGCACTACATAAATGTTAGCTATTATTTTCACTTTATTTTATTTAGCTACAAATTCTCATACTGTTTCACATGTGCACACAATGTCTGCCCAACTAAAATACTACCTACTTGAAGACTGGAATCACATGCTGAATATCTCTGATGTTTCCCCTAGGGTATCTAATATTCACTCAATAAGTAAATACAAACCTACTCTGTATACATTATACTGGATGAATAAGGAAAACATAGTATCTTATATATTCTCAGCCCTCAGTAGCCATTATTTTAGGTGGGGAAACAAAACATGCAGAAAAACTTATTTAACAGTATAAAGCTATAAGGGATTAAATGCCAAAGTATGTGGTATAAACAGCTAACATTTATACCAGTATACATTTATACTGTGCTTATCGTGAGCTGCAGATTCTGTGGAGAAGGTAAAGCTGGTGTGGCCCTGCCCCTAAAGTTAAATGGGATCTTTGGTAGTGGAAAGAAGAGAGGACAGGATTCCAGTGTATTTGGGTTCATTCCACAAACAGTCACTGAGTACCTTCCATGGGTCAGGCTCTGTTCTAGGCTCTGGAGATAAGGCAATGAATGACAGAAAAGATCCCTGCACTCTGGAGCTTTAAAGGGCACTCCATGTGAGAGCCAAGTTTTGAAGTAAGGAACGAGAAGAGCTTATCTTCCAAAACGATGAAACAACACTGGTTAAATGCCTTACAAACAGGAGCCAATGCCGTCATTATAGTCATTCTGACTGTCCAACAACAAACATACAGAAAGGGCTGTGGTGAAAAATTCAGTAACTTTCATGTACTGTATTCTAAATGTTCCACTGTTTATAAAGCACATTAAAGGGATACTCTCCAGATTCTTGGATACAAATATCATAGAAGAGATTTTAAATACATACAGTCAATACCATTAGAATGATTTTCATTACAGAGGCCACTGGAGGCCTAAATTTTGCCCAAATGGAAAGCCTATTAATGCTCTGCTGTACACCCCTGTGCTTTGTCTCCACCCTCCACCCCATCCCTTTTCCTTTCTTTCCTTGATCTACCAGTGGCTGCCCACAGCTATCAAGTATCTACTAGGAAAGTGCCTAAAGATGCAAGTGCTGACAGGAATCAGTTAGTCACAATGGGTGGAAACATTAACTCCAAAAGAAACTATGTGCATTTTTTTCTTCTTACATCCTTCCATTGATGACAACTCTCCACTCTGCCCCTCCCCCCAAAGAGAAGGCCCACAGGCCCACAGGGGAAAGGAACCCTCTTATAATAGTGACTGGCAAAGCATTCCCAACCTCTCTCTCTCTCCAGGTTAAGTCCAATATACTCTCATCACAAATGAGACACATTTCCAAGCACGTCCCTCATCCTCTCCAGTCCTTTTCAACCTCTTCTACTCTCAGAAGATGCAAATGGTTAGACCTTACCATCATACTCTCATTGTTATGCCTATACAAATCATTACATTGTATTTTTGGGCCATTAAGGTTTCCCCCAAATTTACCTTTTTCCAGTGTCTAAGAATAACCTGTTCATTGGGTGACCATGATATGTAATCAGAATTTGGATAAATATGAGACACAGGACTTTAGAAACTATTGAATACCCAAATAAAGAGACTAATTGCAGTTTTATGCAATTTTAAAGCCATCTTCCAACTTGAAAAACACATTCTTTTACTGAGTCATTTTATATTGCCAACACCCTTCTTCACAAAAACAGAAACAGAAGTAATTAATGTACATACTCCACATTTGGATCTATTCAAATCAAACCCATGTATTCACAATTTCTGAGCAAACTATGCCTATGCAAAAGTTATCCCAGAAGATTAAATGACAAAGCACATACCATTTGGCAGAGGCCTGGCAAACAAGTACTCAACATTACCCATTACTGCTGTTCCTAATTTTCCAACTTTAGAGTCAAACTAAATGGTTTATATTTATAAATTACTTATATGAATATATAATGTATATATAATACATAAAAGTTAATATGTATTAATACTCTAAATAAAGCTAGTATATTATTGTACCAAGCAATGTTCTTCATCCAAAGATGAGCTTAACTGTAACAGAATGAGCCACAAAAAAGGCAGAGAAAACTTGCAAAGAGATTTGGGTTAAAGGTTAGCTCTTAACCTCTGCTTATTAAGGATACAACCGCTACAAGATCTGGTATGAATTATAATTAGCAGTCAGCTGATCCTAGACAACCAGCTCAACATAAATAGTTAAGACCTCAAGCGTGTGGACAAGTGGCCATTTATTCCCAAGGCTGCTACAAACCACTGAAATCTGATTACTTGAACACTGATGCTGAAATCCTGCATAAATTCATTAACTCTTATGGTAGAAAATCCATTTTTCAAATCTATTTCCCAAGGAAATCTATTTTACACACAATTTTTTTAATACACAAAAATCACTTCAACTGACAATACTGCGGCATCCTGGGCACATCCAGTTTTTAAAACACCTCAACAATCTCAGCCACGCATCATTTATTAAAAGGGAAAAATGGAAAGATAATTTGAAAAGCATATGCTTTCTTAACTATTAAATACTAAAAGTAACTCTACGCCTTCATTACGAAAGAAGAAAATCTCCGTGTTTCCCAGCTTAACCCCGATTCGTGGGACAATCAATGCACATTCCCCCCTCCCACGCTGACAATCACGCCCGGGGCGCGCCGAAGTGGGGCGGGCAGAGGCATGGAACTCCCGGGTAATGACCCGTCCCCGCTACTTCTCGCTCGGTTTTGGCACACAACCGCAACACCCACGTGGACTTCCAGGCGGGGGCGGCGAGACCCGCCGCCAGCACCAGAGCCCGCCACCCCGGCCCGCCCAGCCCTGCCGCGGGGGCTCCGGGTTCCGGGCCGGGGGCTCGCGGAGGGCGGCGCACGGAGGTGACGCGCCACGGGGGAGGGGAAGGGAGCCCGGCTCCACTCACGCGCCCGGGGGCGGCACCGGGGCCGTCGCTGCGTCGCTCCCGTTCAAAAACTGAAAAGGGGGGCGGGGGGGGCGGGGGGAAAGACCTGGCTCCTCGTTTCATCCGGAAACCGGCGGGCCGGCAGGAAATGACGAAGGCAGAGGTCGTCCAGGTCCGGTCGGTAACCGGGTCCCGCGCGTCCGGCCCCGACTCTGGGGGAAAGAGCCCCGAGCGGAGCAGCCTGGCCCCGTGCCGCCTCCGGAGCCAGCAGCGTGAGTGGACCCGCGTCCCGGCGCCTCCCGGGCCCCGGGCGGGGCCGCGTCACCCGGCCCCGCCCCCCGCCCGCGCGCCGGCCCGCCCCGCCCGAGACTCACGGGGGAGGGGAAGGGAGGGGTCCGCTGCCCGCTCCGCGCCCCCAGCCCTGGGCACGGAGGCTCCTACGAGTCCAGCCCGCGCTGCGAGCCTGTTTCCGGGTCGTAAGGAATAGTGAGGCTCCGAGGGCCAGAAACGCAGACAAAAAGCCGAAGCAGCCGCGACGGCCGCGCAAGCAGGGGGCGGCCGAGACGTCCCCGGCGCGGCTGGAGTTTAGCGCCAGCGTTTTAAGATTGAGCCCCGCGCAGCCTTCGAGCGGCGGAAACGCAAAGGATGTTCCCGGCAGCTCTGGAAGCTGCCTGTGGCCACTTAGTGGGAGAGGATTATATTTTATACCCTCGCGACTGGATTTCCTTCCAGGAGGAGCCGGTGTCAAGGAACCAGGGTCAAGGCTGGTAGGGCTCAGGTTTAGAAGTCAGTTATATGTGACAGTCAAGTTGCCGCTCCACTCCCTACTCGCTCCACTCCCTACTTGCAACTTTGGGCAAGTTACATAACCACCACTACCACCTTCCCGGTTTCTTTCTTCTGTGAAATGGAACGTTAGTGCCTCACTATTGCAAAAACTCAATATGTGGACTGCCTTACATATAAGCCCTCAAATGTTAATTCCCTTCTTCCTCTTGGTTGAAGGCCTGTTACCTTGTACCCTTCTGCTTTGGGAGCCCAAACCTTTAATGTTTCAGAAGACAGAGAAAATTACGTTTATGCAGTGGATTGTGTTGTAAGCAACTCTGTAAGTGATGCCAATCTGAATTTTTATCAAGATAGCAAAGCTCTAAGTGAGAGACAAAAATGTAATATTCAAAGCAGAATGACAAGTGATACTCCATTTTAGAACCACCTAGACATGGTATCAGGAAACTGATTTTAAAACTTATGATACAGTCACTTGATCCCTGGAAATTTTCTCCTAGTTCTCAACCTGGAAGTTTATCAAACGAAAACCAAGCTCTAGTTGTCATATTTTGGGAACTCTGTCTCTGGATACTGACGTTTTACTTGGGACTTAACTAAGCTCATCCTAGAATCCCCTTACCGAAATTGTTCAAGCATCACTGCACAGGAAAAATATGTGAAAAAAGTTCAGTTTTCTCACAAGAACTCTGAACGATGATCCAAGCAAGTGGCTAGCCATAATGGTGATCTTGCTGAAACTGTGCATTTTGCTTTAGAAGGCTGTAGTGGTATGTAGTAACCACTTAGCAAGTATGTATGGGTACACTTGGTTAGACTGTAGTGTGCTGGGAGGTGACGGTCATAGTTCAGGCCACATGTGGGCCATGGGTCTGTACTATGACTCTGGGCAAGGCCATTCCTTCTTCCTAGTAGTCTTGCAAAACCATGCCATTGGTCATGATGGAGGACTGGGCAGGCAAGGCCTACCCTCAGTGCAAATCTTTCACAACTACAGTGCTAAAAATAACTCAAGTGCCTGTCCCTGGAACTGTGGAATGGTAGTGTCATTGCATACCAGCAATGTTGTATAATCCATGTTGTTTAATTCATGTTAAAATTTTACCATTCTGGGTCAGTAGTAATTCAAAATCCTTCTCTACATATAATTAAAGACTGGCATATTTGTAGCAGGATGAAGACAAGCTCTGTAGGAATACACCATTTATCAAGGGGCCCATAAACAGAATTTTGTGAGAAATGGAAGCAAGAAACTAACCTGGCTCAGATCCATTCAGGTGTTAGAAAACAGGTAGGAAACACTTCTATGATTTGTCAGACAACGGGAACCTGCAAAATGTTCCAATGGCCGCTGCTGTATGTTCACTGTTTCTTCCCAAATCTGCTAATAGCTCCCAATCCTGAAACCTTTCTGCAGAATCTCAAATCAGATATCCAAAGTCATCTCTTTTTGCCAAAAACATGTTTGTTGTTGTTACTTTATATTTTAGCACCAGCAAAATTCTAGATTCCAGAAATCATAAAGACAATTATAGTCTCGTGTCTTCCCAAAGTTTCCATTTCTAAAATAGGCTGATCACTTTCAGAGAAAGTCTGGAGTTCAGTTTTAAGAAATAAGAGTTAAAACTGTAAATATGCCAAATCTCCCTATATCTCCTACTCCTTTAAAAAAAAAAATCCATTTCCAGGCTTTAATATCAAGGAATTGGGTATGGTATAATGTTTAAGTAATATCTAGATCTTGCATCTACAAATTTTTATAATTTAATGTAAGTTCTGTTTTTATTACTACTTGGCCAGTTTTTACAAGATCAATCTTTATATTCATCAGACACCAACAGATATTTTAAAGAGATCACTCTTAACCTCAGTGTCTAGAGTTTAAGTTAAATGAGACTCATGACACTCACTTTATTGTAAATGAACATAGGATGTCCCCAAACATCTGACAAAAACTTCAGGTGTCAGCAGAGAAAACATGCCACCTGGTTTAGGAGCAGACCTCTGGGGAAATTTTATACAGGGGTAAGCTATAAGAAAGAAAGACTGCCTTTAATGCACACTTGTTAACACTGAGCCAGATCTACGTTGCAGAACATTTTGGAAGCTTACAGGAGATTGGAGGATAGTTTGTGCAAGAATGTCTGCAATGCCTTCATTGTTGTAGGATGTCTAGAAAAAAATTGCAAAACAATTTCTTGGACATTTCAGATATTCTTTTTCTTGGAATTAGAAAATGGCTATCTAATTCTTAGAAACTACTGTACATTTATCGCCTATAACTTGTTCAATTTTTCTCCTTTTCGTATAATGTCTAAAACAATGCTTTTTGGTTTTCTTTCACATATTAGGTCATTTTAGATTTACCTTTTTGTCCAACACAAGGGAGGCACTTTCAACTAACTCTCAAACACCAAGGGGACACCATTACTCTTTTACTTGCTATTTGAAACACTTGCTATTACCACTCTTATTTTCTGTGAGAATGTAGGAAGAATGCATTTCCTTGAATAGAAGTCACAGCTGTGTAAATAGCAAAAAGTAACTTTTACCCCATAGTTTCTTTCAACCACATTTGGCCAGGAGGCCAAAACTAGATAAAGCTTCAAACTTTCCCACTTGCATAGGAGGCAAGTGAAAGAGCATAGAGATTAACTAGAGTTTTAACCTACATGTGGAAGATACAATGTTTCAAAATCAAAAATAAGGGGAAATACATTTCATGCCTTAGTTATCTAGCCCAGGGGTTGGCAAACTTTTTCTTAAAGGGCAAGATTATAAATATTTTAGGCTTTGAGGGCTGGAAAGCAAAAATCAAGGGTACTATACAGGTGCTTACAACCATTTAAAATATATCCACTTAGAAATGTGAAACCATTCTTGGCTCCTGGGCCATCCAAAAGCAGGCAGCAGGCTGATGTTGGCCAGAAGGCCATATGTTTGCCAGCCTTTCTCCAGATGGTCATACCACCACTAAAAGAACCCCTGTTCTCTTTTCTTTCTTCTAGCCCCATGCCTGGAGGTTACGGAGTGATGGGTGACGATGGCTCTATGGATTACAGTGTTCATGAGGCATGGAATGAAGCCACCAATGTTTACTTGGTAGTGATCCTTGTTAGCTTTGTTCTCTTCATGTATGCCAAGAGGTAAAGGTTTTGGTATTTCAGGGTTGATAAGAAACTGGGCATTTAAAAGGTTTACACGTTTGTTTGTTCCAAATTAAATGCATAAAAATACTGCATTTATGAATTATTGCAAAATTGAGCATTTTTGTTCTTGCTATGAAAGCACTATCTATTCAGGTCTGTCCTCGAGCTCTGGACACCAAGGTTTGGCTTTGAAGAGCCCACTGCATTAAGAGTTGGAAATTTTGGGGTGCCTGGGTGGCTTAGTTGGTTGAGGGTCCAACTCTTGATTCTGGCTCAGGTCATGATCCCAGGGTTGTGGGAGGAAGCCCCACATGGGGCTTTGTGGTGCTGAGTGTGGAGCCCGCTTAGGATTTTCTCTCTCTCTCCCTCTGCCCTCTCCTCATCTTGTGCTCATGCATGTGTGCTCTCTTGCTCTCTCTCTCTCTCTCTTTCTCAAAAAAAAAAAAAAAAAGTTGGAAATTTAAGTGCAGCTCAGGTACCCTGACTGGCTTCTATCATTTCTAATGTAGCTCAATTTTATCATCCAGCCTGGGCCCACTGTCACTCTAGGATGAGCATTTTATTTTTGGCCAACATGCCTGAAATGCAGAAACACTAATTCCTATGTATTAAGCAATTCTCTCTTGGCACATGTTAAGTTTTCCCTTCTGATTGTTGTGCATGACCATATCATAGCACTTACTGAATAATGTTGGTATTATCTGGCTACTTGTCTGTCTGTTCCACAAAAACTTCAGTCCCTTCAGGACAAGGGCTTTCCCTTTTAACCTTGTGTCCCTGGTGTGCCACACAGTGTAAATCCTCAATAAATATTTCCTGGTTTAATTCCAGGTGTTGTAGCATAATTTATTCTTTTTCACACACCATGGCCCCTTTCCTTTAAGTACAATTAAAAAAGAGAGAGAGAGAGAGATGGGTGCTTTGAAGAGTAAAAGCAGTATTCACTGGACTGAGTTGCTTCTCCTTAGGGCCCCATGCTCTTTGGTATTCTCTATGCAGGTTAAAAAGGCATTAGATATGTTAGAAGATATTTGATAACTGATTTAATTTCTCTGCTGGTTATGGGCCTGTTCAAATTTTCTATTTCTTCATGTTTGAGTTTCGGTAGTTTTTGAGTGTCTAGGAATTTGTCCATTTCTTCCAGGTTGTCCAGTTTGTTGGCATATCATCTATCATAGTATTCTCTTGTAATTGTTTATATTTCTATGGTGTTGGTTGTGATCTTTCCTCCTTCATTCATGATTTTATCTATTTGTGTCCACTCTCTTTTCTTTTTGAGAAGTTTGGCTACGGGTTTATCAATTTTTTTATTCTTTAAAAAAAAACAGCTCTTGGTTTCATTGATCTGACAACAATTAAGAGTCCTGGGTCAGATGGCTTCCCAGAGAAATTCGACCAGACATTTGAAGAAGAGTTAATACCTGTTCTTTTCAAACTGTTCCACAAGACAGACATGGAAGGAAAACTTCCAAATTCATTCTATGAAGCCAGCATTACCTTGGTTCCAAAGACCCCACTAATAAGGAGAATTACAGGCCAATATCCCTGATGAACCAGAAATTCTCAATGAGATACTAGCAAATTGAATTCAACAGTACATTAAAAGAATTATTCACCATGATCAAGTGAGATTCATTCTTCAGCTGCAGAGCTGAGTTAATATTTGCAAATCAGTCAACGTGATATACAACATTAAGAGAAGAAAGACTCAGAATCATATTATCCTGTCAATAGATGCAGAAAAAGCATTTGACAAAATACAGCATCCTTTCTTGATAAAAACCCTCAAAAAAGTAGGGATAGAAGAAACATACCTCAACATCATAAAAGCCATATATGAAAGGCCCACAGCTTATAGCGTCCTCAATGGGGAAAAATTGAGAACTTCCCTCTAAGGTCAGGAACACAACAGAGATGTCCACTCTCACCACTGTTGTTCAACAAAGTACTGGAAGTCCTAGTCTCAGAAGTCAGACAACAAAAAGAAATAAAAGGCATACAAATTGGCAAAGTAGAAGTCAGACTTTCATTCTTCACAGACAACATGATACTTTACATGGAAAACCCAAA
The DNA here is from genome assembly GCF_024362965.1 of Panthera pardus. Lineage (NCBI taxonomy): Eukaryota > Metazoa > Chordata > Mammalia > Carnivora > Felidae > Panthera > Panthera pardus. The sequence continues at coordinate 40,517,930 of NW_026526688.1, read as the reverse complement.
AGACTCCACCAAAAAACTGGTAGAACTAATATGTGAATTCAGCAAAGTCACAGGATAAAAAATCAACATACATAAGTCAGTTGCATTACTACACACCAATAATGAAGAAGCATAAAGAGAAATCAAGGAATCAATCCCATTTACAATTGAACCAAAAACCATAAGATGCCTAGGAATAAACCTAGGCAAACAGATAGAAGATCTATATGCTGAAAACTATAGAAAATTTAGGAAGGAAATTGGAGAAGACACAAAGAAATGGAAAAACATTCCATGCTCATGGATTGGAAGAACTGATATTGTTAAAATGTCACTATTACCCAAAGCTATCTACACATTCACTGCAATCCCAATCAAAATAATTCCAGCATTCTTCACAGAGCTAGAACAAACAATCCTAAAATTTGTATGGAACCACAAAAGATCCTGAATAGTCAAAGTAATGTTGAAAAAGAAAAGCAAAGATGGAGGCATCACAATTCTGGACTTCAAGCTGTATTACAAAGCTGTAGTCATCAAGACAGTATGGTACTAGCACAAAAACACATAGATCAATGGAACAGAATAGAGAACCCAGAAATGGACCCACAAACGTATGGCCAACTAATCTTTGACAAAGTAGAAAAGAGTATCCAGTGGGAAAAAAAAAAAAACAGTCTCTTCAGAAAATGGTAATGGGAGAACTGGACAGTGACATGCAGAAGAATGAAACTGGACCGCTTTCTTATACCATGGACAAAAATAAACTCAAAATGGATGAAAGACCAAAATGTAAGACAGGAAGCCATCAAAATCCTAGAGGAGAAAGCAGTCAACAACCTTTTTGACCTTGGCCACAGCAACTCCTTACTAGTCATGTCTCAGAAGGCAAGGGAAACCAAAGCAAAAATGAACTATTGGGACCTTATTAAAATAAAAAGCTGCTGCACAGTGAAGGAAACAATCAGGAAAACTAAAAGGCAACTGATGGAATGGGAGAAGATGTTTGCAAATGACCTAATCAGATAAAGAGTTAGTATCCAAAATCTATAAAGAACTTATCAAATTCAACACACAAAAACAAATAATCCAGTGAAGAAATGGGCAGAAGACATGAATAGACACTTTTCCAAAGAAGACATGCAGATGATGCTCAACATCACTCATAATCAGGGAAATACAAATCAAAACCACAGTGAGATACCACCTCACTCCCATCAGGATGGCTAAAATTAACAACTCAGGCAATAACAGATGTTGGTGAGGATGCAGAGAAAGGGGAACTCTTTTGCACTGCTGGTAGGAATGCAAACTGGTGCAGCCACTCTGGAAAACAGTATGGAGGCTTCTCAAAAAATTAAAAATAGAACTACCCTACCACCCAGCAATTGCGCTACTAGGTATTTATCCAAAGGATACAAAAATGCTGATTCGAAGGGGTATACGCACCCCAATGTTTATAGCAGCATTATCAACAATAACCAAAGTATGGAAAGAGCCCAAATGTCCATTGGGTGATGAATGGATAAAGAAGTGTGGTATATATATACAATGGAATACTACTCAGCAATCAAAAATAATGAAACCTTGCCATTTGCGACAATGTGGATGAAACTAGAGTATATTATGCTAAGTAGAATAAGTCAGAAAAAGATATCATATAATTTCACTCATGTAGAATTTAAGAAACATGACAGATGAACATAGGGCAAGGGAAGGAAAAATAAGATAAAAACAGAGGGAGGCAAACCGTATGAGACTTTTAAATACAGAGAACAAACTGGGGGTTGCTAGAGGGAAAGTGAGTGGAGAGATGGGCTAAATGGGTGATAGGCATTAAGGAGGGCACTTGGGATGAGCACTGGGGGTTATATAAGTAATGAATCACTGGGTTCTATATCTAAAACCAATACTATACTGTATGTTAACTAACTTGAATTTAAATAAATAAATGTAAAATTTTTTAAAAGGCATTAGATAGTTCAAATTAATTAGTAATCAAAAAATAATTGATGTTTGGCCTGGGGAGCAGGTCAGAACTCACACTTGTTCTCAGACAGGCAGGTTTGCCTTTCCAGCCACATGACCCCTGGAGCAGCTGGCCCATTGACAGCCTGGACTCCAGGGTGGCTGAGAGAAGGCTCCACTCCATCGCCAGTTTACTTGCAGGTAACAGCTTTCTTCCAAAAATAGCCACCATGTCCCCCCGACCCTCCTGTTTTAAAAGCAGAGACATACTGTTGTTAGTTTTAAGTAGATGGACCCACTAAGGCTATGCAATTGTATTTAAGAAATATGGTGATTCATTATTTTCCAAAATTAAGGTCTACTCCCATTCTGTTTATTCGCTAACCCAGTAATTTAGCTTTATTTGGATGACACCAGAGGGAGGAGAAAAATAAGATGTTTTCTTGTTTATGCATTTTCCCATACAGTATTTGGCTTTTGGTGAGAGGAAGGAGTGGAAGTGCAATGAAGGTACATCTCTTTGTTGTATTACATGGATGTTTTCAGCTTTCTTTTCTTTCTTAGAGCCCTGTGGCTATACATGTACAGCTTCGTGGTTTTTAGGGAAAGAAAGAACACTTGAGCCAAGGAAGCACCTCACAGATACAAAAGAAATGAGCGCATTGTTACTTAAGTCCTTTTTTTTTAAGTTTATTTATTTTCAGAGCGAGAGAGAGAGAGAATGCAAGTGGATGAGGGGCAGAGAGAGAGAGAGAGAATCCCAAGTAGACTCTGCACTGTCAGCACAGAGCCCAATGGGGGCTCGAACTCACAATTCACAAGATCATGACCTGAGCCCAGGTCGGACATTTAGCCATCTGAGCTACCCAGGCACCCCTTAAGTCCTTGTGATGTATCTTCTGATTACTATGGTCCTGAGTTCATTACAGTCCAATAGATGTTAATACAAATCTCTCTTCTGTATTGGTTTTGTGTTTTAGGAACAAAAGGAAAATTATGAGGATATTCAGCGTGCCACCTACAGCAGAAACTTTATCAGAGCCCAGCTTTTATGACACAATAAGCAAAATTCGTTTAAGACAGCAACTGGAAATGTATTCCATTTGTAAGTATATTCTGTGCTGAACTGTATATATAGACATGTTTCAAATAGATTTTTTTGGAATTGAGTTCAGTTAGCAAAGGTTATCAGAAATAATTGATAGTGCCTTTTTTAGATGATGAGCATGGTATTGGCAAAGGCAGATCTCCCATGTAGTTGATGCTTCAGAGCCCTCTGCTTGTATGGGACCCTTCAGGACCCTGAGAACAGCCCTAGCAATGTGTTCATACGATGATATTTTTATATGTTTTGCAAAAATTAGTTATTTTACCCATCAGCTAAGACTGCTGTCTCTTCCTGCTCTAATTTGCCCTCCTTTGCACATGCCTCATGTGGAGTAGCATTAAGTGGCCAAGAGCATTTGGGGATGTGGCTGAGGGGAAGTTGAGCTGGAGATGCATTTAGTTTGGGTTTGAATTTTGTATTTATGGAGTTTGCAGTCATTTCTATTATAATTAAATTACTGCAAGTCAAAGCAATATAAGAATTGCTTCTAGGAATGTGGCATGTGATATCAACGTGCAAGGCTAGAAGTCATGTCTCAGTGTGTCATATAGTACTAAACACTGTCGGTATGTATGTCATGGAGAAGAAATAAAATTTAAAATGTATAGAGTCATAATGAAATGTACATCTAAGCCACAGCCTTTTATGCCACCATTTAAAAGAATGAGTTGTGGTTTCCAAGATACATTATTAACTGAGAAGAGCAAGATAAAATAATATATATACTAGGATGCTACTCTTTTAAAATCAAAGGACCAAAACACCCCTTGTATTATCTATGTCTAATATAAATGTTCTATATAATTATGCAAGCATGGAGGAAGGCTTGGAAAGATACGCATCAGATTATTAACATTCATTACCTTGATGGGGACTGTGTGGAATTTAAGGGGAAAAGACTGGACAATTTTTAAAGCAGTTGTCTACAGTAAAAAATTAAGTGTGTGTGCATGTGTGTGTGTGTGTGCATAGAAAGATGCAAGAAAGAATGATCAGCAAGATATCACTACTGTGTCTCGGGTGAAATGGAATTTCAGGTGAAAATATACATGTTTACGTGCATATACGTGTATATACACGCATAAACACAAGTAGAACCTCTAAAATCTTAAGCATAAATGTTATCCTGAAAACTAGTAACAGCAATTCCTTTAGGGCAAGGAACGGGGTGGGTAGCCACAGGATTGATCAGGTAGGAGGAAGATACACTTTTTACTGTTTCCTCTGTTCCTTTTGCATTTTGTACCATCTGCATATGTTACCAGTTCAAAATAAGAAGTAAAATTGAACATAGCAGCATTACTCACAATAGCCAAAAGGGAGAAACAACCCAAGTGCCCTTGACAGGTACACAAAATGTGGTATAGAAATACAATAGGATGTTATTCAGTCTTTAAGAGGAAGGAAATGCTGACACGTGCTACAGCACAGATGAACCTGAGGACGTTATGCTTCATAGTGGTTCTTATTATGAAGGGAAATAAGCCAGTCGCAAAAGAACAGATATTTCACTTAAAGGAGGCAAATTCGTAGAGACAGAAAATAGAATGGTGGATGTCAGGGACCTGGGGAGGAGGCAGTGGGAAGTTATTGCTTAATGGGTGTGGAGTTCAGTTGGGGATGATCAGAAGAGCTCTGTAGGCAGATGGGGGTGATGGTTGCAGAGCAATATGAATGTACCTAATGCTACTGAACTGTGCCCTTAGAAATAGTTAAGGGGCTCCTGGGTGGCTGAGTCGGTTAAGCATCTGACTTCAGCTCAGGTCATGATCTCACAGTTCCTGAGTTTGAACCCCACATTGGGCTCTGTGCTGACAGCTCAGAGCCTGGAGCCTGCTTCGAATTCTGTGTCTCCCTCTGTCTCAGCCCCTCCCCCTGCTTGCACTCTGTCCGTCTCTCTTTCTCTCTCTCAAAAATAAATAAACATTAAAAAAAAGAAATAGTTAAAATGGCAAAATTCATGTATATTTTACCACAATAAGAAAGTTCTTTTAAAAGAAAATACCAACAAAACAAAACACAAAGTAGAGAGCCAGAAGCTCTGTTTGGAAAATTATAAAGAATTAAGTTTCTGTTGACACCCAGTCAAAACAGAAGCTATTTCCTATTAGTAATACATTCAGTAGCATAACATATACTATTATAAACCAAGTATACAGGTTTTTTTTTTCTTTTTTGATGGGAACGCCATAAAATAAAATTTATCTGAATTCCTGTGTTTGTAGGGTGTGTTAGTTTTCTACTGCTGCTGTAACAAATCACTACAAATCCAGTGGCTAAATACAACACAAATGTATGGTCTTACAATTTTGTAGTGTAGAAGTCCTACATCAGTCTCACTGGGCTGAAATCAGGTGTCAGCAGGGTACTGTTTCTTTCTGGAGGCTCTAGAAGAGAGTCTGTGTCTTTGCTAGAAAGCTTCTGGAGGCCACTCACGTTCCTTGGTTTATGGCCCTATGCCTCCGCATTGGGAGCCAGCATTATGTAATCTTTCTGATCATTCTTCCATTTTTATATCTTAGTCCCTCTCTGAACTCAGGAAAGGTTCTCTGATTTTTAAGGTCCATTTGATAATGGTTGGGCCAGATAATCCAGGGTAATCTCCTCGTTATAAGGTCCTTACCTTAATCACATCTTTAAAGTGCCTTTTGTCCTGTAAAATAACATACTCACGGATTTAGGGGATTAGGATGTGAACATCTTTAGAAGCCATTTTTCTTATAAATAGTATATGTGTGGATTTACATGTTTAATGAATCCAATCACATTGGATCATTCTTAGTGTTCATGACATATCTATTCCTGACAAAGGCAGTTCAAAAGGAAATAGTAAACAAAGTTCTTTTTCTTAAAGACGACTCCCAAAATTGTATAAACTGTAGGCCACAAACTTTGGGATGCACCCTGAGTAGCATAAATAAATAGTGTCTCTTTCTTGGCTAGTAAAAACTTAAGGAGGTGAGTGAAAGTTTTAACTGTAGGCAGTGAATGACATTTATAAAGATTTTAACCCTGTACTCTCTCCAGTTCCAGGTTAAGACCATTCTTCTTCAATAAACATTTCTCAGAAGTACAAAAAAACCCACAGAATGCATATCTGTTTTTTCTTCTAGTTTATATTAAAAAAATTTTTTTTATTAGTTTTCTTTATTTTTGAGAGGCAGAGAGAGACAGAGTGGGGGGGGGTGGGGGGAGGCGCAGAGAGAGAGGGAGACACAGAATCAGAAGCAGGCTCCAGGCTCTGAGCTGTCAGCACAGAGCCCAATGCGGGGCCTGAACTCACAAACCGTGAGATCCAGACCTGAGCCAAAGTTGGTTGCTCAACCGACAGCCACCCAGACGCCCCTCTTCTAGTTTATATTGACAATGTTCAGTAATAAGTTTCTTAGACTTACAAGTTAAAATACAGTCAAATTCATTATGATGTGAACAAAAGCATTACTATCAGCTTAAGGTGGAAGTGGGAGATAAGAAAGAAGGAAATTGGGGCACCTGGGTGGCTCAGTCGGTTAAGCATCCAACTTCTGATTTCAGCTCAGGTCATGATCTCATGGTTTGTGAGATCAAGCCCCACATTGGGCTCTGCACTGGCAGCATGGAGCCTGCTTGGGATTCTCTCTTTCCCTTTCTCTCTGCCTGTCCTCTGCTCTCTCTCTCTCTCTCTCTCTCTCAAGGTAAATAAATAAACTTAAAAAAAAAAGAAAGGAAGTTATAAAATGTTAATTTAACTGTAATATCTTAATTAATGTTCACACTGTTTTTTAAAACTGAATAATCCTGACATACAAATAATAAAATAAACATATAAAAATGAGTATCAGCAGTGCTGGGAAATTACAGGATCAGAAATTAATTCTTACTTAATTCTACTAATTACTTAATTAGTTAATTCTTTACTGAGAATCATGACTTGACTGTGATTTAATGATGTTAGCTAATATTTTGCTATTTTTATTAATTTTATCACTTTTTTTTGTTTTGTGTTTGCTTTGTTTTTTAATAGCAAGGAAGTATGACTATCAGCAGCCACAAAACCAAGCTGACAGTGTGCAACTCTCATTGGAATGAAATGACAGAAAATGAACAACATAAGTAATTCTTCAACAGTCTGGTAGCAAGCTCCTAAATGTACTAAATCATGAACAGCATTTTTTTAAACCCTATCTCCATAAAATCATTTTATTTGTGACTTTCTTCCAGTTTTTTGTGTTTTGTTTTGCTTTTTAAAATTGCATCACCAAGTCATTTGTTATACAAATTAAAAAAAAAGTCTCAAAGGCATGGACACAGAGAGTCTGTACATCCTTAGGAAGATAGAATATAACCAGAGATGGTGATTTTTACCTTGTGAAGACTTTTGATTTCTTCAGGATATGATCAGTCAGGAATAAAAATACATCTTTGGAGGTGAGCGTATGGAGCTTATGCCACTTTGATTTGAACAGTTTTGCAAAATTAAAAAGTAAAAATCCATTCATTGGTATAACATCCTCGATTGTATTCTGTGATGAATATAATAATCAATAATGGACGCATTTGTGTTCTCACCGCTGTTATTACCACACTTGAATTGAATTAACTATCTTTGCTTCTTCAGAACTTATATAGGAGACTGTCTTTTCTACTATCCTCATGAAATAAACCCATCTACTAATTGTGGAAGCTTCCTGTGATTGGAATGTTTTCCCTTCATTGTGTTCCTGGGAGTTTGCCTTTTTTTTTTAATCCCACAGTTTCATTTCTACTAGAAGAGTTTCTTTGGACCATATTGCAACCATGCTGTGGAATAAATGGGCACCTCTCTACTGGTGTTAGCAACTTGCTTTTTTGGTCATGTAACTCTCAAGTTTAATGTAACTGGATACTTATACTTTTTTAGCATAATAAGCTTCCCTGAAGACTCTCATATCTTGTACCATTTTGTACCATACATGGAAATGTTTTTACCAAATTTTTCCTATTTATTTAAATAAAAGTTGGTGGGAGGTAGTGGCAGGGAAATTTCACTGTCCACATCACTGTCCAAGAATTAGTTTTTGAATCAAAGCTATTCTTAATTTTAAGAGTTAGAGTTAATATTTCAAGCACTGTTTCCTTTTCTCTTTATTGTGAAGTAAAGAACATAAATTTTAAATGAAAAGGTTTAGACCAAATAAAATTACTGAGGGATGCATTTGTTTTTAAATTTTAATTATATTATTCAAAAATGTCTATCTTGTTCAAGGTAAATTGTTGACTAAATGGAATAATTCTTGACTCACAAATGAGTTTGAATGCACTGCTGATACATAGAATAAAAAACTGACTACAGGATTGTAAACAGTTATAATTATGGGCCAGGAATAGCAGAGCAGCAGGGGGATGATCTCCTTAAACTTTGCTTTGCTCTTAGGAAAACCACTGTATATTTCTGTGAGCAGGAAATGTGATCAGGAGCAGGAGCAGTTTACTTGTGTCACTGACATACTGCACAATCTGGACAAATTACAAACCTGGCTATTTCAGATGATTTGTAAAAATAGTGTACATAAATAAATGTAAATCACAATGAAATTGACTGGTTGTTTTTTATGTGCATCCACTAGATAGAGGCAGTCATAACTTAAAGCTAGTAGATCGTGTGGTGAGCATCAAACCTTGACAAGGAAAAGGATGAATTCCTCCTCATTTTTTCTCTAAACCCAGCTGATGGGAATCACACCCCCCACTGGCAGGAACAACAACAAGTCCGCCTTTGAAGTTTCTTCTCTGCTTCAACAGCTGAACTGCTTAAGGGGTAGAAGCCCTGTAGCCACACTTCAAAGCCATGCCAGTTGATCGTCCTGCTTCTGCACACACGCGCGTGCGCACACACACACACACACACACACACACACACACACCGCCCCCACTGCATCCAAGGTTCAATAGAACTATTTTCTTTGGAAGAAAAATGGAATGACTAATAGACTGGTAACTAACACTTGTGTTCTTTTCCTGTTGCTTCTCTTTTAACTGTATAAAAGATATTCAGCAGTATGCACATTTCAGCCTCTATTGGTGCACAGCTTCAGTATGTAAAATAATTGGTTGTTTAGCCAGCCAGCTGCACAAAAGGAAGAAGGTAGCCTCTGGAGGGCACAAGTGTTTGCTATTGACCTCACACTGTTTCAGGTGGAGTTATTTATGATTCATCAGAAATGAAATGCAGACTTTATCATAAAATTGTTGTAATGTCAGAACTATTTTAAGTATGGCATAGAAATAGATAAATTTATCATAATAAAAATAATTTCAGTTCTTAAGAAAAGAATAAATTAAACTTAGAAAATATAATTAAAGGGAGAAGGGACAAAAGTATATTATATGGAGCCAAATAATTCATTCAACAAACAGTTGTGGAGTATATACTCTGTGCTAGCTGTATGTAATTTTCTGCAGGCTATTCCAGTCTAATAGTAGAATCAGAACAGAAATAGGGGCTGAATCAACTGATAAATTGATAAAGAAGATGTGGTACATATATACAATGGAATATTAGCCACCAGAAAGAATGAAATCTTGCCATTTGCAATGATGTGGATGGAGCTAGAGTGTGTTATGCTGTGAAATAAGTCTGAGAAAGACAAATACCATATGATTTCACTCATGGAATTTAAGAAACAAAACAAATGAGCAAAGGGGAAAAAAGAGAGAGGCAAACCATAAGAGACTCTTAACTATAGAGAATAAACTGAGGGTTGATGGAGGGAGGTAGGTGGGGGATGGGCTAAATGGGTGATGAGTCCTAAGGAGGGCACTTGTTAAGATGAACACTGGGTGTTGTATGTGAGTGATGAATCATTCAAAAACAAAAACAAAGGAATAGAGTCCAAAAAACTAAATGAAAATAGAAAAGACACTTGGCTTCTCTCCAACCTGTATGCAAAATTGTGAAGATCACAGAGTAGGAACTTCAGCTTAGTCTTAAATCTATTTCCCACTGGACCCGCCAATAAAGCCAGCGCCAAACTTACACAAAACTACAAAGCAAGAAAAATTTCCTACCTCTTTTTTTGTCCCCCTTCAGCCTCCTGTAAGTCTATGCATAGGACAGTCTTGAATGAGGACATAAGAGCATTAGGCTCAAGAACCACGATGGTAAACCCTCCTAACTCCTAACGTACACGTGGAAACTCAGCAGCAGCTCACCCTGACCTTGACCTCTCACCCCAAAATAAAGGAGTGGCATTTAGCATTGGATTCCATTCTGATGTATTCTCCACCTTTATTTTATTCAGATACAGTAAAAAATGAAAGTTGACTATGCAGATTAGTAACATTCCACATTCTATCTAGGTAGGAAGATGAGATAAATGGAAGGGAAGGATGCTCACTATCCAGGCTCATTGATAGTAGTTTAGCCTCCAGTTTGATGCTGAGGGCCCACTTTGTTGTTCACTTGTTTTATTAGTTTTTAATGTTTATATATTTATTTTGAAAAAGAGAGGGTAAGGGCAGAGAGAGAGGAGAGAGGGCATTTTGTGCTATCAGTGTGGAGCCCGACGAGGGGCTCAAACCCACAAACCTTGAGATCATGACCTGAGCCGAAATCAAGAGTCAGATGCTTAACTGAGCCATCCAGATGCCCCTATTTTTGATGTTCCTAGTTCTGGAATTTCTTCTCTTCCAAATAGAGCAACTACAGAGGTTAGGAAGGAGAGGCTCCATAACAGGAATTTTTATGAAAAAAATATTTTGACACATTTCTAACTAGCTGAAGAAAGTTCGAGTTTTTTAACTGCAACCAACTGTTGTTAAATGAAACTGCAAATCCTTTTGGTCTCAGAAATCTGAATTTCTTTAAAAAAATACACCATATAAAGTATTTAACACAGAACAAGTAAATGTATGTTTAACATATTCATTTTTGGAGAAGTGATTGCAAGTGTCTCTGAATAACATTTTATTTTGAGATTTAAAAAACTAGGCCCATTCAAGTACACTACTATCCAATATAATTTTTAGATCTCAAATGCATTCTAGAACCTTCTCTTAGCATAGTAACTAGTCCAAAGTAAATGCCTGGTAAAGATTTGTTGAATTAATTTCCTTGCGACAACTTGTAGAATTGATGTTTTATTTTTTTACTTTTTTTTTTTTTTTTTTTTTTTTTATTTTTGGGACAGAGAGAGACAGAGCATGAACGGGGGAGGGTCAGAGAGAGAGGGAGACACAGAATCGGAAACAGGCTCCAGGCTCCGAGCCATCGGCCCAGAGCCTGACGCGGGGCTCGAACTCACGGACCGCGAGATCGTGACCTGGCTGAAGTCGGACGCTTAACCGACTGCGCCACCCAGGCGCCCCTATTTTTTTACATTTTTAAAAAGTGTAGGTTGTTTCTGGTAATGGAAGAGTAATTGCATCAGGCTAACTTACAGATAATGATTATGAGTTCACAGCAAAACATTAAAAAAGGACTATTTGAAGGTAACCGTAAGCAGACAAACCAGAAGGAAAATGACCCTTGAAAGAAAAAGACTGTATTGTTTGAGATTTGTGTTTATATGGTGTTTGCCTGAAGGTATTTCCCAGTCTGCTAGTTGTAAGTAGCTGGAACTCAAATGGAAAGCTACAGAGAAATGGGTTTGAGGAATAGGGCAGAGTTCAGGGCTTCTGGAAAGACTGGAAAGTGAGGAGGAACATCACAGAAAGAAGGGAACCACAGAAGGGGGAGCCCCCAAATCTGTATATAAATACTGACAAGTCCCTGGCTGATCCCTAAACTACAAATCTGCAAGAGAGATTCTGGCAGAAAGGTGCCTGGCAGAAAACAAACAGCTAAAAAGATGTAAGAAATAAGAAGAGCCTTCAGCTGCTGCCCACCATAAGAGATAGAGTTTGAGTTGTGTCAAGATGAATTGCCTGCTGGAACAAAAACAACACTTTTTAGAGAAGGAAAACAGAATCTAGAATCTCTACACCGTATCACCCACCCATTGTCTATTATGCAACAACAAAAAAAAAATTACAGGAATGAGAAGAACAGGAAAATGAGATCCACAGTCAAGAAAAGAAATGGGACATGTGGTCCATAGTCAAGACAAAAAATAGTCAATATAAACTGACTCCAAGATGACCCAGATGTTGAACTAACAGCAAGGACTTTAAAGTAGCTATTCAAATATGTTTAGATAAATGAAATATCTACAGATAAATGATAATTGAAAGGCTTTATCATCAGATCTGCTGTACAAGAAATACTAAAGAAAATTCTTTGGGCAAAAGAGAAATGATAGCAGATGGAATCTAATCTAAGTAAACTCTAGACATAATGAATGAACAGTTGGGGAGACACAATGATAGTGTAAGTAGGGGCTTTTACCAAATGAAGATAAATATATAGAACTTGAGGGGCACCTGGGTAGCTCAGTCAAAAGTCCAACTTCAGCTTAGGCCATGATCTCACAGTTCGTGAGTTCCAGCCCCATGCCAGGCTCTGTGATGATAGCTTGGAGCCTGAAGCCTGCTTCAGATTCTGTGTCTCCCCCTCTCTCTGCCCCTCTCCCACTTGTGCTCTCTTTCTCTCCCCCCAAAAATAAACATTAAAAACATTAAAAAAAAAGAATATATAGAAGTTTCTTGTACTATTGTAACTTTTCTATAAGCTTAAAGATTTTTTTTTTTAATTATAGAAAAGTATTTATAATTTTTTTTTACTGTTTATTTATTTTTGAGACAGAGAGAGCGTGAGCAGGGGAGGGGCAATGAGAGAGGGAGACACAGAATCCGAAGCAGGCTCCAGGCTCTGAGCTGTCAGTGCAGAGCCCAGTGCGGGGCTTGAACTCCCGAACAGCAAGATCATGACCTGAACTGAAGTCAGATGCTTAACTGACTGAGCCACCCAGGTGCCCTAAGAAAAAGTATTTATAGGGGCGCCTGGGTGTCAGTCGGTTAAGCGGCCGACTTCGGCTCAGGTCACGATCTCGCGGTCCGTGGGTTTGAGCCCCACGTCGGGCTCTGGGCTGATGGCTCGGAGCCTGGAGCCTGCTTCCGATTCTGTGTCTCCCTCTCTCTCTGCCCCTCCCGCATTCATGCTCTGTCTCTCTCTGTCTCAAAAATAAATAAAACGTTAAAAAAAATTAAAAAAAAAATAAAAAGTATTTATAAATCAATTTCTTAGTAAATCAGATTCTACTTTTTGTGTCATACCAATCATTGGCAAAATGAAAAACAGGCAAGGTGTCTAAAGGTGTCTTGGACAACATTATGCTTTTTTTCTTCTCTATTTCATCCGACAGCATTCAATATCCTGTTCTTGATCAAAATCCACTGCCAAGAAAGAATCTAAAACACACTTCCAAAACAGGAATAAATAATAACAATTAAAATGTTACTTCTCACAAGGCACTTGTTTTGTATTTTAACAGAGGCTTCAACTAGAGAGATACGAAGATTTCAGACATTACAGAGCAGTGGTAATTAAAAAAAAAAAATTTAATGTTTATTTGAGAAAGAGAGAAAGAGAGAGAACAGGGGAGGGGCAGAGAAAGAGGGAGAGAGAGAATCCCAAGCAGGCTCTGCACTGTCAGCATAGAGCCCAGCGTAGGGCCTAACCCATGAACCATGAGATCATGGCCTGAGCCGAAATCAAGAGTCGGAGACTTAACCAACTGAGCCACCAGATGCCCCCATCATCTTAGTTTAAACATTAGCAATCAGAATGTCACCTTCTCCCCATCAATATTATTAAATGCATTGGAATTCCTAAAAAAAAATTTATATCTGTCAAAACAGGACACTGTCACCTCTGATTTATTGTCTCATCTCTGTGAGGTAGCAAGATAGATGATAACAGATAATGATCTTTTAAGTGCCATTTTACAAGTGAGTAAAAGTGAACAATTTGAATGACTCTCCTAGTCCTGGACCTTTTCAATATTGAGAAATGCAAAGATTAGATGGGAAGAAATATCTCCAGGGGCAAGTAGGGAGATGTCCAAAGCCAGGTATATTAAAAAGGCAATTACTGACAAACATATAGTAACATACTGTACTTATTATTGCTTTGTACATTTAGGACTGTGGTTAAAACACACACACATACACACACACACATACAAGTAGTAACTGATTAATTTTTTTCTATGGTGTCAATTTTTAAATCTACTATAGTACCTTGCAAATACTAGGTGTTTAACAAACATTTGCTTAGTTAAATCAGATCAAATCCAGTGTTGTGCTATCCCAGAAAGCAATCAGGCCTGGAATAACACTGTTTTGATAGGTTTTTGTATTTTTCTTTCCAATGCAACAGAGAGTAACAGTGATTCTACCATTCTTACAGCTCTTTCTAGAAGTCCAGTGTACTTTGTGGAAGTGGTTGAATCCCAACAACTTATCATGTTTTATATTTTTTTCATATTTTACCTTTAAAAAAAATTTTTTTAGTGGCTTAAAATAACAAACATCTCACAGTTGAAGAGCTCTGTAGCTGAGTGGCTCAGGGTCTCTCATGAAGTTGCAATGAGGATGGGGTGCATTCAGCTGAGGCTTCAGAAGCTGCCTCCAAGATGGCTCCCTCACATGGCTATTGGCAGGAGACCTTAGTTCTTTGTCATGTGGGCTGTACACATTAACACCTTCCAAAAAGCAAAAGAAGGAAGATGGATTTTTTTTCTCCAAAATATTCCGGAATAAAATATACTATATATTTTAAGGCATTACAATTTCTTAAAAATACATGATTATTTTTCAAAAAATATTTAGAAATTTTTGGGGGTGGGGGAGAGAGTGCATATGTGTGGGGGAGGGGCAGAGGAAGAGAGAGAAACTTAAGCAGGCTCCATGCTCAGCACAGAGTCCAATGCGAGGTTTGATCTCACAACCCTGGGATCATGACCTGAGCTGAAATCAAGAGTCATTTGCTCAAATGACTGAGCCACCCGGGTGCCCCAATTTTTTAGCAATTAAATCTCAATTCATTACATAAATGAAAGCAGTTACATGGAAAATCCAAAAAAGGAAACAATCCAAAAATGTTAACTTTCGTTTGTTTGTCGTACATTTGCTTTTCCAAATTAGTTTTGCTATACCAGTATTTTGATTGTTTTGCAGTTTCTTAAGCTCATTATACCTAATGATAATGGCCTGCAAGTACACAGCTATCTGAATTCCAAAGGGAAGGCAGCTGGCCTGGGACTGGGACAAGGTTACAGCTAATCTACAGATTTGTCAGTTGGTATTCAGACAATCTTGAGGGGACCAATTCTGTTCTTTGAAAGTATAGACATGAGTGGGTGGTTGTTTTTACAAATTAATTTCTCCCTTGTTATATTCAGATCTAGCAAGTTACCACAGGAGCACATCTTGAATTTACTTAAGGCATCATCTTCCACAATTTATAGTTCTTAAGCAAAGCTGAACATGTGGTTACTGTCTTGTATATCAGTAAAACATCAACAAAATATTGTTGATTGGAAATCAATTACGACAGAGGAACTGCGTCAACAATCCAGAACACGGGAGGGGATGCTGGCCCGGCTAATTGCAGACAAATGTTAAGCGCTCTTTTCAGACTGTCAGGGCTTTTACCAGCATATCTTTTTGGGAAAGGAGTTGCTCCCTTTCTTCCTTGAGACTCTTTTCCCTCCATTTTAGGGAGAGAGATAGAGAGAGTGTGTGAGTGGGGGGAAGGGACAGAGGGAAAGAGAGAAAGAAACTTAAGCAGGCTCTACACTCAGTATGGAGCCCAATACGGGGCTTGATCCCACGACCCTGGGATCATGACCTTAACTGAAATCATGAGTCAGACGCTCAACCCACCGAGCCACTCAGGTGCCCCTCTTCCTTTAGACTTTGCTCATCAGAGTTCAGCTTCCCTTTTCATCTTCAACACCTGTGATGTTTTCTGCAGAGGCCTGGAGATTGGGTTTTAGAAACACCAGTTCAGAGGACAGGTTTTCATTTATCTACAAATTGTAAATGAAGAGGAATGGTTGGAAACTTACTCAAAATTTGCTTATTTAGTTGCATCCTAACTTTGTTTAGGGTTCTGGATGTTTTTGGCTACTTCTTAGGTGCCTTGCTTAATGACCTGTGGCCCGTTGCCGTGGTGAAATAGAATTAATAACAATTCTTACTTATGTTAACTTAATACTTGTAAAACATACTCTTTCTTTGTTTTTTAAAAAAGGACCTAGGCAAATCTCATCTGCTTTAAAAGGATTAAACTAGAAACACTAGTCCTTAGTGGTAGCTGTGGAGAAATTTCAGCTGAATGTGTGAACCAACATGACAAATGTAGACACTGTTCAGCAAGCCTACAGCTCTGACTGAAGTTTGACATTTGCTTTTTCAAGTTTGGAGAGTAAACTTAGCTTGATACAATTCTGAATGGAGTGAAGTCACTTGGTGGTCCAAATAATCTTTTTCCTTCTGAACTCTATCGTAACTAGTCATTTTGGGCTAATCAGAAGGGTCTAGTTCATCTTTCTCCCAAGAAATTACAATAAAATTTGAATTTTATTTAGTTTGAATAAATTTCCATTTAATACAAAGACTACTGTACATTTTTGTATGTTTCCAGACAACTTTCAAAGCACCAATATAGATAGAAAATGAACTAGTTTAGTTAATAGAACTTAGAATTTGAAACCTGAGTTCCAGCCCATTTTGCTCTAGGCTGTATCTATTTGAATTTGAACATATCATTAGCCTCATTAGGCCTCAATTTGTTCATCTAGTAAATGGGAATAAGACTGCCTTTACCCCATGGATAAAGGGATTTTTTTTTTTTTTTTTTTTTTTTTTTTTTTAGAGAGAGACAGAGAGTGCAAGGAAGGGGCAGAAGGAGAAAGAGAGAGAGAATCCCAAGCAGGCTCTGACTGTCAGCACAGAGTCCTACTCAGGGTTTGATCTTATAAACTGTAAGATTGTGACCTGAGCCAAAACTAAGTGCTGATGCTTAACTGAGTGAGCCACCCAGGTGCCCAGTCATATTTTTTTTTTAAATTTTTTAAGTTTATTTATTTATTTTGAGAGAGAGAGAGAGCATGTGCATAAGCAAGGGAGGGGCAGAGAGAGAGAGAAAGAGAGAATCCCAGGCAGGCTCTGCACTGTTGATAGTGCAGAGCCCGATGTAGGGCTCAAACTCACAAACGGTGACATCATGACATGAACTGAAACCAAGAGTTGGTCGCTTAACCAACCGAGCCACCCAGGTGCCCCTGGTAATGTTCTTAATGATATGATATCCGGGCCCCTTGGAAAGAAATGTAATGATCCTTGGCAATGTTGTTCAATATTCTTGTACCGTGTAACTAAATATATTTAAAAGTTTGGAAGAGCAAAATCAGACAAGAATGGAATCCCTGATGCCTCCAGGCCACTACCGTGGGTATTTGTTAGCTTTCTGTGCAACGCCAGGAAGGCAGCTAGCCAATGAAAACTTATAAAGTACATGAATCAAGTAATCTAAACAAAATTGTCATCTCTGAACACACAGCTATCGCTTTGACCACACCAAGAACCTTCAGTCTTCTGTGTCATCCTTCCAGTAATGATAACATCTCCATTTTTCAGAGGGCAATATGAGTAACAGGGAGATTAGGGGAGCAGCCCAATGTCAAAAACCAGGATTTTGTTCTCTTTTGAGATTCTTTCCACTCTATGTTTCTATGATCCTCATAACAGAAACACAATGGTTTGGAGGGTCAGCATTGTTTCCAGATATTATTGATGGGGAATACTTAGCATGCCTAAGTTATCAGCCTCATTCAAGTCTGTTTGAGATGTAAGTCGAGCAAATGGCAGCAAGTAACTTTTCCTTACAATAATTTAAAGTATCACTCCCAAACACTCAAATATAGAGGATTCTTTTTTTCTGTGTATTCATTTGACCACCCCATAGTTTATAAATCTGTCTGTTTTGTACACTTTGTACCAGACAAGTCTGGGCATGCAAAGATTGTAGCAAGTTTACAAAAGCCACTTAACATATTTGGTTGTCATTTAAATTATGACTTTGAAAACAAAGAAGACAAGCCCTTTTACAGTGATAGGCAGGTTTACATAAGTCGCTGCACCAACTAAATTCAAAATAACTTCAGTTCATATTGAAAAAGTTATTCTTCTGTTGCCACTCTGCCACAGCAGTCTGATATTTTAAAATATATCCATGGAAATTAGTAAGTACGAAAGGAAGGGTTTTGGTACTTCTCCTGTGTGTCCTTTTTGTGAGTCATGGAAACTGCAGTCACCAGAGCTTTCTCTTGATGATGGGATGCAGTCTATCCTTTCTTTCCAAGAACTTACCCTGACACATTATAAATCAGGGAAAGAAAATCAAGAGACGTGGTCTTAGGAGTACATATAGGACTTGAGGTTGGTTCATTTGCTTCACCTAGTATCTCTTTTAATTGCTGTAGTTTCAGTTGAGTGACTCAAGAATATTTAAGTCAAAAAAAAAAAAAGACTCAGGTATTTCGGGTGCCAACAGTGACCTAGTGAGCATGGAAGTCAGGTGTGTAGCGTAGAGTGGGCATGCATCAGAAAGGCCAGCACTGTGAGCTGTGGCCAGAGAAAGACGTGGGTTGACATCCCGTTCTTACCAGCAGTGCCCTGTGCTCCTCTAAGTGGAGATCATAACTCCACCTCCAAGAATTCTTTTCAGGGTTAAATGAAATTCCCAATGTTAACTGCTCAGCACAGTGTCTGACTGAAGATATATTCCATATATACTTATTGTAGTATACTTGCTTTAACCCAGGCTATATACTTGCTTTAACCCAGGCTATATATAAAAAACCACATGAAATAGAATTGATGCTAAGAAGAAAGCGAAGCCACACTAGAATGAATCAAGAAAAAAGACCATTCTCTGGAGAATTCTCAGGTGAAGGATTTGTGTTACATAATTTTAAAAATAATAAAATTTCTTATTTTCAATAACATGCAGTAACGGAACTACATGCATAAACTAAGAGGCAAACCTGTTTAAATGAACAAATAAGGACCACTTAGAATTATCATAGTGGGATATATAGGAAAGGGGTGTTAGATCTACTTGATTTCAATTTTATCTTTGTCCTTTGCCTGAATGTCTTTATCTGTGATCTTTGGCTTCTCTGTCTGTTAAAACAACACATTGCAGAGTGTAGTGAGGATAATATATTAAAAGTATATAAGTGTCTGTCTATCTATCTAGGATAATATATTAAAACTATATACATGTCTGTCTACCTACCTAGAAAGAGTATGCAATAAACCATGTAGAGTCATGATTATTCCAATACTATAATAAATTTTTACTACAAGTAGGATTTTAAAATTATTTTAAATATGAAAAATTAGTCTGATGTATGTAAACATCCTCTTTGAAATTATTTGCACTATTGCTTCCCTAATTATTTTGTCATTTGTATAATTAAAGATTAACCTCTAGGGGTTATGATTGATGAGGCACAGGAAGTGGCTTCTGGGGTGGATGGCAAAGTTCTAGTTCTTGGCCTGGGTGGTATTTATAAGGGTGTGCCGCTTTGTAATTACCCATTGAGCTATATATTTGTTTTGTGTGGATTTTGGTGTCTGTTTCATTATACAATAAAAAAGAATTTTTTTAATAAAAAAGTTTACTCAACGCAGTTACTGTATAAACTACAAAGGTAAAATCATAGACGGCTGATTTAGTGAGGTCTTATTATGTTTTAAAAACACATTGAATAGGGGGTACCTGGGTGGCTCAGTCGGTTGAGTGTCCAACTTTGGCTCAGGTCGTGATCTCGCCCTCTGTGAATTTGAGCCCCACTTCGGGCTCTGTGCCGACAGCTCAGAGCCTGGAGCCTGCTTCAGATTCTGTGTCCCCCTCTCTCTCTCTGTCCCTCCCCCCACTTGCACTCTGTCTCTCTCTGTCTCTAAAAAATGAATAAATGTTAAAAAAATTTTTTAAAAAACACATGAAATAGAATTAACATATAAGTAAATGAGTGATCTTGATTCCCACCTTTTATGGGCCCTTCCACCCATGCACGAAATCGCTATCTGAATTTTCCATTTTCATGTGAAAAATTTTGGATGCCATTGACTGTAAATATAAAGTGGAATTAATGTCATCTTAGATAGTAACAGAGTTTACATGGCAATACAAACAATCAACACTAATCCAAAAAGATGAATCCAATTGTAATGAGGCCTCATGATTTCAGACACAGTAAGCATAGTGGTGCCCACTGAAGAATAGAAAATGTAGACAGTTAAAAAGAGATCAGTGGATGACAAGTTGAACATGAGTCCTCTTTTGTGTGGTTATGCAAAAAATAATAGCTATAGTATGTATTCAACAAGTTACTATATTATCTCTGGTGAAAAATGTGAAAATTGCAATTATTCTATTGCTATGTAGAAAATATAGGAACAGGTACCTTTGGGAAGCTTTGCTTTTAAAGAGGAACTTACTCAAAAAAAAAAAAAAAAAAAAGAGGAACTTACTCAAGATTTCTCTTGGTAAAGGAATGTAGAGGTGTCGTATGACACCCAAAGCTTCCTGAGGGATCAGAAGCAGAACATTTGCAAGAACCAAGGAAAGGCTGGTCTCTCTCCCCTTGCCCCATGGACTCTTGCTCTCTTCTTTTCTGCAGACCACCTCCCATCCCTTGTTGATCAGCAAACATGCCCCTGAAAAAGTGCCCTATGTTTCCAGATCTCCTGTGGTCAGTATCTGATGGACTCATTCTGTCTGAGCCCCAATCCAAGTAACTGTGGACAAAAGAGACAACGAGAGTGGAAGGCTCTCTGCTGAGGCATTGTAGAAATGGGAGGAAATGACTTATTCGAACTCAACACAGATGATGACACGGCCACTAAAATAGATCATTCATGCATTCCACCAACACTGAACTACCATGAGTCAGGCTGCTAGGGATTCAAGGATGAATAATGCCCAGCCCCTGTCCTTGAAGAGGTCAGACTTCAGAACACAGAATTTCTAAAGAAATTCTTTAAAAAGGAGAAGATGAAAGAAGTATGAAAACAGTCTTTAAGGATCCTAGAGGAGGTGATGACTAATTTCACAGAGGAAATTATAGCGGAACAATCTTGAACAATGAGTATTGAAGCTTGCAAAGTACATGCAAGCAAAAATGTATTAATTAATTTACATCAAAATTGAGAATTTCTCTTCAATGGAAGACATTATGGATAAAGTCTTGACAGATCCAAGAGAAGACAAAAGTCTAAATATCTAAAACTGATAAGGATCTAAGGCAAATCCACAGGAAAAACGGATGGGTACTCCAATAGAAGACGGGCAAACATTGTGAACAAGCAATCACCAGAGGAGAAAACCAAAAGCAGCAAGTATCATTCACCCACAGTCATTTTACACCAGTTAAAGCAGCAAAATCAGTAAGATGGATAGCGTGCCAACTGTGGGCAGGGCTCTGGGACTCCAGGCTCCAGGATAGGGGTGTTATCAGTGCATCCGTCCTGGAGAGCGTTCTAGCAGTGCTTATTAAATTCTTAATTAATACTCTGCACGCAGGAGGAGGAAGAGGGGGGTACAATAGAGAGACCAGCTTGGAAGGGTTTTCTGTGTCATGAGTTTGGTTTGTTTCTAAAGATAATGGAGGGTTAAGAGAAGATTCTAAGAAGGACAGTGACATGGCCAGGACAAAACTGATGGCAACATGGAGTTAAAAACAGAGTAAGGGGAAAATGGCAGCTTAACAAATAAGCTAAGGGGCATGTATATATATAATGACATACAGTGATTAAAGCAGAATACAAAATAGTATGCAGGGGCGCCTGGGTGGCTCAGTTGGTTAAGCATCTGACTTCAACTCAGGTCATGATCTCACAGTTCATGGGTTCAAGCCCCACATTGTGCCCTGTGCTGACAGCTTAGAGCCTGGAGTTGCTTCGGATTCTGTGTCTCCCTCTCTCTGCCCCTCCCAGCTCACGCTCTGTTTCTCTCTCTCTCAAATATAAAAAATTCAAAATAGTATGTAGACATAAACGACTACTCTAGAAGAATGACAGAGTACATTCAATAAAGATCAGAAGTGAATCTGGAATTAAACATCATATTTAACACTTGCAATCTTCTTTTTTCCCATGCAGCAGTTGTATATGATTTTTTTATTGTACAGAATATTGATTAGAACTCAGGAGTCTAAATATTAAAAGCATTAATTAAAAAAATTAAAAATGGGGCGCCTGGCTGGCTCAGTCATTAGAGCGTGCAACTCTTGATCTCAGGGTTGTGAGTTCAAGCCCCACATTGGGTGTAGAGATCAGTTAAAAATAAAATCTTTTCTTTAAAAAAAGTACATTGAAATTTAAGAATACAGTCATTATTCTTTGGTCCTGTCTAAAAGGTAAAGTCTTGGCAGTGTTTGGTGGTTCAGACAGTTCTCTTTTATATGACTATTGTGAAAATTTAGAGCCTATTTATACATAAATTGCTCTTCAAAGAATGCCACTACTTTGAGTTTATGGGATTATGGATGATTTTTCAAAATATGTTTTATATTTTTTATGGTTTCTGCAATGAGGTTGTACCCCCATAACTTACCATTTTTCCAATTACATTCTGATTTTTAATTTAGATGAATTTAGGATTTATTTTAGGTATAGGTGCAATGGAACTTTAAACCTTAAAACTGAACCTAGTTTCTCCTATGAAATTAATTGGTTGGTCCAGCTGGTAGATGGTGTCACAGCTGCCTTAGCTGGTGGGCAGAGCAGCCTGGCCCTGAGAAGTGGGACAGTCAGACCAGGGACTGGTCTTCTTTGCAGTAATGGAACCTACAGAAAACTTGTAATCTTTTTTTTTTTTTTTTTTTTTTTTTTTTTTGAGAGAGAGAGAGAGAGAGAGAGGGAGAGAGCGTGCACACAGGGGAGGGGCAGAGGGAGAGAGAGAATCCCAAGCAGGCTTCACGCTAAGTGTGGTGCTTAGTCTCATGACTGGAATCATTACCTGAGCTGAAATCAAGAATGGAGTGCTTAACTGACTGAGCCACCCAGGCACCCTGAAAATTTATAATCTTAAAGGCATGAAGCACACCAGTCCAACAAGGTATAGGGCCAATAAGTGCTTGTTAGTTTCTCTTCCGTATGTGCAGAGATTTAATTACCTCTATTCTTAGAAACTGTTCATTGTGGTTTCTGTAACCTGAATATTAATTAGCATCCTTTTCTCCTTCCTGTATGTCTACCCATCTCGGGGCAATGCCAATGCTGAGAATACACAAAGCCCTTTTTCTTGTTTGCTTCTGGTTTTCTAACTTTGCTTTCTCCCTCTGCCTCTCTCCCTGTTCTTTCTCAGCCCTAGTCTGTTGTGTTTTCTTTTGTATCCCACGTCCTAATGCTTAATGGCTTGTTTTCTCATTAATCCATGAGGAGATGGCATTGAGGCCCAGACACGAACTAGACAGAGATTCTGGTGGAATGTCCGTGTGGTCTTCTCCAACAAGACTTCACAGAGATTAGGTTGGAGGATTTATGCTCATTTGGCAGGGATGTATTCTAAAGCCAAAGAACCATGTAAACATTATGATACTTGCTAGAATTTTTTTTTAAGAATGATACTTAAGATACAGGCTAGCTCTTTATTTTATTGAAAATATTCAACTATTAGAAATAGTTGCACCAGGGGTTATGGTATGTACCATGTTCCATTAGGCTACTGGTCTAAACCTAAGCCCCTTTAAATAATTGCTTTATACTTTACAACCATTATGACAAGATTTAATATATTTAAGTAATAGATGAATAATAAATTATTAATATAGATGCACTCCACTTAATGCAATAGGTGAGCTCCAGGAAAGTAGTATGTAAATACAATTATGAACAGAAAGAATAGAATTCTAAGTTACTAGGCCCTGTGAAGAAATTCTATTGTTAATTGCTTAATAATTAAAGAATCCTCTTGTAAATATGATGGCAGCTTTATGAAGTGGAAAAAATAGTGGAATCTGGAGTAATAAGAACAACGTATCAATTCCTCTTCCACAAAGAGCGAGCTGTATTATATTAAAACACTCAGCTGAAGCTTTCATCAGTAGAACAGGATTTATTTCACAATGTTATTGCACGTTGCAAATTAGAAAGTAGTACCCAGGTGTGGGCTGCTGCTGTGATTACCTGCAGGGCCTTTTAATCAGCACGCTCTTGTGGGAGCTTCCTGCAACCTGTGGTTGAGTCAGAGTGGATTTTATTATACTTTTCTATATAGGTGAGGAAACTAAGGGTCAGAAAGTTCTAGCGACTGAGCCAAGGTAACGTTACCAAAGGTGATAGAGGCAAAACGGAAATCTAAATTCTCTGACTCCTAAATTGGTACATTTTTTACTATACCACACATTTTCTACTCTGCCTCTGACTTTGAGGGTAGGGCAGGGGTGGGGGAGGGAAAGAGGAGATGAAGATTTATACATTAATATGCTTTCTCCCATTACAGTGGAAAGGGAAAGATGATGGGAACAGTTTTGGCTGAAATTCTGGCTGTGTCTCTTATAAGCTGCATGAGCTTGAATATCATAATTCCCCATTTAGTCAACTATAAAATAAAGATAATAACATCTGATTTGTAGGTAGGCTAGGATTAAATAAAATGATGTGTGTCTTATACATGGTATATAATGATCATTTGTTAAAGGAAACATTAGTTCCAAATTCAGGTCTACATATGTGTGGGAGAAAAGAAACCAAATACATCTAAAGCAGTTTGGAAGAAGTCAATAGTTCTGCCTGGCCTGATCCATTAGGGGGTTGTTTTGGGGACCAGCAGAAGAGAAACATTCTCATCTTCCACGAATTTCCTCAACTCCTGTCATTCTAGCCATCAAAATTGCCTGCAATTCAGGACATCCTTCCCATTTCTTCCTGAGAAGAAATAATGAAGTTACATCTTAATTACTAAAGGAAATGGAAGATTTTCAGTCTCAGATGGCAAATTTATACACTCTGCATTAAAATGCTAATAAGTAATGTTTTAAACACTCCAACAATACAGAAAATAGGAGAATGTGCCATCAACAGACAATGGAGTTCAACAAATTTCTGCAAAATTAAAAGTGCACAGAAATGGCTGACAATGAAGTAGACCCAAGGAAGCCTAGGTTATCGAGAAGGATGGTGCTGCAGACTTCAAGAGTGAATGGGAGCCAACATGGTGGTGCGTGAAAAGTCTTGGGACTCCCATGGCAGGCATGAAGTGGGGCTGAACACAGGGAGATTTGCTGAAGATTAAAGATTAAAGATACATTAAAATCATCTTTGTCCCCTACTTCCCTATGTGTCTCATAGTCAGCTGCTTAACTTCCTAAGAAAAAACAACCTTTCTAAAGACATCAGAAGAACTCTCCAGGGAGAACTACTGTAGTTAGAGTGGTATTGGTGATCTAGGTAAAACTCGCCTCTTTCAGCATTCTGTGGAATGGTGGCCTCCTCCCAGCCTACTTGTCTAGACGAAAGCAAAGCGTGTTCAGATGAAAACCCATCACTGTACCCCATACTCCCAGTCAGACTTTGGATTTCCTCATTGTCAATATAAATAGATACCTCACAGGGGCGCCTGGGTGGCTCAGTTGGTTAATCCTCCAGCTTCTGCTCGAGTCATGATCTCACGGTTCATGAGTTTGAGCCCCGAGTTGGGCTCTCTGCTGTCAGCACAGTCTGCTTTGAATCTTCTGTCTCTCTTTTTCTCTGTCCTTCTCTCTCTCT
Source organism: Panthera pardus (assembly GCF_024362965.1). NCBI lineage: Eukaryota > Metazoa > Chordata > Mammalia > Carnivora > Felidae > Panthera > Panthera pardus. The sequence goes on along the minus strand of NW_026526688.1, from coordinate 40,492,192 downwards.
CTCTCTCTTTCTTTTTTTTTTTTAATTTTTTTTTTAATGTTTATTTATTTTTGACAGAGAGAGAGAGACAGAGCATGAGCAGGGGAGGGGCAGAGAGAGAGGGAGACACAGAATCTGAAGCAGGCTCCAGGCTCTGAACTGACAGCACAGAGCCCGATGCGGGGCTTGAACTCACAGACCATGAGATCATGACCTGAGCTGAAGTTGGACGCTCAAGCGACTGAGCCACCCAGGTGCCCCCCTTTCTCTCTTTCAAAAATAAATAAACATTAAAAAAAAATAAACAGGTACCCACAGTTTATCAAAATTTGAGTCAAACCAGAAAAACAGAAGGGAAAGAACAAGTGAACAAAGAGAAAAACTGTCCCCAGAAAAGAAAGAACTAATTAATGAAACAGAAGGTAACATTTTAAATAACATAGTTAGTATCACCACAGAGATATAAATAATATGTCCGTGAAACCAGGATAGACTGCTGTGAAAAAGAAACAGTAAGAAAATTAGAAAGAGCTCTTGCAAATAAAATTAAAAGAGGAATATTGCTGAAATTACAAATTCAACAGAAGGGTAGGAAGATAAAATCAAAGAAATCTGTCAGAAAGTAAACCAAAATGACACACATACAGAAAACTGAACCAAAAAACAAGAGACAAGGAGGCTTAATCTAGGAGGTCCCAATATACAACTAATAATTCCAGAAACAGAGAAAAGAAAATAGGGGATAAGTTTATCCAAAAAATAACTTAAGTTCCAGAAGTTTTAGCAAAAGAGACTACAAAGATGTCCAGAAAAAGAAGTGAAAAAAGAGCCACACCTAAAAATTCCACTGTGAAATTTGAGAATGCCAGAGATTTTCACAAAATATTCTAAAAACCTCCAGAGAGCAAATCTTGAAGAAAAAGTCCATAAGACACTTGTTACACCAGAATAGTGGCAGAGTAAAGGTCCATTATGGATGGTGCCATGATGACAGCTGGGTAGCACTTCCAGAAAATGACCAGGTCCAGATTAGAGCATGTGGGTCCTGGAAGGGAGATCCCTGGGAGAAAAATAGAATGGCCATTTACTGAGATCAAGTAGAATGATTGTGCACTCAGAAAAAAATAATTGAAGATATAATAAAGGCGTTGGATCCAAAAAGGTAACCAGAAACTCCAGGAAAAACAAAAATCAATATAAGAAAATTACAGTCTATAAATAAGAAAAAAACTGGAATTTCAAAAAGAAAAATGGTATAGTTTCCAAGCAATGGATAACATGAATAAGAACCTTAAAAGAGAGCCAGGAGAAGGTCAAGAAGACATATGTTAACCCATATGTTCCTCCTTACAACAATGAAAGAGTAATTAGAAACTCAAGAGATAAAGTATAAGAAAGACATCTTCCAAATAAAAGGCAAACTAAAATGTGCATGATTGAATTTTATGTTAGGACCATTCTCATTTGAGTGTTCACACGTGCTGGTTCTCACCTAGGAGCATTGTGCTCCTAGGCACTATTTGATTGTTGAGTGAACAATTTTTACAGTCATAATAATGTACATGCTGTTAACTGTTTTTCATATTTAGAATCAACTTATAGACAAAGAGCAGAAAAGTTCATTATGGTTGCAAACAAGCTATAAATGTAACCAACTTTGATATTTTAAAACAAAAATCAAATTTCAGCTGACAAAGGTTGAGATAGAGAGGAAGAGCGGGTGGCTAATATTCATAACACGAACTGGGGAGTGGGGGGAACAGTCCATTGTATGGATCAAGAAATGGAAGGTTAAGTGTGCTGTGAGGGTTGCAATGGTGCCAGGGAGCTAGATCTGTGACAGTCATAGCAAGGAGTGAATAGATAGCATTTAAGTTGGTAAATCAATAGTGTTGGTAAAACAACCTACTGAATGGGAGAAGATATTTGCACATGACATATCCAATAAAGGGTTAGTATCCAAAATATATAAAGAACATGTGCCACTCAATACCAAAAAAACAAATAATCCAATTAAAAATGGACAGAAGACATGAACAGACATTTCTTCAAAGAAAACATCCAGATGGCCAACAGACACATGAAAAGATGCTCATGATCATTTATCATCAGGGAAGTAAAAATCAAAACCACAATGAGACATCACCTCACACCTGTCAGAATGGCTAAAATCAGAAACACAAGAAACAAGTGTTGGTGAGGAGGTGGAGAGAAAGGAACCCTTGTACATCATTGGTGGGAATGCAAACTGGTGTGGCCACTGTAGAAAACTGTATGGATGTTTCTCAAAAAATTAAAAATAGAAGTACTATGTGATCTAGTAATTCTGCTACTGTTACCCAAAGAATACTAAAGCACTAATTCGAAAAGATATATGCACCCCTATGTTTATTGCAGCATTATTTACATTAGCCAAATTATGGAAGCAGCCCAAGTATCCATTAACAGATGAATGAATAAAGAAGATGTGGTATATATACATAATGGAATATTATTCAGCCATAAAAAAGAATGAAATCTTGCCATTTGCAATGACATGGATGGATCTGGAGGGTATAACATTAAGTGAAATAGTCAGAGAAAGACAAATACTACATGATTTCACTCATATCTGGAATTTAAGAAACAAATGAACAAGGAAAAAAAGAGACAAAACAAAAAACAGACTCAATATAGAAAACAAACTGATGGTTACCAGAGGGGAGGTCAGTTGGGGTGGGGGGATGGGTGAAACAGGTGAGAGGATTAAGAGTAAACTTATCATGATGAGCACTAAATAATGCATAGAATTGTCAAATCACTATATCATAAACCTGAAACGAATATAGCACTGTATATTAACAATACTGGGGTTTTAAAAGAAAAGAAAAAGAAAAGAAATGAGCTATCAAGTCATGAAAAGACATGGAGAAACTTTACATAAAGAAAGAAAATAGTAGTGGTGTAAATGCAATATTTACAAACATGGTGTTAACTATTAGAATAAATGAAAATAAGACAAGGCTTAAAATAATAACTAGGGTAGGAGGAAAGAAAGCAAAGAGGAAGTGGGCAAGGGACTGTTGGCTTTCATTATAATCCCTTTACAATTAGATTTTTTTATCTGACAAATAAAAATTATAATATTTTTCACCTTAAATTAAAGTCAGGTATGCATTGCATATTATGTTAACATTTTTTATATGCTTCCATGTTGACATGTTGAGGACTTAGATAAGTGGTAGTATTATTCCCATTCTGCAGATAGCACACTAAGGCTTACAGGTGTCAAATACATCACTTGCTGCACAGCTCATAGGAGTAGAACCAAAATTACAGCCCAGGTCAAAGGAGCTTTTATTCACATATGATATCACCATTTAAGACATTTTCAGCCTGATCGGCCAGGGCTCAGGTGAACAGTGCAAATTTACCTGAAAGTAGGGAGAGTGCTAGACATGGTGCAGACAGAAGGGTTTTCTCCATAGGTCTGAGCGTTATGTGTCTACAGGTTACACATCACAGACTCAGAAGATGCAAACCAAGCTGACTATTTATGAGATGGTTTTAAAGAAGGAGATATCTGTGACGAGATGAATTTTTAAAGAGTTCTCCCTGTGGACTCACAGAATTTCTAGAAAAATGATTTATATAAACCCCTTTAATTTTGCTCTGAGGTGGTCTCCACCCCAGTCCCCGCACATGCACTCACATGCACCCATGCTCAAGTAGTAGCATTAAAACCATCAGGTTTGGGACCTTGAACTTCCTGTTTGTAACTAAGTCAATATGGCTTCAGCACAGCTCTTCTGCCCCAATCTTTAATTTTCTTTGAAGAAGCACACAACATATTGCCTATATAATTGTGAAAAGATCTTTTTTTTCTGCAAAAATTTTTAATGGATAGAAAAAAAAAAGCAACGCCTAACAAAAACACTGTTAAAAAAACCAAACAAACAGGTACCTCTTGTCTTAATTTCAATTTTTCTACCATCATCCGGCTCTTGACAACTTCCTCCTCCTGTTTCAGCAGATGGTTTCTTTGATGCATCAAAGCGTGATGCCCATTTCTAAGGCTATCTGAATGAAAGTGCATATCTTATTATCTCTGATTTATTTTTTTATTTTTTTTTAACGTTTATCATTTTTGAGACAGAGACAGAGCATGAACGGGGAGGGTCAGAGAGAGAGAGAGACACAGAATCTGAAACAGGCTCCAGGCTCTGAGCGGTCAGCACAGAGCCCGACACGGGGCTCGAACTCACGGACCGCGAGATCATGACCTGAGCCGAAGTCCGACGCTCAACCGACTGAGCCACCCGGGCGCCCCCTATTATCTCTGATTTAAATAACTTATTTTCAAGTCATATTCAGGATCCAGGTGGTCCAGGTCCTAACTCCTGATGATGACACTGTAGTCCATTTTTCAACCTGAATTAGCTGCAGTTTGAGTTCTGATGGTTTGAACTGTAGATACACAGGCAATTTGACAAATGCACCTGTATTTGTAATTTTACTGTGTCCTGGATCCTTCAGGATCTTCCTCTTTCAGATTTTCCCATTCTCTCCATCCTAATATCCACCAGCTTCTTGAATGACTAGTCTTCACTTCCTGTCTCTACTTTCTTACTTTCCTACTCCTCCTCAATCTCCTGAAATCCAACTTCTTGCCCCTCCCCAACAAAAGTCCTGTTGTGCCTGTAGGGCGCACACTGGGTCTCTTCCAGTCATGTACCAGAGCTTAAGACGACATCTGTTCCATCATATGTTAGGAATTTAATTTTTTTTTTCTTTTGAGAGAGAGAGAAAGAGAGAGCACGCATAGGAGTAGGGGAGAGGGGCGGGGTGGGGGGGGGGAGAGAAAATCTCAAGCAAGCTCTATGCCTAGTGCAGAACCAACGTGGAGCTTGATCTCACAACCTGACCTGAGCTGAAATCAAAAGTTAGACACTCAACCAGCTGTGTGCCACCCAGGCACCCCCATATGTCAGGGGAATTTTAAAAATAGGCTTTGTTGGGGAAATTTACATAGGTCACAGGTAATTAAGAGATTAGGCACGGATCTCCTGATCCTTCAATCATCCCACAGACAGGTGCATGTGGAGTCTGCCTCCCAGGTGAGGGATTCTCCTTCCATCGGTCTTCCCTTTGAGGGCAAGCAAGAGAAAACGGTCTTGTTTGAGGGATTTGGCTACCTGCTGTTTAAGGTGTTATCTGGGAACTTCAGATATCCAGCCTGGGGAGACTTGATGGCTCATAAAATGTTGCAATTCCCCATGCTAGGGGAAGGAAGCTGCAGATGTGGTGGGAAGCTAAGCAAGAGTGTCAGATGGTAGGTTTCAGACTCCACCTGTGCCCTCCCCTCTCCACATCCCAGCTGGCTTATTGTCTAGACAACCCAGAATTAGTTCCCTTCCCCACTTTCAAACAGTTCCGTACATTTCACAACAGATTCTTAGCTCCCCTGAAGCTGTTACAACTGAAAGTACAAGTCAACGCTTATGTGGCCAAATACAGTGGAAGCTATTCAGTCCTTACTTTCTTATCTGCCTCAGAGCGCTTGACACTGTTGACTACTTCCTTTTCTTGAACCACAACTTCTCTTGACTTTCCCAATATTACACTTTCTTCTTTCTTCTATAGGTCTGACCTCCAACTCATTCACTAGCTTCTTTTATGTTATCTAAATGTGGAAGTTGTAAAAACTGATCAGATGTTGTTTAAAAAGGAAAAAAAGTCCAAGAATTTTCATAATATAGAAATATGATACATAGAAATATATGAAAACAACTAAAAGAGCTGAATGTAGTTTCTCCTAGGAAAATTAGGAATTAGGAGCAAGAAGAACTATTGTCTTTGTAATAATCCATATACTCTATTTGACTTTTAAAACTAAGTATACCTATTTATTTGATTAAAATAGAAAATGTACTTTAAAAATCTCAAAAGAAAGGCTGGAAGATAAATAAATCTCTATGTGTAGTGACATATGGAAATGCTTCTAAGATTTGTTAAGTAAAAATCACAAAGGAAAACAGTGGTTAGTATGTGGTGATGTGTGTGTATATATGGGTGTACACAATGCTCAGGTATGTACAGGATATCTCTGGGAACATGTAAGATAATTTCACAGGACAGCTGACTCTGGGAAGGGAAACTGAATCATCAGAGGACTGGGCTAGCTCTGAGATTTTTCATGGCATAATCTTTTCAGCTTTTGAATTTTATATACATGCATTTTTTTTACTTATGAAAAATAAAATTTTCATACAAATCTTGTTTAAGGTAAGCTTTAGCAAGCAGCTCTTGATTGTGGTCTTTCTGAAGCTTTTATCTTTTATTAAAAAGGTAAGAGCTCACACCATTACCAAAATCTAAGACTGATGGACAATAAATAAGATTCTGGAAGGATCCATTCCTAACTCTAAGTCAACTGAAGGCAGGTTGAAAACACGTGCCCCCATTCATTCTAGTGCATGCTATCTTCACAAAACAGAGACTATATTCATAATGGTGGAAAATACTTTAAAACCTACTCCCTACTCACAGCTAAGAGGTTTAGAGTTCATTTATTTGTTCATTCTCATGACTAAGTGTGTATTGTGTGAGATACTTTCCTGGTGCCCCGGCTAAAACTGTGCAAGACCAGTGCAAGGCGTGGCTATGATGCAATTGTAACCTCACCGAAAAACTGGGAAAGCAGTCTCCTTTAAGCTGGGACTGAGTTTTTGTTTTTGTTTTTGTTTTGAGAATGCCAGAGCACAGTTGCTACCACCACCCACTCTCCAACCTACACACACCCTTTGTTGTCTGTCTACACACATTAAGAGACAGGAACTCCCAGATGGTGACTGGAGGTGGTGAAGAATATTCCTCACAAGTCAAGAATAGCTGGTGGGGGCAGGCAGGAAGAACGCTGGTAGTTCTACATGCCCAAATTGTATTGTCTTTGTTTAGAATATTACAGAATTAGGCAGAGGGAACAGGATATTATGTCATTTCCACAGAGCACAAATGCACTGATGAGTATAGGCTAGAAACTCTAATGAGGACTTGCGGCTGGATTCACCCACCTCCTCTCCACTGGTGGATCCATGATGAGATTTTTTACCGTCACTCAAATAGACGCAGAGTGAACCCAAAAGCAACCCATATATATCCCATATATCAAAAAAATGTTGCCTTAGTGTTTATTCAAAAGACATCAAATGAGGCGTACAAAAATATATCACAATGAAGAGAAGGGAACAGCATAATGAAGACTTTGAGGAGACCCCCAAGAACTTTTAAAAAGTTTTTGAACTTTAAAAAAGAGACAAAACTTTTAAAAACTGTGCTCTCCTTAATATAATACAAGAAAATATGGTCAATATGAAATAAAACAGAAAAGTCATAAAGAATAAATAGGAAAGGCATTTAAAGGGTCATGAAATTTAAAGGGTCATGGATATGATTTTTAAAAAAGAAGAAGAATGAGCACTGGGTGTTGTATGGAAACCAATTTGACAATAAATTTCATATATTGAAAAAAATAAATAAAATAAAAAAAGAAGAGCATGGAAACTAAAAACAAAATAGCAAAATATAATCTATAAATCAGAACTGATTCTACAGGAAATCAAGTAAGTAATATAAAAGAAGAATGTGGTAGACAGATCACATTAATGGCCCTAATGTATAGTTTTCCTCCATCCATACCCTTTGCTCTGTACCTTTGAAGTCCCTTTTACTTTGACTTAGGGCTCAGCCATGTGGCTTGTGAAAGAAATGGTGGTACAGAGGCTTGAAAAGAGCTTGACCATTTTAGCTCTCTATCTCCTTGCTCTCCCGCCTTTGCCATGAGATTGTGCCTAAGCTAGCTTTTGGGATGAGTGATCTCAAGGAGCAGAACCAAGCCATGCCAGCAAAGGAGACCCTACACAGCCCATTGTCAGTCATCCAGCTGACCATAGACACATAGGCAAGCCAAGCTATCAGCTGAGTCCAGCTCAGACTGGCAGAAATACCCAGATGACTTATAAATTTGTGAGAAATAATACATGTTATTATTTAAAGCCATTATGTTTTGAGATTGTTTGTCACACAGCAGTAGCTAACTTATAACACAAGCTTGAGAAAGCATCCCAGAATTTAGGGGAAATCACAAAGAAACAAAGAGAGAATGTGAGTATAAAGGATAGAGAAAGGAAATCTAACATGTAGATAACACGTAGATATCTCTGCAGAAGACATCAGAATAAACCAAACAGAAGTTAATTATCAAAAGCAAAGTAAACAAAAAACAAAAAACAACAAATTCCTGGGCTGAGGAAAACCTGTGTAATCAGATAAAAGTATTGGGGTCCCTGTGTGGCTCACTTGGTTAAACGTCTGACTTTGGCTTAGATCATGATCTTGCAGTTCTCAAATTTGAGCTCCGCATTGGGCTCTGTGCTGACAGTTCAGAGCCTGGACCCTACTTCAGATTCTGTGTCTCCCTCTCTCTCTGCACCCTCCCCCACTTGCATTCTGTCTCTCTCTCTCAAAAACAAACAAATTTTTTAAAAATTAAAAAAAAGTGTTCACTAAAAGGGGCACCTGACTGGTTCAGTCCTTAGAGCATGCAACCCTTGATCTTGGGGTTGTGGGTTCAAACCCCATGTTGGGTGTGGAGATTCCATAACATTAAAATCTTAAAAAAAAAAAAAAAGTGTTCATCAAGTTTAAAGACAAACTTTATCTAAAAAGACTTGTACCAGGGCACATGGGTGGCTCAGTTGGTTGAGCATCCAACTCTTGATTTCAGTTCAGGTCATGATCCCAGGGTCCTGGGATTGAGCCCAGCACCGAAAGTGCAGAGCCTGCTTGGGATTCTCTCTTTCTCTCTCTCTGCCTCTCCCTTGGTCATGCTGTCTCTCTTTCTCAAAATAAGTAAACATTAAAAAAAAAACACTAAAAAAAACCCCAAAAAACAAAAACAAAACAAAACAAAACACTAAAAGGACTTATACCAAGACATAATCTAGCAAATTTTGAACCATACAAATATTTTCTTCGTTAGTCTATTAATTTGGTAAATTACATTGATTCAATTTCAAATGTTGAAACTGCTTTGCATTTTTGGAATAAACCTCACTTGCATGTATTATCATTTTTATATATTTCTGAGCTCAATTTGCTAATTTTTTGTTGGGAATTTTATATGTTCATGAGGCATATTTATCTATAGTTTTCTTGTAATATCTTTGTCTAGTTTTAGCATAAGAGTAATGCTGGTCTTATAAAATGAGTTCGGATGTATCCCTCCCTCTTCTATTTTCCAGAAGAGAATATGTAAAATTGGTATTATCTTGTCCTTACGTGTTTGGTAGACCCATTTGAGTCTGAAGTTTTCTTCACAAGACAGTTTTGTTTCATTTTATTTTACTACAAATTTGATGTATTCGATAGATATAAGACTATTTCAGGTCATCCATTTTTTTCTTGAGTGAGTTTTTGTTTTTGTCTTTCGAGGACTTTGTTGATTCTAAGTTGTCAAATATACAGATGGAGAATTTTTTGTAGCATTTCCTAATTATTCTTTTAATGTCTGTATGTTCTGTAGTGATAATGGTAATTTGTGGCTTCTCTCCTTTTTTGGTCAGTGTGGCTGGACGTTTTTCAAGTTTTTTCTTTTTTTTAATCTTACCAAAAAACCCAGCATTTGGTTTCATTGATTTTCTCTATTGTTTTTGTTTCTAATTTTATTCAGCTTTGTCTGATCTTTTTCAGTTCCTTTTTTCTGCTTGCATTGGGTTTAGCTTGCTCTTCTTTTTCTAGGTTTATAAGGTGGAAGCTTAGATTTTTGGGGTACAATGGACTGAATGTTTGTATTCCCTGCCAATTTCAATTCATATGTTGAAATCCTAAACCCCAAAGTGATAGTTTTCAGAGGTGGGGCTTTTGGGTTAGTTGAGGCCATGAGGGTGAGGCCCTCATGATGGAATTAGTGCTTTTATATAAAGAGGAGACACAGGGTCTCTCTCAGAGTCATCTCTAAGAACCTGCTCATGTTGCTGTCCTGTTCTCAGACTTCTGAGCTGAGAAAAAAAAAAAAGCTGTTAGAAATAAATGTTCGTTGTTGAAGCCACCTGTCTGTGATTTATTAAAGCAATCCAAGCCAACTGAGACGATGTGACACCTTTCTTCTTTTTTAATTTAAGCATTTAGTACGATAAATTTCCCCTAAGCTGCTTTAGGTGCATTTTACAAATGCACAAATCTATATTGACTTTTTATTTTCATTCAGTTCAAAATATTTTCTTATTACCTTTAGACTTCCTCTTTGATCCATGGGTTATATACATATATTTTTTCATATTTTTTAGGTGTCTGTTATTGACCTTTTTCTTTAAGATTTTTATTTTTAAGCAATCTCTGCACTTAATGTGGGGCTTGAACCCACAACCCCATAGGTTGCTCAGTGAGCCAGCCAGGATCCCCTGTTGTCGACATTTATTTTATTTTGTTATGACCAAGAAACATTCAATATGATTTCAATTTTTAAAAATGGGTGAAATTTTATTTTATGGTCCAGAACATAGCACATATTGATGAGATTATAACTTTTCTGGTTGTTTAAGAAAGAGTAGGTTATCACTTGCAAGTGAGGGCATCCTAGATGATACACCTTTTCACTTTTAACCTTGACTGAGATAGGATAATGGAAGTGGCCCCAAATTATCGCAATACATTCACAAGTTTTAATCTCTATTATAGTTTTTCTCATAAACCAAAGATTTTCAGATTCAGCAAAAAACAAGATAGATGTATATTTTCGTTCTGAGAAGGAGCTTAAAACAATGTGACTGAAAAAATTTTAAGATAAAGGATGGGCAAATATATAAGGCTATATATAACAAATATATATATCTGGGGTGCCTGAGTGGCTCAGTTGGTTAAGCCTCCAACTTCAGCTCAGGTCATGACCTCACGGTTCGTGGGTACAAGCCCCCAGTCAGGTTCTGGGAGACAGCTCAGGGCCTGGAGCCTGCTTTGGATTCTGTATCTCCCTCTCTCTGCCCCTCCCCTGCTCATGCTCTGTCCCTCTCTGTTTCTCAAAAATAAATAAATGTTAAAAAAAAACAATTAAAAAACTACACATATATATAACAAAAAAATGTTGCAAGAATTACAATACGTTATTATATAAAATGGATCCAACATGAATGCATTTAATGGGAGGCATACTTTAATAATAAATTACAGTATACCTCAAATTTTGTATCTTACACATTTTTTCTGTGCTTATACAGTGAGAGCTGTTTGGGTGGCAAGTTGAGGAATCCTCTGGATTAGCTTAGGTGGGGAAGGAGTCATAGTTGGGAGGCACAGAGTTCTCTCGCCAAAGCTATAATCCAGCTGGTTCCCACCCCGGTCCAAGTGGCTATGACTACGGGAACAGGTCCCACCCCCACGAATGGGAAAAGGCATTATCAGAAAAGGGGGTCATCAGCTAAGTAGATTCTCAGACCCTGTCTGTGACATAATGGCCTTTAGAGAACAAGCTTGTGTGTGTGCACACAACTGCTCATTTCTCCGAGGATGGCACCTCCTAGTGTGATCCCTTTTCTCTATTGTTCTTCAAATTATGGGTTACAACCTAGTCATGGGAATAAAATCAATTGAGTGTGTTGCCCAGCATTTTAAGAAGTAAAATAGAATTGGGAAACCTAGGTGGCTCAGTTGGTTGATCGTCCGACTTCGGCTCAGGTCATGATCTCACTGTCCGTGAGCTCAAGATCTGCATTGGGCTCTGTGCTGACAGCTCAGAGCCTAGAGCCTGTTTTGGATTCTGTCTCCCTCTCTCTCTGCCTCTCCCCCACTCATGGTCTGACTCTCTCCCCCTCTCTCTGTCAAAAATAAATAAAACATTTTTTAAAAAGTGAAATAGAATATAACATAAAAAAGATCAGAATGTCTTACCTGTACTATTAAGTATTGGTTTGAGACTTTTTATTTGTTTTATACAGAAGTAAATATTAGTCATTTACAAAACACTCAATTCCTGGGTGCAGCCATAACTGCATTCAGCCCTCAATCCCAAAGGAGGGAGCCCCAGATCCCTTCTAGCTATGATAAGAGCCACTCATCCCTTTTCTCAGTCAAACTTGATTTGATGCAGTTGTACCTCCCTAACTTCCTACAGTGTATGGACTAAATGATCAGTTTACCCACCTTCCCACCACTGCAGGCATGAAAACATGACACTAGGCTTTAATTGTCTAACTGTATGAAGTTTTGGCATTAAAGTTATGCTACCTTGGGAGTCACTAAAGGAGAGATCAGTCATCTTTTCTGTGTGCTGCACCATTTTAAATAACTTTAGTGATGTCTACTCTTTGAAAATATTTGGCTACAGAGCTGAATATATATGAAGAATATGTACCTGTTCGATTGGCAATTTTTTAAAAATGACAATTTCGACTCTTCCAAGGTTACGGTTCTGCTCAGTTTTGCTGGTTCTTTTTGCATTAATTTTGGTCATTTATGTAAAATCATTTACCCAAATTTTCAAATATATTAATAGTAATTTGTAGAAGACCTTCTCTTATACTTAGTAAATCTTTTCTGTATCTGTCTCGTTTCAAATATTTAATGTTATATATTTATTTTCCTAATTATACTTGTCAGAGGTGTGTCTATTTTACTGTTGATTGCTGGTTTTAGAGAACTAGCTCTTGAATTTATTTAATTCTATTGTTTTTACATGTTTTAAAAATGTTTATTTATTTTGAGAGAGAGAGATTTTGTGTGGAGGGGCATGCATGCGTGCACATAAGCAGGAGAGGGGCAAAGAGAGAGCTGGGGGGGAGGGAAGGAGGGAGAGAGAATCCCAAGCAGGTTCTGTGCTGTCGGCACAGAGCCCGTCATGGGGCTTGCTCTCATGAACTCTGAGATAATAACCTGAGCCAAAATCAAGAGTTGGGATACTTAAGCCACTGAGCTGCCCAGGCACTCCTTTATATTTTAAAATTCACTTATTTTAGCTCTTTCTCAAATTCTTCCTTCTGCTTTCTTTAAATTAAAAAAAAATTTTTTTGTTTTGCTATTTCCTTATCAATTTCTTGAGAATTCTTGATTGATTTATTTTAACTTTTCCCAAACTAATAATGAAATCATTTCAAGCAATTAATTTTCTTGAATGCAGGTTTGGTCTCATTTCATAATTGGAATGTTTTAAATGTTTATTGACTATCTTTAATTGAAATTTCTATTTTTAATTTCTAAAATTATTGTATTGTGATAATGGAATGTGACCTATATCATGTTGGCTTTTTGAAATTAAATTATGTTCCTATTTCTGATTAATACACGATTGAGTTTAGTAGGTATTTTAGTAGACTCCTGCAGATATCTGGGCAGCTTGAACCCCTTTCTTTGAGAATTGTCTTTTCTCTCCCAAGGGCAGGTTTTGGTAGTATGTGACATTGCTACACTACACTTTCCCTACCTCTCCAGTAACTAAAATAAACATGACCCAAGTTGAGCCAACCAAATGTTTTCTTCAGGAATTGGGAATTGAGGCTCTGTGATGATACAGACCCTTGCTGGTTGTTCTAACTGTGGGGAACTCATCCTCCACCCTGTGTGGGGAATAATACATTTGGGGGGTGGGGGGCAGCTGAGTGAATTATGGGCTCTTATCAGCTTTCTAGCTTCCTGCTTCCTGTTTTATTTTCTTCTTGAAGCCTGGCTGTATTTCAACCTTTGCGTTGCAAGACATACTCTGGACTCTGTAGTAAACTCCTTTTCTTGGCTTCAGGTAGTTTGAGTAGATTTCTATTACCTGTGTAATCAAGGTCTGAAGGTTTGCTCTGTTTGGATGTAAAACCGAACTTGGTTTCTCTTTGTTCCATTAGAAATGATTTGTCCCACTCCGGGGGAGAGCTGCTCCTTGGAGAAGAAAAACATTTCAGGCAGCAGAGACCAGAGAACTATGATATCTAAATACTGAGTTCTCTTTGTCCATGAGGAAGGAAAACTGCTCAATTCTTCCTGACATTCAGGGCTTTTCCTAATCTAGAGTCAAGGGCTAATATGAAAGAAAAAAAAAAAATAGGGCTTTTTGGTGTGGAAAGGAGTTTGGCCTCAAAACTGGAGGGTTTTGAGGCTGGGTAAGAAGAGCTAATGAGGATTCTGGAAATGGGACCATTTTCCAGGGGAGCACAAGGCAAGCGGTCAAAAAGAGACTTTGTAGGAAGCAGCCTTTGGTGCTCTGAAGCTATGTTGGAGCAGAGTAGTTACTGAGCACCAACCTATGTTTTTAATCATCGGCGTGCACAAAGCTTTACTCTCATATTTATTTTTGCTTCCATTTTTACTCTTGCTTTCCTAACCTCCGTAGGTAGGCATTCTGATGTGTTTGAGATGTTAAGTATTCTTTTATTTGTCCTTGTGAAAACATTTATTGTGGCTTTATTGTGCACGTATTTTTTATTGAGATGTAATTCACATTCTGCACAGTCATCATTTTGAAAGAACGCCCAGCTGTGCCCTAACATGCCTCCATTTTGACCTCGGTCTATACTTCCTAATTGATTTTTTTCCAGCTTATCTCTTAACTCAGGCAAAAGACCTGGCGGGAGAAGCGTCCTGTGATGGGAAATGAAACTACCCCCTAACCAATAACAACTATCCTGACCCCAGCGAGACCCAGCATGATTGACCCGAAGACAATCTTCGACCTGTCCTTTACTACCCACCTGCTTGTACCCGCTGACATTCGTGACACATTTTCCTTACATAAACCTAGAAGTATTTTTGCATTTTGGAGTCAGTTTTTGAGAGGTGGGTCCATTGTCTTCCTGGTGTTGGTCTCACTGAAATAAACTCCTTTCTGGCCTCACCACGCCTCATCTCTCTGCCTTTGCATTTTGTCAGCAGCAAGTGGCTGAACCTGGTCATTTTGGGACGGCTGGTTACAATTTTAAGTATGCAATTAGTGGTTTTTAGCATATTCACTACACTGTGCAACCATCACCACTATTGTGCATGTATTGTTAATTTCCATAAAGGCATGGTTCTGTATTGTCATTCTGTTTCTTACTATTTTTGTCAGTTTCCGTTTTGTTTTGTTTTGTTTTGTTTTAATCCATCCAGGCTTCTGCACGCACTTCTGGTTCGTTGCTTCTCCCTGCTGTGGTGTATCCCATAGTGTACACCTACAACATTTTTCTCATCCATTCCCTTAATCTTATCCATTAATCTTAAAAATAAAACTGCCAATTATTTTACCAGTAAAAGATGGCTTTATTTGGGAACTGCAGAGAATTGCAATCTGGAACAAGCCGACTATGCCAAAACCATAGGCAAGTCCACAGAACAAAACAGGGGCCCGCTCTTTTATAGAAGAAAGGGGGATGTTGGGAAGGCTGTTGTAAACAAAAAGCCCATTGGAGTAAACTGCAAGTTGGAAGTATAGTGGTTTCTCATTGGCTGAGTTGCAACTGTCTCTCATTGGCTGGGCTATTGCCAGGGGAGGAGGGAAAGCCTTCCTTCCTCCTGCTGCATCAGGAAAGTAGTATCCAGTTGCAAGGTCTGTCTCCTCTTGTTGGATTTGCAATTGATAAGGAGTGGTAGGGCATGAAGCCTCCCACTGCCCAAACTCCTGATTCCATTTTAGTGGTTTCCCTTTATTAACTTTCATACCTCTCTAACAGACGTCTAGGTTATCTTCAAATCCCTACCATAACAACCAATACTGCAGCCAGCATCGTCATACAGGTGCCCTTGTGGACCAATGTCAGAATTGCTCTTTTGGAGGGTACTGCCGGGTACAAGCTAGGAGGCTGTCTGGTTTGACCAAGTGCCACCAGATGGTTCTCTGGAATGGCTGCTCCCATCCACACTCCTGCCACAGTGCCCACATCTCCATTGGCTTTCAGCATTATCAGCTTTCTACTTTATGCCAGTCTAGCAAGTATAAAGGGATATATTCTTATTTGTTTTGCCTCATTTCTGTCATTACCACAGAGACTGCACATAGCTTCACGTGCATTTTGGCCTTTCTCTTCTCAAATTGCCTGTTTTGTTGTTGTTGCTCTTGTTTGGGTTTGTACCTCCCCTTTTCTCCATTGGAGTTCCTGTATTTTTTTCTCTCTCCCTGCATACTCTAAATATTTGACCATGTTTGGTTTAAGATACTGTAAATATCCTTTCCCAATCTGATCTCACTGTTTTTTCCATGGTCTCTCATTTTCCATGGGGTTAGAAAATTCGAGTGACCTGTACCCAGAGCCAATGCCAGTCAACTGCCCAGGGTTCACATGAGTGGAAATCTGACTCTGACTGCCACTCACACCCTCACCAGCCAGTAACTACAAGGTGGGAGAGATGCCTGGCCCCTGCCTCTGGTATCTGCTCCGTTGCCATCTGGCCTCACTATGACAACTTCTAATACTACTCCCACACCCCTGCACCTTCCAACAACTGTAAAACCAAGGTGACTTGGACACCCAATGAATATTGAGGGAGGAGTGTGTGAGAGTGGGGGGTGGGGAAAGGGCGGAGAGCTAAAGCCAAGGGAGAATTTTGAAATGGTACCGTGGGCACGAACACTCTACTAGACTTTAAAATACAAAAGACTACTCCTCAAGCAGTAACAACCATCCTGACACCAGCAAGACCCTGTGAAGGTAGAAATTGGTATAAGGAGTAGGTTTATAAGTAAAAGATCCTCAGGAAACATGTGGAATTGGAGGCTCCCAAGGATTTACCCGCCCCTCCCCCCCCCCCCCCCCCCCCCCCCAGGAAGGGAAGATGGTAATCTACAGTAAGTCAGCAAAGGAGGCCCTTGGGCCTCAGTCAATAGGCCCCTGAAGTTAAGGCTTAAATTAGACTCAAAGCCTTAAGTAAAAAGTACCAGCAAAGTGACAGATTCCAAGACCAAGGTGGCTTGGCTGGAAACAACAACACTACCAACAAAAAAACAAAACCAAATATTTGAGAATGCTGAGCTCCAGTCTAATGAGCATGCCAAATTACAGTAATGAAATTCTGTACTTTGCTTCCACCTCTATTGTGAAGCTTTAATCCCTGAGAATTGGAGTCTCATGATTGCCATGGCAGCATATATGGTAGGAACCTGAAACATGAGGAAACCCAAGCCCCCAGGCCTTGCTGAGGTATTCTGCCCATGCACCACTGCTGGACAAATGGGGAGAGGCCTCCCTTTCAAAAATTTTTGCATGAAAGGGTTGAAATGCAGCATAAGTGGATGTTTGCAAAAAGGAAAGACCACTTCTGCAAGCTCCCCAGTCTATTTTTTCTATCCATAGCCTGAGACTAAGAAGTTTTAGTGGGAAACAAAGCTCAGCTTGCTCTGGCTGTCAAAAAACAAACAAACAAACAAACAAACAAACAAAAACTAGATAAGAAGGTGTGATCCAACCCCAACTATTTACATAACTGGTAAAGTTATTCATAGAGGTGCCTGGCCCAGCATGACAAGATCACATCCCCTGTACTGGCTTTTGGCCAATAAGTTGAGCAAAAATAACATGGACAGGCAACTTACTAAAGCTCCATGGAGTTATACTGCCAAGACAAAAATGTCTGTTAAGTGGGGCCTGTGTTTAACTTAACCTCTAGTCTCTGTTTACAGTATACCTATCTGAAAATGAGAACCACACTGAAAGAAGCAGAGCCAAGGAGCAGAGAGACAAATTATTTAAGATATCATAATGAATCCTTGAATTCAACCATGATGGAAGCAACTTCCGTCCATCCTGGTTACTTTCATTTCCTGCTTTTGACAGTTTAAGCTGGATTTCTACTGCGGGTAACCAAAATGTTCTGATTAGATTAAGAGGTGTAAATATTGGAGAGTAAAATATTCACTAGTTACATTCTTAACCTAACCCCCCCACCAACCCAGAGAATCAGCTGAAAACTTATTCAGAGGAATATGAGAAATGATTTTTTTTTCCAATAAATGGTGTTGGATTATTAGATCCCTAACTCACACCAAAATCAATTTCAGAAAGATAAATATTTAGAGCACTTGGGTGGCTCAGTCGGTTAAGCATCTGACTTCGGCTCAGGTCATGATCTCGTGGTCTGTGAGTTCGAGCCCTGTGTCGGGCTCTGTGCTGACAGCTCAGAGCCTGGAGCCTGCTTTGGATTCTATGTCTCCCTCTCTCTCTGCCCCTCCCCCCACTCGTGCTCTGTCTTTCTCTCTCTCTTTCTCAAAAATAAATAAACATTAAAAAAAGAAAGATAAATATTTAATTAATTGATAAAAGAAAAAGAAGAGAATATAGACAAATTTTTATCTGATTTGGGAGTAGGAAAAGCCTTTCTTAGCATTCAAGCAAAAGCAGAAAACAAGCAGACAAAAAAAGACAGACTTGTAAAAATTAACACTTCTGTTTTAATCATAGCAAACAACAATAAAGCACAGAATGAAAACTCCAAAGATAGGAAATTCGAGAGGAAAAACAGGTTTGGGTCTTCCAGAGGGCATCTCTGGGTGTAGTGAAGATGTTGACATGTTGGTTGACATATTAGACATGTTGGTACTTGTAGAACCTGCTCTCTCTGTCCAAGTGAACGAGAAACAGATGACAGATGGGTAAAAATGAGGGGTGACCACAAGTTTAGAGACATATGTTTGAGACCAGTCAGCATAGTGATGATAGTTAAATCTACTAGAGTGGATGGGATCACCTAAGAATGAGAAAAGAAGTGGTCCAGAACCTTGTAGAACACTGACATTTAAGGAACATGGAGAAAGAAAAATCCAGAAAGACTCTTAGTTCCTTCAGGACAGGAGATATACCTAACCTGATTTGTCTTGTGATCTAGATAATACTTAGCACTGTCCAGATTATGTATTGTATATTCAGTGCACACCCTCTTGATTGTTTCTATTTGTTTCTTAAACTTAATTAAAAAATATGTCAGTTTGTATGAGTCAAAATTCAATAGGTGTGAGTGTATTTCTTGGTACCCCTGTCCCTTAGCCACTATTTTCCCTCCCTGGAATCAATGGATTTCAACACTTTATGTATCATTTCAGAGATATTTTATGCATATATACAAACAAATGAGAATATATTTTCTTTCTTTTTTTAAATCCTCTGGTTTCAACTCCCTTTTTTTAAAAAAAATTTTTTTTTTTTTTAACGCTTGTTTATTTTTGAGACAGAGAGAGACAGAACATGAACAGGGGAGGGGCAGAGAGAGAGGGAGACACAGAATCTGAAATAGGCTCCAGGCTCTGAGCTGTCAGCACAGATCCTGACGCGGGGCTCGAACTCACGGACTGTGAGATCATGACCTGAGCTGAAGTCGGACGCTTAACCGACCAAGACACCCAGGCGCCTCTCAACTCCCTTTTTTTTAACTGACATAATATTTTAGAGATTGTGTCATGTCAGTAAATAAAGACTTTTTCTGTTCTTCTATGACTGTATAGTATTTCAACTTATAGATTACCATAATTTGCTTAACCAGACGCTTTGTGATGGCTATATAAGTCATTTTCAATTGTTTGCTTTAACTAATAATGCTGAAATACAAACGTCACATGCTATTTGATGGTGGTGGTTTTGAAATGTATCAACTCAATTAGGCTGACCCATGGGCTTCCCAATTCCTTTTTCTATATGTTTCCTATAAGGTGGGCCACAAGAGACATTTTTGTCACATGAGATTGGAGGGCAGAAGTGAAAATACTGCCATAATATTTTTACCATGGTAGATTAGGGCACATTGCTCTCAAGAACAATTGCTTAGGTGCTGGCTCACCTCCTTAGAGTGGAGCAGCCAGCCATACTCATCCTAAGTTCAGAAAGAAGTCTGCTATTGTTTCCTGTCTGCTCTTACATCCTGCTTCTCTAGATTTAAATGTGTAGCCCCTTTGGAATTTGTCTATGTGTTTAACCAGTACTTCCAAGACCATTTATCAAATACTGTTTTTCCCCCACTGATTTTAATGACATCTTCATCATATTATACATTCCTATATGTATTTAGCTCTATTTCTGGACTTTCTCATTCTTTCTACTGATTTGTGGGTAACACATTATTTTATTTACAGAAATATATGACATTTAAACATTTATGGTTGGTCCAAGCCATTTCAATTACTCTTTTCAGAATTTTACTGGCAAATCTTAATTCATTTTTTATACAAAGTTCAGACTTAACTTCTCTAATTTAAAAATCCATTTAACATTTTTATTGGAATTAAATTAAATTTGTAGATCAACTTAGAAAGACTTGATATCTCTATGATATTGAATCTTACCAGTTAAGAACACAGTATACTTTCCACTTAATCAGTTTTTCTTATGTGTCCAAAAGTAAATTTAAAAAAAAGTTTTAGAAACTGCACATGCATTAGTAAGTTTATATCTAGATATTTTACCTTTTGTAAAACCATTGAAATATGTGTTTTCTTCCATTATATTTTCTAATTGGTTATAATTTATACATCTTTTTTTCCCATTGGGCTCTAAAGTGGAACACACCTAAACTGTTGCAGGCTGGCTATTGTTGCCTCTATTTTTTCTCTCTCTTTCCCAGTAAGTTTTCTAGGCAGTCTTAAAAACAGTAAATTAAATACTGCATCTCTCTTGCAAATTTCTCTTTTACCCACTCAGTTCCAAAATTCCTTAGTTAGGTCACAGATGGTGTCCCTCTCTGCTGGTATTTTAGTCAAATCAAGGTTTTTGTTTATGCTTTTTTTTCCCTGCAGGCCAAATAGTGGAGATATTTTTGGTTAAAATTGGAGTTTGATCTCATCAAGTCTCCAAACTGAGCACTCAGGATGCTGGCCAGCAATGCTGTTATCTGTTCCGAGGACCCCTCTGGTGTGGATAATTGTGCAAGTTTGTAGAAATTGCTAAAGCCATGTTTTCATACCCTCTTATAAACTGGTACTACTTTGCAGTGCTGAGAATATAAGAGTCATTCTGCTTTCATCATGTGAATTAATTAGAAATGTTTAGAACAGCAAGAGATGTTTTAGATCATACATCTAGTTTAAAGCTTTCATTTTACAAACGAAGAAGACCATGGAAAACAGACTACAGTTAAAAAGTGATTAAAACTGATGACTTCAAATGCCAGGGCTGATACTATCTCTTAAAACTTAAACTGTCCTTTCCTCTTTAACTTAAAATGTCTCCACATTTCAAAGGAGGCTTCTCCACGAATCATTGTTCTCCACTGTACGCCCCAGAGTGAAAAACACCTGGTCAACTATATAACACACTCCCTGATAAGTCAGGCCAAGTGACTGTGTTTGACTTCTGTTTGTCTATCTCTGGACCTTTTTGCTAATTGAGCCATTCTCAAAATGTGGTCTGGGGACCACTGTGAGATTGCAAGTCCCTTTCAGGGAGTTTGCAACGTCAAAATTATTTCTATAATAATAATAAAACATCATTTGCCTTTTGTGCTCTCATTTGCTCAGGAATATTTTCTAGAATTTTCCAAGAAAGTAGACTTAAGATATAAATATATGCATTTTCAGAGATTAAATAAATTTGTTCTCAGCACTTCTACCGAGCTCTCACTACCTTCAGTTATACTTCCTATAATGTCGTTAACCTCATTATTGTCCAATAAGTTATTTTGAAATCCTGAAGTTTGCCTCAAATGTATGTGGAAACCTAAGAAATAAGTACACTTTGTCATCTTGATTGGCAATCATTATTTTTAAAAATTTAAAAACTTTACTAAAATTTAAAACTGTATGTGAAATGTACTGTTTTAAAATTTAATAACATTTTATTCTAAAATAAAATTTATTTCTATATTTCTTACTTTTAAAAGTTTAATTTATTTATTTTTGAGAGAAAAAGCAAGAGTGGGGTTGGGGGCAGAGAGACTGGGAGCCAGAGAATCCCAAGCAAGTGTCACGCCATCAGTGCAGAGCCAAACAAGGGCTCGATTCCACCAACTGGGAGATCATGACCTGAGCCAAAATCTACAGTTGGACACTTAACTGACTGAGCCACCCAGGTGCCACTATATCTTTATTTTTTTTTTAATTTTTTAAATTTATTTTTTGAGAAAGAGAGAGACAGAGTTCAAACAGAGGAGGGACAGAAAGAGAGGGAAACACAGAATCTGAAGCAGGCTCCAGGCTCTGAGCTGTCAGCAGTCTGATGTGGGGCTTGAACTCACAAACTGTGAGATCATGACTTAAGCCAAAGTCAGCCACTTAACTGAGCCACCCAGGTGACCCATCTTTCTTATTTTTAAGTGTGGTTCACCATCCACATATAAAGATGTTTCTCTGACTCAGAAGGGAGGAGACTTCAGAGGAACAAGGTGAAAATGTGAATAAGAAATAAAAATGTTGTGGGGCACCTGGGTGGCTCAGTTGGTTGAGCAGCCAACTCTTGGTTTTGGGTTAGGTCATGATCTCAGGGTTTATGGGTTCGAGCCCTACATCAGACTCCACACTGACAGTATGGAGCCTGCTGGAGATTCTCTCTCCCTCTCTTTCTCTGCCCCTGAGCATTCTCTCTCTCTCTCAAAATAAAAACTAAAAAAAACAAAAAAAAACAAAAAAAAAACACTTAAAAAAATAGTAAAAATGTGGTGACTGTTATCCTTTCTTTGGCTATATACATGTTAATGATTAACTTTATTTGTTATTTCTTATATTATTATGGTGGATGACTTCCAGTTTCTGGTCCAGTATGTACAGAGCTTAAGAGTCATGACTCAATCCTAACAATAAGTAAAAAGCTGAGCAAACTGAAAAATCAACTCTTCTTAGACCCATTGTCAGAGAAGTGAAGTCACAGGGCAAACCACTGTCCAAAAAAATTGAAGAGACAGACAAGTAGATAGAGACAATCACAATTTACCATTCCTGAAACCTGTAGCAGAAAATCCCATGAGAACCAATGCTAGGGAAGAAAAATTTGAATTATAATTAATGAATAGCTGGAGGCTCACAGAGAGCAATCTGAGAGCTAAAAACTCCAGGGAGACCCAGTTTGGGGGAGTCCTTATGATTTTGTGAGTTTTACCTAGGTCCTAACAGTGAATATTAGAAAGAAAAAAAATGTTGTGCTTCCAACAGGGGGAGGGGAAAAGTAACCATTTTGATATACCCAGAGAATTCTGTTCTTCTTAACAAGATCTGCCCTCAGGAGAAGCTATATATATACCCAGAGCCTAACCTGCTAAGGTTTTATCAGAACCTAACTGATCTTGGAGAAGGGAAATACCTAACCCCCAGTTCCCTCCAGCTTTCCACATGGAAGAAGAGAAACATCCAACTCTAACCCCCTCTAGCCATCCTGTCCCACCAAAGGAGAGGAGAGAACTGAGAAGCACTGGGGAGGTTCACAGTTCAGTGGTACAGGCTCAAAAGACTGAGACCTACCCATGTGACTGCAGAATGCTACCCTTCTTCCCATACTTTACCATTATATAACCATCAACCTATTTACTCAGTTTGTCATGCTCACCTTTCAACAAAAAACAGCAAGGCATGTTAAAAGGCAAAAACACACACTTTGAAGTGACTGAGAAAACATGGGAACCAGAGTCAGTTATGTCAAGAATGTTGGAATTATCAGACCAGGAATTTTTTAAACTGTGATTAAAATGCTAGGAGCTTTAATGGAAAAAGCAGACAACATGCAAGAATGGATGGATAATGTAAAAAGAAGGATGTTAATTCTAAGAAAATATAAAAAAAAAATGCCAGAGATAAACAAACACTGAAACAGAAATGAAGAATGCCACTGATGTGCTCATCAGTAGAGTAGACACAGGAAGAATCTCTATGCTTGAGGATATTACAATAGAAACTTCCAAAACTGAAAAAGAGAGAGAGAGAGAAGACCAGAAAAAAAGACCGAACAGGGACACCTGGGTGGCTCAGTCAGTTAAATGTCTGTCTATTGATTTCAGCTCAGGTCATGATCTAACGGTTTATGGAAACAAGCCACACATCAGGCTCCACACTGAGCATGGAGCCAGCTTAGGACTCTCTCTCCCCCTCTCTCTCTGTCCCTCCCTTGCTGTCTCTCTCTCTCTCTCTGTCTCTGTCTCTCTCTCTCTCTCTAAAAAAAAGAAGAAGAAGAAAGAAAGAAAGAAAGAAAGAAAGAAAGAAAGAAAGAAAAAGAAAAAAGAAGACAGAACAAAATATCCAAGAACTATATGCAATGGGAAAGCCATAAGGTTAGGCACCTGGCTAGCTCAGTCAGTAGAACATGTGATTCTTGATCTTGGGCTTGTGAGTTTGAGCCCTACATTGGATGTAAAGATTACTTAAAAAAAAAAAAAAAAAAAATCTAAAAAAAAAAAAAACCTGAAGAAGAAAGAGAGAAAAAAACAGAAGCAATATATGAAGAAATACTGACTGAAGATTGCTCCAAATTAATGTCAGACACCAAAACACAGATCCAGGAAGGTCAGAGAACACCAAGCCAGTTAAAAGCCAAAAAATTGCACCTATGAATATTATATTCAAACTGAAGAAAAGCAAAGATAACAAAAAAATCTTGAAGGAAGGTAGATTTTTTAAAAAGTTACCTATAGAAAAGTAAAGATAAGAATTACATCTGACTTCTCCTCAGAAACCATGCAAGCAAGAGAGAGCATAGTGAAATATTTACATGTTGAGAAAAGAAAACCCACCAACCTAAAATAATGTACCCTATGACATTATCCTTCAAAAGAGAAAGAAAAATACTTTCTCACATAAATAAAACTTGGGGGAATTTGTTGTCAGTTTGTTGTCATTACTGCCTTGCAATAAATGTTTTTTTTTAAAGTTCCTTTTTTAATGTTTATTTATTTTTGAGAGATACAGAGTGTGAGCAGGGGAGGGGCAGAGAGAGAGAGAGGGAGACACATAATCCAAAGTAAGCTCCAGGCTCTGACTGAACCACCCAGTCGCCCCTAAAAAAAAAGTTCTTAAGAGAGAAGGAAAATGATATAGGTCAGAAACTCAGATCTACATAAAGAAAAAAAGGTATCAGAGAAAGAATAAGTGAAGGTAACATAAAACCTTTTTAAAATTAATCTAACAGGGCTCCTGGGTGGCTCAGTTGGTTGAGCGTCTGGCTTCAGCTCAGGTCATGATCTCACAGTTTGTGGGTTTGAGCCCTGTGTTGGGCTCTGTGCTGATAGCTTAGAGCTTGGAGCCTGCTTCGGATTCTTTGTCTCCCTCTCTCTCTGCCCCTCCCCCACTCACACTCTGTCTCTCTCTATCTCTCAAAAATAAATTAAAAAGTTAAAAAAATTTTTTTAAAGGAATCCATTGCCTTTAAAGAAAAAGAAAGAAAATTAATCTAACAGATAACAGTCTGTTCAAAATAGTGATACCAACAGTAGATTCAATTATATATGTTTATATATATAACACTCCTTTATCAGAAATGGACAGATCTAACAGGCAGAAAATCAGTAAAGACATAGTTGAACCTTGACAGCACCATCCATCAATTAGGTATAACTGAAATCTATAATCTATAGATCACTTCATCCAACAAGAGCAGATTTCACATTCTCCTCAAGTTCACATGGAACACTCAGGAAGATAGACAACCTTATGGGCCATAAAAGACACCTTAACACATCTAAAAGAATAGAAATCATACATTGTCTGCTCTCAGACCACAATTGAATTAAATAAAGAAATCAATAAAAGAAAAATACTGCGAAATACCCCAAGTACTTGGAAATTAAACTGCACACTTATAAACAATCTGTGGGTCAAAAAAGAAATATCAAGAGAATCTAAAATTTTTGAACTAAATGAAACTGAAAATACAACTTATTAAATTTTGTAACATACAGTGGAAGTGGTGCTTAGAGAGAAATTTATACCACAGAATGCATTTACTAGAAAAGAATAAGGTATAAAATCAATTATCTAAGTTTTTCCTTTAGGAAATCAGAAAAAGAAGAGAAAATTTAATCCAAATCAATTTCATCTCTAGATGAAATGAACCTTGAAAGACACAATCTGCCAAAACTCACACAAGGAGAAAGAAATGATCTGGGGGTGCCTGGGTGGCTCAATCAATTAAGCATCTGACTTTAGCTCAAGTCATGATCTCGTAGATCTGCACTGGGCTCTGTGCTGACAGCTGGGAGCCTGGAGCCTGCTTCAGATTCTGTGTGTGTGTGTGTCTCTCTCTGACCCACCCCTATTCTCTCTCTCTCTCTCAAAAATAAATAAACATTAAAAAAAAATATCTGAATAGGCCTATATCTACTAATCAAATCTTATCAATAATTAATAACCCTCCAAAACAGGAAACACCAGGCCTAGATGGGTTCACTGGTGAATTCTACCAAACATTAAAGAAGAAATTATACCATTTCTCTATAATCTCTTTCAGAGGATAGAAACAGAGGAAACACTCTTCCCAACTCAGTCTATGAGGCCAGAATAGCCCTACTACCAAAACCAGACAAACACATTACAAGAAAAGAAAGCTATAGACCAATATCTCTCATGAACATGGATACAAAAATCCTCAACAAAATATTAACAAATCAAATCTAACAATGTATGAAAAAAAATTGTATACCACAACTAAGTGGGATTCATCCCAGGTATTGAAGGCTCAATAGGTACAGAAAAGCATTTAATAAAATCCTATACTCATTCATGATGAAAACTCTAAGTAAACTAGGAGTAGAGGGGAACTTCCTCAACTTGATGAAGAATATTTACAAAATCCTGTAGCTAACACCATACTTAATGGTGAGAAATTCAATGATTTCCCTCTAAGATCAGGAACAAGGCAAAGATGTTCCCTCTCACCACTGCTTTTCAACATCACATCGAAAACTCTAGCTAATGCAATAAGATAAGAGAAAGAAATAAAAGGTTTACAGACTGAGATAAATAAAGCTCTCTATGTTTGTAGATGACATGATCATCAATGTAGAAAGTGTGAAATAATCAACTAAAAATACTACTGGAACTAATTAATGTTGTAGCAAGGTTGCTGGATACAAGGTTAATATACAAAAGTCAATTACTTTCCTACATACCAGCAATGAACAAGCGGAACTTTTTTTTAAATGTTTATTAATTTGAGAGAGAGAGAGAGAGAGAGAGAGCAAGTGAGTGAGAGAGGGGCAGAGAGAGAGGGAGAGAATCCCAAGCAGGCTCCATGCTGTCAGCACGGGGCCAAACAAGGGGCTCGAAACCACAAACCATGAGACCATGACCTGAGCTGAAATCAAGAGTCAGAAGCTTAACCAACTGAGCCACTCAGGCACCCCTAAGTGGAACCTGAAATAAAAAACATAATACTATTTACATTAGCACCCTCAAAATGAAATAGGTATAAGCCTAATGAAATATAATCAAGATCTCTATGAGGCAAGCTACAAAACCCTAATGAAAGATGTTAAAGATGGACTAAAAAAGGGAGAGAGAGATTCTGTATTCATGGGTAGGAAAACTCAATATTGTCATGATGTCTGTTCTTTCCAATTTGATCTATAGTTTCAATGCAATCCCAATCAGAATTCCAGGATGTTATCTTGTGGATACCAACAAACTGACTCTAAAGTTTATGTAAAGAGGCAAAAGACCCAGAATAACCAACTCAATATTAAAAGAGAACAAAGTTGGAGGACTGACATTACCTGACCTCAAGACTTACTATAAGGCTATAGTAATCGGGACAGTGTGATATTAGTGAAAGAATAAACAAATAGATCAATGGCATACAACAGAGACCCCAGAAATAGACTCGCACAAAGATAGTAAATTGATCTTTGACAGAAGGAGTAAAGGCAATACAACAAAGCAAAAATAGTCTCTTCAAAAAGTGGTACTGGAGCAACTGGACAACCGTATGCAAATAAATGAATCTAGACACAGACCTTCAAAATCAACTCAAAAGGGATCATGGGCCTAAACATGCATTTAAAAATTGACAAAATTCCTGGAAGATAACAAAAGAGAAAACCTATATGACCCCGGGTTTGGTGATGACCTGTAGACACAAGCCATGGAAGAAATAGTTGTTGAGCCATGGAAGAAATAGTTGTTGAGTTGTTGAGTGGAAGTTAAAAACTTCCACTCTGTGAAGAACAATGTCAAGACAATGAGAACATAGGCCACAAATTGATACAAAATATTTGCAAAAGAAACATCTGATAAAGAACTGTTATCCAAAATATACAAAGAACGCTTGAAACTCAACAATAAGAAAATGAACAACCCAATTAAGAAATGGACAAAAGATCTGACCATACACCTCAGCAAAGAACATATACAGATGGGAAGTAAGCATATGAAAAGATGTTCAACATGATATGTCATTTAAAAATTATAAATTAAAATAATAATGAAATACCAGTACCTGCTTATTAGAATACTCATTCCTTGCTGGTGGGAATGCAAAATAGTACATTTTGGAAAACAGTTTGGCACTTTCTTGCAAAATTAACCATGCTTTTCCCACATAATCCAGCAGTGGCATTCCTTGGTATTTATACTTAATGAATTGAAAACTTATGTCTATAGGAAAACCTGTATGCAGATATTTATAACAGCTTTATTCATAAATGCCCAAACTTGAAAGCAATCAAGATATCCTTTGGTTGGTGAATGCATGAACTGTGGTACATCTAGACAATGGAATATTATTCAGTGCTAAAAAGAGATAAGCTATCAAGCCATGACAAGACATGCAGGAAACTTAGATGCATATTACAATGTGAAAGAAGTCAATCTGAAAAGGCTACATACTGTATAATTCCAAATACATGAAATTCTGGAAAAGCAAAACCATGGAGACAGTAAAGATTAGTGGTTGCTCAAGTAAAGAGGACTGGGAAAGCAAAGAGGAATTTTAGGGCAGTGAAACTATTCTGTATGATACTGAAATAGTGGGTACATGTCACTATACATTTGTCAAAACCCAAGAATGTACAACACCAAGAGTGAATCCCCTTGTAAACTATAGATTTTGGATGATAATAATGTGTCAAGGTAAATTTAACAATTGTAACAAATATACTACTGTGGTGCAAGATACCACAGAGGGATAGCTGGGGAGGATGTGTGTTGCAGGGAGAGACAGGGAGGATTTGGGAACTCTGTACTCTCTGCTCAGCTTTGTTGTGAACTCAAAACTGCTCTAAAAATTAAGTTTATTAATTTAAAAAAGGAAAGTATTATGGTGCCAATTAAGTTGTGGTATCACTTGGAAACCAGCCACTCTGCATTGAAAGAAAAAATAAATAAAATATTTTCTTAAAAAATTTTTTTTAAGTTTATTTACTTATTTTGAGAAAGAGATAGAGCAGAGGAGGGGCAGAGAAAGAGGGAGAGAGGGAGAGAGAATCAGCATCATTAGCACAGAGCCCAACGCAGGGCTCGAACTCACGAACTGTGAGATCATGACCTGAGTCGTAACTGACTGAGCCACCCAGGCACCCCAGGAACTGAAATATTTTAAGTGTAGATGTGATAAATTCTTTAAAAACTAAAAATTATCCTTTACAGCTTTTCATATTAGAAATGAGAAAACCTCCAAAGCACCTAACAGAGTAAATTATCTTATTACATTGGCTGGAGAAGTACACCCAGTAGTTGAAAGACTTAAAAAGTCTTTGCAGGGGCGCCTGGGTGGCTCAGTCGGTTAAGCGTCCGACTTCAGCTCAGGTCACGATCTTGCGGTCAGTGAGTTCGAGCCCCACGTCAGGCTCTGGGCTGATGGCTCAGAGCCTGGAGCCTGCTTCCGATTCTGTGTCTCCCTCTCTCTCTGCCCCTCCCCCGTTCATGCTCTGTCTCTCTCTGTCTCAAAAATAAATAAACGTTAAAAAAAAAATTAAAAAAAAAAAAAGTCTTTGCAGTTGAGATTGCTGAATGCCTTCTGAATAAAAGCTCAGAAAAGGGAATGATGATAGTGCTGCTTTCCAGTGACACGGTCACTTGTAGCTGTATTGATTTGGCTCCCAATATGATAACTAAGTTAATATCTCATTTGCAGAAATTGTACTTTTGCTATACCAATGGGATAAACCTATAGATGTGGCTAGGCTTGCTGTTTTCCATGTATTCATCCGTTGTCAGCCCCAACTAAAAATCATCAACAATCTTTTATGGGAACACTTGGCAACCAACACAAAGAGTTGAATAACTTTTTTGACAAAAAATTTGTTGCTTGGCAAGAAACACGAAGTGCTGAGTAACTTTTTTGAATCCCATGGTTTATCCTGGAACAAGTCTGTTGACATTTGCGTGGATGATACAAAAGCCAAGGTGAATAAAACTGCTGGCACTTTAGCATGACTCAAGGCAGTGGTGTTAAATTGTTCAGTATTCTTCACTGTGCAGTTAAGAAACAAAACAAAACCAAACAAAAACCAGTTTCACTTAGGAATGTCTTTAATGAAGCTAGAAACGTTGTTAATTTCATGAAAACTCAACTCCTTGACTGCATATCTTTGCAATATTTCTGCGTGGCAAAATGGTGTTTGTGCTGCAGGTGGAACTACTATGGTCCCTCAAAGAAGAGCATCTGTGCAACTGTTTCAGTTGTGAACTAAACAACATACTTTTGTTATGGAACACCATGATGTTCTTCACTTGAAAGAATGGCAGATAGACAAGTTATGATTGTTCAGGCTTGGGCATTTGGCAGACATCATACTGAAAATGAACAAAATAAACCTTTTATTTTAAGAAAAATAATTGATCATTTTTCTTACCAATCATTAAAGCGAACTTTCAGGGGAAAATTAGAATACTTATAAAACTTGAATTCACCACCGTGAGTTTGACAGCTTCCTAATATATTCCTTTTTTTTTTTTTTAAGTTTATTTATTTTGAGAGAGAGAGTGTAAGAGGGGAAGGGACAGAGAGACGGAGAGACAATCCCAAGCAGGTTCCACGCTGTCAGCACGGAGCTTGACGTGGGGCTCGACCCCATGAACTGTGAGGTAATGACGTGAATAGAGATCAAGAGTTGAATGCTTAACCAACTGAGTCACCAAAGCACCCCCCAATACATTCCTTTTGGATGGATGGTGATATTCATTCATTATTTTGTATTGTATGAAATAATCAACGTTTAGAAGATCTGTATAACTCATTAAATAAAGATTTTTCAAATGAAAACTGTATGATGTTATAGAAACATTCATGAATAAGTTGTCCATTCAAAGTGTCAAATAGACCAATGGATTTTAATGTAACAAAGTATGGAAGTTCATTATTGTGGTTTCTGATTCCACACTGCAGCTAACCACTAAATACTATCTCTGGTCAAGTTTTAGTGTAGTATCAAAGTATATCCATAATTCTCTAAAATAGCTACCAAAATTCTTCTCCCTTTTCCAACTATCTATCCCTGTGAGGCTGGATTTTTTTCACATTCATCCACCAAAATAACAATCATAATATATTGAATGCAAAAGCAGATATGGGAGCTATCTCTTATTAACTCAGATATTACGGAGAAATAAAATACATTAAAATGTAAAACAAGGCTGTTCTATTAAGTAGAAAATATAGTTTCAAATATAGTCTAAGAAATGTCATTTGTGTTACTAGGTAATGGGTTTATTATTGTTAATTTTAAATGAATAAATACATAGCCAAATTTCAAAACTACTGTGCTAATCTTCTCCTCTGTACACCACTTACCAATTGTTATCAGCCCAATAAAATCAGGTCATAAGTATTTCAGGCTGTTTGAATTGCCAAAGCATTCCCCGTTTATTCACAGGAATTTTCATTCTGGCCCCACCTCTGGCCAGTTCCAAATGTTTAACTCCATTTTCTACAGCCCAGCTCTGAGCTTATCTGTGGCAGCTATCCCTTACCTTCTTCCCTGCAAACAAAACTGGAGTTTTGTTTCCCTCTCCTCTGCATGGCCCTGACCTTCAGAGCAGTCTAGGACCCAGTACAGGCCCAAAGGAGAATTTTGGTTTTGTCTAATCCAGTCATGGTGATTTCCTTTTTTTTGTCAAGTTTGTGGACCTCAACCTCATCCCCTTTTTTCTAGTGATGTTTGTTAAAACTGTAAATATTGGATATTTATCAGTTAGTGTCAAGAACTGCTAAAGATCTAAGATTTTTTACCCTATTTGTAAGCTAATAAACTTGCCATAGTTTCATGGGTTTATGCATCGTCTTACAACCGGCGTAAACCAATGTCTGAACCATGAGATGTGAGAAGGCTATTGAGGAGCCTCAAGAAGGGAAGGTTTTCCTCAATCTTAAAGAGAGACATAAGACAGGGCTGATTCCCTTTTTCTGCCTGGATATTGTTCTTGGCGTATGAAGCCTGGAACCACTGCAACCATTTGGACCCAAGAAGAGAAACAGCCTAGTGAACAAAGCAATGTGTGGAGGATGGCAGAAAGTAAACATGGAGGCAATTTGGCCCTTGATGAACATTGCTTTTATAGAAAAATAAAACAGTATTCTAGAGAACATTGCTGTTCTACAAAATTAGTCCTGTCACTGCCCAATCTCTACATGT
Source organism: Panthera pardus (assembly GCF_024362965.1). Classification (NCBI taxonomy): domain Eukaryota; kingdom Metazoa; phylum Chordata; class Mammalia; order Carnivora; family Felidae; genus Panthera; species Panthera pardus. The sequence continues at coordinate 40,459,765 of NW_026526688.1, read as the reverse complement.
CTTATTAGGTAGCTGATACATTTCCTATGGCGTCAGCCATTTTAGTGAGGGTTTACCTTTCCTTTAATTGACAATATGCAAACTCCTGCAGACATTCATACAAATTATTTTTCCTCTCCCCGGTCCACTCCCATCTGGTTCTTCATTCTCTGGTTTCCTTAGGTGAGAAGACAATGAAGCAGAGCGAAAAGATCAGGCGTCAGACCCAGGCCCAAAGCAGGTCTCAGGCACATCCTCGCTGGTGAGGCGAGGGTGAAGTATTAAATCTTGCTTGGCCTTGGTTTCCCTATTTGTAACAGGTGGCTAATGAGAAGGGTAAATTCTATGAGGTTACGGTGAGGATTAAAGGAACTAACACATTTAAAGCATTTGGAACAGTTTCCACCTTCTTGCAATCCATAAAAGGAAGATTCAGACAAGGCAGACTTTTAGTGAACCCATCTTTGTTCTCAAACTTTGTTTAGACCAAAATATTGAGTTGCCCCATATGAAGTTACCAACAAGCCAACATTTCTGACTTATGAAAACAGTGATTTCATGTAGTTCAATCTACCCTTGGAAGTTGTGCTTCAGATCAGTGAAAGAAAGCTTTCTTTTCTTTTAGAAAAGAAGAACAGCTCAGGAGCATCTGTGCCAAGCACGGGACATTGGAGATTAAACAGGGGCCACCACTGAGTCGACTTCTGCACAGACTTCTGCACAGACAGAAGCAGGCAGCAAGAACCAAACATCCAAACAAGCAAATGAGATTATGTGCATATGACTTGAAACAGTAAAGTGCTGTCAAAATATTATTATAAAAAGTATTGTTTGTCATGTAAGCATTCTTTAATGCCTCATCCATGAAAAAGAAAAGATACATGTCAATAGTAATTTATTTGAAATTTCAGTTTTTCACTTGCAAAGACCAAAATGTAAAGGAATTAATTGGCAACACTATAGACATTGTGAATTTTATTCATTTCATGATCTTGGGCGGGTCACTTGGGCTAGAATAAAATACATTTTCTTAAGCTTTTGAGAGTCTGGTAACTTAGGTGTCTTTTTCATTACATTGGTTTAAATTTAAATTAGAGGATAATTCCATAGTAAGAAATCTGGGCTTCGGACACCCTCTCTGTGGTGCCATCCAGAATGAACCACTCAGAACAATGCTCAGTGAGGATCCAGGGCTGGAGATCCCCCTCCACCCCCCCCAGTCACCGTTCTGCCCTATTTCAGAAACAGAGGTGTCACAAATTGGAGCTAGACACGATGGCCCAGAAGAAGAATGTGGTGGCCTCACATTCCCCTCACAGCATTTCCTGTTAGGACAGGACAGGGAGCTACCCGGTTTCCAGGGGCAACACTCTGCCTTGTTGATGCTTACAAGGGAAGAAGGCCCAGCTCCCACCTCCCTGAGAGGTGTGGCCTCTCATCCACTGAGCAAACCCCAAGGGTGCTGAGGGGGTTAAGGAGGGGCTCCCGAGTGTGGGCTGGGGAAGGGGGAAAAGACTGAATGCTCCAGGTTCATTCTCTGTTCAGAGAGTCACTTTCTGTTTGGAACCCGAGTCCGTGCCCTGGAATTTTGATGTAGGCCTATTGATGCCCATGGAAACCTCCCTGCAGAGTCCTGGCGTGGGGCCACCGTGTGAGCTACACTTGCACCAGGAAGGAGCCAGATCGGGAGCTTCCTGGTGGTCTGAGTTCCAACCCAAATCTCCCTTTTGTTTCCCAAATGGCTTTTATCCCAAGCTCTGGGAAACTAATATAAGCAATGTTCAGTGAGAAATGATCATGAGGTCTGTAGGGACCCCACACTTTGACTCAGAGCCTGGCCTTCAGGACTGGCACCCTAAGCTTGGTGTCAAGATACTTTGGCTCCTTTTGGAGAAGTGCTGGGCTGAGCATCAGGCGATGGGACTGCCTGACGCTTGGCCTTCTTATTGGCTGTGTATGTTTCAGACTCCTGTGCTAACTTCCTTCTCTGTCCTCCTCTTACCTCATCCTCCCCCCAGGATTCAGTTACCACTGGCCAGGGGAGGGAGCAGGACTCGGGAAGAAAAAAGGTGACCTCAGCTTTATATGCAATGTTCCATTTCTTTTATAAAATAAAAGGTCTTTGCCAGCCTTTTAAGACAAAATAGTAACGTGGTTCTGTGAGGGGTGATTTAATTACTCTCTATTTTTCTGCATTTTTAAACTGAATACAGTACTTCAGATGTTAATAGTGGTGAAATTAGTAGCCATACCCTATTTCTCCTTTTATGTGTTTCTCGTATGTCTTCTAAAGAGCACATTTTTCTTTTAGAATGGGAGAAAATCTTTCTAAAGCATGTATATATATATTTAAGTTTATCTACTTATTTTGAGAGCTGTCTCTCAAAATAGTGAGTACACAGTGTGAGTGGGGGAAGGGGGAAGGGCATTGAGACAGGGAGAGAGAGAGAGAATCCTAAGCAGGCCCCACATCATCAGCACAGAGTCCGATGCAGGGTTGGAATCCACGAAGCTGTGAGATCACGACCTGAGCCAAAATCAATAGTCAGATGCTTAACCCACTGAGCCACCCAGGCGCCCCTTTCTAAAGCATGTATTATGCAATTGTTCACACAAGGTGCAATGAAACAGGCGCTCTATGCAGAGCTGTTTACACACAGAGTGCTTTATACAGAGATGACACTGGAGGACACAAACTGTAGGCAGAGTTATTTGGGAAGCAGAATAAAAACATTTAACACCAAAGCACAGAATAAAACCATAATGTGTTGAACTCTGACTAGGTCAAATGTGAGTACATAAGTGGCACCGGGAACGGGGATGGGGTGGGGGGCACCATGTTCAGCTTCCTCTTCAATCAGGAAGTTAGTCCATTGTGCAAAAGGAGGTTTTAAGAGCCCTCCAGTAGGCCTGCTGGGAGGAAGCAGCGCGTTGATATTGAACAGAGGGAGAAGCCATTCCCAGGAGAGGTAGGAAAGGAGGTACTCAGGATATATCAGCAGCAGATAGATGATACAAGAAGCTGAGGATCAGATTAAATTGGAACCAAGACTTTTTGCTTAATGACTAAGGCTCTCATCATTCAGCCAGTGAGGAGCCTGCAGGGTTGTGGCAAAGCTTCATGGTAACTTTTTTTATCTTGTATATTAGAATACCTAAATGGTGTCCAGGAAAATCCATGCCATTCATTAGATCTCAGAGTGTAAGTTCACTCTCAGCAAATCCTGCTGTTGCTTTAGACAGTCTCAGGTTAAGGAAATCTGTCCAGATATTGTCAGAGGTTTTGACTTTCCCTGTCAAAATCCCCTGACTTTGCCCCTGTCTCTTCTAGGGGCACCTGGGTGGCTCAGTCGGTAAAGCGTCAGCTGGCCTACGCTGCAGATTTTGGACTTTTACTTTCACACTTGTGTGAGCCAATTCCTCAAAATAAATCTCTCTTTCTCCTTATCATATATACTCTCTCTATATAATCTCCTATTCATTCTGTTTCTCTGGAGAACCCTCATACACATGCATGCTCATAAAACCTCATGTAACACCCACTAAAAACAGTGAGATAGGGGGGTGAGTGGGAATGGGAGAGGGTCCACAGCTACCACTGTCAGGTTTTAGTTGTGAAAGCTGAAAGGATTGTTAGAAATAATCTAATTCTGGGAGTGCAAACTGGTGCGGCCACTCTGGGAAACAGTATGGAGATTCCTCAAAAAACTAAAAATAGAACTACCCTACAACCCAGCAATTGCACTACTAGACATTTATCCAAGGGATACAGGTGTGCTGTTTCGAAGGGACACATGCACCCCCATGTTTACAGCAGCACTATCAACAGTAGCCAAAGTATGGAAAGAGCCCAAATGTCCACTGATGGATGAATGGATAAAGAAGATGTGGTTTGTATATACAATGGAGTATTATTCGGCAATCAAAGAGAATGAAATCTTGCCATTTGCAACTACATGGATGGAACTGGAAGGTATTATGCTAAGTGAAATTAGTCAGTCAGAGAAAGACAAATATCATATGACTTCACTCATATGAGGACTTTAAGATACAAAACAGATGAACATAAGGGAAGGGAAGCAAAAATAATATAAAAACAAGGAGGGGGACAAAACATAAAAGACTCTTAAATATAGAGAACAGAGGGTTGCTAGACGGGTTCTGGGAGGGGGGATGGGCTAAATGGATAAAAGGCTTAAGGAATCTACTCCTGAAATCATTGTTACACCATAAGCTAACTAACTTGGATGTAAATTATAAAAAATAAATACAAATAAAAATAAAAGGTAACATTATAACAAAGCCTTGAAAGAGATAAGCCAGGCTGATATCTCTGGGGAGAACATTCCAGGTAGAGAGACGAGCCAGTTATAAGGGCCTAAAACAGGAAATTAATTGATAAGTTCAAAGAACAGCAGGAATATTAGTGGAATTAGCTAGAGGGAAAGCAGTGGCAGCAGGGAACAGGGAGAAGAAGGTTAAATCATATTGAACCTTATCGACCAAATGGACTGTGGCTTTTATTCTGAGTGATATGGAATGACATCAGAAAGTTCTGGGCAGAAAGGGCTGTAATCTGATGTACATCTTAAAAGGATTCTTCCAGTTGCACTATTGAGAAGACAGTAACAGAAATCATAATGGGCAGCAGCAAAAGCTGAGAAACCAGTTGAGGCCTAATGCAGAAAATCAGGAGAGAGATTATTATGGTTCAGACAGAGTTGAAATCAGATTATATAGGGAGAGGTAGTTGAATTTTTTATATATTTTGAGTATAGAGTCAATACCAATATCATTTAGGTTCAATGTTGGGTATAGAGAATAATTATTAATAACACCTCTTTTACTTTCAAAAAAGTTCTGATTTTGACAACAAATTATATGATCTTCTTTGTTAAATCAGAATGAACCTCCTTCAGTGTGTTATTGTTTTTGCACACTGCTTGATTCTGAGTTATAATTATATAGGATCTTTTCATCAATATTCATAAGAGTGACTTGTCTTTCTTAGTGCTTTAGAAAAGTTTAAACACCATAGAAATGAGTTAGTCAATACAGATTTAAAGAATGCATCCTTGAATTTGTTTTGGTCTGGTATTCTTTAAAGAAGTAGCTTTCTCAGTTTTTAGGGTGTGGTCAATTTTCTCAATATCTTTGGCTCATTTTAATAACTTGGAAAGGACATAGTCTGTTTTGCATTCCATTTGGGGTTTAACTTTTTAATTTTCACTAATATGCTCACACTTACATTTTCCAGTTTATCGACTCAGAAATGAAACTGTGTCTATTGAAATTATCCCCCTGAAAATATTTCTCTCAACAGCTTTCGGCCACCCATGGACTTTGTTGGAGTTGTTGTTGTTGTTATTATTTATTTTATTACAAGGGTATTTTCTTTTCAATCATTCTATAGTTATATATAAAAATACATAATAGTTCTATAACTATAATTACATATTTATTTAATCTTATGTTCAAATGGTTTAAGTGCTTTATTCAGTAATAGATTTATTCAGTCAACTAATACTTATGGAGAGCTTGCCATGTGCTAGGCATTGTGCTGAGCAGTGGGGATATACAATGGTCTGACTGTGCATGCCTCCCCACACCAAATTCATATGATGAAGTCTTAATCCCTAGTGTGATCGTGTTAGGAAGTAGGCCTTTGGGAGGTAGTTAGGTCATGACAGTGGAGCTTCTCACAAATGGGATTGATGTCTTTATAAAAAGAGCCCAAGAGAGCTCTCTCACCCCTTCTGTCATGTAAAGGGTACACAAGAATTCTGCAATCCAGAAGAAGGCCCTCACTGGAACCCAACGATGCTGGCATCCTGATCTTAGAATTCCAGTCTCCAGAATGGCGATAAATAAATTTCTATTGATTATAAGTTATCCAGTTTGTGGTACTTTGTTATAGAAGTCCAAACTGGCCAAGACAGGATACAATGGAGAATATGAAGATAGTCTCAGATTTTACCATGAAAGACAATAATAAACAAGTAGATGTATAAATCAATACAGTAATCATAGTCCATGGAAATAAGCAAGAAGCTTTATGAAGAATAAGGGAAATGAGACCATTTTAGAGAGAAAAAACGGTCATAGAAGAATTTTCAGAGAAGGTGCCACTGAGGTTGAAGGATGAGAAGAAGCCTACCATGGTAAAGAGGAAGGGTCATAACATTTTAGGTAGGAACAGCTTGTGTGGTGGCCTTGGGAGTGCAAAAGAGCTCAGCATGTTTAAGAAAGTGAAAACTAACCAGTGTGACTAAAGTGGAGTAAGAAGCCTCAAATGAAGCTAAGGCACAACTTGCTTCCTTCATTTTCACTTTCTTGTTTTTCTTAACTTCTGGAAAATGCTCAGCTATTAATCTTATCATTTATTGCATCTTGCCCATTCTCTCCATTATCTCCTTTAGGTAATCCAATCAGTCTCTTTAGTTAGTTAGAAATTCACTTAGTATAAATAGTATAAATGTAAATAGTGTAAATTCAGACTCCACAGTGGGGCATGGTGCACTGATTTTCTTCTTCCGTCAGTACACAGCAAGCTTCCTTATAGCTTCCAAGGGTTGTGATTCCTAAGTCCCCTCTCAGTAGTCAGGGAACATAGTATCTGCTTTCTGCATAAAACAGGACCTCAACCTCATCCCCTTCTTTCTAGTGATGTTTGTTAAAACTGTAAATATTGGATATTTATCAATTAGTATTAAGAACTGCTAAAGATCTAAGATTTTTTACCCTATTTGTAAGCTAATAAACTTGCCATAGTTTCATGGGTGCTAACAGAAGACATGAGACTGCTTGGTCAGAGACAAAGGACTTTATTACTCACAACACAGAAAGTAGTATGAGCTTCTTCCCAAGTCCCATGGGGGTGATGTTGTATGCAGTAAATTTTATTTCATCTCTGAAAAACCCTGAACTTAAGTAACTTGAATCTTTTATAATGGACAGTAAGCAAACCTGCCTGATGTTTGTTCCAGAAGAAGAAACTCTTATATTCAAAAGTAGACAAATCTGCCCATTTCCAGAGACACTATCTTTAACTTACAGGGCTGTTTTCTGTGCAAACGTTCATGGAACATTTATTCAAAACAAAAGGGCATTTAGTGACCCAGCTCTTTAGACATACATGAATTCAGAGACTCTGAGTTGTGTCCCAACAATTGATTCCTACCAGGAACTTTGCTTTCCTATTAGGTAGTATGTGAATTCTGTTTTGCATATAACCTTCCAGAAGGGCTGTTCACTGCTGAAAACTCTATGTGTGCTTTTCTCTTGGCAGCGATACCAGCATTCTCCATGGATGGTTACTTCATGTTTAATATGCGAATTACTATAGAATTTGAGTTTAATAAATATTTGCCTAATAAAAAAAAAGAAACAATCTAAATTTGTGGTATTCAACCTCCTGTTTTCTGAACAAAATCTTACACAGAATTCCAATATGCCAAAATGGGGTAAAGGAATTTACTTATTTCAACTGCCTTAATCTCCTTCCCACTCCTCTGTCCAAGGCACGCCTGGAGACACATGTCCTGAACTTGAATGTTCTGGCTCACTGTTTACAAACAGGATTCACATATGTGCTCCCCAGTAATGCATTCTTGCATGCCCCTGGTTTTCTTTTTACTGCCGTGCCACTCAAGTCTGCACCAACATTCTTCTGGATATAAATTCTTTAGGCTCTTGAACAATTATAATAAAACAGTTTTATAAATTCTATAAAAGCATTACTCCCAAACCAATGCAGTTTAACTTCATAACATTAATTTAATTTGCCAAATGATACTGTTTTGCTCAAACTAAATCGCTACTGATGATATCAATATAATAATGAGGTCCATGGGGAAGGTTTTCTTCCTTTGTTTGACATGCCTGTTCTTTTCTTTGTTAAAATTACCAGACAACCTTCATTCATATCGGGTCCCATGGTACCATTTGGCCTTCACTTTATGTGAATAATTGTGAATATTCAGTTTTTTTCTGGTATCCCATTGATGAGGGAGCATAAGGCGGCTGACACCCCACCATCAGCGTCCCCATCCACATGTGTGACATTCCTCAGGCACTCCTGGCTGCCCAAGGACAAAGGAAAGGGAAAGAAAACAAATGGTTAAACTGATAGAGTCTCCATCAGTTTACAAATGCCTTGGTAAAATTACAAGAAAAGGACAATCTTATCAATAGCCTCATCTCTAGGAACTCCCTACTGTCTTATTAATGTTATTGCTTTGCTGGAGGGAAAAACAACCTCAGCTTGACAATAGCAAGGCATCCAGTATCCTAGGAGTCTTCTTTAGCACATGGAAATCGCTTTAAGAAACTTCCTCTTGACTTTACCTCCCCCAACTCCACAGCATATAACCAGTCACTCTTCACAACCCCAGTGCGGCTCTTTCTGCTCATGGGTCCTGTCTCCGTGCTTTAATAAAGTCACCTTTTTGCACCAAAGATGTCTTCAAGAATTCCTTCTTGCTCGTCAGCTCCAAACCCCACCATCACTCCACAACCCTATCACCATGAAAATTAAAGCGGTACTGCCTAATGCCAAAGGGACAATAAATGTGAATGGACACTCGAGCTTTGGTGGTGGGCAGTAGCCCTTGGTTATAAGGGGACAGCTGAGGGATTCAGATAAAGCTCATATGAATTCTCATTAATGTGAAATCCAATAAAAGAGAAAAGGCTCAAAATTAGTGAGTCTAAGTGAAGGGTGTGCAGATGTACTTGTCTCATTCTTGTGACTTTTCTGTAGGTTGGGAATTTTTAAATCAAAAAGTTGAGAAACAACTTTTCATAAAGAACCTGTAGCTCCCAAGAATATGTCCATACCCGCCCCCCACAACCACGAGAAACCTCTATCTACGTCAACCCTTTATCTTTTAGATTGAAAAGTTGAGGCTCAGACAGCAGAAATGACTTATGGGGATATTTTGAACTGAATAGGGAAGAATTAAGAATTGAATCTCAGTCTCCTTCCCCAGACTGACAATGAGTTATAGGACCCTCTAGGTCTCAGAGGGTTATGTTCTGCTGAAAGAAACTGGGGAGGATTTCACAAAAGAACTGTGTTTCCAGACCGTCACCAAGCTGACCTTTGGGAAGCTACCAGTTTGTATACCTCACACACATCATAGGCACAATCAAGAGTCCATGGGGCGCCTAGGTGGCTCAGTCAGTTAAGTGTCCAACTCTTGATTTTGGCGCAGGTCATGATCTCACGGTCATAAATTGAGCCCTCTGTGCTGGTCATGAAGCCTGCTTGATTCTCTCTCTGAGCCTCCCCTGTACACATGTACCAGAGCACAGGCGCTCTCTCTCTCTCTCTCTCTCTCTCTCTCTCTCTCTCTCTCTCTCTTTCTCTCTCTCTCTCTCTCAAAAAAAAAAAAAAAGAGTCCAACATGCATGGAGAAGGAGCTGAGACTTCATTCTGTTATACAGTATCTCATTCTTAAACAGGAGGAAAAAAAATCTTTGTTCTTACACTTTAAGAACCACTGAATCTTCCTCTACTCCACAACACCTATGGCTGGGTGGGGCCAGGAGACCCGATCTGAAGCCATGCCCACACCTGCACCCACTTTCTGGGCTGCCTGCATCCTTATACTTTTATTTTTCATCAGTAAAAAGAGATCCTATAAAGTTTAGGGGAAAAAGCCAAAATGACTCTCCATGAAAGCACTTTGAAAATGAGCATATGAAATAAAACACGAAGTGTTTTAGGAAATGCTCCTCAGTTAAACCATCATCTTCGGGGTACCTGGGTGGCTCAGTCAACTGAGGGTCTGACTCTTGATTTTGGCTCAGGTCATGATCTCAGGGTCGTGGGATTGAGCCCTGCTTCTGGCTCCATGCTGAATTTGGAGCCTGCTTGGGATTCTCTCTCTCTCTCTCTCTCTGTCTCTCTGTCTGTCTCTGTCTCTCTCTCCCTCTGCCCCTCTCCCCACTCACTCTCTCTCTCTCTCTAAAAAAATAAGTAAAGTTAAAAAGAATTTTTAAACTATCATCTTTCCCAAGGAACAGGAATCTAATTCTGGGGTTAAATAGCTGAATGACCAAAAGACGTGATTGCTGCCAAAAGGGTTGAAATGACTAAGGAGTTGAAAAGAATTTGTGAAGGGTTTGAGCAAGTAACATTATCTCTAATGTACAAAGAGGGTCAAGTTCATGAGAAAAAGCCGGGGAAAAGTCAAGTTATGTTTAATGTGAAACACAGAAACTATAGGTATTCATCAGAGGAAATTACATGCGGAGAGGGCTCTTCAAAGAAAACCTTATTCCCCCTACTGTAAATATACAGAACTGCAAATATATGACCAACGTGAACTCTCCTTTGGTTTTCAATAAACAGTCAACAACCTCTGTAAGCTATAATCTAGTTCTTAAGGGTCTACACTTACAATTAAGTTGTGGATAAATGCATTTGACCACAAACCTTAGAAGTTGCACAATGTTTTCCACAAATGTTAGGTTCACAGTTCATTAGAAGGAGCCTAGCTCCTGGGCCAGGGTGCCAGCTAGCATTCTGGTGTCTTTGGGAGAGTCTGGCGGTGGGAAATAAAAGTCTGTAAGCTGTCTGGGCAACTGGGAAACAAAAGTTTATAAGCTGCCTAGGTAACTCTGCTTATTGCTCATCTCACCTCCCTTTGAAGTGCAAAGGAAACCAACGTGGGCTGCTCCACCAGAGGTCAAAAGTCTTGAAATGCCTCTCAATGGAATGTTGGACTGACCAAGAAGGTGGTTTCTGGAGAGAGATGTTTCTTATAGATTTGCAGTTCCTGCAGTCATTCCTCATCCCCCTCCCCTCCCTGGGTGACACCAGCCAGTTCTGTGCTTGTATCCACCATCCACCTGTTCCCAGTGCACTTTCCAACCCAGATCTTCTGGATCTGTCCCCCCATAGACATATTGGATAACCCCACTTGGAGCCCCATGGGTACCTCGGGCCCATGTTCCAAAGATGGCTCAGCAGCTTCCCAGCCCTCACCACTGCTTCTCTTTCTGTGTTTGCTGTCTCATTGGAAAGCAGCACTAGACAGCAGAGAGTCATTCTTAACTGTTTCTGACATCCTCATAAATATTTATGGACCCATCTTCTGTGCCCCCAGCCAACTGTTTTGTCCCCTCTTCCCACACTGCTGCACCATCCTGACTTGTGCTTGTGCCTTGCATTTATTCTCCTTGACTCTATCTTTCAGTGGTGCCCCATTGCCTACAGGAATGAATTCAAGTTCTTCAGCAGAGCGGTGAAGGCTTTTCAATCTGATTTTTACCTCTCCTCTTCTCTTACGTCTCACCAAGGCCAGAACATTGGTGTCTGCCCACTGTGCATTGTTTCTAGGCCATGTGCTTCTTCCTTGCTTCCCCTCATACCTGAAATGCTCTTGTCCGGCCTTACTTCCTTACTCTGTTTGGCTAACTGCTCACACTCCCTTGTAGAAGTGGTTCAGGGGCCTGCTCTTCCCAGAAGTGTTTCTTGCCTGCCTTTGTAGGGTTACGTGTGCCCCTCCACACAGCTTCAGCACCCACAATATGCCTGTTCTTTTTCATGTGTTATAATGATCTCTTTATGTCTCGCTTGTACACTCATCTCCATAATGAGCAGAGACTTTGCGTCCTTAGTATTCAACAAAAACACTTTAGAAACGTTTGCTGGATGAATGAATACGTGATCTAAGTTTACTTTTCTGGTCCTTAATGAACTATTTTCAAAACAAATACCCACAGTATAGATACACCCATCCCTAGCAGGCGCATGTTGGGCACCCCTTCGGGGAAGGTGAGCTCAAAGCTGTACTACTTGCAACAAGCAGCCAGTAGCCCTGGGAAGGCTGGATGATTGATGCTATAAGCCACAGATCTGAATGGCAGTGTAATGAAAGTGTTGAAGGACTCAAGAGGTGGGATTGTAATCATGGTTTACTGGTCCTGAGAAATGAACTCCCTTCTGGGGCTTAATCCCTAAAGGGGAGACTTGACTTAGATCAACTCTAAATTCTCTTCAGATTTCAAGACATATCATCAGCTGAAACAAAGCGGCTTCGCCCAAGGATTAAAAAGTGGTGGATGATGAGAAGGGGGCAGACACATGGGCTAGGGACACCCCACTGTGACACTTTAATGTAGGATTCCATTCCTTAGAGCAGTGGGAGACATTTGGCAATGCTAGAGACAGTGTTGCTTGCTCTGACTGAGGTACTGGGGAGAAGAGATGATACTAGCATGTGGTGGGCAGAAGCCAGGACACTGATAAACACCCTACAATGCACAGGACAACCTTCCACAACAAAGGATAATCTGGCCACAAATGCCAGTGTCAAGGGGGAGAAACCCTGCCTGCAAGTTTAGCCCTTCACCTTTGCCTCTTACTTTACCAATGGACCCAAGGCTCAGGTACAGTAGTTCCATACAAAACAGATAAGCCAACACACTCGTGTCTTCTGCAGACCCTAGGAAAGGTCACCATCATTGGACCAACAAAAAGAATTTAAAGTTGTGTGTGTGTGTGTGTGTGTGTGTGTGTGTGTGTGTGTGTGTGTGTGTTTGAGGGGAAAAAAAAGTTTAGGGTACTTACTGGTTCAGGATTCACTCAGGCAAATTGTCCAGACTATCACATTCCAGTGTCTTAACTAAATTAGGTGGAGGTAGGCAAGTTCGGTTCTGGACAAAATCATGCTGTAGTCACACTCATAATATCCCACCTATTCCCAGAAAACCATCCATTTTCATATTGGTTCTTGCCCTCCAGTCTAGTAGAGGATGTGACACTTCAGTGACCACTTCCTTCTTTCATCTTGGAAACAGTTCCATGAAGCTTTGCCAGGATACTGGGGAGCCTTCTTTGATCCCATTCTCTCTGATTCCATAGTTCTTGTGGTTTTTGTTGCACAGCTTAGTGATTAGTTATATATGGTTTGGTGTCATCCATTGACATCTTTAACCATAGTTATATCCCCAAATGGACTGCAAGCCCTTTCAGGGGTTTCTGTGGCCCCATAGTGCCTCCACACCATTGAGTCTGTAGCAGAAATTCAACAAACATTCGTAGGATTGATTTCTATCTTCTAAGGAGACAGCTAATTATAATAAACTAACTTCTGCTAATGGGGAGACTCTGTCCCTGTTAGGTTTACTCTTCATGATTACCTTTCTCTGCACATCCCCTTTCCCCTGGCAACCGTGCCATATTGTAGCAACTCTGACGGTAGAAGTTTCAGACTGGGTAGAAGGAAATGGTATTGCAAAAAACTGTTTAGGCCATCAAAAGTCAGAAGGCTCCTTTCCTTCAGAGCTGGCAGAGATGGCAAGTTACAGAGGAGCCCTTTCCTGACTCCGCCCCCTGGCCCATGGGAAGTGGCTGGGGTTTTGCTCTTTTTTACCTCCTTTCCATACCTCTAGCTGAAATACAAGCCAAAAGTGTATGTAGACAGGGAGAAGTAATGGCAGACCCAACTGATTTGTGGATTCTCCCTCTCCTTTCTGTGTCTCTTTATCCCATCCTGTCTTTACAAGTTGATGTTCAAGTTATTACTCGTATATGCTTAGGTTAAGATTCAAGACTGTAACAACTGGGTATTTTCATGGTTCTAACACACAATGCTCCTATATTTGTGATGATACTGACAACACCTGTTGCCATCAGATACTCTTGCATCAGCAGAATACATAAAATTTTCAGGACCACTACCTACATTCCAGGAATGTGAACAGAATGGGAAATGCTTTTAGAAACGATGTGGTTAGAGTTTTAGGATTAATTTAGTCAAGGTACGCACATTAAAAGACTATTTTCTATAATTTCTTGTATTAGGTAGCTGCTCTTGAATACTGGCTCATAATCGAGGGAGTAACAATTCATGTCAGATTCCCTATCTTCAAATCTTCATTAACTCATATGTGCTAATTAAGATGCTTTGTAATTCTAAGTCTTGATGGAACAAATCCTTGTCTAAGAGTCAGGAGACTTGGAGCCTGATCCCTACTTTGCCACTGACTTTCAGTAAGTCGCTTCACGTCTCCGGTGCCTTGTTCTAAAATGTGGATAATCACACCTGCTCTGCCTGCCTTCCAGGTTTGCTGTGAGCATGAGCGGAGCATATGGTAGTGCTCCCTCTCCTCCATTAGAAAGACTTCTTAGAATCCTCTGGCTATTTTCATCTTGTGAATGGAGCCCCTCGCCTTAACGTGTTCTGTATCATTACCACAAGAACAGCTAGAAGTGTGAAGGTGGGCTCACTAGGAATAGGAGGCCAGACATCAGGCTGCACACTTCACACCCCTCCAGTCTGATTGCCTTCCATTTGCAGGCTTCCTTTTCCAGTCACGGTTGCCCCAACTCTTCTGAAGAGATGGAGACTTAGCTAGCACTGTACAGATGCTGTCTGTTAGCGGCCAGCAGCCCGTGTTGTCAGGGTAGCAGAGCAAGGCGGGGTGATGGCCATCCTGAGTATCTCCTGAGCACCCTCCCTGTCAACTAGGTTCTTCCATTTTACTTTGGGCAGCTGGGCCAGTGCACATGGGCTCCCAGGCTCCCCCAGAGGCCAAACCATCTTCGTGGTCCCACGTTCTCCCACGGCACTGCCTGCCAGCCTGGCTGGGATCCTGCATTGTGCAGAGAGCAGGGAGCTAAGTGTTGGTGGGAAATATTATGCAATTCCTAGGGATTATGGTAATGTGCATTCACCTAAATTTAATCATAAGTATAGACTAGATTATAGCCATCAGAAGTTGTTGATTGTTTACTAAAAACTAAGAGGGCAGTCCAATGTGATCCAACTGTACATATTCATTAAGGGAGAAAAAGGAAGTGCTTTTAAACGTCCCCACTGCATATAATTTACTCTGATGAATACCCACAGAGTATGTGTTTCATGTCAAATACAAGTTAATTCTCCCTCTGGCTTTTTCCCATGAGCTCGCCACTAGGCCATAACTACTTAATCTCACTAGCATTGGAGTTCCAGGAAACTCTTACTAAATTATAGTACTGGAATAGTTCCCTCTCACCCTATCCCTTATCTCATTCTGTCAGCTCTAGATGAATGTACTTTTGGCTCTGTTAGCTCCACCACCTTTTATTACGTCTTTCCTGGAGCCTCACACATGGGACATCTTCAGAGTCTCCTCTCTGTTCTGTTACCTCCTCTACAAACATCCTCCATGAGTCCTCTGGCCTCCAGAAAACTCAGTCTCATTTTGATATCCTAGAAGTGCAGGAAAAAACAACCAGCAATAGACACAGATATGTTTGCTTAAATGCTTTAACATAGAATTTTGGGGACTACCATCAAACCTTTTTCTTCAACATTTTCCTATTGCATGGGATCCCTCTGATTTACATCTTAAACAAGGATCACCACTTTTTAGTTGGGGATTCTAAGTCTCTTCAACAGGGCCATGATGTCGACTCTGAAAGAGTATAGAACTGCTCCTTTTAGGAACAGAAATTAAAATTCAGGATGTCTAGGGTACCTGGCTGCCTCAGTCGGTAGAGCATGCAACTCTCAGGGTTGTGAGTTCAAGCCCCATGTTGGGCATGGGGCCTACTTGAAAAAAGTAAGCATGTTTAACTAACTTATTAAAACATAAGAGATGACATTGGTCCTGGGAAACCGTTATCTGATGATACAGTTGAGTGGTATCAATTGTACTGCTCCATCAATGCCCCTCCCTCTACCCCCTCCAACATGTACATGGATTCCTCTTGCTTTCTCAACGTTTGTGGTCTTGCAGCTTCCCCTCTCTATTTTGCAACATTATTTTCTCTCCCTATATTGGAAGAACAAACATTCTCTAATATTTCTCATCCTTAAAATTTTTTTTTAACATTTATTCATTTTTGAGAGACAGAGACAGAGCATGAGTGGGCAGAGAGAGGGAGACACAGAATCTGAAGCAGGTTCCTGGCTCTAAGCTGTCAGCACAGAGCCCAACGCAGGGATCGAACTCACAAACTGCGAGATCATGCCCTGAGCCGAAGTCAGACGCTCAGCCGACTGAGCCACCCAGGTGCCCCTAATGTTTCTCATCTTTAAAAAAGCAAAACTGTCCCTTCATTCCTGGTCTCTCCTAGCTATTGCCTCCTATTTCTTCTTGATGGTTCACCTTTAATCACTTCCCATTCTCTCCTTAACCTGCTCCAGCTGGGTGATGGAAAATGTAGTCTGTAGCTGGGTGGTAGGGGTTTCTGTTACTAGAAAGAAGAAAGAAAGGCCACATGGTGGAACAGAGTTAGCAGCCTGCCACATTAGGCTTTTCCAGAATGTCACAAAGAACTTGGAATGCTTTACCTTAATTAAATTAGGGTAAACTTGCTTCCCCCTCCCCCCCCCCACACTTTAGTTTGAAAATATCTTTTTTCTGTCCTTGTTTTTGAATGAAAAGCTGTCCAGGTTATTCTAGGCTGACAGTTATTTTTTTCATACTTGAAACACATTATTCCTCAGTCTCATGTTGCAGTTGAGAAGTTGGCTGACAGTATACTTGTTATTCCTTTATACATAAAACTGTCTTCCCTCCCTGGCTGTTTTTAAGATCTCTTTGTCTTTGGCGATCTGCAGTTTCACAATGATGTGGCTTAGCATTGGTTTCTTGCTATTTAGCTTGGGATTCATTTAATTCCTAAATCTGAAGATTTGCATCATTCATCAGTTCCAGAAAAACAAATACTGTATGATCTTATGCTATATATGGAACCTAAAAACAAAACAAAACACCACACTCATAGAAAAAGAGATCGGATTTGTGATTACCAGAGGCAAGAGGTGGAGGGTGGGGGAATCAGATGAAGGTGGTCAAAAGGAACAAACTTCCAGTTACAAGATAAATAAGAACTTGGATGGATGTAATGTATAACATGATGACTAGTGGCTAACACTGCTGTATGACATACAGGAAAGTTGTTAAAAAGAAATCTAAAAGTTCTCATCACAAAGAAACCCCCCCCCCTTTTTTTTTCCTTGTAACTATATGAGGAGGTAGATGTTATCATGGTAATCAATCCACAATATATATAAATCAAATCATTATGCTGTACACTTTAAATTTCTACAGTGCTATATGCCAATTTATCTTAATAAAGCTGAAAGAAAAAAATCTGCATAACATTTTTTTTAGAAAGTGCAGTCACATATTTAAAAGAAAAACTTAAAAAATTATTACATCCATTATTTTTAGTTGTTTTATTTCACATTATTTTTGTGGGCTATCTATTTACCATAGTTCTGGAAAAGGAAGTTTCCTTTCATATTCCTTCCAAATCAGTTTTCTCTTAGGAAAAAAGATCTTTGGTAGAATAAGAAACATTATCCAGAAAAAAAAAAAAAAAAAAAAGCCTAGCAGTCAATGTACCTAGATAGAAGAATATTGTTTACATCTTGGATTGAGCTATAAACCCAGACACGGTGACAGGGGAATGCCTAAATTAGGCTGCACTCTAGTTAGGCCATTTATCTTCTATAATTTCATTTAAAAAGATTATATATCCTTGCTGCCCTAACATGAGTTCCATTCCAGCATTAGAGTAATTATATGAGCCAAATGGAAGACTGGTTAAGAAATATACAGGATCATAGAGGAAAAATGATGTTTCTAAGTAAGAGAATGATGGGTCTTGGGTACCCCAGAAATCCCTGGTGTGTTTAATGTCACTATTATGTGTGCAATGGCACCTTTTACTGGATGCAAACCAGGTCAAACCCGCTCTTAGCCAAATGTAATTGTCTCCTAGAAGAATGATTTGCATGGTGGCTCTTGCAGTTGCTGGTGCATGATTGTCCCCAAACAACTAAGACACTGTGGTTGCCTGGGCATAGATAGGTACCTGGTGAACACGCCTCTCAATTTCCATAGTACACATTTACTTAGCTAGATCCCCAAACCTGACCCATTGACCTTGCCCAACAGAAACTGCTTCAATTGTAGGAGCAGCAATAGGGTTCTTTAGAACAGCTCTAAATTATCTGATGGAAAACTTCATCTTGGCTGGGGACAGCATGTGTTTAGATGCTGTTGCGGGTCCTTGAGGCCACGTTTTCAACACACGTGGTTCATTGGATCTGCTCCCTTCAATCCTAAGTAGTTCAACCTCTGTGTGTGTGTGTGTGTGTGTGTGTGTGTGTGTGTGTGTGTGTTTCTCATGTTCACACCACCTTTCCTCTGTCGGCATTGGCAATAACTTTGGGAGGCAGTAGAAAGTAATAGATCTGCTTCGATGACATACAGTCTGAGTAAAAAATCCCAGTGCTGACTCTTACCAGTTATGTGGCCTTAGAAAATTATTTAACCTCTCTGGCTCAGCTCCCTTAAATGCAAAATGTGGATAATAATGGTCTATATCTCAGGGCGCCTGGGTGGCTCAGTCGGTTAAGTGTCCAACTTCGTCTCAGCCATTCCCGAGTTCCAGCCCCATGTCAGGCTCTGTACTGACAGTTCAGAGCCTGTAGCCTGTTTCAGATTTTGTGTCTCCCTCTCTCTCTGCCCCTCCCCTGCTCGCACTCTGTCTCTCTCTCTCTCTCAAAAATAAATTAACATTAAAAACTTAAAAAAAAATAATGGTCTATATGTCATATGAGGACTGAGTAAGATAAAACAAAGCCTTTAACACATTTCTTGGCACATGTTAAGCACTCGAGAAATGTAAGCTCCTACTTTTATGGATGGTGATGTGAGTAAGGGTAGAACAGCTGTGGAAAAAATGAGCAAGAGAAAATGCCCCAGGCTCTGGTTTCACTTGACCTAGCACTGTCTGTTTTTCTTCTTCCTCCTAATTAATTTCTTGTGCCTAGTACAGGACATGGCACTGTCCTGTATCCTGCTTATATCCTGGTCCTGCCATTCATTTACTGTTAAGTGGCCTTAGAAAAGCATCGCTTAGAATGGGTCGTGAAGCAACACATTTCTTGGCTTGACATACAAAAGTGTATTCTTCACCTAGGCCAAGTCGGCTGTGGGTCCAAGGAAGCCACCTTCCTGACAGTAGCCATACAGGCTGCTCACAGTCAGTGCCTCCCAACTGGAAGTGTCCTTGGCAGAGAAGGAGGGTGCCCAGGAAGCCGTGCCCTGTCCTGTGTGTGCAGCCAGTGCTTCTTCAGGCAGCCCACAGGCCAGGACGAGTCCCCCTAGCCCTTCCTTACTGCTGGGCACTGGGATGGAAAT
Organism: Panthera pardus; assembly: GCF_024362965.1. NCBI lineage: Eukaryota > Metazoa > Chordata > Mammalia > Carnivora > Felidae > Panthera > Panthera pardus. The sequence goes on along the minus strand of NW_026526688.1, from coordinate 40,440,625 downwards.
GTGGGAGCATTATAATTGACGAGCATTGCTGTTTCTGCCACAGCTAGTCCTTTAGCCTCTCTGTGCCTCAACTTCCTTATCTACAAAATGGGCTGTCATGAGGATTATCAGCATACAGAGGGGTCCTGGCAGGACACACATGGGACATTAACAAGAATCATTTGGTCCTAGAAGACAGTCAGTGGTGGGACCAGGTACAGAGTGAGGACGGAGTTAAGGGAACTATTAAGGGATGGTGTCTGAGGCTCAATTCCTTAGAAGCAGGTCAAGCCCAACTTTAAAGCAGAAGGCAAGGGAAGCTGGAGATGCAGCCGTCCTAAAGACAGAGCAGGGCACATCTGAGAGGGGCTGCAGAGTGGCAAATCGAGACTAACCAGCACAGTACATCATAAACACTCATGAAATCGAAAACACTACATCACCATTCAGCTGGGCTTATAGAGTGGTGGTAAGTGAGCCCACCCCACATTGTCTGGCTTCATTCTATGGTCTTCCTCTCCCCCTTCATTGAGGCACCTAGTAGAAAAGGTTGTCGGACGCCCCAGGCTGTAGCACAAATCCAGAGGAACATGTACCTGTGACAACTGCCATAGTCACCACACATGTGTGTCTCTCGGATGGTGCTTGGGTCTGGCACTTCTCTTGGCATGGACAGAGCCATTGTATCTCCACTCTACCGCTCTTAGCTCCCTGAGACTCACCTGAGAAGAGTGAGGAATGAACAGGAACCCTAGGAATTCAATCCCCATGGTTTAGAACCTCATCTCCTCTCTCCTGGACTCTTGTAACAGCCTCCTAACTGGCCTCCCTGCTCCGTGCTCCATGCACTCATTCGAATAGTGTTACTCACACTTCAAAAAACACTCAAAGTGGGGCATCTGGTGGCTCAGTTGTGTTAAGCAACCAACTTCAGCTCGGGTCTGATCTCATGGTTTGTGAGTTCCAGCCCCACATCAGGCTCTGTGCTGACAGTAAGGAGCCTGCTTGAGATTCTCTCTCTCCCCTGCTCTCTCATACTTTCTCTTTCAAAATAAATAAATAAACTTTAAAAAACAAAAATTAAAAACAAACAAAACACTCAGTGTTCCCTCATTCACAAAGAAATAAGCCCAAACCCTTCATCCTGTATGTATGTATGTATTTTTTATTTAGAGAGAGCAAGAGACAGAGCACGAGTGAACAGGGAAGGGTAGAGGGAGAGAGAGAGAGAGAGAGAGAATCTTAAAGATTTTTTTTCCATGTTTATTTCAGATAGAGAGAGAGAGAGCAGAGGAGGACTGAGGATCTGAAGCAAGCTACATGCTGACAGCAGCTAACCCCGACATGGGGCTCAAACTCACGAACTGAGAGATCATGACCTGAGCCAAAGTCAGATACTCAATGGACTGAACCCCCCAGGTGCCCCGAGAGAGAGACAATCTTAAGTAGGCTCAATGCTCAGTGAGGAGCCCAAACCTCAGTGTGGAGCACAATTCCATGACCTTGGGATCGTGACCTGAGCCAAAATCAAGAGTCGACTGAGCCACCAAGGCACCCTGAACCCCTCAGCCTATTATCCGAAGCTACCATTCTTAGCTACCTCCCACCACAGCTTCCCCTTAGGACTACTGCAATCACACCTACATATTCACAATTTCCTACATATTCCCTTTTGGGGTCTTGGCCCTGGATGGCCCTTCCACGCCCACAGTCACTTGCTGAAGCACTATTCTTCCTCTAAGGGCCACAGCAATACCAACCTACATCAAAGTCCCTCTCTTGATCCTCCTTAGAGAAAAAGTCCATTTTTATCCTCCATGTTCTTGTATGACCGTTGTCCGCCAGATGCTTGTAATTTGTTATGTTTGTCTCCTTTACTAGATTACAAGCATCACCAAAATCATCTCCATTCTGCAGCCTTCTCATGATGCCTGGTGTGGTGTTTTGTGTGCAGTAGATCCTCAATAAGCACTGGTGGACAGGAGGAAATCCGTTTTGAATCTTTTCTGAAAGTAACTCCCACAAAAGCCAGGGAAAGAGAAGTCTCCATTGATAGCCCTTAATTTATTTTTTATTTTTTATTTTTTTAATAATGGGGTTTGTTTCTTAAATTTTTAATGTTTTTTTTTTTGTTTGTTTGTTTGTTTTAATTTTTGAGAGAGAGAGAGAGAGAGAGAGCAAGCCAGGGAGGGGCAGAGGGAGAGAGGGAGCGAGAGATACCATGCAGGCTCCACGCTGTCAGCGCAGAGTCCCCACGCAGGGCTGGAACCCACAAACTGGGAGATCATGACCTGAGCCAAAACCAAGAGTTGGGTACTCAGTCCACTGAGCCACCCAGATGCCCTGATAGAACCTTAATTTAGATAAATCTCTGGCTTAAAAAAATTTCCAAAACCTCAACCTGCTACATCCTGAGGGATATGGAGCCCTAGAAGACATAACTTGTGGGGGAGGGGGTGTTGGTTAATGAGGAGGGGGGTGGGTCTTTGCCCTGCCCCCAGGAGAACTGTTAAAAGAATTTGAAGAGGGCCTGTGTGCTGTTTTTGCTTTAGATTCAAAGTTCTGGAAGGTGGGCAACACAGTGTAGTTCTCGGGGTGACTTGTGACCTCGCATGTCAAAATCAGCGTGGGCAGGGAGACAGAAGGTCCGGCTTTCCCTTTGACGCCTGTCAAGATGGCCTCAGGAAGTTTGCGTGCACAGGACTCGCAGCAGGAGAGGGTGCGCTGCCAGGATCCCTGCAAGCCTTCTAGCCAACAAATTTATTTGCAAAAATGCCTTCATCTTTATAACTGAGTTGCCAGGGAGGCTTTGCTTCCCTCCAATGCAGTCTGGGAAGCGTGGGCGGCTCCTTGACCTAGAGGATTCGAAGCCTCACCCCTCACTGCTGGGCTCTCTCCTGTGCTCTGGGAAGTTGCAGGTCATTTCCTGCTCGCCTGCCCGCCCCCGCTGGGAGCCAGAACCCGGGGCGAGCACTCCTCCCGCCTCTCCCTTCTGCAAGCAGCAGTTCAGAGGTAATATCCTGTGTTTGTGTAGCCTGTTCCAGCCACGACTTTCCAAAGCCCTTTGCAAACATCAGCTCATTACTGGGCTTCTCCCTTTTCTCACCATGTCAGGGCAAAGGAGACTGGAAAGGGCACACTGTTTTGTGGAATGGGAAAATTCAAAAATCCGTTTGAATACAAAATAGAAGATGAAAAGATGGGAAAGGTCAGAAAACCTAAGCTCCTGGTTTCAGAATAAAATTCACTCTGGTTAGAAATCAAAAATTTCCCTTCTTTTAGAATCCAGCCACCTGGCTGCTTTCTTGGGGACATTTCAGTAGGGTGCAATCATGTGAAAACACTGTTACGGGGGCTGTGTCACGGGGGCTGTTGCACTGTGTTTGCTAGCCTGTTGATATCACCAAAGACATGACTTGATTTTGTATAGAACAGACTTCATGCATTTATGAAGCTGTTATAACTCTGACTCAGCAGGTAGGAATGAAGCATCAACTACTTTTATATACTTTAACTCACTGATCTTCCTAATAAACTCTCCATTTTACGGATGAAAAACCAAGGCCTCACAGATGATCTAGATCCCTGAATCCACCCACAACTCTTTCCAGAGGGCCATAGGTCTGTATTCTGCTGAATCTGATGGCACACGTGGAAGGCTTTGCAGACCGGACAGGTTCCCGTCTGCTTCTCCTCCTCAATCACTTGTTTCTGGGCTTGGGAACACGTAAGTGAACTTCTCCAGCTTCTGGATGCCCTGCCTTGTTCCTTGGCCCTGCCACGTTGAGTGTCTCTAAGATCAAGTCTAGACTTTCATTCTCTCCCTTCAGCCTTTACTCCCTCTGGGCTCTTCCTAACTCAGAAATTCACCTGGCCCTTATCTCAGACTCCATCTGTCCTGCCCAGCACCACCTGTTAAGGCCAAGCTCGGATTACTACACAGACCTACTTGGAGCAGGGACCTGGGGCCCTTCTACAACCTACCAAAACAAGGAAACTCTTCACCATCTGCATTCCCTAATATAACTTCCATCTACCCAAAGCTTAATTCCCACTGTTCCTTTATACACAGCTCACATAACAGCTAGGCTTCTTGCTAGTAGGAGAGACGCTCCAAACCTTGCTAGTCTGTGAGATAATATCCACTTGCACTGTTTCCTCTCCCTGGAATGCCGTTCCCAGCCCCTGTTTCCACCAGTCAAGTCCTAGTCTTTCTTCAAAGCTGATTTCGAATGCTACTTCCCTCATGCAGCCTCCCCTGGTGCCCCGTCCTACATGTCTCCTTTGAATCCCCAAAAACTGTTATTTCTCTTAGACTGTTCACCTTATGCTGTCCTGTAGCATAATCCTTGTTTTATCCAAATGCTGCTTGTATTGCAAATTCCTGAAAACAAGTCTGTGTCTCCGTTCTTTCTGGTTCTTCCGCAGTACATAGTGTGGTACTTGACACATAATAGATGTCAAGTAAATGTTTGTTGATTATTACATGGATGAATGTTTGCATTACTAGCCACTCAAATATCTGTTGAAACTGGTTTGCTAACGATCCCCGATCCACGTTCTACTTCTGCAGCTGTAACTTCATCTAAACTGCAGGCTTATATTCCAGATGCCGTGAAGAATGTATATGGTAGTGCCTTACCCTTACCTGGGACACAGCATGTCAAAAACTGAACTGACCATTTCCATCTCCTTTCCTCATCCCCGGGCCCCAGTTTCAATTACTTTTGTCTTTTGCATCTCAAATCCTCCCAGCTTGTACTTTTATGAGAATTACTTCATGTGGGGTTTGATGAGCATCAGAAACTTGATCTGGTAGCCCAGTTCCCAGCACCTAACAGCCACGGATTAATTGGTATCACAAAATTATAGGATGTGAGAGCTCAAAGCGACCTTAGTCCAACCCCTTCATCACAGATGAAGAAACCAAACCCCCAAAGGGATTTGCAAGAACTAGAAGCAGGATTACCACAAGACTCAAATCTTCTCGCTTTTGGCCTAGGTCTCTGTGCTCATTAGATATGACATGACCTTCCTGAGCTCTTTTGTTTCTCCAGGTGCTTCAGGTGGCTATTTTTCAAGTGACTGCATGTTTCAGCAGCTCATTGTCTCTGACTCCCACAGAGCGATATCTGACAGCACAGGCCTTTAGAATCTGTGGCACAGGGCTTAGACAAAGCTGTTGCCTTTCCCAGCACAGTCTGCTATACTGCAAAGCTCATTAACTCCGCTCCAGTGTCTGATGAGCCTATTTCTCCAGAAACTTCCTAGCAGTTAGCTGGTAGGAACTTTCCATTACTAACTCAGTGGCAAATTCAGATTCTCTTCATTTTATCTAACATCCCCATACAAAGCTAAAGATAACCCAGGATACTTTAGGGCTTTGAATAGTCAATCAATTCAAAAAAGAGTTATTTAGAACATGATTAGAAATGGCCAAACGTCCATGGAACACAGTTTGCACCCGATGATATGCCCTTGGACTGAATCATCTCAGCTCACAGGCAATCTCAGAGTGACACTGATTAGAAATTACTCATGTACATCTGCTCTGCTGAGCTAACAGGGGCCAGAGAGTTCTTCCAGCTGGTCTTTCTCTCCCAGGCAGGGAGATGGGAGAGAAATACCATATTGGAGCACCAGCTTCCCACTTTACATATGCGATCTCATTGGATTTCACCCTCTCAGTAACCCCATGTGGTAGTGTCCTCATTTTACAAATAAAAGAACTGACACATTAAAAGGTATAGTCATTTCTTAGCTGATGTAACCAGAAACAGAGCCAGCCTTCAAGCCCAGCTCTGTCTTGCCTCCAAAGACTAAGCTTTTTCTATTTCGCTGGTGGCTTCCTTCCTCCCTCCCTCCCTTCCTTTTTTTCCCCTTCTCCAAAGGAGGAAAAAGCCATTATGTTTTTTTCAACTGAAATGGTACACAAACCTGAATACATAAAGTATGTAAAAGCAGAGATGCCTTGCTTTATTTATAACTGCCAAAAACTGGAAACACCCCAAATGACCATCAACAGGTGAATAAAGAAGCAAACTGTGGTACATCCATTCAATGGAATATGACTCAGCAATAAAAAGTAAATGAAGTACTGATACACACAGATCAATGGTGAATCTCAAAATAATTATGCTGAGTGAAAGAAGCCAGAAACAAAAGAGTCTATACTGTATGATTCCACTTACATGGAAATTTAGAAAAGGCAGAATGGATCTATAAAGACAGAAAGCAGATCAGTGGTTGCCTGGGGCAGGGGCCAGAGTGCTTACTGCAAAGTGGCTGAGGGAACCTTGGTTCATTTTGGGGATAATGGAAATGGTTCTGTATGTTGCTTGTGGTGGTGATATACATATTTGTTAAAACTCATCAGATTTTACACTTAAAATGGTACAATTTATCATGTGTAAATTATACTCCAATGACACTGATTTGTCTTTCCTTTTATCTTTTTAAAAAATGTTTTTTAATGTTTATTTCAGAGAGGGAGAGAGAGAGAGAGAGAGAGAGAGAGAGAACGTGAGCAGGGGAGGGGCAGAGAGAAAGGGAGACACAGAAAATGAAGCAGGCTCCAGGCTCTGAGCTGTCTGCACAGAGCCCAATATGGGACTTGAACTGTGAGATCATGACCTGAGCCAAAGTCAGATGCTTAACTGAGTTACCCAGGCTCCCCTCATTTATCTTCTTAAAAGCAGAATTGCTGGGGCGCCTGGGTGGCTCATTTGGTTAAGTATCAGATTCTCGGTTTTGGTTCAGGTCATGATCTCACAGTTCATGAGGCTTCGAGCATCGCATTGGGCTCTGTGTTGACAGTGCAGAACCTGCTTGGGATTCTCTCTCCTCTGCCCCTCCCCGACTTGCACGGTCTCTTTCAAAATAAATAAATAAACTTTAAAAAAAAATTAAAAATAAAAGCAGAATTGTTTTAGTCAATTGAGCAATGAATGGACTTAATTGCTTTAATTGCTCAATCTACCTCACCCCTCCACCCCTTTAGTGACCCTGTGACCTTCCAAAGGGACCCTGGGAGTACCCTGTGGAAATTTACACCTTCAGGAAGCTGTTTGACCACATTAAGCTGCCTCACACAGTCACAAATATTGCCAGGCCATCCTGGCTTTGTAAATGGCATAAGATCAGCTCATTTTCAAGAAAACCACTTCAGCATTCTTACTGAGGACTGGCTGCATAGTTCCAACTAATTAATCACGAGACATCTTTGGCAAGAAAAGGCTTCCGGGCCAGTTATATTCTCTGTGCTCTGAAAAGAATAATGCAGAATTAGGAGTCAATAGATGAAACTGAGGAATGTTACCAGCATGAATGAGTGTCTATATGTGTGTGGTGTGTGTGTGATAGAGATAAATTTGCTTCATACCACCTAGATGCAGAAAATGTTGTTTTATTTTCCTAAATCAAATTACATCCGCTCCCAGTCTCCACTGACTAGAATGATAGGATACACAGTGTCTATTTTTATTGTCTCAAGGCCATGCAGGAGTCCTGGGGTGTTTATCAATCCAGAGGATTTGAGGAAGTAGCTCTGTCCTTGAGTCCACCCAGCCAGGTATCCAGTGCCCAGCCTCTAGCTGTCTATTTCAAAGGTCTGTGGCTCTGATGCCCAGCCGGGCACAGGGACCTTGTACCAGGCCTCCAAATGGACACATCTAGTATTCTGCCATCTTGAAATCAGGCCCCCAAGGCGTGCTGGGTGCAGGAGGTCTTGGTCACTGCTACCTTCAGTGGCCTCAATGCCCCTTCCTTCTCTCAGAGTGGAGAACTCTCCCTTCCCCACCGCCTACCCTTCCTACCTCCCTCCCCCAGCCAGGCTCTCTCTTCTGGTCCCTGGAAACTTCCTCCTCCATAAGGAGCAGATAAAGGAGGCTTTTTTGCTCTTCCTCAGTCAATCCACAGCAGGAAAAGAAAGCTGAGACAGGAATTAGTTTCTTTATTAATAACTAACTGTGTATGCGAGATTGTATTTATATTTATGTCAGATAAGTTAAAAACAAAATCCAGCAGAGTCCCTTTGAAGATCTAATTGGCTTTTTCAAGCCATTCATGGGTGGGGCAGCATCCTACCCGCAAGTAGAAGGGAGCTCCTGAGACGGTGTACAACGCGGAAGGTTTTTATAGGAAGGAGGGTGGGGTGAGGGAGTCATCAGCTAAAGAAAAGAAAGTTTCAGGCAAGCTCACTTTCTTCTAGGGGAAACAACAGGGGGAGCTATCACACACCTCATCTCCTTTTGGGGGATGGAGGAGGCCCATGTGACAGATTACCTCACTGATGCCGACCAGAAAATTCCTGACTACATTCCTGGAGGAGTTTAAAAGTGCAATTAGGTTGGGTAGGAAGCTCTGGTTTGGTGACTTGGTCTAAGTGATGCTGAGAGAGGACTTTAACTGCCTCCATCTTGACCTCAGTCTGTTCTTTGTAACTGATTAAGTTCTTTCCAGCTTATCTCTTAAGTCAGGCAAAGGACCCAGCGGGCAAAGCATCCCGTGATGGGGACGAAACTACCCCTCAAGCAATCAGGACTGCCTGAGCCAGCAAGACCCCACGTGATTGACCCCAAGACAAGGATCAACAGACATGATCTTCACTGCCCACCTGCACGTACCCACCGACATTTGCCCCACATTTTCCTTATATAAACCTGGAAGTATTTTCAGCACTTGGGAGACAGTCTTTGAGACGCTAGTCCACTGTCTTTCCAGTGTTGGGCTCATGGAAATACATTCCCTTCTGGCTTCACCACCAATTGTCTCTTTGACTTTGGTGAGTGAGTGGCTGAATCTTCTGTTTGGGACCATCCCCCCCCGCCTCCCCGAGCCAGGTGTTCTTGCACCGTTGGGCCCTGGTTATACCATCTGGGGCCTGTGATCTTCTTTCTAACAGATCCATGAGGTAAAAAATCATGTTGGTCTCATTCACAGTTGTATCCCCTGCACTCAGCCTGAGACAGTATAGGTGATTGGATATTCATGAATGAATGAGTGAATAGTGTTGAAAAAACAAAGACTACAGGACAAGATGGAGTCACTTGCCCCCAGGACAGCAAACCAAGACTTAACCACACTGTCAACTTCAGCTTCTCCAGGAATGGAATTTTAAACCAATCAATCTGGAATTTTTCTGGTCAGTACCAATGAGGTAATCTGTCACGTGGGCTCCTTTCATCACCCCCAAAGGAAAATGAGGTATGCTACCTAAGACCCCCCCTCTTCCCTTCCCTTAGGGGAAGATGACTTTGCCTGAAACAATCCTTTCTTTTATTTTGCTATTAACACTTTGCCCCACCTTCTTTCCCATAAAAACCTTCTATTTTGTACAACGCCTTGGGAGCTCCCCTCTGCTTGCTAGATGGGATGCACCCGATTCGTGAATCACTGGAAAAAGCCAATTAAATCTTCACATGTACTTGGTTGAGTTTTGTTTTTAAACAATAGGAAATGGCTGGAAGGACACACTCCGCACTAGAATTGTTTGGTTAGGAAATGGAGTTCTGCGGAGCACTATCATTCCTATTTATACTTCCTGTATTGTTTGCATTGCATAAAATTGTGTTGAGTGACTGTCATGTTTTCACAGTTTGTATTAGTAAGCTTTTCAGAGCAAGTAAGAAGCACACGTAAAGGTTTTCTTTTGATGCTGTTAATAAGAGGGCAGCTGTTTGGCACCGTAGTTCGCATGTGGTAGGGTTACACTTCGGGGTGAGAAAATGTTGATGATTATATTAGGCCAGATTCGGAAAGGTCAGAGTTTGGTTAAACATCACTAGACATGTGACTCTCAGCTGAGCGGGTGACTGGTTTCTCAGAACATGACTTCATCTTTTCTGAATTTAATGAGACAACTTCTTAAGCATTTTGTCAGGAATAAATGATATCCCCAGGAGATGTGAATTCTATCAATATGGACTATCCCTCTTCCAGACCAGGTTGAGAACAATTGTTCCTTTACATTCGTGAGGCTTTAGATGCCCTGTGGGAGTTGGGAGGAAAAAGAAAAAGAATATGGGAACTAAAATCCAAGGAGCCTCCCAGGAGGCTAAGGTACTTAGTCATGAAGCATTTTATTTCCTCTTCACTCAGAAGACTACAGTTAGGGAAGATCTTTGGTTTCTCTGAACAACCCCCCCCCCCCGCCCCCCGAGAAAAACACTGCTGGAGAACCAGGAACAGAGATGCAACTAATCAGACCTGGAAGGACACCGCGGCAGCTCTCCACCTTCCACCCCAGTATTCACTGGAATTACCCGAGGAACTTTACTCAGAGTATCAGGACTTTAGCTCAGACCAGTAAAATCAGAATCTCTGGGTGAGTCCAACAGTCTATATATTTTTAACATCAGTGGTTCTCCAACTCCAGCATGTGCCAAAATCATCTATAGGCTTTTCAAACATGGGGGTTACCTGGGTGGCTCAGTCAGTTAAGCATCCGACTTGGGCTCAGGTCATGATCTCATGGTTCGTGAGTTCGAGCCCTGCGTGGGGCTCTGTGCTGACAGCTCAGAGACTGGAGCCTGCTTTGGATTCTGTGTCTCCTCTCTCTCTGCCTTTCCCCTGTTCACACTCTCTTTCTCTAAAAAATAAATAAACATGAAAAAAACAAAAACACAGGTTGCTGGGCCACTCCCAGGGTCTCTGATTCGTAGGTCCAGGGTGGGCCCTGAGAATTGACATTGCAATAATTTTCGCAGATGATGCTGATTAGAAGATTCTAACAGTCACTCAAAGTCAAGAACTGGCATCGAGCATCCTTCTCTACTTGGGCTTCCACATCAAGTGTCAAGATGACACTAAAGTTTTAACAATAGACCCTGACATAACTAAATTGAGATGGGTCAGGAAATTATTTGCTTATACCATGGGGAATCTTTACTGACACTGGACTGGACTGCTCCAAGAACAAAAAAGAAAAGCTTACCCCATGGTTGCTCATGACTGCACCTTGCGCATAGGATGCTCACTGAGAGACAAAGGCACACACAGGGGAGGAGAGTGCCGTCCAGACAGAATTAGGGGAGTCTAGGGCAAGTGGGTGTGTTCGGGGGCCACAGGCCATATGGCCAGCCCAAAAGGAAACATGAAGCTTTGGTAAATTTACTGAGATGAGATTCTTCATTGATGTTCCCCGTCATTCTGAGAGCAGTGGTTATGGCAGAGCAAGCAGGGCCAGGACAAGAGGAGGCAGGCAAGGCACCTGTCTTAGGCACAACATTGAGCTGAGTGCCAAAAAAATAGTTTATACAAATAATTCATATTTAAATTTTTAATTAAAAAAAAATTTTTTTTTAACGTTTATTTATTTTTGAGACAGAGAGAGACAGCATGAACAGGGGAGGGTCAGAGAGAGGGAGACACAGAATCTGAAACAGGCTGGTAATAAATTAATTCCACTAATTTTGATTTTTTAACTAATTGCATTAAGAGGTTCTTTATCTTGCCTGCTGAGTTCTTGGGGGCCCCTTAGAGTTTGTGTCTGGGGTGAGTGCCTTGCTCTCCTCACCCTGCTGCCCAGCCCTTAGCGAGCATGCACAATGGCTGTGCTCTGTGCAGGGCTTGCTGAACGCAGGAGAGGACGAAAAGAGTCCCTTCCTGCTGCTCTTCTCTACCTCCATCTGCTCTGCTTTTGGGGCTGAGCCCAGTGGCGCTAGCACTTTGATTTCAGCACTAATTATGTGCTGCAAGGCACAGGGCTTCCTTCTTGGAGCCAGACGGGTCTCAGCAGTCAGCGGCTCTGGCTCTTCCCTCCAACGTCCAAGCCTCCCCTGGAGCGGAGCACAGCCCTGCACCCAGCTAAGCCAGCACCGGCTGGCCAAGTGAGGACAGCCCTATCCCTTTACCTCTCCTCCTCCCTCCTTCTCTTCCCTGACCGGTATGAAATCACAGACCCTTCCCGAAGAGCAGGCTCCCTATCCACTTTAGTGCTGGGGGTGGGAGTACACAGGGCAGCCTTCACCTTGAGTGAAGGCTGAAGCACGTGACCAACACGTTCGGCTGAGCATTCTCATTTCTGAGCACCTAGAGTGACCAGAGAGCTGTCTTTTATTTAAGAGTCAGCAGAGAAGTCAGGGGTCTGCCCAATTTCCCCTCCAAGGCCAAGGACAATTTCCCCTAAAAGAATACATTTAAAAGGACAATGGGAGAGAAAACCAAGTTTTTCTGAGCACATCCCATGTGTCAGCAGTAAACAAAAGGTTTCAATATAATGGTGTTAAGAGCTAAATACTAAAAATAAGTACATTAAAAAGTAGTTCTCAGGGCACCGGGGTGGCTCAGTTGGTTAAGGGTCTGACTCTTGGTTTCGGTTCAGGTCATGATCTCGCAGTTTCATAAGTTCGAGCCCTGCTTGCTGTGGGCAAAGCGCTATCCTGGAACTCCCAAGTATTTCTATCATGTAATCTGTGACCTGCGGGGCTGGCACCCCAAGGAAAGAAGACCACCACAGACAGGAATAGCTCTGACACCGGCTTGACCCCGACAGCTGTCCATCAGGGGACACACCTGCTGCTGAGGAAAGCGCTGGCAGCAAGTTTGCACTCTGACAGGGCGTGGAGTGCAGCCAGGGAAAGGGCTCATGCTTCTTTCAGCTATTTATTGGGACACAATTTATTTTTAAATCCAAATGACACAGAATGTGGGGAGGAATCACAAGGGGAAGAATTGAAACCGATGGAGTCACTGTCTTCCTACAAGAATGTGGCCAAGTCTCTTAACCAATATTCATCCAGTAGAAGCCAGAAAGAGGCTTGTTCTCCAGTTATCTTGGCCTGACCCCACCCAGCCACTCTTTCCAGAACCCCTCCCTTCTGAAGGCATCCCTCTTACGCTGATGCCCCATGACCAACACAAGAGGATGTGAGTAGGACATCCCCAGAATTCTGAGTGAATTCAAAAAGAATCTAAAGGCAATTATAAAAGTTCCTATCTGAGAACCCCAGACGTTCTGTTCTGGAAATGCCTGACTGGCGATTTATATGAAAGTGCATCTGTTGTATTGCACTCTGTAAGAAAAAAAGAAAGAGCTGGAGGGATGGGTCAGCCTGAAGTCCTCAAAAAGGAGGGTAAAGCGCCAGCTCTGTGCAGGGAGAAGGTGCCTTAATCAGCCAACAGGAGGAGTGTGGTGGTTTTGGCAGGTAGAACCGCATAATAAAGCTCACCAGTTGGCTTCCAGGACAGAAACCACAGGCCTTTTATATTAGTTTCCTGTGGCTGCCATAACAAATGGCCACAAACTAGGTGGCTTAACAACGCCTTCTCGCATTCTGGCACAGCTTAGAGGCTACAAGTCAGAAATCCAAGTGTTAGCAGGGCTGTTTTCCCCCCAGGGGAGGCTCCTGCCTTTCTCTTCCCCTTTCTGATGGTTTTAGGTATTCCCTGGCTTGTAGCTGCGTCCTTCCCATCTGCGTCTGATTCTTCTCCGTCTCTCTGTGTGACCTCTCCTCTTCTTATCAAGACACAAACTTTAGGGGGCGCTTAGGTGGCTCAGTCAGTTAAGCAGCCAACTTAGGCTCAGGTCATGATCTCAGTTTGTGGGTTCGAGCTCCATGTTGGGTCCCAACAGCTCAGAGCCTGGAGCCTGCTTCAGATTGTGTGTCTCCCTGTCTCTCTCTGCCCTTCCCCCACTTGTGTGTGTGCGTGTGTGTGCATGCTCTCTCTCTCTCTCTCTCTCTCTCTCTCAAAAATAAATAAATAAACTTAAAAACAAAAAGACACAAACTTTGAATTTAGGGCCTATTCTAATCCAGTATGACCTCATTTTAACTTAACTAATCACATCTGGAAAGACTCCTTTTCCCAACAAGGTCATGTCCTGAGGTTTTGGGTGGACAGGAATTTATTTGCCCTGATTCTACATTCACAGACCAACGTTCTGATTTTATTTTCTAGAGCTGACCGCATGGGTCCACCACTTGGTAGTTATGTTTCCTGAAACAAAAATTAAGTACCATTCTGGCTTTATTCCCTAGATGCATTTTACTCCAGATTCTCTGGAGTTTCTCAAATGGAAACTTTTACCCACTGCATATGTTTATTCCCCTGGTGGCATTAACAAGAGCATCTTGAAGACAAGTATGACATGTATCCTAGCACCCAGCTCAGCGCTGGGTACACAGTAGTTGCTCAATGACTTTGTGGAATAAATAAGATATAATAGTTAAGATTTGGGTGGCTCAGTCGGTTAAGCGGCTGACTCTTGATTTCAGCTCAGGATATAATCTCGCAGTTCGTGGGCTCGAGCCCTGCGTTGGGCTCTGTGCTCACAGTGTAGAGTCTGCGTCGGATCCTCTGTCTCCCTCTGTCTCCATCTCCCCCATTCATGCTCTCTCTCACTCCCTCAAAAATAAATAAATGTTAAAAAAATAATAACAGTTAACATTTTCCTGAGCACTGTGTTCAAAGGTAACACACACGAATGACCAGGTTTGATTATAACAGCAGCAATTTGACATAAGTATTACTTTCCAAATCATTCTGAAAATAGCGACAGTGAAACTTATAATGCTGAGGGTCTTGCCAACAGAGCTCAAGTCTCAAGTCCAGGAGTGACTAACTAGGTTAGTATAGGACAAGTGCTCACAACCTAAGCAAGTCTGCTCACATGGACAGAATTCATTTCTAAAACAGAGGGCCGAAGTCTGAGCCCTTGACCCTGGGGATCCCACAGGGAAACAGCACTCATTAGGCCACCAGAGACCAAGTTCTGTTTAATCTCACTTTCATCTCACCAAAACTACTCACTTTCTGAGGCTGAGTGGGTTAGGAACAGTCTCTGAATTTCCTTCCCCTCAACATTTCTCTGTAGGTTCTCTTCAATTTGCCTTTTTTTTTCCCCACAAGAAAAAATCCTCCTCTTCTCTATGTCTCTTGATTCTTTATACCTCCTCAATCTTGCTCCATTGAATTACCCCCTTTTCTCTCTACCTTCAGTTTCTCCCTCCCTCCGGTCCACAAACATGCTCAAATCTTCCCACCCTAAAAAAACAAAACAAAACAAAACAAAACACAAAACTCTTTCCTTGATTCTGCTCCTCTCTCAAGACGCCATTGCTTTTTCTCTTTTCGTGACAGGAAAGTGTCTGTAGCTGCTATAAAGGCAGGAGGCAGCCCAGTCTGAGACATCATCTGTGTGGTGGGAGAAGGGACCTGGCAAAAGGAGCCCAGAGAGGGAACACCCAGAGGGCAAGGACATTCATTTACCCCCTACCTTCTCACTCCACCCATCTTTGGCTTTGACCCTGACCTCTTTTTATACTCTTCCTCAGCGTGTGGAGGGCATCCTACAAGGTAACATTTACCACCCACTCACTCCTTTAGAGTCTGACCTCTGCCCACACCAATCTTTCATTGGTGTCATTAGTAGTCTCATAAACATCACCACAGGCTCATTGGAACCATTATGCTGCACTGCTTCTCCAAGTAATTCATGGTTTGGTAGGGAAGAGACACTGCATTGGTTGGGAGTTCACATCATTTCAAGTCATAGAGTATTCAATTGAACAGTGTCTTCACTATAATAACATTTATTATCTACTCAACAAGTCCAGAGGTAGACTGTTTAGGGTTTGCTTACCAGTTCAGCAATGTCATCAAGGACCCAGGCACTTTCAAGCCTCTTCAATATATTGATATTTTGTTCTCATGCTTGTTTGCTACTAGTCACAAGATAGCTGCAGTTGCTCCGAATATAATCCTCTCATACTGTATTCAAAAGCAGGAGGCAGCAAGGAAGGAAGTTAGCAGAAAAAGAACGTTCCTTTCACCAGGAAGAAAAACATCTTAATTATCCAGAACTAAGACATGGCTACTGGTCTCAGCTTCACTTTTTGCTCTGGTTTCTGAAACATGACCATTTGTCCTTCAGACAAACTGAAAAGGTCTTCTGTGTATCCACTACATCTTTTGTGTACCTTGATTACAGAACTTAATGCTTTCACATCTTTGTTGAAGTGCCTTTCTTCTTCAATAAACCTCACTTTCCACCCCCAGGTTCCAATACCTCATACGTACTTATCTCATATATTTTTCAATGAAGGAGGGAAGGAAGGAAGGAAGGAAGGAAGGAAGGAAGGAAGGAAGGAAGGAAGGAAGGAAGAAAAACTCTACCCAAGTCCTGGTCTTTTCCTTTTCTGCCCAGACTTTTTCTACTGGTGATGTCAGCCACAGTGTCAGCCCTGATATGTCTCCCAGGCAGGAGTCTTGCATTTTCAACTCCTGCTGGGACTGGGAATCTCAATGTCAACCACATAAGATGGAACTTGGCATTTTCCACCAAAAATAAATTTTCTGAAATGGGGATAATATTTTTGGAAATATGTCAGTTGCTTTTCTCTATTACAATCCTGTGTGCAGTTTCTGAGCATCCGTTTGCCTCCGGGGAGGTTAGGATTGTTGTAGCAGGAATGTAAAGAGGAAGATAATATTCCATTTTCCCCGTCCAGAGTGGGCTTTCAAAAACAATTGTTTATTATGGAAAATTCCAAACATCTGCAAAAGTAAGCAGAAGAGTATAATGATTCTTTGTGTACTCATCACTCAGTATCAACAGTTATCAACCCAAGATCAATCATGTTTCAACTATATCCCACCTACAGCCCCCCAAATCATTAAATATCCAACCAGTATTCAAATTGTCCTGATTGCCCTTAATTGTTTTACAGTTTGGCTGATGATCCAATTAAGATCCACATATTGCAATTTGTTCATAAGTTTCCCATTTAAAAAAAAAATCTATTGGTTCCCTCTCCTCACATTTTTTCCCCTTGTAGTTTATTTGTTGAAGAAACCTAAAGTCTCTGGTTTTACTGGTCATACCTTGAAGGGGTGATTTAACATGCTCCTGGGTCTTCTGTATTCCTCCAAGCTTGTGGTTAAATTTGGGGCTTATTCAGATTCAGACTGGACTTTCTGGCAAAGAGGCATACTCTGCTAGTGATGTGAGCAGGTGTTGGTGATCACCACCTAGAGCAATTAATTAGGTGTTGCAAAATTATGACATTCTTGTACTCCTTCTTCATTTATTAGCTACATTACTTCTTTAAAGAAAAATGTCCCCTCATCAATTATTTGCTTATCATTAGGTACAACTTGATTAGGAAAGGCTGGATAAATGAACTCTCTCCTGGTTCCTTTTAGCAGGACATTTTATTCCAATGTCACAATATGGGTGCAAGGTGTACCTGCTTTTCATGGAATGATCATTGTTTCTAGATCTTTTCAGTGGACAGAATTAAGAAATAGATTCTACAAAGGGATGCCTGGGTGGCCCTGTCGGTTAAGTGACTGACTTTGGCTCAGGTCATGATCTCAAGGTTTTGTGAGTTCAAGCCTCACATCAGGCTTTGTGATGACAGTGCAGAACCTGCTTGGGATTCTCTCCTTCTCCCTCTCTCTCTGCCCCTCCCCCACTCTCACTCTCTCAAAATACATAAACTTAAAAAAAAAGAAATAGATTCTAAAAAGATAAAACATACAACGAATTCATATTTATACTGTAAAATTAAATTCAGGAGCGCACTGGGGAGCCTGGGTGGCTTATTTGGTTAAGTGTCTGACTCTAGCTCAGGTCATGATCTCATGGTTCATGAGTTTGAGCCCCACATTGGGCTCTGCACTGACAGCATGGAGACTGCTTGGGACTCTCTGTCTCCCCCTCTCTCTGCTCCTCCTTCACTCACTCTCCCTCTCTCTCAAAATGAATAAGTAAACTTAAAAAAAAAATTAAAAAATATTCAGCAGCACATTTTTTTTTTTACTTAACATTGTTTTGTATTCTTACATCTGTATCTCTTTCCTCCCCTCCCCCCAATGATACCACTATAATTACTGGTTTGCTTCATCTTGTAATCCACATATAACAATCTCAAAATAATACCAACACCATTGTCAACAATATGATTACTGAAAACAGGTTGCGTTTGTGTTTTTTGTGGTTTTGGTTGGGGGGGGGGTACTTCTCTCTGTCTCACTATGGATGCACAGTCAAATTACTCTGAATTAAAGCCCCTTGAAATACCTGACTTCTGTGCATTATGGGGCCAACTCAACACACTGTTAGATCCATTTGTTTAGCTGCTTTCAATTTTTAGGAATTTTTTTCCTTTGTAAATTTAACTTTTTTATAATTGTACAAAATAGTTAACTTGTTTCAAAATCAAATCTACCAGACAAGGTACAGTCTGAGAAGTCTCCCTTCTATACCTATTTTCTCAACCCTATGCTACCCTTTTTTTCCCTATGGGTAACATTTCTCCCCCTTCTCTATGGTTTATTTTTCCATTTTTAATAATAAAAGTTTATATATACCTATATATGTGTATGCATGTATATATATTCATATTCCTCCCCTTTATCACCGAAATGGTATATTAACAGTTCTTCACTTATACTTTCCACTGATCAATATAATCCAAAAATAACAATGCAGTACTAGTGTATGGAAATATTTACTGTTCCTTTCACTTTCCGTGAAATACCTCTCCATTTTGAAAATGTGAGTAATTCAACCAGACCCCTATTGATGGACAGTTGGTTTGTTGCCAATCTCTTGTTAATCGGTGGTGCAAGAGCAGCCTCCCTTGTGCATGTATCTTTTCCTATTTTTGCTACACTGTCTTTGGGATAGACACCTAAAAGTGGGAAATTCAGGTCAGTGCATAAATGCATATGTAATTATGCTAGATATTGCCAAATTTCCCTCCATAGGAATTATGCCATTTTGCACTCCCACTAGCAGTGTATAAGAATTCCCATTTTCCCACAGCTTGGCCAATAGGATATATTGTCAGAGGGGTGCCTGGGTAGCTCAGTCAGTTAAGCGTTGGACTTTGACTCAGGTCATGATCTCGCTGTTCATTGGTTCTAGCCCCACAACAGGCTCTGTGCTGACAGCTCAGAGCCTGAAGCCTGCTTCCGACTCTGTGTCTCCCTCTCTCTGCCTCTCCCCCACTCACACACTCTGTCTCTCAAAAATGAATAAAGGTTAAAAAATTTTTTTAATAAAAAAATATGTTGTCAGACATTTTGGCTTTTGTCAATCTGCTGTGTGAGAGACGTGGTATCCCGATGAGTTTTAATCGCAGGCGAGGTTGAGAAGACGATTAAAGGCCATTTGGATTTCATTTTCTGTGACTTGTCTATTCATTTCTCTAGTCTGTGTTTCTATAGATTTGTGGTCTTTTTCTTCTTTAATTTAGAAACTATTTATATATTAAGAAAAAATTCTTTTGTCTGTAATTTTTCCCCAGGCTGTTATACTTTGCTTATGGTATTTTTTGCCATGCAAACTTTTTTTTTTTTTGGTAGTCACATTTGTTAATCTCTTTTCTCATTGCTTCTGGACTTAAAGCCTTAGGGAAGTCTGCACACATTACACAAGAATTCGCCTATGTTTTCTTCTAGCAGTGGTAGAGTTCAATTTTTCACACTGAAGTCTCTGATCCACTTGGAATTCATATGTACCATGTGAAGAATGAATCTTATTTTATCTTTTTCCACATGGCTATCCTTATCCTAAAACCACCTATTAAAATGCCTGTCTTTCCCCCACTGATTTGAAATGTTCCTTTATTAGATGCTAAGTTTCCATATGCAATTGGATCTTTCTCTAGATTTTCTAGTCTGTTCCTTGGTCTGTGTGTCTATTTATTTCCCAATACCACACTGATTTATTTATGGGGATTTTATAGCATTTTCCTGTTTTCCCCACCCCCATTGTTCTTTTTCAGGGGCTTCCTGGCTATCCTTGCATTTTTTGTTCTTTTAAGTAAACAAACCATTCTTTCTATAATTTATATGATGATACAATTTATAATCAACTTTACTTCCATGAGATCATCATGACCTCTGACAATCCAGCCAATTCCATCATCCTGTATCTTAGATGCCTCTTGGAGACAAGGCAGTAGGGAGTGGAAGGTGGAAACGGAGCATTTGCTCAAGAAATCAAATCATCCACAAGGGACTGACATGCTATTCTTTGGCAATCTTAAAGCGCAGGCATACTTTCCTGTTACCCAGAAGGCAATGTCTCAAGTGAAAATTCAAATTGGTTATGGAGAAATAACGAAGATATGTTTTGTTTACATATCAGCACAGGCTTGTGATACATATGCTGCTCAGGAGGGTGATGCTGCCCTTCTTTCTCTTGACTTTCTTATTTCTCTCTTTTTTTTTTTTTAACTTTAGGGAGGAGGGAAGGGCAGAGAGAGAGAATCTTAAGCAGGCTTCATGCTCTGTGAGGAACCTGACACAAGGCTCAATCCCATGACCCTGGGATCATGCCCTGAGTTGAAATGGTGTCCCTTCTTGGTTCTCTCACCAGCATAATCATTCACATCTGGATGGACACCTCAGGCTGATCTGTGTGCCTCTCCTCACACTCCCCAACCGATTGGCCACCAAGACCTATAGTTTCTGCCTTCACAAAGTTTCACAAATATTTTCCAGGATAATAGATCAGCAGGACCTCAAGGCTCTTCAACATGTTGTCCCACTGGCACCCAGATGTAATTTTCAAAAGAAACACATTCTTTCCAGGGCAACTCCATGTATACACATACATGTGTTCTTCTAACCAACTTTAACGAACAAAGTACACCAAACTCCTATCATGTTCACTAAGCAGCATAAATGTTGATGTTGTTCCTTATATGATTTAAAAAAAATTTTTTTTAACGTTTATTTATTTTTGAGACAGAGAGAGACAGAGCATGAATGGGGTAGGGGCAGAGAGAGGGAGACAGAATCCGAAACAGGCTCCAGGCTCTGAGCTGTCAGCACAGAGCCCGATGCGGGGCTCGAACTCACGGACTGTGAGATCATGACCTGAGCCGAAGTCGGCCGCTTAACCGACTGAGCCACCCAGGCGCCCCCCTTGTATGATTTTAAAACAAGTCTCCAGACTGGGGCCAGTCACAATTAAAAATCCATTTTCTGTGGGCTGTGGATAGATCTCCCTTTAATAAATATCTGTACACACATTCAGATTAAAAATTAGTGTGTTTTATCAAGGAACATTTTTAGAATCTAAAAATACTATCAGATTCCACTCTTAGATGTATAGAAAGAGTAATAAGCACACTTATCCACCAAAAGACATGTATAAGAATGTTCATAGCAGCTTTAGCCAGAACTCCAAAGTGCAAACAACCCAAATGTCCATCAGCAAGAGAACGCACAAATCAATTGGGAGGGTTTTCCTTCAATAGAACGTTACACAGCAATAAAGAGATCGGACTACTGCTGAATGCATCAATATGGAGGACTTACAGATGTGAGCATAGGGGCAAAGGAGCAGACAACATAACAAGAGTACATATTACATAGTTCATAGTTCATTATATAGTCTGTATATATGAAGTTCAAGACTAGTAAAATGAACTTATGATGATAAAATTGGAATAATCGTTCTGAGAGGGAGTATAGTCTGGAAAGTGGCTCTGGGAAGTGAAAACTTTGGGGGTAGAGGGAGGTTGGAGATGTCTATATCTACATCTGGGTGGTGGTTATCTGAGTGTATAGCTATGCAAAATTTCACTGAGTTGTATATTTAACATTTATATCCTTTCCTTGATGTAGGTTATATTTTAATAAAAAAATAATAAATCTTAGAGAAACTCCCCTCCCATATCCCCAAAGATAGCAGACTTCTCTAAAATCCCTTGGTCCTCAAATATCCGGTACAAGAAAAACCATGTTCTTGCACACTACCAGGAGTCACAGATCCAAGTGTATGCTATGTAATTGGTGCTCCCTGGAGCACAAAATAGATGCACAGTTTACATTCCAGTCAAAATGGAATTTCTCAGCCTTTGATTTCCCATTTTCTCCAATCACCATATGAGTGAGTGAAACCTGGCTCAATTTATGAATCAGGAACATGATAAAGTGAGGTTGGAACTCCCATACAGGACAGTAGAAGTCCTCATTGCAAGCACAGAGCTTGCTTTAGAGGCCATTGTAAATTCCTTGAGGGTGGGGGATCGTTACCCTCTCCATTGTCTTGTCCTTTGAGCCTTTAGTACTGTGCCTTTTACTGAACAGAGCAGAAGATCAGAATAAATTAAATGGATGGATGGATGGAACCTTATATCCTCGGTACAACAGTTTAATTATCATTCCTAAATGCATGTTTTCTTTGTGGTAAGTCCTCCTCAAGGCTACATGATTATAACAAGCCTCCTTCATCTCTTCCCCTTCAATTCTATTGTGTCTTTGATGAAATATAATTATATCTAACTGGTATTTTTCTCAGTGTTCTTCCTTGTTGAAATACATCCTGTTCTCATGATTTGTGTCCCATGGTGAAATTTCCAGTGATAAGAGCTGGCATATAATCTTACATTTTCTTTCCATGGGAATTGGCAACATTAACAATTAGAGTCAAGTTAGTTTAAAATACACAAAATATGTGAATACTGGGATTTCTCACCAAAGGCTTAATGTAAAAATCAAACTGTTAAGCACTTCCACCAGAGAAAAGTAACTTTCTCATTAAAAGCCAGCCCTGCCAGCCTGGGACAAGGGCAAGTCAAGGCCCCTCCACCCAGAGAAGGGGTGTGGAATAACTGGGATTTCTTTCTAGATTGGTGAGGCTCACCTGGGGCTGTAGAAAGGAATTGTTTGGCCCAAGGCTACTGCTGTGTCTCTAGAGTTTGGTAGAACAGGAGTGTTTATGAAGACACCCTTCTGTTTCCACTTAAATGCTGCTGATGTCCTTAGGCTACAGGCTGAGGAAGAAAGAAGATCCATGGGTGCCTTCTCGTTGCCACTTTTTAGAACATCTAATACATTCTTTTCACTTTCTCCTACACCCATCCTTAACTCTCCAGAGAACTGGACTCCTACTGTATGTTGGATTAGACCCAGAACTTAACCGCAGCACATGGACATTTGGAGCAGGAGAATTCTTTGTTGCAGGGCTCTCCTGTGTTCAGTAGGGTATTTAGTAGCATCCCTGACCTCCACCCATTGAATGTCAGGAGCACCCCTCTTCCCAGTGTGACAACCAAAATGTCTTCAAACACTGCCAAGTGTCCAATGGAAGACAGAATGTCCCCTGGTTAAGAACCACTGAATTAAACTAATCAGATATGACAGTCAGTACTCAAAACCCAAGGACCCAGCTCCCACTTGTCTCTACCCCATACAACCTCCAACACTCCCCTACTGATAAGCAGCTGAGAAGGGAACAGTAATATATTAACTCCATGACTCTATGATAACCGCTGGGTGCAGTGTGTGTAGAAGCTATCAGATATAAGAAAGGAAGGTAACAAAATGCAAATTTTATGCTAATATTTTGGTGTCCAGGACATCTTCTGCCTGGAGGCAGGCCACAGAGAACTCACAAAGGATTGCAGAGTTGGTGAGATCAAGGAGTATGTTTAACAAAACCTTCTGAATCAAATCAAAGAGTTGTAACATCTCCTTTGTGGTTACTGTTTTATAGAAAGAAAGAGGAACCTGGAAGTTCCTTAGTTAAATGTTTTCTGTGATTCAATTCTTGGATCTCAAAGACTACCCGGTGTTTCTGCAGTGCCTGCACAGCCAAAGAACCATAGTGGGGTGTGGTAGCAGTGAGCAAGGCACATGCGGGCTGGAAGATGGTCCCTAGTCCTGTATTGATTGCACACTTCTTTGGCCCATTATGACATACTTTCACTACTGCTTTTTGTCTGTGAGTCTCATCTTGCCACACTGCCTGCGTGGTGACTTGATTTTGTCTGACACCATATCCTTTCTCTTCTCACAAAGGATCCTACCTAAGTTCCTTAGCTACAGAGGGAACACAGAATCCACGTTGAGTCCATCAGAATACTTCATCTCTGGCCACAGTGACCAGTGACCAAAATTCTTTTTTGAGATTTTTTTTTTTAGTCATTGCATGAATTTTTTATTGATTGGATTTCTTTTGTCTCTTTAAAAAAAATTTTTTTTTTAAATTTACATCCAAATTAGTTAGCATATAGGGCAACAATGATTTCAGGAGTAGATTCCTTAGTGCCCCTTACCCATTTAGCCCATCCCCCCTCCTACCACCCTTCCAGTAACCCTCAGTTTGTTCTCCATATTTAAGAGTCTCTTATGTTTTGTCCCCCTCACTGTTTTTATATTATTTTTGTTTCCTTTCCCTTATATTCACCTGTTTTGTCTCTTAAAGACTTCATATGAATGAAGTCATATGATTTTTGTCTTTCTCTGACTAATTTCACTTAGCATAATACCAACCAGTTCCATCCACGTGGTTGCAAATGACAAGATTTCATTCTTTTTGATTGCCAAGTAATACTCCATTGTATGTATATGTGTGTGTGTGTGTGTGTGTGTGTGTGTGTGTGTGTGTGTATATATACACACACACACCACATCTTCTTTATCCATTCATCCATCGATAGACATTTGGACTCTTTCCATACTTTGGCTATTGTTGATAGTGCTGCTATAAACATTGGGGTGCATGTGTCCCTTTGAAACAACACACCTGTATCCCGTGGATAAACGCCTAGTAGTGCAATTGCTGGGTCGTAGGGTAGTTCTATTTTTAGTTTTCTGAGGAACCTCCATATTGTTTTCCAGAGTGGCTGCACCAACTTGCATTCCCACCTTTTATTTTTTTTTCCATTGAGGCATTTTATTTTCACATACGTACCACATCCCTAGAAAAAAGAATCCCAGGATTTTCCCTCCTGTGCATTCTTGTCTCACCTCCCGACGGTCCATGATCCCTTCTAAGGCCACTAGCACAATGAAACCAAACCAGTGGGATGGGAGCAGATCACTCTGCCACCTCGCTAGATTTTGAGCCATATATCAAATCTGGGGCCACCACTCCATACCTGTTTAACCTGTGTGTGAGATTCCCTAGCCCTGCGATCATCCCCAATGACTTCCCTAGCCCTGCGATCATCAATGATTTCAAATTTGCCAATGTAACCATGTTTCATCATCACAGCTAGAAACTTGACGATGACCTTGGAGTATGGCCCAATAACAACCTGGCATTTGCCTTTCTTCAGCACTGTCAATGCTCTTGAGAGCATCCACCATTCATGAGCCCCATTATGGCAACATAGAAAAAGGGAGGAAAGAGCTTTTTTGACATTTTCAAAGTTGAGAGAAAAGCTCCCTTACCTCTGTGGTCAGGGACTAGGTGAAAGGCTTATGTGCTGCTGGATGTACCAGGTGCCATGTGGAGAAACCCATCTACACCAGGGCATACTAAAACACTACCCAGAGGAAGGAATCCCTGGTGACTTTGAGTCCCTAGTTCTGGTCTTCATGGTGCTCAGAGTCCTGGTTCCCAGCCTTCCTGAGCCTGTACATTTACATCCTCATTTGACTGTATAAACTCCCCTAGAATGACTCCATTAAGTGCCCCTCCAGCTTTTTATTCTAAGCAAATGTGATTTGGAGCTTTGTCCATTGTAACAAGAAAGTGCTGGCAATAACAGACTGTAATCTTCATCAAAGACAGGACTCTATCTTACCATTTTTGTGTATTACACACAAATGATGACCCCAAAACCAGTTTTCAAAAGATTCTTTTTGATTCATTCTGAATACTGAAGTCTGAATAGCAGCAATGTTTAAATAGGGTCTTCACATTGCTGGATAAGCCAGACATTTTCCTGCTTTACTCTCTGTAAACCTACATGCCTTTGTCATGACCGAGAGGGACTGTGCTGACATAAACAATGTTCACATTTAAGGACGACCTGTCTGTGACATGATTCCCCACTCATCTCCAAGGTGATTTGGCTGGTATCCCTGGGACATGGTGTCTTTCCTCCTTCATGAGTGTCACTTATGAGGCTGTTTAGTCTAAGAGGATAATCTTCTAAGCATGGAAGATTGATTGTTCTATCATGGTTATATTTGTCTAGAGCAACTTGCTAGAGCCTATATTCAATGGATAGTATTATCTTTTTAACACCTATATTGGTATTTAATCAGCAGTGCATAAATATATATTTAATATTATTATGTATATATAATATATATATAAACATATGTATAATTATGTCAGTAGATGGGATATGGAAATTGAGAATTCATTCCATGATCCTCAAATTCCAATTATTTGAATGTTTGTTATATCACTCCTGGGGGTCAAAAAATATGGGAATTGTGGGAGGAGGTCTCTCTGGTCTGATCTCCTCATCTCTTGAAAGCCTACTGATGTGGCTCCTCCAGGCAGACCCTTTCCTCCAATGTTGTAAGCTCTACTTCTAGATCTGTAGGGACAAACATCTCAATGTTCTCAGTCTCATTCTCAGTGGTCAGTTGGGTCCTCTGCATATTTCCAAAATCCACAACTCACAAAAAATAAAAAATATATTAATCATGAGGAGGAAGAACAACCACAGTTTTTGCTTCTGTGAGCTGCCATCTTTGTTTTTCTGACATGCACGTCTTACTTTCTTCTTGCTCAATGCAAAGGGCAAGCAATTCTAATGTCTGTGTCTCTGAACTAGAATCAAATGATAAATTGTTGTCAACAGCTGCAAGGAAAAAAAGTAACACCTTGAGTGCCCATATTATCATGCCTTTTTACTCCTTTAATAAACCAAAGTACAATTGCTGTCATTTGGAAAAAGATGGGTGTGTTTTAAGAAGCACCCAAGAACTCACCCAAACTTCTACTGTTTAAAACCTGATCAAGGGGCACCTGGGTGCCTCAGTTAAGTGTCCAACTCTTGATTTCAACTCGGGTCACGATCTCACAGTTCATGGGATTGAACCCTGTTTCAGGTTCCATGCTTATCTTTTTCTCTCTGCCCCTCCATTGCTCTCTGTCTCTCTCTCTCTCAAAATAAAAAATCAATAAACTTAAAAAAAAAAACCTGATTGAGAATTTAGTTCATTCTGACTTTTGGCTCAAAAAGACATTCCTGTAGTTTTGAGAGGGAAACAGCTTGCCACGTGGATAAGATGACTGTTCCATAAGATGGGGGATTGGATAAGAGCCAATGAGGAATGCATAGAGACAGAAGGAGAATAAAAGAAAAAAAAAATAAGAAAGAAGAGTGAAGGTAAAGGGAGTAGATGAAATATCATCAAAACACAGAAGATTTCTGTTTCAAAGAAATATTCATCTTCTCTCCTCCATAAAGTTCCCATTAAAGAGTTTTAAAAACTGCAATCTCATAAATTTTCATAATCATGAAGTTTAGAAGCTCCACAGCCCAGCATGGCTACTATCAAGACCCAAACAAACAGAAAATAACAAATGGTGAGGATGCAGAGAAAGTAGAACCTTTGTGCACTGCAAGTGGGAATGTAAAATGGCACAACAACTATGGAAAACAGCATGATGTTTCTTCAAAAAAATAAAAAATAAAAAGTAGAATTACCATATGATCCAGGATTTCCACTTCTGGGTATATGCCCAAAATAATTGAAAGCTGAGATTCAAAGAGATATTTGTACACCCATGTTCACAGCAACATTATTCACAAAAGGTGGAAGCAACTCAAGTGGCCATCAATAGATGAATGGGTAAACAAAATGACACACACACACACACACACACACACACACACACACACACACACTGGAATATCACACAGCCTTAAAAAGGAAATTCTGACACATGTTACAACATAGATGAGCCCTGAGAACACTGTGTTAAGTGAAATAAGCTAGTCATGAAGACAAATACAAATATAGGAGTATGCTTCCACCTATGTAAAGTCCCTAGAATAATCAGATTCAGAGACAGAAAGTAGAATGCTTGGTTGCCAGGGGCTGGGAGGAGGGGACAATGGGGGTTATTGTTTAATGGGTATAGAATTTCAGTTTTGCAAGATTAAAAGAGTTCTGGGGATGGATGGTGGTGATGGTTGCATAACAATGTCAATGTACTTAACACTACCAAACTGTATGCTTGGTACATACATGGGGGACCATATATGGGGGGGGGGGGGTTGCTGTGTGGCTCAGTTGGTTAAGCATCCAACTTCAGCTCAGGTCATAATCTCATGGTTCGTGAGTTCAAGCCCCATATTGGGCTCTGTGCTGACAGCTCGGAGACTGGAGCCTGCTTCAGATTCGGTGTCTCTGGTCCTTCCCTGCTCATGCTCTCTCTCTCTCTCTCTCTCTCTCTCACTGTCTCTCAAAAATAATAAAAATAAACATTAAAAAAAAAAGCCCATAGCCCAAGAGTCACATTTTTCTCCTGGAGTCCAACATCCCACCCTGCTGATCTCCATGCATCGCTGTGGAATGCGGTGGGTAACCTGGGACCTTGTTGGAAATGTGTACATTCGGTCCCACCTCAGACCTCCTGAATCAGAAACTCTGGGCTCTGGAATTACAGTTTTATCAATCCTACCAGGTTATTCAAATGCCCCTCAAGTCTAAAAACCACTGCACTAAGGTAATTGACATGGAGACAGAAGAGATATGTTTTGAAGACAGAGAAAATATGACTTTGTGGGGGATTGGATACAGAGTGGAGAGAGAGAGGTATCAGTAGGTAAAGGTTGAATGGATACCTGTTGGATGAATGGATGTTTTCTTAAAACTGTTCTGCTCTTGGGGCTCCTGGGTGGCTCAGTCAGTTAAGTTTCTGATTTTGGCCTCAGGTCATGATCTGGTGGTTGGTGAGTTCAAGCCCCACATTGGGCTCTGGGCTCTGGGCTGACAGCTCAGAGCCTGGATCCTGCTTTGGATTCTGTGTCTCCCTCTCTCTGCCCAATCTATTTCTTTGTCTCTGTCTCTCTGTCTCTCTCTCAAAAATAAATATTTAAAAAAAAAAAAACTGTTCTGCTCTTAATTTTATTTTGTTTTACTAGAGTGAGAAAGAAAAAATAAAAGCATGCTTTCTTAAAGCATTGGGTTGGAGAACAGGAAATAGGCCAGAATGGTTGACCTATAATCTTTAGAAATCCACGCAAGGTAGGTTTTACCCAAATGTGTACTTAACTGTACACATGGCAATTATGTAGCAGGTGAATGGTAGAGTCATAAAGCTTACCAGCTGGCCTGGTAAAGACACACACAAAACACACACACACACACACACACACACACACACACACACACACACAGAGTTGCAAGCATACCCTTCTACTTCCTTTTTGTACTGATGTCAGGGGGGGAATGATGTGGAACATGGCTCAACCCTGAGGGATATTCTGGGACAGGAGACTTTCAGTTTTAAAGCTGGGACAGTCCTGGGCAAATCAGATGGTTGGTCACCCTAGTTATAACACAGACTCATAGATTTTTCAAATTTAAAGGATTTAGAGTTTGGGGCACCTGGGTGGCTCAGTCGGTTGGGCGTCCGACTTCGGCTCAGGTCATGATCTCACAGTTCATGGGTTCGAGCCCTGTGTCGGGCTCTGTGCTGACAGCTCAGAGCCTGGAGCCTGTTTCGGATTCTGTGACTCCCTCTCTCTCTGCCCCTCCCCTGTTCACACTCTGTCTCTGTCTCAAGAATAAATAAGCATTAAAAAAATTTTTTTTAATAAATAAATAAATAAATAAATAAATAAAGGATTCAGAGTTTGACACTCTGGCTACAGAGTGGAATTACCTGGAGAGCTTAAAAAATATATGATTGCTGGGCTTCACGATAGACCAATTAAAATCAGCATCTCAAGGGTGTCTGGATGGCTCAGTGGAGCATGAGACTCTCCATCTAGGGGTTGTGAGTTCAAGCCCACGTTGGGTGTAGAGAATCCTTAAAAAATAAAATCTTTGGGGCATCTGGGTGGCTCAGTTGGTTGAGCAACCGACATTGGCTCAGGTCATGATCTCACAGTTTGTGAGTTCAAGCCCCACATCGGGCTTTCTGCTTTCAGTGCAGAGCCCACTTCAGATCTTCCACTCCCCTCTCTCTCTGTCCCTGCCCTGCTGACGCTCGCACTCTCAAAAATAAATTAAAACATTTAAAAATTTTTTCAATAAATAAATAAATAAATGAATAAATAATTTAAGAAATAAAATCGGTATCTCTGGGTGCAAAACCCAGGCATCAATATTTTTTAAAAGTTCCCCAAGGGAACAATGAGGACTGATCTAATCCAGCTTTTTTACTGCCAGATGAGGAATCTAACGCCAGTAAAAGTTATTTATCCAAGGTCACTCAATTAATTAGGGGCGAAACTCAGGGTTCCTGACTCTGAGGCTAGTGTTCTTCCCACACACCACCATCCTTTTATAGATAATTAAAGATTAATTACTTGCAACCAAGCCCCTGCCCAACCATGCTAATTAGGACAACACACATACCACCTGTCTGGCCCTCAATAAAACAGACCTTTGAGCTTCCAGCTGGGCGCACTCACGGTTGAAATCCAAGACTCTTTTCCTGCTCCCTTCCAACTGTCTTCTCTACCACCTGCTCTGTTCCTAAGTCCCTCTGACTCCTGAGGGATTCAAATTCAGCCCGGATTCCTTCCCCGGGGATCCCCGTTCCTCCTGTTTACAGATTTGGCCTCAACCATTTGACCACAGCACGCTCTCACTTCCGCTTCCGGCAGATGTGGTGGGCACACAGGATCGCTTACCTGGAAGCAGAAGCCCAGCCTGGCAGCGGCCTGCCTGACCAGCGTCCCACCAGGAGAGGCTAACGCGGAGCTCCCTTAATTACAGAACTTCTTTTGTAGAACAAGCTAGAGCCACAGCAGGCTGTGATGCAAACCCTCCTAGGCCGGGAAAGCCAGGCCGCCTGACTACTTGCTGTCTAGCACGAAACCAGCGCCCCTGCTGAAGATGAGTTCAGGATGAAATAAAATGCCTCGCAAAGGTTAGGGTCAGAAACCCAAGCCTCAGGCCTGGCCAGTCTGACCAGGAACGGCTGGACGGTTCCCCTGACCAGGAAAAAGTGCTGAAAAAAAGGTGGTGGTGACATGACTATGGTGAAGGAAAACGGCATCTTGCCAACAGGACACAGTAAAGTCTCAGAAAAGGAACGAGTGGAGAATGAAATTACAAGTGTTGAAGTAAGTTTCTAGGTTCAAGATGGAGCTGCTCCCGCCAGGGAGCCACAGCCCCAAGAGGAGACCTAGATGACTTTGGGGTCCCTGCAAATCCTCTGCTTGACCCCAGTCAGCCCTGCCCGCCCCCTTACCCCAAACAAGATATTTCCTTTTGTCTCCTCCTTGGTCTTCTTTCTTTACCCTGTAAAGACTTCCTGCCTTTTGTTCTGACCACTTGGTAAAGTGTGGAGGTTTGTGTCGCCCATACTGTCTTCTCTAATCCTCTTTGCAACAGAACAGGAGCAGTCCCCCTCCCTCCCTACAGGTGGCAGTCCTCCCGGGGATACGGGACCCTGGGGTCTCCTGGAGCTGGGCACCCCCCCTCAGCCCTCCTCCTTGCCTGATGGTTTCTTGTGGTTTGTCCCACTGTCATCAAGTGTTTCCTCCTGGTCCTTGTGGCGGCTTAACTTGGAGGACAATGCCAGTCCGTGGTCTGTGGCAGTAAACCTGGCTTCTCTTCAAAACCATGTGGGCCGCATTCTAGACTCACGGATCCAGAATTCCTGGGGAAAGCATCCAGGAATGTGTGTTTCTCAGAAGTTCCCCCAAATGATTGGGAAAGCACAGACAGATTTGGGAACCCCTGCCGTGTGTGGTAAGCGTAGCGGTGGTTTCTCCATGCAAGCCGTCCTTCCCACAGTGACCGCCAACGTTCCCGGCGGTGGGCGCTCCCAGCTTTCCCAAGCCTGGTTCCCGCGCAGTGGCGGGCATCAACTCCTTCCAGGCCTGGAGTCTGCGGCTACTGCAGGGGGCTTGCCCCAACTTGTTGGGAGCTGAGGATGCGTGGAGCTGTTAGACCAACACCCATTGCCTTCTGATGCGTAGTTTTGGATTTGGGCAGCCTGTGTTTATTTTAGTTTATTTTTTTAATTTAAAATTTAAGGAACGAATAGTCTCTAAAGCATACAACCTTTAAAAACGGAGACTGTTGACCTAAGACTGCAGTATGATCTACAGTCCACCAGGGGGCCCCCAAGTCCTGTACCGCATGTCCATCGTCGCAAGTCCTTTCTCTGGGTCCTATTCGCTGTTAACACCAATGCTGGAGAAATGCAAAGCCTTTCCAGGAGCCCCTTGGCTCAAGGCTGGGTCTCAGGAAATAATTTAACATGTATTTAATAAGCCATGAACTTCAAATCTCTGAGAGCGATGCCTATTGGGAGGACGTCACACACAAGAGAGCAGTGGAAGGAAAGCGGTCAACCCTTTTGTATTAAAGTGCTCTCTCTCCAGGCCTTTTGAGTTAATACGTTTCAAACCCAAAGAATTCTCTCTCTCTCTCTCTCTCTCAATAAATAAATAATAAATAAATAAGTTTTTAAAAAAGCTGATCAGTGGTGCTTGGCTGGCTCAGTTGGTAAAGCATGATGCAATGCTTGATCTCAAGGTTGCAAGTTGTAGAGATTACTTAAAGAAATAAAATTTTTTTTAATATATTTTATTTTTAAATTTTTTAAAAATGTTTACTTATTTTTGAGAGAGAGAGAGAGAGAGCGTGAGCAGGGAAGGAACAGAAAGAGAGGGAGACACAGAATCTGAAGCAGGCTTCAGACTCTGAGCTGTCAGCACAGAGCCGGACACGGGGCTCGAACTCACGAACTGTGAGATCATGACCTGAGCCGAAGTCTGATGCTTAACCATCTGAGCCACCCAGATACCATTAAAGAAATAAAATCTTTAAAAAAAAAAAAAAAATCTAAATAAATAAATAAATAAATACTGATTGTAACTTTTCAAATCTTCAGTTGAAAGCAATCTGCTTTCTCTCACCTTTAGTTTTGTTTTTGTGACTGCTGTGTGTACATGTCCTATGGAAGTGGTCTGGAGAGCATTCCAGAGCCTCACAGCGAGCCAGCTTACTCTTCACAGGTTGCACATTGGGTCAGTGATGGAGGAGCAGAGGTTTTGCTTGGGGTCCTAGAATGTAAACTTGTCCTCTGTTGATAATGGAGACCTCTGATTATTATTTTTTTTAAGTAATTTTTTTGAAGTTATTTATTTAGAGTGAGAGAACACAAGCAGGGGAAGAGCAGAGAGAGAGGGAGAGAGAGAATCCCAAGCAGGCTCCACACCGTCAGTGCAGAGTCTGATGTGGGGCTTGAACTCACGAATCGTGAACTCATGACCTAAGCTGAAACCTAGAGTCAGATGCTTACCTGACTGAGCCACCCAGGCATCCCAGACCTCTGATTATTTCTGATTTGATAGACCCAACACCAAAGCCCAGGCAGCTGTCAGCTCATGTTTATTGCTGGACAGGTTTATCACTGGACAGGTGAGGGAATATGCACACATGTTCAAAACAGGATGATTTTTTGAGATAAGGATTTGTGTTTTGTTCCTTGTGTGTTTCTTTCCTATATTTTCCAGGGCTCCTTATGTTTCCATGGACTCACAGCAGAAGCTGCATAAAGACAACTTCTCTTCCTGTTTATTTGATGTCTGCTTTCACTAAAAGTCTAAACTCACTGAAAAGATTATTTGAGGTTTCTAGAGTGGGAGGGAGACAAGATGAGTACAGGGGAAGCTGTAGGGGAGAAGGGTGAGAACTTTGCAAAAAACTGCAGAAGGGGCCAGAGGCTCGCTATCCCTGCAGCAGCCAGGACCACGCTGCCATGGTGGCACCGATGGAGGCGGCCGTCCTCAGGTGGCAGTGGCTGTGTGGAGGCTCAGAAAGGGGGCGTTCTATCACCCAGACCTCCGGTTCTGGCAGAACCAAGCTGAGGGGGGCACAACTGCCACTTCCAGAGGACCATGTGGGCCAGCCACCGACCCACCTGCTGTGGTCCAGATGGACTAGAGTCTGCAGAGCCCGCCCTGTATTTTGGGGACCACATAAGCCTTCCCGTTTCTTTCGCTACCCTAGATGAGAGGAGGGAGCTCCTGTAATGACTGAGACTGATTTCTTCTACCTGCTCAGTGGAAGGGCAAGCTTCATTTCATTTGATTCATTGAAATAAAGAAAGGTGACACTTCCTGCACCTCTGGGTTAGTGGCTAATTTACACCCGAGACAGTTGTAAATTCACAGCAGACCTGGAACACAATGCATAGGAAATCAGATGCAAAGGAAATCAATGTCTGATTGCTTCCTTCTTCCTCCTTTCTTCCAAGCAACACTCTCAAGCATTTCCCGTGATAGGCACTGGAGAGAAAGTGGAGATACAGGAACAAAAGAACAGAGCCTCGTCCTCAGGGGTTCTCAGAGAGGAGCAGAGTCCTACCTCCTCAGCCAGGGCTGTTTTGATTACATATTACTGAGCAGGGCCTGGGGTTTGATAATTGCTGATGGCACATAGTGTGGGCTTAATAAGAGAACATCAAGAAAATTTTTAATTGGATGAAATCAGTGTTAGAAAGTGGAGGACGGTCAGTAATGTATCCTACAGACTGAGAGGCACTTTTGTACTGAAAACTGAAGCAAGCCACGCCATACCGTTTGCACAGTTTTTTCTTCAGTGTAGCTTACTGGCAAGGGCAATCAGGAGAGCGAATGGACAAACCATCCAGGGCACTACGAAGCTATCTCCACTCCTATTCTGTGCAGCCATCCAGACCTTAATCCCCAGATTTTATGGAGTGAGGGGCATGGTGGTGTGGCCACAGGGTAGTTATCTAAGGTGGCACACCAGCCCGCCACAGAGGCTGTCTAATAGTTATCTAATATAGCTCCAGCTGTGCCCCAGAGGGACGCTCTACTAGTTACCTAAGATGGTGTCAGCTGTGCCCAGAAGGGCTGTTTACTAGTTATCTAACATGTTGCCACCTGTTCCCAGAGGCAAAAACAAGATGGAGGGCCAAAGATGGACTCAGTATTGCCCAAGTGGAGTTCCTCAGTGCCCTGGAGCCTGGGACTCCATCACCTGGTCCCCATCGGTACCTGCTCCCACCTGGCCATCTCCTGTATCCAGCCCTAACTTACAGTTGTCCATTCATTAGATTTGAATTTATGAGGGGTCCTCTGGGTGTGGACACCACTGAACTAGATGAAAATCTGATCTACTGTGAAGAAGGTGAATCAAAGAAAGAGTGGCATTATCAGCCTCCAAGTCCCATTAGGGAAACAACCAGACCAAGCTCCGACCACACTCTCTCCTGTAGAAGATAAGGTGGATCTGGTGGGCCCAAGGGAACGTCAGAGGATGCTCTGACGTTAGAACACATTAGTCATGAGAGGCACAGGATATATTCATTATTCTTTTTTGTCAATTGAGGTATAATAGACATCCAACATTATATCAGTTTCAGGTGTCGATATTTGGACATATTGCAAATGGTCACAATAAGGCTAGTTGCCATCCATCAGCACACATAGTTACGAATCTTTTTTCTTGTGATGAGAACTTCTAAGATCTACTCTTCTAGCAACTCTCAAATATGCAATGGTATTACAAACTATAGTCACCATGCTGTACATTACCTCCCCGTGACTTATACCTGGAATTTTATACCTCTTAACCCCCTCATAGTCATTATTCCTAAGCTCCAAGTCCAAAATAAAGAGACAATAGAGGAATAATATGTATGAGAAACTACTCACTAACTTCCGCGACGCATGTGATAAAATGTAGTTTTTCTCCTTTGCTCAGATCTTCAACCGTGAGCAAAATACCACAGAACATTCAGAAGTGGTCCAGCCTCATCCTTTCCCTTTTGCCCTGCATCTCCTTGTGAGAGAGCAGATTAATAAGTCAGGAGTTAGGACCCAGAGATACGTTTTAGACTTACACGCTCTGACAGCTCACTGGAAATCAATGAAGTGTAGTTTAAGAACCATCGCACTGACGTGAGATGGTGTGAGACGGTCTTATTCCCACTTCAGGTGTCTCCCCCTCGGGTTCCACTTCGGATTTTGAACTACTGCATTTTCTTTTCAAAACCTCCCTTTCTGATGGAAATGCTATATTGTTATAAAGGAAGAAATTATCTTTCCTAGCCTGACATCATGATGCTGCCAGCCTTCATCCTGCTGCTCATTGTCCTTGGTGTCATTCCCTCAGGTAAGCTCAAGTTAGAGTAAATTAAAACTTCATCACCGCAAAACTATTTAAGCCAGGGAGGTGGAAATACGGTATTCATAATGTTAGGATGATAAAATGTAATGTATAGGCATCTTTAGGATAACTTTTAAAATGTGGCTCCAATGAGTAATTCTAGGAAATCTTTTATTGCTAAAGAAATCATCACACCTATGAATTCCATAATGTTTATGCTGTTGTCATTTACTGTGCTTTTGCTTTTGAATCATGAACTTGGTTGGAAGATATAAAAGCAGGAAAAATATTACCCAATGCCCTGAATGCTACTCAGAATTGTTAAAATATTTGGCACAGCAATTTACTACATCAACATTTTTATATCATATCTACTAATAATCACTATATCTGTGTGTATATTTTATCCCATCTATCCTGTAGACCTATCTACAAAGTTTAATTTGTGTGTAGATATATTTAGTATGTTTGTATATCACAATGAAGCAAAAGTATGTATCAAATGTCTATGAACATGTGTGAGTTTTCTGTGACTACTATCTACCTGAAAGTAGGGGAATTCTTAATAAAGGAAGAGAGCATGTAAAAGGAGAGAGGGAGAGACAGACAGAAGAGAAATGGAAAGAGGAAGAAAATAACTGAAAAGTTTAGGGGAGATGGTCATTTGCACCTGCCAGTTATCTGGGTTTGGGAATCAGTTCCCTTTTTATGTAACTTCAGAACACAAATCTTTTCCCATTGCAGCGGAAACCATTTAGAGCCAGGAGCCAGATGGCAAGAACACACTGTTGCCCCATTAGCAATTTGTATTCATTTCTTGCTAGTATTTTTGCCATGCTTGACTACTGCTATTTTCAGATGGAGAGCCAGAGGCACTGAGATCTGCCCAAGTCCTGAAATAAATCCTAGATTGAATAAATCCTAGATTGCAAATCTAGGCACGAACATACCTGAACATTATCATATCTTTAAAAATGTAGCCTTTCCTCATACTGGGGAATCAAAACCAGTAGTTTTTAAGTGCAGAGGGCATCACACCCACTTTCAAATATCACTAAATTTGGTTCCTGCAAAGTCTGAAATGCAGTTGGTCAGTCGTAAAAATAATCATCAACTTCTGTGTGTTTTAGCATACAATTAATACACATGTGTCTGATGTTTTTCTGCTTTAATGCGCTATCCTATTTACTGTGAAAGAATGGGTTCTTACCATTCTTTCCCTAGGGAAGTCACTCACTAGTAAGTGGGGGGAGTTGGCATAAACCCTCTTAGTTCATCTATGATCCTCTTCCTCACACAATTATGGTTACGTAAGAAAATTGGAATTAGAGGGGAGACTGGTACTCATTCTCCATTGCGTAGGCTGCAAGAGTTTGGGAATTTATACTGTGCTGTGGCTGTCTGTCACAGATCTATAATCAATCTATGTAATAACCTGTAGTAACTCTCACATTTGTGGATATTTCGAGATCCATTGGCATCTATTTCTATTTTCAGATCAGTACCACCTTTCCTTAAGTTTTGTAACTTTACTATTCATTGCAAAGGAAAAGGTTTCTTTTTGTTACACAAAACTACCTTTTCCAAATCACAAGGGGTAACCCCTCATTTTTATATTTCTGGCTTTGGTGGAAAGAATAATTGTGTATGGCCATGTGACATCTCTTCTGTTGCGAATTCATGCTTTGTGGGTTTGTGTCTGCTCCCAGAAACAGGGGACTGTCTCTTACTCATCTTCCCATCATTCTTACCACATGGTGACATGTGTTTATTCATTCAATAAATATTTACTGAGGGTGTCCTGTATCCTAGGAATGATTCCAGCATGGGATATGAGAAAGGGGGAAAAACAAAATCATTCTAATAAACTCTCACGCTAGCAAGAATCCATTCAATATTTATTATTTGATTTCACCCTGAGGGTGAGCTCTATGTGTTGACAGCAGAAGCCAGCCTATTTGTGGTATGATTTTTTTGGACAGGCTGGTGACAATAGAAGGACAAAACCAAAATATACCAAAAAGTGTCAAAACAAAAAAATGTGTCTCTCCCAACCATATTTGCTAAGGTTTAAAAGTCTTAATAACTTTTTTACTCTCTTAGCTAAGGATAAACAATGATGTTGTCTTCAATAAAACCATAAATAAGCATGTGAATTTTCACTGATTAAGTCTTATCAGTTATTTATACCTCAGCGTGCATGAACTTGTCAAAACTTTACAGAAAGTGTTTTTTTTTTTTTAATGTTGATTTTTGAGAGAGAGAGAGAGAGAGAAAGCATGAGTGAGGCAGGGGCAGAGAGTGAAGGAAACAGGATCCAAAGTGGGCTCAGCACTGACAGCAGAGAGCCTGATGCAGGGCTTGATCTCATGAACCATGAGATCAAGACCTGAGCTGAAATCAAGAGTTGGACGCTCAACTGACTGAGCCACCCAGATGCCCCAGAATGTGGGTTTTGATAACTGGGTGAGGAGAGACCAGAAAGTCTGAGAGCCTGAAGAAAGGAAAAGAAACATGGTCAAGAAGAATAAAGAGGCCAGAAGGTCAAGTTATAAGTTTCAAAGAAAATTTCTTTGCCTCAAGTTGGAATTGGGTACCTCATCCAAATCTCTCATGATTCCACTTATAGGGGTTGAGAGAGCCCTAACCTCCTCATGGGTAGTGAGTCCTGTCTAATCC
The DNA here is from genome assembly GCF_024362965.1 of Panthera pardus. Taxonomy (NCBI): domain Eukaryota; kingdom Metazoa; phylum Chordata; class Mammalia; order Carnivora; family Felidae; genus Panthera; species Panthera pardus. Next base: position 40,401,976 of record NW_026526688.1, on the reverse strand, counting down.
CTTCATAGCTTCAGTTATCTTTACCCAGATGCCTCTTCTGTTGCAGTAAATGGCAGCCAGGAGCGATGTCCTCCAATCAATGGCACATCTTAAACATTGGCTCTTTTTTGTGTCTTCAGAATAGTAAATATTGGGCATTAATAGGTCATATTTTATGGGTGTTTCATGGACATAAAGCATGTGTGAGTTGGTAGGGGCTTACCAATCATCCACCATTTTATTGTTATTGGGAGAAGTTAAATGCCTTGCTTAATGAAGATTGCGTGGTTTGGAAACAAGACCAAAACTCATATATCTAAATCTGAGTCCAGTGGCTCTCAATGTTAAATAAATATTTGTTGGATTCTTGTTCTAACGAGTGACGAGTTTGGCAAGAGACTCCATGTCCAGAGCCAAGAGCAGAGTGCCCTCCTAGAGCACTTTCCCAGCCTGAGTTCCACATGGAGGAAATTACTGGAATCAGGCAGACAGTTCCCCACCTGTCTGATCACTTGCATGTGCTCTCCCTCTTCTTGCCTTCCACCTGCAGAGTTGCTTACATCGTCCCAAGAGAAATATTTTGACAAAGAAATTGAGACAAAGATTAAATAGGGAGAGGAGAAGAATAAAGGGGGCGAATCAGGATTTAAGGGAGCAATGAAATTCCTTTTTACCAAAAGAAATGGTGACAAGCTGTAACAGGCAGCACACATCCTCTGAAGATGTGCATTAGACTGTGCGCGTGTGAGTATGAGTCTGTGTGTGTGTGTGTGTGTGTGTGTGTGTGTGTGTGTAAGGGGTGCAAAGCAAGACTTAATGCAAGGAAAGGGAGGGGACCATGGTCAAGTCTGAAGCAGGATTGCTCCCACTATAAAGCATTGGGTGTCCATCTCTAAGGAGAGTGACCTCAGTGCCCATTCAAGGGACACCAGGGCCAAGCCAGCTGCCAGGTCCCAACTGCAGTAGAGGGAGATTGAGTTGGATTATGGAATACCATCACCAACATTGAGTGTCTGTCTACCATCAAACAAATATTATCTGCGACCTGGTTTTAGAATATCATTCTTCCTGGCAATAGATCGCTTTAAAGTAAAGTATTTTGGTAAATACAATACTAACAACAACACAGTAACAAAAAAAAGCAATAACAACAAATTTATGTTCAAAGACATGAACACATCTGCCACTCATTAACTAGGTTGACCCTGAGTAAGTCACTGCCCCTCTTGGCACCCCAGGATCTTCATCTGTAAAAAGAGGGACTTAGAACATCTTCAAAGTCCTTTCTAGCTCCATTGTCTTCACTTTGTCATCATTTCACTTGTCCTTCTTATTTAGTGCTGGTATTATTTATGAATACAAATGTTCTCCCATCCCTCCTTCATAAAGCGGGCTTCGGGAAATGCAAGCACCCACTCAGGGAGTCACTCAGCTTCCAAGAGCAGTTTGTTGACTTGTCAGTGCATTGCTGAGATGTATCTTAGAATATTGATCTTGTCTAATTTATTTAAAATACAAGTCCATTTGCAAAACTGGTTTACACACAGATTTTCAGGGATCCAGATATTCCTTAAAACAGATACCACTTGTCCTAGAAATCCTGAGAACATCTGCGATTCTACATCCTCTAGATCAGTGAGCTGGGGTCACTCTGCCTCCTCCTCCCTCTGTGCACAGAAAGTGCCATTGGAGCTTTTGTGCATTAACTCCTTCATTTGTTCTTTCCCCAAATATCACAAAGTATTTCTTGAGTCGCTAGTCTCAAAGAGTCAACAGTGGAAACAATTTCCTTTCGTTATAATGTTCTATTTTGCAAGGACAAACTAGAAAATTTCCAGAGCTATCGTCTACATCTGCTTCAGTAACATCAATGACCTCAACTTTTATTTGGGGAAGTTCAGGAAGGTTGAAGATTTAGGCAGAAAGCATTAAAACTTTGGCTTTTTTTTTTTTTTTTTTTTTTTTTTTTTGGTAAGGTCTGTTTGGGTCTAGTCAGCTCAGTCTGCCATAACAAAATACCACAGACTGTGTGGCTGAACAGCAATTTATTTTCTCATGGTTCTGGAGCCTAGAAGTCCATGATCAAGGTGTCAGCAAAAATGGTCTCTGTGAGAATTCTCTTCCTGGCTTGTAAATAGCTGTCTTCTGGCAGTGTCCTTACCTGGCTTTTCCTCGTGCTTGCATGGGGAGAGAGAGCGCTCTCATGTCTCTTCCGCTTCTTATAAGGACACCAGTCCTATTGATTTAGGGCCCCACACTGATGACTTCATTTAGCCTTAGATACCTCCTTATAGGCTCTATCTCCAAATATAGTCACAGTGGGGGTTAGGACTTCAACACAGGAATTTGAAGGCACACAAGTATTTAGTCCATAACGGCCAGTACAGATTTATGCTTTTTGTGCCTTGATTCAGACAACAGCTCACCCTCTGACATTGGCAACATGGGTCAAAACATACGAAGGTCCCTGAAAGAGCAAATCTGCTTATTTCCCTTTGGATCCCGACAAAGAGCAGGATCTAATCATTCTCACAGAGGGTACAGCTTTGAGGGTGGCAAGAGCTAGGGATTGTCAAGGTCATAATGTGTAAGTCTACCTCCCTGCAAACTGACAGTAAGATTTTCCTTCCAGGAAAGGGAGTTCAAAAGTACAATTTCTGTTCTCAGGATCCCTCTCATATGTCCAGAATTATAATGGCTTAGAGTTGTCCAAGCTAAGAGGTCCGTGTGTGTGTGTGTGTGTGTGTGTGTGTGTGTTGGTTCAGACGTTATTCAGTTGTTCTCACCCTTCCTGGAGTGTCTCCATCCATTGTGAGGTGGTGTCTTAAGTAAATTGTTCTCACTGGGCTGAACTGGGACACAAGGGCTTTTGGGGAAGGGCAGTACCGTTGGGTTCTTGGCCACTAGGACTACACTCAGATTCGTGTAACAATGGCCATAAGAGCCTATCCAAAAGGGAAGATTGTTTTTCTCACACACCAAGAAATTTGGAGGTGAGCGGTCCTGGGCTGGTTGATGGTCCTATAGTGCTATCAGGGTCCCGCGCTCTGTCTGCCCTTCTATTCTGCCATCTTATGTGTGTAGCTTTCATCAGGCTTGTGAGATACCTGGGTGGCCAGATCCCTAGATGCCATGTTCTAGCTCTAGGCAGGAAGAAAAGGGAGCAAAGGGTGAAAGATGAAAGGTGAAATGTGCATATTGGACCAAGTCCATCCTCTTCGACAGTATTTCCTACAAACTTCACCCTGTGGCTTCTGTTTGGATTTAAGTGGCATGTATATGTCGTATGGCCATCCCTAGCTGTAAGGGGCCTGAGAAGGGAACATTTTAAGCTGGCACCATTCAATTCTGAATAAACATAGCATCTGTTACTGAAAAAGAAAGGGTAAGTGGCTGTTGAGCAGGTAACCAGCAGTCACTGTCATGGTGCCCACCCAACAATATTCTCCTGCCAGGGGAGGCCGAGGGAGGACAGCTGTGACCTCCCTGCTTCTCTCCCCTCCAGATAAATTCAGCTCTGGCCCAAATTCTCCAAACACCACTTAGCAAAGTAGCTCACTATGTTGCTGCACAAGGGTGTGCTCAGCAGTCATGATGTGCCAGGCCCCATGGAACTGGGAGACAGAAGTAAGAAAGGTTTCATGAAGCTGGCATTTTCCAATGGTCAGACAGACAATAGACAAAGAAACATATAATATGTTCCAGTGCTCCCATGCAAGATAAAGCATCATTGAGGGGATAAAGTGTGAGGAGGGATTTTAGATTGTGTAACCCAGAAGGACCTTTCAAGGAGATGACATTTGAGCAAAGATGGGACAAAATGAAGGAATGAGCATGGATTCCTCTTCAGGGCAAGAGTCTTCCCCAAACAGAAGCCTACAGGCATGTTCTAGAAAGAGCAGATGTACCTGAAGCTCTGGGGGGGAGGGGTGAGGGCAGAGTGGGAGAGGATAGGGGCCATACAAGGGCCTGGGAAACCATGGCAACGATGTGAGATGTCTGTCTGCATTTGATGGGAAACCATTTGTAGGATTTGGGCAGGAACTTACATAAACCTCTTCTGCCTTTAAGAGCTGGTTCCATCTGCTGAGCAGGAAATGAACTGTAAAGGGGGCAAGAGTGGAAGGCAGGAAGAAGGAGCACAAGAATCCAAGAGAGATGATGGAACTTGTGACTCAGGTGGTACCAGTGGAGATGGTGGGAAAGAATAAGAGTTATGATGTATTTTGAAGGAAGTTAAGACCAGATGTGGGGTAGGGAATTCGTGAAGTTCAGCCTGAGCAGGTGAACACTCCATCCCTCAGGAGGCTTGGGGGAATTTCAACTCCTACCTTCCCTCCACTTCCAGTAAGGTTTTGCAGAGTGCTGTCCTGGCAGCCACCCAGCTGACCTGCTCCTTCGTGCTGCTCTGCTTGTTAAGAACTGAAGTATCAAAGTTTGAGAACAGTTAGCTTTTTTTTTCCAGTTTATGTATTTATTTTGAGAGAGCGAGGGGGAGGGAAGGGGGGAAGAGGCAGAGAGAGAGGGAGAGAGAGAATCCCAAAGAGGCTTTGTGCTGTGCACAAAGATCACATGAGATCACGACCTGAGCTGAAATCAAGAGTCCAATGCTTAACCGACTGAGCTGCCCAGGCTCCCTGAGAACAGTTAGCTTTTCAGATAACTAAGCACAAACATAAGCTCTCTCCATCATTCATTTGCATCTTCATATACTTTTTGGAACATAAGAGAAAGGGGTGGGAGCAGCCCGAGTATGTAACCCATCTTATTGACACCTCTGTTTACCCCTAGGAGCATTATGAGTGGGTTTCAAACTTCCAGTTACAAAAAAATAAGTCACAGAGATGAAAAGTACAGCATAGGGAGTACAGTCAATAAGACAGTAATAACATTGTTTGGTGACAAATCGTAATTGCACTTACTATGATGAGCACTGAGTATTGTACATAATTGTTGAATCATTATGTTGTATACCTGAAATTAATATACTACTGTAGGCTATTTATGGTTCAATTTTTTTAAAAAAGGGTGCATTTTGAATTGCTACTCCCTTAGTAAAGTGAAGTTCTCGTGTACATACTAGGAATGTTTGCTCTTCTTCCTGCTAAGAATCTTTGGGTTTTACTGGGTAAACTTCGGGGTGTCTGGTACATGATCATTGCCCATCATGTGTCACTCAGCAGAAGAAAAGGTTTCCTACGGTAAGCCATACAGTGCAGAATGAGTTGTTGTAGGAGATTAATAGGGCACTGGATATATGAAGAAAGGGGCTATATCTAAAACAGCAATAATAACAGCACCTGGGTGGCACAGTCCATTAAGCATCCAACTTTTGATCTCATGGTTCATGAGTTTGAGCCCCCTGTGGGGCTCTACACTGAGCATGGCGCCTGCTTGGGATTCTCTCTCTCCCTCGCTCTCTGCTTCTCCCATGCTCATTCTCTCTCTCTCGAAGTAAATAAGTAAACTTAAAAAAAAACAAAACCCAGCAACAATAAAGCTGCCATGTTTTATGTTTGATAGCATAACACTGAAAAGAAACAAAACGTATCTCTAGACTGCCTTCCTAGACCATTTCTTCAGCCTGAGGGTCAAAGCTTGAAGTTGGGGTGTTTCTTGGGCTCTCGGACATGTAGGGGCGGAGAGGAGTGTTAGAACCTGGTTCTTGACCAGGGAAGGTCTTTGTAAGGGAAGACTTCCTCAGGAGGAAGGAAAAAGAACAGCACAGGGGATGTGGTAGGTGCTCAGTGGATATGTGTGCTCAATGGATACGTGCCAAATGCATGAAAAATGGCCCTGACATATTCCTGTCATTGGATTATTCATTAAATATATATAAAATAAGCATGTGCTGTGGGCTGGCACTAGTCTAGGTGCTGGATAAACATCATCAAATAAAATGGATACCATGTCTGCCATCATGGAGCTCAAGGGAAGGACAGATGATGACAGGTATTCAACACATTGTGGTAAGGACATGATGGAGCCAGATAGGGTGCAGTAGTGGACGATAGCACAGGGGCAGAGACCATGTCTGTAAGGAGGTGGCATCTCAGATGAGATGTGAGGTTGAGGGTAAGGGGGTGGCTGTGGGTGATTGTTTGGGGATCAAGGTGCTGACCTCATGGTGGGAAAATCCCATGAGAGGCAAAGCTCTGGGTAAAGCATAGAATCTACTTTCAGCTATGTGTTGTGGGCATGGTGAATGGTTAGGGAACCCCTGTATATGCAAAGCTGCCTTTGCTGAACACCTGAAGGTTCAGGCCACAGGATGCTAAACCAGCCATTATACTTTTCCCATTAATTCAGGTTTCACTCGTGATCTTACAGCTGCTGCAGGATTCAGTTCAATTGCTGAAAATGAAGACGCCCTCCTCAGACGCTTATTCCAAGATTATCAGAAATGGGTTCGTCCTGTATTAAATTCTAATGACACCATAAAAGTATATTTTGGATTGAAAATATCTCAGCTTGTGGATGTGGTGAGTAATCCTTGGCACTAAGCTAAAAAGAACATGCATTCCTTAACCTGTTTGTGAATCTAAGACTTTATTTTGTTTTCTTTCCCCATGTCTACCATTTCAATTTTAAAAATAACTTACTGTGAGAGAAAATCTGCCCCAAGAGGCCAGTGAAATGACCCGAGGAAGGAATGAGAAGTGCTAGAGAGTAAATTTTCATTGCGGCACTATGAGTGTGCACCTCTTTGCTGGGGGATGGATATGGTTGTTAAGACAGGCATTGTCCCTGGCGGGTTTGCTGAGAACCAGGATGAGCACCCAGGGAGAACAGAGGAGATGGAGAGAAGAGAGAACTGAGCAGAGGGCTCATTAGTGTCCCCTGGGCTGATTCGGTGTCACCCGAACTGCGTGAGGGCTGGCAGGGGTGTCTACAGGGAGAGAGGGCAGATGCTGCCAGCACCCCCGTGAGTGCTTGGTGACCCATCACCCTCCTGAATCCCCTCAGGACTCCACCTGTTCCCCTGACACCACCTAGACCTTAACATTCTCTGCTCATTTTCCTGTTGGGCTCCCACTTCTGACATGATTGCGTTCCTGGGAAACCAGTGAACGTTAAGCCAGTTCTGCAAAGTCATTCTGGTGCGGTCCCCAAAGTCCCAGAATAATCGTCTCCTGTTTCCTAAATCTCCTGCCCTACCAGTTGCACACTCACCTACCTCAGCTGACTCAATGCCCAAGGATTCCTTCTAGAAAATCATGCAAAACCGATCTCTGATATAACTAATATTCATTTTTACTTTGCGGCCTTACCATACTTTCTGGGTTATGCAATTAAAAAAATTTTTTTTTATTTGAGAGAGAGAGAGCAAGTCAGGGAGAGGGGCAGAGGGAGAAAAAGAGAGAATCCCAAGCAGACTCCACACACAGCACAGAGCCTGATGCAGGACTTGGTCCCACGACCCTGGGATCATGACCTGAGTTGAAATCAAGAGTCAGACACTCAACCAACTAAGACACATAGGCACCCCTGGGTTATGCAATTTTGGATAAATATCACCATAATGAGCTGCTATTTGCTTTAATTATTATTTTTTATTTTAAGCAAAGGGAGGTCTTTCTGACAAAATAAATCTCAAAGACTTCACTTAATTTGAATTTACATTTTTCTAATTGCCATTTTCTTAGGATGAAAAGAATCAACTGATGACAACAAATGTGTGGCTCAAACAGGTAACTGTCAATCCAAGCATGATATCTGCTAACCTAATTATTTCCATTCTTTTCTATTTAGAAAGACTCTAAATAATATTTGAAAAATAATTATCTTACACAGCATATTGGGTTCCTCAGTAAGATATCTGGGAATGGTTAGGAAGGGTCTATTAATTTTCATTTCCTTTTGCAAGAGTGGGAGAGCTGGTCCTGGAGGCTCAAAGGCATACCCCAAGCAGACTCTGACACGGAGGCCTGGGCCCGCTCCCTGGCTACTTGGAGTAAGTGGGGAAAGATTGCAGAGCGCAGTTCTCCCACCCCCCCCACCCCCACCCCCCCTGTTTCCTGCACCCCTCCCCCCTCCGTTTAGGGCACTGCAACTGGAGCAGGCAACCAGGGATCTTAAACTGTCTTTCATCCCCACTGGTCCTCCACAGGATGACTCTTCCCCTAATGTTTCCTCTTGCTCCCTTTCTAGAAAGAGAAAACAGGTAGGACAGAACAAAGTGAATTTCAGAACAAAGTAAAGCCTGAAACAAAATAATGAATACATATTTTCCCGGTATAACTAAAAAGGCATTTGTTTGTTTGTTTTTTTTAATTTTTTAATGTTTGTTTTTGAGAGTGAGAGAGACAGAGCATGAGTGGGGCAAGGGCAGAGAGAGAGGGAGACACAGAATCCCAAGCAGGCTTCAGGCTCTGAGCTGTCAGCACAGAGCCTGACATGGGGCTCGAACTCATGAACCACAAGATCATGACCTGAGCTGAAGTCGGACGCTTAACTGACTGAGCCACCCACGTGCCCCAAAAGGCATTTGTTTTTAAAAGAGGGAACACAAGGAGGGGAGAGAGAGAGAGAGAGAGAGAGAGAGAGAGAGAGAAAGCAGGTTCCACACCCAGCATGGAGACGCAAGGCTCAATCTCACAACTCCGAGATCATGACCCAAGCAGAAATAGTCAGACACTTAAGACTTAGCCACCAAGGCACTCCCTCACCCCTGCTTGAACTCACAACCATGAGATTAAGACCTGAGCTGAGATCAAGAGTCGGAGTCCTAACCGACTGAGCCCCCCAGGCACCCCTAAAAAAGGCATTTTGAATTATTTTTAGCTCTCTGCTTAGATGATTGCTTTTAGCTTGATTATAGCCTGTTTCCTAAGCATCTGTTCAGAGGGGCTTGACCTAAAGTTGTCAGGGAATAACTACCCTTCAAAGCCTACTTTTGCATATGTGACATAAAGGACAAAATACTGAAAGGAGGTGAGAAGTTTGGTTTCATTGGTTGTTTTTTGTTGTTATTGTTATTAGCAATTACTCATTTTTCACTGAATGTCCAGCTATGGCTTATTCTCCCACAGACTTCAAATCTTCCTGGTGAGGATGTCCTAATATCTCACTTGATGTTAACATACATACATAATATTTTTTGTTTGTTTATATTAAAGTTAATTACCTATTCAAATTCAGGAGACATTGTTCAGTTCTGCTAATGGTTTATAGGAACAGTGAGTGGAGATTGTAGGAAGATTCCCTTGTCTTCATTTAGTGCCATTATATATCTCCCACACAAAAACTTTAGTCAGAGTTACAGAATTATTACCATTTTTACTAGTCTCTAGTCTTCCGATTTTTAAACTGGTAGGTATGTTAGCAAGTTATGAAACGAATCTGCGTATTATTTTACATGCAAATAAAAAATGGCCAGAAGAGGGGCGCCTGGGTGGTTCAATTGGTTAAGCACCTGGCTCTTGACTTCGGCTCAGGTCATGATCTCACGGTTTATCAGTTTGAACCCTGAGTCAGGCTGTGTGCTGGCAGCTCGGAGCCTGCTTGGGATTTTCTCTCTCTCCCTCTCTCTCTCTGCCCCTCCTCTGCTTGTGCTCTGCTTCTCTCTTTCTCTCTCAAAATAAATAAATAAACATGAAAAAAGAATTTTAAATCCAGGAGAAAATAATAAGCCAGTAATGTGGATATAAAAATATGATTTACTTACTTACTTACTTATTTTTTTTTAAACTTTCTAAATCATATATATTTGGTTTTTTTAATATATGAAATTTATTGTCAAATTGGTTTCCATACAACACCCAGTGCTCATCCCAAAAGATGCCCTCTTCAATGCCCATCACCTACCCTTCCCTCCCTCCCACCCCCCCATCACCCCTCAGTTTGTTCTCAGTTTTTAAGAGTCTCTTATGATTTGGCTCTCTCCCACTCTAACCTCATTTTCTTTTCCTTCCCCTCCCCCATGGGTTTCTGTCAAGTTTCTCAGGATCCACATAAGAGTGAAAACATATGGTATCTGTCTTTCTCTGTATGGCTTATTTCACTTAGCATCAAACTCTCCCGTTCCATCCACGTTGCTACAAAGGGCCATATTTCATTCTTTCTCATTGCCACGTAGTACTCCATTGTGTATATAAACCACAATTTCTTTATCCATTCATCAGTTGATGGACATTTAGGCTTTTTCCACAATTTGGCTATTGTTGAGAGTGCTGCTATAAACATTGGGGTACAAGTGCCCCTATGCATCAGTACTCCTGTATCCCCTGGGTAAATTCCTAGCAGTGCTATTGCTGGGTCATAGGGTAGGTCTATTTTTAATTTTTTGAGGAACCTCCACACCGTTTTCCAGAGTGGCTGCATCAATTTGCATTCCCACCAACAGTGCAAGAGGGTTCCCGTTTCTGTACATCCTCTCCATCCTCTATAGTCTCCTGATTTGTTCATTTTGGCCACTCTGACTGGCGTGAGGTGATATCTGAGTGTGGTTTTGATTTGTACTTCCCTGATGAGGAGCGATGTTGAGCATCTTTTCATGTGCCTGTTGGCCATCTGGATGTCTTCTTTAGAGAAGTGTCTATTCATGTTTTCTGCCCATTTCTTCACTGGGTTATTTGTTTTTCAGGTGTGGAGTTTGGTGAGCTCTTTATAGATTTTGGATACTAGCCCTTTGTCTGATATGTCATTTGCAAATATCTTTTCCCATTCCATTGGTTGCCTTTTAGCTTTGTTGATTGTTTCCTTTGCTGTGCAGAAGCTTTTTATCTTGATGAGGTCCCAATAGTTCATTTTTGCTTTTAATTCCCTTGCCTTTGGGGATGTGTCAAGTAAGAAATTGCTACGGCTGAAGTCAGAGAGGTCTTTTCCTGCTTTCTCCTCTAGTGTTTTGATGGTTTCCTGTCTCACATTCAGGTCCTTTATCCATTTTGAGTTTATTTTTATGAATGGTGTAAGAAAGTGGTCTAGTTTCATTCTTCTGCTTGTTGCTGTCCAGTTCTCCCAGCACCATTTGTTAAAGAGACTGTCTTTTTTCCATTGGATATTCCTTCCTGCTTTGTCAAAGATGAGTTGGCTATACTTTTGTGGGTCTAGTTCTGGGGTTTCTATTCTACTCCATTGGTCTATGTGTCTGTTTTTGTGCCAATACCATGCTGTCTTGATGATTACAACTTTCTAGTAGAGGCTAAAGTCTGGGATTGTGATGCCTCCTGCTTTGGTCTTCTTCTTCAAAATTACTTTGGCTATTCGGGGCCTTTTGTGATTCCATATGAATTTTAGGATGGCTTGTTCTAGCTTCGAGAAGAATGCTGGTGCAATTTTGATTGGGACTGCATTGAATGTGTAGATAGCTTTGGGTAGTATTGACATTTTGACAATATTTATTCTTCCAATCCATGAGCACGGAATATTTTTCCATTTCTTTATATCTTCTTCAATTTCCTTCATAAGCTTTCTATAGTTTTCAGCATACAGGTCTTGTACATCTTTGGTTAGATTTATTCCTAGGTATTTTATGCTTCTTGGTGCAATTGTGAATGGGATCAGTTTCTTTATTTGTCTTTCTGTTGCTTCATTATTGGTGTATAAGAATGCAACCGATTTCTGTACATTGATTTTCTATCCTGCGACTTTGCTGAATTCATGTATCAGTTCTAGCAGACTTTTGGTGGCATCTATCGGGTTCTCCACGTATATTATCATGTCATCTGCAAAAAGTGAAAGCTTGACTTCATCTTTGCCAATTTTGATGCCTTTGATTTCCTTTTGTTGTCTGATTGCTGATGCTAGAACTCCCAACACTATGTTAAACAACAGCGGTGAGAGTGGACATCCCTGTCGTGTTCCTGATCTCAGGGAAAAAGCTCTCAGTTTTTCCCCATTGAGGATGATGTTAGCTGTGGGCTTTTCATAAATGGCTTTTATGATGTTTAAGTATGTTCCTTCTATCCTGACTTTCTCGAGGGTTTTTATTAAGAAAGGATGCTGAATTTTGTCAAATGCTTTTTCTGCATCGATTGACAGGATCATATGGTTCTTATCTTTTCTTTTATTAATGTGATGTATCGCGTTGGTTGATTTGCGAATGTTGAACCACCTCTGCATCCCAGGAATGAATCCCACTTGATCATGGTGAATAATTCTTTTTATAAGCTGTTGAATTTGATTTGCTAGTATCTTATTGAGAATTTTTGCATCCATATTCATCAGGGATATTGGCCTGTAGTTCTCTTTTTTTTACAGGGTCTCTGTCTGGTTTAGGAATCAAAGTAATACTGGCTTCATAGAATGAGTCTGGAAGTTTTCCTTCCCTTTCTATTTTTTGGAATAGCTTGAGAAGGATAGGTATTATCTCTGCTTTAAATGTCTGGTAGAATTCCCCTGGGAAGCCATCTGGTCCTGGACTCTTATTTGTTGGGAGATTTTTGATAACTGATTCAATTTCTTCGCTGGTTATGGGTCTGTTCAAGCTTTCTATTTCCTCCTGTTTGAGTTTTGGAAGTGTGTGGGTGTTTAGGAATTTGTCCATTTCTTCCAGGTTGTCCAGTTTGTTGGCATATAATTTTTCATAGTATTCCCTGATAATTGCTTGTATTTCTGAGGGATTGGTTGTAATAATTCCATTTTAATTCATGATTTTATCTATTTGGGTCATCTCCCTTTTCTTTTTGAGAAGCCTGGCTAGAGGTTTATCAATTTTGTTTATTTTTTTCAAAAAACCAACTCTTGGGGCGCCTGGGTGGCTCAGTCGGTTAAGCGTCCGACTTCAACTCAGGTCACGATCTTGCAGTCTGTGAGTTAGAGCCCCGCGTCAGGCTCTGGGTTGATGGCTCAGAGCCTGGAGCCTGCTTCGGATTCTGTGTCTCCCTCTCTCTCTGCCACTCCCCCATTCATGCTCTGTCTCTCTCTGTCTCAAGAATAAATAAACGTTAAAAAAAAATTAAAAAAAAAACAACTCTTGGTTTCATTGATCTGCTCTACAGTTTTTTTAGATTCTATATTGTTTATTTCTGCTCTGATCTTTATTATTTCTCTTCTTCTGCTGGGTTTAGGGTGTCTTTGCTGCTCTGCTTCTATTTCCTTTAGGTGTGCTGTTAGATATTGTATTTGGGATTTTTCTTGTTTCTGGAGATAGGCCTGGATTGCAATGTATTTTCCTCTCAGGACTGCCTTCGCTGCATCCCAAAGCGTTTGGATTGTTGTATTTTCATTTTCATTTGTTTCCATATATTTTTAAATTTCTTCTCCAATTGCCTGGTTGACCCATTCATTCTTTAGTAGGGTGTTCTTTAACCTCCATGCTTTTGGAGGTTTTCCAGACTTTTTCCTGTGGTTGATTTCAAGCTTCATAGCATTGTGGTCCGAAAGTATGCATGGTATGATCTCAATTCTTGTATATTTATGAAGGGCTGTTTTGTGACCCAGTATGTGATCTATCTTGGAGAATGTTCCATGTGCACTCGAGAAGAAAGTATATTCTGTTGCTTTGGGATGCAGAGTTCTAAATATATCTGTCAAGTCCATCTGATCCAATGTATCATTCAGGGCCCTTGTTTCTTTATTGACCATGTGTCTAGATGATCTATCCATTGTTGTAAGTGGGGTATTAAAGTCCCCTGCAATTACCACATTCTTGTCAATAAGGTTCCTTATGTTTGTGAGTAATTGTTTTATATATTTGGGGGCTCCCATATTCAGCACATAGACATTTATAATTGTTAGTTCTTCTTGATGGATAGACCCTGTAATTATTATATAATGCCCTTCTTTATCTCTTGTTACAGCCTTTAATTTAAAGTCTAGTTAGAAATAAGTATGGCTACTCCAGCTCTCTTTTGACTTCCATTATAAAAATACGATAGCATATTTTTTCTATGTACCTGTCTCTTTCCTCAGCGATGTATTCCACGTTTGCAAGTTACAGGCTGTGGAATTCACAGGTATTTTGAATTAATAAAAATCAGTAAGAAGTGTTGTATTCGGCCTTGCAGGGGAGAGAATAAAAACTTTTAAAGTGCAAATAGGTTTAAGAAGTTAACAGAAATAAAACAAAAAAACTTCTCACTGCTTCACACACATGCCCTTCCCCAACTGCTCCTTGAGGTTAAACTTTTATTAATCTTTCACATAAAACAGTGGTCCAGGGGCTCTTCGCCTTTAATATTGGTACTTTTCACTTTTCTTGAGGTTTTGAAAACATGAGCTCATTTCAGTGAGAGACAACAAGAAGTCACAGCTCCTCTGACCTTAGCCACGACTTTGGAAATGACTTCCAGCAAAGTTAGGCCACCAGCATCATCGTGGCCTGGTGAATGCCTCCAGGTCAACACAGAGTCAAAACCTAAAAATCTCCAATACCCAAAACAGAGCAAGAGAAATCGTAGGAGTGGGGCAAGCTGACACTCGCAAAAGCCAGCCTGCTGACTTAGGTTCCATTTTTTAGAAGTCACAATAATACTAGACTTTTTCTCATTAAAGTATAGTGGCACACAGTGTCACATTAGTTTCAGGTGTACAGCATCGTAATCCGACAAGCCTATACCTTATGCTATGTTCACAAATGCAGCTACCGTCTGTCACCATGCAAAGCTATTACAGTACCGTTGACCATATTCCCCATGCTGTACTTTTTATCCCCGTGACTTATTCATTCCATAACTGGAAATCTGTATCTCCTACCCTGCTTCACCCTTTTTGCCTAACCCTCCCCCACCCCCCTCCCCTCAGGCAACCATCACTTTGTTCTCTGTATCTGGATCTGTTTCAGCTTTTTTGTTTGTTCGTTTTTTAGATTCCACATATAAGTGAAATCACATGGTATTTGTCTCTCTCCATCTGATTTATTTCACTTAGCATTATACTCTCAAGTCCACCATGTAGCAAGACCTCATTCTTTTTTATGGCTGAGTAATATTCCATTGTGTATATATACCACACCTTCTTTATCTATTCATTTATTGATTGACCTTTGGGTTTCCATATCTTGGCCATTGTAAATAATGTTGCAATAAACATAGGGGTGCATATATATTTTTAAATTAGTGTTTTCATTTTCTTTGGGTAAATACCTGATCATCTGATACTTCTATTTTTAATTTTTTGAGGAACCTCCACACTGTTTTCCACAGTGACTGCACTAGTTTACATTTCTACCAACAGTGCATGAGGGTTCCCTTTTTTCCACATCCTCGCCAGTACTTGCTATTTCTTGTCTATTTAATTTTAGCCAGAGAATAATGGACTTTCATTGCATTTGATTTGCAAAAGGTTGTCATCTCTCTTCTCTCATTTACATTTCTCAACCACTCGGAATTAGCAAGGCAGGTATCACATTACCCCTGCCTACAGAGACAGAAGGTTCTAGTGATTGATCTGGCTGGAGTCTCGGTTTCCCCGGTTGCGGTCTTCTCTGCTATATCCAGCCTCTGCACTAAACATTAAGCCCTGCTTCTAAATCATGGGAAAAGCCAAAGTATGAGAAACCTCTGTGCATTTCATTGAACCACAGAGAATATTATCATAGCTATCCTGCTCACACAGATTGGATTGGGAGTGCAATGTCATGTACACGCCACGTATGGCACAAACACTATGGGAGCAAAAAGGAAAGATGAATTCTACAGCATGGTGGCAGGCAGGGAGGCTGCATGGAATAGGAGGCACTTAACTCCATCAGGCTGTGATCTACATTTTTATTTTTTAAATTTTAAATTCTTATTTATTTATTACAGTTTATTTATTTTGAGAGAGAGAAAGAGGGAGAGCACGAGTGCACATGTGTGAGTAGGGGAGGGGCAGAGAGAGAGGGAGAGAGAGAATCCTAAGCAGGCTCTGCTCTGTCAGCACAGAGCCTGACAAGGAGCCCGACACAGGGCCCAAAATCACGAACCTGTCTGATGACCTGAACCGAAATCAATAGTTGGATGCTTAGCCAACTAAACCACGCCGGCACCCCACTTTTTTTTTTAAGATTTTATTTTTAAGTGATCTGTATACCCAACATGGGGCTCGAACCCACAACTTGAGATCAAGAGTTGTACACTCCACCGACTGAGCCAACCAGGCTCCCCTAGCTCTTTAAAACTAAAAAGGTAAAAGAAAGATAAAGGATAAAAGAAAAGAGATGGTAAAAACAAGATAAAAATGATGTTAAAAAAAAAAGCTACTATTGGTGTTACACACAGATCTCAGTTTCAGAGTAGCTAATAATCATACCTAAGATTTATTGAGCACTTCCTAAGTGCTGGGTTGTTCTGCTTGGGTTGTCATAGGAATGAACTCCTGTAATTCTCACAGCCGCCTATGAGGTAGGTCCTAGGATGAATTGAACTGACTTGGCCAAGGTTAGGCATTGTTAAGTGAAGTCTGGCTAACGTGGAGAAATCCTCCCTTGCCTCAGACGAGGGAGCTGATGGAAGATGTCCAGTTCTTCTCTTAGCGCTGCTCCTGTGGAGACTAGTTCCTAGTCCTTGGCTTTCCATGTCTCAACTGCTGGGACATCTGATGGTCTAGAAGGGCATTTAGGAGAGAATGAAGTAAGGATTCACTCGATCTGCCATTCATTCCGCAGGGTCTATTGAGAACCTGCCAGATGTCAGCCACGCTGCTAGATCCTGGGGAAGAAGAAGAGTAAAATACAGCCCTGTCTTCAAGGAGAGGACATAGTGTTAGTTGTGTAAAAAATAATGACTGTAATATGATAAACACCATAAGGAAAATCTACATAAGTACTGTGTCATTACACAAATGACAGTGAGACAGGGAGAAAATCAGGGAGAGCTTCCAAGGGAGGAGATATTTAAGTTAGGTCTTACAGGATCTGTAGAAGTTCTGCAAGCCAAAAAGGTGCAGAAGTCATGAGCTCTTCCCAAGCACAGAACTACCCCAATCTCACACCAGAGCAAACTGACAGGAAACTCTCTCCAGTCACCCCTGTATACCTCGCTCAAAATAAAGACAAAAGTGATGAAAGCCTCTCCTTTTCTCCTGTCCCTCTCGGACACGGAAAGATGCTCCCTGATTCATATCACAGAGAGAATAAAATTCTACCTACTTAGGAGAAAATCACATCTCAGGGCAGCTTCCACAACTGAAATGCTTGTTCCTTTGTTTTTGTTTTTTTTTAAATGCAGTTCTTCTGTCTTGTCCGCTATTTCCGTTACTTTCCTCTGGTATATTTAGACATTTTTCCTCCATCCTCTCAACCAAAGACCTTTGTCAAGCACAAATTTAGCGACATCCTGAGAAAGTCCTCTATGGGGAGCTATTTTTATTTTATTGATTTTATTTTGGAAACTCATTTGTCTCCCTCCTTCCTACTTCCAGAGAGTAATCAAAACCCTATAAATCATAAATAGATTATTAACACCAACTCACTAAGACTACACAAGAAAGTACTTAGTGCCAAGGTTAGGAAAACTGCACTGCAAGCACCTTAAAGGTAATGGAAAAATGAAACCACCCTTTCTTTACTGATAAAGAGTTAAGCCCTTGGCCTAAATATTATCATGTGAATAATTACTATGACAACAGATGTCAAATTCACTCACCCAAGAAGCATTTACTGAGCACCTACTATGCACTGGGCACAGTGTAACATGCTGGGCTAGTCACTGTTGGGTGTACGCACCAATAGGACAGTAAGATTCTGAGTGAGTAGCTGAGAAGAGTTTTCTGTTCTACCCTCTTTGTCTTCCCGAGGAAAATAAAACCACCTGAATGTCTGCCAAGGCCAACATCTCAAACTAGCCTTGTTTCTCCAACAGCTGATTCCTGTTTTAGATCAACAAAAAGTTCAGCAAACATATGAAGGCTTTATGGGATAGATCCCTGGAGCTAGTCTTTGAGAAGAAATCTGAAACCAACCTGTTATCGAAGGGACAGCCTTGCTGTAAAGGTCAGGGAGATCTTCCCAAAGTCTGATCATTTTCCACAACTTGCAATGGCATGTTTTCAAGTCTGTGGATTTATCTCTGACCTTCTTTCCTCAGCATCTTCTTTTCCTTTTTTCTCTACAGCCTCACTCTGGCCTTAGCAAAGGAGGCAAGCTTGGTCTTCTTGGTCAAGTGGACCCTGAGTAAGAACTGAGCAGGAATTAGGAGTTAGGAATCAGAAATCCTGCTCTGTAAACTTGGGCAAGTCATTTTGTCTCTCTGACCCTCAATCTCTTCATCTGTAAAATAGAGGCAATGCCTAGTTCCTGGGTTAAGAGGTTAAATGAGATCATATGTGTGAATGTGACTGGTACCTTCTCTGGCATGTAGTAGGGACTCAGTAAATTTCATTTCTTGCTGCCACCTTTGTAGGCTTTTTCATCCTTAATGACAAATCCTGTTTCTTAGCCTTAACAACTCATGGATATAATGCGAATGTGGGACACATAATGTGTCATGTTGTTATCTTTAAGGTTAAAATGAATCAACATTAGCTTGGTTTTAAGAATTTCACACCTGGGTGGCTCAGTCGGTTGAGAATCTGACTCTTGATTTTGGCTCAGGTCATGATCTCACAGTTTGTGAGTTCAAGCCCCATGTCAAGCTCTGCGCTGACAGTGCCTGCTTGGGTTTCTCTCTCTCTCTCTCTCTCTCTCTCTCTCTCTCTCTCTCTCTCTCCCTCCCCCTCCTCCACTCATGCTGTCTGTCGGCCTGTCTGTCTCTCTCTTTCTCTCAAAACAAATAAATAAATTAAAAAAAAAAAAAGAATTTCACACCTGACTTTAAGATAATTGAAGATCCCAGGGATGCCTCAGGGGCTACAAATCAAGGCATTATTTGTTCCTTACTACCTCCTGGTCTTAGTATTAAACTAAGAATAACTAGGAGATTATTTCTGTAGTAAAAAAGTCTTTAGGAGCACCTGGGTGTGTCAGTCAGTTAAGTGTCCAACTTCAGCTCAGGTCACAATCTTGTGGTCTGTGAGTTTAAGCCCTGTGTCGGGCTCTGTGCTGACAGCTCAGAGCCTGGACCCTGCTTCGGATTCTGTGTCTCCCTCTCTCTCTGCGCCTCCCCTGCTCTCTCTCTCTCTTTCTCTCTCTCTCTCTCTCTCTCAAAAATAAATAAACATTAAAAAAATGACTTCGACTTACATTTAAATGAAATTTGGTGCTGGATACTAGCTAGATATTTATGACTGCTATTTCAGGTAATGTATGTAAGAAAGGACAAGGGAATGTACATGATATGGATTTGAAATTGCACTGTTCAGAATTAAGAAAGTTTTTTTCCATTTTTTTCTTAGTCACAGATTAACTTGATATTTGGCCCTGACATACCCCGTGCTCTCCCATTTTCTGCAATGACACAGCTCTCAGCCTGGGAACTGACTACTTCAAGGTAGAGCTGATGTTTGTAAAGGGCTTTGAGAATCTTGGCCAGGTTGTGCTATATGAACATAGGATATTATTTCTAAGCCCTTACTATAAGAAGGGAGAGACAGGAGATTAGTCTCCAGTTGCCCCCAGGATTTCAGACAGAGCAGGGAGTGACCAGAAAGCCTCAGACCTCTCTAGCAAGATAGAGGATGGTTGGGGGGGGGGGGGGGGCTCTGAATCCTCACCCTGACACTGCTGACTCAGCACATGTCTTCTTCTTCCTGGGGCATGGGGCACTGTCAGCATCATGATGGACACACATCTTGTAGAAATCCAGGGAACCTCTCCAGATGGATGTGTCAGGGAGAACATTCTGATTCCCCAGGTCTGGTTACAGAAGGACACCCCGTAAGGGGTACAACCAGTACAGGACAGTACAAGTGGAGGATTCAGGGCTTCTGACTCTAGTCCAGTGCTCTTTCTCTTCCAGATACTCCAAGGTAAGCAGCATTCACCAAGAGTCCCAGCTAGTCCCTTTCTCCTTACTGGTCAGAAACAAAACCTAAATCACTGTAGATCGCTTTATGTGCTCCCCGTGGATTCAACGCATCCCTTACTCATCGTTTGTTCACCCCTGCCCCAGGTGGGAGCCCACACCCTCCTACTTCTCCCTAACCCACACCACCACTCACGGCTGCTCCCTCCCTTTCGGTCTCAGCTTTAAAGGTGGTCTGCTCAGAACTACCTCCCCTGTCCATCCTGTGGTTCGCTATCATTATACCCAAACGGCACTGCCTTCTTGTGTGAGGCAGCCCCAGGCCGGGAGCACATGGCAGCGGTGTGTTCAGCCTTGGGTACTTGTGGAATGCATTAATTCCCTGCAAACTGTGAGCCCAATGAACCACTACCACTCTGTTATCTCTGGCCACAGATGTTTATCTTGCGGTTGGAGGTCCAGTTAAGCAACACAAACCCTTCTGACTGAAAAGTCCCTCACCCTAGGGCATGCCCCAGTTCCCTTAGAATGGTTTGTAAAACCAGTTATTTGTTTGGTGGGGTTTGCATGAAGGCAGGGGCCCCAGAATTGTAGCTATCCACCTTCTCTGCAAAGTGGAAGCAGGCGTAAGAAAAGACAGCTGTGCCTGGAGGAGAGAGGAACCTGGATCCAAGAAGCAGGCAAGTTTGTTCCCAGCAATCTTTATGCTCCAAATGGAGGAAGAGTGAGATTGGACTTGGTGGCTGAGCTCACCAACATCGTCCACTCAAGACGGAGCTAGCACGTAAAAGCACAGTCCCAGCCAATCTGTCTCTTTGTGTCTGTCCCTGGGACTCACTGCCTGCCTGAGACCTGCTCAGATTCTCCCGGGATCAGCTGAGAACCTTTTAGTTGCAAGTGACAGAGAACGCAACCCAAACTGGCATAAGCAAAAATAGAACGTATTGGCTTTCACAACCTGGAAAGTCCAGGGACAAAGCTAGCTTTACGTGCAGCTTGATCCAGGGACTCAAGCAATATTCCTGGGGCCCAGCGTTCCCTCTGTGTGTCTCTGGGCTCCTTGTCCTCTGGGTTGACCCCATTCTCATCTCAGTCCTCCTCTAATGGCAGCAAGGTGGCCATATGAGCTCCAGCCTCAAAGTGCTTCCTGTGTTCAAGTTCAAGTTCTCTTTCAAGAAAGAGAAAGGCCAGCCTCTTTTCCAGTGGTTCCAGAGGATGCATGGTATGTCATTGTTTCCAACTTGGTTACCTGCTGTCCCTGATCACAGTGGGCAGGTGTGAGGTACAGCCCCATTTCTGGGCCAGAAAGAAGAGTCAGATCCACCCCCAGCTGGTGGGTGACAGTGCAGTGAGGTGGTTCTCCATGAGGAAATGGGGGGTGCTCTTACCGGGAGAAGGGCAGGTGAATTGGAGGCAGCAGGCAATACATATCGACTTTATTTCTTAGTTCATTGTTCTCCTCTTTCTGTGAAGATCTCTTGACATGCCACTTCCTCCTCGAACAAAGCCTTGCATAAGTAGAAGTCAGCCAAAGGCTTCTGTTATTACAGTTCATCTTCATTCCATAATTTCTCTCCCCGTTTGTCACCGAACTTGAACACTGTGTAACATGCTTATTTATATAATTCCTCCACCTTTTGTCAGATATTTTACCAGTAAGGCCAACTTTTCTGTTTTTATTGTCTTCATTTTCTTTTTTTACCAGAGGAAAAGATGGAATAAAGCTAGTTTTAGCTTGAGTACAGAGTCAATAAGCTTTATAGCTATCAGCTATATATCTCTCTTAAAAAACAGAAAACAAAAAAACCAACCAAAAAAAATGAAATACTTAGGTATAAATCTAAATATGTATGGGGTCTGTAAGTTGAAACTACAAAACACTGATTTAAAAACATCAAAGAAGACCCAAATAAATGAAGAGAGAAATGATACTCCTGGATCAGAAAACTCATATTATGATGTCTGTTCTCCCCCAATCAATCTATAGATTCAAGTCAATCATAATTAAAATTTCAGAAGGATTTTTCTTGTTGATAGCAACAAACTGATTTAAATTTTTTTTAAGTTTATTTATTTATTTTGAGAGAAAGAAAGAGAGAGAGAGCATGAGTGGAGGAGGGGCAGAAGGAGAGGGGGACAGAGGATCTGAAGTGGGCTCTGTGCTAACAGCAGAGAGTCCAATGCAGGGCTTGAACTCACGAACTGTGAGATTATGACCTGACCTGAGTTGGTTGCTTAACTGACTGAGCCAGCCAGTCAGGTGCCCCTGATTTAAAGATTTATATGGAAAAGCAAAGGAACTCGAATAGCCAAAACAATTTTGAAAAAGGAGAATACAGTTGGAGGACTCACATTATATGATTTCAAAACTTACTAGAAAGCAATGGAGATTAAGAGAGTGTAGTACCAGGGAAAGGAGAGACACAGATTAATGAAATGGAACAAAGAACTCATAAATAGACCCACGCACATATACAGTTAATTGATTTTTGACAAATGTGCAAAGGTAATTCAATAGAGAATGTTTAATCTTTTCAACAAAAGGTGCAGAAGCAATTGGACATCCATATGTGAAAAAACTCAAAAACCTCATTCTATATTCACATCACAATAAAAAAAATTAACCCCAAATAAGGATTTTAGATCTAAATGTAAAACCCAAAAAACTGCAAAATTTCTAGAAGAAAATATAGGAGAACTTGAGTTAGGCAAATATTTCTTAGATATGACATAATTCCTAAAAAATAAAATTGGTAAAATAAGCTTCATCAAAGTGTAGAATATCTGTCTTATGAAAGACACTGTTTAGAGAATTAAGAAACCACAGACTGTGGGAAAATATTTGCAAATCAAATATTTGATGAAGGGCTCTTATCCAGAATATATAAAAGAAGTCTAAAAACTCAGTAATAAAAAAACAAACAGCTTGATTAAAAAATATGCCAAAGATTTAACAGCCACTTCACCAAATAAGATATATGGGTGACAAATAAGCACACGAAGAGATGTTCAACATCATTAGTCATTAGGAAAATGCATATTAAGAACCATAATGAGATACCATTTCATAACTATTATAATCAAAATAAAAACTGAGGCAATACCAAGTACTGGAGAAGACTAAAGAACTAGAACTCTCATACATTGCTAGTGGGAATGTTAAATGATACAGTCACTCTGAAACACAGTTTGGCAGTTTCATATAAAGTTAAACATACACTTACTAGGACACCTGGGTGGCTCAGTCCGTTAAGCATACTACTTTGGCTCAGGTCACCATCTCATAGCTCATGGGTTTGAGCCCTGCATCAGGCTCTCTGCTGTCAGGGCAGAGCTCGCTTCTGAGCCTCTATCCCCCTCTCTCTTTGACCCTCTCCCACTTTCTCTCTCTCAAAAATAAATAAATATTTTTAAAAATGGATACTCTTATTATATGGCCCAACCATCCCACTCCTGGGTATTTACCCAAGAGAAAGAAAGAGCGTTTTTCACTCAAAAAACTGCACAAAATATTTATAGGGACTTCATTTGTAATCATTAAAAACTGGAAGAATCCAGGGGCTCCTGAGTGGCTCAATCGGTTAAGCATCCAACTTTGGCTCAGGTCATGATCTCACAGTTTGTGAGTTCAAGCCCCATGTCAGGCTCTGTGCTGACATCTCAGAGTCTGGAGCCTGCTTCAGATTCTGTGTCTCCCTCTCGCCCTCTGCCCCTCCCCCACTCACCCTTTGTCTCTGTCTCTCTCAAAAATAAATAAACATTAAAAAAAATTTTTTTTAAAAACTGGAAGAATCCAAATATCCTTCCTGGAGAAGGATAATAAATTGTGGTATTTTCATACAAGGGAATACTACTCACTAATAAAAATGAACAAATCACACACACAAAAAATGAACAAAGCACTAATATAACATAGAAGAATCCCAAATACATTATGGTCAATAAAAGCAATCTGTATTGAAAGGCTGTCTCCTGTATGATTTCGTTTATATGACCACAGGCAACATTATAGGATCAGAAACTAGATCTGTGGTTTCCAGGGGTTGGGAATGGGAGAGTGGATTACAAAGGAGCAACACGAGGAACACTTTTTGGGCAACAGAGCCGTTCTTGTGTCTTGATGGCATCAGTGATTATACAACTGTTTGCATAGAACACCATACACAAAAAGGGTGAATTTTATTGTACGTAAATTTTTGAGAAATAAGCCAAGTGAGAGGGAAACAAAAAATGCTACTCTGGGTTCCCTTGAACATTTCTGAGATTCAGACCTGCTGCTGGTGGTACAAGTCTCCTTAGCAGGAGACAAATTATTCATAGGAAGGAAAATGCACTTGCTTTTCAAAACGGGCAGAGGAAGAGTAAAAAGAGAGAAGCCTGTGAGTACCAAGTAAACATGGTAAATACTTTATTAGTTTGGGCTCTTAAACTGTCAATCTTCATATACATGGGTTTCCATAAATAGTCACGCAATCTTTTATCCTTTAGCTTGTAGCTTTTTAATGAGCCATATCCTTTTAAATTTGTTTTGTCTCAGATAGACAATGTCTCACCTGGAGTGTACAGTCTCATACTTTTTCAGGCATCATGCATATTTCAATATGTTACCATCTAGTGAAGTTGCCCATCTGCTGTCTCCTGATTTTTTAATGACAACATTGGCATCGCTGGGCTCCAGGAAGCCTCACACTGGGCAGGCACACCCTTGAAACTTTCTGAAATGTCATTTCATATTATCCTACATCATTACTCAACTGTCTACATGAGGGACAATGGGATAGAAGAATTTAATTTTCAGGTCAGATTTCATAAGATTCTGGATCTAAAATCTTTTTAAGAAAGTCCACTTCTGTTGTAATTGGATCACCCATACATCATCCTCTTGACCTTCATAAGCCAATCAATTAATGGTCAGGTTTGTTAATCTGGGTCCATTAGCTCCTGTAAAACATGCTAAATGATTTCATTGTATTATGAGGAAAAATATGTAAGTATGTGAGGAAAAATATGTAAGTATCTGGAGGCTAACAATATTAGGAATATAATTTAAAACTGTAATTGAGTGGTCACAAAATAAATTCAGATTAGAACTTAAAAGGAAATTCTTGGAAAATATTTTTTCATTGGGATAAAGTTATGTTATCAAGACTAATCAGTGGATACTGGATGTTTCATATTAACATACTGGGTGGATGTTTGTCCAAGACTCGAGCGATATTAAAAATTGTTTGTACCCATTTTCATGAGATTAAAATATTCCTGGGCCAACTCTTCTAGAATAGACTGAATTAGATCTATCATTGTTTTTCTTTTGTTTCTTAAGAGAAAATAGCCTGAAAAAATAGATCACCAATCAATGGTGTTTGTTGCTCAGACTCTCCATTGGGAAGTAGATATGGCAATTTTGGAAATCCCAGGTAGGAGGGCTGTGTGGGCCTGGGCAAGATCAGAGGCCAGTTGGGCTCAATCTGTATCTTGAGCTACAGATAAGGTCGTAAGATCTAAAATGGATGAATTTCCCTGTTTTAAATAAAGCACTGGATTCGTAAATTCACATAAACTTGAAGATTCCAAAGTCTAATACACTGAATTTTCAGACTAAAATTTCGGTATGCTTATTTAATGCAGGAGTGGACAGACCACAAGTTACGTTGGAACCCTGATGAATATGGTGGAATTCGTTCAATTAAAGTTCCATCAGAATCTCTCTGGCTTCCTGACATAGTTCTCTTTGAAAAGTAAGTATCCCAGAAGAAACATACACTGGTCAGATTAGGACTAGAGATGGCAAAGCCTGATTCTGGCAAAATGATTAAGAGAAATGTACAGATTTAAGTAAGAAGAGAACTGATTCTTTTTGAAATATTGTTTGACACCGTAGTAGTAAAGTAATAAATACAAATAGTAGAGGGGTGGGCAAAACCCCAACTCATTAGTGTCCAACTGCTTTTACCACAGTGCAGATGGACGTTTCGAAGGCTCCCTCATGACCAAAGTCATAGTGAGATCTAATGGCACCGTCATTTGGACCCCTCCAGCCAGTTACAAAAGTTCATGCACCATGGACGTCACGTTTTTTCCGTTCGACCGGCAGAACTGCTCCATGAAGTTTGGATCCTGGACTTATGATGGTACCATGGTTGATCTCGTTTTGATAAATGAAAATGTTGACAGAAAAGACTTCTTTGATAATGGAGAATGGGAAATACTCAATGCCAAAGGGATGAAGGGCAACAGGAGAGATGGCACCTACTCCTATCCGTTCATCACTTACTCCTTTGTTCTGCGCCGCCTACCCCTGTTCTACACCCTCTTCCTGATAATCCCCTGCCTGGGGCTGTCTTTTCTGACAGTGCTCGTGTTCTATTTGCCTTCTGATGAAGGAGAAAAGCTTTCGCTATCAACCTCTGTTCTTGTTTCCCTGACAGTTTTTCTTCTAGTAATTGAGGAAATAATCCCATCTTCCTCAAAAGTCATTCCTCTCATTGGGGAGTACCTGCTGTTCATAATGATTTTCGTTACCCTGTCGATTATTGTTACTGTTTTCGTGATTAATGTTCACCACAGATCTTCTTCGACTTACCATCCCATGGCCCCCTGGGTTAAGAGACTCTTTCTACAAAAACTTCCTAAATTGCTTTGTATGAAGGACCACATGGATCGCTACTCTTTCCCAGACAAAGATGAGAGCCAACCAGTGGTGAAAGGTAAAGTTCTAGAAAAAAGAAAACAAAGACAGATTAGTGATGGAGAAAAAGTTCTTGTTGCTTTCTTGGAAAAGGCTGCTAATTCCATTAGATACATTTCAAGGCATGTGAAGAAAGAGCATTTTATCAACCAGGTGAGTATGCTGGTATTCATTACACTGCTGCCATTGAAATGTGCAAGAACCAATATTCTCACATCTATTTACAATAAAAAACTGTCATTTTTAAAATGTGACATTATTAGCTATCTGCATTTCACGTGTAAAATGTAAAACAAGCCCTGACATGAATAAAAATTTTAGTATGGATCTTTAGGAAGCAGTTCACAGAAACAATGGGCAAAAAAGAAGCAAGTATAGATTAAGCACCATTCCTTGTAATTAGACTTGACTCTATTTAAAATAATGTTTTATGTTTATTTTTGAGAGAGAGAGAGTGAGCAGGGGAGGGGTAGAGAGAGGGGGACAAAGGATCTGAAGCGGGCTTTGTGCTGATATCAAGGAGCCCAACTCGGGGCCTGAACTCATGAACTGTGAGATCATGACCTGAGCCGAAGTCGGACATTCAGCTGACAGAGCCACCCAGGCGCCCCTATTTAAAATAATTTAATTTTACATTTTAAATTGGTTATCCTGGTCTCTGGTAATTTACCTCTCATTTTTAGTTCAATGGTGGTTATTTCTAGCCATAGTATTTGGAAATAAAAGAACAGAATTAGACTTCGGGATTAATGTAAATATACAGTGTTCCAACAGATATTTTGGTGAGGGAAAAGGGTGTGGTTATTTGGCTAACATTAAAAAAAAAAGTGTGGCACGAGTGTGGATTTCCTACTCAAAACAGTTCTGGATTCAGATCTTACTGATGCTTAAAACAAATTTTAAGACAATTTGTAGGGTTCAATTATTTTACTCTAAAATAAGTGCAAATTAGTGCTAAGAGCCTGATCCCATAAACAAAATTATGGAAGACATTTTTTAAGGAAACATGTGTCTATACTTTATCTAGATACTACCTAGCATATTCTCTTACTATTTGTTGTGTTTTTCACCCATTGCTATAGAACTAACATTTCAGCTATTCTTTTTTTTTTTTTTTTTAGAGAGAGAGAGCACATGCTTGCAAGCGAGCACAAACAGGGGAGGGGTAGAAGGAGAGAGAGAAGCTTAAGTAGGCTCCATGCTCAGAGTAGAGCCGGATGTAGGGCTCAGTCTCACAACCATGAGATCATGACCTGAGCCAAAATCAAGAGTTGGAGGCTTAACCGACTAGCCACCCAGGTGCCTCTTTAGCTATTCTTAAGGGTTGTTCGTTGTTGTTTCTCTACATCTTTTAAAAATTTGAATTCAAAGACTCAACTAGCTTTTTTAAAAATGATAAAAGTAACACATGATCAGGGTATGGAATTTGGAAAATACAAAAAATATAAACAGATTTAAAATAATTAATAATCCCACCACTTAAGATTGACACTTTAAACACATCTTTTTTGTGTTTTTCCCCAAGGTTTTATTCCTAAACCTCTATGTGTGCAGAATGCATTCTGGTTCTACATCAGTACCTATGTCCCCTCTCTATAAGTCCTGTTCTAGTCCATCTTCAAAAAACCCCATACAGTAGAAATGTGACATTTCTTTTCCTTCAAAAGAGGAAAACTGGCACCTGTCCTTCAGACCTCCTTGGCCTCTCAACTTGTTGCTGCTTTGACCTTGCTCTTATAGGCTTATTCCCCACTCTCCCCCAACTTCCCTTCCTCCAAAGGGACTAGATCTTCCCTCTCCCCTGCAGATTCCTGTCATCTCATGGTCACTTCTCCTCCACGCAGTTTTCTGGCATTCCAGAGATAATAGCAGCCATACCCACATGTGGAGTGGAAGAAAAGAAGGCTTATAATATTTGGCCATGAAAATTCTTAATTTATAAGCTTATGATTCATTTCATATATGAGGTCAGGAAGATCCTAGTAAGAGATACTGACTTTTTATTTGTGGAAAAATCAGTCCTTTCCCATTTGGATCAATATTGTTCTACAAATGCATAAATGATTCAGTTGTTTCTATTTTACGTCTTCTATGTTGATGAAAATGTTCACAGGCTGTTTCCTTTGGGCACTGTTATTACGGAAGTCACAGGGGAGAATCTGAGCCTACGTTGCAGGGGATGTGTTAGGTGAATTTGAAAAACGAAGTGCTGTAAATCCAAATATTACTGTTTTTCAATCCCTTGAAATGAATTCAGAACAGTTGCCCTGCATATTGAATGGAAGGCATCTTTTTCTCTTTTGCAGGTAGTACAAGACTGGAAATTCGTAGCCCAAGTTCTGGACCGAATCTTTCTGTGGCTCTTTCTGATAGTGTCAGTTACAGGCTCTGTTCTGATTTTCACTCCTGCTTTGAAGATGTGGCTACATAGCTCCCACTAGGAACACATCTCCAGAGCAATCTAAAATACCATAAAGACAAAATCACACCTTAGAACTGACATCCAGCTAGCATGTACATACAGTACCCAAATGCATGAGCTTTTTGGAAGGGTCAGCGCCGTCCTCAGGGAAACTGAACACTGGTAAATGTGGGTTTGCCCACAGTAAATTCATGATTGCCACTGGAGGGAGTTGGGTTTAAGTAAAGCAGAACCCCCTCAGGTCCGTGCCTTGGCTTCCCCAGACGTTCATGGAGTCATATGGTCCAGGTCTGACATCACAGCCAGGACATGCTAGGGCTGCAGGACTAATGCCCCCAGGAAGCAGGACCAAGGATGCACACCAGGAATTCAAGGCAGTCTCTGAGTCAAGCTGTTTGTGTGCACAGACCTGGGTCTCCTGAATCTACTGGTGTCCTTGGTAGTTTTGCCTGAGTTTGCAAACTGGTGCCGTGTGTCATGCCTTTGTCGCAATGTGTATGAGCAAATCTCAACAACCCTCTGGGGAATCACACTGGTCCAAAAGGTCTGGCACAGATCGCTTGTTATCGAGAAGATTCCAAGATGCCTATTAACTAAAGCCCCTCCCCTTCCCCCCAACAAATGTGGTATTTGTTAAAAACAGTCTCTTGAATGTGGTAACCTTTAAGGCAGGTGGTATTCGTGACTTATTCATAACACTGTATAGTTTTTCTGATGGTGAAACTAGAACCTACTGTAAGTTGTGACTGGCTCTAAGGGCCATATCAAAATAACTTACAATAGAAACACTGTTATCTGTTGCCAAGAGTGCAGTCATTAAAATGCATTATCTTTTCCTAGAAAATAGAAGTACTGAACATTCTCTGATAATGGGTTTTTATGTCCTCACAGCCAGTCTAATCCATTTCAACAGTACTCTCAAGGCTTTCCATTCTGCTTCTTTTCTTCCTTTCTTTCTCTTCCTCCTCCTCCTCCCTCTGCCCCTCCTCCCTCCTCTCCCTCCTCCTCCTCCTCCTCTTCTTCCTCCTCCTCCTCCTTCTTCTTCAGAACATTTAAGTTCTACTCTCAGCAAATTTTAATTATACAATGTAGTGTTATCAACTAGTCACCATGTTTTACATAAGATCTCCAGACCTTATTTATTTTATAACTGAAGTTTATACCCTGTTGCCAATCTCTCCCTATTTTCCCTCCCCATCAGTCCCTAACAACCACTTTTCTAAGTGTCCACATGTAAGTGAAACCACGCAGTATTTGTCTTTCTCTGTCTGATGTTTCTCTTCTTAGCACAATGCCCTCTGTGTTCATCTATGTTGTTGCAAATGACAGAATTTAAGGCTGAATTATATTCCTGTGTGTGTGTGTGTGTGTGTGTGTGTGTGTGTGTAATCACATTTTCTTGATCCACTCATCCATCAACAGACACAGGTTGTTTTCATACATTGGCTATTGTGGATAATGCTGCAATGAACATGAGAGTGCAGATATTTCTTTGAGAAAATGATTTCGTTTCCTTTGCATACACCCAGAAGTAGATGGATCACATGGAGTTCTATTTTTCATTTCTTGAAAAACCTCCGTAACTTTTTTTATAGTGGCTGTACCAACTTAAATTCCCACCAACAGTGAAAAGGGGTTTCCTTTTCTCTACATCCTTGCCAACATTTGTTATTTCACATCTTTCTTATGGCAGGCATTCACACAGCTGTGAGGTTATATCTCACTGTGGTTTTGATTTGCATTTCCCTGATGTTGAGCACCTTTTAATGTACCTGCTGGCCATCTGTATGTCTTCTTTGGAAGCATGTCTATTCAGATCCTTTACCCATTTTTAAATTGGGTCATTTGGTTTTTTACTGTTGAGTTATATGAAATTTTTGTATAGTTTGTTAGTTTTCATACTCACCTCTTATCAGATACATGGTTTCCAAATATTTTCTCCTATTTCGTAGGCTGTCTTTCCATTTTGCTCATGGTTTTCTTTGCTGTGGAGAAGTTTAGTTTGATGCAATCCCACTCGCTTATTTTTGCTTTTGTTGCCTTTGCTTTTGGTGTTGAATTAAAAAAAAATCATTGCCAAGATGCCCTCCTTTGTTTCCATGTGTCTCCCTGCCCCTCTGGGAGCACTCGTCACCCAACTTGCCAACTCCCTCTCGAAGATTCATCAGGAAGAGTCTGTTCAGATGCTTTTTGCCCTCCAAAATTGTTGCTGCCAAATTCTGATTTTAACTTGAAGTAATTGTTCTTTTTTCCAAGATTTAAATCTTAATCCATTCTGGACTATTTGGTTTGGGGCATGTTTCTCATAAACAGTTTACAGCTGAGACTTGGGGTTTAACCTTTTCACATGTATTGTTACCACCCAGATGGTTAGTCTTATTCATGCCATTTTGTTTTGTGTTTTCTGTGTAATGTTTTCTTGTCCTTTTTTTTTTTTTTTTTTTTTTGTTCCTTTTCAGCTCTGACTGTATTTGTCTGTTTCTTCCTCTTTACTGGATTGAAAGTTATGCATCCATTTCTATTAATTTATTAATAAACATATTCAAATTTCTTTAATTGGTGTTGGGATTTAATGCCCATAGCCACCACTCTTGAAATGAAACAGTTCTTTTAGCACTTTCCCTTCCCCTCTTCTTTTATCACCTTTTATGTTTTGCTAAATCATCCAAAATTCTAATTCCAGGTTATTAATTTTTTATGTTATGTGTCTCTTTCCTCTGAATAATTTATTGACAATACATTTTGTCTACAACCACATTATAAACAAGTAATTGGTTTACTCATTTCTTGGTTTGCCACTTTTTTTCTCCTGTTTTCCTCTTTACCTGATTTATTTCATTATCTCAGAGGAATACATCTCCAAGCAATTCTTTCAGAAACTTTTGAGAGTGGTTACCTTTCTGAATCCTTGCACTTCTGAAATTGTAATGTATTCTGCTCTCATAGGTTGAGCATGGAATTTTGAGTTCAAAATCTTTCATCCTCAGAATTGTGAAGATATTATTCTACAATATCCCATGTTCTAGATGAGAAGTATGGTGAAAGTTGATTCTTTTTTTTTTAATATATGAAATTTATTGTCAAATTGGTTTCCATATAACACCCAGCGCTCATGCCAAAAGATGCCCTCTTCAATGCCCATCACCTACCCTTCCCTCCCTCCCACCCCCCCCCCGCCCCCCATCAACCCTCAGTTTGTTCTCAGTTTTTAAGAGTCTCTTATGCTTTGGCTCTCTCCCACTCTAACCTCTTTTTTTTTTTTCCTTCCCCTCTCCCCCATGGGTTTCTGTTAAGTTTCTCAGGATCCACATAAGAGTGAAAACATATGGTATCTGTCTTTCTGTATGGCTTATGAAAGTTGATTCTTATTCCTTTGTTCCTATAGATTCCTATTTTTACCTTGATGAAACTCTTGGACTTTTCTTACTATCTTTGGACTTTAGAAATGTCACCTGAAATAAAAAAGAAAAAATGTCACCTGAATGCTGTATGTATCTAAATACAGGGCTCTGTCTCTGTCTCTGTCTCTCTCTTTCTCTCTCTCTCTCTCTCATTCTCTCTCTTTCTCCCTCTCTGTTTTTATCTTGGCACTTGATGACTAATGTCTTTATTCAACTCATGAAAATTTTCTTCTCTAACCTCTTTTATTATTTCCTATCCTCTATTCTCTCTCTCCTCTCTTTTTGAAATTTCTAATAGAAGGATTTTGGTATTCCAGGATCTGTCTTCCATGTTTATTAATTTATTAACTCTTCTCTCATTACTTTTTACTTGTTTAATTGTTTACATTGTCAGCTTGATGATACCCCTAACTAATTTGATAGTCAGTCATTGTCTTCTCTGCTATGCAGCCCACCTACCAAGGTGAGGTTTTGTTTGTTAATGGATGAATCATGGATGGATATTTGCTAATAGATGAATATTTGATTTCCAAGAACTCTAATTCTTATTTTTGGATGTCATATCTTCTATAATAACTTGGAGGGATACTAATTACAGTTACTTCAAAGTCTTCTGTTGTCTGTATTAACAATTTTTCCTCAGGGGTTACTTCTTCTACTGATACTTTTTATGCTTTTTGTGGTAGTTTTATTCCCATGTTTGTTGATTTTTGAGTTTGTTTACCTAACAGTGGAAATCATTTCTAATGACAGAATACCAGGCTCCAGTTGCTTTCCTTTACTGTCTATGTCCAAGAAAGCATTTTTCTAGAGTATGTGAGTAGCTCATCTAATACATTCAAGGAACCCCTTTCTTCATGGCAGCCATAAATAATCTTGGGCTAAACTATTTCTAAACTAAACTATTTCACTGCTCACTCTGGTTTCTCATGTGTCAGAATGCCCACCAGATGGGACAGACTGTGAAAGCCACTATGAAAAGTAGAGTACTGCTGCAGCTGTGCTTGGTCCTTTACTTGATTACTCAACAATTATACCTGAAGTCTCCCCTGTGTATAATCTTAGAATTGTTAGAAAGCAAATAATTTCTTTGGTGGTCCCATCTTTCTTTCATGGGACCAAAATTCCACTGCTCTGTTAGGTTTTATCATAAACCTGATCTGTGCTGCATATTTCAGCTATTCTCCACCAATCTGGTCTGTGAAGATGCCTCAGGCAACTTTCCAGTGCAGTCATGGATGTATTCATTTTACATTTATTTTGATATATCAGTAGGATTTGGAGGACACACACACACACACACACACGAAATGAAACATATCAACCAGCTTTTTTTTTTTTAATGTTTATTTTTGAGAGAGAGAGACAGAGAGACAGAGAGAGAGACAGAGCATGAGCAGGGCAGGAGCAGAGAGAGAGGGAGACACAGGCTCTGGGCTCTGAGCTGTCAGCACAGAGCCCAATGTGGGGCTCAAACTCATGAACTGTGAGATCATGACCTGAGCTGAAGTCAGATGCTTAACTGACTGAGCCATCCAGACGCCCCCAGCCAGCCATTTTATACTGATCTTTTCTAAATCTCAATCCTTAATATATATGTCCAATTGTATATGGAGACTAGGACACTGAAAAATCACCACAGGTGACACTATGCCATGAGAAGAGTGTGGATCTCTTTTAAGGACTCTGATTAATCTTGACTTTACAGGCTGGTGGATGCTGGACACAATAGAGACTGGAGAGATGATTCTCTTAGGAATAAAATTGCTAATTATTGACCAAAAAAAAAAAGTGAAGCACATCTTGAAGTCAGTGATCCACATATGTTGTTAGATTTGGCAGGATATCCACTCCAGTGGGGTTCTTCACACCTCGCTGTTTATAATCTCCTGGACATTTGCACTGGTTTCCAAACTGTTTTTCCTGCTTCCAGTCAGATCTCCATCCTCTTCATACCCAAATAGCCCTTGTCCTTTTCAGACCTAATCTCTTCCTCCCTTGCGCCCTTGATCTCTCCTCCTGGATATGGTTTCTTTAATTACTCTGGCTGTCTTGTAAGGCTCCCTTTCCTAGGCCTAAAAAGTACCCAGATCTACTTTCATTTTAGAACAAACACAGGCCATAGTGAACCGAAATAATAGAATATTTTCAAATAGCCCGGACTGCTTTATTACAGAGATTCGTGCCATTCTAATCACCCTCAAAAGTAGTTATAAATTCCAAAACAGAAATCACATTTATATATATTTTAAGTGTGTAAGTAATATTTAACATGGGCAGTTTATTTTTGAACATATACCAAATTTTATACCATAGAATTATATTTTTATGTGCTATGCACACACATTGTAGAACATTGGGTTCCTTGCTTGGTCTACATATCTATTATTTCTCTGTACATTTTACTGGGTTTTTTAAAAGGGAAACAACATGGTGAGGTGGAAAATGAGACACTAGGACCCAAAGGGCTCTAGACCACTTATTACCTCGCTCTGTGGGCTGTGGGGCCTTAGGTGGGTCACTTGCCCCCTTGGGGGTTTTAGTTTCCTGGTCAATTAATTAAAGGTTAAGACTCATAGTTCTCTCCTGCTCTAAAATTCTATACTTTGGAGATTTTCACAATTTTTAAAGCACACAACTTCTAATTAGAACTTTGTTTCTTTGGGAAAATGTAATCTTTTTACACTGCTTTAGAACAGGATTTGCAGGGATACATTGTGATGAAAATCAAGGCTTCCCTCCTTTAAATCCCTGACTGGATTGTGGATTCAAAGGGCAAATCACAGTTCTTTCCTTTATTGAGAACACTGTTGACTTTAACTCATTACTTAACTGTATCTAACTCATTAGTTTGCTAGATAAATGACAATACTAATCTTAGAAAAATGCATTTAAATTCAAATTCAGTTTTAAAGTTTGATAAATACTGCATGAAACACTTTCCACAGCAAGCCTCTTTCTGACCAGACACAAATACAGCAAAGGTCAAACGTTTATATGTGTACACACAGCTTTTCAAATATGGAAAAGCATAAATATTTAGACACCTCAATAACCCAAAGATAGTAATGACAAAGGATAACTTTAAAGCAAAGAAATTTTAATTTCAAATGTATAACAAGAAAAATCTATGGGAGTAAAACCTTCCAGCTCTTGCAACCGGGGAGCAGGGGTGCAAGAGCATGTGGCTCTGGGGGGCCCAAACAGACCAGCGTCAGTCACTCACTGCTGACAAAATCCAAAGGCAGAGAGACTAGTGGCGAAACCGGAAAGGAATGTATTTCCGTGAAGCCAACACCAGAAAGACAGCAGACTGATGTCTCAAAGACTGCAAAGTGCTGAAAATACTTTCAGATTTGTATAAGGAAAATGTGGGGCGAACGTCATGGGTACACGCAGGTAGCCAGTAAAGGTCAAGTGGACCAGTGTCTTGGAGTCAGTCACATGGGGTCTTGCTGGCCACAGAGCAGTCACCATTATTGTTTGAGGGACAAGGGTTTCAGTCTCCATCACGGATGCTGTGCCTGCAGCTAGGTCTTTTGCCTGAGTTAAGAGACGTGTTAGAAAGAATTTAATCAGTTAGAAAGTACAGACTGAGGTGAAAATGGAGGTAGATAGTTGTCCCCCTTCACTACTTCCAACAAGTGGATGTTGTGAGACCCGTACAACAGTCCATCACAAGTGCAAGCGTGTGGGACACACACCTGCACAGACCCACAGAGAGCTGTCCTAAATTGTCCTTATCCTTCACATCTCTGCTCACACCCCACTTCATGAAGCCTTCAAAGAACACGTGGCCCAACTAAGCTCCCTGTCTCTGAGAGCCTGCGGTGTTTTCAGGCTCTGCTAGAGAGTATAGAATGTAATTGTCCCTTTGTATCTTATCAAGTGAATTTTATTTCCTTAGTTATATCATAGCACATCGTTTGTTACAACCCCAACAGTCTCTCTAATAGAGCTGAGTACATGGTCAAGGCCTAATTAATATCTGTTGATTAATTTTTTTTTAATGTTTATTTATTTTTGAGAGAGAGAGAGAGCACAAGTGGGGAAGGGGCAGAGAGAGAGGAAGACACCGAATCTGAAGCAGGCTCCAGGCTCTGAGCTATCAGCACAGAGCCTGACACAGGGCTTGAACTCACAGACCATGAGATCATGACATGAGCTGAAGTCAGAAGCTTAACGGACTGAGCCACCCAGGTGTCTCATTCATTAATTAAACCAGCACCTAAAATGAGAGCAAACTTGTACTCTTCCTCAGCCTCTTCCAGTATTTCCAGCTGTGTGTGTGTGCTCTTGTGTGTGTAATTTTCAGTGTGTGCCTTAAAGAAACATTTTCTTACATTAAAACATTTCTAAAATATTATTATTATACTTTGAAAAATTAATAATTCCACACTCAAATTTATAACTAGCTGAAAAACAGCCTAAATTTGTAGCTGGCTTGTCTAAAGTAGCATTCAACCCATAGTGTTATGCCTCTTAAATCTATTTTAATTTCTTTCTTGTCACTGACTTGTTGAAAGGACCAGATCAGTTTCCTCCAAGAAAGTCTCATTTTGGGGGTTCGTCTGGTTGCTTGCCTCTGGTGTCATTTAATGTATTCCTCTGTTTCCTATATTTCCTGTAAATTGGAAGTTATGTTATAATTCTGGCTAAATAGTTTTGGCAGAAGACATCAGAGATTATACTGTGTAATTCATATTGTACCATGGGAGGAGAATACTATTTGATGATACTACACATACTACACATCATTAGTGTTAAGACTAATCTCTGGATCCAGATGATGACAGTCCGATTGCTCCACCCACCCAGTGGTAAATTTAGTAGTGTAGCCTATGACAATAACACACAGCAAGGTTATGAAGTCTCTTACCTATGACCTTGGGCCCCTTAAAGATGGTCTCTAACCAGCTACATTAGAACACTACAATTTCCACAAAGTAACATTTTTCCGCTGGCTTGAACCTTTTGGCTGTGTCATAATTCTTTCTCGGAACACCTACTATTATATATTAAAGTGAAATCATTTCATGAACACCATGGTGACTACCATTTATGTTTAACCTAATATGAATTCTTCCTTTGCATTAAGACTTTCTGTCAATAAAATAATGGTAAAAATAAAAGTATCATTACTTCTTTAGTTCATGGACAATCTTAGGTTTGGGAAAACTAGCCAAGAGCAGCAATACATCCAGTGGTGTATATTATCACACTCCAAACAGAGTGACCACTATTGGGGTATGGCAGCCTGGCCTGTTGTACAATTAGATGTGCCTCTGAGCTCAAAGGTAGTCTCAGCTTTGGGCAACAAAAGGAGATCCAGCCAGGCCAGAAGAATGCAGTATAAAAAGGGAAATCATATTAAAAAAAGAATACACATTATGAAGATTAACTCAGGCAACCTTCTAAACAGCCCTCTGAGGAAAGCACTACCACCATCTCTGCTCACAGGTAAGGTCCTCTTCATGGGCAAAAAGTCAACCCTCAGGAGAAAAGAGTGCCAACAATCAACTTTACTCTTTCTTCTCCTGGGTGTGACAGGTGTGGTGTGTGACTGCCCCTCAAGAAGCCTGCTTAGCATATGCTCCAAACTAATGCCCTCAAGAGGGTTCTGATTTTTCATAGGTGGCCTAATGGGTATTTTGATAATTCTACATTGGCCTGTTCCACACATTGCAGGATACTTAACATCCCTAGTCCCCAGGCCTAAATGACAATGGTCATTGCAACAAGCAAAAATGACCTTTTAGACATTTCCAAATACCAACTGGAAATACAATGTGTGTGTGTGTGTGTGTGTGTGTGTGTGCGTGTGTGTAAATGGGGTGCAATAGCATTTCTGGTTCACAATGTCTGGATACTGCTGAAGGGTCCAAATGACAGTTTAAGTCAAAAGGGGGGATGGGCAAAAAGAGGTGCTCAGACGTTGTTCCCCTGTTCTTGTTGGCCTATCCCCTCGCTACACACAAGAGGCATACCCTGGGCCCTGTGGAAGGATGGGGCTAGGTGAAGACATCCCAAGTAGATGCTCCCTAGGCCCTCAGGTGGTACCTCCATGCTTCTGAGTCCACTCCTTCCCTTCCCACTTCTCACACTTCCCTCCACCAGGACTTAGCCTCCTCTGGTATGACCTCAACCAACAGAAGGAATCAAGCACCAGTTTGTTCAGCCAAAGCTGCAAACTCATGTCCCTGCTACAAACTCCAGGCCCAGCACATGGGTCTTGTTTGGCTAACACGAGGACACTATTCTTTTTTCTTCATTTAGTTGCCACACTTTAAAACTAGGAGATTTTATATAAAAAGCTGGATTTTCAGCTTTTCTCAAAAAATCCAAAGTTCAAGCCCATACCTATATGCCCTGTTGCCATTAAAATAAAGCTTGACCCTAATAGTCCTGACCTTCCCCAAATAAGAGAGTATGTGCAGCTTCATCTCTCTAGCCTCATTTCCATTTCACTTGCATTACATGTCTCCCTCCTTCTGATTACTGTCCGTGAGAGAGGCTTTCTGCTTTGTAAGGCTAGTCTGGGGGTTTTGAGGGGAAAAGATGGGCCACCTCAGGTGAGTTACTATCTTTTTCTATTCCCTTCTCACAAGAGCGACTGAATTGCACTGGGGTCAGGGAAATCGTTTAAGAGTCAGGAGATGTGGAACCTGTTAGCTGTGTGATCACGAGCAAGCCACTCTACCTCTTGAGATTAAAAAAAAAAAAAAGAGTTGAGTTAAA
Organism: Panthera pardus; assembly: GCF_024362965.1. Taxonomy (NCBI): domain Eukaryota; kingdom Metazoa; phylum Chordata; class Mammalia; order Carnivora; family Felidae; genus Panthera; species Panthera pardus. The sequence goes on along the minus strand of NW_026526688.1, from coordinate 40,362,985 downwards.
TAACCCATGAGCTCCATTCCATCCCTAAAAGTCACTGATCTAATAGTTCAGATACACAAAGACACTCCCATGCATGTGCACTTGTGTGAACACACACACACACACACACACGCACAAAGATATTGATAATGAAATCATAACCAAGAAAATTCCAGGTCAATCCTAAAAGTCAAAAATCTCAGTTAACAAAGAGTTCTTTAATGTTTTACTGTCTTCATGACCCTTTATGAATTTTCAATCCTTGCTTCCCTTGTTCTTCTGAACAAATGCTGTGACTTCCCTCTAATTCACATGCTTATCTCATTTCTTTTGCATATGTCTGAGGTATGTTCATGTATAAAAGAAATGTAAAGAAGTCAGGATCAGGGTTTCCCTGCTCCTGGCTGGGAGCATTTTCCTCCCATCTTCCTGCTTTGCAGTTCTTGTAAGTCTTGTGTTTATATCTAATAAGAGGTTAATATCCAGAATATATAAAAAATTCCACAACTCAAATGCAATAATAAAAACTAAATAACCAGATGTTTAAAGAGGCAAAGGACTTGAATACACATTTCTCCAAAGAAGATATGCAAATGAGGAGGAGGAGAAAGAAGAGGAAGGAGGAGGAAGAGAAGAAGGAGAAGGAGAAAAAGAAGAAGAAGAAGAGAGGAGGGAGGGGAAGAAGAAGGGGAAGAAGAAGAAATATAAAGGGTCAAAAAGCACATGAAAAGATACTCAACATCACAAAGATTAGGGAAATGCAAATCAAAACCACAAAGATGAGTGAGGATGTGGAAAAAATGGAGGCTTTGCACACTGATGGTAGGGATGGAAATGGTGCAGCCACTGTGGAAAAACAGCATGGCAGTTCTTTAAAAAATTAAACATAGAACTACCATATAACCCAACAATTCTACTTCTGGGTATAAACTCCAAAGAACTGAAACTCAGAGATTCTTGTATGCTCCTGTTCATAACAGCATTATTCATGACAGCCAAAAGGAAGAAGCAACTCAAATGTCCACTGATGGATGAGTGGGTAAACAAAATGTTGTAAATACATACAATGGAATATTATTCAGCCTCAAAAAGCAGATAAATTCTTTTTTTAATTTTTTTTAATCTTTATTTATTTCTGAGAGAGAAAAAGAGAGAGCAGAGCATGAGCAGGGGAGGGGCAGAGAGAGAGGGAGACACAGAATCCAAAGCAGGCTGCAGGCTCTGAGCTGTCAGCACAGAGCTCGACGCGGGGCTCAAACTCATCAACTGGGAGATTATGACCTGAGCTGAAGTCAGATGCCCAGACAACTGAGCCACCCAGGCGCCCCACAAATAAATTCTTATGTCAACTCTACTTCATTTTTTAAAATTTAATTTATTTTTTTAATTTACATCCAAGTTAGTTAGCATATATTGCAACAATGATTTCAGGAGTAGATTCCTTAATGCCCCTTACCCATTGAGCCCATCCCCCCTCCCACAACCCCTCCAGTAACCTTCTGTTTGTCCTCCATATTTAAGAGTCTCATATGTTTTGTCCCCCTCCCTGTTTTTATATTATTTTTGTTTCCCTCCCCTCATGTTTCGTATCGTAAAGTCTTCATATAAGTGAAGTCATATGATATTTGTCTTTCTCTGACTGACTAATTTCACTTAGCATAATACCCTCCAGTTCCATCCACGTAGTTGCAAACGGCAAGATTTCATTCTTTTTGATTGCCGAGTAATACTCCATTGTATATATATACCATGTCTTCTTTATTCATTCATCCATAGATGGGCATCTGAGCTCTTTCCATACTTTGGCTATTGTTGATAGTGCTGTTATAAACATTGGGGTGCATGTGCCCCTTTGAAACAGCATACCTGTATCCCTTGGATAAATAGCTAGTAGTGCAATTGCTGGGTTGTAGGGTAGTTCTATTTTTAATTTTTTGAGGAATCTCCATACTGTTTTCTAGAGTGGCTGCACAAGTTTGCATTCCCAACAGCAGTGCCAAAGAGATCCTCTTTCTTTGCATCCTCACCAACATCAGCTGTTGCCTGAGTTGTTCATGTTAGCCATTCTCACAGGTGTGAGGCAGTACCTCATTGTGGTTTTGATTTGTATTTCCCGGATGATGAGTGATATTGAGCATTTTTTCATGTGTCAGTTGGCCATCTGGATGTCTTCTTTGGAGAAGTGTCTATTCATGTCTTTTGCCCATTTCTTCACTGGATTCTTTGTTTTTTGGGTGGGGAGTTTGATAAGTTCTTTATAGATTTTGGATACTAACCCTTCATCTGATATATTGTTTGCAAATATCTTCTCCCATTCTGTTGGCTGCTTTTTAGTTTTGCTGATTGTTTCCTTTGCTGTGCAGAAGCTTTTTACTTTGGTGAGGTCCCAGTAGTTCATTTTTGCTTTTGTTTCCCCTGCCTCCAGAGACGTGTTGAGTAAGAAGTTGCTGCGGCCAAGGTCAAAGAGGTTGTTGCCTGCTTCCTCCTCAAGGATTTTGATGGCTTCCTATATCACATTGAGGTCTTTCATCCATTTTGAGTTTACTTTTGTGTATGGTGTCAGAAAGTGGTCCAGGTTCATTTTTCTGCATGTTGCTGTCCAGTTTTCCCAGCACCATTTGCTGAAGAGACTGTATTCCATTTCCTGCTTTGTCAAAGATTAGTTAGCCATACGTTTGTGGGTCCATTTCTGGGTTCTCTATTCTGTTCCATTGATCTGAATGTCTGTTTTTGTGCCAATGTCAACTGTACTTAAATTCAAATTAATTATTTTTTAAAGGCAAAGAAATTCTGACACATGCTATAACATGGATGAAACTTGAAGACTATACTTAGGGAGATAAACCAGTTACAAATAGTGTATGATTTCACTCATATAAGGTACCTAAAATACTCAAATTCATGGTGACAAAGTAGAATGGTGGTTGACAGGGGTGACAGGGTGGGGAGAGATGGGATGAGAAGTTGCTATTAATGGGTTCAGACTTCCAGTTTTACAAGATGAGAAAGTTCTGTGGATAGATGGTGATGAAGGCTGTACAACATGGTAAATGTACTTAATGCCACTGAACCGTATCCTTAAAATGGTGAAGACGGTAAATTTTGTTATGTGCATTTTACCATAATTAAAACTTTTTAAACAATGATATTAAATATTGATTTGGCTTAGTACTAAGAAAAATGTATGAAGTAAACCAAACCCATTGTAAGAAAGAAAGATAAAATATAGATATGATCACAAATATGAGAGGCAGTAAACATACTTTAAAACAGAGTTCCAGCTCAAGTTCAAGACCTCTGCCTGGTACACCACAGTGAGCCTTATGCTCCTGGATAAGGTAGACAAGGAAGAACGAACATGAGGTAATAGAAGTTATGGAGTATCAACACAATGGAGATTATGCAATCATAAAAAGTATACTTCAATGTAGAGGCCATTTTTGGGCAACGGGCTTGAGCAATGGAAACCTAAGCAAGGCAAAAGGGCCCATGAGGACTGCCAGCCATTAAGTGACCCACCTCAAAATGGCCATAGGCCCTAATTGACCAATGGGCTACTTACAAACAGGCACAGGTACCAAAAAAGAGAAAATTGCATATGTTCCCCATACCTCCTCATCTTCCAGCTTTAAATATGACCTCTACCCACTGCCTCCTTGCAGGCAGTCTCTCCTCTGCTGTCCTGCTCCCTGGCCCTGTATTCAATAAACCTTTATCTCTGTTGTTCTGCCTTGGATGAAAATTCTTCCACTGCCCGCACTGCCAGCCCCCACAAAGTCAGGACACCCCACATTCAAGGCTACGTAACATCATGGAAAAATGTCGCCTGACATGTTTTGAGAAAACAGCAACATACAAAATTAGAAGGTAAAATTGAAGTGTAAAATTATGGGTGCACAGAGAAGAGGATGAGACAAGAAAAGGCAGAAATGAAATTAGTTTCTTTGTTAGGGTAGATTTATTTTTTTCTGCTTTGAAATACATCTTTAAAATTACAATAATATTTATACAACAAACATGAAGATAAATTAGAGTGGAATAAAACAGAATTCCCAAGGTGCTCCTTCTCAGAAAAGGTATTGCTCCAAAAAGGTACAAAATCACAATTTCTTGCAGAAGAAATAACTTTATTTGCAGTCTCAGCTACAATGAACATATGGAAACTGCTGGCAAGAACACACACCTCTCTGACCTGCCGCAAAGCCTGCTTCATGTTTGCATGGCCATACCACATCATGCTCTCCTTATTTTGGCTGCTTTAGTTACATTCCCATGATACCTGGTCTTGGAGATCTTTGTGTTTATGACTTTTCCTAAAAAGCTGCAAGCACTTGGGGACAGAACCCATTTCTGTTGTGCTTGCAATGCCTAGCACAGTGCTGGGTTACCACTCAAGCTGCTTGCCAGATGAATGCTAACTTGATGCAGCCTGCTGAGATCGACTCTGACTACCTGCTATTACTTTTTGCCAATTAATATATCAAAAAGTGTTGAAGTGTGTGAGTACATCCCAGAGGCACGTATTAGAAAGCAAGCACATAACAGTTCCCAACCATTGCAGATGCCAGCAAGGTACAAGCTCCAGAGTTTTGTGTCTGGCATGTGTCAATATACTGACAAGTAGCATAAACTGGAGGTACAAGAGAATGCCTTTTTAGCATGGCTTTGATGTTGATTACATGGCTTGTTGTATTATGGGTTATGTCCCTGGAAGTCAAACATGTACAGAGAAGAGAAGCCTGTGGGTGCCACCAACTCTGGGCTCCAGTGTTATCAAACATCTTAAATGTGCTCTGTGCTACAAAGGAGGGCATTCAGCCTCCAAATTTGCAATATAGTCCTCTTTTTCCATCTAACCATCAGCTTCAGTAGATGGGGGACTTAGGTGGAAAGCTTTATGTCCCTTTCCTCATGGAAGGGAACATAGAACAAATACAGCATCTGTAAGTTTCAAAAGATAAAAGGAAAATACATCCTAAGACTTTCCAGTGTTCCCCAATAGTGGCTGTAGAAATAGCCCTGCAGTTCCAAACACACAGACAATTATAAACACCCAAAGAAATACTCTGTCCACCACCATGGCTACGTATTTCCAGTCGTCTTCTACCTGAAAGGCAAACAAAAAGTCAAAGCAATGTTAAAAAATTGAAACTAGGTAATATGCTCTGTTTCATAAATAAGCTGCTTCCTTTTCAAAGACTTCCTTGGCAATTTTTGAAGAAAATAGCGGTTTTATCGTGGTTAACCCATGTTGCCTATACAGTTCATAGAAGAACTTTTGTTTTGTCTGAAGAAGGTAGATACACATGCCCCTTTGGTGCCTCATACAGATGGCTAGAGAGTAAGCAGGATTCCACAGGTGACAAATGACTTTTCCTGCAAAAACCATTCCCAAGAATGCTGCTCAGACAGCTCAACTTTTGTCATTGGCACCACTGGATATTCTGACACCTTGGCAAGTCTGGAAAATGGGTTTGAGGCAGGGGGTATAGGACACGAGGAATGGAGGACACTTTATCAGGAATAGGCAGCCCTCTAGAGCTCAAAGTCATGCTGCTTGTGGAGAGTTCATTGCATTTCTCACATCCTTCCAGTTCCTGACCTCCAACTCATGCCTGAGACTTAACATCTCAGATTGGGTCTTGAGGGCCCTACCTGGTGGTGTTTAAGTCAACAACAACCTTCCCTCGATTTTATGAAGATGTTACCATGAAGGCACAGTTCTGGGCTCACTTGTCCCATGATGCATCCCCTCCAGCCCCTAACTTGTGACTTGCAGTCATAGTATCCTCCCCTGCACCAACGGTGTGGACTTCAGGTCTCAAGACGTCCTTTCACCAGGAGATATGGATGCCAGCAGCTGCAGTATAAGGTCAAACCCAGACACCTGGCGTAAGTTTTCAGATGCCCTCAGCTTGGGATATGGAAAATTGGCATGATTTTCTTGAGCTCTCTTTTTGGAGGATGGGGGACGTTCGTGCTGCTATAGTTAGACTCTGGACAGCAAGAGCAGAATATGTTGATGCTAAGAATATCCCTGAGGTTCATTCAATAAACACCTAAATCCCTCTCAAGTAGAATAAGTGTGGTTGGAATTTCAGAGGACTCACTCTGCCTGCCCCCACCAGCCTCAGACTGCAGGCTGCTCTGCAGGAATTTCATCTGTCACTGTATTTAAGAAACAGTTTCATTAACCAAGCCTGTTTTGAATATTTATTTTAACTAGATTTCACCTGAGTTAACATTTCTGGAGGTGGAGATTTGCTCTGAGGCTATTAGTTTACTCCACCCAACCCCCAGGTCACTTCACCCATAACTGCATAATGATAGAGCTGGGTCTTAGAGTACTGTTCCCTGGCCCTCTTGTGAACAGAACTCCCAATGAAGATCTGATCTTAGGTCTGGTCTAAGCCAGCTGAGGGATGCCAAGCTAGAGGAGACATGCATTTACCTTCTTTGTTTCATTTTGGTTCTTCATGTTTTCTGCTATGAATTGTACACTGTTAATTACATCTTCAACATCAGGCGAGTGCTCTGAATTTTCAGTCATCCATTGTAAAGGCTGATGACTTAATCTTCTCTTGCTGGTGGCAAGCTCACTTGATTTATGACAGTGGCAGCATTCTTTAGGAAGTTTGGTCTCTCTGCAATTATCAAAATTGACTTTGGTGGGCCTACCAGAAATGCCTTTGGAATTTTTATCTGAACTTGTCTCCTTCATCTTGTCCAGAGGCCTCTTCATCATCAAGATCTGGGGTAACAGCTGGAGGAAAACTGTCTTCACCCACTTGGGCATGGTGTGTGTCGTTGGGGTGCGATAATGTATGTTCAACACAAACACAGTCACCGCAATGGACAGGGTGACAAAGATCATGGTGAACAGTAGGTACTCACCCACCAGTGGGATCACAAGAGACGTGGATGGGATGGTTTCCGTGATTACTAGCAAAAACACAGTCAGAGAAAGCAAAACTGAAATACAAAGTGTCACCTTTTCACCACAGTCAGAAGGGAGGTAAAAGACAAGCACAGTTAGAAATGAAATAAAGAGACAAGGGATGATCAGATTAATGGTATAAAACATTGGCAATCTTCTAATGTAAAAAGAATAGGTTATATCTGTGTATATCTCCTCACAACAATTGTATTTTATGTCATGCTTGTAGCCAGAGGCATCAACAATTTCCCATTCGCTGTTTTCCCAAAAATCATTCATATCCACTTTAGATCCAATGATTAGAAGATCAATTTCAGCTTTGTCATATGTCCAGGAACCAAATTTAAGGGAACAGTTTTGATGATCAAAAGGGAAAAAAGTGATATCCATAGGACAGGAACTCTTGAAAATAGCTGGTGGAGTCCAGGTTATCATGCCATCATATTTAAGAAGAGCTTTTGTCTTGCCTTCAACTTGGAAGTCACCAACAGCACTACAAAGTAAACCAGACACCATTAGTAATACCCCCTTGCCTGGGTCAGCATGTACCAAAGGCAACTTTGGAACAAGTCTACTGCTGTCAAAACCCCATACTTGTTGTAGAGAACGATGTCAGGCTTCCATATCTTATCTGCAGGAACACGAAGAGTCTCAATGCCATCATATTCCATTGGGTCCCAGCGCAATTTATAATCATTCCATATCTAAAGGCAATAGAAGTCAGTTGAATAAAAAATTCTTAGTAACTTACAGGGAACTTTCTTCCCATGTTAATTCTATGTTGGTTCAGTGTTTTGAAAAAAAAAAAATAAGTTCTCATTTAAAGAATACACTGGAGGACACCTGGCTGACTCAGTTGGTAGAACATGCAACTCTTGATCTCAGGGTCGTAAGTCCAACCTCACTTTGGGCTTGGAGCCTACTTAAACAAAAATAAAGAGTGCATTGGTTTCTATCAAAAGTTGGGATATTAAATCCATGAGGAATAGGGGGCTAGTCAGCTGGGCTGATTTTGGCAAATATAAATCATCTGACATTAGATAATTAACTATTGATTATTAATTAGCTGACCAAGGTTATAGACTCAACTTCCATGTTCCATAAACTGTATTCACACTGGAGTAACAACTCATTTCTAATATCAAAAAGATAGTTCAAGTGTACGATAATGAGTTTGTTATAAATCTGTGTAAAAGATTAAGACAAGAAGGAAGAATGAAGTGGTATAACTGATAAAAACAACTGGTGGGACTCTAACCCACGTGTTCTCATGCTCAGTTCCTTACTTCCCTTGGCCTGGTGCAGCAAAGACTGGGCAAGCTTCTGACACTGGGGCTCAAGTTACAGATAAAAATAGGAGACTTGAGGGCAGAAACCGGAAGGGACAGGTCTCTATGTCCCAGAGAACTTTATCACTATGTTTTTGCACCTGTGAAGTTTGTATCAAGCAGCTGTCCCAAAGCGAACTCTAGGCTTTGGAGAAAGATTATAGTTTATACTCTGTTATAAGTTGGAGATGGAAAGAAGTAATTCTAGTGGAATTTATCCATTAGACATTGTTCGGCTAACACACAAGTAAAACAGGTCCAAGAGAAGGACATGTGATGCAGACACATACGTGACGTAGCCACAGATTGGTTTCCATGATCTGGTTTACTTCATCCTGGGAAGAAGAAATAATATTTTTAGCCTTAAATGAACTTGCTAATAAAGGTGGCTCTTAGAACAAGAATTACAACAAAAGAGAGCCAAATCTGAGTTATTCATACTAACAGAGGAAAACAAAGAAGACTAAAAAGGCAACTTATAAAATGCATCCAGAAATATGATATTTTCACATCTGGTTCCAACTCTGTTGACTTTAAAAGAAAATGTGGCTTAAAAAATGTCTTTCAAGTCTTAATTAAGTCTGACCTCTTCACTGAAGCCTTTCTGACCACCGCAGCCCATTAAAGGTGTCTGATTCCATGAAAGAAAGGAGGAAGAGAAGGGACAGTAGAAAGGAGACAGGGAAAGTACTGCAGATGGTGATAGGTATCAGAACTTGGTTCATTGTTTTTACTGTATTCTTCCCCCTTCCTTGAAAACCTCCCTCTTCAACTGTGCTCACCACTCTCTAGGCTCTGAGTCCTGAGCCCAGTTGCCTTTTGAAATGTCAGCCTCTGCTCACCATGGAGTTTTCCAGCTGGAACCTGCCACTCCACTTCAACACATCTCAACTCTCATCTAAGCCATGCTGATTGCTTCAATTATTCATTATTCAAATATTTATTGAGTACCTACTATGTGCTCTATAAATTCTGGGACTACAGCAGTAAACAGGATTGAAAAAACCTCTACCTTCATGCATCTAAACTGTTAATTTGGGAGACAAAAGATCAATAATAGATATATAATATAATGTGTGATAGTTATAAGTCCCTGTGAAGAAAAATAAAGAGAGATGGAGTGGTGTGTGCATGCATACACACACACACACACACACACACACACACACACATCTTTTTTAGACAGAATGATCAAAGAAGGCTTCTCTGAGGAGGTTTAAGCAGGTACCTAAATGACTGAAGAGAGTCATACAGCTATCTGGAGGAAAAACATTTCAGGCCAATATCCCAAATACAATGTGTTCCTAAGCAGCTACCAGCCTTCAGTGGGAAAACTACTGAAGACACTCCAGAACCTTCAGCAACCTTACAGCACAGCAGCTTGAAAGCTATTGGGTGTTCCAGTGACCATCAGTGGGTTCCCCAAACTTACCAACGTTGCTTTATAATATACGTGAACACCCTCAGAGTAAACGAACCCAACTGTGGTTGACAGAGCCATGGCCAAGACTGACACCAAACTGCTCTTTTTCACTGAGCTGCTCTGTAGTTCTCCACTCCCCCTGCCAAGCTTCCTCCTTCAAATGTGTTTGTGTCTAGTCATGGTAAACCCCAGGGTTTTAAAAGGTCAACAAAAGGAGTTACAATCATGGTTTCTTATTAGTCAAGAAAAGCAAAAATAATAATAATAATAAAATTAAAAAGGCTATACTTATCCATTGGCCAAGTATTACCCAAGCCTAAGGTAATTGCCTTCTGCTCATGAGAGGGTGATGCTGTGATCTATAAATTCCAGCAGGGGCCATGTCAATAAATCTGTTGGCTGTCAATCAAGAATGGACTAGCTATACAGTCTTATGCATCCTCTTTGTATTCTGTGTTCACAGAACTAGTGTACACTGTTAACTAGTATTCAAAGAATTAAAAGCTGTTGGCAATATCATCCTATCAATATCTCTGTCTTTCCCCAACACTTCCACAGGCTGGTGAGACTCAATGTGGTGTGGACATTCTTAGGGGTGTCCGCCAACTTTATGGACCAGGACTTGGTCTGGCAAGTCTTGTTCTCCATGCAATTCTGTACCGCACTGATGGTCATGAGCACTACCATCAGACAGCCCAGCTGGAGGAAGCAAGGACCTAAAATACCACTCCACATTCCTGAGACCATTGCTCTGTATCTCTTTCTTGGGAAAATAAATTAGTTGGCACCCTGCCTGTATTAAAGGATTGGAGTTATAATTTCAAAAGGATTAGCTTCTGAAGCAGCAGAGATTGAGATCAGAAAGCCAGGTTGGCTACACTTTATAAGCCTTTAAGTTAGTCATTTCAGATAGTGAGGCCATCAAAACACTACACAGGGGCTTTGTCTTGGATCCCTGTTGGGGGGACAGCAGACATACTCTTACACTGAAAGATCATTCACCCAGAAAACCTTCTGGCCAGAGTCATTCTGTGTGTTTGCAGCAAACACACTTCCATGTAGAGCAGCAAAAAAGGCCTTTGCTAAGGCCTTTGATAAGGGAATTGGTAATTGCTCATCCTGACTGTCCTGCATCACAGAACCATCCCCAGAGCTCACCATGGCTCAATGACAATGAATATGACCCTCAGGGACTTCTGGTGCCCCCCATGAGAACAGGTAGCTTCCAATGCACCAATAAGAATAGCTATATTAATATCTGACAAAGTAGACTTCAGAAAAAAAATTACTGTAGACCAAGGACATTATATAATGATGGAAATATAAAATCACCAGGAAGACATAATGATCCTAACTGTATACACACCAAACACTAGTCTTAAATTACATGAAATAAAAATTGATGAAACTGAAAGAAGGAACAAACTCCCAAATATAGTTGGAGACTTCAACACCATCCCCCTCAGCAACCAACAAAACCACTAGGGGGGAAATCAGCAAAATATAGAAGATCTGAAGAACATAACCAACAGGATCTAATTGAAATATATAGAGCACTTCTTTCAAAAGCGCAGAATACACATATATTTCAAGAATGCATGGGATATTAACCAAGATAAACCATATTCTTACCATGGGCCATAAAACAAACCTCATCAAATTTAAAAGAACTGAAACCATACAATGTGTTTTCTGACTATAATGGAATCAAACCAGAAACCAACAACAAAAAGACAACAGGAAACTCTCTAAACCCCTAGGAATTATACAACACAGTTCTAAATAATCCATGGGTCAAAGATCAAAATGGGCTTAAATCTCAAAGGAGATTTTTAAAAATACATAGAACTGAATGAAATGAAAACACAACATATTAAAATATGAAGGTCATTGCTAAAAACAATGTTGAAAATAAAATTATAGCATTATATGCTTACATTAGAAATGAGGAAAGGTCTCAAATCAATAATCCAAGTTCTTACTTCAAGAAATTAGAAAAAGAAGCACAAAATGAGCCCATAGCAAGCTTAAGGAAGGAAAAATAAAGATAAGAGTAGAAATCATGGGGCACCTGACTGGCTTAGTCATTGGAGCATGCAACTCTTGATCTCCAGGTCATGAGTTTGAGCCATATGCTGGGTGTAGAGATTACTTAAATAAATAAATAAATAAATAAATAAATAAATAAATAAATACACTTTAAAAAAAAAAAGAGTAGAAAACAATAAAATTGAAAAAGGAAAACAATAGAAAAAATCAATTAAATAAAAAGCTAATTCTTTGGGATGGGGACCAATAAAACTCACAAACTTGTCTCAAGATCGACAAAAATAAAAACAGAGAAAACACCACTCACCAACATCAGGAATGAAATAGGAGCTATCACTACAGATCCTGTGGCCATTAAAAAGAATAGACAATATGATAAACAGCTTTATTATACAATCAAATTTTTAAAAGAAATAGACTAAAACTTCAAAAACCACAAACTATCCAAATTCAAAGAAGATGAAATTGACAATCTAAATAGCCTATAGCCATTTTTAAAAATTGAACTTGTAGTTAAAAACTCCTGGAAAAGAAGTCTCTAGGCCTAGTAGGTTTCCCTGGAGAATTCCACCAACTATGAAAGAAGAATCAATATCAATTTTACACAGTCTCTTCCAGAACATAGAAGAAGATGGAACAATTCCAAATATTTTTTATAAAGCTATATTACCCTGACACAAAATCCAAACAAAGATAATACAAAAGAAGAAAATTACAGATTAATGTCTGTCATGAACTCATCAATAAAATATTAGCAAAGTGAATCCAACAATGTACAAAAAGTTATACACCATGACTAAATGAGATGTAAAGCTGTTCAACATTCAAAAATCAATCAATGTACTTTACCATATCAACAAGGTAAGGAAGAAAAATTATCTGATCATATCAATGGTTACAGAAAAAGCATTTGACAAAAATTCAACATCAATTAATGATAAAAACTCTCTGAAAACTAATGAATAAAGGAGAACTTTCTCAATTTGAAAACCTCTATAAAACACCTACAGCTATCATTATACTAAAAGGTGAAAGACTAAACAATTTTCCTTAAGATTGGGAACAGGGCAGAGATGTCCACTCTCACCACTCTTATTCAAAACAGTACTGATAATTCTAGTCAATACTATGCAATAAGGCAAGAAAAAGGGAAAAAACGGCATAGTTTGGAAAGGAAGAAATAAAACCATCTCTATTTGCATATGACATGGTTGCCTATATAGAAAATCCCATGGAATCTATAAAAATACTGAAACTAATAAATGATTTCAGCAAGATCTCAGGATACAACATCAACATATAGAAACCGATTGAATTTCTGTATACTAATGATGAACATGGAGAAACCAAAATTAAAAGTACAATATTATTTTCAATTGCCTTAAATAAAACAAAGTACACATAATAGTACATGGACAATAAAACAAATATACACATAATAATATATGGACAGGATCTGCATGCTGAAAATTATAAAATGCTGATGAAAAAAGAGTTAAATAAATGGAGAAATATCCTGCATTCATGGATGGGAACACTCAACATAGTAAAGATGACATTTCTCCCCAAATTGATCTATAGATGAATGCAATTCCTTTCAAAATCCCAGCAAGCCTTTTTGTATACATAGGCAGCTCATTTGAAGGCATAGGCCCCAGAACAGTGAATATAATTTTGACAAAGAAGAATAAGGTGATAGGATCACTCTGGCCAACATTAAGACTTACTATACAGCTACAGTAATCAAGATTGTGTGGTATTGGTGGAGGGTTCATCACATAGATCAACGGAATAGAATAGAGGACCTGAAATAGACCTGAAATAGACCCATACAAGTATGCTCAACGGATTTTTCACAACAGTGCACAACCAGCTCCATGGAAAAAGGATAGCCTTTTCAACTAATGGTATTGGAGCAATTAGACACCCATAGACCAAAAAAGGAAAAAAGCCCAAGTCTCACATTTTATACAAAAATTAACTCAAAATGGATCATAGTCTCAAATGTAAAACATAAATAAAACTTTTAGAAAAAATATATGAGAAAATCTCTAGGATCTGCAATAAAGGCAATGAATGCTTAGGCTTAACACCAAAAGCACAACACATAAAAGGAAAAAGTGATAAATTGGATCTCGTCAAAATTGAAAAGTTTGAGGGAAGGTCCATGTGAAAAAGATGAAAAGAGAAGCTACACACTAGGGTAAAATACAGCTGACCCTTGAACACACAGGTCTGAGCTGTGTGAGTCCACTTACATGTAGAATTGTTTACACTACAGTGCTATAAATGTATTTTCCCTTCCTTATGATTTTCTTAATGACATTTTATTTTCTTTTACTTTATTGTAAGAGTACAGAATATAACACACGTAACATACAAAATATGTGTTAATCAACTGTTGATGTTATCAGTAAGGCTTCTGCTCAACAGTAGGCTATTAGTAGTTAAGTTTGGGGGGAGTCAAAAGTCACATGCAGAATTTTGACTATGCTGGAGGCCGATGTCCCTAACCCTTGCATTACTCGAGTTAACTGTATTTGCAAACCACATACCTGGCAAAGCATCAGTATCTAGAATATAGTAAGAACTCTCAACACTGAACAGTTAAAAAAAAATCAAACAATCCAATTAGAAAACGGGCACAAAAACATGAGGAAACATTTTACCAAAGAGGATATACAGATGGCAAATAAGCACATGAAAAGATGTTCTATATGATGAGTCATTAGGAAAATGCACATTAAAACTATAAAGAGATATTATTATATACCAAACGGAATGGCTAAAATAAAAAAATAGTGACAACAACAAATACTGGTGAAGATGTAGATAAACTGGATCACTTATATATTGCTGATAGGAATTTAAAAGGGTACATTCACTCTGGAAAGCATTTTGGCAGTTTCTTTAAAAATTAAACACACAACTACCGTATGACCCAGCAATTGAACACCTGGGGATTTATCCCAGGAAAATAAAGATTTACGTTCTCACAAAAACTTGTATCCAAATGTTCACAGCACTTTTATTTGTAACAGAACAAAATTGGAGTCAATACAAATGTTCTTCAACCAACAAAAAGTAAATAAACTGAGGCACATCAATACCATGGAATACTACTCAGCAACAAGAAGAAATGAGCTATTGATATAATCAACAACTGGGATGAGTCTTTAGAAAATTATGCTGAGTGAAGACACCTGGGTGGCTCAGTCGGTTAAGTGTCTGGCTTTGCTCAAGTCATGATTGCATCTTTCATGAATTCAAGCCCCACACTGGGCTGTCAGCACAGAGCCTGCTTCGGATCCTCTGTCCCTTTCTCTCTCTCCCCCTCTCCAACTCGTGCACACGTGCTCTCTCTCTCTCTCAAAATAAACATAAAAATTTTTTTTTAATTATGCTGAGTGGAAAAGCCAATCCCACAATGTTACATACTGTATCATTTTTATCTAACTTTCTTGAAACGACAAAATTTTAGAAATTGAAGACATATTAGTAGTTGCCACTGGGAAACTGGGCAAAGTGGGATCTTCCTATTATTTCCTACAACTGCATATGAATCTACAAGTATTTCAATAAACAAAAATTCAACTTAAAAAAACTACATTTCCCAAGTCTCCCTTACAACTAGAAGTTGTCGATGATATAGGAAGCAGAAGATATTAGTAGGACTTTTAAGAAAACTCCTTAAGGAAGTCACATATGTCTGTTATGTCCCCTCCTCCCTTCCTCCTGCTTCTTACGAAGGATGTGAATATGATGAGTGAAGATCAGCAGTTATCATGGACCATGAGGTAACACTGAGGGAAGAAACCATATGCTGAAATAGAAAGATAGGAACCTTGCTCACTGTCACCATGTATGGTTTATGCTTTTAGCATCGTGGTCAGTGTGATTGGCATCCCCTGGAGTTTTGCAGTGCCCAGCCTAAGCAACTGAACACAGTGGTACAATCACCAACACCACAAAGCCACCTGGCGTTAACCTTCTAAACTTTTAACCTTTAGATTTCTGTTACACAAGAAAGAAATCAATTTGTTTTATTCAAGCCATGTTATTTTTAAGTCTCTGATAGCGACCAAATGCAAATGTCAAAATCTGTATTCCATTATCTCCACACACCATCCTCAGAACAATGTCCTGAAAGGGTGTATCAACCAGGAATTTGAAGTGATGCTGTATAGTGAAATAGACTGACTTCAGGTGAAACTTACTTTATAATACTCCACAGCAAATTATGGCTCCCAGCCCAGTAGGAGACCAGTAATCAGTACAACACTATTTGGGGGTGAAAGGGATCAGACTAGGTACCAAATAAAATGTTTTTTAAAGAAATGAGTATTTCCATCTATACAAAAGAAAACTGTGACTTTTTATTTTTTATTTTTTTAACCAATATGTACCAGTATATACATACTTCCAACCTGGGTCAGAAGCTAGAGGACCAGGCCAGGGTCAACCTAGTCCACCAAGAAGCATGGACTGGAGAAACATGGTGAGCCTTGAGTTCACATCTGTAACTAAGGTCTTTCCTCCAGTGAACCTGAAGAACCACCACTGTTTCCTACAGGGCAAGTCTGGAAAGACAGAAGGTTCCTTCCGTATGCATAGGCTGGGACTGATAAGATGAAAGGGGCTCCCTTTGTAGTCTCAGGAGCTCTAGCATCTCTCTCTGGAGATGCTTTAGCCTCCCCCTACTTCCTGAGCCTGCCTATTCCTGGAATTTGGTTGGCAAGCCAGCGCTGTCCCCTCCTACGCTTTTGAGCCCAAAACCCTGCTCTGTGTTATAAATACCAGGCCCTAATACCTCCTCTCCCGGCAACTAGGGCATGAAGATTATTCAAAGGAAAGAACTGTAGTCACTTGTCCTTGAACATAGTAGCAATAAATTTAAGAACTCCAAATTGCCATCTGTTTTCTCAGGGCTGGATGGAAGCTATATGAAAACAGGTGATTGTTTTCTTTCTTGCATAACATAGAATATTTAAAGCAGTTCTTTTTCTTTTCTTTTTTTTTTAATTTGTTAATGTTTATTTATTTTTGAGAGAAAGAGAGAGATGGAGTGTGAGTGGGGGAGGGTCAGAGAGAGAGGGAGACACAGAATCCCAAGGAGGCTCCAGGCTCTGAGCTGTCAGGACAGAGCCTGAACCCATGAACCACTAGATCATGACCTGAGCCGAAGTCGGAGGCTCAACCGACTGAGCCACCCAGGTGCCCCAAAACAGTTCTTTTTCTATAGAGTAAAAAGAACATGAGCTTTGGAGTTGGACAGGCCCGATTAAGATTTCAGTTCCACCATTTTATAATTGTATGACCTTGGGAAAATTCCTTCCTGAGCTTCCCTTCAGCTATAAAATGCAAATGACAGCCACTAAGTGTAGACACACTAAGTGTAGACTGGTGAATAGGTGCACCATGAAGTTAACTCCCTCTGTATTATCCCTTCACCTCTCTGTTTCATAAACTGGTTCTGAAAGCACTTCTAGAAAGACCCTGCCTTGATGTAAATAATTACAGCATCAATGTCTTCTTCCCAGCAGGAAGGCTTTGAAGAGCCAGCATTCATGTAGATGTGTGTTTGTTCATATTTTAAAATTTCTATATTTACCACGTGCAATAACTGGGACAGTGTTCAGGAATTGCTCTGCCTGCACCCCCACCCGAGTCAAGGGTTCTCCAGGTACACGTGGTGAACTGGCAGCACTTACCACATTGGCCAGCTGTGTGATGGCCACTTCAAAATGCACCGTGACCGGTTCAGAAACGTTTTCCACAGGCCTGATGAACTGGTTATAATGAGAAAACAGTTTGTGAAAGAGCCTCTCTTCAGATGCACAGCCTGCAGAGCCTGCATGGCCAAGCAGAGAAAGAGTTAGAGAGGCCAAGAGGGTGTTCGCAGATGGGGAGGTTCTGGCAGCTCCCATTGCCAGGCCACTAGGACAGTGGGGTGTCCCAGCCACCTGAGCGCTCCCGCCCCTGTGTTCTGTCCACCCACACAGGCTTCCCCTGGTGCCCATTGTACCTAGCCTCTCAGAGCCCTGAAGATAAGAAGAGTAATGCCTACATCCCAGAACTATTATGATATCAAATAAAATACTATTGTAAGAGCACTTTTACAAGTCTAATGCACCACAAATACAAAGGGACAGCATGAGCTCCAATTTTTGCTTATGTCATTGAAGATAACTCACATTACTGATCTGGTTTTTAAGGAAGAGTCCTGCATTTTCTGGTCAAAATGCTGATCCAACCACCTGTTTCTACAACCAACAAGGTGTTTAGCTGGGGAACCTCCACCAAGCAAACCGAAATAACTAGTAAGTTTATTAAGACCTTAGCAAGCCGTATTTCTTTTTAAAATCTGATTCGGATTCAATTATTTAGCAGACTTGTGTCAAGTGCAAGGTTTTTAAGGCAAACTTATTTAATTGGTTTTAAAAGAATTCAATACTAGCTCTTAAATAACAGCATTTTCAGTCACTAAAATTTACACAGTTTAATGTGAATGTCTGTATTTTTCCAAGAATGCATCAAAAGCAAGATACTTGCCTTCATTTGACATTATTCATTTCATTAATACCCCTCTATATTTTCCCTTATAGAACTCAAATTTGACATCAGAAAAACAATTCTACAAATTTCCAAAAGGGATTTATATCTTGAAAGAAGAAGATTAAAGGCACTGAAAACTCATTTGGCAAAAATGGACAAAAGGATAGTTGTTATATTACTAAATAAAGAGTCGTTGACAAATGCACTTGGAAACAAACTCTGAGATTTCATCAGGAAAAAACAATTTTATTTTAAATGTGAAATAGTACTCTTGCCACCATAATTAATAATGCTAGAAATATTTCTATGTAAAATAGACAATAAAAAAATCCTCTCCACTACTCCATTACCATTTCCCCCTCTTTGAGATATTGTAGATAAACCCTCTGTGAATCTTGAAGAACAAGTCCCCTGCAAAGCTAACATGGGAATGTGGTTTTCTGCAGCAGAACAGCACTTGTCTATTTCCAAGTCTTAACTTTTAAAATGAATTATCTTACTCTTAGGACACATTCCAGCATAGTAATATGACATGTTTCCCAAAACAAAGATGATTACCTTCAAAATGGAAGGGTTCAAGGACTAAGTCTCAGCTAACAAACAAATCATAGTTGTAAAAAAAAATTAAATACAAATACAGATAAATCAGTTGAATACATCCATACCAGAGATGGATAGAAAACTGCACCACTATTATTACCATATTTTTATTGGAACAATAAAATAAGATATGGTTTACAATGTTTCATTGTCTTCCCTGCACCATCTCCAAAATCTCATGTTCAGTGTTAAAACCTAACCAATAAGAAATAGGTTAATTAACAGTTATAACAGTAGTAATTCCTGTGCAGACCCTCTACATATTTACACAAAGAATATTTCATCTCTGCTCAATCAAACACAACTAGAAAAGAAGAATAAATATATGTAGCTGAAAAGAGAATATGAGATAAAGCAGAAATAAAACCTACCTTTAAAGAAAGGTATGAACATACACAACCAGAGACACAAACCAAAGTGAAGGAATCCCTGGCCCTCGCTGGTCAGCATGATTAAAACACACTTTGATTTCTTCTTCTGGTCAAAGGATTGTGGAAAACAAAGAGCTACCAGACAGCCACACGCATTAGACCTTTAAATCATCAGAGTCCCACTGCAATCCATGTGTGTCTTCCGTGAAATAAAAACATTCACAAACATAACACGGATGTTCCCAATATCAGAGACTGAGGCCAACAAAAGGGCAAATAAAAAGAACTCAATCTGATGTCAGATGAATCATCACTTTCCTGTCACCCTAGATCTCTTTCGTGCAAGAACAGTGAAGAAAAGCAGTGAGAGAACGCTAAGCAGGCAGGACAGAGAGAGGACGGAAAACACTGCCTGCCTTTGATCTTTCTGTAGTACAGTCTCAGCAGTAATCCTTGGGAGAAGGAACACCCATTTACCGACCTCCAAGTCCAGGTAAAGCACGTGCTAGGTCCCAGACAGTATGGTCTGATTCACTGAGTTGTCTAGTTAATCAAGGCTTACCCTTGTTATTAGAAAACTTTCTAAAATATGAGTCTCTTTTCCTGTCTTAATAGGTGTGGTTTAGACAGAACAGCACTCATCTGATTTTGCCTGACTCCAGGGCTTCTAGTGTCTTGTCTTTCCGAGGTCAGAAATCACCATCCAGGATTAGAGATTAAGTGTCAGAATGAGAAGGATGAATACCAAACACAGGATGCCACCTGGACAGCCCTATATTTATTTAAACAACCCTGTCACCAACTGGTTTTCCTGGAAGTTTCTTCTTGCTTCTGTAAGTTCAATGTCAATAGGATTCTGGTAAGATTTTGGTGTTGGTTAAAGAGAAGTTAGACGCACAACAAAATGAAAAGGCAACCTGCAGAATGGGAGAAAATATTTGCAGCCATATGTCTGACAAGGAATTAATATCCAAAATATATAAGGAACTCAATATCAACTCAATATCAAAAAAAGTCCAATTTAAAAATGGGCAACGGACTTGTATAGACATTTTCTCAAAGAAGACATACATATGGCCTACAGGTATGTTGAAAGTGAGTCACTAATCATCAGGGAAATGCAAATCAATCACAATATGACATTACCTCACACCTATTGGGATGGTTATGGTCAAAAAGACATAAGGTAAAAAGTGTGAGGGTGTAGAGAAAAGGAAACCCTTGTGCACTGTTGGTGGGAATGTAAACTGGTGCAAGTGCTATGGAAAACAGCATGGGGGGGAGGTGTTCCTCAAAAAACTACAAAGAGAACTGCCAGGCACACAGGGCCCGCCATTCGCTTGGCTCATGCCTTTGCAGCCACCAGAATTGCCTCTGCACCTGAGAGGAAGATTGTGCGGGAGCCAGTGAGAACTCTCTTCCTGCTAAGATGTCTTATAGTGTGCTGATTAAAGTCCTACAAGGGGCTGCGGGTCATATCATGACATGTGAGACCAACACTGACAAGATGTATCATGGGAAGCTCAGTGGCAGGGAGGACAACATAAACTGCCAGATGTCCAACATCGCGGTCCCATACAGGGAAGGTCCAGTGGCACAGCTGGAGCAGGTGTACATCTGTGACATTAAGATCTGCTTTGTCAGACAGATACCATATGTTTTCACTCTTATGTGGATCCTGAGAAACTTAACAGAAACCCATGGGGAAGGGGAAGGAAAAAAAAGAAAAAAGAGGTTAGAGTGGGAGAGAGCCAAAGCATAAGAGACTCTTAAAAACTGAGAACAAACTGAGGGTTGATGGGGAGTGGGAGGGAGGGAAGGGTGGGTGCTGGGCATTGAAGAGGGCATCTTTTGGGATGAGCACTGGGTGTTGTATGGAAACCAATTTGACAATAAATTTCATATAATAAAAAAATAAAAATAAGATAAAAAACAGAAAAAAAAAAAGATCCGCTTTCTCACTTCGCCTGACATGCTGACAAATGTGCCCATGTTAAAGAGCATGAAAAAGGGGCGCCTGGGTAGCTCAGTCGGTTAAGCGTCCGACTTCAGCTCAGGTCACGATCTCGTGGTCCGTGAGTTCGAGCCCCGCGTCGGGCTCTGGGCTGATGGCTCAGAGCCTGGAGCCTGTTTCAGATTCTGTGTCTCCCTCTCTCTCTAACCCTCCCCCGTTCATGCTCTGTCTCTCTCTGTCTCAAAAATAAATAAACGTTAAAAAAAATTTTTTTTAATAAATAAATAAATAAAAAATAAAGAGCATGAAAAATAAACACCAAGGCTCAGGGTCTGGCCGAGGAAAAGCTGCTATGCTGAAGGCCCAAGTGGCTGCAAGAGGAAGAGGATGTAGAACGGGGTGTGGAAATGTCTTCCAGAAATAAAGATAAATTTATCTGTTAACAGAACTTTGTGCTATTTTTTCTTTTAGGTTTTCTGGGTTCAGGGGTGTGTGCACTTATGTATATATTCTAGGTTTTCTTTTTGACATCTTTCACTTTAGATCAGATCTAAATATATATGGTGATGATGGTTGGGTCTTTTTTAATATTTCAAAAACAATAATAAACATTAAAATTTTTAAAAAATTCCACATGATCCAGCAGTTTCATTTCTGGATATATATCCAAAGGAAATCAGTATCTCAAAAAGATATCTGGGGGCGCCTGGGTGGCTCATTTGGTCAGTTGGTTGGGTTTCTGACTCTCAATTTCAGCTCAGGTCATGATCTCAAGGGTCAAGGGTTCAAGCCCAAGTCGGACTCCCCACTGACAATGTGGGGTCTGCTTGAGATTCTCTCTTTCTCCCTCTCTCTCTGCCCCCCCCCCGCTTGTGCTCTCTCCCTCAAAATAAATAAACTTATAAAAAATTTAGAGAGATCTGCACTTCTCTGTTCATTGCAGCATTATTCACAATAATCACCACATGGAAACAACTTAAGTGTCTGTCAATGGATGAATAGACAAAGATGTGGTGTATATATGTGCATGTGTGTGTGGAATATTGCTCAGCCATGAGAAATTCTGCCACCTGAGACAACGTGGATGAATCTGAAGGACAGTGTGCTAAGTGAAATAAGCCAGACACAGAAAGCCAAATACTGTATGATCTCACATATGTGTGGAATCTAAAAAAGTCAAACTCATAGAAGCAGAGAGTAGGCTGGTGGATAAAAACTTCCACCTATAAAATTAATCAGTTCTGGTGATCTAATGTGCAGCATAGTGACTATAGTTATTACATATTTTAAATGTGCTAAGAGAGGGGTACCTGGCTTGCTCAGTTGGTAGAGCATGTGACTTTTGACCTTAGGGTTGTGAGTTCGAGCCCCTCTGTAGGGTGTAGAGTTTACTTAAAACAATAAAATTTAATTTTAAAAAATGTTTTAAGGGGCGTCTGGGTGGCTCAGTCGGTTGAGCGTCCGACTTCAGCTCAGGTCACGATCTCGAGGTTTGTAAGTTCGAGCCCCACGTCGGGCTCTGTGCTGACAGCTCAGAGCCTGGAGCCTGCTTCGGATTCTGTGTCTCCCTCTCTCTCTGCCCCTCCCCTGCTCATGATCTGTCTCTCTCTGTCTCAAAAATAAATAAAACATTTTTAAAAAATTAAAAAATAAAAAATAAAAAAATGTTTTAATTCTTCTAAGAGAGGGATCTTAAGTGGTTTCCTCAACACACACAAACACAGTTGGTTACTAAGTGAGGCAATGGATATGTTGACAAGCTTGACCGTGGTATCATTTCATAATGCATATGCATATCACATCATCACATTGTGCACGTTAAATATATACAATTTTTATTTGTCATTGGACCTCAATAAAGCTGGGGAAAAAGAAGAGAAGTTAGACCCGAAGATGATCCCTCAGGGCCTTCCCATCCAAACGTTCTGTGACATCATCACAAATGTAGCACATTTTGCCATTGTGCAGAGTTCAGACCAATGACTTTCCTCAAAATTCTATTAACCTCATATCTCTTGACAGAATGAAAGAGGAACCGACATTTAGCACCAAACTCAGACCAGGCCAGTGCTGGCTGACTGCTTCAGACATGTCATTTTAAGATGTCACTCAAGCACTTCCTTAGCAGATGGGCTTCTGTCTTTTGCTGAAGTATCCTGTGGAGTTTGGAGAGAATTGAAGGTGATAAAGAGTAGAAGCCTGGACAGCACTTTACCATGAGGGATAACGTGCCACATCACACCCCAAAATAGCACAATGCCTCACTTGTTTTTAGAGTAAAACCCATATCAAGTTGGCTGTTTTCCAAAACACCAGCAATACCCTCAACCATTTCTATTTCTTAAGCTTTGATTGATTTGTTCTTCACACTTTCTAACAGATGCACATTGCAGTCTGTCAAGAAAACTGTTGTTTTACATCTTTTGTTTTATCCAACAATCCTTCTCTATAGCCATCACCTGTCACTTTAAAGAATCACTCCAGGGGAGCAATCCTCTGGGATGGGCCCCACATCAGCTCTGATTTCCTACAGGAGCAGTCTGTCTGTCCCCATGAACCAAGTGCAGAGTGGGAGGACCAGGGACTTTATGAGGGGAGGTCACAGAAGAGCCTCACTGGAGGTGAAGAATACAGAGGGAAGAGATTGGACTTTGGAGTCAAACAGACCTGGATTTAGATTCTGGCACTGATACTTGGGGGATATTTAGACAAGTTACTTAAACTCCCTTAGCTCTGTCTTGAGAAAAATGTGATCAAATTCAGTAATATAAATCATTTAATCTCTCCCTATCCATTTTTTCATGTAATTTTTGTTTTAAATAACTCATTTAAGTAATCTCTGCACCCAGCATGGGGCTTGAACCCAGGACCCCAAGATCAAGAGTCACACACTCTGCCGACTGAGCCAGCCAGGTGCCCCTCTTGCCTTTCACCACTACAAACAGATTAACACAATTAAGTAGCTCTTGGGCCTGAACTTGTAGGAAAAATGTGCTGTATTTTAAATGCTTATATAGAATATACATTCTCCTATTCAAAGGAAATTTTATACTATCCTTCATCATCAGAAAAATTTTAAGTTTTGTAATTCAATTATGGGTTTGCCTCCTGCTTTAAATTCTTTCTGAAAATTGCAGGGATAGAAGTTAAAACCAAACACACAGGAGAAAAAAAGCGCATTTAAAAAAATTATTATTATTATTATTTTTTTTTTTTTAGAGAGAGAGAACGGAACTTGCATGCATGCACATGAGAGGGAGAGGGGCAGAGGGAAAGAGAGAATCTTAAGCAGGCTCCACACTCAGCATGGAGCCCGATGCAGGGCTCAATCTCATAACCCTGGGATTACGACCCATAC
Source organism: Panthera pardus (assembly GCF_024362965.1). Lineage (NCBI taxonomy): Eukaryota > Metazoa > Chordata > Mammalia > Carnivora > Felidae > Panthera > Panthera pardus. Next base: position 40,338,431 of record NW_026526688.1, on the reverse strand, counting down.
CGAAACTAAGAGTCAGACGGTCTACCAGCTGAGCCACCCAGGAGCCCCCGGAAAATTTTTTTAAAATTTAATTCAAGAAACAAAAGCATTAAAGACATTTTATCTTTTCCTGGTGTTGCTGGTTGCCATTTCATGTTCACATTCCTGTAATTAGTTTAACTGCATTCTTGAACCAACCAGAAGTTTAATGCTGGTCATGGTTTTTGGAGGTGAAAAGGCTGAGTGAGAGGTTACCCAACATGGGAAGAGTCCTGTCTTGCCCTCCCCACTCTCAGCCCCTTCATTCCTCTTAGCCTGTTCCAAAAGGAAAAAGGAAGAAGCAATGGAACTTTTTTCAAGGTCCATGAAAACTATGGACCCTATGCCTCTCCTCCATCCCCTATGCATACCAAACACAATTTGACATCTAATTCCTAGAGATTCCTAACCCTGGGGGGGGGTAACCATAGCCGGTTTTATAGTTTTCCCACTTTCTGTTCCCAGTGACTCCACATCCTCCCTTTATAAAATAACATTCTAAAGAGCTAATGTGTAAGGAAATTGATAAGCTTCAGAGACTAATTGTTGGGTTCCCTTTATTCGGGAGGGAAGTGGGGCACAAAGCCCAACTCAGGGCTTGACCTCACAATCCTGAGATCAAGACCTGAGCTGAGATCCAGAGTTGGACGCTTAACCCACTGAGCCACCCAAGCGCCCCTAGTTCCTTTTTCATTTTTATACGTAGACGCTAACTTCAATTTGGAAGTTTTTCTGAGAAAAAACCCAAACAGTGATACTGCTTAATATGAAACTTTTAATTATTAATATTTTTTAAGCACCCCCCCCAGTTGTTAAATTAAAGTCATTGCTTCGTTCATTCTAAAAACAAGGGCGACTATTTGATAAAACTCTATAAAATTGGTTATGTGCTTATTTGAAGTCTGAAGGGTTTATGGCATAGAAACTGCACGGATGAACATTTTGTTGACCTTTCTCCAACTGTCAGTTCGCTTTAAACTCAAAACGAGAAGACTCTTCAGTTGTCCCTAAAGAAATGTAAAGGAAATAACACTTTAAACATGTATTATTTATAAATCCATTGCAGCAAAACATCATCAATAATTTAATGATCCCATATGCCGGTTGTTTTTTTTTTAACTACTGTCATTAAAACTGTCACATGTTCAATATCCTAGTCAGTAGTATTTCACATCCACCTCACTTGACATTTCCCACACAGGAAAAATAAAACAGCAGTAAGGTAAGTATTCAAATTAGATGCTAATTTTAGACCACGAAGAAACATTTAATAAATAGCTCATAAGAGAGACTCGAATTAATCCTTACGATACCTATGTTTTGTCCACCTGAATTTTTTTTTAAAGAGGAAAGCCTTAGAACCTAGGGTGGGGTAAAGCAGTGAAAGAAAGTTGAAACTGGGTTGAAATGCTAAGATCGTGCATAGCATTGATGGATCCTTCTTAGCAGCCTACATGCCAATCAGCAGGCTAAGTAAGCCCTTTACATTCTCTCTTTTAATCCACAGTAACTCTAGGAAGTGAGATTCAATGTCATAGGTGAAGACACTGACACTCAAGCAGGTCCTTGCTTAAAGGTCCAATGGCTGAGTTAGGATTCCAATCTCAGTCTGTCTGAATCTACAGTTACGCTTTCACCTTAAAGCTATATTCAAGTTCTTTTAGATCTATGAATACCTTATAAGTTCAATATATTTTTAGAGGGTTGTTATTGAAATGGACCATGGTTAGCACTAACTTCATTTGCATTCTCCATGGATCCTTCACATAAGCCAAAGTTAATATATAAAGGGAGTTGTAGTGGAGCACGTAATGCCAAACAGAAATGAAAGACCAGAGATTGCCCCCACTTAAGTCACAAGCTGACATCAGGCAAGTTCCCAAACCTGGGAGTGTGGGTGATGGCAGCCACATCACATCTTCGGGGGTGCTGTTGCTGGCTGTGCTGTGAAGGTCGATAGGCCAAGCACTTACTGGTGAAGGGCATGATGGGCCACACTCTTCCAGCCAGAATGATTCCTACACAGACCTTTGGGAATTCTGTAACTTCCCTCCAGGCTTTCCTCTTCACTAAATGGGCAGCAATTATCTCTGGGTTCTTCAACTCAGAACGGAATGTGCTTAAATCATAAATCCCCTAAAAGGAAAAATCAATTCAAGGTTACCATCGTCCCAGAACCCAGCAGTAATAGAATTGTAACAAAATTTATCACACTTAAAGTAGACCCAGCTCTATGGTGGTAAATAGGAATAACAATGCCAATTTGTATCCATTTCTGAGGGCTGTTCTAACAAATGACCACAAAGTTGTTGGCTTAATGCAACGGAAGGTTACTCTCTTGCAGTTCTAGAGGCTAGAAGTCAGAATCAAGGTGTCAGCAGGACCACGCTCCTTCTGGAGGCCTTCAACTACGGTCCTATTGGGTAATCCAGGATGAACCCATCTCAAGATCCTTAACTAAGTTACATCTGCAAAGCCCCTTTTTCAAAGAGGGTAACATTTACAGCTACCAGGGGTTAGGGCACAGACACATATATTTTTTGCCCGGGGTGGGGGGGGCACTATTCAACCCACCACAGAATCTCACGGGATTGTGGTGAAGATTTAATTAGAAAGTGTATGTAATAGCAGCTACTGAAGTGCTATAGGGGCAAATACACATTCATTTTCATTTTCCAGAGAACAGTGCTCTGACGTGTACAATGGACTTTGCGGACCAGTGGGGAGGCCCAGAAAGTATGACTGCTTTTGTATAGAGTGGGAGATTCCTTGTTCTTTCACAGAAGACATTCTGAAAAGTCCTGATTTTCCTGATTAGTAGTTCAAATGCTAGTGTGCATCAGAATCAAGGGTAGGAGGCAATCTTAAAAGACCAGTAGGTTGGGCGTCCAACTCTTGATTTTGTTTGGGTCATGAGCTCATGGTTCATAAGACTGACCCCCTGAGCTGCATGGGGCTCTGTGCTGACAGCGACAAGACTGCTTGTGATTCTCTCTCTCCCTCTCTCTCTCTCTTTTCCCCTCCCCTGCTCTCTCTGTCTCGCTTAAGATAAGTAAACAAACACTAAAAACAAAACAAAACAAAAATAAAACAACAACAACAACAAAAAAAACCAAAGATCAGATTCTGGGGGACGTCCCCAGAAATCCTGATTCACCGGGTCCGGGACCTGGCAACCGCATTTTTAAAAAGCTCTGTAGTTGATCCTGACGCAGGTGGGCAGTGGTACACACGTGAGGAGCTCCTCCAGTGAGCTACGGGATTTCCACACGGTCCATCTACGGTGTGCTTCTGTGATATTATAGAGTTAGACGTTTCTAGGACATACGTGTCCCCACAAATGCATAGGTTGTAAAACAGAAATGTTAGAGATATTCTGAAGTTGCTATACAAGCACTGTGTTTTGTGTGGAAAAGCTCATTCAACATAGGTGTTTACTTAAGTCCTACTATGCTTTGGGCACAAGGATAGATGCTAAAACATAGCTGTAGAAAATATACATTTATGTTTTCAAGTAGCCATGGAATATTTACAAAAATTGACCTCTTATTAGGACCAGAAAAAGTCTCACAAAGTAACAAAGAATCTACCATATGGAACATTCTCTGTCCACAAAAAAGCAAACTAAAAATTCCAAGATAATGCTCCAAACTTCCCTTTCTTGAAGATGTCAAAATGTTGTATCAGTTTTCTCTTTTTCTAGGGTCAGAGAGGTAAGGCTAACAGTGGATGGGAGTCATGTGGCTCAGGTTTCAGTCTGAATATAACAAGGATCATATCAACCCTAAGGTGCTGATCACACCAGTTCTGCAGCATGCAGCCCCTTCCCAAAGATGCCTTGCTATTCAGGCTGCTGCCCAGGCCTCTGGCCTCCATGAGGCTTGCCTCTGCCCCCAGGCCTTCTTGCTACTTTGCAGAGCATGGCTGTCTTCCCAACATCAAAGCCTCCCTAAGGTCTGAGAGGTAGAGATGAGGAATGGGGGATGGGAGAGAGGATCTGGGCAGGGAAGAACCACAAAGAATCGCCAACCCCACAAATCATGAGGCTGTTTGTGCCCAAAGCCTTACCTGGACTTTTATAAACATGACGTTAAGGGTGCCCTCTGGGCCCTCAGCTAGGATACAGTTTCCACTAGCTAAACCCTGCACTCTCAATGCACCCTCTCTCCTGGAGCCCCCACACCAGAACACCTCCCTCTTCCTCAAACTAAAAAGGCAGAGGCCCGAAGACTTACCTATGGATGTGAATTGCTGGGGAGAATGTTGGCACCAGGAAGCTCCAATATCCAGAAGCAGCGAGTGAAAGAAGGGAATGAGGAGAGAGGAGTGAGGCACTCCTCACAGGGGCCACTGGGGTGGCTCACTCTACGTGCTGTTACTCATAAAGTTACAAGGGGAGGAGAAAGAAAGTCAAACTTGTGGAAAGGGAAGTGTACTGTTGCCTAGAGCTTTGCCTAGAGCCCCATGGCAAAGCAGAAAGCAGTGTGCCAGAGGCAACCATGGCTGTGTCAAGAGACATGGCTCTGCCTCCCCCAACACCTGTGCCCTGTGCACAGTAAGACCCTGATTTTACCTCTCTGGGCCACAACTTCTTCCTTCAAAGGAGGTGAAAGGACCAGAGGAACTCAAGGCCCCAGCTCTTAGTTGTACTCAACGAAATATAGCAACATGAGCAGTGGTAGCCTACTGTGGGCAATGTTTTCATTTTTTTAATTATTATTTTTAATGTTTTTTATTTTTTAGTTTTGAGAGAGAGAGAGCAAGAATGGGGGAGGAGCGGAGAGAGAGGGAGACAAGTAGGCTGTCAGTACAGAGCCTGACGTGGGGCTCAAACTCACAAACTGTCTGATCATGACCTGAACCGATGTCAGACACTTAACTGACTGAGCCACCCAGGCACCCCACCAATGTTTTAATTTAAAAACTAGCCTAATATTAGAAGGTGCAGAGAGGTGCCTTGAAAGAAAGCAAGAAAGCATTCATTTAAATGAGATGAACTAAGGGGAGCAGTCAGGGCAGGGGGAAAAAAGAAGTGAGAAAGCAGGGTATCTGGAGATGGTTAGTAGATCAATTTGGCTACTCAACTGAGGAGTGATGATGCCATTGGATGGAGAGCTCGTAGCTAGATTTTGGAGGAACTTGAATGGTAAGCTGACAGATTTAGTCTTTGGGTAATACGAAACCACTGGAAAGTTTGAATATGGGATTCACATGATGGAAACTGTATTCTGAGAGCATTAACTTCCACTTTGTAGTGTTTGTTTTGATGTATCAGATTTTTGTTTTCAATAATTTATAAGTATTTTCTCTAGCATATTTCAAGGAATTGAAAAGGATTGAAATGCATTAAACTAATTCTCTTAAGACATCTTAAGACTTTAAAACCCTGTGTTCTTTTCGAGTCCAATGCTCTCATGACTTACAAGAAAAATTTTAGAATCTACTGCAAATACATACGCTACTACAGTTTTTACATTTTTGTTTGGACTTAAGGAATTTATAACCTAAGACTTGAATTATATAGTTTCCGTGTGCTCTCTAGAGAGTTCGAAACTAAGCAGGTTAATTTATCTGATATTTTATAGTTCAATTGAAATGATTGACAAGGCCATTTTTCACTTTCCCTAACAAATATGAGGTTACACCAAATGAATTCGGCTGTTTTGATCTGTTTTTGAGCCTAATTTTGTATGGCTCAGCCGATTATATTGTTATATGTTCTGTTAGTATACACTTAATGTTCTCTTTTCCTTTAAAAGTGTCCATAGAGTATATAATATATGTATGGCATTGGGGAGAGGGAGAGGTTACTGGGATAAATAGTAATAATCCTTACCCTCAAATACCATAAAATCTAGAAGATTCTCAAACTTTCAAGTATATAAGAATTATCTGGAGATATTTTTTGAGGGGGAGATTTTTTTTAATTAATGAAAATCCCCAGAGATTCTAATTTTTACCCAACACATAAAGTCAGAGTTCTCAGACTATCCTCTCTCAAACACTGATCTACAGAGAGAAGCATTTTAATGACTAATATGTGTGGGATGTGGGATAGCTACAAGTCAGAGGAGGACCATTTTCTCCCTGGAACTCTGAGGAATTCACACATTTAGAAGCTATTGTCTACTCAATGTCCTCCCAGAAACAGTCAGGGATGACCTTTGGAGAAAAAGATTAGGTAGAAAGAAGAATCAACTTTGCACTGTTAATATCACTTCCCTTGCCAATGGGTCTCCCAAGTTAGTAACAGTCTTGTTTTCAAAAATGGCCCAGAAATAGATCACTAACCTAACTGTCTCAGCTTGGTAAAAGTATTCTAAATGGCCAAACTTCTATTTTCTAAGTAGAAAGTTCAGATTAGAATTCAGTAGAAATTCAGAATTTTTATTTCCAGCAATATGACATACACTAAAAGTATCGGAAAGCTTTTGAGAACAGAACACTTAAAATGAGATTTAAAAATACAGAAAAAAAAAAAAAAAAAAGGGCACCTGGCCGGCTCAGTTGGTTGAGCATCGGACTCTTGATTTAGACACATGTCAAGATCTCATGATTCATGTGTTCAAGCCCCATGTTGGGCTCTGTGCTAACAGTGTGGAGCCTGCTTGGGATTCTCAGTCTTACTCTCTCTCTGTCCCTCCCCCCATTATCTCTTTCTCAAAAATAAATAAACATTTTTTAAATACCAAAAGAAAATCTTTTTAAATTTTTTTTTCAATGTTTATTTATTTTTGAGAGAGAGATGGAGACAGAGAATGAATGGGGGAGGGGAAGAGAGTGAGGGAGACACAGAATCCCAAGCAGGCTCCAGGCTTTGAGCTGTCAACACAGAACCTGAACCCATGAACCTTGAGATCATGACCTGAGCCAAAGTCAGGGGCTTAACCGACTGAGCCACCCAGGTGCCCCCCCAAAAATTTTTTTTTAAAAATGTTTATTTATTTTGAGAGAGAGAGAGAGAAGGAAAGCATATGTGCATGCGGGGTACGGACAGAGAGAGAGGGGGAGAAAGAGAATCCCAAGCAGGCTCCACGTGGTCAGTGCAGAGTCCTACAGGGGGCTTGATCCCATGAACCATGAGATCATGACCTGAACCAAAATCAAGAGTCAGATGCTTACTCAACTGAGCCACCCAGGTGCCCCCCCCCCCAAAATCTTTTTAATTCATGGATGAGATGGCAGGAAAGAGAAAATCATGTAAGTCAGTGAAAGAGTGAGAGAAGAAAGGAAAGGAAAGGAAAGGAAAGGAAAGGAAAGGAAAGGAAAGGAAAGGAAAGGAAAAACATTAGAGGCCCCAAATCCAGATAGGTATGCCAGCCAAACAGGTAATGAAGCAATAAAGAAAACATTTGCCCTAAGGTAGCATCTGTTGATCCCTGGTTTCAGAGAGGAGACAAAGCTGTAGAGCCCCCACCCCCCTCACACCATGAGTTTAGGGCTGGTGCTCACCCTATTTCAGTTACACAGGAAACCCCAAGGGGAAAATCCAGTTTAAAATGCACAGAGTGCACAGGTTGGCACCTGCCCCCTTCCCTGCAGGTACCTGAAAGAAGCAAAGCATATCTTTTTTGGATGCACCCTTTGAAGCCCAATCCTCAAAAACTTCAGACAGATAAAACTGTATATAATATGAGGAATAGTTTTTAAAAAATCACAGACACATAAGGGCGCCTGGGTGGTTCAGTTGGTTAAGCGTCTGACTTCAGCTCAGGGCACGATCTCACAGTTTGTGAATTCAACCCTTCACGGGCTCTGTGCTGACAGATCAGAGCCTGGAGCCTGCTTCAGATTCTATGTCTTCTTCTCTGTTCACTCTCTGTCTCTCTCTCAAAAATAAATAAAAAACATTATTAAAAAATCATAGATGCATAAAAAAATAAGCCACTCTGAGTAGAAGTCCAAAGAAACAGTAAACTACAGAATAAAGCTTGCAAAGATTTAGTTAAAAATTGTTTATCAGATACAGATTCTGAAATATATTTTACATGTTTAAAGAGAAATAAAAGATGGTTATCATAAATACGGTAAAGGAACAGGAGACTCTCAAAATAACCAAATGACAGATATGAAAAAGAATCATATAGAACTTCTAGAAAAGAAAAACATAATTAAAATTAGAAACTAAATAGATGGCTTAGACTGAAATTAGACATAATGAAATAGTGGTTTGAAAAACTATTTAGAATGCAACACAGAGACAAATAAATGGAAAATATAAAAGATATTAAGAGACATGGAGGAAAGAGAAAGAAGGTCTAAGATTGATACATCTAATTAGAGAGGATAGGCTAGGATCACAAAGGAGTCGGTACGACAGGTGAGATAATAATGGCTAAGGGTTTTCTAGAATTTATTAAAGACATTACATTTATAAATTGGTATAAATACCAAGCAGGACAATTACAATGAAATCCACAGAGCAGTAAAAATACAGAATGCCATAGGAAAAAAAAAAATCTCAAAAGAAAGCAGGTAGGAAGACAAATCACATACCAAGATATGATATTTACACTGAATATAAATTTATCTATAGCAACAATGGAGGTAAGAAGGTGGCGGAATAGTATCTTCAAAGTGCTTAGAGAAAACTATTGTCAACCTACAACTGTGAACCTTATAACACTGTCTTTCAAAACTGGGGTGAAATAAAGACATTTTCAACAGAGATAATACAACCTAAGAGTTAACTAAGAGACCCTCACTGTGATACCTTCTAAAAGATGTACTTAAGAAAGAAGGAAAGTGAGGCACCTTGGTGGCCTAGTTGTGTAAGTGTCCAACTTTTGATTTCAGCTCAAGACATGATAACACAGTTCGAGGAATCAAGCCCCCCATCTGGCCTTTGGATGACGCCACAGAGCCTGTTCAGGATTCTCTCTCTCCCTCTCTCTCTCTCTGCCCCTCTTCCTCTCATTCTTTCTTTCTCTCTCAAAATAAATAAACATTAAAAAAAAAAAAAGAAGGAAAAGAGATCATATTAGATTAGAGAGGAAAGAAGAAATAGCAAGGAGCATCATAAACATGTAGATTGATGTAAACAAACATTACTTGACTATCGAATTTTTTTGATACTCTCTTAAATTTTGTGTCCAAGGCAAGAGCCTCACTCACTTCACTATGCCCTTGGGGGGGGGGGGGGTCTCATCATTCAATGGGAAGAATTTCACTTTATCTCCCTATTTTCAACATGGTACCTTCCTCCCAGCCTCATCCTTGGGCCAGACTCCCTTTGGTTCAATATCTCAAGATAATGAAACTCTAGCCCTTTGCTTGGAAGAAGAAAGGAGATCTGGGGTCCAGTGTTTATTATCATATATCTTCCTGTATTTGTCATATGCATCTCTCATTTCATAAGTATCCAGTGTTTCCAATTCCTGACCTTTCTGGGGATCTGCCAATCAATCGAGGGCTTTTGCCACTGCTGGCTTAGGTTTCAGCTTTCTTGGGTTCATGAAGTCCATTATTACTCATCTATCTCTCTTCTAGCTTCCAAAATTTTGTCCTTTTCTTCCAACATCTTTACCCTGTGTTTATTCCTAGCATTTTAATGGAGTTTCAGTTGCATGAGAGGCATTTTTCAATCCACCATATTTTAACTACAGCTTTGTCTCCTGTGACTCTTCAGAGAGAGAAGAATCCCCAGAGGCTCCACCAGACTTCCCTGTTCATCTCAACTGTCAGAACTAAGTCACACACCCAATCCTAAACCAGTCACAGGTTAAGAGGAAAGAATTGTCAACGCTAATTCAAACCTTATTATCTGGGGTGGAATGGATGTTTGAGATCAACCACACCCACAAGAGCCTTAATCAGGGAGTGGAAATACCAAAGTCCAAACCACTTACCCAAGCCAGAAAATGACCTCTTAAAGGTAGTGGTCATATTTTTTACTCTTTACACCTTTAGTAGTGAATGTTGGTGTTTAGTTGACTGAGGAAATGATCTATTTCATAAATACAATGTACAGAGATCATCTTTATGTATAAAACCATGAGATGGTGAAGGCAAGATGATAAAGGTTATCCACTCAGAAAAGACCTGGAATCATGGAGTGAGGAAAGTTTTAGAGACTGTGATTACCTGCCTGAATCCTTCCAGGCTAACCAGTAACAGTGACTTCCTGTGTAAAGAGGCATTTTAAATGTCAAAGAGCTAAAAGACAGGATTATGGTAGCTCTCAAGCTAAACACAAAATCAAATTACTTCAAGGATTCTAGCCTGAAGGTCATATTTATATAACGATGGCCAAATTAGACTAGACAAAAAGTTTGGACTGTTTTGTTTAATGTGGCTTATGTGTATATACATATGTGCATATCTGGAATACTCCCTGTTCTGCAAGGCATTAAAAGTCTCTCACAAATTTTATCAAGTGAAGTTTGGGTCTGAAATTAAAATTTGTCATAATCATAAGGTTTGGGCTTAATATGAAATTTTAAGAGAAAGTCAACGATTTATCAGAAAATAAAAGACACGGTTGTATTGGTTGCCTAAAAAATAAGCAAAAACCATGAGAAGGCATGTGTTCTCATAATTCTGAATTGTCTGCTACAAAAAACTTGTAGTTTAAGAAAGAATGTATGAAATTAAAGAGGTTTCATTTTTTGTCTCGTAAATGTCTTGTTAGGAGCTGTTTAAGTGAGGGGTGCTTGGGTGACTCGGTTAAGCGTTTGTCTCTTGATTTCAGCTCAGGGCATTATCTCATGGTTTGTGGGTTCAAGCCCCGTGGCTGGCTCAGCACTGACAGTGTGGAGCCTGCTTGGGATTCTCTGTCTCCCTCTCTTGCTGTCCTTCACTCTCTCTCTCAAAAATAGATAAATAGGGGCACCTGGATGGTTCAGTCAGTTAAGTGTCTGCCTTTGGCTCAGATCATGATCTCATAGTTCATGAGTTCAAGCCCCACATCTGGCTCTCTGCTATTTTAAAGTCAAAGCCTGAAAAGCCTGCCTCAGATCCTCTGTCCCTCGTTCTCTCTGCCCCTCCCCTGCTTGTGCATGCTTTCTCTTTCTCTCTCAAAAATAAATTAAAATACATACATACATACATACATACATTAACTTAAAAAAAAAAGCTGTTTAAGTGTGTTTGTAAATGCATATTTTGGCAAGATTTGGATGCATATTTGAAAAAGAACCTGGGGGTCTCTGAGAAAGATATTTATCTATACCGTTATTTGAGTTTATTGCTAACGCAGAAATCCAAAAATTCACTGACCACTTCTAACTTCAAAGCTGCTGAGCCACAAATTTTTGAAAAATGAAGAAATATAGAAACTACACAAGCACCTTTTAAAGGAGAGTGCACAGTGGATTACATTCAAATTATATACAAATAAGTAGTGCAAATACTTCAGTACTTTTTTAGAAATGTGCTTTATACTGATAACATTTCCTACAATATCAGTTTTTATGTGCTATGCATATGTGAAAAAAAATAATACATTTCTAAATATGATGTCCCTTGGGGCACCTGGGTGGCTCAGTCGGTTGAGCGTCCGACTTCAGCTCAGGTCATGATCTTGCGGTTTGTGAGTTCGAGCCCCTCGTCAGGCTCTATACTGACAGCTCAGAGCCTGGAGCCTGTTTCAGATTCTGTGTCTCCCTCTTTCTCTCTCCTCCCCTGCTCATGCTCTGTCTCTCTCTTCTCAAAAATAAATAAACGTTAAAAAAAATTTTTTTAAATAATAAAAATAAATAAATAAATAAATATGATGTCCCTTTCCAGTAAACTCATGAGTTTATGACATCGTCATGGGGAATTCACTCAGTCTCTCAGAAGAAAAAAAAAATATATATAGGAAATCTTCTAAACTTTTGAAGTCGATGGGTGATATAGCTAAGAAAAGAAGAAAACTGCATTACACTGGTCTCTGATATTTAAAAAAAACAAAAACAAAGAAACAGTATCATAAATAAGATTTTTTAAAAGGCAACAGAACTGCAGGCGTTTGCAAATACTGGTCTGATATTCTCAAGCTGTTCTCATTGTGGATAATCGGGAGAAATAGGAGATGGTGGACAGTGTACATGAAATCCAGCTTCTCCACTGCCAGCCTCTATCCAGAAAGATTCACATGTATGGTGAATACCATACATGGAAATGTATGGTGATGGCGAAAAAATATTTACTATTCTAAAAGCAAGCTGCAGCTTAAGACTGTTGCTCTAAGCAAGACCTGCCAACTCAAACACCTTTAGAGCCCAACAAGCATCGGCCAGGAGTAAAAGGGCAGGTGGGGGAAGTTGCCCCCTGCCGGGCTGCCACAGCCCTGTTTGGCTCCAGCACGTGTGGCCACGTGGAATGGCGTTGCCGGGATTGATTTCTCAAAAGAAACACAAACTTTCCATTATATGTGATTTCTCGTTTCTTTCTTCTTCACCTTCTCCTCCTCCCCCTCCTCCCCTTCTCCTTCTTCTTTTTCCTTTGTTCAGGTAATCTGTATGTCCAATCTGGGGCTCAAACTCATGACTCCAGGGACACCTGGGTGGCTCAGTTGGTTAAGCATCCGACTTCGGCTCAGGTCATGATATCACAGTCCGTGAGTTCGAGCCCCGCATTGGGCTCTGTGCTGACAGCCCAGAGCCTGGAGCCTGTTTCAGATTCTGTGTCTCCCTCTCGCTCTGACCCTCCCCCGTTCATGCTTTGTCTCTCTCTGTCTCAAAAATAAAAACGTTAAAAAAAATTTTTTTTTAATTAAAAAAAAAACCCTCACGACTCCAAGACCAAGAGTCACGTGTTCTACCAACTGAACCCACCAGGTGCCCCTTTCTTGATCCTTAATTTTAACAAATTAAAAAACATTTTATTTTTTAAATTTTGTTTAAGAAACATTTTTAATAGCTTATGGCCCCACAAAATATGTCTGCTGGCCAGATTCAGACTATGACCTAGAATTTTCTAATTCTGCTCTAGAGGAAAAACACTATCTGTAAGTAGAGAATTGCAGTGCCCACTTAGGAAAATATGCAAATGGATCTTTTTGCTGAGCTAGTGTGCATTGCTTAGTTCATCCGCATAACAAAAGTAAGGTAAATGTGTAATTTTGGTGGAATTTGGGGGCCAAACAAAAACAAAATTTCTTGGGAGTGAGTGGGAAAGCAGATGTCAGCAGTATGGATGATGGTCTGCACTTAAGCTGAGGGAGATGGCAAGAACCCAGGATGACTGAAAATTTGCCCTGCGCGCTCGAGTTGTGTGTGTGTGTGTGTGTGTGTGTGTGTGTGTGTGTGTGTGTTAGAGAAAGGGAGAGAGAGAGAGAGAAAAACACTGTATTAACCCTCTACTACCACAGACCTTCAGGTCAAGCTCGGTTCACAAAAGCACAGCAGAGGTGGCACTCAATACAAGCCTGAGTTGCCCCACCGTGAAGTTAAGTTTTGCAAGAAAGATCACAGTATAACTATTAAGGACAATGGCTACCAGAATGCAAGTGTGTATGGAAAAGGAAGACACAAGTTTTGGCTACTTCATTTTAATTTGGAGAGTGACATGTGATCACAAGGACTTTAAAGGAAGCATTATTTTTCTGTGATTAGGGGGACGGAAGAACCTGGGTTTTTCCCTTTTAGACTCTTCAAATACCAAGCTTTCCCTGCCACCTGCTGGTTATTGGTTGCAACTTAAAAAAAATATCTTCTGAATAAGTCCTAAAGTATAAAAAACATCACCACAATGTGCCAGCTTAAGAAATAAAATAGTATCAATGAAGTTTAGAATTTCCTGTATTCCTCTCCCTGATTGCATCCCCCTCCTCTTCCTAAGTACATATCTTGAATTATATGCTTATCATCCCAACACACCTCTTTACTTTTCTGTGTATATATCTCTAAGCTATGCGGGTGTTATTTTGCATGTTTTTAAAGTTCACCTAAAGAGTATCATTTTGTATAGAATTTTCTATATGAAATCTGCAGGTTACTTTTTTTTTTAAGTTTACTTATTTAGTTTTGAGACGGCCGGGGCAGGGGGGGTGGGGGGGGGGAGAGAGAGAGAGAGAGAGAGAGAGAGAGAGAATCCCAAGCAGTCTCTGCACTTTCAACGCAGCTGGTCTAGACCATGAGATCATGACCTGAGCTGAAATCAAGAGTAGAATGCTTAACCAACAGAGCCACCCAGGTGCCCCTGCAAGTTACTTTTTGAATTCACATTGTGTTTATGAGATTCATCCATGTTTGACCAGTGTATTTTCACTGCCATATAGAATTCTGTGTAATGGATATGTCATAAGTTATTTGCCCATACTCTTTTTGATATGTATTTAGATAGCTTCCAATTTTTTTACTAATACAAATGTTGCTGCTCTGATCATTCTAGAATATGTCCTCACATGTAAATGTTGAGTTTCTTAGTTAGCAATAATGCAATTGTTTTGTACTTGATATTGATGGGATTTTGGAATGATGGGGGTCCGATGCTGACAGCCAAGAAAGAATTCTTAAAGATGTATTTGGTGCAAAAAGGTGATTTTATGAAAATACAGGGACAGGACCTATGAGCAAGAAGAGCTGCACTGGGCTTGTAAAGAGTGACTGGTTACATACTATGGAGTTGGGGGAGGTAAAGTCAAGAGGAAGTTTCTTAAAGGGATTTCCATATGCTAAAGAAGACTCCTAGGATACTGGACGCCTTGCTATTGTCAAGCTGAGGTTGTTTTTTCCTCCAGCAAAGCAATAACATTAAGACAGTAGGGAGTTCCTGGAGATGAGGCTATTGATAAGATTGTTCTTTTTCTTGTAATATTACTAAGATATTTGTAAACTGATGGAGACTATCAGTTTAACCATTTGTTTTCTGTCCTTTCCTTTGTTCTTGGGCAGGCAGGAGTGCCTGAGGGATGTCACACAGATTCCTGAGGAGGTTGGGGGAGGGGGGGGGTGCTGACTTGTGCTTTGCCCTCAGTTTGCCTTATGCTCCCTCATCAGTATTGTCAGATTTCTGAATTTTTGTAGTTCTAGTGGGTGTGCAGTGATATCTCTTCGTGGTTCTAGTTTCATGTGCTTGATGGCCTTTTGCACAGGATCTGTGAATCAAGTTTTTTAGGGCATCTTGAATAAAGGTTTATAATTGCCTCTGTAAAGATCTTTCATTTCCTTTATTGGATTCATTCTTAAGTATTTCATATTTTTATTGTAAATGTATTGTTTTTATTTTTTTAACTATTATTATTATTTTATTTTAGAGAGAGAGAGAGCATGAGCAGGGGAGAGGGGCAGAGGTGAAAGTGAGAATCTTAAGCAGACTCCATGCTCAGCATGGAGTCTGATGCAAGGCCCAATCCCATGACCCTGGGATCATGACCTGAGCTGAAATTGTTGGGAAATAAAGTTTTACACCATAAGATGGCCGATGGGACTAAAACAAGTTCTGGTCTCTAGCTTGGAGACCCCTCTTCCGGGTTCTTCTTGCCCTGTTTGCCAAGCGCCTGAAAACCCCCACAGATATGGAAGCTGACAACTATAAATTACACTTCTCACTTGCATTCTGCACTCAGATCTTTGGAGAAACGGTCTCCTCTGAGCCTGCCACTGTTAAATAAATCTCCAATCCACCAAGATCTCCGAGTGCCCCTTGGTTTTTCCACCAGCATTCCAGCCTGGTTCTGTAACAAAATTAAGTCAGATGCTCAACCAACTTAGCCACCCAGGAGCCTCTAAATGGATTATTTTTAAATGACATTTCCTAACAGACTTTCTTTTTTTTTGGTACTAGGGTATATTAATGCAACTGATTTTTTATATTGGTTTACTGTCCAGTAACATTGTTAAGTGCTTTCATTAACCCCTAAGACTGTATTTGCAGATTCTTCTGGATATTCTATGAAGGCAATTATATTTTCCATGGGTTTTTATTATCTTTTTTCCTTTTTAAATTCTTATTCTTGTTACCTGTTTTTCTGATCTTCTTATACTGTCCTGGGATGTAGTACAGAGTTGCATAGAAATGGTGAAAACCAGCACTTTTGGATAGCCCATGATATTATCAGGAAGTTCTCTTTAGTCCTAGTTTTTAAGAGTTTACTTTTTGTTGTGTTTTTATCATGAATGTGTGTTAAAACTTATCTTTCTAGGGGCAACTGGGGGGCTCAGTCGGTTAAGTGTCCAACTTCAGCTCTGGTCATGATCTCACAGTCCTTGGGTTTGAGCCCCACATCAGGCTCTGTGCTGACAGCTCAGAGCCTGGAGCCTGCTTCAGATTCTATGTCTCTCTCTCTATCTCTCTCTTAGAAATAAATAATTATCTTAAAAAAAAAAAAACTTATCTTCTTAGCCCTGCATATAGGATAATTCTATTTGGTTTGTCTCTTTTGACAAAATTTGAAGTGGGATTCATGAGCAAACAGCTAAGAAAGAATTCTTGAGATGTCTTTGGTGCAAAAAGGTGATTTTATTAAAGCACAGGGACAGGACCCATGGCAGAAAGAGCTGCACTGGGGTTGTGAGGAGCTACTCATCATATACTTTTAAGTTTGTGGAGGGAGAGAGAGATGGAGATAATGTTATTTTTCAAGGAATTTCTGGATGCTGAAAGCAGGGGCTCACAGGACCCTGAAGATTTAGCTATTATCAAGATAAGATTGCTTCTATTTTTTAAGAAAGTGTGAACATTAAGGCAGCCATAAATGTCTTGGGGAGTGTTACACGCTGCAGGTCTCTGACATCTATGAATGGGCTGCAAGCTGGAATTTCACTTAAACTATATTTTTCTTAGCACTACGAGAAATTTATCCTAAGGATACAGGAGTGCTGATGCATAGGGGCACATGTACCCCAATGTTTATAGCAGAACTTTCAACAATAGCCAAATTATGGAAAGAGCTTAAATGTCCATCAACTGATGAATGGATAAAGATGTGGTTTATATATACAATGGAATACTACTTGGCAATGAGAAAGAATGAAATCATGCCATTTGCAGCAACGTGGATGGAACTGGAAGGTATTATGCTAAGTGAAATAAGTCAGTCAGAGAAAGACAGATATCATATGTTTTCACTCATGTGTGGAACTTGAGAAACTTAACAGAAGACGGTGGGGGAAGGGAAAGGGAAAAAATAGTTACAGAGAGGGAGGGAGGGAGGCAAACCATAAGAGACTCTTAAATACAGAGAACAAACTGAAGATTGATGGGGGGTGAGGGGAGAGGGGAAAATGGGTGATGGGCATGGAAGAGGGCACTTGTTGGGATGACCACTGGGTGTTGCATGTAAGTGATGAACCATGGGAATCTACCCCCAAAACCAAGAGCCCACTGTATACACTGTATGTTAGCCAATTTGACAATAAATTATATTTTAAAAAATTTAAAACTACATTTTTCTTGCCTTTCTTTCCTTCATCATCTTTCATTCTGTTACTCCAGTAAATAACATTAGCAGATTTTTTCAGACTTAAGCCATTCTTGCATTTGGGGGATAAACTTAACTTGAGTTTATCCCAAAATTAATGAACTCAAGCCTGATATGTTATTTTCTTACATTGTCTGGTTCTGGCTTATTGGCCACATAAATTAATTGGGTCACATTCTCTCATTATCTTTTCTCTGCCAATGAATATTAAGACTTAGTAGAAATATTTGTTCCTGAAATCTGAGGCATAAGTGGAAACATTTAAAGAATGCCTCACTTCACTTTGCAAATGTATAGTCTGTTAAAAAGAAAGCCACAGGCCCAAAATGGTGTCACTTAGGTTGAGGCCCCAGGTCAGTAAACCAAGACTTAATAGCCAAACTAACTAGAGTTTCAACCCCCCAGAAATGTGACCGTTAGGCTGTCAACATGGGAATTTCCTGGTCAGCTCTAGAAAGTTTACTGATAGACCTCTTCCATTCCCCTTAGGGGGAGGGCAACCTTGCCTAAAACAATGCATTCTTTGCTAATAGTTTCCTTTTTACGACTCCCTATCTACCTTTAAAAATCTTCCTTTTTCTGTAGCCCTTTGGGGTTCCTCTCTACCCCATCTAGCAGATACTGCCAGATTCATGAGTCGATTAATAAAGCCAGTTAGATCTTTAAAATTTATTCAGTTGAATTTTTGTTATTTTTAAAAATATTTGTTATTTAACAGAGCATATGTCAAAGATTCATTTAACTCCTTCACGAGGGAGTCAGCAGCATAACAAAGCTGGTTCAGTGTTTGAAAGAATGAATAGGTACTGAAGCCAGATGCTGGAATATGATGGCTAGATTAGATTCAAAACAGGTTAATGTCTACACAGGGAAATAAAACTATAACCTTTGGGGTTATCTCTTCTACCAGATAGAAGTCTCGTGCATCCTTATTGGGCAAAAAATGTACAGGTTAGCCTGCAACTTCAAAGAGTCTTAGTCCTAATCACTACTACATAGTCAATCAGACAAAGGTATAGTTTTTTAGAGAATGAAATAGTCTTTGGTGAGCCTGTTAGATAATGCTCTAGTAAGACACTGAAGAGACTTGCAGGCATCCTTTGCCCTACTTCCATGTTTTGGCTTTGATTTCTTAACCATTGAATGCCCATGGCGGGCTGAACACCCTATTGGGGACTAAGGTGAATGACTTCAGACTTGTTTTCAGATATCTTACAGTCTAGCAGAGAAAGACAGCCATGTAAATGACTAAGTTCAATACTGTATTATAGGTTCTATAATAAAAAGACTCCCAAGGCACAGGAGAGACAGTAAGAAGGGATAGTCCTGTGTTAGTAGGAGAGCAAAAAGGCCAGAGGCATTGCCCAGGTGCTGGGGAGGGAAGTCCATTCCAGGGAAGAACAAAGTCAATAAAGTGTAAAAAAACAGTCATTTTTCTTGTCATAACCATTGTTTATAGCTTCTAATTACATGCTGCCCTGAATTGTCATTCAGCTGCTTTCTGTGACAGCAACATTTCAGCAGTATCATATCCTCCTCATGGGGAAACACTGGACAGAGATGGTCATATACTTTTTGAAAAAAGTCAGAAGTCTTGGGTAGATGATGAGATTTGTAAACATCAGGAAAGTTGACATTTGGAACCCAGCTTCAAATCCCAGCACAACCATTTACAAATGCGAGACCTTGGGTAAATTAATGAAGTTCTTTCTGTGATTGCTTTGTGCAGAAGGGTCCCCAAACCACCTGACACTAGCACCATGAGGTATAAATGAAGGAGAGCATTTCCTTGGAAGCTCACAGGTAGAAAGGCAGCAGAGTCCACTCCAAAATAACAATCTAGCTATGTTCAGGGGAGGGGGGAGAGTCAGGGGGAACATTTAGGTGAAGCCATAATTACAAGAACTTCCTAGAGGAGGAAATGACCTTTTTAGAAGGATGAACCTCCAGAGGCGGCCTCTGGTTTCTGCCTATTGGATGTGTGTTCAAAAGTTATACCTGCAGGGGCGCCTGGGTGGCTCAGTTGGTTAAGCGTCTGACTCTTGATTCGGGCTTAGGTCATGATCTCATGGTTTGTGAGTTTGAGCCTGGCATAGGGCTCTGTGCTGGCAGTGCAGAGCCTACTTGGGATTCTCTCTCTCTCTCCCTCTCTCTCTGTTCCTCTCCCACTTGTTCTTTCTGTCTCTCTGTCTCTCTCTCTCTCAAAATAAACTTTTAAGTTAAAAAAAAATTACACCTGCAGGATTTTAATTCATGAAGGGCAGGACCAAGTGCCAACAGGAGAGGCCAATGCCACTGAGAGAATTTATCACTTATATTTCCCAAGAGAAGGGGACACACAAGGCCACACAAAGCCACAGGGGAAAGCCAGGATTGGCCAGGTGGGAGAAGACAGGAGAGAGGGGAAAGCTGAGGCCAGAGGTTCTGTTGGGGTTTAGGCAGAAAAGGCAAGGCAGGGCTGGGTTTACAGGTTAGGCTTGGCTAGTTCAGACATGGTCTCCAGTTGTCCTATTTCTGGCCCGGGGGGATTTGGGGCTGGGGAGATACTGGTGTGCAAGAGTCAGAGAAGGGTCTTGGTCTCATGTCTGCCAGTCTGCACATGAAATGTGTATCCTAGGCAAGCTACTCGTGGTCCCCAGGAAGTTGCTAACCCTGGGAAGGGCAGTGTCTCTCCAGGACTGAAAGGTCCCCAAGAGATATCAAAACATAAGATACAGAAAATTAAAAAAGCATAATGAATAACCTGCTGGGACAGCTTCCTGCTAAACTACTCATGCACCTTCAGCATCACCTGGACTTGTCTGTCCTCACCTCATCTACCATACGGGAGCATTCATGTTAACCAACCTCACAAGGTTATTATGAGACTTACGTGTGGTAGCAGACACTTCATAAATGGCAGCTCTGTGACCTGTCTCACCAGCCTGAGCTTCCATATTGCACATCACTTTTTTATTGTAACAAAATATATGTAACATAATTTCTTTTTTACTTTCTGTAATTTATTTATTTTTTATGATTTACATCCAAGTTAGTTAGCACATGGTACAACAATGATTTCAGGAGTAGATTTTTAAGCTCCTTACCCATTTAGCCCATCCCCCCTTCCACAACCTCTCCAGCAGCCCTCTGTTTGTTCTCCATATTTAAGAGTCTCTTATGTTTTGTCCCCTTCCCTGTTTTTATTTTATTTTTGTTTCTCTTCCCTTATGTTCATATGTTTTATCTCTTAAGTCCTCATGTGAGTGAAGTTGTATGATATTTGTCTTTCTCTGACTAATTTCACTTAGCATAATACCCTCTGGTTCCATCCACGTAGTTGCAAATGGCAAGATTTCATTCTTTTTGATTGCCGAGTAATACTCCATTGTGTGTGTATATATATATATATATATATATATATATATATATATATATAGTGGTATATATATATATATATATATAGTGGTATATATATATATATATATATAGTGGTATATATATATATATATAGTGGTATATATATATATATATATAGTGGTGTGTATATATATATATATATAGTGGTATGTATATATATATATATATATATAGTGGTATATATATATATATATATATATACATACCACGTCTTCTTTATCCATTCATCCATTGATGGACATTTTGGCTCTTTCCATACTTTGGCTATTGTCGATAGTGCTGCTATAAACATGGGGGTGCATGTGTCCCTTTGAAACAGCATACCTGTATCCCTTGGATAAATATATAGTAGTGCAATTACTGAGTTGTAGGGTAGTTCTATTTTTAATTTTTTGAGGAACTGCCATACTGTTTTCCAGAGTGGCTGCACAAGTTTGCATTCCCACCAGCAGTGGAAAAGAGATCCTCTTTCTCCGCATCCTTGCCAACATCTGTTGTTGCCTGAGTTGTTAATGTTAGCCATTCTGACAGGTGTAAGGTGGTATCATTGTGGTTTTGATTTGTATTTCCCGGATGATGAGTGATATTGAGCATTTTTTCATGTGTCAGTTGGCCATCTGGATGTCTTCTTTGGAGAAGTGTCTATTCATGTCTTTTGCCCATTTCTTCACTGGATTCTTTGTTTTTTGGGTGGGGAGTTTGATAAGTTCTTTATAGATTTTGGATACTAACCCTTCATCTGATATGTTGTTTGCAAATATCTTCTCCCATTCTGTCGGTTGTCTTTTAGTTTTGCTGATTGTTTCCTTCACTGTGCAGAAGCTTTTTATTTTGATTATGTCCCAATAGTTCATTTTTGCTTTTGTTTCCCTTGTCTTCAGAGACGTGTTGAGTAAGAAGTTGCTGCGGCCAAGGTCAAAGAAGTTGTTACCTGCTTTCTCCTGTAGGATTTTGATGGCTTCCTGTCTTATGTTTAGGTCTTCCATGCATTTTTGAGTTTTTTTGTATGGTATAAGAAAGTGGTCCAGATTCATTTTTCTGCATGTCACTGTCCAGTTTTCCCATTTGCTGAAGAGACTGTCTTTATTCCATTGGATATTCTTTCCTGCTTTGTCAAAGATTAATTGCATGTAACATAAAATTTACTGCCTTAACCATTTTTAAAAATTTTTAATTTTTTTGTTTTAGAAAGAGAGAGCACGAGCAGGGGAGGGGCAAAGAGAAAGGGAGACATAGGATCCAAAGCAGGCTCTAGACTCTGAGTTGTCAGCATATAGCCCAACGCAGGGCTTGAGCTCACCAACTGTGAGATCATGACCTGAGCCAAAGTTGGCACTTAACTGAGTGAGCCACCCAGACACCCCTACTACCTTAACCATTTTTAGTGTCGTTAAGTGGTACAAATATATTCATCTTGTATAGGCATCACCACCATCCATCCACAGATATCTTTTCATGTTGTAAAACTGAAACTACCTATTAAACAATAACGTCTCATTCTCCCCTCCCACCAGCTCCTGGCAACTACTGTCACACTTTGTCTTTTTTATTTTAACTACTCTAAAATACCTCATATAACTGGTATCATACAATATTTGTCTTTATCTGACAGGCTTATTTTACTTAGCATAATGGAACAAGACTCATCCATATTGTAGCATATTGCAGAATATCCTTTCTTTCCAAGGCCAAATAGTCGTATGTCCATATCCCATTTGCTTCTCCATTCATACGTCAGTGGACACTTGGATTGTTTCTACCTTTTGCCTACTGTGAATAATGCTGCTGTGAACATGGGTGTACAAATATCTCTTTGAGACTCTACTTCTAGTTCTTTTGGATAATAACCCAAAAGTGGGATTACTGAAATATACAGCAGTTCTATTTTTAATTTTTTGAGGAACTGCCATATTGTTTTCCACAGCAGTGTTACCATTTACATTCCCCCGACAGTGTGCAAGTTCCCCATTTTCTCCACATCTTTACCAACACTTGATTTCTGGTAGCCATGCCAATGTGAGGTTATGTATATTGTTGCAGTTTTGATTCGCATTTCCCTAATAATTAGAGATGTTGTGCATCTTTTCATGTGCATAGTGGCCATTCCTATATCTTCTTTGGAGAAATATCTATTCAGGTCTTTGCCTATTTTTGAATTGTGTTGTTTATTTTTTTGTTATTGGGTGTTAGGAGCTGTCTATATATTCTGAATATTAATCACCAATAAGATACATGATCTGCAAACATTTTTTCCCATTCTGTGGGTTGACTTTTCACTCTGTAACTTGTGTCTTTTGATCCACAAAATTTTTGAATTGTCATGAAATCCAATTTGTCTACTTTTTCTTGTGTTACCTGTGCCTTTGATGTCATAGTCAAGAAATCATTGCCAAATCCAGAGTCATGATTAGGTCTTACATTCAGGTTCTTAATGCATTTGGAGTTAATTTTGTATAAAGTGTTAGGTAAGGGTCCAAATGTATTATTTTGCATGCATCTAGTTTTCCCAGTACCATTTGTTGAAAAGACTGTCCTTCATTGAATGGTCTTGGTACCTTTGTCAAGAGTCATTTGACCATCTATGTGAGGGTTTATTTCTGGGCTTTATCTTCATCCTATTAGTCTATATGTCTGTCTTTATGGCTGTACCATACTGTTTCTAATACTGTAACTCTGTAGTCACTTTTAAAATAAGGAAGTGTGCGTCTTCCGGTGTTGTTCTTTTTCAAGATTGTTTTGGCTATGCAGGGTCCCTTGAGATTCTTTATGAATTTTAGGATGGGTTTTTCTATTTCTGCAAAAAAAAAAAAAAAAAAAAAAAATCATTGTTTTGAAAGGGATTACATTTAGTCTGTAGACTGCTTTGGGCAGTAATGACATTATAACAATATGAAGTCTTCCAATCCATGAGCATGGGATGTGTTTCCATTTGTTTATATTTTCTTTAATTTCTTTCTGTAATGTTTTGAAGTTTTCATTATACATGTCTTTTATCTCCTTGGTTAAGTTAATTCCTAAGTATTTTTTTGTGGTATTGTAAATGAAATTGCTCAACTGTAGCTTCCTGATCAAAGTGTTTATTGTTCATGTATATAGATATACAACTGATTTTTGCATATTGATTTTGTATCCTGCTGCTTTTCTGAATTGATGGATTAGGGTTTTTTAAATGTTTTTTATTTTTGAGTGGGGGAGGGACAGAGAGAGAGAGAGAAAGACACAGAATTTGAAGCAGGCTCTAGGCTCTGAGCTGTCAGCACAGAACCCAACATGGGGCTCAAACCTATAAGCCATGAGATCATGACCAGAGCCGAAGTCAGATGGTCAACTAACTGAGCCACCCAGGCGCCCCATAGTTCTTTTTTTTTTTTTTTAGTTTTTTAAAAAAATGTTGTTTGTAGTTTATATATTTATTCTGAGAGAGAGGGTGAACGTGGGTGGGGGAGGGACAGAGAAAGAGGGATAGAGAGAGAATCTCATGAACCATGGGGCTCAAACTCATGAACCATGAGCTCATGACCTGAGCCAAAGTCAGACACTTAACTGACTAAGCCACCCAGGAGCCCCAAGTTCTAACAGGGTGTGTGTGTGTGTGTGTGTGTGTGTGTGTAGTCTTTAGGGTTTTCTACACATAAAATCATAGCATCTGTAAACAGATAATTTTACTTCTTTCTCTCTAATTTGGATGCCTTTTATTTCTTGCCTAATTGTTCTGGCTAGCACTTCCAGTACTCTCTTAAATACAAATGATGAAAGCAGGTATTCTTGTCTTGTTCCTGTTCTTAGGGGGAAAATCTTTCAGTCTTTTACCATTGAATATGACGTTTGCTATGGGGTTTGCATACATGCTTTTTATTATGTTGAGGTAGTTTCCTTCCATTCTTATTTTGTTGAGTATTTTTATCATGTGATGTTGAATTCCACATCACTTTTATTTCTGAAAGCAATCAGTCAAATCCACCTTGACCAGATTAGCAGAAAGCTCATTATCTCTTTCTTGTGCTGTCCTGCAAAAGCAAGAACTGGATGCAGGCCCTTGGAAGATAAGGCAGGCCATTACTAGCAGTGAAAATAGACCGCAGGGTAAAGGATGGTAATGGGCACTGCCAGAACAACATCTGCCAACAAACTGCTGTTGGAAGAGTCATGTCCAAAGCAAACCGTGGTGTCTACCCCTTTGCAGCCCCCCACAGGTAGTACAAATCCTGTCCCAGCCCCAGTGGTTCTTCACATGGACAATCCTCTCACTCATCTGGTCAAGGCTGCCCCCACACACTTTCTTTTTTGCTCATGTGCCAGGCATTGCTGCCTGGGCACACCCACTGTGAGTTGAGGAGGATAGACCAGGCATTTCACACCCTGCCCTGGGCTTCCAGTCACCAGTCCAGATGAACTATTTCTTCATACTTGGTTCCTCTGGTTGGGGGGGGAGGGGGGTTCCTTAGGGCCCTCCCTGCTAGTAGACATCACTTGGGCTCTCAGAAAGGTTCTAATAATATTAAATCTTCAAAGGGGAGTGCAATGTATCCCTTGAAACTGTCCAGGTCATGAATAACAAAGGCTAAGAAACTGCTACAGACCTGAGGATAGTAAGGAGACATGACAACTAAATGCAGTGTGGATCCTGGAACAGAAAAGGACATAAGTGGAAAAACTGGTGAAATCTGATTAAGTTTGGAGTTTAGTTAATGGCAACATACTAATGGTGGTTTCTTAGTTGGGCAAAGGTGCCATAGACTATGTAAAATGAAAACAGGGGAAGCTGAAACTGGGCAAGGCTATGTGGGAACTTTGCAACTTTTCTAAAAATCTGAAATTATTCCAAAGTAAAAAATTTATTTTAAAAAACAGGAATGGCTGGGGTCCCTGAGTGGCTCAGTTGTTTAGACGACTGACTCTTGATTTCAGTTCAGGTCATGGTCTCGCAGTTCATGAGATTGAGCCCCATGTTGGGCTCTGTGCTGGCAGTGTGGAGCCTGCTTGGGATTCTCTCTTTCTCTCTCTTCCTGCCCATCCCCACTATCTCTCTCAAAATAAATAAACATTTTAAAAATAGAAAGAGGGGGTAGGGGATGGGGAAGAGTCAGGTCTTAGTCCCATTTCTCCCAGATGACTCCCTGGTTCTTACACAAATTTATTCACCTCTTTCTTACCCACAAGTTTCTCTTGAAAATAAAATTCTCGGGGTGCCTGCATGACTCAATTGGTTAAGGATCTGACTTTGGTTCAGGTCATTATGTTGCAGTTCATAAGTTCGAGTCCTGAGTCAGGTTCTGTGTTGACAGAGGCTGGAACCTGCTTCCGATTCTGTGTCTCCCTCTCTCTCTGTCCCTCCTCCCCTCTCAAAAATAAACAAACATTTAAAAAAATTATAAATAAATAAATAAATAAATAAATAGTTCTTTTGAGGCGCCTGGGTGACTCAGTTGGTTAAGCATCCGACTCTTGATTTTGGCTCAGGTCATGATCTCACAGTTCGTGAGATCAAGCCCTGTGACAGCTCTGCACTGACCACATGGAGCCAGCTTGGGATTTTCTCTCCCTCTCTATGCCCCTCCCCCAAAAGCATGTGAGCATCTCTCTCAAAATAAATAAAAAACATTTTTAAAAATCTTTAAAAATAAAATAACAATAAAATTCTTTTCTGGCAGGGCAACCTGGTCAAACCAAAAACATGGATATGTTCATCTTTTGCATACAGTAATTATTTATCTACTAAACGATGCATGATTCTTCACAGATCATGGAAAATCTGCTCTGAGAGGACTAAGTAGCTGAAAACTCCTAAATGGCTCCCTTGACTAAGAAAATGTAATGTCTGGTAATCCCTCCTTACAGTAACTACTCTTATTGTTGATATTAACCAATGAGAATAAGATAATCACCATATATTTAAAAAATATTAGTAAATGAATCAAGCTACTTATTTACAAGTAGCCTATTTACATCTTGGCCTATGGTGAAGTATCATTAGTATCTTCTAATTGGAAGACATTATCTAGATATTTCTTAGGATAAAATGACCCCAAAATGAGTTCCCCCATGCAGTGCACATGCATTATTTACATTCCGTGTTGGTGTCCTTTTATTGGTGGGAAACATCAAATGACTTAGCTGTAGGTAAGCATGTTAATAAAATGTTAAACAGCTGTCAACTTGACTGCCAACAGCTTATATCATAAGAGTGTGTTCAGTTG
The DNA here is from genome assembly GCF_024362965.1 of Panthera pardus. Classification (NCBI taxonomy): domain Eukaryota; kingdom Metazoa; phylum Chordata; class Mammalia; order Carnivora; family Felidae; genus Panthera; species Panthera pardus. The sequence continues at coordinate 40,311,470 of NW_026526688.1, read as the reverse complement.
CCCCATGGTGGCCCAGCTTGTAAATACGAAGGCATATTGTTTCAAGTGAATGAATGAATGAATGTGAACAGAGACCTAGGTCCTCCAAAGTCTTACACTGACCGAATAGGGAATCCTGTGCCAAGTATACCACAGGTTCCCTAATGACAAATGTGAAGGGGAGGAGAGAAAATATTTTTTCTGGACATACATGAAAAACAAAGTTTCCAAAAGATTAAAAAGTAAAAATAAATTAAATAAATAAATAAATCAGAGATTTCAAATAAACGACAGAGGGGCTGGCCAATAACCATAACTCTTGGTACGCTGAAGTTGTCCCAGGCCAGAAGCTGATCAGTTACTGAACTTTTCCCCATGTCTCAGCAAAATTTAAGCAAGAAGCCTAAATTCCTATACCTGTTCAACAGACAGGACTATTTTGATGCTTCTGCTTTAGCCCCTGCTCATCATGGTTCCCCCAAGATGGAGAGTCGGGGCCCAGCTGGCAGCCAGGCATCCTACACTAGATGGTGAAATGAGAAAGGGATGGGGGGTGGTGCACATTAAGTCCTTCTGAGCACCATATTCCCAAGAGCTCTATTTGAAGGCCCTAGCTATTATGAATGTCTAACTTGAATGTGTGAGTTAGGGAGTATATCTGTTAAAGCTTTTTGTTTTAAACAAAGAGAAATCAATTCTGGTGAACTTAAGCAGAGATAAAATGACCATATTTCATTGATTCCTATACACATATTGTTTACTTTTAACATCTCTTGAAATCAGGAATATCTTTCAATAGATGGTGCCTTGTAAGTGCTGTTGGCCAGGTGGTAGTTATGATACAGTTGTCACTGCCTGAACACTGATGTTTCCATTGACATGATGGAAAAGTGCAATCCTGAACATTTCTGTCAACAAGCCATTTAAGGTCCATGTGAGGGAAGAACGTGAGCCTGCTTTTGTCCGACAATCTTCTATTAACATCTGTGGTGAGATCAAGAAAGTGTGAGCATTGCAGCTTGAACAACTGGTATAAGGGACGTGGAAGAACCTTGAGTGGACAATAATAGGGCACTCTTCTATTAAATCACCTAAGCTCTTGGTGACATAGAGTGTGCTGTTTTTTAAGGATTCTAAAAGGTCAGACTCTGAATGAGAAGATGTTTTAGGGATACCGTAAGCCATTTGATCTGCTAATATTTTCCTTTTCATGTATCCACAGGTGATATATAAGGAACTATGTCTAAATACATCTTTAAAAACATCTTTGATGAGTATATAGATTTAACATTCCTGGTGACAAGAGGACATTGTGTCATCATGGAATTGGCAACCGCTATGAAAGATAGTGGTACATGAACTGCTGGTTCACTGATCATTTGAAGGTTTCTTAGATTTGGTGACAGTTGAGATGGTATTGTAAATAGGAATTATGGAGAGAACCAGAAAACCAAATTGAGGTTAGAAGTCAAGAATAATGCTGAAAATCGTTCCAGAAAAATGGTATGGTGTGAACACCGTTACTCCCACTCCCAAGCATGGATACCACAGCTCATACAACCAATAACCTTAGCGCTACAGCATCACAGCCAATGCTGACCAGAACTCAACACTGCGCTATTATAATCCCTACTAGAGACCACGTCTCACTTTTTTTTCCCCACCCCTCCCTTCCCTATGTCTCACCTTTTTGCATTATTAGCTTCTGGTACAAAGACTGAGGTGGGTATTAATGCCCTTACCACAGAAACTGGGAAAACAAGTATCTGGCATTTTGGTCCTTCATAGTAGAAAGTGGACTTGGTACTTTCTGGCCAGTACTTATAGATAAGAGAATTCTCCAACTGTAAAAAGGGGATTCAGATGTGGGGCAGCCAGAAAGAATGACAAATATCCCTACAGGGAGGATTGGGATAAGATCTACTGGTGAAATCAAAATGCCCTTCTATGGAAACCCATGGTGAAAAGAAAATCATGCTTAATGCTAGGGAGAGGCCAGAACCACAAAAACTCTGATCCCACCCCAAAATCAAAGCCCCAGGGACACCAAGGATCCCCAGGGACTGCAGTTCATGTTTCAGCTTCATTGGTCCTGGTTCTTCCCTCCAAGATAGTAATAGACAAATTATTTCCACTTTTACTTTTGGAAAGCCTTTCATAAATTTGAAGATAGTAGCTCCTTAGAAAACATTTCAACAATTTAAAATTTTAAGTTATGAGAAAATAGAAATTGAAAAACCCCAAGCTAGTACCCTCAGACTAAGACATTTTTTTGCCTTGTATAAAACTTATTATTGCATATCAAGAAAAAAATAACATTTATTATAGGGCTAAAAACTACCTTTCCAAGTTAAGTGAGAATTACATAGAGAAGAATAACATAAAATCTTTGTGATGATCTTTATTCGCCATTACCTGAATCAGAATTTAACTTTGTGTTTAGAATAATGTAAATCAAAATAGCCAAAACTTTAAATGAAAAAGATCTGACTGTATGGAAGTGCTTTCTGCGTGAATAACAATAATAATGATAATAATTTTTAAAGTATTTATGCTGACTTAAATTCATTATCATGCATTCTTTTTTTCCAGCTTTATGGAAACATAGCTGACATCTAATAGCTTGTAAGTTCAAAGTGTACAACATTGATTTGATACATTTATATATTGCAAACTGATTTCTGTGGTAGCATTATCTAACACCTCCATCAGGTCATGCAGATACATTTTTTTTTAATGAAAACATTTAAGATCTCTTAGCTTTCAAGTATATGATATAGTATTATTAACTATAATCACTATGCTGTATAAAAGATCCCCACACCTTATTGGTCTTATAACTTGAAGTTTGTTACCTTTGACCAACATCTTCCCATTTACTCTACTCCTCAGTTTTTGGTAACCACCGCTCCACTCTATGAGTTCAGCATTTTTAGATTCCATATACAAGTGAGATCATACGATATTTCTCTTTCTCCCTCTGACTTCCTTCACTTAACGTAATACCCTTAAGTTTTATCCATGTTGTTGCAACTGGCAACAAATATTCATAAGCATATGAATTTCATGTCCTGAAATTTGTGCAAGTAAGTCTCTGAGGTCATCTCCAAATTGCTTTTAGTATTTAAAATACTTCCTCACGAGAGGCTAGAATTCAGAATGTTCAAAATGTGTAACCATTTATTTTTCTTAAGACTCTAGAACACTAGTCAAGCCCTGGTTTTTCAGATTCTTTGTTTTGAAAGGAATAGAAACATGTCTAAATAGGTGTGGATTTCTTTACCATACACTCCTCTCATCCAAAATTAGGACCACTTTTTTACTTCTTAGGGAAGGCAATATATCATGATGGCTAAGGGTGCCCATTTTTGAGTTGGCTGCTAGAGTTCAAATCCTAGTCCTGCTTCTTTCTAACTGTGGGATTTCTCTGTCCCTTTGTGGTCCCATGTGTAATGTGAGGATAATAATAGTATCTCCCTGACTCATTGAGGTGTCCTGAGGATCAAATGGTATGAAGTGTTTAGTAAGGTGTCTAATGCACATTAACTGCTAATAGAGTAGCTATTTGTTGCTATTTTTTGTGTGTGTTTGGAACCTCAGTGTACAAAATTAACTGGTTGATCCTTTATTCATAACCCACTGTCATCATTAGTCCACATACAGTACTCTTGTTTTATTCATTTTATTTCATTTGTCTTCATTTTTAATTTTTCTACATTAGCTTGTTTAATAGTATATTAGATACATACCAACCCACTCAACCCCAGAACTATATTATTATCAATAACTTGCATCTACTTAAAGGCTCTCACCTTGTCCTCTCCTTTAGCCTCCCTCCTCCCAGAGATAACCACCATCTTGAATTTTGTGTTACTCCTAAATACCTCTGTATTTATTTTATTTTATTTTTTTAAGTTTATTTATTTTGATAGAAGAAAGAGAGAGAGAAAGAGCACTTGAGCAGGGGAGAGAGAATCCCAAGCAGGCTCTGCACTATCAGCATGGAGCCTGACATAGGGCTTAAACTCAGGAACCATAAGATCATGACCTGAGCCAAAACCAAGAGCCAGCCACCTAACTGACTGAGCCACCGCCCAGGCATTCCTCTTAAATACCTTTTGAAGAAATAAGTTATATACCTGTATGGCTCAACAATACATTATTTAATTTTGTTGGCTTTGTACTTTAGAATAAGGATACAAACTATACATTGTGTCCTAAGATTTGCTTTTATCACACATTATTTTACTACAGCAATTCATCCATGTTATTTCACGAGCCCTAATTCATTCATTTTCACTGTTATATGATATTCCATTGTGTGACTAAACCACAGTTCATCCATTCTCCTATCAATGGGAATTCAGACACTTCCTTTTTCTTTTCTAACACTGCTTCTATGACCATTCTGGTGGATGCCTCTGGTGCATTATGTGCAACAATTTCTCTTGTGCATATAAATATAATGAACGTACTAGTTTATATGCCAAATTGTTTCCCAAAACAGGTGTACCAGTTTACAGTCTCACTAGCAATATGTAAAATATCACATTGGTCTACATGCTCTCTAAAACCAAGTATTGTCAGACTTTTTTTTCAGTGACACATTTATTTGGGGGCCTTGTTTGACAATTATACAAATAAGCAGTTGATTTTCTGTTAATTTGTTAAAAATAGAGAAGGATAGGGACGTCTGAGTGGCTCAGTTGGTTAAGTGGCTGACTCTTGGTTTCTGCTCGGGGCATGATCTAGCTGTTTCTGAGTTCAAGCCTTGCCTCAGGCTCTGTACTGATAGTGGGGACCCTGCCTGAGATTCTCTCTCTTTGTCTTTCTGCCCCTCCCCTGTTTGTGGTCTTCTCAAAACTAATAAAATAAACACTTTTTAAAAAATCATATTTAAAAAAATAGAGAAGGATATTTGAAAATACACATATGGCATTTCAGTTGCTGAGCATCAAAGTTAATCTTGTGTTCAACTCAAAAAGAATAGAATGGAAGCTGTTTTGTCTCAGCATGCTTAATTTTATGTTTGTTCATTCGTGGGCTATAATTATACATTACGATTAAAATGTTAGGTTAAAAATACTAAATAATATTAATTGAATGAAAGTTGAATAAGTAAAGTCAATTCTATGTTTTTGTTTCTTGTAAGATATGATTCAGATTGCTATTCAGTTAATTGACTATTCATTTAACAGATTTGTTTTTGTTTTTACCTTTCACTTCTTAATTCTTAACCATCAAATGAGTATGAAATTATATTTCATTATGGTCTCTATTTCCATTTCTCTAGTTATTGATGGGATTAAATATTTTCTTATATGGTTATTAGCCAAATGTGTTTCCAGTTCTGTGAAATTCCTTTAAGCAGGCAGTCATATTGGCATTTAATTATTGTTGGTTAGTCTAGCTAAAGTTTGTCCATTTTGTTGATTTTCCCCTACAACCAATTTTTAGTTTTTTCTATTTTCTCTCTCATTTTTCTCTCTATTTCATTAATTTCTACTTTAATATTTATTATTTTCTTCCTTTTGCATACTTTAGGTTTAGGTTGTTCTTTCTCAATGTCTTTGGGTGGAAGGTTAGGTTATTGAGTTGAGATCTTCTTTTTTTTTTTTTTAAATGTTTTTATTTATTTTTGAAGGAGAGAGAGACAGAGCATGAGAGGAGGAGCAGCAGAGAGAGAGGGAGACACAGAATCCGAAGCAGGCTCCAGGCTCCGAGCTGTCAGCACAGAGCCCGACACGGGGCTCGAAACTCACCAACTGTGAGATCATGACCCAAGCTGAAGTTGGGCGCTTAACCGACTGAGCCACCCAGGTGCCCCAAGATCTTCTTTTTTTATTTTTATTTATTTATTTATTTATTTATTTATTTATTTATTTAATTTTTATTATTAATTTTTTTTGAGATCTTTTTTTAAATATAGGTTATAAATTTATAAATATAGGTTATAAATTTTTTTTGAGATCTTTTTTTAAATATAGGTTATAAATTTCCCTCCTAAGCACTGCTTGGGCTGCATCCAATAAGTATTGATGTTATTTATTTATTTTTATCTATCCCACAGAATTTTTAAATTTCTCTTGTGATTTCCCCTTTGTTCCATTGGTGGCATAAGAACATGCTTTATAATTTTTACATTCTTGTGAGTTTATCAAATTTCTTTGTTAGTGATTTCTCATTTAATTCCACTGTGGTTAGAAAATATACATTGTATGATTTCAATACTTCAAAACTTATTGAGACTTTTTATGGCCCATCATATGTTCTACGTGATTTGAAAAGAATATGTACTTAGGGGCGCCTGGGTGGCTCAGTCGGTTAAGCGTCCGACTTCAGCTCAGGTCACCATCTCGCGGTCCGTGAGTTCGAGCCCTGCGGGCTCTGGGCTGATGGCTCAGAGCCTGGAACCTGCTTCCGATTCTGTGTCTCCCTCTCTCTCTGCCCCTCCCCCGTTCATGCTCTGTCTCTCTCTGTCTCAAAAATAAAAAATAAACATTAAAAAAAAATTAAAAAAAAAAAGAATATGTACTCTGCAGTGGTTGGGTGCAGTGTTTTATGGAGGTCCGTTAAGTCTAATTTGTTTATAGTGCTGTTAAAATCTTCCATATTCTTGCCAATTATCTACTTAATTGTTCTACTGATTATTGAAGTCTTCAACTATTATTGTTGCATTGTCTATTTCTCAATTTCTGTCACTTTTCACTTCATGTATTTTGGGGCTCTGTTGTTAGGCGGATGTATGTTTCTAATAGGTATCTTTCTGATGGATTGACTTTTTATCATTACCAAATATCTTTTATATCTAGTAATATATATATATATAATACACATTTTCTGTTTTGTCTAATATTAGCATAGCCACTGCAGCTCTGCTGTGGTTGCTGTCTGCCTGGTATGTCATTTCCATCTTTTTACTTTCAACCTATTTTTTATCTTTTTTTTTTTTTTTTACATTTTTTAATGTTTATTTATTTACTTTTTTTAAATATGAAATTTATTGTCAAATTGGTTTCCATACAACACCCAGTGCTCATCCCAAAAGGTGCCCTCCTCAATACCCATCACCCACCCTCCCCTCCCTCCCACCCCCCATCAGCCCTCAGTTTGTTCTCGGTAACCTATTTTTATCTTTAATGTTAACTGTGTCTCTTGTAGACAGCATATGGTTGGAGCTTGTTTTTCTTATCTAGTCTGACAATCTCTGCGTTGTGATTGGATAGCTTAATCTATTCACATTTAATGCTATTACTGATATAGCTGGATTTATGTCTGGCATTTTGATTTTTGTTTTCTATATGTCTCAAGTATTTTTTCTCTATTCCTCCTTTATTGCTTTCTTTTGCATGAAGTGAAGGTGTCTCATTTAAAGTTTTAATTCCTTTAATGATTCTCCCCTCTACACTTTGGAGTTATTTTCTTATTGGTTGCTATAGGGCTTGCCATATACATCTTAATTTATCATAATTTACTTCAAAGGTATACCAACTTAATTCCAGTGAGATATAGAAGCATTACTTTTATGTAGCTCTATTACCTCTTCTCCCATTTGTCTATTATTATGCATATTACCTCTATATATGTTACAAACCCAACAATATATTTTTATAATTACTAAAATGTATATATAATTTTATATCTTCAAAGAAAGCTGAGAGAAAAAAGGAGAGCAAGTGTATATTTACAGTTTATTAACCTTTTAGTTATCATTTCTGTTTCTCTACATGTCTTCTTATAGATTCAAGTTACCATCTGGTTATTTCCTTACTTCAGTATAGCTTTCTTCCCACCCACTTCTTATTGTAAAATTGATTACATTTCTCTATGTTATAGGCTAACAATTGTACACATAGATTTATGCAATTTTTTTTTTAACGTTTATTTTTGAGAAAGAGAGAGACATAGCATGAACGGGGAGGGTCAGAGAGAGAGGGAGACACAGAATCTGAAGCAGGCTCAGAGCACTGAGCTCGACAAGTGGCTTGAACTCATGGACCTCGAGATCATGACCTGAGCCGGTGTCAGATGCTCAACGGAATGAGCCACCCAGGTGCCCCTATGCAATTGCTTTTTAAATCAGAGTGAAAAATGCAATTACATTGTCTTTTATGATTACACTATTACCTTTACTGGCAATCTTTTTATTATTCAAATTACTGTTGGGTGTCATTTGCTTTCAGTGTGAAAAGCTTCTTCTGGTATTTATTTTAAGGTGGGTTGGCTAGCAACAGATTCAGTTTTTGTTTACCTGAGAATCTTTTTACTTTATCTTCATTTTTGTAGAACTATTTCTCCTTTCAGTTGTGCCAAATTTTTCTATTTTGGTAGTCTATTAATAGGTATGTGAATGTTTATAATTGTTATATATCTTATTGCTGTGTTGAAACTTTTGTTAAGATAAAATGTTCTTTTTTGTCTCTTGTGAACTTTTTTATCCAAAGCTTATTTTGTCTGATAGCCACCCTTGCTTTCTTTTGGTTACTGTTTGTAGTGACTGTCTTTCTCCCATCCTTTCATGTTTAACCTATTTGTGTCTTTGAATCTAAAGTGAGTCTCTTAGGGACAAGCATATAGTTTGATCATGTTTGTTTGTTTAAAAAATTTTTTTTAACCTTTATTTATTTTGAGAGACAGAGTGTGAGTGGGGGAGGGGCAGAGAATGAGGGAGACAGAATCCAAAGCAGGCTCCAGGCTCTGAGCTGTCACCATAGAGCCTGATGCAGGGCTCGAACCTATAAACTGTGAGATCATGACCTGAGCCCAAGTTGGATGCTTAACCGACTGAGCCACCCAGGTGCTCCTGATTGTTTTTTAATTTTTTTTTTAATGTTTATTTTTGAGAGAGAGAGAGATACAGAGTGTGAGTAGGAAGGGGCAGAGAGAGAGGGAGACACAGAATCTGAAGCGGGGTCCAGGCTCTGAGCTGTCTGCACACAGCCTGACTTGAGGCTAGAACCAATGAACGGCAAGATCATGACCTGAGCCGAAGTGGATTCTTAACTGACTGAGCCACCCAGGCACCCTTGTTTGTTTGTTTTTTAATCCATTCTGCCAATCTCTGTCTTTTGATTGGAGAGTTATTCCATTTACTTTTAAAGTAATTACTGATAGGGGCACCTGGGTGGCTCAGTAGGCTAAGCAGCTGAGTTGGGCTCAGGTCATGATCTGGCTGTTTGTGGGTTCGAGCCCCATGTCAGGTTCTGTGTTGACAGCTCAGAGCCTGGAGTCTGCTTCAGATTCTGTGTCTCCCTCTTTGCCACTCCACTGCTCATGCTCTGTCTCTCTCTCTCTCTCTCTCTCTCTCTCCAAATAAACATTAAAAAAAAAGGTAATTACTGATAAGGAGGGACTTACTTTTGTCATTTAGCTACTTAATTTCAATATGCTTTATAGCTTTTTTTGTCTGTTTCTTGTACTATTGTCTTTTGTGTTACACTGAAATTTTTTATAGTGAAATATTCAAATTCCTTTCTCATTTCCTTTTGTGTGTATGATTTAACTATTTTCTTTGCAGTTACCATGGTGATTACATTTCACATCTTAAAGTTATAACACTATAATTTTAATTTATACTATTTTAACTTCAGTGACATAGAAAAACTGCTCCTTTACTGCTTCATTCCTACACCTTTCAATATTGATGTCACAAAATTACACTGTGTGAGTAAAAACATAAACTAATACTTTTGTTAATGTATTAGTCTCTTAAATTATGTGGAAAACAACATGTGGAATTACAAGCCAAAGTTACAATACCATCTTTTTCGCTAATTGGTTTTTTTTTGTTTTTGTTTTTGTTTTTTTATGTTTTCAGCATTTCTTGCAGGCAGGACTAGCAGTAATGAAGTCCCTCAGCTTTTGTTTATCTGGGAGTGTCATAATTTCTTTCTCACTTTTGGAAGACAATTTTGCCAGCTGCATAATTCTTATTTACAGGTGATTTTTGTTTTTGTTTTTGTTTTTTCTTTTAGCACTTCGAATTTATCAGCCCACTGCCTTCTGGCCACTAAAGCTTCACCTGAGAAATCTGCTGATAATTTATTGAGGATTCCTTATATACAGTGATTAACGTCTCTCCTGCTGCCTTCAGTATTCTCTTTGTCTCTTGACAATTTGATTATAATGTGTCTTACTATGAGTCTTTTTGAGTTTGTCCTATTTGGAGTTTGTTGACTTTCCTGGGTATTTATATTCATGTCTTTCATCAAACTTGGAATTTTCAACCATCGTTTCCTCAAATACTCTCTCCAAACTTCCTCTCTCTTTTCTCCTTCTGGGACTCCCACGATGCACATGTTGGTCTACTAATTTCTGTCCCACATGTCTCTTAGGTTCTGTTCACTGTTTTCCTATCTTTTTTCTTTCTCTTCTTCAGATTCAACAATTTGAATTTCCCAGGCTTCATGTTTGTTGATTCTTTTGCCTGTTCAAATCTGCCTCTGAACCTCTCTAGTGAATTTCTCACTTCTGTTTCTTTTCAGATCCAAAATTTCTTTTTAATTCCTTTTTTGCTTTCTGTCTCTATTTTGTTCATACATCATTTTCTTGACTTTCTCCATGTCTTTCTTTAGTTCTTGAGCTCACATCTTTATTAAAGTTGTTTTAATAGTAAAGTTGTCTAGTAGGTCTGCCAACTGTTCTTTCTCAGGAATTTGCTTTCGATTTATTTTCTTCCTTTGAATGGGTCATATGTTCCCTTTTTTTTGGTATGCTTTATGACTCCTTTGTTGAAAACTGGAAATTTGAATCTAATAATGTGGCAACTGAGGAAATCTGATTTTCTCCCCTCCTCAGGGTTTGCTGGGTTTTGTTTTACTTTTGTTGTTGTTGTTGTTATTGTTGTTGTTTTTTATTGCTTTAGCCTATCTACTAAGACTCTACCAAGGGTCAGCATAAAGTGTGAACTTAACATCTTCTCAGGTCTTCCCCAAGATTTTATTTTCCCCTGAGTATGCACAATGACTAATTGTGTGGATGTTTTAATGCCTCGGCCCCCAAAGGGGAGGGGAAAAAAAGAAGTAGGGAGGGGAAGGTACCAGCCTTTTAAATTCCCTAAAGTCACTTAGGTCAGAGGAGAGGGCTTGGAGAGTGAGGGGGATGCAACAATGACTGCCTATTCTGTGTTTTCACCTTTAGGATAACAATAGTAGTCACCTTTTAGAACACAGATCTCTGATATTTGGAGGACAGGATCCTTATCGTTCATCATAGGTCTCACCAGCTGAATACAAATTTCTCCTGCAACTCCTCCACTGCCTGCATTGGGGCTGGGGGTGGTAAATGGGTCCTTGCCACTGAGCTAATAGTTGAAATTGACTGATATTAACCACAGTTTACCATCCAAACTTTCTTCTGGAAGTTGCAGGCCCTCAATAGATTCCGGAGTTCCAAATATTTATATCAGATAGATTATGTCAGTGCCAGCGTGGCCTAGGTAAGGAGACATATTTCCTGGTGGTTTCTATTGCATCTTCTTAGAAACCTCCTTCATTTTTGATAGTTTTGCTACATATAATATTCTTGGTTAACAAGTTTTTCTTTCAGGACTTTGAATGTCATCTCACTGCCCCCTGGTCTTCATTATTTCTGATGAGAAATCAGATGTTAATCTTATTAGGGTTCCCTTGCATATAATGTCATTTTTCTCTGGTTTTGATCTTGATAACTTTACTATGATATGTCTGGGTATGAATCTCTTTATCTTCCTTAGTACTTGGTGAGCTTCTTGAATTTGTACATTCATATTTCAACTAAGCCAGCTAGGCACTCCTCTTCAAATATTTTTCTGCTCCTTTCTCCCTCTCCCTGTCATTTCTATTCTACTCTCCCTTCTTCTGGTACTTCCATTATGCATATATTGATGAGTTTAGATGTATTATTTTTCTCTTGGGGCTTCTGGGTGACTCAGTCAGTTGAGTGTCCCAACTTTCAGCTCAGGTCGTGATCTTGTGATTCACAAGTTGGAGACCTGCATTACACTCTGGGCTGACAGCTCAGAGCCTGCTTCAAATTCTGTATCTCCTTCTTGCTCTCTGCTCCTCCCCCGCTGATGCTCTATCTCTCAAAAATAAAAACATTAAAAAATATGTTAAAAATACATATATTAAAAAAATAGAGGTATTATGTTTCTCTGAGCCTCTGTTTATTTTCTCTATTCCATTTTGTCTCTGTCTCTTGATCTATCTTCAAGTTCATTGATATTTCTTCTGCAAGTTCAAACAATTGTTGAGCTTCTCAGGGCTCCTGGCTGGCTCAGTTGGGGGATTGTGTGACTCTTGATCTTGGGGTTGTGACTTTGAGCCCCACATTGAGTGTAGAGATTACTTAAAAATAAAATCTTTAAAACACAGAAATGTTATGCTTCTCTAGCAATTTTTTTGATTATTGTACTTTAAAACTCCAGAATATCCTTTAAAAACAAAATTGTATCTCCTTGATATTTTATTTTTGATGAGATATTGTCATCATTCCCTCATTTCTTTAAGCATGGTTTCCATTAGTTCTTTGGAACTAATATTTATATAGCTTATTTATAATGGCTGCTTTGAAGTCTTTGTTAATTCTGATATCTGCCCCTCTGTTTCTCTTGCTTGCTCCCTGCCCAAACCCCTCCCCATATAAGAAACTACCCTGTTTCTTTGCATATCTCATAACTTCTTTTTTATAACTGGACATTTTAGGGGTGCCTGGGTGGCTCTGTTGGTTAAGTGTCCAACTCTAGATTTTGGCCCCAGTCATCATCTCATGGTTTGAGATCAATCCCCTTATGGTTTGAGATCAAGCCTCATGTTGGGCTCCGTGCTGACAGCATGGAGCCTACTTGGGATTTTCTCTCCCTCTGTCCCTCTCCCCCACTCTCTCTCTAACGAAATAAATTTTAAAAACTAAAAAAAAAAAAAAACAACACAACATTTTAGATTATAACTGTTGTAGGATCTTTGGACCTTGACCCACCCACCACCCCCTCCCAGGCTTGGATTTTTTTTTTTTTTTTTTAATTATTTGAGTTATTAGTGAAGTTTATTTCCTCTCCAGGGTGAAGTCTCTGATTTCATTTCTTAGAAAGTGCAGCCTTGGGCATGAACATTGTCACTTGGAGTGACAGAGCTTTTAACAGGCCCTTCTCTATCTTCCTGATCTCTTTGTTAAACTATCTAGCCTTTGCTGGTACCAAACTCAGATGTTAGTTCCAACTGCCAGTTAATGGCTTTTTGAAGATGTCCTAGAGCTTATATTGCTCTGTAGACTGATCCACTTAGATTCAGGCCTTTTGCAGGGTAGGTTTTGAGGTTGGTCTTCAAGGCTTGTTATTACCCCAGGAGGGCTCTTCTTCTTTCCCTGTTCTCTCTGGTAAATTAGCTAGCCTAAAAATAACACCTTATTACTCTGGTGGAGCTATTAGCCTCCTTTAATTTTTTACCATTAAATTTTCCATTGTCCTTGAGAGTTCCCTTAGTCTTGAACTTCCCCAAACTCTTCCAAATAAAATTAGTTCTTTTGGGGTGAGCTTCAGAGCTCTCTTCTTATGGCCTTCTCTCCCATGGGAAAAAAGTCTATGTTACTCCACTGTAGTTACAGGTAGTAGATGACATGATCTGCTTCTTTAGGATTGATATGCTTGCTTTATGAGCAGAACTCAGTTGGGATGGTAGCTTCTGGTCTTCTTGGCTTACTTCTCCTGGCATGAAAACCTTGCCCTATGAGCATCTAGGATGAAGGTGATCAGAGTCCTGGTACTCTTGGCCTGCTGCACCTAGGGTAAAGTTCCACCTTGTGAGTGGGAGCTGGGTGGAGGGAATCCTGACCTTTTGGCTGCACTTACCTGTAGTTTAGCCTTTGCAACACAGATCTAGGGGTGTATGAGAAATATTGGCTGCTTGCTCTCCCTTGGGAAATACCACAGGACTTAACTGGGTACTGGGAGGAGAGTGACCATTGTCTTCTTGGCTGTATCCACTCAGAATGGAGTTCTGTAGCACTGTGCTGTGTGTGTGAGAGAGTGGTGGTGGACAGGTGGTTTAGGGCAAGAATAAGTTGTGGCATAAATGCCACAGATTCTCTTTTTTTAATGTTTGTTTATTTTTGAGAGAGAGAGAGAGAGAAAGAGAGAGGGAGACAGGATATGAAGCAGGCTTGGCACGGATGGCAGACAGCCTGACATGCAGTTCGAACCCATAAACCATTGAGATCAGGACCTGGGCCAAAGTTGGACGCTTAACCGACTGAGCCACCTAGGCGCCTCAATGCCACAGACTCTTAACACTCTTTCAGAGATTTAGATGTTCTTGAATGTTTTTTCATTTGTTGTATGCCCCTAAGACAACATGCAGAGAACTTAAGTGGTTGTTTAAAAAAATTTTTTTTAACCAATCATGGTAGTTAGGGTGAACATGTAGCCAGTCCAGAAGTCATTTGTCTATTTATTAATATTGTACAGTTTGTCTCATGAAAAACAGTTTAAAGCAAAGGAAGTTTATTCATATCCCTTAGGATATTTTAAAAATGAAAATTTAATAATCTCAAAACACTAAATAATATGAATTTAGAAAAGAATAAAAATTCCCAATATATTTTTTGAGCTTAAAAAATATTTATCATTCAGAAAAAAAATCCCAATAGAATAAAACAACATCCCAGGTTAAAAAAAAAAAAAAGTTATCAAGACATGGAATTGTAACTTTTTCTGTTATTTTAAGTACAATAATTATAACTGCTTTTTTGCTTGTTTGTAAATCATTGTTTGCTTTTTGATCACACCAAGAATTGTATTTTAATGCACAATATAAAAACATAATGCCCAGAAACACCAGTTAACATCATCAATGCTCTTCATTCATTGGTTATCTAATTCACATGGTTGCCGGTATCAGGAAGAGTAATAGCCAAGCAGATTTGTAAGCCTGCTGTGATTCTTTGTTATTCATCGATGGCTGTCTTTTAAAAATCCTAGAACATAAACGGGAATTTTCTTTTTATAGATCATATGGACTTTTACTAATTTATGTTGCTTACCACTGACTTTATAAAAGTCATAGGTGTTGAGTATGTGTATGTGTGTATAATTTTGTAATAACTAAAGATGGCCAGAGAATATTAATTTCACCAGAAAACCCCATATCAAATGAAACTTTCATTTGCTTTCACCCTTACTACTACACTTCTAAAAAAGAGGAAAAAAAAATCTTACATACTTGGACTTCCAAGTAAAAGTTTTGCTAATAATTTTAAACACCGCTGTTTCTTTACTGCAACAACAGAATTATTTTTAGTTCACAGAACAGGTATACAATTACTAAACATTTAAATTATTTTACAAAATTTTGAAACTTCTTTAACTTGGAATGTGATGGTTCAAACTATGCAGCAGTTCAAAGTGAAGTTTGTATTTCCACTATAAACAAGTATAAAAAGAGTGGTAACTAATTCTTTCCTAATCCAGAAGCCCATTTTAAAGAATCTAATAAGAATAACTGCTTAAACAGAATAGATGACCACTTATCACGGATATTTTACAAACAGATTTCTGTAGGGTTTGGAGGTTAGGTTAGTGTTCAATCATGTCTAAGTCCCTTCTAATTCTAAAATTCTATGAGTCTATAGTTTTCCTAACAGTTCTATTCAAGAAGTTATTTCTTCTCACCATTATCACCAGATTATGTCATTACACATAGATGGAAATTTTAGTATGTTACTGTATGTGCTTAAATGTCACCTTTCAGAATATGCTGCAGTTCACATGAGTCTTCCCCCTATTTGTTCCAGATTGAGACTTTGTCCATTTGTTTCAGACTGAGTTTGACTATACTTGAACAGGACCTATTTTAAGGACCAGTTTTCCTTTACTTGGCAATGTAATAAACAATACAGTAGACAGAATGAATTTTGAAAGCATTCACCAAATGTTACATCTCATATTCAGAAATAACTACTTGTAACCTCAAACTCCCTATGTTAAACTATGGTAATTTATTTAAATGCAAACAGTTGGTATACATGCTGCTTGCTCAGTTCTCTCCAAATAGGGATTTACGTTTGTTAGGAAAAGAATGTAACTCCAGGTTAAATCATAATGGTAAGATGCTAAGTAATTAGGATCGCTACTTTTACAATTCAGTGTTGGATTCTTGACTGTGGGAATACACACGTACACACACATACACACATACACACCCACACACACTTCCTTTTATGTAGGTGACAATTTAGATAGATTTATACTTTGCAAGATGTTTACCCATATATCCTCCAGGAATTGCTAGTGAGATGAAATGTAAAAACAAACTACTTGGAGATTTCGTGGGTTTCCAAACCAGGGATGAGATTCATGAATAACTAGAGAAAGTCTTCTGATTCATTAGAGCTAGTTCTAAATGTTATCAGACAACATAAGGTCAAGTAATCTTTTGATCATAATTTTCTATTTTTGAAATACTGGTTCATAAAAAATCACGGTATTATCCACTGGCAGGACAGTAGTAAATTACATTGGAATCCACATCTACAAAAGACACTTCTGAATGTCATTGTTTCAGATTTTTAATACTGCCTTAAAAAGGCCTGTTACTCTTCAACTATCTCAGTATACTTTTAAATATAAAATAATTATAATTGGAACAATTATTGTAAATCTAAGTAGATAATTCCTAAGGCAGTATTTGTTTAATCAGAACATATTTTCATTTCAAATATATAACTAAAACTTCTCACAAAGTCAGAACACAACTCATAGTTTGAACAGAAACTTCAGTGTTTAAATCTCAACATTCAGTAAAATAAACACTACACATTAAGTTCCTCTGGAATACAAATCACTCATTTAAGTAAATGGGATATAATTTCTAACTTGTGTTAAAAGTGAAGAAATCCTCTTTTATGTGAAGACTTGACCAAAATCAATTAGTCCTATTACGGTACAAATCAAACTCTACTGATACAACACATTTATTAGAGATTTGGATACGGATATAACTACAGTTGGAAACTAGATGCTCCTTAGCTTGGGGGTAGTGAAAGAAAAAGGCATACTATGGATCAGGCCCCCGTTTTTATTACTTTATTAACAACAATGCTTACTTTATTTAATGAAGAATGTCTCTTCCACTGGAAATACACTTCTAATTTAATAATGCTAGACAGTGGGGAAAAAAAAAAGATGGACCCACTTTTTAAAAAATTCATCCTTTATAAAGTTATGTAACAATATTGATTAGGTATAGAATGATTAATTTTATGCTCTGAAGACAAGCAATTTTTTTAAGTATTGACTTGTCAATTTATCTTTGACAAGTGATTAAGAAAGATAAACAAATCTTCTGACTTTACAAATAAGAATATGTGAATAAGAATATATATATATTCTGAGAAGTTATGTCCCGTGATCTGACTTATACTTCTGATTTATAATGTAACTAAATTCTTTTAATAAACTGCATTAATTTTACATTTTAAACTTAAATCATCCTTGCTGTACTGTTCTCATTCACTTTACTTTCAATTTTTGCATTTCTATAAATACTCAAAAAACAAAACTCCTCAATTTGAAACCAACTTACATTGGAGTTCTGAGGTTAGATTATAACTTTTAAGATATTTTGTTAAAATGTAAAAACCCTGAAATTACAAACAAAAAATTTACAATTTTACAGTATATATCTAATTTATTTTTTTAAAAAAATATTCTGAATTGTTTTTATACAAGTAATCAAGTGTTAT
This sequence comes from Panthera pardus, assembly GCF_024362965.1. Taxonomy (NCBI): domain Eukaryota; kingdom Metazoa; phylum Chordata; class Mammalia; order Carnivora; family Felidae; genus Panthera; species Panthera pardus. Next base: position 40,293,776 of record NW_026526688.1, on the reverse strand, counting down.
TTTTTTCAAATTAAACTCCTTTATAGGCTAGAAGAAGGTATGTGGTTTTGCCCCATTAAAAACCAATACAAATATCATTTTTTTATGCTGGCACTTCAACTATTTCAAAGTAGTCATTTGGTAGAATCACATAACCTCTCTCTGATATGTCGTCCTTCTCCTTCTGGAAGTGAACAACCTCCTTTAATTTTTCAAGTTGTCGTTCTTGTCTTCTGCATCGCTGCTGTGCGGTCTTAAGCTTCTTTCGGAGTTTTTCAACTTGTTGTTCTAGCTGATGAATCCTTTTTCTCTGGTGCATTGTATCCTCCACAGTATAGTTGTGGTCACAGAAAACTGAGAGATTATCAGGGGTCTGAAGGGGAGGCATTAGTAATCCAATAGCAGCATCAACCTGGGAAATGGGAGGTGTTAAAGGAGGCGGGGGAAGCTGTTCTTGTGGCTCCAGAAGATCTTCCTTCTACAACGATAATTAAGAGTATGTTCAAGTTTAGTAACTACAAATAACAGTTTAAAAGAATCTACCCAGGGTGCCTGGGTGGCTCAGTTGGTTAAGCGTCCGAATTCAGCTCAGGTCATGATCTATGGTTCGTGGGTTTGAGCCCTGCAACGAGCTCTGTGCTGGCAGCTGGGAGCCTGGAGCCTGCTTCGGACTCTCTGTCTCTCTCTGTCTCTCTGCCCCTCCCCCACACATGCTTTGTCTTCTCTCTCTCTCAAAAATAAATCAACATTAAATAAATAAATACATACATAAATACATAAATAAATAAATGAATAAATGAATCCACCTGTGGAATTTAAGAATGACTTTTTACAAACTGGACAACCTAGAAGAAATAGATGTGTTTCCAGAAACATACAGCCTTCCAAGAACAAATCAGAAGAAATAGAAAATCTGAAAAGACCAATCATTAGTGACAAAATTGAAAAGGTAATCAAAAAATTCCCAAAAGACAAAAGTCCAGGACCAGATGGCTTCACAGGTGAATTCTATCAAATACTTAAAGAGTTAATATCTATTCTCCTCAAACTATTCCAAAAAATACGAGAAAGAAAAGCTTCCAAATACATTCTATAAGGCCAGCATTGCCCTGATATCAAAATCAAAGACACTACAACAAAAGAAAACTATAGGGACAATATCCCTGATGAACACAGATGCAAAAATCCTCAATAAAATGAGCGTATTAGATAATACATTAAATATTCAATAATACATTAAAAGGATCATTCACCAAGATCAAGTGGAATTTATTCCAGGGATGCAAGGATGGTTCAATATTCATAAATCAATGTGAAACACTACATCAACAAAATAAAGGATAAACCCATACGATCATTTAGGGGTGGTTGGCTCAGTTGGTTGAGCGTGTGACTTGACTTCAGCTCAGGTCATGATCCCAGGGTCACGGGATCAAGCCCTGCATCCGGCTCTGTGCTGAGCGTGGAGCCTGCTTAAGATTCATTCTCTCTCTCTCTCTCTCTCTCTCTCTCTCTCTCTCTCCCTCTGTCCCTGTCACCCTGCTCATGCTCTCCCTCTCTAAAATAAAATAAAATAAAATCATATGATCATCTCCATAAATGCAAAAACAGCACTGGACAAAATTCAATATCCATTCATGATAAAAAGTCTCAATAAAGTTGCTTTAGAGGGAACATACCTCAGGGCAACTGGGTGGGTCAGCTGGTTAAGCATCCAACTCTTTGTTTCACCTCAGGTCATGATCTCACAGTTCATGAGTTTGAGTCCCACATTGGGCTCCAGGCTGACAGTGTGGAACCTGCTTGAGTCTCTCTCTCCCTCTCTCTGCCCCTCCCCTACTCACTCTGTCTCTCACAAAATAAATAAGTTAATTAAAAAAAAAAAAGAGGGAACATACTTCAAAATAATAAAGGCCATATATGAAAAACATACAGTTGATATCACACTCAGTGGTGAAAAACTGAGAGCTTTTCCTCCAAGATCAGAAACAAGACAAGATGTCCACTCTTGCTACTTTCATTCAACATAGTACTGGAAGTGCTTGCCATTGCAATCAAGCAAGAAAAACAAAAGGCATCTAAACTGATTAGAAAGAAGTAAAATTGTCACTATTTGCAGATGACATGATAATACATACAGGAAACCCTAAAAACTCCAACAGAATACTACTAGGAATAATAAATGAATCCAGTAAAGTTGCAGAATACAAAATTAATATATGAAATCGGTCGTTTCTATACACTAATAATGAAGTAGCAGAAAGAGAAATTAAGACAACAATTCCATTTATAATTACACCAAAAAGAATTAAATATCTAGGAAGTAATTTAACCAAGAGGGTGAAAGACCTGTACTCTGAAAACTATAAAACACTGATATAACAAATTGAAGATGATGCAAATAAATGGGAAGATATACCATTCTCATGGATTGGATGAAGTAACATTGTTACAATGTTTATACTACCCAAAGCAATCTACAGACTCAATGCAATCCCTATGAAAATACTGACAGCATTTTTCACAGAACTAGAACAAATAATCTTAGAATTTGTATGGAACCACTAAAGACCCTGAATAACAAAGCATGCCTAAGAAAGAACAAAGCAGGAGGTATCACAATCCCAGTGTTCAAGAACAAAGCAGGAGGTATCACAATCCCAGTGTTCAAGATATACTACAAAGCTGTAGTAATCAAAACAGTACAGTACTGGCACAAAAACAGACACATTGATCAATGGAACAGAACAGAGAGCCCAGAAATAAACCCATGATTACATGGTCAATTAATCTACAACAAAGAGAGTAAGAATATATAATGGGGAAAAGACAGACTCTTCAATAAATGGTGCTGGAGAAATTGCACAGTTACATGAAAAAAAATGAAACTAGACCATTTTCTTATGCCATACACAAAACTAAATTCAAAATGGATTAAAGACCTAAGTGTGAGACCTTAAACTATAAAAATCCTAGAAGAAAACATAGGCAGTAGTTTCTTTCACATCAGCCTTAGCAACATTTTTCTTTTTTTTTTTTTAATTTTTATGTTTATTTATTTTTGAGAGAAAGAGAGAGACAGAGAGAGTGGGGGAGGGACAGAGAGACGGGGGGGGGGGGGGGACACAGAATCTGAAGCAGGATCCAGGCTCTGAGCTGCCAGCACAGAGCCTGCCGCAGGGCTTGAACTCACCAACCAGTGAGATCATGACCTGAGCCGAAGTCAGACATTTAACCACCTAGGTGCCCCAGCAACATTTTTCTAGATACGTCTCCTCAGGCAAGGGAAACAAAAGCAAAACAAACAATTGGAACTAAACCAAAAGCTTCTGCACAGTGAAGGAAATCACCAACAAAATTAAAATGCAACCTACTGAATATGAAAAGATATCTGCAAATGATATATCTGATAAGGAGCTAATAATCACAATATATAAAGAACTTATACAAGGGGCATCTGAGTGGTTCAGTTGGTTAAGCGTCTGACTCTTGATTTTGGCTTAGGTCATGATCTCACAGTGGGATCAAGCCTGTCAGGCTCTGCACTGACAGTATGGAGCCTGCTTGGGATTCTCTTTCTGCCCTTTCCCCACTCATGTGCTCTCCCTTTTTCTCTCTCAAAATACATAAATAAACTTAAAAAAAAAAAAAAAAAGAAAAAAGAATTAAAAAAAACCCTTATACAACACCAAACAAACAATCCAATTAAAAAATGGGCAGAGGACATGAATAGACATTTTCCAAAGACATATGGATGTCTGTATTCCAAAGACATACAGATGGCCAACAGACACATGGAAAGATGCCCAACATCACTAATCATCGGGGAAATGAAAATCAAAACCACAATGAGTTATCACTGTATCTGCCAGAGTGACTATTATCAAAAGACAAGAAATAACAAGTGTGGAGAAAAGGGAACCCTTATGTACTGTTGGTGAGAATGAAAACGGATGCAGCAACTGTGGAAAACAGCATGGCATTTTCTCAAAAACTTAAAAATAGAATTACCATATGATCCAATAATTCCACTACTGGGTATTTACCCAAAGAAAATAAAAACACTAATTTGAAAAGATATATGCACCCCTATGTTTACATAAACATATTTTTTTTTTTACAATAGCCCAGATATGAAAGCAACCCAAATGTCCATTAACAGATGAATGGATACAGAAAATGTTGTGTGTGTTTACATATATATCTATACATACATATATATGTACACCCACGCACACATATACACAATACAATATTACTCACTGTAAAAAAGAATGAGATCTTGCCATTTTGTGACAACATGCATGGACCTAGAGGGTATTATGCTAATTGAAACAATTCAGATAAAGATAAATACCATGTGATTCCACTTATATGTGAAATCTAAAAAACAAATGAAAAAAAACAAACAAAAAAGCAGAAACAGATCCATAAATACAGAGAACAAAGTGATGGCTGCCTGAGCGGAGGGGATGGGGGGATGGGCAAAAGGGTAGAGGGGAGTGGGGAGATAGAGGCTTCCAGTTATGGAATGAACAAGTCGCAAGTATGAAAGGTACAGCATAGGGACAATGGTCAGTGGTATTTTAATAGCCTTATATGGTGACAGATGGTAGTTACACTTGTGGTGAGTGTAGCATAATATATAGATCAGTCTATTTAGTATGCTTACATCTGAAACTAATGTAACATCATCATGTGTCAACTACACTTGGATTAAAAACAAAAGAATATTAGAGTTTTGTAAATCCTTGATATGGAAATATTCTAAAATAAGAAAAAAATTTAAGTTCTAATAATTACACTTTTCCACCTGGAGTAGAAATGGGATGCAAGAAAGAGAAAGAATGATTGGTGAGATTTAATAAAATACTAAGCACTTAAAACTGAGGGGGAAAAACTTTGAAACTGAACTGTCACTGATAAAGGAAACCCAAAACTTATTAACATATATGTAGGGGTAGAAAGTGATCTTCAAGTAAGTTACAAAACTAAATTGACTTTCTTAGTGTGAGGATGTTTAACTTTTAATAAACTGCATTTTGTATTTTTAAATAGTATATCGTTGTTAACAGTGGTTATGTACAAGTGATGGCTTCCAGGTAACATTTATTTTCTTAACACTGATCTGAATTTTCCACAATAAAAACAAATTAATTTTATAAATAGAAAACCCAGTATTTTAAAACACATATTACCTTGTCATGTGGCTCAGTACAGAGAAATATCGTGGGCACTGCATTCTCTTTCAGCAACTTGTTGTTGCACTCCCTCTTAAAGCAGTCTGGAGTAAAGTGTTCTGAACAAATACTGCTATACTTGGTGGGTTTAAAGTTTTTTCTTCTGACAGCTGCCTCCCATTTTTTACAAAGACTGGGTCTTGTAAGAGGAAACCTAAGAAGAAGAGATAATTCAGTTCTCTGACTTTATTTTAAAAGAAAAAAAAAGGCACATCTAGACTTTCCTGCTTAGAAAAAAACTATCTTACATTGGCATTAACAAACTAAGGGGTATTTGATTAAAACACTAGCTCTGCTATCTTTTCTTTTCTTTTTTTTTTTTTTGACAGTTTTTAGTTGTGCTTTTATTCACCTTAGTTAAGAATGTATTTGTTTTAAAGATCCTATAAATAAAGTGACCATCCACTAATGTGGGATGTAAACCACCCCTCCCAGCATGGAATTTTTGTTTTTTTTAAAAGCAGTATTTGTTAGGGGTGCCTGGGTGGCTCAGTGGGTTAAGCACCTGACTTTGGCTCAGGTCATGATCTTAGGGTTAGGGAGTTCGAGCCCAGTGTCGGGCTCTTTGCTGACAGCTCAGAGCCTGGAGCCTGCCTCAGATTCTGTCTTCCTCTCTCTCTGCCCCTTCCCTGCTCTCATTCTATATCTCTCTCTCTCTCAAAAATAAATAAGCATTTTAAAAAATTAAAAACAAAAAGAAATACTGCTTTAAAAAGAATTTTTTTTAATGTTTTTATTTGTTTTTGACAGAGAGAGAGAGAGAGAGAGAGAGAGAGCGAGCATGAATTGGGAAGGGACAGAGAGGCAGACACAGAATCTGAAGCATGCTCCAGGCTCTGAGCTGTCAGCACAGAGCCCGACGCGGGGCGCAGACTCGGGGCTCAAACTCGTGACATGCGAGATCATGCCCTGAGCCAAAGTCACATGTTTAATCAACTGAGCCACCCAGGCGCCCCCAAAAAGCAGTATTTTTTATAGGAATCTTTTGATCACAGAGTAATTACGAGAATGTCAGATACAATGATGTATACAATTTGAACAAGATAGGCTGATAAAAATTTACAAAATGTAAAAAGATGCATATTAAAAGTTAGCCATGCAATGGGAGGAGGAGATGATGGGAGGTCGGGGGTCGAGAGAAATATGTAGTAATATTGCTTGTCTCTCTCCATTACAGTAAATGACTTTCACTAATTGATACAGATATTACACACACATCTAAATACGCAAAGATAAATCATGTAGCTCCTCTCTCATTTATTAATGTTTAACTTTTTATGTCAAAGACACTAAGAGTTTCAAGTAAAATACATACTATGGGGTGAATTTGTTATTAATTTTTTTAACCAATAAAAATAAAATTGCATGTTTATATCTACATACTGCAAAAAAGGTTCTAGTTCTCTTAGGATCAGTCTGACATAATGAATTAATCAAATCATAGTCAAATCCTAATGATAAATACAATATTTTATGTATGTATGTATGTATGTACGTATGTATGTATGCGTTTGGAGAAGACTGGAACTGAAATGGGGTGGTCTATTAGTGTCATGAACTTGGATATCCAAGTTTCTCCCCAGGTTTGGGAAGTCTTTATTTTTTAATTTTTAAAATTTGTATTTATTTTAGTCTTCCAATTTGTTTTTAATTCCAGCATATGAATATTATTTATCTGAATTTACCTTGAACTCAACTGGAATATGTCTCTTAGGCCCAAATAAGGGGGGTTAAGAAGAGTTTAAATTTATTGTGATTTTACTTTTCCAAGTCAAGTATTTAGTGAACTGGGGAGACTGGAAAGAAGCCAAAAGATGTTTCAACTATATGTTCCAGTTTCTCTTCCATGTAAGGTATGCTACAGCCTGACTCTGCTATATTCTGAAGACCTAACCAATCCTGGGACAGTTCTTCTCTTCGCCCAGCATAGTTGCTGCCACTGGGCCACTGTGTAGAAACCGGGAAAATAAGTACTCCTAGAAGATCCTGCTGGAAATGGCCTACAGAAATACAAACTATGGTAGCAATTACTGGTACAATTCAGCAGCTTGGGCCTCCTGTCTCAAGGACTACAATGCTCAGGCTGTTTATGAGATTCTGTCAAGGTATTCCCATCTACTCTCAAAAAACCGTTCTTTATAGGTAAGAATGGGAGGCAGATCAGCCCTTCTTCTGATTCAATCAATTGTTTGACAGCCAGAAGAAACTATTTCTGATGTGTGAATGCCATCCTTAGTTTCCAGTACCAATGAAAGATTTTCCATATTTTTAGATTTCTTTAGATTTTAGATTCCTTGCATATTAAGAGGACTTTGTCTTACTTAGCCTTGTAAACCCCAGCAGCTTGCAGTGTTTGGCATAAATTAGAAATGTGGTTGCGGGGAACAAACTGTATGTAACCATGTCACCATCTTCTGACTTATTCCAACACTTTCAAAGAACTGGAAGTCAATTCATCAGCTTTCAGAAATTCCAATAAATCAATTAAGTAATACCAGGATATACTGAAGTAAATCTTGCAAGTGTTGGTGTTCTAGCTCCTCCTGGAGGTGGGGGGCCAGGGGTGTTGGTAGTGGTGGTACATCAACACTCAAGATCTTTCTATGCTGCAAAGCACTCATTTCTATAGGGTCCCTCTCATATGAAACATAAAAATGCATCTACGCTCTGTTAAACACAAAACGAATCCCACCAAAAATTGAAGGAATACTTAATTTTGCTTTTGTAATTATTTACCTATGAATAATTCCTATAATTGACCACTGGTTCTAGTTTCTTAGCTACCATCTATTAAGAGTGGAGAATTTTCGCAAAACAAAGTAATGTAAATGTAATAAAATTTGTATTTGGCCGAATAAAAATACCATCGTGTCACATTTTGCAGGCATCTGATTATCAGTAAGTCGTTTCCATTTTGCAGTTTTCTCTTCGTATTTTCAAAAGAACATTTTCCCCTCTAGGCCTCTAACTGCAGCGCTTTTTGGATAAAACAGCCCTGAAAGTTGTGGGGCAGGTTCTTTTCCAAGGGCTTCCTATAGGTGCCCATAAGAACGCATATTGACCTTTATTATGACACTTCATTATGATCTGTGTTATTATTGTCCAAGTTATCGTTATTGTCCGCTGAAAACATTAAGTATTCATCCTGGTAGTACCAGAAGCTTTCTCTAAAACTTAAGGGTCCTTAAAAGTTAGTTCCTAGAAACTGGGTGAAGACATCCTCCCTGAAATTCTGGCCAAAATCAATCTTTAATTTCTGTGATGCCGGCCTCCCATCCACAGCAAGAACGAAAAAGAGTGACTTCGGGATTTTAAAGGTTTTTGTTTCTATTTCAAATTTACTTCTAAGGCGTTATTACCACCTGGTTTCTCTATTATCCCAGGAGTGAAATCCAGATGCCTCTCGGCTTGGAGGACCTCACGACTTGCGCTGGGCCGTGAGATATAGCTCCGAGGTCCCGAACACTCCAATCGCAGGAGGCGGGCGAACCTCACATATGGGTTCCAACCCTGGAGCGCGAGAAACGGTCCCCACGGCGACCTGCGCCGAGAACGCGCAGCCCAGGGCGACATTGCATGAACTTCTACCAGAGGCGGGCACACCCACCGCTCGCGGCCGAGACGGACTGTGAGGAAGATCCGGTCGTGCCCCGCCCCTGCCCCGCCCCCCTTATTAGTCTCGCGCGGACACGCGCCCGGCTCCGCCCCCGAGCCTAACCGGCCGCGCGCCCCCAGCCCCAGCTGGGGCCAGCCCCGCGAGAGGCGCAGAGTACTTACTTGTGGAAAGAAACGGGCTTATCCTTATCATATCGGTTCTTGCAGCCGTAGGCGGAACAGGACTGCACCATCCTTCCGGTTTTCAGTCACTTCACTTCTGCCGCTCCAGCAGGCAGGAGAAGCTATCAGTGTCGCCGCGCTGGGCTTTGACACCCTCGCTTCTTGTGTAGCTTTGGTCACCAGATACAGTGATGATAACCTCTCTCGGGTTGACTAATGTGCCCGTTTTGTTGTTTGCATTAGCAGAAGAACCACAGCCATCGCCCGTCTCCCATCTCCAAGATGGCGGAGGCAGCTTCAACCTCACCTCTCGCGAGGAGTTTGTCCCACTGTCTCTGATTAGCCCCGAGGTCAGAGGTAACGTTCCTTGGGAAGCAGGCCATTGGCTAAAGCCCGGCGTTGCGGAAGTGGGTGGGGCCTCCTAGCTTCCGGAAAGGAGAAAGGAGGTGCTTGGACGAAGGGAGACATGCGTGCGGAGGAGTGGGGAGGGGAGGGCAGCGTGATTGTAGGGCCAGGTTTTGCAACGTGTTGGGTTTTCTTGTGTAATATTTTCTGGGACGGTTTAGGGTGAGGAACAGTACGGCCTTTGGATCTGGTGGCCTAAAGGAGGACAGATGTAAAACTGAGGTCGTTGGGTAATTCTTCCCATTTCTTTAAAAGGGCAGCCACAGATGGTATATGATTTGTGAAACTTTGTGGATCCCTTTCCCACATCGCCAGTCTTCATCCCATTACCTGTCCTTCAGGTATCACAGGCTTTGTGAGAACTCAGCTGCCAGAATTTTAACAACGAGAGAAAACATTCATTCTCACTTCTGAAGGCTTTTATTGCTGTAATGATCTCCAGGTGCTGTGTTGGAACTCTAGAACTGGTGCAAGCTATTTTCACACCATTTGCCTCCTGTTGCGTGCCCTTCCTCTCTATGCAGATCAGAGTCTGGAAATCCGGATAGCGGGATGTTGACAAATTCCAGTGCTCTATTAAACTTTTTTCTCCCTCCCCCCCACCCCCGCCAAATCTTGTTCCTTCCCCAGGGTTCCATCCTCTGTCTTCCTCTCACTCAACACCCTGCTGCTTGAATTCAATAAAATGCTATGATCTACCAAGTCTTCTATTTCTTATGTAAATTTTTCTGCCTTCGGATTATTGTCTGCATTATCTATTCAGTTGCTTAAACCGGAACCTTAGTTTTCTCACCCTCTACATCCGTTTGATGACGAGGATAATATAGAATAAGTAAATAGTTATTAAATCCATCCCTTTCAGTCTCTCTTGTTCTTGATCAGGCCCTCATGGCCTCTTACCCTCAAAGGCAGTAATTTCCTCCATGGTTTGCTGTGCAGGAAGTATCTGAATGTGATAAGTGCTTGTGAACTGAAGTCTATTTTAAGAGTTCACTGAAATTCTTTACTCATCAGTTGATTCAACAAATATTTACTGAACACTTGTTTTATGCACAAAGAGCTTGGGATACATTAGTGAACAAGACAAAGATTTCTGCCCTCATGAAGCTAATATTCTAGTGGAGGTTGGAGGAGGCAGAGAAGTCTGACCATATAAAATGTTGTAAGGTGAAGGGAGCTAGGTGGCGATGAGGGGATTGCAATTTAAATACAATGGATGGGACAGGCCTAATAGAAGAAGGGACTATTGAGCAAAGATGTGGAATGGGTAAGAGAGTTAGCTCTGAGGATATCTGGGGGAAGGGCCTTGCAGGCAGAGGGAATGGCTAAGGCAAAACTCCTGACGCTCAGTGTCCCCAGCCTATACAAAGAACAGTAAAGGGTCAGTGTGGCTGGAGCAGAGTGAGCTAGGGGGACAAATATAAGGTCAGAGGAAACAGGATGCAGTCCTATGGGGACTTGTACGCGAGGGTAATAAGGCTTTGACTTTTACTCTGAGATGGAGAACATGCTTTAAGCAGAGGAGTAGTGACCCAGTCTTTTAAAACGATCACTCTACTGTGCTGTATATAGATATCAGGGGGCAACTTAGAGGCGAGGACACTGGTAGGCAGGCTTCTGTAGTAACCTAGGTGAGAGATGATGGTGGCTTACACCTGGGTGGTAACAGTGAAGGAGTAAGAAGTGATCTTGTTATCTCTTCCTTATTCCCTTCCATTTCTTTATTAACCTTTATTTATTGAGTACCTATTATGGTGGCAGGCATTATGCTAGGTCTGGGAATATACTGGTGAGCAAGACTAACATTACCTATCTTCATAGAGCTTATCCTAGTGAGGGGAAGCCATACAATAAAAATGTGAATAAAATAACATTGTGCTGAGATGCCTGAATACATTACAATGTTATAAAGGTGAATGAGGTTAGAGGAGGGATCACTACCTACTTTAGCTGGGGTAGTTAGGTAGTCTTTCTGAGAAGGGAACATTTTACTGAAAACCAAAGAATAGAAAAAAATCTAGTAATGTGAAGAATGAAAATAGGGAGGATGGGAAGAGCATTCTCCAGACAGGGAGTGTGTACTGGGGCCTGAGGCAGTTGTGAGTTCAGTATTTCCTGGGAACTGAATGGAGACTATGGTGTGAGCCAGGGGAAGAAGGGTATAAAATGAGGTGAAGAAGTAAGTGACTTGTTAGTTTGGATTTTAAGTGCAACAGGACGTCAACAAACCTTTTTAGGCATGGTAGAGACCTGATCTAAACATTTTTAAAGGCCATTCTGACTATTATGTGAAGAGTTTATCAGTGCAAGTGAGTAGCAGACCAATAAAGAGGCCATTGGAGGCAAGTAAGATAAGTTGGTAACTTGGATTTAGGTAGTGGCATCGGAGAAAGAATGACCAGGATTTGAGAGTATGTTGCAGGTAGAAACATCAAAACTTGCTCACAGATGGATATGAGAATGAGGAAAAGAATCAAGGTATTAAGGTTGACTTGTACTTGAATTTCTTCTGGCTTGAGCATTTACTGAGATGTGGATGGCCTTTAAGAAAGAGAACAAAAACTGCCAAACTACAAAAAATAAAAATAAATATATATTAAAAAAAGAAGAATAAGAGAGCAATGTAACCCCCACAAAACAGGAATTGTGAGATGGGAGCAATTTAGGAAGCAGGGTCATCAGCCATGGGGGTTGTAGGACTGGGGAGTGCCAGAAGAGAAAGAATGTATAGTTCTCAAAGGTTGGTAATGCAAGTTACTAAAGAAGCATGAAGGATCACCAGCCAGTGCAGAGTGCCCTTCTGAGGTTTGTGATTTTTTTTAAGTTTATTTATTTATTTTTGGGGAGAGGGGTAGAGAGCAAATCCCTGAACCCAAGAACCATGAGATCACGACCTGAGCCGAAATCAGGAGTCTAATGCTTAACTGACTGAGATACCACACACCCTGGTTTGTGATCATTTTTAATCAGTGTAGAGTGAAACTAGTCAATTTAATTATTTGGTTAGATTTCCTTCCATGAAGTTCTCCTTTGCTCCCCTTTTTTTCTGTTTTCTTTCTTCTAGCTATCTATAATTTGGAAGTGAAATCTACATTTTTATTATTGAATATAATCCTCATTTTTCCTTACTTCAAAATGGTAAATTGATCATGTAAATTGTATATAATTTTTAAAATATTAATTGAACTGAATGTTGAATTTTTCTTTCTAAAACACCCCCTAAGTTAAATTTTCACTCTGCATGGCTTAAAAATTATTTACTTAATACAACAATAATTTTCACTTTTTCTAAACTAATTTACAACCATTGTCTGGTTTTCTTCTCTCCTTTATCCAGTTCTTCTCAACATTTCCTAAGGCTCACATAACTGTTCTCAACTTGTCAAAGGGTGACTGTGAGGAAACATTTTTACTTTCAAAGATGACCATCTGCCTTTTTAAAAAGTTGATAGAAACTATCCAAATGCCTGTTAATAGTTGAATGAATAAATTGTGGTATAGTCATATAAAGGAATACTATACAACAGTCAAAGTAAAGCTATGGCCCACAACAATATGGATAGTTTTTACACCCATAATATTGAAGTCACACAAAAGTAAATATGGAATCCTATTTTTTTGTAGAGTAAAAAAGGTAGGTAAAAGTCAGTAAGTTGTTACTTTGGGGGAGAGAGGCAATGAAAGGGGACTTACCGGATGGTGGTAATGTGTGTTTTGACTGAAGTGGTGGCTAAATAGTGTGTTCACTTTATGATACTTCATCATCTGACCCTGACGATTTAGAAAATCTCTGGTGTTTATTCTACTTTAATAAACTAAAGGTTTATTAAGCAAACAAGGGCTATATAAAATATGTAAAATTGCCTTTCTTTTAGAGAATGGGAGATATTTATATGCTCATGTGATGTCTTCATTTGGCTCCTTACCTAAGTATCAAAAATGAATTTATGTCTTAGCTTTATATGACCATTTAAGGGAATGAGAATAAATACAGGTAAGTTGAGGAAGGTTGGTTAGAAGTTTGATGTTTTTCAAAGTCTTAAGAGGCCAAGAGCTGGTTCACTTACTAATAGGCTTTTTAAGGAAATAGATAAATACAGTTTTTAAGGAAAAAAGAAAACCCTTGACATTAAAAGGATAAGTTGTGTCACAATTATTGTAGAAGGCTTAACTTTGTCTTCATGTTTGATAAACTGGAAAGAAGTAAGCCACTTGTTTTGACATAAGGACTGAACATGTTTTAAACTCACTGATCTCAATCAAACAGTTTAGATTTTAATTTCTATCTAACTATGCTTTCCTTTTCTATAAATTTTAATTAAAAATACCTAGCATTCATTCTCTCTGGCTCTCATTATCCTTATCTGTAGAATAAAAGCTATGGGACTAAATGAAGAATTTTTAATTTGAAATCCATGAATGCCAAGGTCTTTGAATCCTCTGAAAATGAAAGAAAATCATACATAGGTGTGTATATATGCATTTTTCTAGGGAGCTATCAGTAGCTTTCATCTGTTTTTGTAAGGTCCCTTCCACTCTGGTATTCTAGAATTAGTGAAACAAAGATTAGAGTAATTTTCATGTAGATACACAGATTTTCTCTAAGACTGATTAGAAGGGTTATTAGTGTTTTGATCTGAATATCAGGTATTTCAAAAATTTGTTTTTAAACAAATTGAAATGTAAACTATTAGATACACGTTTAAAATTTTTTTTAATGTTCATTATTTTTGAAAGAGAGAGAGACAGACAGAGAGAGAGAGGGGGAGTGGGGGAGGGGCAGAGAGGGAGTCACAGAATCTGAAGCAGGCTCCAGGCTCCGAACTGTCAGCACACAGCCTGATGCAGGACTCAAACCCATGAATCATGAGATCATGACCTGAGCCAAAGTTGGATACTTAACCAACTGAGCCACCCAGGTGCCCCTATACCAGTAAGTTTAAAACATCATTAGCCCTTAGCCCTCTCCTACATCACATAAACTATATTCCCCTCAAAAGGCCTACTACAGCTACGGGTGCCTGGGTGGCTCAGTCAGTTAAGCATCTGACTTTGACTCAGGTCATGATCTGGTGGTTTACAAGTTTGAGTCCACTTCGAGCTCTGTGCTGACAGCCTGCTTCAGATTCTGTGTCTCCCTCTCACTGCTTCTCCCCCACTTGCAGTCTCTTACTCTCTCACTCTAAAAAAAAAAAAAAAGGCCTACAGCTAAATACCACTAGTCTGAAAGAATAGGGACAGTGTCCAAACACGTTCAGTGTTTCTAACAAGGTGTTTACTCCTCTTGTGCACCCTTCTGGGACATAGAACAAGTCAGGAGATGCAGGTGGATGAAGAGGACAGCGACTGGTAACACTTCAAATTTGCTTGCAGTCAGTATCTCAATGCTTAAAACAAATACTAATGCCATGAAGAAAGTCTGGTTTGGGGAGAATAACAAAAGCTCAGTGATTGTCTTTATTCTATAATATAGCTTCCTATTAGTAGCCTTTAGAGCCCACTGGCCTGATCCTGGGAAACTCTTAAGTCTTAGAGCCATAAAAACTTGAGTGCCCTTTCCTATTCTGACCCACTCCCAGGTTTTTGGGTTGCTGTTTAGCAAAATAGAAGAGCCTGGAGTACATCAGTACATTTAGTATTTCAAAGAGTGGTGAAGGAAAGTGTTGGTGCAAACATAAAGACACAGACTCAGAAAAGAACATTTCAACATCACAAGAGAGGACAAAAACATATGGATCGTTTCAATAAATGTACAAAAACCATCTGGCAAAGTACAACATCCATTCATGATAAAAACCCTCAACATAATAAAGGATATATATGAAAAACCCACAGCAACATACTTAATGGTGAAAAACTGAGAGCTTTCCCCCTAAGGTCTGGAACATGACAACGATGTCCACTCCCACCATTTTTATTCAAAATAGTGCTGAAGTCCTAGCCATAGCAATCAGAGAATAAAAAGAAATAAAAGGCATCTGAATTGAAAAGAAAGAAGTAAAACTGTCACGTTTTGTAGATGACATGATATTACATATAGAAAACCCTAAAGACTCCAATATACTACTAGAACTGATGAATGAATATAATAAGGTTGTAGGATACAAAATCAATATACAGAAATCTGTAGCATTTTTATGTACTAATAATGAGGTAGCGGAAAGAAATTAAGAAAACAATTCCATTTATAATGGCATCACAAAGAATGAAATACCTAGGGATAAATTTAACCAAGGAGGTGAAAGATCTATACTCTGAAAACTATAAAACATGGATGAAACAAACTGAAGATAACAAGTAAATGAAAAGGTACACCATTCATGGATTGGAAGAATTAACATTGTTACAATGTCTGTACTACCCAAAGCAATCTACAGACTCCATGCAATCCCTGTGAAAATACCAACATCAGTTTTCACAGGACTAGAACAAATAATACTAAAATTTGTATGGAACCACAAAAGGCCCGGAATAGCCAAACCATGCTTGAGAAAGAAGAACAAGGCAGGAGGTATCACAATCCCAGACTTTAAGATATACTACAAAGCTGTAATACTCAAACAGTATGATACTGGCATAAAAATAGACACATAGATTAGTGGAATAGACAGCCCAGAAATAAACACACGATTATATGGTCAATATTCAACAAAGGAGGCAAGAATATGCAATGGGGAAAAGAGAGTCTTTTTTTTTTAGTATTTATTTTGAGAGAGAGAGAGAGCGTGGGGGAGGGGCACAGGGGGAGAGAAAGAGAGACCACCAAGTAGGCCCTGTGTTAGTGCAGAGCACAATGTGGGCTTAATCTCAGGAACTGTGAGATCATAACCTGAGCCAAAATGAAGAGTCAGATGCTTAACTGATTGAGCCACTCAGGTGCCCCAAGACAGTCTCTTCAACAAATGGTGTTAGGAAAACTGGACAGCTATATGCGACAGAATGCAACTGGACTACTTTATGTCAATATATACAAAAACAAATTCAAAATGGATTAAAGACCTAAACACGAGACCTGAAACCATAAAAATCCTTGAAGAGAGTGTAGGCAGTATTCTCTCTGACATGAGCTATAGCAACATTTTTCTAGATATGTTCCCTGAAGCAAGTAAAATAAAAGCAAAAAAAAAAAAAAAAAAAAAAATTGTTGGGACTGTATCAAAATAAAAAGGTTTTTCTCTAAAATAATAAAATAATGCCCCTCTCCCCTGCTTACGCTCTCTAAAAATAATAATAAAAAGCTGCTTCTATACTGCAAAGGAAACCAACAAGAAAAAAACCTACTGAATGGGAGAAGATATTTGCAAATCATCTATCCGATAAGGAGTTAGTACCCAAAATATATAAAGAATTTATACAACTCAACACCACAAAAGCAAATAATACAATTACAAAATGGGCAGAAGGCATGAACAGACATTTCTCCAAAGAAGACATACAGATCGCCAATAGACATGTGAAAAAATGTTCAACATCACTAAACATCAGGAAAATGCAAATCAAAACTGCAATGAGACATTACCTTACACCTGTCAGAATGGCTAAAATCAAAAGCCTGAGAAACAAGTGTTGATGAGAAGGTGGAGAAAAATGAACCCTCTTGCACTGTTGGTGGGAATGCAAACTGGTGCAGCCGCTATGAAAAACAGTATGGAGGTTCCTCAGAAAATTAATAGAATTACCATGTGATCCAGCAATTCCACTACTGGGTCTTTACCCAAAGAAAATGAAAATACTAATTCAAAAAGATATAAGCACCCCTATGTTTAATGCAGCATTATTTACAATGGCTAAGATATGAAAATAACCCAAATGTCCACTGATAGGTAAAGAAGTTGCAGTGTGTGTGTGCGTGCATACATATATATATGTATACACACATATATGTATACATGCACACACACACTGCAACTTCTTCAGTGTGTGTGTGCATATATAGTGTATATATATATATGTACATATATATATATATGTATATGCGCGCGCACACACACACACACACACACACACACACACACACACAAAATGGAATATTACCCAGCCATAAAAAAGAATGAAATCTTTCCATTTGCAACAATATGGATAGATCTAGAGGGTATAATGGTACGTGAAGTTAAGTCAGAGAAAGACAAATACCATATGATTTCACTCCTATGGAAGTTAAGAAACATCTAAGAAAGATATAGGCATCCCTATTTAACCAGAACTCTTAAATATTACATATCTATATAAAATATAGAGAACTGGTGGGGAGATGGGTGGGGGGATGGGTAGAATAGGTGAAGGGGATTAAGAGTACAGTTATAATGTTGAGCCCTGAGTAATGTATAGAATTGTTGAATCACTGTATTGTATACCTGAAACTAATATAATATTAACTGTATGTTAATTATACTAGAATTAAAGTTAAAAAAATAAGTTAAAAAAAAGAACCTTTCAGTTATCAAATATATACTCAAAAGAAACAGGAGTGGGGAATTAGGGTACAGGCCTAATTTCTAATTCACCTGTATTGTCCAGAATAGATTGTCCAGATTAAAGAATTTTCCTCAAGAACAAAACATTTCTGCTTTTTCAATTTAACAATATCTAAGCATAATTAATTAGAAATGTGATGAGGTACACTTGGGTGGCTCAGTCTTAACTCTTGATTTTGGCTCAGGCCATCATCTCTTAGATGGTGAGATCCAGTCCTGCATCAGGCTCTATGCTGACAGTGCAGAGCCTGTTTAAGACTAGCTGCCACCCCCCCACCCAACACCTCCCCTCCCTGCTCTCTGTCCCTCCCTCACTTGTGCATGTGCACTCTTTCTCAGAATAAACATTTAATTTTTTTTAACGCTTATTCATTTTTGAGAGACAGAGACAGGGCATGAGCTGGTGAGGGGCAGAGAGAAAGAGAGAGGAAGACACAGAATTGGAAGCAGGCTCCAGGCTCTGAGCTGTCTGCACACAGCCCAATATAGGGCTCAAACTCATGGACTGTGAGATCATGACCTGAGCTCAACCAACTGAGCCACGCAGGCACCCCAACAAATAAACATTAAAAAAAAATAGAAGAAATGTGATGAGACATCAGATGTCCATTAGTGGCAAAGGAATGCTATTTCAGGAGTTCTGAATTTTAAAGCAAATATTAAAAGAAAGGAATATAACACAAGTTTTTAATTTTAGATATGATGCTTTTATTCAAAAGAATATCCGCTTGACAACTTAAATCACAAAGTTTGGACCAAACCACGAGTCCGCTGAAATAGTCCTGTGAGGTATGTATCTGCACAGCCACAGGGACTGACAAAGTCTTTTCGTCTCTTGTTGCTCTCAAATGCTGAGAACTGTGGTAGCTGAAACCACTGTTCTAGTGGACAGTTATAACAATTATTTCTTCATCTTGTTCCCTACAGAGCTGCCCAAAGTTATCTTCTGCTCCTGGGGTTGGACAGTGTTTTTGTGAAAGTTACAATATTGCTATTTACAAAAATCCAAATAGTTCTTTTGATTTATATGATCTAACTCTGAATCATAGAAGTATTACTATGATGTTTAAAACACTGATTGACTACTTACTTTAAATACTCTCTCAGATCCCTTACATGTTTATTACCAGTGATCAGTAAAGAGGACATAATAAGCAGGTCTAAAATTCTGAGATGTCTACATGTTCCCTTTTTAGTTTAATAAGACTTCACTTTATATAGTGTTTTTGTATGTTACAAAGCTGGTACAATACACCTCTACCAGGAAAGTCTTAGAAGGAATTCCAAATATTACAATAAAATTGTAACTAGAAACATGACACGCGAAGCAGAATACATGCACAGAAAATTAAATCCTTTCCAAAAAATGACACTGCTGTAGCCCTAGACCAAATCTGTAATTGGTGAAAAATCCATTTCTAGTCTGCTAAATGGTAGTACAGCAACCTCTTAACTCATTAGCTTTTCAACTTGTGACTGCCACTGAAATGTTTTCTATGAAGCATGCCACTGTCTGTATTAGACATTTGATTTGGAAGTGTAGAATTAGGATTCATGAAGTCTTGGTATATAACCTTTCTAGACCTTTCCTTTAAGATCACCTAAGTTATGGTACTCCAATGTGTTCTGAAAGACTTCCCAAGGATCCCACTTTCTCTCCTGCTTCCCCTCTCCATAACCTTCAGATCTACTTGAACCCATACTAGGGAGTCTACTAAGAGTATAATACCTGTTCAGTCACTTATTTGTGTGTGGCTTCAGGCAAAAAAACTTTGACCTGTAACATATGGGTTTCATCTGTGAAAAGGAAGGCCTTCACATAACTATCCTAACGATAAAATTAAAAGTATGGAAGAAATGCTTTAATTATAATGTGCTATATTTAAGCACTTTTTCTCTATGACAAGCAGCTTTGTCCTAGGCCCAAATTAGAAAACACTGTTACTGATACTTCATTCAGCATCTCATTAATTGATGACTAATTAGTCTGATGAACTTGAGAGAATGTGATAGATTTGGTTTTTCTCTCCCTATCACTACATAATGAGGCTCACTAATACATGAACGGACAGTATGACTATCAGTGACTGCAGGTAACAGATCCAACACTAACCCTTAGCATCAAGGACTAGTTCACAAATGAGCAGTTCACAAATGAGCAGTGCCACCTGAGGGAGTTACGATTTCATAACACTTGTGGTTTTGAATATTCTAAACCAGAAAACTGCAGATGAGAGCACTGGGGACTTAAGCTGTAGCTATCAAAAAAGCAAGATAACTTTCTTATTGAATTGCCTCAGACATTTGCGCCTTCAGTTACACCTGAGGAATCTGGGCTCTATGCTGCCATCTAGGGACAGTATTACAAAAGTTTTCTGACCAGAGAAAAGCAAATTTGGCCGTTTTGTTGGTATAGCTCACCAGTAATTTCTCTTGTCAAATTTAAATAGTGTTCCTTTACCCTCCTAATGTCTTTAATGCTCATTGCCATGAAAATCTACTTTCCTTAGAAATGCATCAAACTACTATGTGTCTGCAGTATTATAGAGGTTCCTGAAAAAAATTTCCCTTTACAGTTACTTGTATATACTATTCTTATAAAAGGACCAAACTCTTGTTTAAATGTCATAAGTGAGAAAATCAAGAGTGCTGACTGGAGATAAACGTCTTATATCTTATTAATTCTTCTACTGATTAAGAAGTGTCTTATAAGCTAGTATATGAAATCAAATTATAAACTTCAAGTTTATTCTTTCACTTTTAGCTGTTAGCAAACAATTATATCAGAATGGAAAAGCACAGCTGCTCCAAGTACATAAAACTTAGCTAGTACTGAAAGAAACACTGACTTTCCCCCAATATTGTACAATATTTTATTGTAACAAAAATATTTAGACGTATCTCATACCAATATATTACCATATAGGTACTCACTGAGAAGGATAAATTGGATAAACTGTAAAACAATATCTTACTATATACATCCAATTAATCTGAGTAATTTTTGGAAAAAAAAGATATAAAAATCATCCCTTTTTATATAATTCCATATTTTTTCCAGACACTTCATAGACAACACAGAATCAGGATATAATTGTAAATTATTATTATAATTCTAACCTTAATATTACAACCTGTACATGTAAAAATTCCAGTCATATATTGCTAGACATTTGCCAAATGAAATCAAATGTTTGTCATACAGTGGTTTTACGCTCGTATAATAATATTCAAATGCCATATGCTGCCATGGGTCCTTCTGTTTGATTTCACGTATTAGCTGAAATATTTTAGTAAACTCACATTTTTTCACCTGTTTAGTCTCTGTGTTATCACCTCTCGATACATAATAGAGATGTAGATGAGCAACAAAAAGATGACAAAGAAATCATCTAGAAAGCCTAGAATTCCAAACAAGGCTTCAGGTACAAAATCTAGAGGTGATATAAGATAGAAAAAAGCTCCCATTAAACAAAGTATTATCCTGATGCGGAACATCCAGAAAAGGCCCCCGACTGAAAACATTTCCCTGAATGCATGCCTCAGTAAAGTAGGTAGATCCATAATTCTTTCCATAATCTGGCAGAGGAAAGAACAAATATGATTTGTCATCTAATATGTCAGACTTCAAAATAATATAATTTTCTTACTATGTGCAAACTCCGTTAACATGAGTTAGGAGTTTCATATATTTTCTAGTTACACATTTTACTTCAAACAGATCTTTCATTACTAGGTTCTTATAAAATAGATCTTATTGCAGATAACTGAAAGGCAACTAAAATGTCCACAAACTTGAAAATAGAGGATACAGTGAGGCAAAACTCAAGTCCTCTATTATTTGAATTAATAAAATAAACGAAATGAAGAACTTATCAAGTCTCAGCTCTGAAGTCAGACAGGTCTGGGTTTAAACTCCAAGTCAATCACCTTGGGGGAAGTTGTTTAACCTACTAGAGATCCAGCAACAACTAATGGAGTATGATATGCCACAAGGACTAGTAAGAACTAAAAGAGATATTGTACACAAAAGATCTTTATAAATTGCTAGACAATATATAAGTAGTATACGTTAAAGACACGGTAACTTGGAGGACTCTGACAGTCTAAGAACAACAATGAAAGGGACTCCATCTTAGGATGTTTATTCGGCTTAACTTGAGTTTAAGTGAATTACTAACTGCCACAGTGATTTTTGGAAAGCCAGACCCTACCTTTCTGAAAACGATTAAGTTTCTGAATATGTACAGAAACATCAATTACTGGGATTTTACATAAGTGAGCATAATTTTCACAGCTGAAATTTTACAAATTATATAAATTTTTGAAAATTGAAGGATTCAGAGAAATTAGAACCCTCATACACTACTGGTGGGAATGAATGGCCTCCTTGGAAACAATCTGGCAGTTCCTCTAAATGTTAAACATAGAGTTATAATATCAAGCAATTCCATAATGAAGTACATACCCAGGAGAAATGAAAACATATGTCCACAGAAAAACTGGTACACAAATGTTAATGGAAACATTATCCATAATAGCCAAAAAACAGAAACAATTCAAATGTCCATCAACTGAATGGATAAACAAAATGTGATATATTTGGCCACAAAAAGCAATGAAGTTCTGATAGATGTATTAGAACATGGATGAAACTTGAAAACACTAAGCTAAGTGAAACAAGCCAAAGACAAAAGGCCAAATACTATATGATCCCATTTCAATGAAATGATGAAATATTCAAAGTAGCCAAATCTATAGAGACAGAAAGTAAATTAGTGGTTGCCAAGGGCTGGGGGTAGGGAACAGAAAAGGGGACAATGGGAAAGGATGGCTAAAGCTTTTGGAATGATGAAAATATTCTAAAATTAATTATGGTGATAATCCAATTATATTTACTCTGAATACATGAAAGACCATTGAACTGTATACAGGTTGCACTTTATGACATGTAAAATACATCTAAATAAAGCTGTTAAAATAAGTACTAGTATCTATTTGTATTGCTTCGAGCGAGTTAGTTTATCCTCTGACTGCAAACTTCTCATTTGTTTTGTGTAGTTTGTTTGTTGACTACATGATCTAGAAGGTCCTGTGTGGTAATGAACTACCATGACTTCTCAATATAACTTCTTTCTTTATCTCATTTCTCAGGGGCTAGGAGATGCAGAGAAACTGACCAAAGGAAGAAAGTCACTTCCTGTGGTCATTCCACTGTAACAGGTCAGCTATTTTTAATAATCTGTATAATTACTATATATCCAAGTCTAGGTATGTATCTTGTGTGTTTAACAAGTACCAAATGAGAGGGAGGGGGAGATAAAAATGGGAAGAACTATTTTCTAAGGAAACAGTTTTATAAACTCCACCAGATTATCTTATAAATCCTTTTTGGAAAACTGGTCACAAAAAACAAAATGGTCTTTTTAGAATCATTCCAAATGTTAATTTCCTATTCTTTATGGGAGAAACTAATATTGAAAGCAAGACAGGTGCACAACTTTCACAAAGTCTATAGTCAGTTACTTTAAATATTCTAGTGACCAGACAGGATATCTTTTGAATATTTTTCTGTCCTTTATCAGAGCTATTTGTTCACTTCTCAGATGGTGTCATTTATATAAAATCTATAATAAATAGATAAGAAGTATGAAATGGGTTATTAAGAAATGTTTATATATTAATCACAATCTTACTTCAACTTTGGAGGTGACAGAATATCAAACTAAGAGCTAAATGTTTCTATTACACTATAATTTCATAACCTACAAAGATTTCTTATTTATTAAATATCTGGTATGTACCAAAAAAATAATAATTGAGCAATGGTATGCTTCACACTTACAAATATTAATATATATCTTAAAATGATTTATTTTTAAGGTCAGTGGTAGTTCTTGAATTTGGAACATGTGAATTTTCAAAGAATCATCCTATAGATGTTACTGCAGAATATGTAAAAAAAAATTGCTGGATGAAAAATAGCAGAAGAGGCTCCCAGATAACTGTGGATTAAATTTTCTTTTTGTTTAAACATCTAGAATATTTACCCTTTATCCACATGGGTATGCCTTTAAAGGTATATGACATCACAGTATAAGGAACATGTGCAAGGGTGCACAAGAGCATACAAGTGTTTAATACTGAAGCATTTTAACAGCTTATATTCTTGATGGAAAGTAGTAGTATCAATTCTTAAGGATAGCTTATTAATCTATTCAACAAATATTAAGGGCCTACTGTATCCCAGGGCACTGAAATTGGCAATGAGAATATAACAGTGAATATATAAACATGGTCGTTGCCCTTATGAAGCTTTTAGTTTACTGAGAAAAGGATACTGAACAAGATTTGAGTACTGTTTGTAATAAATGCTACAAAGGGAAATGTATAGAGGACAATAATAGAGAATACCTTAGCTGATCAGGGCAACCCTCTTTGAAGAAGGTCTATTTAAGAGCGACCTAAAGGATAAGAAGAGCAGAGGGACAAGCACCCCAAACCAAGGGGTCACATGTGAAAGCATTAGATGGAAAGACTTGGAGTGTATTTTGAGAGCTGAAAAGTGACTGGTGGAGGTGAAGCATTTTGGGTGAGGGGAAGGGAGGGACCAGGTCATACAGGGCTGTGTAAGCACAGTAAGGAGTTGGAACATTATTTCACAACATTGGAAGTTTTAAAATATAAGAATATCATGGTCTTACTTATGTTTTCAAAATATCACTTGGGCTGCTGTGCAGAGAAAAAAGTCACAGTGAAGAGGCCACTTGCAGTTATTCTAAGCAAGAGATGATGGTGGCTTGGGCTAGTATGATGGCTATAGACACAGGACATTTTTATGAAATTAAAATGACAGGATCTCCCAAAAAGAGAGAAAAAAATGATACAACTTATTTATAGATCAGATGAAGGGAATGAGGGAAAGGAAATCAAAACAATTAAGACTGAAAAAAGAGCAAACTGAGTTGAGCAGACAAGCAATTCAATACTGTACATGTCACGTTTGAGGTGCCTATGGAACATCCAAGTGGATATGGAAATGTATAGCCTAGAGCTCAGAGGAGAGGTCTAGGCCCTCCATATAAATCTGTACTTAGAATATTCTGATTTTTGAAGTACATAGTCATGCACATATTTCTAAAATTGTTAGATTTTGAAAAAACTGGAATGAGTCAGTAAAATGTGACAGTATATAATCTATCAAATGCCTTTTTTGGGAGGAGGAGGTAAACTGTAAAATGAACGTGTTCTTTAAAAATCAAATGTTTTTGAGTAGCTAAAATGATATACCAAAAAAACTGCCTAACACCGAGGGTTACTTAGGAAAACATTTCAAACAGGAAACCAGGGTAAGTAAAAAAGAGGAAAACACAACTGTAAAACTTTCCAGCAGATCTCAAGTTATAAGCCTCTTTTATAAAGACTTTTATAATCCTTTTTTTTTTTTTTAAGACAGAAAACTGTAGTTCTTCGGAAAGCTGTAACTCAGTGATTGACAACAATGATGAAGTTTGTTAAAACTTCACCTAAACACATAAACAATGAGACTCTTTTACAGTCAAAGAATACTTGTTGGTAAATCTCACCTCATCAAAGAGAAGTATCATTATACTGTAACTTTGCACCTGCTATAACATTACTTACAGATCTGGGCTGCCCTGAGAATCTCCGGTTATAATCATTAATATCTTGACGCAATGATACAACATCCTGAGACTGTTCATTTTCACCAAATACTGTTAGCAGTAAAGTTACCTGTATATTACAAAAAACAAACAAAAAAACACTGTTAAACCTTTCTGCAGCATTAATTTTTTCATTTTGTGTTATTATTCAACAGAATGAGAAAAGCTTCTAAATTTATATTTCACTCATTTCCTTTAATACAGGCAACATGGGGAAGAAAGTAAGTTATCATTGCCTTACAATAAAATCCAGTGCAAAATGTAATCTGAATTCCTATAAAATCAAATGTGTACCTTAACCAAACACTGGTTCTAATATGTTCCAGTTCACACCAGGGATAAAGCCAGTAGTTCTCTGTTTGAACAAATATTTGAAGATACAAGAACTGAAAAAAATATTCAGGGGCAAAGTGACATAAAAATATATATCACTCTGAGAGAGAAAAATTAGGGAAGTTTTTTTTTGTTTTTTTTGTTCTTTTTTTTTTTGAGGAGGGGGGGTTTGCATGCAGGGGAGGGGCAGAGAGAGACAGAGAGAGACAGAGAGAGAGGGAATCCCAAGCAGGTTCCATGCTGTCAGTACAGAGCCCAACATGGGGCTCGATCCTATGAATGGTGAGATCATGACCTGAGCTGAAATCAAGAGCAGGACACTCAACCAACTGAGCCACCCAGGTACCCCTGGAATTTCTTTTTTTGATCAAAATTATTCTTCAACCTCACTGGTATTTGAAATATCTTTGAATGCTACCAAACAGAATACAGAGATTAAGTTATTGCAGGGACCCACTCTCAAGCACCCATCCCTACTATAATCAAAAAGGGTAGGGGCACCTGGGTGGCTCAGTTGGTTGAGTGTCCAACTTCAGCTCCGGTCATGATCTCATGGCCTGTGAGTTTGAGCCCCGCATCAGGCTCTGTGCTGACAGCTCAGAGCCTGGAGCCCACTTCAGATTCTGTGTCTCCCTCTCTCTGCCCCTCCCCAGCTCATGCTCTGTCTCTCTCTCTCTCTCTGTCAAAAATAAATAAACATTAAAAAAAATTTTTTTTTTTAAAAAGGTAATTTGTGACACTGTAATATAACACAATATTTTTAGCCTGGTTTCCTCCATGGTAAAGGTGAGTATACACAAATATCACAGGAACATAACTGGGGTAATCTGAAGATGACAGTACCCTGAAAAATCAGTATATTTAAAAATACAACAATGTCTATAGAAATGCTAAATGTATGATGAGATACAAATGGGAAGGAGCAGTAACAGATTTAGGTTTAAATCATCTAGGTGTTTTTATCCTTCATCAGTTCAGCTTTCCAAACAGATGCTTTCCAAACTCAGATGCTTTCCAAACAAAGGACTGACAAAGAACTGTAGGTGGTAGGAAAGCAGGTACAGCCTGTTTTCACAAATATGTTAATAAAAATGCATCTTTCAGTAAATAATAATTGAGTACCTATTGTGGGCCAGGCACTGTATTAAGGGCTACATGTACCCCCAAAATGAAGACATAGCCCTGCCCCTTGCTAACCACAACACCCAAGATAGAAGGGGAGGCAGACCTGTTCAACAGCCTGTTACAAGGCACTATGGTGGAGGTTACAATGATGCTTCAGAGGAAGGACTTCTGCTTGGGGTGCTCAGAATACTGGAAACATAAGCTGGCCCTTGAAGTGCAGGTAGGACTAATGGTATGTTAGCGTATACATTCAGGAAGAGAAGTGGTGAGTATGTTACAGTCGGAAGCAGCAGCCTATGCACTATTTCCAGCGAAACAGGATGGGGAGCAGGTATCTGCCACCTGTCTTGCTTCTAGGATGAATTATTCTACAGTTAGGGAACCAAAAGCTATTATATAAAAACAATTTTATCTCCACCTTTTTAGCCTCTAGCAATTTATGGGTGATCCAAAGGATATCACCTGCTAATACATATACACCCTATGAAAAGCCATGGATAGAGCCAAGAAGGGGACAGGTGGTGGAACTAGCTCTTTAATGCTAGACCTATGGCCTGGTCTCAGTGTTGCTGGCAGATAGCTAAAGATTATGAGAGGTGGTACTGGCAAATAAACTTCAGTGTTGACTGCTTTGTGTCACATATTAAATCAGCCACAGAGGCAGTGCCCAAAAAAAAAAACAAAAACAAAAACAAAAAAGATTTTCCTCCTGCCATGTGCTACAAAGTCAAATGTGAAAGACGCAGAATTTGGGAATGTACAAGCAAGGAGGAAAAAAGATAAAGCCCTGAACCTCTCTCTCTACACCAAAAA
Source organism: Panthera pardus (assembly GCF_024362965.1). NCBI lineage: Eukaryota > Metazoa > Chordata > Mammalia > Carnivora > Felidae > Panthera > Panthera pardus. The sequence continues at coordinate 40,265,945 of NW_026526688.1, read as the reverse complement.
GGGAGGCAGTAATGGGGGTAAGTGGATGGCCAGAACAAAGGTTGTACGTATCTGTGCATGTGCATTCATATAACAATAAGTCCAAAAATCAGACAAAATTAAACAATAATCTTAGAGATGCATGCTAAGGTAATAAACCTATAAAGAAAATCAAGGAAATGCTTATCATAAAAGTCAATAGTAGTTGCCTCTAGGAGATGTAGGAGAGTAGAGATTTGGAAGGGGTCCCGAAGAAATTTCTGGGGGCTGTTGGCCAGTTTCTACTTCATCTGAGTGGTGATTATTGAAGTGTTGCTTTGTGGTAATTCAATAAGCAGTACTTCTTTGCTTTGTGTATGTCTGTTATATTCTACCAAGAATTTTTAAAAAATTGTCACCTCTTCTATCATTTTGTTTATTTTCTGATCTCTGTGGGTTTATGCCTTTACAAAATGTCTTGTTCTTTTAGTGGGGTGGCAAGCAATAGTAAATATATGTGTTCAATTTGACATCTTAACTTGGAAGCTCTCTATCCTTTTTAGGACTTCATTTTGCACTTTGGAAGACTTCCTAAGGAGCTGCTGTCTTTTTCATGTTCATAACTCATTACTAGAAAGGTATTTTTATTTTAATTTTCTTAATGTTTATTTATTTTGAGAAAGAGAGAAAGACAGAGTGTGAGCAGGGGAGGGGCAGAGAGACAGGGAGACACAGAAACCAAAGCAGGCTTCAGGCTCTGAGCTGTTAGCACAGAGCCCTATGCGGGGCTTGAACCCACAAACTGTGAGATCAGGACCTGAGCTGAAGTCAGACACTTAACTGAGCCACCCAGGTGCCCCAATATTATTTTAAATGAGAAACAAGTATATAGGAAATTATGAAAAAATAGTATACAACTGTTAGAATGTTCTGTTTTACTATATTTGCTAATTAAAAAACTAAGACTTAATTTCCTCGGGTTTTTCAGTATTTTGTTTTTCCAGTTTGTCAAAGAAATTGAGAAAATGTGGCACATATCATCTGTGCTAACATTTCAGTCTTCAATATATGTTTATAAAAACTGTCTCCCTCCTGAAGTAGCTTCTGTACTAACTATAACGGTCTGATCTGTTCTGGATAATGTAATGTGGTTATGTCTCCAAAAGAGACATTTTATGAGACTGATGCGCTGCCCGCTGTGCTAAGAAGGCACCTTAAAACAGACATTTAAAAAAATTATTATCCATCATAGAAAGCTACCTACACCCTCACTGGAGAAGGGCAGATTAAAAATAAATAAAAAAGGAAAAATATTTTTTTCAAAAGAAGTATACATAGGGGAAATATCTGTTTAAGCTTGATTAGCTAGTTCAGTTATTCCTTTGCTAGTATTATAATAAAGACTTATTAGAATTTTAGGGAGGATTCATTTAGCAGCTGTTTTTTATTACAACTAAAGGATTTCAAAGGGAATTTCTTTCTTTTTTTTAGTGTCTGTAAGACATTAAAAAAAAATAATGGAGGGATGTCTGGGTGGCTCAGTCAGTTGAGTGTCCGACTTGGTTTTGGCTTAGCTTATGATCCCAGGGTTGTGGAATTGAGCCCTGCATCAGGCTCTGCACTGAGTGTGGAGCATACTTGAGATTCTCTCTCTCCCTCTGTGCTTCTCCTCCACTCGTGCTCTCTCTCTCTCTAAAATAAAAAAATAAAAATAAAAATAAATAAGGGGGTAACATTATAGAAGTTTGGAAAAATAGAACTACCCTATGATCCAGCATCTGCACTGCTAGGTATTTACCCAAAGGATACAAAAATACTCTAATAGCCAAATTATGGAAATAGCCCAAATGTCCATCGACTGATGAATGGATAAAGAAGATGTGGTATGTATGTACAGTGGAGTATTACTAAGCCATAATAAAAAATGAAATCTTGGCCATTTACAATGATGTGGATGGGGCTAGAAAGTATTATCTATGTGAAATAAGTCAGTCAGAGAAAGACAAATATATGATTTCACTCATATGTGGAATTTAAGAAACAAACAAATGAGCAAAGGGGAAGAAAAAAGAGAGAGAGGCAAACCAAGAAACAGACCCTTAACTATAGAGAACAAACTGATGGTTGGGGGGGGGGGTAGGGATGGGTTAAATACATGATGGGATTAAGGAGTGCACTTAATCCCGGATGAGCCCAGGGTGATATATCCAAGTGCTGAATCACTATATCGTACACCTGAAACTAATATTACACTATATGTTAATTAACTGGAATTTAAATAAAAACTTTAATAAAAATAATTGAAAATTTAGATATAGAAATTATAAAAATTTACAAAATAAACTAGCATAAATGATGCTTTCTGGATACAAACATTACCGTTTGTCTACAGATTGGACAACTGATTGCCCCAAGCCATGAACCGTATCGCCAGTATGCAATAATGCAGGTACCTAATGAGAAAAAAAAACCATTAATACTGATGTTTTAAATTTTAAAGCCCATGAGTCCTCAGAAAGTTTCAAATTTGAAATATTTTTATAGCATCATCTTATTTTAAAATATTTTTATTTCATTTCATTTCAGGCAAATTCAAATCTGGTAATAATTCCCAGTCATTAAAAAATATTTTTATTTGAACTACCAATTAAGATAAAATTATACAATCCAAAGCAAGAATACATTAACTGCTTCAATACTGTGAGGCTTAATAGAAAATACTGCATTTCCTATGTAAAATAAATGAACATCACTGCAAATATGATCACCAACAAATCACAGCATAAATTTTCTGTTCCAAATGGTATGTATGTTACAAAAACATAGCTTCTATTTTTTTAAAAATTTAGAATGCCAAATTACAGTAGTATCAATAATAATAATAAAGTACTATGAATAAGGAACCAAAGGATACAAAAATTACATGCTATCTGACCTAATAAAGTTTATAATCTAGTTCAATAATTCAATCAACTTTTGTACTGGATAGATCTGATTTTTCTGCCTGAAGCTGTTCATGAGCAGCAAAACAACTAAACACAGCTTAAAGGAAGAGTTTATAGCCCTCAAAATTAGCAGGTAAGCTAAGTGTATAAGCATTAAAGTTCAGACCAGTAACAAATGAAAAAGGAATATTTATTTTATTTTATTTTGTTTATTTATTTATGAAGAAGAAAGAGGAGGAGGAATACTTTAAAATCCTATCTGACGTTTAAGGGCCCAATTCATTTCTTCTCTGCAGGACGCCTGTTTCTCAGACCATTCAGGTCCCATTGTGAATCTGAACTAAGTGCTTCCAGTCTCACTTCTACCTCCAAGATCTTTTCTGTATTCTTTTAAAAAAATTTTTTTAAGAAGAGTTTTTTTCTAATGTTTATTGACTTTTGAGAGAGAGAGAGAGAGAGAAAGAGAGAGTGAGAGCAAGGGGCAGAGAGAGGGAGGGAGACACAGAATCTGAAGCAGGCTCCAGGCTCTGAGCTGTCAAGACAGAGCCCAGTGCGGGGCTTGAACTCACGAACCATGAGATTGTGACCTGAGCCGAAGTCGGATGCTTAACAGACTGAGCCACACAGGCGCCCCTATCTGTCTTCTTATCCTTGTCTTAGCAACCTAGGTTAGCCCTTCTGCGTTCCTTATTCTGATTCTTCCAGATCAAATAAATGTCTAGAATTTGGAATAAGCAATGACAGTCAAATTGAGAAGTCCAAGGTGACATACTGAAATCAATCAGAAGGTAGTTAAATCTCAAACTATGTAATATTAACTTTAAGTACAAAAGGTATGTAGGAGAGAGAATTCTGGGATATATCAGAGAGTCATTTGTAGATGAGAAAGGATTTGAACTGAACTTTGTAGGATAGGTAAGATTTAGAAATAGAAAACAGGAGGGAGGATGCTCCAAGTTTTATGAATAGCAAAGAGCAAATACCAGAAGTAGAACTAAGTGGTATGTAAGGAGACTGGTGAGCATCCAACGGGCTAAGCAAAGGCTATCCAAATTGGACATTACAGGGGCGCCTGGGTGGCTCAGTCGGTTGAGTGTCCGACTTCGGCTCAGGTCACGATCTCGCGGTCCGTGAGTTCGAGCCCCGCGTCAGGCTCTGGGCTGATGGCTCGAAGCCTGGAGCCTGCTTCCAATTCTGTGTCTCCCTCTCTCTCTGCCCCTCCCCCATTCATGCTCTGTCTCTCTCTGTCCCAAAAATAAATAAACGTTTAAAAAAAAAACAAAACAACAAATTGGACATTACAGTGACTGTGATGTAAAACTGGTTCAGTGATTTAAAGATGAATTTAAAAGCTAAAGAATTTTTATCTGGTATCTTTTCCTACTTTCAGAGTGCTGTGTTAGCTAATATTTATTAACTTGAGCAATCTAATTTCATATAGAAACTATATGAAAGCAAAACTTATAAATCTTGTCAGTATTAACATCTGTAATGATGCCTTAGTTTTATCTATGACCTTTTCACTCAAAAGTTCAATGTGTTTTGACATATGTTAACTTATTTAATCCCACATCTCTTTTCTACAAATTGGGGTACAGATGTCCTTGTTTTGCAAATTATGTAATGGCCACTGCCTGCACAGAAAAACTATGGTCCAGCAAATCAAACACTTCAGTTCACACACATCTGCTGTGATATGCTTAATGTTTTCCCTTTTCTTCAACCTTCCCCCTGTATAAAAAGAGAGATCCACCTAAATAAGATGGTGGGAGAGACAATGACATTAATCTGGGTCACAATCTCTCTCAATCTATTTATTTGTAAAATGGGAAAAACACCTCATAAGACTGCTGGAGAATTAAATAAAACAATGTGGGTTACAAATGCAAGTAAGATGAAGTCTGTTGCTGTTATTATTCTTAACACACTGTAAAGGAACAGAACTGTAGTTCCATATATAGGAACTAAGCTAAGGTGCTCTGGATATATACGGTATCAATATACTTGAACTACTATTCAAAGAAACACATTTCTGTTTGAGAAGCTGAGTAACAAGTTTTTTGAATCTTTGAACCTAGAGACAGTAAATAAGTGTCTAGCAAGTACAGCAGGATATCAGAAGCAATCTACCCAATTACATCAGACCCAGAAACCAAGAACACAATACAGCCATCTTTGAATTGACTAGGTTATCCACTCAGTGAATTACCTAAGCCTGGGCTGGCAAATAGAGTTCATCTAGCCTGCCAAACCGCACTGATTCTTAACACCTGTCCAAAGTTTTGGGTTAAAGGATGGCCATTTAGGCCATATCCAGACTCAGAAAGAATGTCCAATTGATGAGGAATATCTACCAGAGGTTCGAGAGGGGGAAAAGTATCTGCTTTCTCTGTGGTCATTTAATTCCCTGTAGCTGATCTTTCATAATTTTGCTGCTCATTAGCATTCCCAACAGACAAAGACACTGAAATAAGTGTTTTATAACTTGTTAGCTAATTTAGGCAAAACCTTTAGGGAAGACAATGAAATTAATGGATGATGCAATAATGGGACTGGTCAGGTATAGAAAAGGTATAGAAAACCCTGCATTGCATGATACGGATTTCAAAGTATTTATGCCATCCCTGAGAGCATAAATAATAGCACTATATACCTAATAATTCTATATAATCCCAAACAAAAGATACAATAGGGAGAAAGAAACTTAAAGGATCATTGTATGCTATATTTTAAATTAGTCTTAAAACGGAAAATGGGTACATTTTGGGAACAATTAGAACCCTATCTTGAATATAGCCATTGGAACAAGAAAGAAATGCTACAAATAAAACAACAGGTCTAGTGAATGGATAAATGGTAAGTAGAGAGTAGTTATGTAAGCCACTAATCACGTAATAGAATTGACCACAGGGTTTGAAGTAGACCTACATTTAAAATCTGGCTCTTTCTCTGGCTGGGTTACCCTTTATAAAATTTCTTAGCTCAGTTTCAGTTTCCTCATATCTGGAGTTTGACACAATGAAGTAACTTAAATGTCCAGCACATAGCAGGTATGTAGTAACTGACGCTCCTCAATCTCATAGGAGCACAATAAGCAATGACTATATGATACCTCGTTCTCTATGAAATCTTTCTGGAGGAAAGAAATGCCCAGAGGTAGAAAGCACCCCTTACTGATACTAAGTAAGTGTGAAATTGGTGTTCCCTTCTTGTCCTACTATATGCTCTGTGTTCTTATTCTCTCTTACAAACCCTCCTAAGGTCACACACACACAACAGGCTAATAACTTTTGTGCTGACGCAGGATAAAAAGGAGGTAGGAGAGCTAAGGGAAGGTCTTGGGCAGGGTCCTTGAGAGAACCTTCCTGCCTTGGGAAGGACTACCAAAAAGTGATAAACAATGAAGGATTCCTTGAATCCCTCATGGTATTCATATACTTGAATTACCATTCAAAGAAACACATTTCTGTTTATTGAGAAGTTGAATAATTAGGTTTCTTTTAATCTTTGAGCTCACAGATACTAAATAAAAGTGGCTAACAGGATATCAGAAGCAACCTACCCCACTTGTGAAATATAAAATGTAAATTAGGAATAATTTAATAATAAACAAAAAGTAAATTAGGAATCTAGCCCATGTACATTTATGGGTCTTGGTCTAAATAGTCACTTTTACCAAATATAGTATTGTTTGCTTACCACAAAAAAGATGTCCACAGTTTGTTTCAACAGGGAAGGAGGCTTGATGTAAACAGATTGGACAATACATGTCAGTGTAGAACTGCTGTCGAGCAGCAGCAGGGGCATCCTGAGGAGAAAACAGGGATTCATAATTACACAATGCACACAGGGCTTTCAAAGTTATCTCTTAATTATACTTAAGAACACAGTCAATAGTGTATAATCCTCATCAAGTTTTAGATGTGCATTAGCTTAAAATCTTATAAGTTTGATAAAATTATGAAGCCAAATTGTTGTTTTATTAAGCTCCATGGTCTCTACCTTCCTTCCTGAGCACATTTTAAAGACAAAAACCTACATTGACTCAGGAGTTTCTCTTTCACTGTTAGAATGACTATGTTATTCTGAGAAACACAGGCTGAGCTAATGCAAAAGCTAAAGATATATCAAACGGTTTCCCAAGTAATAGCTTTTAATCATTTCTTACATCTTTTTCATTCATACATTCCTGGTAAGTGTTGCACGTGTGCCGTGCCTCACAAAGGGACCAGAATTAAACTTGCAAAGAATATTGGTCATTTTGGAAGAAGGAAATTTAATACCATTGGTACCTTGAACTTAATCTTCCACATGGTCAGATTAGTAAAATTTAATGTTCCCCAGTTACATCACTGTTATGAGATTGTAATAGGAATGTTGAATAGAATCATCACTACAAGAAGCATCCAGATATCAAAGAACCCATCAGGATGTAAGTGCTATGAAGGAGCACTTTACCTATAGGACTCGCTGCAGTGACCCAGGCACTGGAAGGAATCTAGCACAGTATGTAATGTGTATCTTTGAAGATACCTATAAAAAACTATATTCACAGCACCCAGCACACCTCTTATAAAGTAGCCAGCATTAAAAACGTCAAATACCAAAAAAAAAAAAAAAAAAAAAAAAAAAAATTATAGAATTCACTAAATATGAACTATTCTTAGTTGTAAACCAAATCAAAGATTTTTGTCACCTGGGTGCCTGGGTGGCTCAGTTGGTTGAGCATCCGACTTTGGCTCAGGTCATGATCTCACAGTTTGTGAGTTTGAGCCCTGCGTCAGGCTCTGTGCTGACAGCTGGGAGCCGGGAGCCTGCTTCAGATTCTGTGTCTCCTTCTCTCTCTGCCCCTCCCCCACTTGTGCTCTCTCAAAAATAAATAAACGTAAAAAAAAAAAAAGATTTGTCACCTAAAACTAATAAACATAACCAAAATCTCCTATTTCTTACCAGTCCTAAAATACTAGAATATTCTATAAGCTACGGTCACACCTTGATGTTATAGTCTTTTATATTATTTAAAACAGAAAAACACATAGCACTTAATTAAGTCTCCCTCTCTACCTTTTATCTTATTATTCTTTGTAAATTAACTAAAACAAAACAAAAACAATTACCAGTTACCAGTGCTGTCCAACAAAACTTTTTGCAGTAATGGATATCTCCTTTATATCTTTGAGTATTGAGTCCTTGAAAGGTGACTAGTGTAATTAAAACATACTGAAATTTAAATTGTATTTCATTTTGGTCAATTTAAAATTAAATGGCTACATATGGGTAGTTGTTACTATACAGACCCGCACAGGAAGGGCTAAGTCACTAGCTTTATTCTAACGAAAGCTACATGCCATGTGTGAGGTAGGTGAACTGGAAAGTGGTGCAAAGAAATCTGGAATATCCAGCTCAGTGTAGGACTTCTGGATAGCCAGATCTATTCATGTAATTCCAGTGTGCATTTAAGTAAATCTTAGTGATCTAACATGTTAGATGGGAATGATACTTGTTGCCTTACTTGTGTTTGCAGATTAAATAAGATAGTTGTAATGTGAAAGCACTCTGTAAATTATAAAACACTATCCCAGCATGAATTATTAATAACAACAGCCCTTGAACAGAGTACTATTAACATGCTTAAGCTATTTTTACATCAGTGAATTGAAATTTTATGAAGGCAGGAATTCTTGTTTGTTTAGCTCACAACTGAATCCTCAATGCCCACAACAATGTCTGACATATGGTAGATGTTTAATAAATATTTGGTGAATGGATAAATTATAAAACCCTCTTCGGAATTAAAATTTAATTGGTGGGAAATCAATTTTTAAGGGTTTTTGTTTTTTTGATATTAGCTATCTTGACATACAGGTGTATAATATCCTACTTATTCCAGCCTTCATGAAATACATTTCTGGTTCGTAGAGAGTCCATTTGGTTAAAAGCAAAGAAGAGGCAGAAAAGTTTTATTTTTTTGCCTAACTAGTTTTATTAACTTTGACCACTGAAGAAAAAGAAGAGGAAAAAAAAAAAGCCACCCCTTACAGTCATTTCTTTGTAGGTCTTAGATGTTAGAAAAATAGCTTATCTAGGGTGCCTGGGTGGCTCAGTCAGTTAAGCATCTCACTCATTTCAGCTCAGGTCATGATCTCATGGTTTGTGAGACTGAGCCCCTTGTCAGGCTCTGTGCTGACCGCATGGGGCCTCCTTGGGATTCTCTCTCCCTCTCTGACCCTCCTTTGCTTGCATGTGCACATGTGGTCTCTCTCTCAAAATAAATAAATAAACTTAAAAAAGAAAAATAGTTTTTCCATTACATTTCATTAACGCCAATTAGATAGTTATTATTTCCTCACAAATAACTAATAGGAAAACTGCTGGGGTTTTTTTGTTGTTGTTGTTTTTTTAATGTTTATTTTTGAGAGTGAGAGTGTAAGCAGGGGAGGGGCAGAGACACAGGAAGACAGAGAATCCAAAGTGGGCTCCAAGTTGTCAGGGCAAAGACTATGTGGGGCTTGAACCCACAAACTGTGAGATCATGACCTGAGGCAAGGTCTGATGCCCAACTGAGCCACCCACACACCCCGGAAAACTGCTGTTTTTAAAGCAGTTTTGGGGCGTCTGGGTGGCTCAGTTGGTTAAGTGTCCAAGTCTTGATTTCGGCTCAAGTCATGATCTCACAGGTTCAGGAGTTCTAGCCCCACATCCAGCTTCCACTGAAAATGTGGAGCCTGCTTGGTATTCCCTCTCTCTCCCTCTCTCTCTCAGAATAAACAAACAAACATGCACATGAAAACATTTGAATAGTTAAAACTAGTCATTTGCCTAATCTGAAAATATACAATCAACAGAATCACTTAAATTAGTAAAGCAGGAAAACACCCCATGTTTCCAAACAGTAATTTATTGTTTCATCACCATTTCATATGTAAGGAGAATAGCAACATCTACCCCTTACAAAAATACACATATTTATATAATAGCAATAGTACCTGTTCTGTTTGAAGTTGCTCCCGAAGCACCCTTACTAATTCTTGGTTTTCTGGGTGAATGTTTTGATGGGCGTTTCTGTTAAATAAAATATAATAAGCTTTGAATACAAAATATTGCCAGATGAATCCGTTTTCTTTATGGGTCTAATTTTCAACCAAGAACTTCATAAACATAAATGATGGCACACAACTGTACTCCAATTCCAGGACTGAACATTCCAGGCTACTCAGTGAGGCGTTCTAAGGTTACCGAATACAGCTGATTTCAGGTTCAGCTGGCAAATGATGAAATCCAGAGCCCTAGCACCTTGTAGATTTGATGTAACTGCAGGTTTACAAATCATCTGAAGAACGATTAACACGTTTATTTCTTCTGCAAAATTCCTTCAAAATAAACTATATAATTCTAGATATTATTATGCATTTGAACACTTTTGCATATCTAATTAGATCTTTCTCCCATAGAGCTTTTCACAGATCTTCATAGAGCTTTTATGAGGAAAGGGGGACAATACAACAGAAAATAAAACTATGTCATACAGAAAAACCCAGACGTAACATACCACTTATACCTTAACATTAACAATTAAAAGGGAGATTCAAAGGCAAGAATTTAGTGGCTGATACACAAGGATGAGATAAGGTATGTGGGTATTGGAAATTGGAAGGGGTGGTTTAGGTTGGCAGGGTGGGGTTGAAGATTTACATCTGAATCACAGCTTAATTCCATTTGGCTGTAACAGTTTCTTCTAAACTTAAACATTTTTTAACAGCAATATTTTAAGTCCACAAAATCCCAGTGTTACTTTATATAAGAGCCTTTATTTCCTGGGTGAGCTAATACCCAACAGTGATAAAAACTCTAAATCAATAACTTAATGGGACATGGAAAACTTTTTAAAATACATCTTACGATTATTCAATTTTTAGTAAAAAATCCAAATTTTAGGAAAAAAGCTGGCAAAAAAGAACCATTAGTTTTGAAGAACATTAAAAAAGTCAAATTTCTTTTTTGTTTTAATTTTTTTAATGTTTATTTATTTTTGAGATAGAGTGTGAGCAGGGGAGGGACAGAGAGGGAGATCCAGAATCCGAAGCAGGCTCTAGGCTCTGAACTGTCAGCACAGGGCCCGATGGGGGCCCCACGAACCGCGAGATCAGGACCTGAGCCGAAGTCGGACACTTAACCAACTGAGCCACCCAGGAGCCCCCAAAAAAGTCAAATTTCTAATCAGAAACTAAACATAAATGTAATAAAGCTACTTGAACTGTTTAAACATCTTAAATTCTGGTGGATTATTTATTTTAAATATTACCTTTTTATGACTGAATAACAATCTCTGTGGTGGAAACAATCTATCCGGAACAGCACAAGGAACCATCTCATTTAAGTATCAATAACTACCTACCTAAACAGCATTTCTTTGTTCTTTGACAGTGGAAAACCATTCCCTTCTCCTTGAAAGAAAGACAGTTACTACTTTTCAGAGTACACATATAAACCATGTAACTGGAAGGTCTTTCTTTTGGTTTCTTTCCATAAAAGAAAAGATACAAGATTGTAAAATCTAGTAGTAGAATGTTAGAAAAGTCAAAGTATAACCAAAGAACAAGACAAACAGCCTGAGATGTTGAACGAAGCCTGTAGTTTAGGCAATTAAATGGGATTAGCAACTGTGAGTCCAGAACCAAAAATCTAGAAAATAATGGGATAATTAAGACAGACTGAAAGTGAGATTAGAAAACCTCAAGATGTGATCACTTCAGCGATGAGAAAATGACAGCATTTGACACTAGGTCTAAAGATGCTGAGGAAAACAATGGCTCTAATACAGAAACAAAATATATCATTTACCAATGATTTATGGTCCTTTGTTATTCATGAAAGGAGAAACCAAAATTATCAAACCAGTTATGTGGCTCTGGAAAGAAGTCAGGAATCTCTGATAAGAGGAAATAAATGATATCCAAACTCTGGGTCAAGAAACAATGTCTGAATCAAAGTTCACAAATGTGCAAGAGCAAATCTGTGGTTTATAGGTTAAACTGCTTACCAAACCCTTTGCACTGGTTTTTAGTATGTCAACAAATGGCAGCTATTCATAACAGCTTAAGAAGGGAGGACAAAAAGATTTAGAAAGAAATATATTATAACTGTAATACACTGCTGAAGGAAATTAAAGAAGACATAAATAAATAGAAAGACATCCTGTGTTCATAGACTAGAAGACTTAATATTTTTAAGATGTCAGTACTACCCAAAGTGACCTATTTACAGATTCAATGCAATCCCTGTCACATCCCAACAGGATTCTTTGCAATATAGAAAAACCCAGATCTCAGGAAGATGGCAGAGTAGGAGGATCCTGAATTCACCTCCTCCTATGGACACATCAAGGCAACAACTACATACAATAATACAATTCACTCTGGAACTGAACTGACTGGCAGAACAGCTCCTCCACAGCTAAAGATATAAAGAGAAGTCCACATCAAGAAGGGTAAGGGCAGAGATGTGGTCAAGAACCAAACCCTCTACACAGTATCCCACAAGTGGGAGGGATATCACAGGCATGAAGGTCAACTCTGAAAAGGGAGATAAAGCTTAACATTGGGCATCCCCAGCCTTGGGGAACTGCACTGCATTCGGCCTATGTAGCCAGATGTTTATGGGAGACAGTTCTGATACTCTCTTTCTACCTTGCTAACCTTGTTAGTCCTGCTCGCCCCATCCCAGCATTCACCTGTGGAACTGCCCCACCCAATCATTCTACCCTGGCAGGCACCCTTTCAAAGTGGTTCCTGTCCTGGTGCACCCAGCAAGCAGTCCTGGCTAGAACTGGCATCTGCTCCAAAGCAATTCCTGCCCCAGAGAGGGAGGAGAGCCAGCCCTGCACACCAGCATGGCTGCAGCAGATGTGGCTAGGACGCTCAGCCGGTGGTGCAGGAACCAGCCCCACCCACCATAGCAGCAGCAACACACATGCCCAGGCACAACCAGATAGCACCTGCAGCCTACAGAAAGGACACCATTGGAGCACCTGGTTCTAGTGATGGAGGTATGGGGGGTGGGATTGTGCTACTGGGCCCCAAAGCACACCTTCTACAGAAGGCCAATATCTTCAAGACTAGGAGACCTAGCTGACATACCTAATACATAGAAACAAACACAGAGAATCAGAAAAAATGAGGGACGGAAGATTATGTTCCAACCAAAAGAACAAAACCAAACTGGAGAAAAAAGAATTAAACAAAACAGAGATTAAATAGTCTACATGATTAAGAGTTCAAAATAATGGTCATAAACATTTTCACTGTACTTGGGAGAAGAGTAGATGAACTGAGAACATTACAAAGAGAAAACATAAAAAAAGAACCAATCAAAGCTGAAAAAAATACAGTAAGTGCAATCAAAAATACACTAGAGGGAATCAACAACAGAAGAGAGGATACAGAAGAACAATTCAACGAATGGAACACAAGGTAGGGGAAAGCATCCAAGCTGAACAGAAAAAAAGGATTTTTTAAAAAATGAGGATAGGTTAAAGGATCTTTATGACAATATCAAGCATACTAATATTCACAATTATGGGGCGATCCAGAGGCAGAAGAAAAATAGAAAGGGGCAGAAAACTTACTTAAGAGATAATAGCTGAAAACTTCCCTAAACTGGGGAAAGAAACAGATATCCAGGCCTAGGAAGCACAGAGAATCCCCAAAAATATGAACCCATAGCAGTCCACACCAAGACACATAATTAAAATGCCAAAAATTAAAGATAAAGAGAGAATCATAGAAACAGCAAGAAAAAATAAAATAGTTATATACAAGGGAAACCCCATAAAGTTATCAGCTGGTTTTTCACAGAAACTTTGCAGGCCAAAAAAGGTCTGGTATGATATATTCAAACTCTAAAAAGAAAAAGCCTATAACCAAGATTACTCTATTTGCCAGAGTTGTCATTCAGAATTGAAGGAGATATAAAGAGCTTCCCAGACAAACAAAAGTTAAAGGAGTTCATCACCACTAAACCAGCCTTATAAGAAATGTTAAATGAAACTTTAAGCAGGGGAAAAGAAAAAAGTCAAAACTATAACAACATTATGAAAGGAAAACATTTCACTGGTAAAAGCAAACATACAGTAAAGTTAGTAGATCGTTCTTTTATAAAACTGCTATGAAGGTTAAAATACAAAAGTAGTAAAATCAATTATATCTACAAAAACTAGTTGAGATACGCACGTGCACACACGACAGGGGTGCCTGGCTGACTCAGTTGGTAGAGCATATGAATCTTGATCTAGGGTTGTGAGTTCAAGACCCACATTGGGTGTAAAGCTAACTCAAAAAAAAAAAAAAAAAAAAAAAAAAAGATACACAAAATAGAAAGATGCAAAATATGACATCATATACATAAAACATGCAGGGAAGGAACAAACATGTATTGCTTTCAGAATATTTTCGATCTTAAACAACCTTCCACTTAATGTAGACTGTTATATATACATAGGATATTACATATGAATCTCACGGTAACCACAAACCAAAATCCGACAATAGACACACAAATAATAAAGAGAAAGTAATACAAGTAAACACTAAAAAAAGTAATCAAATAACAAGGGAAGAGAGCAAAAGAAAAAGAAGGAAAAGAGAACAACAAAAACCAGAGAATAGCTGACAAAATGGCAATAACTTCATACCTATCAATACTCACTTTTTATTATTTTTTCATCATAGTAAGTGCACTCTTTAATCCCTATCAGCTAATTCACCCTTCTCCCCACCAATCTCCCCTCTGATAACCGTAAGTTTGTTCTCTATAGTTTTGTCTTTCTCATTCTTTTTTCCTTGCTCATTTGTTCTGTTTCTTAAATTCCATATATGAATGAGACCATATGGTATTTGTCTTTCTCCAACTTATTTCACTCAGCATTACACTTTCTAGCTCTCTCCATATTGTTGCAAATGACAAGATTTCATTCTTTTTTTATGGCTGAATAATATTCCACTGCATTTGTATACCACATCTTTTTATCCATTCATCTATAGATGGACACTTGGTGGGGGCACCTGGGTGGCTCAGTCAGTTGAGCATCCAACTTCAGCTCAGGTCATGATCTCACAGCCTGTGAGTTCGAGCCCCGCGTCAGGCTCTGTGCTGACAGCTCAGAGCCTGGAGCCTGCTTTGGATTCTGTGTCTCCCTCTCTCTCTGCCCCTCCCTTGCTCATGCTCAGTCTCTCTGTCAAAAATAAATAAACATTAAAAAAAAATTATAGATGGACACCTGGCTGCTTCATAATTTGGCTATTGTAAATAATACTGCAAATAAACACAGGGGTGTATGTATCCTGTTCATTAGTGTTTTTGTATTTTGGGGATAAATACCCAGTAGAGTGATTACTGAATTACAGTTCTATTTTAAATAAATACCCAGTAGAGTGATTACTGAATTACAGTTCTATTTTAAATCTTTTGAGGAACCTCCATACTGTTTTCCATAGTGGCTGTACCAGTTTGCATTCCCACCAACAGTGAACAAAGACCCTTTTTCTCCACATCCTTGCCAGAACTTGTTGTTTCCTATGTTTTTGATTTTAGCCATTCTGACTGGTGTGAGGTGATATCTCATTATAGCTTTGATTTGTATTTCCTCGATGATGAGTGATGTGGATCATCTTTTCATGTGCCTGTTGGTCTCTGTATGTCTTCTTTGGAGTAAATCTATTCATGTCTTCTGCCCATTTTGTAATTGGATTATTTGTTGTTGTTGTTGTTGTTGTTTTTAATTTTTTAATGCTTATTTATTTTTGAGAGAAAGAGAAAGAACGTGAGCAGGGGAGGGGCAGAGAGAGGGAGACACAGAATCTGAAAGAGGCTCCAGGATCTGAGGTGTCAGCACAGAGCCTGACACAGGGTATGAACCCACGAACTGTGAGATCATGACCTGAGCTGAAGTCCGACGCTCAACTGAGCCACCCAGGTGCCCCTATTTTTTTGGTATTGAGTTGTATAAGTTCTTTATATATATTTTGGATACTAACCCCTTACTGGATATATCATTTGCAAATATCTTCTCCCATTCAATAGGTTGTCTTTTTGTTTTGTTGACTGTTTCCTTTGCTGTGCAGAAGGTTTTTATTTTGGGGTAGTCCCAATAGTTTAGTTTTGCTTTTATTTCCCTTGCCTTAGGAGACATATTTAGAAAAATGTTACTACAGCTGATGTAAGAGAAATAGCTTCCTGTGCTCTCTTCTAGAATTTTTATGGTTTCAGGTCTCACATTCAGTTCTTTAATCCATTTTGAGGAAACTCTCATAAACAAGCTAATGTTACACATACAGAAACTAGAAAAAGAATGAACAAGGTCAAAAATTAGTAGAAGGAGGGAAATAATAAAGATCAAAGTAGAAATAAATGAAATAGAGACTCAAAAAAAAATAGATCAGTGAACCTAAAAGCTAGTTCTTTCAAAAGATAAACAAAATTAATAAATCTTAGCCAGACTCGTCAAGAAAAAAAGACAGAGAACTCAAATAAATAAAATTAGAAAGAGAAGTTACAACCAACATTACAGAAATACAAAAGACTGTAAAATATTATAAAAAATTATATGCCAACTAAATTGACAACATAGAAGTGGATAAACTGCTTATAAATATACAATTTTCCAAAACTGAATCAAGAAAAAAAGGAAAATCTGAACAAACCAATTACTAATAACAAAATTGAATCATAATCAAAAAACAACCAAGAAAGAAAAGTCCAGGACTAGAAGGTTTCACAGATGAATTCTACCAAACACTTAAAGAAGAGTTAATACTTATCTTTCTTGAACTACTTTAAAAATATGAAAGAGAAAGAAATGCTTCCAAATTTATTCTATGAGGCCATCATTATCCTGATACCAAAACTGAACACAGATACAATAAAAAAAAAGGGAGAGAAATTACAGACCAATACTCAACAAAATATTAGCAAACCATATTCAGCAATACATTAAATGGTTCATTCACCATGATCAAGTTGGATTTATTCCAGGAATACAAGGATAGTTCGATATCCATTACTCCATCAACATGATACACTACATTAACTAAATGAAGGATATAATTCATATGATCACCTCAATAAATGTAGAAAAACATTTGACAAAAGTCAATATACATTCATGATAAAAACTTTCAATAAGGTGTGTTTAGAGGACACATACCTCAACATAATAAAGGACATAGATAAAAAACCCATAGTTAACATCATAGTGAATAGTTAAAAGTGGAAAGCTTTCCTTTAAGAGCAGGAACAAAACAAGGATGCCTATCCTTGCCACTTTTATTCAACACATTACTAAAATCCTAGTCACAGCAATCAAAGAAGAAATGAAAGGCATCCAAATTGGTAAGGAAAAGGTAAAATGGTCACTATCTGCAGATGACATGATACTACATGTTGAAAACCCTAAAGACTCCACCAAAAATTATTAGAATAAGTGAATTCAGTAATGTTGCAAGATACCGAATATATAAAAATCTGTTCCATCTCTATACATTAATAAAGAAATAGCAGAGGGGCATCTGGGTGGCTTAGTTGATTGAGTGTCTGACTTTGGCTCAAGTTATGATCTCCTGGTTCATGAATTTGAGTTCCATATCAGGCTCGCTGCTGTCAGCACAGAGCCCATTTCAGATCCTCTGTCCCCTCTCTCTGCCCCTCCCCTGCTTGTGCCCACTCTCTCCCTCTCAAAAATAAATAAACATTAAACAAAAAGTAGCAGAAAGAGAAATTAAGAAAACAATCCCATTCACAATTGTACTGAAAAGAATAAAACACCTACGGATAAATTTAACAAAGGAGATTAAAGACCTGTACTTTGAAAACTATAACATACCAATGAAATAAACTGAAGACAACACAAACAAATGAAAAGATATAACATGCTCATGGGCTCAAAGAATTCACATTGTTAAAATGTCCATACTACTAAAAGCAATTTACAGACTCAATGTAATCCCTATGAAAATACCAACAGCATTTTTCACAGAACTAGAACAAATAATGTCCATAATTTGTATGGAACCACAAAAGATCCTGAAGAGCCAAAGAAAGAAGAACAAAACTGGAGGTATCACAATCCCAGTTGTCAAGATATACTACATAGCTATAGGAATCAAAGCAGTATAGTACTGGCACAAAAGTAGACACATCAATAGAACAGAGAGCCCAGAAATTAACCCATGCTTATATGGTCAATTAATTTACAACAAAGGAAGCAAGAATATACAATGGGGGAAAAGGCAATCTCTTCATTAATGGTGTTGGGAAAACTGGACACCTGCATGCAAAAGAATGAAACTGGACCACTTTCATATACTTTTATACACAATGGTAAATTCAAAATGGATTAAAGACCTAAAGTAGAGCATGAAACTATAGAACTCCTAGGAGAAAACACAGGCAGTAAACTCTTGGGCATCAGCCTTAACAATATTTTTTCTGGTCCTCTCTCCTCAAGCAAGGGAAACAAAAGCAAAAATACACTATTGAGACTGAATCAAACTAAAAAGCTTTGGTACAGCAAAGGATACTATCCACAAAGCAATAAGGTGATATATTGAACAGGAGAAGACAATTGCAAATGATAATAGCCACCAAGGGGTTGATATCCAAAATATATAAGGAACTCATACAATTCAGCACCCAAAAAACCCCACAAATAATCCGATTAATAAATGGTAAGAGAACCTGAAAAGATGTTTCCCAAAGAATACATACAGATGGACAACAAACACATGAAAAGATGCTCAGTGTCACTAACCATCAGGGAAATACAAATTAAAACCACAATGAGATATTACCTTACACCTGTCACAATGGCTATTACCAAAAAAACAAGACATGGTAAGTGCTGGCCAGAATGTAGAGAAAAGCAAACCTTTGTGAACTATTGGTAGGAATGTAAATTGGTACCACTGTGGAAAACCAAGTGGCAATTCCTTAAAAAATTAAAAATAGAAATATCATACAATCTAGTAATTCTACTTCAGGGGATTTACCCAAAGAAAATGAAAACGCTAATTTGAAAAGATATATGCACCCCTATATTTACTGCAGCATTATTTACAATAGACAAGATATGGAAACAACCTAATTGTCCTCTGACAGATGAACTGATAAAGAAGATGTAATATATGTACACAATGCAATATTACTCAGCATAAGAAAGAATGAAATCTAAGGGCACCTGGGTGGCTCAATTGGTTGAGCGTCCAACTTCGGCTTAGGTCATGGTCTCACAGTTTGTGAATCTGAGCCTCACATTGGGCTCATTGCTGTCAATGTGAAGCCCACTTCAGATCCTCTATCCCCCTCTCTCTGCCCCTCCCCCACTTGTGCACCCGCTCTCTCTCTCTCAAAAATAAATAAACATGAAAAAAATATTTTAAAAGAATGAAATCTAGGGGAAGGAGGACGAAAGAATGAAATCTTGCCATTCATGACAACATGGATGGACCTAGTTGGTATTATGCTAAATGAAAGTAAGTCAGATAAAGACAAAAACGCCATATGATTTTATTTATATCTGGAATCTAAAAAACAAAACAAATGAGCAAACGAAAAAACAGAAGCAGACTCATAAATACAGAAAACAAATTGGTGGTTATAAGAGGGGAAGGGGATGAGCAAAATAGGTGAAGGGGATTAAAAGGTACAAATGTCCAATTATAAAATAAATAAATCACAACAGTGATTAAATACAAAATAGGAAATACAGTGAATAATTTTTTATGTTGACAGATGGTTACTATACTCATTGTGGTAAGCATTTGGTAATGTTTATAATTACCTAATTACCATGTTATACACCTGAAACTAATATTGCATGTCAATTATACTGCAATTAAAAATAAAAATTGAGGGGCACCTAGGTGGCTCAGTTGGTTAAACATCTGGCTCATGGTTTTGGCTCAGGTAATGATCTCACTGTCTGTGAGTTTGAGCCCTGTATCGGGCTCTGTGCTGACACTGCGGAGCCTGCTTTGGATTCTGTGTCCCTCTCTCTGTGCTCCTCCCCCACTAGCTCTCTATCTCTCTCTCAAAATAAATAAAAAATTAACTTACAAAAAAAAAAACATTTAAAAGAAATAAAAATTGGAAAAAAAAATCATCAACTCTAAAAAAAAAAGAAAGAAAACTCCTAATGGGGCTCCTGGATGGCTCAGTCAGTTAAGTGTCCAACTTCCACTCAGGTCATGATCTCAGGGTTAGTGAGTTCAGGCCCCACATTGGGCTCTGTGCTGACAGCTCAGAGCCTGAAGCCTGCTTCAGATTCTGTGTCTCCCTCTCTCTCTGCCCCTGTCCCACTCACACTCTGTCTCTCTCTTTCTCAAAAATAAATAAACATTAAAAAAAATTTTTTTTAATAAAAATTTGTATGTTACGTCAATGGATCCCAACTAGCCAAAACAATCTTGAAACAGAGTGAAGTTATAAGACACACACTTTCTGATTTCAAAACTTACTACAAAGCTATACTAATCAAAATGGTATGGTACTGACATAAGGACAAACATATAATAATGGAATAAAACACAGAGTCCAGAAATAAACTCATATAAATGGTCAAACTATTTTTGGTAAGGATGCCAAGACCCTTCAGTGGGGTAAGGGTGGTCTTTTCAACAAATGATACTAGGAAAACTGGATATCCACATGCAAAAGAATGAAGATGGATCCTTACCTTCTACCATACACAAAAATTAACTCGAAATGAATCAAAGAGCTAAAACTGTAAAAATCTTAGAAGAAAACACAAGGGAAGATCTTTGTGACCTTAGATTTGTCAATAATTACTTAAATATGACACCAACAACACAGGCATCAAGAGAAAAAACAGAAAAATTGGGCTTTACCAAAGTAGTGCACCATAAAGAGAGTAAAGGGGTGCCTGGGTGGCTCAGTTGGCTGAGTGTCCGACCCTTAATTTTGGCTCAGGTCATGATCTCATGGTTCATGGGACTGAGCCCTGCATTGGGCTCTACGCACTGAGAGTGCGGACCCTGCCTGGGATTCTCTGTCTCCCTCTCTCTCTGCCCCGCCCTCTGTTCCCACTCTCTCTCTCTCTCAAAATAAATAAACACTTTTTTTAAAAAAAGAGAGAGGGACACCTGGGTGGCTCAGTTGGTTGAGCATCTGATTTTGGCCAGGTCATGATCTCAGGGCTCATGAGTTTGGGTGCTGCATCAGGCTTGCTGCTGTTAGCATAGAGCCCACTTCAGATCCTCTGTCACCCTCTCTCTCTGCCCCTCACTTACTCTCTCTCTCTCTGAAAACTAAAAAAACACTTTAAAAAAGAGTAAAAAGGGGCACCTGGGTGGCTCAGTCGGTTGAGCGTCTGACTTTAGCTCAGGTCATGATCTCACAGCTCCTGAGTTCGAGCCCCATGTCAGGCTCTATGCTGACAGCTCAAAGCCTGGAGCCTGCTTCAGATTCTGTGTCTCCCTCTCTCTCTGCCCCTAACCCACTCACATTCTGCCTCTGTCTCTCTCAAAAATAAACATTAAAAAAAAAATTTTTTAATAAAAATAAAAAAGAGTAAGACAACACACAGAATCGAAGAAAGCATCTGTAAATCATATAGTTGGTATGTGATTAATGCCATAATATATCAAGAACTCTCACAACTTTTGTGTCAACTATACTTCGATTAAAAAAAAAAACAACAAACAACTCTCAGAGGGCACCTGGTTAGCTCAGTTGAGACAGCATAAGACTTGATCTTGGGGTCTTGACTTCAAGCCCCACATTGTGTGGACAATCTATTAAAAAAGATTCTCATTACTCGAAAGAAAAAGCAAGCACCCAATTCAAAGATGAGAAAAGAATCTGAATAGACTTCTCTTCAAAGAAGATACACAAATAGCCAATAAGTAAATGAAATGATGATCAACATCATGAATGAAATGCCAAATCAAAGCTCCAATGAGACACTACTTCATACCCATTTGGATGACAATTATAAAAAAAAAAAAAATAGAAGGTATCAAGTGTTGGTACAGATATAGAGCAATCAGGGGCACCTGGGTGACTAAGTCAGTTAGCATCTGACTTCAGCTCAGGTAACGATCTCATGGTTCGTGGGTTTGAGTCCCGTGTTGGGCTCTGCACTGACAGAGCTGAGCCTGCTTGGGATTCTCTCTCCCTCTCTCTCTCTGCCCCTCCCCAACTTGCTCTTTCTCTCTCTCTCAAAATAAATAGACTTAAAAAAAAAAAAGAGAGAGATACAGAGAAATCAGAACCATTGTGCACGGCTGGTGGGAATGTAAAATGGGCCAGCTAGTGTGAAAAACAGTTTCCTCAAAAAGTTGAAATAGAATTACCATATGATCCAGCAATTCCAATTAAAAGCATTTGACAGACCCAAATGTCTATCAAAAATAAATGGGTAAACAAAATGTGGTATATACATATGGTGGAATATTATTCAGGCATAAAAAGAAATGATATTCTGATACATGCTAGAATGTAGATGGACCTTGAAAGCATCATGCTAAGTGAAATAAGCCAGATACAACTGGGCAATTATTTTATGATTCCACTTTATGAGATTCCTAGAACTGGCTAATTCATTGAGATACAAGATAGAATAGAGGTTACCAGGGCTTAGGAGGAGGTAGAATGGGCAGTTATTGTTTAATTGGCATAGTTTCCGTTTAGGAGAAGATAGTTCTGGAAATAGATAGTGGTGATGGTTATGCAACATTGTGAATGTACTTAATGCCACTGAACTGTACACTTAAAGTGGTAAATTTTATGCTGTTTATTTTACCACAATACAAAAAAATTATGACTCAAAACATCAAAGAAATTACAGAAAAGAGACAAAAGTTTCCTTTGAATTATAAACTACACATGCTACCCCTCTCTCAACTCATCACTAATTGATAACTGCAGTTGAAGTAACAGGATTACAAATGCCAAGTGAATTTGAATCTGAAGAGCTGGACAGAAACTTAAACTGACCTCCCACTCAATCAGATGACAGATTCAAGACAATGTCTAAATAACGGAGCTCCTTACATAATTTGAAAAGTGACTTAGGCTGACCCAAAATCTATCATTTATCTTTACTTACTGGTCTTAGTTCTGTCAATGAAGCCACATGGAATAAATCTAATTCTTCTTCAATAAAACAAGCACTGATCAGGGCACTTTGGTGGCTCATTTGGTTAAGTGTCCCACTTTCGGTTTCAGCTCAGGTCAAGATCTCATGCTTTCATGAATTCGGGCCCCATCCCCTACTTGGGATTCTCTCTGCCCCCCCCCTCTCTACCCCTCCCCCACTTGCACTGTCTTTCTCAAAATAAATAAAAAACTAAAAAAAAAAAAAAAGCCCTGATCATTTTTTTTTTTTTTTAACGTTTATTTATTTTTGAGACAGAGAGAGACAGAGCATGAACAGGGGAGGAGCAGAGAGAGAGGGAGACACAGAATCTGAAACAGGCTCCAGGCTCTGAGCAGTCAGCACAGAGCCCGACGCGGGGCTTGAACTCACGGACCGCGAGATCGTGACCTGAGCCGAAGTCGGACGCTTAACCGACCAAGCCACCCAGGCGCCCCACCCTGATCATTTTTAAAGACAACTTTTATGTCCAACAGTATTTTCCACTAAGCTAGATATCCCCAGTCCCTTCAAGCATTCTATATGGTTTCTATAGCTTTATCCATTCTGAAAACTTCCCCTGAAATGTTTACCGGTTTAAAATTATTCACCCCCCCAAACATAAAATTAAATTAAATTAAAATAAAATAATTCACCCAAACTGTATATAAGCCAAATGTGACCTCTTCCTGGTTATTTTGATTACTGCAGCCTAATACTGTTAAGTTTTTGACATCTCCAACACACAATTTTATATATTAAATATAAAACTTTTAGTTTGGGCTTCATATCTTCCCAGTCTGTGGGGAAAACACTCTTATTATATAAGTAATAAATACCCATAGTAGGGAAATTAGAAAAAAAAATAAGGGGAAAAATATTTTAAAATAAAATTAATTTTATCAAAAATAATTTTTAGACAGTATGGTTTACTTGACTTACGGTTTTGTGATGTCTTTTAAATTTTTTTGCTTTTAGAGAGAGCACAAGTGGAAGAGAGGGGCAAAGGGGGAAGGGGAGGGGAGAGACAGAGAAAGAGAGAGAGACAGAGAGACAGAGAGACAGAGAGAGAGAGAGAATGAATCTTAACCAGCCTCCATGTTCAGTACAGAGCCCACTGCAGGGCTTAATCCCTTGATCCTGGGATCACAACCTGAACTGAGATCAAGAGTTGGATGCTTAACCAACTGAGCCATCCAGGCATGTCATGATGTATCTTTCAATCAACAATTCTCACTCAACAATTTATCATGGATATTTCAACTTGACAAAGTTCTATCTTCATCCCATTCTTAATAAAAAGCAGATACTTCATTTGTATCTGCCAAGTCATGACTCATTTTTAAACAGCTTTATTGAAATATAATTCACATACCATACCACACAATTTACCCATTTAAAACGTACAATTCAATGGTTTTTAGCATATTCACACATATATACAAACATCACTACAGTCGATTTTAGGACATTTCCATTACCTCAAAAAGAAACCCTGTACCCCTTAGCTATCATTCCTCATACCCTCATCTTTCACTCCAGTCCCAAGCAATCACTAATCTATTTCCAATCTCTACAGGTTTCTCTATTTTGGACATTCATATGAACACACTCATATATATGTGGCCTTTGTATCTAGCTTACTTCACTTACTATATGTTTTCAAATTTCGTCTATGATGTAGCATGTATCAGTATTATTCTTTATATAGCTGAAAAATATTCTATTGTATGTGTGTACCACATGTGTTTATCCATTCATCCATTGATGGACATTTGTTTTTTTTCCTACCTTTTGGCTATTACGAAGAATGCTGCCATGAACATTCTTATAGAAGTTTCTGTGTGCAAATGTGCTTTCATTTCTCATGGATATATATACACTTAGGAATGAAATTGCATATTTAATCATTTGAAGAAGTGATAGTTTTCCAAAGAGGTTGAATCATTTTTAGATTTCTACTATCAGTGTATGAGGGTTCCAATTTCTCCACATCCTCAACAATTGTTATCTGATTTTGTGATTCTAACCATCCTAGTGGGTATGAAATTGTGTATCACTGTGATTTTGATTTTGATTTCTCTGATAATTAACAATGTCAGGCATATGTTCATGTGCTTATTAGCCATTTGTATATCTGCTTTGAAGCAATGTGCATTCACATTCTTTGCCCATTTATTAATTGCATTATTTGCCTTTTTATTATTGAGTTGTAAGTTCCTTATATATTCTAGATCCATGTGACATATGGACATATGATTTGAAATGTTTTCTCCTGGGGTGACTGGGTGGCTCAGTTGGTTAAGCATCTGACTTCAGCTCAGGTCATGATCTCTCAGTTCATGAGTTCAAGCCCCGCATCAGCCTCTGTGCTGACAGCTCAGAGCTCAGAGCATGGAGCTTACTTTGGATTCTGTGTCTCCTGCTCTCTCTGCCCCCACCCCTGCTTACGCGCGCTCTCTCTCTCTCAAAAATAAATACGCATTAAAAAAAAATGTTTTCTCCTATTCTATGGGCTTTCCACTTTCTTGATTATGTCCTCTCAAGTACACAATTTGGTAACTTTGATGAAGCCCAGTTTATCTATTTTTTCTTTTGTTGCCCATATTTTGTGTCATATCTAAGAATCTTGATGTTTAAGAACCTTTTCTATAATTTTTACAACAAACTCATTGATTTGTAATTTTTGAAATTAATCTTTTTTTCTATTTATTTATTTATTTATTTTTTTTTATTAAATTTTTTTTTTTTTTTTTGACGTTTATTTATTTTTGAGACAGAGAGAGACAGAGCATGAACGGGGGAGGGTCAAAGAGAGGGAGACACAGAATCTGAAACTGGCTCCAGGCTCTGAGCCGTCAGCACAGAGCCCGACGCGGGGCTCGAACTCACGGACGCGAGATCATGACCTGAGCCGAAGTCAGACGCTCAACCGACTGAGCCACCCAGGCGCCCCTCTTTTTTTCTATTTAATACTTTTCTCAAAAACTTTTTAATGTTCATTTATTTTCGAGAGAGAGACAGAGTATGAGCAGGAGAGGGGCAGAGACAGAGGGAGACACAGAAGCCAAAGCAGACTCCAGGCTCTAAGCTGTCAGCACAGAGCCTGATGTGGGGCTCCAACTCACGAACTGCGAGATCATGACATGAGCCGAAGTTGGACACTTAACCGACTGAGCCACCCAGGTGCCTCCATATCTTTTTTTTTTTTTTTTTAATGTTTATGTATTTATCTTGAGAAAGAGAAAAAGAGAGCTTGCAAGCAGGGGAGGGCAGACAGAAAGAGAGAGAAAGAATCCCAAGCAGGCTCTGCATTTTAAGTGCAGAACCTGATGTAGGGCTCGATCCCAGGAATTATGAGATCATGACCTGAGCCAAAATCAAGAGTCAGACACTTAACCGACTGAGCCACCCAGATGCACTTCTATTTTATACTTGTATACTTTTTTTCCATTTCTGTTTTCAATTTTATATATATATGTGTGTGTGTGTATATATATATACGTGTATATATGTGTATATATATGACATATATATATATAATTTTATTTATCTTTGTGTGTTAACACTTAAATTTCTAGTTTATATCCTAGTCTGTGTATTGGCATATAAACATCTGAGGCTTTTAAAGATTGTTCCTGATTCTATAGCAGTAATTTTAATCTTTTTTTTTTTTTTTTAACATTTATTCATTTTTGAAAGAGAGAGAGAACGAGCGGGGGAGGAGCAGAGAGAGAGACATAGAATCTGAAGCAGGCTTCAGGCTCTGAGCTGTCAGCACAGAGCCCAATGCCAGGCTCGAACTCACAAACTGCAAGATCATGACCTGAGCCAAAGATGGATGCCCAACCACCTGAGCCACCCCTAATCTGTTTTTAAGTTTATTTATTTTTGAAAGAGAGAGAGCACGACTGGGGGGGGGGGGGGGCGGGTGGGTGGGCAGAGAGACAGAGAGATCGACAGAGAGAGAGGGCTGTCAGCAGAGAGCTGGATGCAGGGCTTGAACTCACAAACCGTAAGATCATGACCTGAACTGAAATTAAGAGTCAGATGCTTAATTGACTGAGTCACCCAGGTGCCCCTAATTGTAATCTTAATTCCCTACATACTGTCCAACTTTTTTTTTGCCTGTTTTTCCATTTGAAGACTGAAAATATTTTGCACTTATTGTCTGCATCACTTACAAACTGAGGGATTCAATTATGAAAATTATTATCTTAAACTGTGATACTTCCATTGAAAATATTAATATTTTATTCAAAATATGGTGATAAGTTTAAATTTTATCTCATAAGACAGCTGAGGACAGGAAAAATATATAGTAGCATTTAGAGCCTAGTGGAAAATAAAATACCTTAGTAAATATATACAATCACTGAGCTCTATTACTCACTTTTTAAATGAAGCATTAAAAATTACTAGAAGTAGTCAGAAGGCAGTGGCCCTTGCAAATATATATTATTTCAACTCTTTTGTCCTTTAGTCTCACCTGAAAAGTGCATATACCAGGGTAGCAATCAAAGCGAAACTGACCACAACTGCCACAAGTACTTGGTCACTTACTCCTTCTATGACTGAATCATCATCCAGTTTCAAACTTTGAACCTCACTGTGATATTTGGCCATTCCAAGTCTAAAATATAAAGAAACAAGACGAAAGTTACAAATGACACAGTAAAAATGAAATATACTAATCAAAACAACATAAATATAACTGACTTCTAAGGTTTTTAAATTTTCAGAGTGCCCACTTAAGGAAGGTTGTTGCATTAAGTACAACTCCAGTGAGGACTCTCCCTTTGAGTTCTGTAAAATTTGCCAGACACATTATTTTGAGGAAAAGAAAATTCTACTTCCTTTAAAGTAAACAATTACTCTAATTTGTCATCCATTTACAGTTTTTAAAAACAAATTAAAAAATACCGTTTCTTCTTCAAGCTCAGTTCCTTTAATCTTAAAGGAAAAAAAGACATTCCTCATGCTCAACAGCTCTTCTCATTCTTGAATACCAAATCAATTCTCCAAGTAAATCAGATCCCTCCTCTCCCTTATAGCACTAAATGTGTCCTGGAATGCACCATGTATAGATAAGGAAAGCAATATATTCTCTTCTTATGTAAATATTCCTATATTATCTAGCTTAGTGCTCTGTACACAGTAGGGCCTAATAAATACACGTTTAAATAAAAGTGACTTACCTTACTTACAGTGTTAGTAATTTGAAAAGTAAGACATTTAGGCTATAGCACATTTATATCTACTAAGATTAGTTGAATTAATGAAAATTCTGGTGCTTGAAAACAATTAGCCTCACCTGGAACTAAACTCAGCTTATGGTTCAGAATTCTTTGAACTGCCTGGAATATGGAATCACTCTGAGGCTGCATTTCCTTATGAAGAGAAGAGGGAGGATATGAAACTCTGCTTCCCATACACTAAGCTAGAGAAAAATGGTAATATTCAATTTCTATAGGTATGAAGGGAAATAATCCAACCACATCAGAGTCCAAGTATCATAGGTAATTCTTATTTTTTATATGGCAAAAGAGAAAAATTTAGTCTCATAAGACACCACAAGGAAAATAAAGGAAGTAAATATTCAATTAAATATATATGACTATTCATAATTAAAATAAAATCCTGCAGGGGCACCTGGGTGGCTCAGTTGGTTAAGCATCTGACTTTGGCTCAGGTCATGATCTCACAGCTCCTGAGTTCAAGCCCCGTGTCGGGCTTTGTGCTGACAGCTAGGTGCCTGGAGACTGTTTCAGATTCTGTGTCTCCTTCTCTCTCTGTCCCTTCCCCCTCATGCTC
This sequence comes from Panthera pardus, assembly GCF_024362965.1. Lineage (NCBI taxonomy): Eukaryota > Metazoa > Chordata > Mammalia > Carnivora > Felidae > Panthera > Panthera pardus. The sequence continues at coordinate 40,237,082 of NW_026526688.1, read as the reverse complement.
TGTCTGTCTCTCGCTCTCAAAAATATATACACTTAAAAAAAAAAAAAGAAACTTAAAAAAATAAAATAAAATTCTGTATATATGTACCTTATTGCACTGATAAGTTTTATTCATTAATCTAGTGAGTCTCTGTTAAGAGGAAACTGAAAGTCTAACACCTTTAAGAGAATCTGAACTAGCAGCTAAAAACGAAATTACCTTATGGAAGCAAACAAACAGATCAAGGTCAGTTTCCATCGGCTTTACACATAATAACAGCCTAATATATCAGGAACTTTCTAATGATAGGTTTCAAATAACCATTATGAAGGCCACACACCAGGAAACTCGGAAAAGCAGCTGTAACTTCTTTATTTTCATTCAAAAGAACAGTTAAATGAACTGCCAAATGAAAGTGAAACAACAGCCTCAAGTAGTGTAGGGGTGGGTCATGTAGTATTTAGATATTTATTTTTTCAGGTTTCCTCTTCTTACATTTTATTTTATTTTTTAAAAGATTTTAAGTAATCTCTACACCCAACGTGGGGCTCAACTCTACAAGCCCAAGATAAAAAGTCACAGGCTCCGGCGACTGAACCAGCCAGGTGTCTGGCTCTTTTTAGAGATGCTATGTACAGCTGTATCAAAAGTCCTAAGAACAGTCAGAACTATTTCTATCTGCAGAAAGATAACCAAAATGCTATCCCCTTGTGTCAAGATTTCCCACCTCTAACTACTGAAAAGTGAAAAGATTTTTCCCTATGCTATACATTTAGGCAATTCACTACTGAATAGGAGAATTTGTCACCCCAAAATATGACTTTTGGTTTAAGAATTACTTTAGACTGGTTATTAAAAACAAACAAACAACAAAGGAAAGGCTCTGAAAACTAAGTAGAAGCTATCCTTTTTTTAAGAGCCATTTATGAGTAAAATCTCCATTTGTAAGGGCGTCTCTCTCTGTACCGGAAGAGGAGGACTAAATCTCTAGAAACTTTTATGAATGGGGCAGGGACTTAAATCTGCATAACATTACCCTTGTTTGCTGTGCTTTTCCTGGAAATCTCTCATAACTATGCTCCCTCCCTCCCCCAACATCTTTCTTTGGTCTTTAGCTAAAGGTGGTATATAATGTGATGGTTTGGGACATTTTGGAGTTACTCAGTTTTCCTGGGTACCTCCCATGTACGCAGAAGGTTTATAAGTTATTAAACTTCTGGGTTTTTTCCTGTTAATTTGTCTTTTATTACAGGGGAGTCTCTGCCAAGAACCTAGTAGAGAGATAGTTATTTTTTTCTCCCCCACACTCCTTGTATTTTTTTTTAAATGGGTTACACTTGTTTTTGTGTTCTTTCAAGTGCAATCAATGGTAATGTGACTAAATTCCACCGTACAAATTATCTATTCTTTTAATCCTACTGTATATTTAACCTCTATGCAACTAAGATATTGCTTATGATATTGCTTCAGGCACACTTCCAAGAGCTCAGAGAGCCAGGATACTCTAACTCTTGCATGGCCATATGAAGTTATTTGCATAATTTTACAGCAAAAGTTCCCAATGTTATTAAAATGAAGACACAATACCACAAATTCTAGTATCCCCAAAGGTGTTTGGGCTTAGAGAGGAGAGGTAGGGGGGAGAGTGCTGATAAATTTCTGAGAGGAACAGAGAGGTCAGCTGCATTTTCTGGTTACATGGAAATCCCAGCTAAACCTAGAGCTTTCATATGGAAAACTACTAATCACTGACCTAATTGTTGCGGGCTGCCAATAGCTCAACTTCCACCAGTAATTTTTCTTATGATCAGAGTTAAAAAACAAAACAAAACAAAACAAAACTGCAGGAACTAATAGCTCAAAAATGGGGTATTATAACATCACTCTGTTTGGAAAGAGGCTGATCTAAGATTACAGAGGATAAACACCAAAAAGAAAATTTTCTACTTGAGGAGATGACATAATATCTCAATCTCGAAAAGTCAATCTTATCTGAACTTCAGTTCAACTTTTGCTTTTCACAGTCAGGTCTTGTCTAGATCAGAACAGTGCTCCTGGTTTTGTTCAATGGCATTGGCTCTCAACTCAAGCCTAAGCACTGCTACTTGGACATTAACAGTCCTAGATTTTAGTTCCAATTCTACTACCACAAACTGTGCCCTACATAAACTCTAATGACCTCTCATTTTCAGCAAAATGTAAAAACTGCGCTTGAGGATTCTTAAGTTCCTTCCCGAATTACATCTCTCTGATTCAGGGTTTTTTGAATTAAAACAAAACAAAACAAAACAAAACAAAACAAAACAAAACAAACAAAAAACCTTAGAAAGATAAATACAAGTTAAAAGTGGTTACACGTGGGAAATAGACCTGAGAGCCAGCCTTTCACCTTTCCCAGGACACAGTTCTATAGTATTCCTTTAACCATAAAAATAAAAGCCAGAGTGCCTAACTTCCTCCCTTGAGTGATGAAAATTAGGCTTCAGTGCTCAAAGACAAAATGTCTGTGTCCGGTCCCATTCTTACCTATCACCCTAGTCACTCTATTTCCTGATGGTCGCCTTCCTTCTAAAGGTATCTATCAAGGGCACTCTAAGACACTCACAGAGACATCTTATTCCTTAGAGCAGTGCACAGGGAATATTACATGTGTTAGGGGCCACTAAATGCTGCTTACTTGAAACCCAGAAATAAAGTTTATAAACTTATAGAACATGATTTCTAATGTATTTCAAAGGATCCTATCAAATATGAAGATAAGAGTTACCAGTACTTCATTTTTGTTTGAGATTCACAGAAACAACACACCATAGATCTTGGAGACAGTGTGGTATAATTGATAGAAGCCTGAAGAGGAATGGGTTTCTAGCTTGGGTTTTGCTATTGATTAGCTAAGTCTTATTAAGTAGCTTCATATATTAGAGAAGCATAAGCTTTGGAGTCAGGCAACTGTGTACTCATGTGAAGTCTGCATCTCAACTCCCTCATATGTAAAATATGTAAAAATAATTTTAACCATATCAAATGCCCACTTTTTTAAAAAGTAATTTCCACACCCAACGTAGGGCTCAAATTTACAACCTTGAGATCAAGAGTTGCATGCTCTACCTAGTGTGCCAGCCAGGTGCCCCTCAAATGCCCACTTTTTGATGAAAAAAAAGCTCCTTGTTTTATGGAGTTTATAATGAGATAATGAAGGTAAAGCATTTAGCATATTGCTTGTTACACCATATAGACTTTCAGTAAACAGTTATAATACTTTGATTATTATGTTTTAAAATTTTTTTAAAGTAATCTCTACACCTAACGTGGGGCTCCAACTTACAACCCCAAGATCAAGACTTGCATTCTCTACAGTTTGAGCCAGCCAGGCAGCCCTTGGTTACTATTATTAACAACTGTCAAGAAGAAACACTTTAAAACTTAGCCATGCATTCCCTATAGCTGCACTATGGTGCATCTCAAACTCTCTTTAATCAAAGCTCTAAGTATGTATTCCCTGAGAAGACTTGGGAACATGGCCACATAGGACACCCCCATGTTTATCTGAATCTGATAAACAGCTATAGATGACAACTAGTCTCCAACTAACCAAAGTAAGGAGACAGCTAAGGCAAATTATACTCACCTCTCAGCTTGGCCTTTTACAAAATTTTCAGAAAAAAATAAGTAAATAAAAATAAGGGAAATACAGGAAATTCCATAACTTCCAAAGGAGAAATCCTTTGTCTTTTTACCCAAGCTCATGTAGAAACATGATAGTCACATGACTTCCACAGTTACATCCAATAAGCTTTTAACATAATTTCCTTCATCGAGAATAATCAGAGCCACAAATGAAATCTCAAGAACACTGCAGTATCATGCATAAATGCATTATGGGTGAGCAGTCAAGACTGAAAAAGGAGGCTTAGGTCATCTGTGTCAAAGCCTTAAAAACCTGAGCAGCTGGAGTAAAGGTGTTCACTACACCACAGTCCCTCCAGAAAAAGCTAGAATATAGTTCTCCACATCAAAACACAAGTTGTGGGTGAGTCAGGCTTAAGTCAATGTAACATATACTTACTGACTTTACATGTCTAAGAAGGGTAATGGTCATTAAAGTGCTAGGGATTCGACAGAAACAACCTAGTATGGAATGTAGGAACTCTGGTTAGACAGAGATCCAGAGGCAACAACAGAGGAAACAAAGGCAGTCAAGATACATATTTATCATCTCTAAAGATTTCTCTGCACTTGGCATAGGGAAGAACATTTTTTAAAATGACCATTGAGAAGACTTCAGGTAAGATTTTTTTACATTTGCAAAATGATAAATCATCACGTGTCAACTGTTAACTGGTACTTTGTAAGGCGTCCTTAAAAACTCACTGCAATTCTTAATGCTCACGACAAAACCTACTCCTAATGGGAAAAAGGGGGGCTCCAGGAACTGACAAACCAGAGTAAAGATGTGCTCTAGGAAGTTAAGTTTGCTGCACTCCAAATAAAAGCTTGGCATTATCTTATTAAGTTAAGCATATTCTATGACTCAACAATTCTCCTAGGACTCCAAGGCATGTATCCTAAGGAAACCCTTACACATTTGCACTAGTACCCAGGTGTAAGAATGCTTACAGCACTGTTTTTAGTAGCCTCAAACTGGAACAAAAAAATGTCCATTAACAGAATGTGTACACTGTTATAATCATGCAACGGAATACTAGACAGCAATGTAAATTACCTATCGATATAAACAAATTTACTATTAATTCAAAGCCACAAAATACACTGATCCCACTCGTTAGAATTCAAAAACACGCAAAGTAAAACTATACTGTTCAGGCATGCATATAGCAAAGCTCTACGGAAAAGCAAGAAAGTGAGTATCCTAAAAGTCAGTCTAGGGAGGGAATTGTTCTCAGGAAGGAACATTATGTGTGGGAAGAACTTCTGAAATATGGGCAGTGTTCTTTTGTTTTTATCTGGGTGTTTATTAAATATTTTTCTTTAACAATGTACATTGTATGCACTTTTCTGCATGTTATGTCGCATAAAAATATACGGTACCCCAGCAGAAATCCACAACTCTAAAAAGGTGAGAGAACTTGAGGACAATCAAGGAAGCCATTAATTAAGACGGCCAACTCCTAGCTCTGCGCTAGGAGAAACAGGCCGTAAGAACTATCGGGGTCCTCACGGACTAACTGGCGCACACCCTCTCCCTAAAGTAGCCTAAGTTTTCAGGGAGTCGAGGCTCACCGCGACCCAAGAAGGAACGGCTGGCTCTCTTCACCCGGCCAAGCACCTAGAACCACCAGACACCCGCCACGTCGGCCCTTCCGCGGTCTCCGGAATTCCGGGCGGGAGCCGGGCGACTCTGGGGTTTAGCCCCGGGCTTCCCGAAGGAAGGCGGAACCCCTGAGTCCGAGGCAGCAACTCCCCCCGCCCCGAAGCCCGAGGCGACCCCTAGGGCAGTCCCGCCCTCGTCCGAGCCCAGCCGGCCGCTCCCGCGGGCCCGGACGCGGGTGGGCGTGGCCGGCCGCGGCCAGACGGGCCGCGGAGGGGGAGGGGGCGCGTACCTCTCCACCGCAGAGGATACCTCGCCAATTCCCGGTGACTGAGACTAGAGATTATTTCCGGGCACGGCCCCCGCCACCCTCCCAGGCAATCACTAGCTGTCTCTTTTTCAATTTGGAGTGCGGACACAGGCGCACGCGCACTGCCGAGCTTCCGTAAGGGTGCGAGCGGACAGGCGAGGAGGACCCGCCGCCGCCGCTGCCGCCAAGGCCGGGCGCGTGCGCGCCGCGACACGCAGCGGGCCGGCGTCGGGGCGCGCGCGGCGGCGGCGGCAGCGGGGAGGCGGGCCGGCCGGAGCGCGATTGTGCGCAGTGGCTCGTCGGCCGCGGCTCTGGCCTGGGCCGGCGCTCTCCGGAGGAGGGGTGTGGGGGCTGGGGGCGGGGACGCGGGGCTGCGGGCGTGGCCGGGGGCGCGCGCGGCGGGCGCGCGGTCCCGAGTGAAAAGAGAAGGAGGGGCAGCGGGGGTGACGGTGCGGGAGCCGCTGGCAGCGCCGGGAAGGTAGTCCGCGGCCCGGGCGGGAGGAGAAGGTGGGCCAGAGGCCAGGTCAACTGCCCAGACCCTCCGACGCAGCCCCAGACCGACCGGCAGCGGTTTCTGGAGTGGTGGGGAGGCGCTGCCAAGCCCCAGCTGGGGAAGATGTTCAACGTGGAGTCGGTGGAGCGGGTGGAGCTGTGCGAGAGCCTTCTCACTTGGGTATGTGATGACTGACGGGTCGGGGGAAGACCCCCTCCCCCAGGCCTCCTTTCCGGGATCCCCCACGCTTGTCGCGGGGGGCGAGCGCCGAGGGCGGCGGTGCCGTCACATCCGGGGCCTGGGGCGGGCGGAGCCGGGGGACGCCGGTGTGGGCCGCGTCTACCCCGCGGCCGGGTGGGGCGGGGGGCTGCGCGTATCGTCTGGGCGCTGGGGGCTCGGCCCCGGGTCCGAGGGGGAAATTTGCCAGGCTTGGGGTTTCAGGTGTTGGCTGCGCTCCGAGAGGAAACCGGCCCTATGGAGGCTAATGATGGGGTGCAGGCGGCACTGTGATTAGGATTGTTGTTGTTTGCAGCTGATGAGGCGCTGGTGCTTCCCTCTCGCGCTGCCAGGGACACCGAAGTGTTGGCTGTCCCTGCGCCCCGCGCAGCCGGTAGAGGCACTCGGGACCCTTGGTTACGACGCTCCTCGCCTTTGTTGTAGCGTTCACGGAGGACGGAGGTTTGCCCCTTGAGGGATGAGCCAGGCCCACTGGAAGAGAAAAGTACTTTGAAGGGAAGATAGGAAAAATATGAAAAGGCACCCGAGACCGTATTTTAAGTGAGAGATGCGCTTGAGCGATTAGAAAGTAAGCGGTGTGGAGGTACTTGTTAAAGGTATAAATATAAAAACAAATCTGGAAGATATGTGGGGATCAGTAATGGAACTCGACATTTTGGGGGCAACGTTGTGGGATTCTGATCTTAAATTATTAAACTTTTACTAAAATGGTCACGTTTTAAAGTCATTACATGTTCAATTCTGATGCTAACAATTGTGCCTTTAGCAGCTTCTTCGAGAGCTGGACTTAAAACCCATGCTGTGTGTGTCACAAACTCTGGTGTCAGTTTTTGGTGTGTGTGTGTGTGTGTGTGTGTGTGTGTGTGTGCGTGCGTGTGTAGAGGTCTGCAGACCCACGGGATAAACCTTTTGCTTTTTCCCAGAGTGTTACTCATTGCTAAAAATGTTAAACGTCATTTCTAGAATAGGATGTTGATTGAGGTGACTACAGCATTTGGGTTCATGTTAAAGGTAAGACGCAGATGGCAGAGATTCTGCTCAGCGGTGCCTTGAGTTACAAGTTTAAATCCTTGAAGTATAGATGTCACTCTCCTGTGTGGGAGCACTTCCGTAGAGGGTTTAGAGAAGCATTGCCTTAGGTAGGTTGTAACAAAGGTGGTGAAAATACTCTTAAGGTTTTCATAATGTGTTTTGTGTCAGGATTCAGATTACGTCTTCTGATATAATACATACAATGGTCGGGCTTGATATATTCTGTAATTTTTTTTTGATGTTAGGCTATTGGGATTTCAAGGGTTTTGTTTTTGTTTTTTGCAATAATACAGTTAACATACAACTTACAAATGCAATGGGTTCCAACTTCAAACGAGGAGATGGATTTCACTGCTGTATTTTGGAGGAGAGAAAAACTGATAAACTGCATAATGTGGCCAAGGCAGGGGAGAGATAAAGGAAAGAATGACCACATTCTTTGGTACTGTGGAAGAACTAGATTTGGTAGAGGTTGTAAACAGAAGATTGAGAATCTTAAGGTGTGCTTTTTGAGTCTATATAAGTGCCTCCCTCAATGCTAGAAAAAGAGGCAAGAGGGCAAAGATGAGGAAGCTAACTGAATCTGAAGTAGGGCTACATTGCTTAAAGTCTAGAAAGACAAGTCTTGGAAGTAGAGGTGTATTTGAAGAGCGTCCACAAAAAGATGGTAATCGGTGCAATTATTTGAGTGAGAAATGCTAATAAAAATAGAGAGGAAGAATCATAAAGGGAAGTTTGAAGGGATACTAACAAGCACACAAGAGCATCTATTTAGAATCTGGTAAATATAAAAAAAAAAACAGGTTATCAGATACTAGAGAGGTCAGGGAATATGGTATTGTAGAAAAGGATTAAAAAATTTTTTTTCAATGTTTATTCTTGAGAGGGAGACACACACACAGTGCTAGCCAGGGAGAGCAAGAGAGAGAGGAAGACACAGAATCCGAAGCTGATTCCAGGCTCTGAACTGTCAACACAGAGCGGGAAGTGGGACTCAAACCCGCTAACCGTGAGATTATGACCTGAGCCGAAATCGGACACTTAACCAACTCCCTTAAAAGGATTTTTGAAATGTCACTGGAAAGCTCATCAAGGAAAATTTCTGGAGAAAATAAGATTGGAGATTGTCGGGGTACCTAGGTGGCTCAGTCAGTCAAGCATCCGACTTTGGCTCAGGTCATGATCTTCTGGTCTTTGAGTTCAAGCCCCAGATCAGGCTCTGTGCTGTCAACAGAGAGCCTGGAGCCTGCATCCTGATTCTGTGTCTCCTCCTCTCTCTGCCCCTCCCCTGCTGGCACTCTGTGTGTGTCTCTCTCTCTCAAAAATAAACATTAAAAAAAATTTTTTTTTAAATTAGAGATTGTCAATAACAAAACTGGAGAGCATAGTCTACACAAAGATTTACAATTCTGAGATTTTGAAACATTTTAAAACCTTGTGCATTGAAATGTTTTCAAAATAAAGTTGAGCTTAAATGCTGGATTTGTTTTCTTTAACTTGTCATTATAGAAAGCAGAATAAATGTGCAGAAAATGTTTGAGGTAGCTGAAAGTGTACATTTAGTCTAGTAGTTCCCCTCATATCTGGAGGCCAGCTTATGCTGAAAACAATTCCAAAACCAAGTGTAAGAGAAAAAAATGCATGCAGTACACTCCAAAGACAAGACTCCCATTGGAGCACCTAGCAGGCTCAATCAGTAGACCCATGTAACTCTCAATCTCAGGGTCTTGAGTTCAAGCCCCATGTTTCGCATAGAGCCTACTTAGAAAAGAATAAACTCCCATTTAGACTGATTTGCTCTATTTTACGTAAACTTCTAGCCGCCTTGGTCACGTGGGTTCTGTGCACACAGAAGGTTAGAAGGTAACTGTAATATTAGGCAAGATACAAGACAGCTGCTAGTGACCTAGAAGATCCAAGAACTGAAAGTTCAGTCTGGGTGATTCACCCTTTGAACTGACAGCCTTATAGAATTCAAGAGCCTCCATGCTCAGTTATTGAAGATCATAATTATGATCTTAAATATCAAAAGTTTATTTTCACTACATAGCATTTAGTACTAGATAGGTGGTATATAGTATACTTCAAAAATTCTTCCACTAGGAATAGTTAAAATAATAAAACCTCAGGTGTCTAAAGGGATGTATGTTAGTCGCCTGTGCAGAATTCATTTCTGTGGACATGGAATTGCTTTAAATGCTGGATAAATTGTTATTGTATCAAGGAGCCTACTAGCTCAAGAACCAAATGTTCCAAATTTTTGTTGAAAGTGGAATACTTAGGAAAAGATAAGGTACCATCCTACCAATGGAAAATACTTTAAACTTAAATTCCCTATCAGAGTTTATGCAGCAAGCAAGTTCAGCAGGATGTGCTTGAAAATTTCCACTCTACCTCCTCTCCCCACCCTCTGAGTCAAAATGTATTCTTACCTGTTAGAGAAATCTGCCCTGCCTATTACACCTGTCAAGCCTAATTTCTTGAACTTCACATGAAAAGATTGTGCTTTCCTGGGTTTTAGAAACTGAAAAACCAGAAATAATCTGGAACGCTACCAGTTAATGGCAAGAAGCTGACTGGGAAAAGAATCATCACAGAGGCTCACATTTCTTCTGGGAAACCCAGCAATATTAACATATCCTTGTAATTTTCATATTACTTAGCCAGTGAAATGCGTACTAGTGTATAGACTTGAGGAAGGTATAATTATTGTGATGGTATCTCCCACATTCCATTCTCTCTGCTCTCTCTTCTACCAACAATTTTTGTCCTCTGATGGAGGAATAGGAAATCCATGTACAAAAGTTAAAGCACACATTTTTTAAAAGCTTTAATTTTCTTTCTTTTTTAAAACTGAGGGTCAACATAAAATGGTAGGCAAGAGTATAGGTTCTGACATTAGACTACCTGGATTCAAATCCTATCTTTGTCTCATATTAACTGTTGGTGACTTTGGATAAGTTACTTTATCTCTGTGTTTGATCAGAATCATTGGAGGCTCATTAAAACACTGATGGCTAGGGGCGCCTGGGTGGCTCAGTCGGTTAAACGTCTGACTTCAGCTCAGGTCACGATCTCGAGGTCCGTGAGTTCGAGCCCGAGTCAGGCTCTGGGCTGATGGCTCAGAGCCTGGAGCCTGCTTCGGATTCTGTGTCTCCTTCTCTCTCTGCCCCTCCCCCATTCGTGCTCTGTCTCTCTCTGTCTCAAAAATAAATAAAACGTTAAAAAAAATTTTTTTTTTTTTTTTAATAAAAAAAAATAAAAACACTGATGGCTAGGCCCCTTGTCCAGAGTTTGTAATTCAGTAGGTCTGGGCTGGGACCTGAGATTCTGCATTTCTAACCAGCGTCCAGGAGATGCTATTGTTAGTGACCTGCGGAACCACACTTTGAGAACCACTGCTCTAGAGCAGGGATTTTTAACTTTAACATTACTTACATTTGGGGGCTGGATAATTCTTTGTTGTGGACAGTACCCTGTTTATTTGAAAGTAGCATCCCTGGCCTCTACCTACAAGATGCCAATGGCACCCACTAATTTGTTAAAAACAAGAATGTCTCATAGGGAGCAAAATCACCTGTGGTTGAGCACTGCTGTTCTAGAGATACTAATTCCAGGTGATTTCATGTTTTACTTTTCTCATGCTTTTGTTGAGGAGGGTGAGGTGGAGGTTGGATAGTGTTAATACAGCTTTTTGGAACTGAGAGAGAGATTATGACCTTTCCCATAGAATTTCACATCTTAATGCTTTTAGGTGTAATTATCTTTAAATTTTACTGTACTGGTATCCCAAAATATGCTGTAGATGTTAACTCAGAGGTTATGAGAACTGGTAGAAGAGAGATTATTTTTTAAATTAAAGTACAATTCACATACCATAAAATTCATTCTTTTAAAATGTACAATTCAGTGGTTTGTAGTATGATGACCAGGTTGTGTAGCTATCACCACTATCTGATTCCAAGAACATTTTCATCATCCCGAAGGAAACTCCATAAAAACAGATTTTCTTTGGGACTTGCTCTACCTTATCTCAGAGCAGAGATGAACATCATCTACCCTCATGATCAATTATTTACCTCAAGACCCAGTACAGAGAAAGCCACATTTAAAAAATCAGGATGAAGATAGTTTTTTCTAAATCCCAAGACAGAAACAGAATTTTAAAACTAAATTATTTAAGAAGAATTATTAAAGAATTGAAGAATTATTGAAGAATTGCCTGCTTTATTGAGTTTTTTCTTCTGATTGGCCACAGGCAGTTTTTTAATCTGCTTTGGATCAGAAGGATTCAAATGCCCAGTGCCCCACCACATAAGAATTATTTGGTAAGCTTGTTAAAAGTAGATTCCTAGCCTTCTGCAACTTCCCAGATTATTCTGATGTATACCAGGTTTGGGAATCACTGCTTGTAAGTTTAAAATACCTAATGTGCATTCATTTTCTCATATATTCTTTTAGCAGCACATCTCCCCCTAATGTATTTTTCCCAATTGCTAGATTGAAAAACTCATAATAAGAGAAGTAAAGTAGCACACCCAGGTTCACACAGCAAATTAGGGGCAGAGCTGGGGATAGAATTAGTTTATTACATTCAAAACATACTGAGGGCTTGTTCTGTATCAGACATTGTACTAAGATTAGTGAGAGAGATGAATGAGATGTGGTTCTCACTGCTGCTTTTTCATTCTAAACAAACCTACAGGAAAGATTGATGTATCAACTGTAAAATGAAAGGTGCTTATCTCTTTAAACTACATTGTTGTTACCATATTACCATTGAAAAGGCAACTAGAGATAGTATGGGGTAAACTTTAATCTCAGTTCCTGCAGAGGTATTTATTTGTTCCATTTATTCATCTACTAATTATTTATTGAACCCCTACCATCTACTAATTATTTATTGAACTCCTGGTAGGGGGTTATGTCCGGGAATGACTTTGGGACTTGAGGTTAGTGTCCGGGAATGACTTTTCACTGCTTCTCCCAAATGGATACCTAGATAAAATACACTTGCCATATGCTTTAAGGTAATTCCCTTAGTTTTTGTCACCATAACCACCACTGCCCACAAGACTCTCCTATATAGAGAATATGGAAAAGCTACTGACTGCACTTGTCAGCCTTTTTATTTTTTAAAGGTTTGATAGATGATACAGTACAAAGAAGTAGACACTCATCTTCTGTTAGCAAGAGACTAAATTACTAGAGTATTTGTTAAGGGCAGTTTGTCAATATTTATCAAAAACCTTAAAATGTACATACACTTTGACTAGTAATTTCACTTCTGAGAATGTAACCCAGTAAATAAAAATGTGTGAGGAGAACTGTTATTCCCAGTATTTCCATTGTCACTACTTAGTTTGATCTCATCGGTGTTAATAATGTAAACTTACTAAAATAAGTCTCTGTGCCTGCCTCTTTCCCTCTAATCCTTCCTTCATACTGCAGCCAGTGTGGTTTTTATGCAGTGCAAATCTCATTTCCTGTTTGGGGTCCTTTGCTTACTCCCCATTGTTCTTAGGATAAAGTCCTAACATGGCTTACGAGGTTTTGTACAATAATGCTTCCGTCTTTAGCCCCATCTTTCACCATTATACTCTTTTCCTTGTTCCATCTCTTCCTCCTATTCTTGCCCCCCATCCCATGGTAAGCAAACGTTTTTCATTCCTAGACTGCATCCCATTCTCACTTCTAATCTTTGTGTTGCTCTTTGTTTTTGCTAACCTATAAACTGCAAGAGCATGGCCTACCTCTGTCTTTTCTCAGTGATTTTTTTTTTTTTTTAAGTCTTGGTTGCACTATTGGGTATAATCATTGTTGGCTTGGCTGTATTATCTTACTCGTGGAAATACTTTCTACTATTTCTCAGCCTTGACGTGTTGACTAGTACAAAGTTAGTTTTGGGGGGTTTTTTTGCAAAGTTCTAATTCAGAATACATTTTTTTGAGAGAGAGAGCACGCCTGCGCACATGCACACAAGTGTGGGGGAGAGGGAGAGGGAGGGATAGAGAGAATCCCAAGCAGGCTCCACGCCCAGCAAGGGAATGAGATCTCACAACTGTGAGATCATGACCTGAGCTGAAATCAATAGTCACTTAGTCAACTTAGCCACCCAGGTGCCCCTAATTCAGAATACATTTAAATTCAAAAGTAATTGAGGGGGACAAAACATAAGAGACTTAAATATGGAGAACAAACAGAGGGTTACTGTAGGGGTTGTGGGAGGGGTGATGGGCTAAATGGGTAAGGCGCATTAAGGAATCTACTCCTGAAATCATTGTTGCACTATATGCTAACTTGGATGTAACTTTAAAAAAATAAATAAATAAAAATTAATTGAATATTTAACCTGCAGTGAATGTAACTTCTACATCTGTATAAAGATATTTTGGTTTTAAGTAAAAGAAGTCTCAACTTGGCAAGGCTTAAACAAATTTATGTCATGCTTTGAGACTTCAACAGTTTTTAATTCAGTGGCTCAGTTTTGGCCTCAGGGACCTAGTTCTTTGTATCCTTCTTCTGTCATACACTGCATTGGCCTCATCGTAAAATGGATTCCATTAAGAGCCAAGATGACTGCTTGTGACCATTGAGTCAACATATGTGTTCACATCAAGAGGAGATTGGCTTTGGGGTTCCTGACTGGCTCAGTCAGTAAAGCATGTGACTCTTGATCTTGGGGTTATAAGTTCGAGCCCCATGTTAGGTGTAGAGATTACTTAATTTAATTTAATAGATTAAAAAAATAGATAATTAGATTAAAAAACCACTAAATTCAGTTTAATTTAAAAAGAGGAGATTGGCTTTTCTTTCCCAAAAGTTCAAGTAAGCTCTTTGGTTCAAATTGTCTTTGCCCTGTCAATCTCAGAGTCTGTCACTGGTAGAGGAGATGAAGATATCAGGACTTGCTTAGATTGATTATCTGTGATGAGAATGAATGCTGGGAAGTCACCAAGTGCCCAGCACAATTTCTTTCCTACCCAAGGGAAAAAATTACAGTAAGAACCTGCAGGAAATTTCCCACAAAGGAAAATGTTTCCAACTCTTCCACTTTTTAAAACTTACTCCTACTCCCGAGGTGAGATAATCACAAAAATAAGCTAAGAAATCTTCTGTGTAGTTAATCATGGAATCCACCGAACTCAACTCCCCCACCCCTCCCTTTTTTTTTTTTTTTTTCCCAGATCCAGACATTTAACGTGGATGCACCATGCCAGACCGTAGAAGATTTAACGAATGGGGTTGTGATGGCCCAGGTTCTTCAAAAAATGTAAGAATAAATTGCTTTGTCTTTTTGTATGTTCTTATATGTGAATATTTATTAGATTGAAAATATGGACAAAAAATAAAGGGTTCATATGAAATGTGTGTTGGATGTAGAATAAGAACTGTCGGTGAAAATTTTGATGGCATGTACTCGTTTAGGTACAGATTGACTGCCTGAAAGTTCAATTAGGGCTTTAATTGTTATAACACTGCAGTAGTTTTAGCAGAATTATTTGCTCTTGTGTTTTTCGGCATAAGCTTGGCAGAAATTTTCATGTTAGTGATGAGATTTTCTCATTGTATCAGAATCTAGAGACTTAATCCCTCTAAAGGATTTTGCTCAAATGTTATCAGTGAGGCCTTCTCTGACCGCTCATATAAAATAAGTGACAACCATTCCTTTTAACCTTTTGTGTTCTTTGAAGTATGTAACACCATCTTATATACCATGCATTCATTTGTTTTATGCTGCGTCCTCCACATCCGTGTACACACAGACACACACATACACACACACACTCACACACAGTGTAAGCTCCACACAGAGGCAGGGAATTTGTTTTGTTCACAGTTGTATCCTAGCACAGTGTTTGGTTTTTGGTTGAATCATATGAAAATGCCCTATGTAGGTCACAAATATAAGTTTTTCAAGATTCAGTTTGCATCATGGGTACTCATGTCTACTGAATGACTGAATGAAGGACATACTTGTTTGGGATATACAAAACATACCTGATTCTTTCCTTCTAAGTACTTGAAAACATAGTAGTTGTAAAACTGATGTTGTATGGCTATCTTCAACTTTTGATCTGGGAAATTTTCAAATAAATCATAACATGTAAATTTAAAAAATCATTAGGTTTGATGTGATTTGAGAGAGATACTTTTTTTAAAAATTTTTATTATTGAGAGAGAGTGAGTGAGAGAGTGCACACGAGCGAGCAGGGGAGGGGCAGAAAGAGGGGGAAACACAGAATCTGAACAGACTCCAGGCTCTGAGCTGTCAGCACAGGGCCCCAAGCAGTGCTTGAACTCTTGAACTGTGCCGAAGCCAAACCTCTACTGACTGAGCCACCCAGGCTCCCCATAGGGAGATACTTTTGTCTTTGAAGCACTGAGCACTTTGAGGCCTCATGATATTAGAGATTTGCATATCAATAAATGGGATTTCCTGCAGTTGTGTTAAGAATTAATATCATCAGTAAATGAATTTTTGCTGTTGTTCACTTTGCAGTGGACTATGTAGAGTTGCCCATCTGAAAAGCAGTTCAGATGCCTGCATTTCAGAGAATCTATCAGTGTGCCTTTAGTACTGGGGACTCATGCTTGAAAACTAGCTTGCTGTCACTTTCTTCCAGAACTACGTGACACATCTCTCCAGATACATAGGCGCATAGACTTCTTGATGGAGTGTGAGAAGGCTCATTTGAAACCTCGGATCAGGCTTGGTTTTAGCACTCTGAGAAGAGTGAGTTTGTGATTTTCATGGTCACCTCTGAGTGATGCCCTAATAAGTTTTAGAAGTTGAATGGTCTAGAGAGTTTCAGTGAAGCTAAGCTTTCCAAGTATATGTCACTAAATGGATTTTTTAAGTTAATTAGGGTACGATTTCTGTCACTGCAGAAACCAGAAGGACTGTATGTGTATATTGTTTTACCAAACCAAGATCATAACATACAGTATTTTAATTTACCAAAGTCTTGTAGGCATATTTTTCATCAGTACTTAGGTTTTTTTTTTTTTTACCTTTTTCCCACAAAATGCCTTCTGTTTTTCCTATTGTTGTGGTATAACATACACAGAAAAGCATAATAAAAATGAATTTGTGTATGTACATGTTGTATGTATTTGTGTGTGTATACACATCTAAGTAACCACCACCCAGATGGTTCCCTCATGACCCTTCCTAATCAATAACCCTTGCCCCCAAATAGTTATGATTGTGACATCTACACCACTAATTAGTTTTCTCTGTTCTTGGGCATCTTATAAATGGAATCATACAGTATGTACTCTTGTGTCTGACTTCTTTCACTCAACATAATGGCTGAGATTCATTCATATTGTTGCATGTTATTTATTTTTAATAACTGTATAATATGTATGATTTCAAGGAAGTTCAGTTCCTCCTTGTCCCTGTGGTATTTATTGAATGGCTACTTTGTGTCCAGCACTGGTGATACAAGGGTAAGCTACAACCCACAGGGCAGGTACCTTCAGAGAGTTTATAGCCTTAGGAAAAACAGAGTTTAAATAACTATGAAAACAAAATTGCTATTATAACCAGTGCTCCAGGGCAAAAATACACAATGTTATGAAAGTTTGTAAAGAGGCTTATTTAACTTAATCAAAGAAGACGCAAACATTTACCTGAATAAAGAAATTAAATCTGTTGGTGGGTTCGAGCCCCGTGTCGGGCTCTGTGCTGACAGCTCAGAGCCTGGAGCCTGTTTCAGATTCTGTGTCTCCCTCTCTCTGTGACCCTCCCCTGTTCATGCTCTGTCTCTCTCTGTCTCAAAAATAAATAAACGTTAAAAAAAATTAAAAAAAAAAAAAAAAAAAGAAATTAAATCTGCAATATGATTGGTAACAGATTTCTTAGCATGTGGAAGAGCATACACTGAGGCCTCATAGGCTGATGGAGCATGATGAACACCACCACGGAGAGAGGGTTTGAGTGATTAAAGCAGAGACAGGGGAGCATGTTACAAAATGAGATTGGAAGGATAGATGTTGCCAGATCACGTAGGGCCTCATGTCTATTCCAAGGGCTGTGAAAAGCAATTGAGGGATTTGGGGTCAGGGAAGGGTTAACAGTCAGATTTACATTTTTTAAAACTTTTTAAAAAAAATTATAGTTAACGTAGTGTTACATTTGTTTCAGGTGTACAGTATAGTAATTCAGTACTTCTGTACATTATCTGGTGCTCATCACAACTGCGCTCCTTAATCCCCATCACCTATTTAACCCATTTCACTCCTCCCCTCTGGTAGCCATCAGTTTGTTCTTTATAGTTAAGTCTCTTTTTTTTTTCCCTTTCTCTCTCTCTCTTTTTTTTTTTTTTTTTTTTTTTGGTGCCTTTGCTGGTTTGTTTTGTTTCTTAAATTCCACACATAAGTGAAATCATGTGGTAGTTGTCTTTCTCTGGCTTATTTCTCTTGGCATAATACACTTCAGTTCCATCCATATTGTTGCAGATAATAAGATTTCATAATTTTTTGTGGCTGAGTAGTATTCCACTGTGTGTGTGTGTGTGTGTGTGTGTGTGTGTGTGTGTGTGTGTATCTCAATGTGCACCATATTGTCTTTATCCATTCAGTGGATATTCCAAGTCTGGGCTATTGTAGATAATGCTGCTATAAACATTGGGTACATGTATCCCTTTGCATTAGTATTTTTGTATTCTTTGGGTAAACAGCAGTAGTGTGATTGCTAGATCATAGGGTGGTGTGTTTTTTTTTTTTTAACATTTATTCATTTTTGAAAGAGAGAATGTGAGCAGGAGAGGGGGCAGAGAGAGAGAGAGAGAAAGAGAGAGACACAGAATCCGAAGCAGGCTCCAGGCTCTGAGCTGCCAGCACAGAGCCCAACGTGGGGCTAGAACTCACGAACCACGAGATCATGACCTAAGCTGAAGTCAGAGTATCAACCAGCTGAGCCACCCAGGCACCCCAGGGTGTTCTATTTTTAACTTTTTGAGGAATCTCCGTGTTGTTGTTCAAGAGTGGCTGCACCGGTTTTCTTTCTTTTTTAAAATTTTATTTATTTATTTTAATTTGTTTTTTTTTTAGAGAGGGTGTGTGCATGCAAGAAGGGGAGAGGGACACAGAGAGAGAATCAGGCTCAGCATGGAGACTAATGCAGGGCTCAATCCCACAATCCTGTGATCATGACCTGAGCTGAAATCAAGAGTCGGACACTCAACTGACTGAACTACCCAGGAGCTCCTCTCTTTCTTTCTTTCTTTTTTAATGTTTATTTTTGAGAGAGAGTGAGAACAAGGGAGAGAGAGAAAGAATGAGTGGGGGAGCAGCAGAGAGAGAGGGAGACATAGAATCTGAAGCAGGCTCTAGGCTCTGAGCTGTCTGCCCAGAGCCCAATGTGGGGCTTGAAACCACGAACCTCAAGATTATGACCTGAACCAAAGTTGGACGCTTAACCAACTGAGCCACCCAGATGGCCCTCTTTTTTTTTTTTTTTAAGGTTTTATTTGAATTCTAGTCAGGTTTACATCTTGAAAATATTCTGCAGGTGTAAAATAAATTAGAAGAGGCCATAATGATGAGGGATGATCAATTGGAAAGAAATTTGTAGTAAGTCAGAAGGGAGATTATGGTACTTTGGATTAGAAGGTAGTGAAGGAGGGGCACCTGGGTGGCTCAGTCGGTTAAGTGGCCGACTTCGGCTCAGGTTATGATCTCGCGGTCCGTGAGTTCGAGCCCCGTGTCGGGCTCTGTGCTGACAGCTCAGAGCCTGGAGCCTGTTTCAGATTCTGTGGCTCCCTCTCTCTGACCCTCCCCCGTTCATGCTCTGTCTCTCTCTGTCTCAAAAATAAATAAACATTAAAAAAAAAAAAAATAGAAGGTAGTGAAGGAGATGAAGACAAGTGGGTGAACTCAAAATAGTAGAGAAAGCCAAATGTTGATGATTGATATGGGAGGTATCAAAATTGACTTTTAAGTTTCTAACTTAAGCAAATACATAGAAGAAGGTGCAAATGACTGATGTGGGAACATTGAAGGGTGATCTGCTATGGAGGAGTGCTGGATGTATCATGAGTTTAGTTTGGGGGACACTGACTTTGGTGTTGAGACGTAAGAGAAGATGCCAAGTTCGCAATAGATCATATAGATTGAGAGGGTAGAAGTCCAGAATCAATTTGGCTATCTATTATTGAAGACATTATTGTGGATTAAGTCACTTGGGGAATAGTACAGCATAAGAAGAAAATATGTGTAGCCTGAGCCTTGAAGAACTTTGACATTTAATTCTTGGTTGGAACCTCAAACAGCAGAAGTGCCAGAGAGGTATGAGGAAAGCCAAAAAGGTGGGTGCCAGGCAGAGAGTTGCATTGCAAATTGCAAATCTTTTCATTTTATCTGAGCTGGTAAGTGAAAAACTGTATCTTTCTGTAGTTTAAGTAGAAATTTTAGCAAATATAAATGGATGTAAGTATGTTTCTTGTCACTGTAATTTTTTTTTCTCTTTAGTCTTTTAAATCATTTCCTATTATCTGCTTTCCAGCTTCTAAAATTTTGTTGCTGTTGTCTTCTTTCTCTTTTTTTGTCCATATAGGTTCATGTCCCCCCTCTTTAAAAGACACATTTTTTTAAGAAAAGTTTTGGTTTAACAGCAAAATTGAGTGGAAAAGAGTTTCCAAATGGGATGATGAAAAAGTTCTGGGGATGGATGTTAGTGATGGTTGCACAACAGTGTGAGTGCATTTGATACCACTGAACCACACACTTTAAATAGTTTACGTGACAAATTTTATGTATATTTTACTACTTTAAAAAAAGTTTTTACAGATTGAGAGAAAAGTATGGCAAATTCCCACATACTTCTTGCCCCACTATACACAGAGCTTCCCCCACTATCAGCATCCCATACCAGAGTGCTACATGTGTTGCAATTGATGATCCTGTGCTGACACATCATTATCACCCAAAGTCCCTAATTTATTTATTTTCTATTTTTTTATTAAAAAAAATTTTTTTTAATGTTTATTTTTGAGACACAGAGAGACAGACTGTGAGCTGGGGAAGGGCAGAAGAGAGAGGGAGACAGAATCCAAAGCAGGCTCCAGGCTCTGAGCTGTCAGCACAGAGCCTGATGTGGGGCTCAAATTCATGGACCATGAGATCATGACCTGAGCTGAAGTTGGCTGACTGAGCCACCCAGGTGCCCCCAAATTTATTTTAAGTTTCTTAATTTCTTTTATAAATTTATAGTGTGAGCAAGGGAGGGGCAGAGAGATAAGGGAGAGAGAGAATCCCAAGCAGGCTCTAAGCTGTCAGCACAGAGCCCCGATGCAGGGCTTGATCTCACCACCGTGAGATCATGACCTGAGCCAATATCAGGAGTTGGTTGCTTAACCAATTGAGCCACCCAGGCACCCCTAGAGTCCCTAATTTACATTAAAGTTCACTGTAGATACGTGTAGATACAGAGGAGTTTTACTGTCCTAAAAATCCCTTTTGCTGCACCTAGTAATCCCTCCTTCCCCCTAGACAGACTCCCAGCAACCCCTGATCTTTTTTACTGTCTCCATAGTTTTGCCTGTTCCAGAGTGTCAGGTAATTGGAATCATAATCATATGTTGTCTTTTCAGATTGGCTTCTTTCACGTAGCAATATTGCCTTTAAGATTTCTCCCTGTGACTTGATAGCTCATTTCTTTCTAGTACTTCCCTCCCCTTTTCTGCAGCTTCAATGAGATGAAATTGACATATAGTAAATTGTACATTTTTAAAGTATAGCATTTGTTAAATTTTCACCTAAGTAGATACCTGTGAAACTATCACCACAGTCAAGATAATGAATGTGTCAATCACTCAAAAAGTTTTTCAGTCCCTCCTTTTTCCACCCCTCTCCCATCTCTAGGCAACCACTGGTTTGCTTTCCGTCACTATAGATTAATTAGCAATTTCTAGAAATTTATATACGTGGACTCACACAATATATTCTCTTATTTGAGGGAGAAGGTATGGCTTTCATGCAATATAATTATTTTAAAATTCATTCATATTATTGCCTGTAATAGTTCATACATATTTCATTGTATGGATATACCATGATCTGTTCATCCATTCATCTGCTGATGAACATGTGGGTTATTTTAGTTTAGGACTGTTACAAATAAAGCAGCTCTGAACATTAGTGTACAAATCTTTGTATGGAAATATGCTTTCATTTCCCTCAAGTAAAATCCCGCCTAAGAGTGGAATGGCTGGAACATATGGTTAAGTGTGTGTTTAATATATATTTTTTTACATGAAATTTATTGTCAAATTGGTTTCCATACAACACCCAGTGCTCATCCCACCAGGTGCCCTCCTCAGTGCCCATCACCCACTTTCCCCTCCCTCCTACCCCCCCATCAACCCTCAGTTTATTCTCAGTTTTTAAGAGTCTCTTATGGTTTGGCTCCCTCTCTAACTAAGTGTGTGTTTAATATTTAAGAAACTGCCAAAGTGTTTCCAAAGTGGATGTGCCATTTGTGGTCCCACAAGCAGTGTATGAATGTTCCTATTGCACCACAGTTTCACCATCACTTGTAAGGTCAGTGTTTTGTGGGGTGTTTTTTAAGATTTTATTTTTAAGTAATTTCTATAATCACTAAATGATGTCGAGCATCATTTCAGGCCATCTGTCTATCTTTTTTTGGTGAATGGTTTCCCGTAATCTTTTGCCTGTTGTTTATTTAGATTGTTTGTATTACTGAATTTAGAGTTCTTTATATTCTAAATACAAGTCCTTTTTCAGATATATATTTTAAAATATTTTCTCCCAATTTGTGGCTTCCCTTTTCGTTTTCCTAATAGTGTCTTTGAGAGGCAAAAGTTTTCAATTTTGATAAAATCTAATTTATTTTTCTTTCATGTTTTTTTTTTATGTTTTTAAAGGTTTTGTTTTTAAGTAATATCTATACCCAGTATGGCGCCAGAACCCACAACCCTGAAGATCAAGAGTTGTATACTCCACTTACTGAGCCAGCCAGATGCCCTGTTTTTTGTCTTTTGTTTTTGTTTATTCTATTAAGAAATGTTTAGCAAAGCCAAGGTCACTTAAGATTTTCTTCTACATTTTCCTTTAGAAGTTTTATAGTTTCAGTGCTTATATTC
Organism: Panthera pardus; assembly: GCF_024362965.1. Lineage (NCBI taxonomy): Eukaryota > Metazoa > Chordata > Mammalia > Carnivora > Felidae > Panthera > Panthera pardus. The sequence goes on along the minus strand of NW_026526688.1, from coordinate 40,214,649 downwards.
AGGTCTATGATGCATTTTGAGTTATTTTTTGTATAGAGGATTCTTTTTTTTCTTTTTTGCGCTATTTATTAAAAAGATCCCTTTCCCATATTTTCAGGACTTTTGATTATGTTGATTTGCCTAATGACCAGACATCATCCATAGATGATTAAATTCTTACTTGTTTAAATATTTTTTACTAATAGATCAGTCACCAGAAACATTAAGGTGTTCAAAACGAAAACCTATTTTTTCCCTTAAGTCTTGAGGGAACTGTGACTGTTAAATGAATTTTCTATTTTCAACCCACTTCAGAGAGCACAGGATTTAAATTGTGCTGTTAAGCCTGTGATTCTTGGTTAACCTGCAGTATGTGTGCCAAAGAACAATCAGCACTTTTCCTCATCAGCTTTGGCTCTGAAAGAAATCTGGTTCTCCCCTAATGCTACTTGTGCAGGCTTCTCAAGTGATGGCTATTTTTACTCCCACAGGCTTTAGAAGTACACTTAGCCCAGAGGCGGTGCTCCTCAGTGCTGTTCCAGACCGTTCTCCTTCATCTTCCCTAAAACCCTAGTTTTGAATCTTATGATATCATCCACTACCCTTCATTGTTGCTATCATTTCTTCTTGTTTCTCAACAGTTTTGGATCCTGGCACACTATTGGCTCTTTTCAATACTACTCTTATCTAAATTCTTGGTGATTTGGATATCCTTGCCTACCAGTTTCTTGAACTCTTCTCCATTGATCTTGTCTTCTGCTAGATTTCAGCCACTCATCCCCATGGTCATACCCTGTACCTTATAATTAGTGATAATGTGTAATCTCTCCATAATCTCAGTTTTCTCATTACCACTGTCTGATTATTGTTTCCTGTCTTTCCACCTCACTTCCTCTGGTATCAAGTGTCCAATAATTCTTTGATTTTCTTCTGCCAGTGGGATCTCAACATTGTCCACCTTCATCTCTTTTTCGTTCCTCTTATTTAGCTGAAATTGCATGGTCAATCATAATCACTCCCTTGTGTATACTTTTAGCTTTGCTGCCCTCCTCATAATTTGTTTGGCAAAACCACAACTCTGGTTAAATCTACCGTCCCACCAGTTTTACTTCTTACCTATGCAGCTGAACCCAGCTGAAAAAAAAAAGCAAACATGCTGATGGATCTCATTTTAAATTTCTCACCACAAAATTGCAAGTGTTACCTTAATGGAATCCCACAGTTGTACTGTGTTTCCCTAGTCTTCCCATTCCCCCAGCCTTCCAGATGACTGTCTCACACTTTTCTCTCTTCAAACCTCCAGTATCCCCTTCTCTCTCATCTGATCCCCTTAACAAGGTAGGATACATCCTACTTCTCAGGAAGTTGAAACAAATATGAAAGAATTTCCGTGGAATCCCATGACGACGTGAACCCACCCACCAGCATCAGTTTGACTTTGCCTTGCAACCTGTTGTCTACACATGAGCTGTGGGGTTGATAGGGAAGGGTTCTATCTTAAAGTCAGTACCTATACTTTGTATTTTGCACCCTATTGCCTCTCGCCTACTCAAGATCATCACTTAAGCAGTTTGCCTCTCTTTCCTACATCATCACTTTTCCCTTCTCTGCTGGCTCGTATCTATTAGCATGTAAGCACACTGTTACTTCTTTTCTCTTTAAAAATACTTCTCATGATCTCACCTCTGTCAATCAATTTCTCCTTGTGTAGCAAAAACTTCTTTAAAGCATAGTCTGTATCCAACCATCTCAGTCAGATTCCTTTATTTCTGCTCTCTTAAATGCACTTTTCAGGCAGGGATTTTTTTTTTCCCCAATCATTTTATTAAAATTTCACTTTTTAGGGGCGCCTGCGTGGCTCAATCAGTTAAGTGTCCAACTTCAGCTCAGGTCATGATCTCGCAGTTCATGTTCGAGCCCTGCATCGGGTTCTGTGCTGACAGCTTAGAGCCTAGAACCTACTTCAGATTCTGTGTCTCCCTTTCTCTCTGCCCCGCCCTGGCTCATGCTCTGTTTCTCTGTCTCTCAAAAATAAATAAACGTTAAAAAATTCTTTTTAATAAAATGGCACTTTTTAGGACCACCAATTATCTACACATTGCTGATTCTCATGGCCCATTTTCAATCCGTATCTGGACCTGGCAGCAGCATTCAAAGTACTTACCTCCTTGTTACCCTCTGGAGTTTTGTTTGTTCGTTTTAATGTTTATTCATTTTTGAGAGAGAAAGAGAGTCACTCAACTGGCTGAGCCACCCATGCGCCCCAACCTTCAGGGTTTTTCTCCTGTCTCACCAGATGATCTGCATTTCCTCTACTCATTTTTCCTCTTCTATCCTACTTCCTCACACTGGAGTGCAATAAGAACTCAGACCTTGCTCCTCTACTTTCTGTGTTCACTTCCTTGATGGTTTCTTTTAGTCTCATGGATTTAAATGTCATCCATGTCTTAATGACTCTCAAGTTTGTGTATCCAGCATCAATCTTTCCTTTAACTTCTAGACTTAGCTCATTTTCTACTCAATGTCTCCATTTGAGTCTAAAAGATATCTCAAAGTTATATATAAAACTAAATTCCCTATTTGCTACCCAAAAGTCACTCAGCCAAAAATTTCATTTCACTTGGCGTTTCTTGCCTTCCAGTTGCTCAAACCGTAAAACTTTCTTTTTCTCCCCATCCCACATCCAACCTATCAAGAATCCTGATAACTGTACTTTTAAAATATATCTATAAAATATATCTAAATCTAGCCTTTAGCTAGAGGCTAGAGAAACAAGTTAAATCATGAGGAAACAATTAGGCAAATCCAGAAAGTAAGATATTTCCCAGGGCAATTGACCTAGTCTCCTCAGTAAATCAGTGTCATGAAAAAAAAGGAAGGAGGTAGACTGTTTTAAATTAAAGAGCCTGAAGAGGTGAGACAGAGACACTAACCAAATGCATTGCATGGTTCTTGGAAATGCTGCCATATGCAACAACGTGGATGAACCTGGAAGACATTTATGCTTAGTGAAATAAGCCAATCACAGGACAAATAGTGCAAGACTTCACTTATATGAGGTATCTAAAATCATCAAATGCATGGAAACAGACATTAGAATGACAGTTGCCAGGAGCTAGCAGTTGGGGCAAGTGGCAAGTAAATATACTTGCTGTTCAGTAAGTATAAAGTTTCAGTTATACAAGATGAGTAAGTTCTAGGGTTCTGCTGTACAACATCGTGCCTATACTTAACAGTATTGTGCACTTAAAATTTTGTTGTGAGGGTAGATCTCATGTTAAGTGTTCTTTCCACAATTTTAAAAACACAAATGCAGTGCATGATTTTTCTTGAATCTCATTTGAACAAATCAACTATAGCAGACGTTTTAAGGATAACGTAGGAAATTTGAAAATAGGTTGAATATTGGGTGGTATTTGGAGAGTGTTGTATATTAGGTGTATATCAGAACTATAAGAAAGTGCCTTACTGATTAGAGACGTATAGTGGAGTTTTTAGGAGTAAAATGTCAAATCAAATATGGAGCAAATATGGGAGAATGTTAAATCTCTATGATTGACATATGGTTGTTCACCATGATATTTTCCTTCTCTGAATGTTTGGAGAAGTTTTATATTAAAAATTATTACCTTTACTGCTACCACATTGACCACCATTATCTCTTCCCTTTATCATGTTAATAATTCCTGACTGGGGTGTTCTACACTTGGCTGCCCACAGTCTAATGTGAACCCAGCTACCAGAGTGATTTTTTTAGTTAGCTTAGAATTCTCATTGGCACCCCGTTTCACTCAGGGTAAAAGCCAATGCACTCATAATAGTATATCCTAAGTGATCTGGACGACTTGTTACCATTCTGATGCCTTGTTTACTCATGTTCTTTCCCACATCAGTTCCCTTGCTCATCCTTATGCACATCAGGCAACTCCTGCCTTAGGACTTTTACATGATCTCTCATAAATCAGATATCCACACAACACTCTTCTTACCACCTTCCAGCCTTCACCAATATTTGCTGGTTTTTCAATATATCCTGCCTTGACTACCTGTTTAATATCATCAGCGCCCTTACAGTCTAATCCTCTTATCCTGCTCCATAGTAAGTATTTTGGAAATATTTATTGAATGAATGAATATGGACTTAGAAATTTTGGCTTTGAAATTAAAGCAGCTTTTATCTTTTGTATCCAAGAAGAGTTTACCACCACTCTGTCATTTTCCATCAACAATTTCCCTGATAACAGCTGGATGTCCTGCATTTCAGTTCTGATGCTAACTTCTGAGTTAGCACAGACCCCACAAGTTAAGGCCTCAGTCCCATAAAACTGCCCCCACTTCAGATGCCAGGGGGACATGGGGTCTTCAGTGCATCCACACTTTTTCCTGGCCAACTACAAATTCAGGAGTTCCTGTGAACTCCCCTCCACTGCCATCCCTTTCAGTAATTTTCAAGAATGACACAAAACTCAGGAAAGCTTTATATTTATGATTACAATCTTATCATGAAGGATAAAATCCAAGAATAGCCAAACGAAAGAGATGTATAGGGCAAGGTATGGAACTGGGGCAGCGCAGAGCTTGCATGCCCTTTCCAGGCATACTACCCTCCCAGCACACTGATGTGTTCACCAACTTAGAAACTCCCTGAACCCAGTTCTTTAGGGGTTTTATTTGGGGTTTCACTCCATAGGTATGATTGAAATTATGAACTCAATCTCCAGTCCCTTCCTGGAGGTCAAAGTGGGGCTGAAAGTTCCAACCCTCTATGTGTTTTGTTCCTTTGGAACGAGCCTCCATCCTGAAGCTGTCTAGGGGTCCATGATGAATTACCTCATTAGCATAAACTCAGTTATGGTCAGAAAGTGCTCATTATAAATTACAAAGGACACACTCCTTCTGAGGACATTTTAAGGGTTTTAGGAACTCAGTGCCAAGAACCAGGGATGAAGACCAAATATATTTTTTATTATACCACAACCACATATTGATTGAAAGAGTAAAATCAGAAGTAGTAAGTTGTGCCTCTGAGTGCCTTTAGTTCTAGTTTTCAGAGTTTTAGAAAGAGGGGAAAATAGGAGACCAAAAGAGATAAAATGAAGGTCAAGCTGTGCACAATGGTCACAAGCCTCTTAAATGGATACTTTTCAAAGAGCCCTGAGTTGTTGGTCCTTGGCTCAGAGCCTATCCCTTATGCGCCTTGCTTATTTTGATACAGTAGGGGCTAAGCATAATTCCCTATAATTTTATTGTTACTATAGATGTGAAATTTAATTACTATAGCTAACTCTTGAATAGACATTTAACGTCAGGGGACCAAAGTGATTGTTTTGGGTAATTAAAACATAGGAAAATAGACCTAAGAATCAACATATCTAAAAAAGTACTAAGGTTTGCTAATAAAAATGCCATAGTAAGAGAGAATCATAGTGTTGGTTTTGGACCTGTCTCGATTTGGCTGAGTTCAGTAAGAATATTATGGTGCTTAAGTAATTTAGCAGTACAAATGAAATTTAATATGTTTATTTTTGTTAAGGCAATTAACTGCAGGCAGATAATATATTTCTGGAATTTTATTAAGTATTAAAGTCAATGAGCTTTTTTCTTTTTTTTTATTTCTCTGTCTCTTTTTTTATTTTTTAGCTTAAGAAGCTATGACTGGTACATAAGTTAAAGTCAAATAGATGTGCTACTGGAAAAATCTAAGGAAATGGTTTTGTACGTTTCATAGGTTCTTGTTTTTTTGTTTTTCTTAGCAAGAGACAGGACATAGTAAGAAGCTAAAGATAGCTTCTTACTCATGAAGAATGCTCCAGTAAGATTATCCGTTGTTGTTTACATGTCTGTGCAGAACTATGATCTATTAAGAACTTGGAGAAAAGTACATTTATATTGTTTGATCATAACCTGAGAGCATTAATTAAGGGGTATTTAGAAAGCATTGCTGAAATTGTAAGCTACTTACAGAAACAGTTATGGCTAGATGCCTGCATATTGAGTCAATATTTATTACTCGGAAAAGTCACATTGGATATAAGAAGACTGGACTACGGTTCTTGCTATGTTCTGTGCAAGTAGTAGATTGGAGGCTTATGGATAGCTTAAAAGTTCACTTTCCACATTTATTTTATTTATTTTTTTTAATTGTCTATTCATTTATTTTGAGAGAGAGATAGAGGGCATTCATGTATGAGCAGGTGAGGGACAGAGAGAGTGAGGGGGAGAGAGAATCCCAAGCAGGCTCCATGCTGTCAGTGCAAAACCCAACACGGGGCTTAATCCCATAACCATGAGTCCATGACCTGAACTGAAATCAAGAGTCAGACTCTTAACCAAGTGAGCCACCCAGGCGCCACCCCCCCCAATGTATTTTAGTCCACAGATATTTAAAAAAAGTTTTTTTATGTTTATTTGTTTTCGAGAGAGAGACAAAGAGTGCGAGCAGGGGAAGAACAGAGAGAGAGAGGGAGACACAGAATCCAAAGTAGGCTCCAGGCTCTGAGCTGTCAGCACAGAGCCTGATGTGTGGTTCAAACCCACAAACTGCGAGATCGTGACCTGAGCCAAAGTTGGACATTCAACCAACTGAGCCACGTAAGCACCCCATATTTTAGTCCACAATATTTATTGAGAACTTGCTATGTGTTAGAAATGAGGTATGGGGAAGGAGTGGGAACAAATACCTACCCTTAATGAACAACATAGAGTGCCATGAACAATATTGGTCTTTCTCTTTGTGATCTAGTTTATTGAGCATGCATGAAGGAGATAATTAGACACAGGACCTTTAGTGTTGTTTGCTGGAACCAGTTTTGTGTTGAGCTCTGCTGACTTAAGATTGATTGATTGATTGATTGATTTAGAGAAAGAGAGAGAGCAGAGGAGGGGCAGAGAGAGAATTCCAAGCAGGCTCTGCACTGTCAGCAGCGCATAGCCCAATGTAGGGCTCGCACTCATGAACCATGATATCACAACCTGAGCTGAAGTCAAGAGACAGACGCTCAATTGACTGAGCCACCCAGGTGCCCCTCTGCTGATATAATTTTTAACAAAAATTATTCTGTCAACTTTGCTGCTTAATTATCTGATAGAACTTGTGGAAATTATTTAATTTCTGAGTATGATATTCTTCAATGGTAAGAGGGATAATAATACCTTCCTTGCAATGTCATTGCGAATGTAAAGTACCTGATTCAATGACTGGTATGTTTACTAGTCCTTAGCAGTGGTTTTGTGTTTTCCCTTCCTAACTTAGACATAATCTTTTAAGGAATAAGCAAACTGTATCATAGTGTTTGATTTGCAGTATTTTATTCAGATATTCTTTTAGTTACAATAAGTATTGTTCTAAATTGCAAATTAAGTATCCCAGGAGTTCTTAGAGTATATAATTTTCTTACACATTTTTAAAGTTAATTGTTTATGTAAACTATACCCCCCAACACAAGGCTCAAACTCATGACCCCAATGTCAAGAGTCATGTGCTCTACTAACTGAAACAGCCAAGCACCCCTTCTTACACATTTTAAAGCATTCTTTTCTACAAGTTTATGAGCTTGCTGGTGAAGTGTATTTGTAAGCAGTGTGACCCTAAATTGCCACTCAGTAAATTCAGCGTCTTTGGCTTTGACTAATCATCAGCCAAATAGCACCAAACTCAGATTGTCTTCCTTATGAGTCTTTTTTTGGTTGGGAAGACTAACATTTGATTGGCAATGATTATGCTCTTTAGATTATTCAAGTATCAAAAAATATTGAATATTTTCTAATTTCTGTATTTTTATAATACTTTGGTATTTTAGAACTCAATTGTTGCTTTTCTTTGCATTATCTGTTTTTTTTTTAATGTTAATTTTTTGAGGGGGGAGAGTGCACATGGGCGTGAGCAAGGGAGGAGCAGAAAGAGAGGGTACAGTGTATCCAAAGTGGGCTCCGCAATGATAGCAGTGAGCATGCAGGGCTTTAATTCATGAACTGCGAGATCATGACCTCAGCTGAAGTTGGATGGTTAACTGACTAAGCCACCCAGGCGCCCTGCCTTATCTATTTTTACAAGAGGTTTTAAGGGACAAGGACATTTTTGGGGGTGGTCTGCCCATTTTTCGCAATCACTTTCTCTGAAAACTCACTCTTATCCTGCCAGATGTGGTCATTCTTCCCCTTAAAGTTGTGTGTGTCCTACTTGCAGCCCTCAATCCTTTTGGTGACATATAAATCGGATTAGGGATGAAAAAGAGACTCTAGCTGAATTATTTGAAACGATCTGGGAATTTAGAATTGGGACTGAATGATGGCTGGTCTTTAAACTATTTGCTTGAACTGAAGTGGTGAAGACTTGGAACATGTCTGCAGTTATCTTCAGCATTGTATGTGGAGAAACAGAAAAAAGTTGGTCTGCAGAGAGAAACGGTATAGATGGACAGAAACAAAGATGAAAGGAGAGTACTGTCTGGATTCCTAACAGCTTTCCAGATCCTTATTCCAGTACTGTGTGAGGCCCAGTTATTTTTCAGTACCGTAACATACCTCAGTGGTCTTCCAGTAAGTTTCCTTTTTTTGGTATAAGCTTGCTCAAATTAGTTTCTCTTCATTTTTATTATTCTTTTGTTGAATTCTAAAGAAGATGAAGCTTAAAAATAAAAGGGGTATATGACTATCCACATGCTGAAGAATGCATTTAGACTACTCCCTTACACCATACACAATGGGTCATAGACTTAAGTATAAGAGCTAAAAGACTCTTAGAAAGTGAAAGGACAACTCACGGAATGTGAGAAATTATTTACACATTTTATGACCGAAAAGGGGCTTTTATCTTGAATACTTAAAAACAAAAACAAAACCCCAAAAGCAGCTCTTAGAACTCAATAATAAAAAGTGAACCCAAATTTTATTTTATTTTATTTATCTTATACATTTTTAAAAATTTATTTATTGAGAGAGAGAGAGGGATGGGCTGAGAGAGGGGGTCAGAGCGTCTGAAGCGGGCTCTGCGTTGACAGGCTGACGGTAGTGAGCCTTGATGTGAGCAAAAATTGGATGCTCAACCGACTGAGCCACCCAGGTGCCCCAAAGACAACCCAATAGGCAAAGACTGAATAGATTTTTCCCCAGAGAGAATATACAAACGGCCAGTGCTCAACATGATTAGTCATTAAGGAAATGCAAATCAAAACCACAGTGACCTACCACTTCACATCCACTAGGATGCTATAATTAAAAGGACAGAAAATAACAAGTGTTGGCAAGGCTGTGGAGAAATTGGAACCAACATGCATTGCTGGTGAGAATGTAAAGTGCTGCAGCTTGACCTTGCTTCAAATGTTTGAAGCAACAGTTTGACCTTGCTTCAAATGTTAAACATCGAATTATTACGGGACCCTGCAATTCTACTCCTAGGCATTTACCCACATGAAACATGTCCACACAGAACTAGTACATTCAGAGCATCATTATTCATAATAGCTAAAAAGTAGAGACAACCCAAATGTACAATGACTGATGCATAGATTACCAAAATGTATTTTATCCATAAATGGGATATTGTTGAGCCATAAAAAGGAATGAAGTGGTGATACATACTGCGATATGAATGAATCCTAAAACCATACTAAATGAAAGAAGCCAGACACAAAAGACCACACAGTGTATGATTTCATTTATATGAGATGTCCAGAATAGGCAAACCCAAAAAGACACAAGGGTGAGGAGTAATTCCCAGGGACTGGAGAGAGAGAGAGAGGGAAATGGGGAGTTACAGGTAGCTAAGGATTTCTTTTTGAGAAGATGGAAATGTCCTGACATAAGATTGTGGTTAGGTTGTACAATTCTGTGAATGTACTAAAACCCATTGCATTGTATACTTTAAATGGATGAGTTGTATGGTATATGAATTCTAACTCAAGCTGTTTTTAAAAGTAGGTACAAAGTTAATGTTCACTTTGATACAAGCTTTAAAACAATCATTAATTATAAAAAATAAATAAAAATTTGAAAATAAAAAAATAATAGATTTATACAGAGGTAACTTAGTTGTAACTTTTTTCATAAATTTTATAACTAAATAAATATATTTTTCTTTCTTAATAGTAACATTAAAAATTATAAATAGCATGTGACTTCATGTAAATATATCAACAAAATTTAGCACAGATTGTACTTCCAGTTTGAGTGACAATATAAGTTGAAATGTAGATTTTTTTTTTTTCTCTAACATATTTCTTTCATTGCCATTATGTTTTTTGGGTAAATGGAGACAGCTGTGGTGTTATGGAAAGATCTTTGGACTTAGCATTTGCTAAAGCAGGATAAACATAGGTATTCAGTCTCTGGTCTTGAACAAATAATGTCATAGAGCATTAGTTTCAAAAACCTTAAAATGAGGATCATACTAGGGTAAAAAAAAATTTTTTTTCTACTATTTATCATAGTTTGAGAGATTTTCCTAAGAAAAATAAGTATAGGTATATTCACAGGTGTTTTAAATATGTCCACATGACACATGTCCACATATGTCCAACATGTCTAATGCTTAGTATTACATTGAGAAAGTGGTTCTCAATCTATACTGTTTGAAGGAATTGAAATTTTAATAGCATTTATTATTTATTGGTGACCTTCAAAATATTAAGTGATGGAGGTCATTGAAATATTAACTAAAAGGCTAATGTTAACTTTTTTCTTGATATATTTCTTTTGTCTGTTTAAAATTGTGTCATTGATTTTGACTTTTTAGATATTATTGTGTCTAAACATTATGTTAATTCCAAGTTAGCATATTCCTCTATAATTTTTTTTTTTAAATGTATCAACTGTAGGGGCACCTGGGTGGCTCAGTTGGTTGAGCGCCCAACTTTGGCTCAGGTCATGATCTCACAGTTCGTGGGTTTGAGCCCCACGTCAGGCTCTGTGCTGACAGCTCAGAGCCTGGAGCGTGCTTCAGATTCTGTGTCTCCCTCCCTCTCTGCCCCTCCCCCACTCATGCTCACTTGCTCTCTCTCTCTCTCTCTCTCTGTCTCTCTCTCTCTGTCAAAAATAAATAAACATTAAAAAAAATTTTTTTTTTAATGTATCAACCGTAGGGGCACCTGGGTGACTCGGTTGAGTGTCTGACTCTTGATTTCGGCTCAGGTCATAATCTCACGGTTTGTTGGGATCAAGTTCCACGCTTTGAGTGTGGAGGTGGCTTAGGATTCTCTGTCTCTGCCTCTCTCAAAATAAGTAATTTTATTTTTTAGTTAAAAAAATAAAATAAATATATCAACTGTATGTTACAACTTTTATTTTTTTAATGTTTACCTTTAATTTTTTTTAACGTTTATGCATTTTTTGAGAGACAGAGAGTGAGTGGAGGAGAGGCAGAGAGAGAGGGAGACACAGAATCTGAAGTAGGCTCCAGGCTCCGAGCTGTCAGCACAGACCCCGATGCAGGGCTCAAACTCATGGACCATGAGATCATGACCTGAGCCGAAGTCAGATGCTTCACTGAATGAGCCACCCAGGCATCCCAATTTAATGTTTACCAACAGAGAGAGAGTGAGTGTGAGCGTGAGTGGGGGAGGGGCAGAGAGAGAAGGAGACAGAATTTGAAGCAGGCTCCCTTCTGTCAACACAGCCCGACATGGGGCTCGAACCCATGAATGTGAGATTATGACCTGAGCTGAAGTTGGATTCTTAACTGCCTGAGCCACCCAGGTGCCCATTTTTCTAGTTTGTTTTTTTGGGGGAAATGTATGTATATATACGTAATATACGTTATATATGATGTATATATAAATATGTGTGTGTGTATGTATGTATATATATATGTGTGTATACATATATGTATATATACATGCATATTTTATGATGCTCTGGTAATAGGTTGATTTTAGAGAAATCTGCGAAAATTGCATCCAGTCTCCAGACTGAGTTCTTTAATTGCTTGGTATGTGGTAAATACATTTTTATGTTGCAGTTAAAGGATAGATTTCATTTTTTTTTTAAGCTTGATAGCTGCATGATCTTAATATGCTAGCTTTTTCTGATTTGCAGAGATCCTGCATATTTTGATGAAAATTGGCTGAACAGAATCAAAACCGAAGTAGGAGATAATTGGAGGCTAAAGGTATTTTCTTTTTATTTTTCCATCTGTTAAATGGTCTTTTAGTAGTATGTGTGTAATGTTTGTTGGAATTTTATCTGATGTGTCCAGTGAGCTTTAGAAACCTAGACAGCCTGTAGTGAAATAATCCAGAATTAAAGATTGGAGGTAACCTGAGGTTGCTCACAAAGATACATAGTGTGAGTTAGTAAAGCACCATGACTAATGGCATGGACTCTAGAGCCATAGTGCCTGTATTCATATCATAACTTTACATTTACTGTCTGGGGAAGTCCTCCTAACTGTTCTGTACCTCAGATTCCCTATTTGTAAAATGAGGATAGTAAAAGGATCTACCTCACAGAAATAAATGAGTTGGTATATATAACGTACTTAGGATAGTGCACATGTAATGTTAGTTGCCGGTGGTGTTGTTACTAATAATGAGAAAATACTGATTATAGTTAACTGAGTCCAGAGCACTCACAGAATGAAATATTTTCATTTTTATCCTAGTAGCCTTAAGTTCCATTATTTCTCAAGCTTCTTTGACCAGAACCCACAGTAAGAAATACAGTTTACATTGCAGCCTACTGTCAACTAAATGTATGTGCAGATATAGTTCCCTTAATCTGTGCACTGATGTTTTGATTTTAAAAAACATTAGTTGCAACCCACTAAATTATTTTTTTAACTTTATATTTTGAAATAATTCTAGAGTCACAGGGGATGCAAAACAAAATGTGGAGAAGTTCTGTGTACCTTTCACCCAGTTTCCCCAGTGGTTACATCTTGCATAACTATAATACAATATCAAAACTAAGGAACTGACATTGATGCAATCCAGTTTATTCATCTTTCACCAGATTTATCTATGTTTTTTCGTGTTTTTGTGTACAGTTCTGTGTAGCTCTATCGATACGTGGTTTCCCATAATCACAATGAAGACACAGAGTTGTTTTATCTCTGCAAGTCTCCACGATGCTGCCCATTTCTCTTTGATATAGATAGGTAGAGACTCAGAAATGCAAATGAGTAAGCATGTGAAGCCCCTGGACTTAAGATATGTTAAACTTAGTTTGTCATTTTAGTTCTTTTTTTTTTTTTTTTTTTTTTAAACATTCATTTTTGAGAGACAGAGTGAGACAGGGCGTGAATGGGGGAGGGGCAGAGAGAGAAGGAGACACAGAATCCGAAGCAGGCTTCTGAGCTGTCAGCACAGAGCCCGATGTGGGGCTCGAACTCAAGAACCGAAAGATCATGACCTGAGCTGAAGTTGGACGCTTAACCGACTGCGCCACCCAGGCGTCCCCTTTTTATTTCTTTCATAAAACACATATTTGATGAACAGTATTCACTGATTGCTTAAATATTGAGTCTGCCAACATTTAATTCCCTTTTTTAAACTAAGCTAGAGTGAATGAACACTGTTTAAGCCACTGTTTTAATTTCTAAATAATCTTTGAATAAGAGGCAATTAAATGATTACTTTTATATGGTGTAACATGTATAAAACAATTGTGGATGTTTAAAATAATGCTACGAGAAAACATGAATAGACACTTATCTAAAGAAGACATGCGGATGGCCAACAGGCACATGAAAAGATACTCAACGTCGCTCCTCATCAGGGAAATACAAATCAAAACCACACTCAGATATCACCTCACGCCAGTCAGAGTGGCCAAAATGAACAAATCAGGAGACTAGAGATGCTGGAGAGGATGTGGAGAAACGGGAACCCTCTTGCACTGTTGATGGAAATGCAAATTGGTGCAGCCACTCTGGAAAGCAGTGTGGAGGTTCCTCAGAAAATTAAAAATAGACCTACCCTATGACCCAGCAATAGCACTGCTAGGAATTTACCCAAGGGATACAGGAGTACTGATGCATAGGGGCACTTGTACCCCAATGTTTATAGCAGCACTCTCAACAATAGCCAAATTATGGAAAGAGCCTAAATGTCCATCAACTGATGAATGGATAAAGAAATTGTGGTTTATATACACAATGGAGTACTACATGGCAATGAGAAAGAACGAAATATGGCCCTTTGTAGCAACGTGGATGGAACTGGAGAGTGTGATGCTAAGTGAAATAAGCCATACAGAGAAAGACAGATAACCATATGGTTTCACTCTTATGTGGATGCTGAGAAACTTAACAGAAACCCATGGGGGAGGGGAAGGAAAAAAAAAAAAAGAGGTTAGAGTGGGAGAGAGCCAAAGCATAAGAGACTCTTAAAAACTGAGAACAAACTGAGGGTTGATGGGGGGTGGGAGGGAGGGGAGGGTGGGTGATGGGTATTGAGGAGGGCACCTTTTGGGATGAGCACTGGGTGTTGTATGGAAAACAATTTGACAATAAATTTCATATATTGAAAAAAAAAAAATGCTACGAATCATTTTGTGTTTGCTTGCTATCTCGACCAAAGAGGGAGTTCTTTACCCAACTTGCATGCACAGAACACACACATAAACATACATCCTGTCTTCATCTTTAGTATCATTAGTGTGGCAGAGACAGTAATATAGAGAAGGGGAAAAACTTTATCATATTCTTAATATTCAGAACTGGGATTAATAGGAAATCAACTACCATTTTATTATTATTTTTTAAATGCTTATTTATTTTGAAAGAGAGAGAGAACAAGTAGGGGAGCAGCAGAGAGAGAGAATTCCAGCAGGCCCCACACTCAGTGCAGAGCCCGACATGGGACTCGATCTCATGAACCAGTGAAATCATGACCTGAGAGACCTGAGCCGAAATCAAGAGTTGGACACTTAACCAATTGAGTCACCCAGGCGTCCCTCAACTATCATTTTAAATGAACACATTGATTTTTAAGACATGTTAATTTTAAATGTTAAAATATGAAAAAAAAAACCCAAACATTCTAAAATAAAGGAAATAAAGTATATTGTATATTTGCCATGTCCCCAAATCTTTCTAGAAATATGAACATATTCGTTTTCTTTATGAGCTTTTTTTAAATAAGTTTTCAGTTTATATTCTCCCTTAGAAATAAATACGTCTGATTGCAATGGATTGCACTGCCATGATTGAGTGTCTGTTACTTGATAGTCACAGGTTCTACTGTGACTTCTGTCCTACTGTGTACTTCTGTCCTAGGACATCTTCAGCTACTACTGTTGGGTAGGGACAGTTAGGGTCAACAGAATCCTGTCGTATACACATTTAACTTAACACAGTATCAACCGAATGAGATGGGTCAAAAAAAAAAAAAAAAGGAAAAAATAACAGCTTAAAATAGTGCAGGTTATCGTGCCTGTCATTTCACTCAGATAACATATAAGCCAGTGAACCCTTACTTTAGAGTGGCTGAGTGATAGGAAACATGTTGGTCCCTCACCCTCTCTTGCTTCTAGAGGATGCTTCTTGTACCACAAGTATCTTGCAGTGCCGAGTGTTGTACTAGCATTTCAACATAGTATGTTTTTAACCATATGGCTCCTCAGTATTTACTTTGGTGCTCAACTGAACAATCAGCAGTCCTTAAAAAGAAACAAAACAATCAGCAGTCTTTTCTGACAGTGAAGAAAATTTGGAGACATTTCCAAACCTGATTTTGACTGTAATTTTCGCTTAATGCTCTAATTTTAGAATTTAACCTCTATGTGAGATGCAACTCCATTTTTCTAGGGAAGACAGTACTAGAGGATGTTTTCAGTAAGGATGGCACATTTTTTTCTTTACTTGCAGAAAATCTGTTAAGTCTTACTGTTAATCTTGTTCAATTACCTTCCAGTTTCTGTCAGTGTGATCATAACATTGAAAATTTAACATGATTGGAAACTTAATTTTTTTATTATAATCTCTTGAGATCACATAAATTAAGCCACTGATAGTCCTTTTTTGGTGATTATGGAATTCACATATGCTGTTGAGTTTTATTTTTTATATTTATGATTAACTAGAATGATTAGTTGGTTCAGAAATTTTTTATGTTAAATTATATTTTGATCTATGCTTGACTTTTACCCAGTTGTTTTATCTCTCTCTGAACAGATAAGCAATTTAAAGAAAATTTTAAAAGGAATCCTGGATTACAATCATGAGGTAGGAACTTTTTTCTCACTCTGCTTAGAAGTATTACTATAGGAAATTTAATTTTACAATATTTTGCAGTGGTTTCGAGTAAAGGAAAATTTACCTCAAAATTAAAAAGCAGCTTATCTTCCATTGTTTTAGATGTTGGTTCAAACAACTATCTGTTAGGTGGTTACTAAATAGAGGCTCTTTTTCACTGTAACGTGGATAGTGTGTAGATGATTATTAATGTTATACTTTACTTTCTGCCATATATGAACTCTCTCCTCTTCTCTTATGAAGGTAGTTTAGAATCCAGGCATTATAACCAACTCCCTTGCTTACATTAGTTTTATTCCGTGGCAAACCTCCATCCCTAGATTAACTCAGTTTATCCTCTGAGTCTGCATCAGAACAGTCAAGGTATTAAAAATCAGGCAGTGGAACTAGTTTTACTTTAAATTTCATGATCACAGATAATCAAATGAACACAACAAAGCATAGATGCCCATGTTACTTTCTTAACTGTTTTTACCCCATGAACTTACCTTCATTTATACCTACATCTATACTTGTATCATTTATCTTCACAACTCAGTAAGTGGTCCAAAACCTACAAGTCATCCTATAGTCCTTCCTTTTTTAAAATATTGTCATAAGACCTAAATCTCCAAAATAAAGCTTTTTCCTTCTTTACTGCCACTACTTTATACCATGCCATCATTAGCTCTTGCTTGTATTTCTAGAGTAGTCTGACTGGTAACCCTGATTTCACTCTTGCCCCTCTACAGTCTGTTCTTATTCTTCACTCTAAAACCAAAATGATTTTTAAAAATGAAAATTTGATTATGTCATTCTTCTCAAAAGTTTTTCATGGTTTCCTATTGAGAATCAAATTCATAGCTCTTACCGTGAGCCACCAGGTACTGTGCTCCTTGCCCTGCTCACCTGTAACACTAGTGCCTTATTCATCCTGCTTGTGTGCTTCTAGGATTTTCTTTATTCACTGTAGGGTTATTAGATAGGAACCTACCCGTTTGTCTGCATATATTTCATTTCATTTGGGACCAGTTTCCCCATAAAGGAATCCTCTGTTTCCTTCCTGATACAGGTATTTGGCTATCAGCATTTTGGAGTTAAATGATATTAAATATAGGCATGAATCTATATTTAATCTCTGCTCCTTCTGGTGCTCCCTTGTTCAGAACCTCTCTGGCTCTGCTTTGAACTTCAGAGAATTTTTCTTTTGGGAGCTGGTGAAGGAATCAAAGTATTCAGTTTCTTTTCTCAGTGTTCATACCATATACCAGATTGGGACTAAATTTCTAAATCAAGATCATTATAATTTAGCTTATAGGAGGTAAAAATAGAAATTGAAAGTGAAATTGACCTAATAGCTCTGCCCTTAGCAATGAGTTTCTGGTGCTGATGAGCTAATTTGTATCAAATATTTTTATTTGGACATATAAATGTAAATGCAGTTCTAATCCTTTTGTCTCTATTCAGATTTTAGGACAGCAAATTAATGACTTTACCCTTCCTGATGTGAACCTCATTGGGGAACATTCTGATGCCGCAGAGCTTGGAAGGATGCTTCAACTCATCTTAGGCTGTGCTGTGAACTGCGAACAGAAGCAAGGTAATTTATTTGATGTTAGGGTATGCATTTAAAATAATTAAGCAAAGGAATACATATTGTATAGATTATATATAAATCACTAGTACAAACAATAGCATCTTCACAAGGCCACCCTCAAACAATGCCATTTTCTATGATTTTGCTAGTACTTTGTTTGCAAGCTTAAAAGAGTTTTGCAGCTTAGAATAAATTTGATTATGAGGATTCTCTCCCTATCTGCAGGACTATATAATTCTTTGAGTTAGATTAGTTTTAGCTACAGTGAATGTGATGAAATTTACTGTTAATTGGAGAATGTCCAGCTAAATTAATCTCAGTAATAATGGTAATGTTATAGTGGATCAGTTTAGCTCTGGGAACTTAAAATTGGATACTTTAGATTGCAAGTATGAAGGATTTATTTCACAAATATTTACCAAACTCCTGCATTATGCTGGGGCTAGGAGCACATTGCCAGATAGAGCAGACACGGTACCTTCCCTTGTGGAACAGGTTGGTGAGTGGAGGGAGAGCAGGAAGCAATGTCACACATAATAACTGTGTGGTCTGAATGGGAATGAGTGCTGTGAAGGTAAAGTGTAATGGGCCAGGGAAGTTATTTAAGCAAAGATGTGGAGATGGATGAAGAGTAATCTGAGTAGTAGAAACTGAATGTCATAATGACTTAGGTTATCTTTGAGAGACTGAAAAAACCCACCACTATAATTAGAGAGTAGTAAGGAAGGGATGAGGGGCGATGAAATAGAAGAAAGGTACATAGGGACTACTCCAAACAATGAGGGCACAGCGTTTTACTGTTACTGTATGAACTTCGTAGAAGACGGAGGTTTTTATGTTTTTAAACCCAAAGATTTTTTTTTTCTTATTCCTTCTTCCTCACTCCTGGTAATGCAAAACAGATTTTTATTTAAATTGTCTATACCTTTTCAGTGTTCTAATGTGATAAGTTTAATAGCTGTCAATATTGTTTTCTTGAAACTGTGACTAGTTTTATTGGTGTGTGATCCGGGAATTTTTTTCTAACAATATATTTATTTCTCTTTGTCCTCATTCCTGTTAGATTTTAGTATGCATGCTCTTACAGTAAGTTTTAGTTTTCTTTATTCAGTTTAAAAATTAAAATGGAGAACTTTCTACATTTGTGATTTTTATATATTACTAAGATGTCTAAAAGTTTTTTGCCAAAAGTTAGAAGATTGCTATAAATAAGATTCCAGACACATTAAATTTCTAAGTAGATGCTTTGATTTTAAAAGGTGTATGAAAATTATTTAATGTAGTTGACTGAATTCAGATAATGACCTCTTATGTGCTTATTCTGTTAGGAGATTCACCTACTCTTGGAAGCAGCATACCTGTTAAGAGTTGACCAATTATATTTATCACAGGAAAAGACAAGAATGTTACCTATATTCGTAGTCCTAGGGAAAGCAATCATAATATTTATCCAGATTCTCACACAGACCAAGAGTCCTGTGTAACACCTAGATTCGTTTTTTCCCTTGAAATTGTGTATAAATGATGAAACCTTTGAACAGGATTTTAACATCTTATTTATCCAGAGGGCATTCCCTGTTTTCAGAAACATAGTTGAGAACCAAGAATCAAAGTAAATGAATTCCTGAGTTCAGATTTTCAGTGTAATGTGAGGCTTACTAAAGCGGCTCTGCCATTTACTACCTGACTGACTTTGGACTAGGTACTCAGCCCATTTCCACATCTACAGAATGAGGATACAAAACCTGATAGTCGTGAGGAGTAAATGAAATTGTATATGCGTATTTACTTTGTAATCCATAAAGTGCTATACGGATAAAAAAGCTTTTATGTTTAGATGAGTTTTTCAGTTACTAAAAGTAAGGAGCAATTGCTCAGAACGTTGACTTAACATACATTTATGTTGGCCATCTGTCTTCCTAAACAGGGCAAATAAATGGTGGTAAAATTGAAAAGGCAAATATTAGTAATATAAAACATACTACTAATAATTTCTAAGTGTCTGTCTTCTGCCTGGTACTTTATTAAGTACTCATAGAACAAAAAAAATACTTTATACACATGAGGAAAACTAAGTATTACATGATTTGCCCAAGGTTTCTCGTTTGTGAAAGGCTAGGCAAGGACAATAACCTATGTCTCTCCATGTTTAAATCATGCTCCTCATACTCACCTGCTATAAATTTTGGCCTTAAAAAAGCTGTTTTCAGGATGAACTCTGTGACATAGCACACCTCATTCATTGCCTCATAGATCTGCACCCAATAATCATATATATTTATATTTTGGACACAAGATTTGTGAATTTTTTTTCTTTTCAAAATTTGTACATTAACGTAGTTGTCATCATCATTTTATCATGTAGCATTTTACGGTGTTCGCGGGGAAGGGCCTTGACGTGGCAACACCGCTTCTTAACTAACGCTTCCCCTCTCACACCTTACTAACTTCCTTACCTCCCTGTTCCCACTGTTAGTTTCTTCACTTCCAATAGGCTGTCATTAAGTTTCCTTCCCCATTATCAGTGCCACTGCTTTTTCTTTTCCATGTTCACAGTCTTTTATTTTGAGGGCTGTTAGTCATCCTAGCTATGCCATTTTCTCCATAGCCCTGGGATTCTGTGTGTAGTAGCTTTGAACAGAACATCTACAAGCACTCCCTTGCATTCCAGCACTTAGAGGATGCTCCTCATTAACATAACAGAACAGGAAACGGAGCTCAGACTAAAGAACTTTTTTTTCCCCAAATAGTGGTTCTGATACATTCCTACTATTGTCCTAAGAAAATACCTGTGACTTAAGTGTGTTGTGTATGTTTGTGTCACCACACATTTGATTGGGTACAAGTATCCTAAGAACAACACTTGCTTAAAAACATGTTTTTTAAAATCTTTGGCATCAGTAACCAGGATGTCAGAATGTCACAATTTAGTAGTGTTGTCAGAATACTTTGGTTTTGTTTGTTTGTTTGTTTGTTTGTTTTTAATAAGTTGTCTGTCACACACAGCTTTATACACCTTGGCATTCCAAATACATGAGTCTCGTAAGTTCACTTTAACAATTTCACAGTAAGACTCCCATCATGTAATACTTGAAGTGCAGAGACAAGTTTTTGGTGTACGTATGGAGAGGATTTTTTGGATGTATGTGGAGAGAGGCAGGTTGAGACTAAAATTTCCTAATTATTCTTTTAAATGTTTCTTATTAAAATGTATTTACCATGTTTGTTAGAACCCACCTGGCTTGTTGATTTTATTTTATGCTTAATGCCACTTTTTCCATTCATTGTTGGATTTGCAAATAAGGAAAAGTACTTCTAGGGCTTTGTTTTTAGGAGACAAATAATTTTTTTCAGCTTTTTCATTACTGACAGCTGAGAGATCCTTCTCTTTTTTTGGCAGTGGCGAGGGTAAGATTGATGAAGTTGGTACTTCAGCTTATTAGAGATGTGTGAATTTTAAAGTCCAGGGCTATGCAATATTTATTTTTTTATGGTATCAGTTTCTATCTTAATTTCGTCTTAATTCATTGTCCTAAGCAACTCTCCGGTTTATTAAGATTTTTCTATTCTATAGCAGAAAATATTAAGGTAGAAAATGTACACAGTGCAGTGCTTTGTCACACAAGCATAAGGCACAGACTTCAGAGTTATTTTTTTTTAACTTGTAACAAAGTATAATGTGAAAGATTTCTAAATTTTAGGAATAGCAATAAGGAGTTCTTTCCATCCTGGCTTTAGGCTTTGCCAATTCATTGTCTTGCATTCCTGAGATACTGTATTCCTGTGACCTTCAGCTTGTAGCCTCAAACTTTGTAAATTAATGGGGTGGTGGGTGTGGTTTCTTAAAGAAAGAACTACTGTGACTTTCAGCCTTTACTTTACCTGTGGTGCAGATATTTAACCACTTATGAAGAATTCCTGGGAAGAGTCAAAACATGGGAGACTACTTATAAGAATTCATGAAGTGTAAGCCTTTTACTCCCTTGAGTATCTTTAACTTGAACAGTGACATTCCAGATTATTCTTGTTTTCAGAGTACATCCAAGCCATTATGATGATGGAGGAATCTGTTCAACATGTTGTCATGACAGCCATTCAAGAGGTACGTTGGAACTTTAAGTATGTGTGAGAAATTAAAGGAGCAAATAGGAATATGAATAGCAGAAGTAAAGATTTTTAAAAAAGATTCTCATTTTTTTTTGAGAATTTTTTTTCTTACAATATAGCTTGCTTCATTTTTATTTTAAAAAATCATACATTTTTCTCATTTTTATTTAAAACTTAAACATTTGTCTTTAGGTATATTCAGTAACTGTTCCTAATTTTTAAAATTGCTCTACTGAACTAGGAATAGTAGACTAATTCCTAAAGCCATTATAAATACATATCTTAAACCAGCAGTGTACCTCACACTTAATTATTAGTTTCTTGTTTGGCAGAAAATACGTCTTCAACTCCAACCATACCCAGAGCAGTTTCTAGATGAATATTTATACTGAAACTGTGGGGAAGGAAAAATATCTTTTTCCTCTACCCATCCAAATTCGCAGCTGGGACCTCTATTAACAAAAGACAGATTAACAAGAAAAAGGGTACAAATGTATTTAAAGGATGTTTTACATTACACCAGAACCTTCTTAAGGAAATGAAGACTAAAGACGTGTTTAAACCTGAGTGTTTTGATGCTAGGTTTGATGAAGAGTGGAGAATCATGGAAAAATGTGATAGGGCAAAAAAGGGTTTGAGCTAAGGATAGTAACCTGGGGAAAACAGCATATCCTATTCATTCAGAATCCTTTCAAAATCTATCTTTGGAGATAAGGATGCTTCTTTCATCTGAGTATAGGGAGAGCACCTCTCACATGAGGGTCTTATGACCTTCTTCAGGAGAAGGTAGAAAATCTTTCCTGTACCTACTCAGATTCCTTCAGCTTGAAATATTCAGTATGCCAGGATGCCACATTTTGGGATAGCATGTCCTCAACTCCATTAAATGTGAAACATAAAACTATAAAAGTAAAAATAAAATGTAGATTAATATAACCAGTTTATCTCAGGATGTGAGAATGTTTTTGATCATAAAAAGGGAACAGATTGTTAGGGGTACTAGAAAACAATATAGGATGTGAATGTGCAACTGACAGAGAAAAAATATAACAAACATGAAAAATGCTAAATGCAAATTAAGTAAAGTTGTGGTTTTTTAAAAATCTGACCAAATGACTATAAATCTGGAGGTTCCCATTACCCCCCCAGGGTGCTGATTCACAGAACTCAGGAATGATGACAGTATTATAGCAGAAGAATACAAACAAGAACCAACTCCCCCCACCCCCAAAATGCATAGAGTGAGGTCTAGGAGAGTCCCATATGCAAAGTTTCTGTTGTTACCTGTCCATAGTATCAAGGCATACCACCACTCCCCCAGCATATTAACATGTACTGCCAACCAGGGAAGCTCACCTGAGTTTTCATGTCCAGAGTTTTCATTGGGGTTTCATTATGAAGGAATGATTGTTTGGATCTGTGACCATGGGGTTGAACACAGTTTCTAGCTCTCCTCCCCATCAGAAGTCAGGCTCATTATCAAGTGATAATCTGATACCTCTGGTCTTCCTGGCATTACCAGCCCCCAACTGGAGTCATTCATCTTTTTAGCTTAAGCTACCTAGAGACCCACAGATCATAGATACTCTTTATCAGTTAGGAAATCCCAGAGATTGAGAGGCTACTTGCCAGTAACGGGACAAAGGCCAGCCAAATTCATTACTACACAGGACGTTTCAAAAAAACAAAGCTTTGAAAAGATCACTTTAGCAGTCAGCTCTGATGGTAGGAAGATAAACTGATACATCTTAAAATCATGTCATATTCTTTTATATCATGTAAGATATTAAGTCATGAGTATTAAAGTATCAAAACAATGATCTCTTTTAAAAAAAGTTTTTTATGTTTTTCTTTTACTTTTGAGAGAGACAGAGTGTGAGTTGGGGAGGGGCAGAGTGAGAGGGAGACACAGAATCCAAAGCAGGCTCCAGGCTCTGAGCCCTCAGCCCACAGCCTAATGTGGGGCTCGAACCCACAAACCATGAGATCATGACCCAAACCAAAGTCAGACACTTAACTGACTGAGCCACCCAGGCATCCCTCAAAACGAGTGCCTCTTAAGCAAGATAGCAGATTTTGCTCTTAAGTGGTCCTGGACTTTGCTCTATCGTCATGAGGGATCCAGCTTTCTTGTCTGCCATCCTTAATATATGATTCCCAGGTAGTGGGAGCATCTGTGGGAGTGGGAGTCATCTGTGGCTTCTCAAGTTCCATCTATCACATTCACATTTCCAGCCATCAGGAAGGATTGAGGGGATACTTATTCACTTCCTCTAAGTAAACTTTCAACAATTCTCACTCCTATTAGCCAGATATTACTCACACAGCTACACAGGGAAACTGGGAAATACGGTCTTTTTTTAATTTTGAGATAGAGAACAGGAGAGGGACAAAGAGAGAGGGAGAGAATCCCAAGCAGGCTCCATGCTGTCAGCACGAAGTCCAGTGTGGGATTCAGTCTCTCAAGCCATGAGATCATGACCTGTGCTGAAATCAAGAGTCAGTTGCTCAACTGACTGAGCCACCCAGGCACCCCTGAAATGTGGTCTTTTTTTTTTTAATTTTTTTTTCAACATTTTTTATTTATTTTTGGGACAGAGAGAGACAGAGCATGAACGGGGGAGGGGCAGAGAGAGAGGGAGACACAGAATCGGAAACAGGCTCCAGGCTCCGAGCCATCAGCCCAGAGCCTGACGCGGGGCTCGAACTCACGGACCGCGAGATTGTGACCTGGCTGAAGTCGGACGCTTAACCGACTGCGCCACCCAGGCACCCCTGAAATGTGGTCTTTATTCCAGGTAGTCATAGCCCAACCACAATTTGAGGAGTCTGTTATTAAGCAAAAAATAGGAAAAAGAATAAGGAGCCACTAACAGTTCTGCCTTACAATAATTGATCCTACAATTCTATTTTTAGGAATTTATCCGAAGGAGATCTGAAATACAGAGATACATAATAGTAATAGCAAATATTCATCTAACACCTACTATGTGCAAGATAGTGCTGGTACTTACTAAATACAATACATCTATTAACTCTTTTAAAATTATAATTAATACTACTGAAATGTACACTTAAAATTTTAAATGGCAAATTTTATGTTCTATATATGTTCATACATATAGTATGTTCTACTACATACTACTACATGTAGTAGTTCTACAACTACATGTGGTTCTACATACCACAATAAAAAAATGAAAAATTAATTGTAATGTTTTGAGGTATATACTGTTATTATCCCCATTTTATAAAAGGGAAAGTGAAGCATAGAACTCAGCAGTAGAGAGACAGATAAGTAAATTATGGTAGAATAATACTTTGGCATAATATGTAGCATTGAAAACATATAACAACATGGGTCAGACTGGTCTAGGGAAACAGAGCACATGAGCAGTAGAATCCCATTTCTGTTAGAGATTAAGATGAGTGAAAACAAACTTGCAAAATGTTAATTATCTCCAAGTGGTTGGATGTTCTATATTCTTTTCTGTATTTGCCAGTTTCTCTATAATAACAGGTTTGCATCTATAATCAGAAATATTTTTAAAATTAAAGTCTATGACCAAGCGATTTTTAATTCTACATATCTAGCCCAAGGAATTATTTAGAAATTCAGACCAAGATTGGGTACAACAGTGTTTTTCCAACTATTTGATTTATTTATTTATTTATTTTTAAGGTTTATTTATTTAATATCTACACCCAGCATGGGGATTGAACTCCCAACCCCAAGATCAAGAATCAGTGCTCTTCTGACTGAGCCAGCTAGGCACCCCCAAGCTATTTTATATTAATAGAAATATGAAAATAATGTGCATCCATTAGTAAGCAAGTGTTTAACTTAGGGTACCTCCATCTCATGGAATATTATATAGCTGATAAAATTTTTTAAAAGTATATTATGACAAAGGGAAAACATTTAAAATGTCACGTGAACAAAGTATATAAAATTATACATACAACTAGATTTTAAAAATAGATTATATGTCTTTATGTGCGTATTCCTTTTATGCATTTAACACATACTCTCAAGCCCTTAATATGCACCAGAAGCTATAGATACACCAGAAGCATTCAGGATACAATTGTGAAAAAGACAGACATGGTCTCTTGCCCCAGAAAGTCTAAGTCTCATGGGAGAAATGGCTAACCAAGCAATTCACGTACATTTAAAGCATTCAAAATGAAAAGTACCATGTTGGGGAAAATATTAAGAGAACCTCCAAGAAGTAGCTAACTCAGCTTGGGGACTTAAGGGAAGGCTTCTCAGGGAAGGTGGCATCTCATCTGAGCACAGAAGGATGAGATGACATAACGAAGGGGTAAAAACTGTTCTAAAGTCCAGGTGGCAAGAGAAGCAAGACCTGCATGGAATGTTGGAGGTATTGAAAGAAGGTGCCTGTAGCAAACATGGTGAGGTAGGAAGTGCTTAGAAATGAAACCAGAGACCTAAGATCATTAGAATATTGAGCAGTTTCATTAGAGATTTGGGACTTTGGAAACCAATGAATAGATTTTAAGGAGAAAATACACTGAAGTCTGTATTTAAGAAAATCCATATGATGAGAAGAATGGTTTGGAGGAAAACCAGGTTAGAAAATGGGAGAGCAGTTGAGAAACCTTGATAATTATCCAGCAAAGAATGATGGAAGCCTGAACTAGGTTACGGCAGGGTGGAGACAGGTGGACGGATTTGAAAATTGTTAGAGCTTGAATCAATAGGCTTGGTGATTGATTGGACCTAGCGGGGAGAAGGCGTAGCTGGATAGAATAATAGAAGAAGGGCTTTTTTTTTTTTTTTTTTTTTTTGGCACATTCTATTTGTATTTCTTTATTCAAGTACTAATGACTTAGACTTTTTTTTTTTTTTTTACCATGGTAAAATACATATAACAGAAATTTGCCGTTAGTAACATTTAGTGTGCTCGTAATGTTGTGCAAGCATTGTCACTGTTTAGTTCCAGAACTTTTTCCATCAGCACAAAAGGAAACCTTGTACACCCATTACACAGGCAATTCTCATTTCCTCCTTGCTCCAGCCCCCATCAACCAGTAATTTGCTTTCTGTCTCTATAAATTTCCCTATTCTGGATATTTCATATAAATGGAAACATAGGATATGTGACCTTTTGTGTCTAGCATTGTTCATTTAGCATAATATTTTCAAGGTTATTTTGTAACATGTATCAATACATATTCCTTTTTATGCTGAATAATGCATTGTATGGATGTGTAGCATTTTGTTTATCCATTCATCAGTTGATAGACATTTGGGTTGTTCCTACCTTCTGGCTATTGTGAATAATGTTTCTGTGAATGTTAGTATATGGGTTGTTGTTTTTGAGAGGGAAAGAGAGACAGCTGGGGAGGGGCAAAAGGAGAGGGAGAGAGAGAGTGGGCTCTGCGCTGGGCATGGACGTGGATTCAATCTCACAACCATGAGATCATGACCTGAACTGAACTCAAGAGTTGGATGCTTTAGGAACTGAGCCACTCAGGCTCCCCAGGTTTTTTTTGTTTTTGTTTTTGTTTTTGTTTTTTTTGTTTTTTTGTTTTTTTTTATAAAACACCTATTCTGCCTATGTTGAAATTGAATTGCTTGGTCATATGGTAATTCTCTGTTTAACTTTTTGAGGATGCACCAACTTCTTTTGCATGGGTGCTGAAGCATTTTACATTCCCACCACCAGCACTAGGATTCTAGTTTTTCCCCTCTTTGTTAACCCTTGTTGATGTCCATCTTTTTTATAATAGCCATCCTAGTGGGTGTGAAGTGGTATCTCCTTGTGGCTTATTTGCATTTCCCTAAAGGCAAATGATGTTGAGAATCTTTTCATGGGATCATTCTTTGGAGAAATGTAAATGGTGGTCAAGTAAATGATAAGTCTTTTAATTCTTTGAATGGTAATTGGAAGAAGCCACAAGTAAGAGAAGGACAGATGTTGATTTATAAGAGAGAGGATGATAAATGGTACAGGGTCTGTGAGAAGCTGGGAAGGGACTGGGTCAGGGAGCACAAGTGAAAGGATTAGCCTACTATGGGAAGAACAATACTTGTATTACAAGATTGGAGAAGGAAAGGATGGGCATGAATGTTGCCAATTTTGTGGATTAAGACATGGGAAATTCTTATTTGGAGACAAAGATTTTTTTTTTTAAACTTGTTTTATTTTTTATTTTACATCCAAATTAGTATATAGTGCAACAATTATTTCAGGAGTAGATTCCTTAGTGCCCTTTACCCATTTAACGCATCCCCCCCCCCCACAGCCCCTCCCGTAACCCTCAGTTTGTTCTCCATATTTATGAGTCTCTTCTGTTTTGTCCCCCTCCCTGTTTTTATATTGTTTTTGTTTCCCTCCCCTATGTTCATCTTGGAGACAAAGTTTCCTGGTGAAGAGTATGGGGGTGTTGGTGAGGTTTGAGAAGTAGGAAAGGTTTAGAATAATCTCTGAAGGGAATAAAGAGACTGCTGACTGGGGAAGCATAACTATACTTTGGGGACAACTTTGAAGTCACAGTTGAAATTGGAAACTATGTATTAATAGTGTTTTAGGATTAAAATATTTTTTGTTTACTGTCTCAGTACTTAGCAGTCAGGATTTATGGTCAGAACAGACAGGTATTTGGATTGATTCTAGATTGAGATTTTGCCAGGAAGAAGAAGGAATGGAGGTAAGAGAAGTGATGATATTGACAAAAGTTATCAACATAATAGACCGTGAAAAATCTAGGCTAGAAAGAGAAGGTAGTTGGTTAAACAAATGATGAACCATGGAAGCTAAATCAGTGGAGGAAGATTGCCCAAAATAAGATGATGTTAGCAAAATAAAGAAGAGTAAATGTGAGCAGACAAAAACAAGAATGTTTACTATAAAGTCTAAGCAGAATAAGAAAGAAAGTGATGGGTTCCGACTGGAAACCTGGGAGAAAGGAGGGAGGTAGAGGGCCTGGAAACCTCAAGCGGAGAAGCACGTAAACTAAACATAATTGAATGAGAGAGCAGGGATGACAGAAGGTTGTGTTCAGAGTGTAGGACACCTAGGTTTTTATTCAGAAGTGTTGCTGTGTTATGAGGAGGACTTAACTGCAATAATGGGAAAAGGAAAAAGATGGGGAAGAGATCACTCCTAGTATTTCTGCCACCTGCCTCCAAGTCAGATACCCACCTCTCTGATAATCTGTCACAGCCCTTATCACACTGTGATGGTTTTTTTCACTTGACCTGTGCTACACCCATGGTTGGTAGCTTCTTAAATATTTCAGAATTATAAAAGGTGATTATTGTAGATGGTAAAATAATGATTTTTCCTTTTTATATTTTTAATGAATTATATCTTCTCTACCATGGGATTATTTTTTCAGTTGGAAGAAGTCTTAAAAATCTTTTGATTAATATTGTCACAATAAAAGCATAAACATTGAAGCCAGTATTTTTTGCTCTTCCTAAGATTTTTTTCCCCCTAAGGGACTTTGAACTCTTCTCATCCCATTAATATAGAGCAGTGATTCTTAAACTTCAGTATGCATCAGAATCAGCTGGAGGACTTTATTAAACATGTTGTTGAACCCTAACCCCAGAGTTTCTGAGTCAGTACATCTGGGCTGGGACCTGGTAATTTGCATTTCTGATGAGTTTCCAGACAATGGTGATGCTGTTGTTTTGAGAACTTCACTTTGAAAACCACTGATAAGAACAAGGTACAGCTGAACATAACATTTCAGGTCACTCCAGATTGGGATTAAAGGCTGAAATTATAAAATCTCTCAACAGAACATCCCCACATTTCTAATTGTCCCCCTTTCTTTTGTCCTTCAGACAGAACATAAGAAGGAAGCAACAGAAAATTGAGACCATTTGGGTCTGCCCCTGACTTTTGTCACAGTCAGATTTTATCTTTTTCTCCCCTAGCCCCTCACACTTTATGGATCCTTTCTCTTTGCAACACAAGGGTGAGAGAGGCTAAGACATAGATTTGTGTGTGCATGTGTTATAAACATCAGCCAACTCATTTTGGCTTATATTGATTTATATTGATGTTGCCCATATTTATTCTTTAGAAATAGTTACTTGTGTTGCTGGGTTTTTTTTTGTTTTTTTTGTTTTTTTTTTTACTGAAAAGTCAGTTTTAAAATATTTAGCCACTTCTTAAACTAAAAGACTTGTCTTTTTAGTGATAAGAATACTTGATTCTTATGACTGGGCCTACAGTGAAAATGAGCACCAGAATTTAGACCTATAATTTTATTTATTTTTAATGTTTATTTATTTTGAGAGAGTGTGCGCGTGCACATGAGCGTTAGGGGGAGGGGCAGAGCCCAACTGTCAGCCCAGAGCCCAACGTAGGGCTTCATCCCACAAACCATGAGGTCATGACCTGAGCTGAAATCAACCAACAGAGCCACCCAAGTGACCCCTAGACCTGTAATTTTAAATGAAGGCATTATTCTAGAATGAAAAAATATTCCAGACTGAAAAGTTTTAATGTGTAAGAAAATGTTCCTTTTATGTTTGTGTTTTCATTTTCATTTTTATAATTTTATGGTGATTTGGGTATTCGTTTTGTTATGTAAGTGCGTTTTATATGATGTCTTTTTTGCCACATAGTTACAATCATTTAAATCTTAATTTCAGCTGATGAGTAAGGAATCTCCTGTTTCTGCTGGAAATGATGCCTATGTTGACCTTGATCGCCAGGTATCTCATTTTGCATTGTTTTTATCCATGCAGGGATTGAAAAGAATAAACCTTATATATTCACAAAAAGAATGTTTCATTTGAAATTGCTTATAGAATATATTGGTTTAATTCGTTGTTTTTTACTAAAATTCAAGAGCTTAAGCTACTTTACTAGTGGATATTACACATTAGTAATTAAATTTGTAATTTGTAATTAAAATATTGCATAACCCACTTTAAATTAACTTAAAGTCATTGTAATTTGTATTTCCTAGTCATGATTTTTCTTTTTCCATTAGTGATATCTTTCTTCATGCTACATTTAACACACGGCATTTCCTGAAAAATGGCATGCATTTAATCTTATGATTTATTTATAATACAAAATACCTTTTATTTCACATTATGCTTCCTTTATCTTTGTGAGAAAGACCGTTTACCCTTTATCTTTGTGACCGACGGTCAACAGATACTTAAATGCATTAAGGAATGTACTATATTTTTAAAGGAACTCTGTGGTGTATTCTTGTGGTTTTAACCAAAAGTTATTTTGTAATTTTAATTACTACTTTTCAATAGAATACTCTTAGTTACATTGTCAGTTTCTATGTTCCAACTATCCTGGGACATCTGTCCCAAAGGGTGAACAGATATCTTCACATTACCCTCTCTCATTTCTTCCCCATGGTTTCTAAATGTTTTGTAGGAAAGTCTTTGGACATATGCTTTTAACCCAAGTTGTAATTTGCTTCCCTTACTTTGTGATGTTAGGTTTTAAAGGTGTTACTTTTTTTTAAGTTTATTTATTTTGAGAGAGAGAGAGAAAGAACGCATGTGTGAGCATGTGAGCGGGGGAGGGGCAGAGTGAGAAGGAAAAAGAGAAAATCCCTTGGGGGGGAGGTTCGGGGGGAGGGGTCCGGGGGGGGGGGGGTGGGGGAGGCTGGAACCAGAGATCATGGCCTGAGCCTAAATCAAGAGTCTGACTCTTAACGGACTGAGCCACCCAGGCACCCCTAAAGTTTGTTACCTTTATGAATTTTTTTGTATCTATATTACACAGAAGTTTGGTCATGTGAAAGGAAAAGCCACTATAATTTTTTAGCCAATTTTTCTTTTTTTTAATTAAGTAATTTTAATTAATTAATTTTTTCATGCTTTGCTAACTTAGAGTTTATATAATAATGGGACACAACTTAGAAGTGTTTGGTTTGTGTTGAGAATCAGAATAATAATTTAAAAACTGTTATGCAAACTAACATAAAGGTTTAATATGACTGAAGAACTTGGGTTGAAATACATCGGCTATATATTTCAACTATGGAAACCCTATCCTCTAGCACATACATATTTTATCAAGGTAAAATTTCTCACTTATTACAGAATCAACATTACCAAGAATCATGTAGCCCAGATAGGCAAATGTAAGAAAACTTGATAAAAGGAAAGTACCAGATTCAGAGAATCTGAAAAAACAAGACTTAGGACTAGAAGATACTCAGTTAGAAATGCCTTCTTTTGACTCTCCAGAAGGATTCTCCATTTCTCCCTGCCCCTCAGAAAGAAATGGGACGGAAATGTTTTAATTCTTTATTGTACCTATGTAATTATTAACTGTTGCTACTTCATATTGAAATGTTTATTGTATCTCTTTGTTTGTAACTAGTTGAAGAAAACTACGGAGGAACTAAATGAAGCTCTGTCAGCAAAGGAAGAAATCGCTCAAAGGTGCCATGAACTGGATATGCAGGTAAGAGATCCGTTCTGTGTACTACCTATTTGAAATGCACCATTATAAGTAACACCAGATATACTGTGTACTACCATATAGTATAGTTTGGCTGTAACACGACCCTAATTAAAGAGAAAAAAAGGGAAAACAGGTTTTTGATTAAAAATAGACTAATCAAATATGTTAGCTTTGTTTCCTTCTTGCAACCCTATTAGATTGATAATAACTGAATGAAAATGGCATAAGGACCCAAGAAAAGAAAGGAAGGGTATCAGTGCTAGCTTTAGGGAGGAGTGGAGATTTTTAAAAGCCCTGATTGTAGTGTTTTCCAGTATCCAAAGTATAAATACTCTAATTTACATGCAGGCCAGCTTCTTGTAGAGCATGTGACTCTTGATTTCAGGGTTGTGAGTTTGAGTCCCATGTTGGGTACAAAGATTACTTAAAAATCTTTAAAAAAAAAAAAAATTAATAGGGTAGGTAGATTTCAAGAAGTCACCAATAAAAAGACAGAAAGTAAAGTGAAATTAGTCAGAGAAAGACAAAAATCATATGACTTCACTCATATGAGGACTTTAAGAGACAAAACAGATGAACATAAGGGAAGGGAAACAAAAATAATATAAAAACGGGGGGGGGACAAAACAAAAGAGACTCATAAATATGGAGAACAAACTGAGGGGTTGTGGGAGGGGGGATGGGCTAAATGGGTAAGGGGCATTAAGGAATCTACTCCTGAAATCATTGTTGCACTATATGCTAACTAATTTGGATGTAAATTTTAAAAAAGAAAAAAATAAAATTAAAGAAAAAAAAAAAAAAAAAAGAAAAAAAATATTTGGGATTTACCTCAAAATTAAGGAGGTTGGGGGCATGGAGAGAGGTACAAATAAGACATAACTGACCATGTTTTGATGCTTGTTAAAGCTGGGTTATGAATATACTTAGTTCATAATATTTTATAATAGAAGCACTTTACTTTGAAAGGCGTAGGTGTTGGTCATTGCTTTGGATGCACATAGGAGGAAGTATAATCATAACACACTTGTTGGGTTAGAAGGTAAATAATATTATCTGGTCACAATAACATTAAAGTTATACACTGGGATTGGTAAACTACACCTTGTCATCTGGTTTTGTAAGTAAAGTTTTATTGTAGCACAGCCTTGCTTTTTCACATCTTGTCTATGACTGCTTTCATGCTGTAAGGACAGAGTTCATGCCACAGAGACCTATGGCTCTCAAAGCCTAAAATATTCACTGCTTGATTCTTTACAGATGAGTTTACCAAACTTGGTATAGACATACTGCAAAGTGAATGGCAGGGTTGCAGACAGGTTATGAGAATAGAAGGGGTTGCCCTATGACACACTTAGTTCTGCAGAAAATAGTAGTAATACACTTGATACTCTGATTTCTAATGTAATAATATAAACCAATTTCAACATTTAGAATTGTCCTAGAGAGAAATGTTATTGTGAAAGTAGAGGTGCAGGTGATAGTAGTTGAGAAGTAAATTAGGATAGGAGCCATGAGGAACACTAATGTTCTTGTCTTACCAAGAAGTCAAGAACCACTTCTGTGGCACAGCAGCTATTACATGGCTGGCTCCTTCTAGTCATCCAGTCTCAGCTCAAAATCACATGATTAATTTGGCATAAAATATGTATTGGGCACTTAAATGTGTGAAGTACTAAATTAGGCCTCCCGGAAAGGCTTTCCATGGTCCTGTAGTCCGTGGTCCATATAGTAGGCAGATGAGTGAGTGCATAGATGGGTGGGGGATTGAGTGGAAGGAGTTAGTAAGTAGTTAAGATTGCAGAGGTGACCAATGAAGGAAACAAGAATAGTGATATAGCTGTTTGTGGAAAGGAAGGATGGCACAAGTTGCTGTAATTTAACCTGTCAGAGGAGAAAGTCACTAGATAATGTCTGATGTTGATAAATCAAGAAATAGAAGTGTAAAACATTTAGAGATGTAAAATAACAACCCAAGACAGGAAAATTAGGAATAGTTAAAATTAGTTGTCTGTTAGAAGCAGAAGCACTCTGCGGGAAACTATAGCTTTTTTATGATAAACCCCTTTTTTTTTCTGATTTTTTTCTTAAATCATGTTTAAGTATCATTTTTTATTACAAGCATACTTAGGAGTTATTGTTCCATACTGCTGCAATAATGCTGGTATCCCAGTAAAGCAAGTCAAATGAATTATCTGGCTTCCTAGTGCGTATAAAAGTTATGTTTATCCTTTATCGTAGTCTGTTAAATATGCAATAGCATTATGTCTAAAAATGTAGGGGCACCTGGGTGGCTTAGTCGGTTAAGCGTCCGACTTCGGCTGAGGTCATGATCTTGCGGTCTGTAAATTCGAGCCCCACATCGGGCTCTGTGCTGACAGCTCAGAGCCTGGAGCCTACTTTAGATTCTGTGTCTCCTTCTCTCTCTGCCCCTCCCCTGCTCGCTCGCTCTCTCTCTCTCAAAAAATAAACATTAAAAAATTTTTTTTAAATAAAAACAAATGTATATTCTCTTTCTTTCTTTTTTTTTTTTTTTACAAATGTATACACTTTAGGAAGACTTTATCGCTAAAAATTGCTAACCATCATCTTAGCTTTTAGCGTATCATAATTTCTTTTGCTGGTGGAGTGTTTTGCCTCAGCATTTATGGCTGTTGATAGACTGATCAGGATGGTGGTTGCTGAAGGCTGGTGTGGCTGTGGCAGTTTGTTAAAATGAAATTTGCTCTATCAATTGACTCTTCCTTTCACAGATGATCTCTCTGTAGCATGTTATGCTGTTTGATAACTTTAGCCACAGTATAACTTCTTTCAAAATTGGAGTCAGTCTTTTCAAACACTACTGCTGCTTTCTCAACTGTTTATGTGATACTTTAAATCCTTTGTTGCCATTTCAACAACCTTCACAGCATCTTCACCCCAAGTCACTTTTCCACCCCAAGTCACTTTCTTTGCTTGTCCCTATGGAGCAACTACTCATTTATTAAAGTTTTATCTGAGATTGCAGCAGTTCAGTCTCATTTTCAGGCTCCATTTCTTTTTTGGTTGGTTTGGTTGGTTGGTTGGTTTGGTTTTTGTTTTTTTTTAGAGAGAGCGCACGTGCCAGGGAGAGGGGCAGAGGGAAAGAGAAAGAGAATTTTTTTTTTTTTTAATTTTAGAGAAACAGCGTGCAAGTGGGGGAGAGGGGCAGAGAGAGAGAATCTTAAAATCTAAGCAGGCTGCATGCTCAGTGAGGAGCTGGACGCAGGCTCCATCCCATGACCTGGATCATGCCCGGAGCCAAAATTAAGAGCCAGATGCTCAACCCACTGAGCCACCCATGTGCCCCCAAGCTCCATTTCTAATTCTAGTTCTCTTGCTATTTCCACCACATCTGCAGTTACTTTCTCCGCTGAAGTCTTGAACTCCAAAATCATCCATGAGGCTTGGGATCAGCTTCCTCCAAACTTCTGTTAATGTTGATTTTTTTTTTTTTTTTTTTTTAACCTCTTCCCATGAATCATGAATGTTCCTATTGCCATCTGGAATGGTGAATCCTTTCCAAAGGTTTTCAATTCATTGTACCCGGGTCCATTAGAAAAAGTATTATAATCTGTGGCAGCTACAGTTTTACCAAATGTGCTTCTTCTTTTTTTTTTTTTAATGTTTATTTATTTATTTTGAGAGAGGCACAAGCACAAGTGGGAGAGGGGCAGAGAGAGGAGGGAGTAAGAGAAAAATCCCAGGCAGGCTCCATGCTGTCAGTGCAGAGCCCAACTCAGGACTCGAATTCACGAACCGCAAGATCATTACCTGAGCTCAAATCACAAGTTGGACACATAACCAACTGAGCCACCCAGGTGCCCCCCAAATGTGTTGGTTAAATAATAAGACTTGAGAGTCTAAATTATTCCTTGATCCATAGTCTACAGAGTGGATATCGTGTTAGCAGGTTTGAACATTAATCTCATTGTACTTCTCCATCAGAGCTCTTGGGTCACCAGGGGCATTGTCAGTGAGCAGTAATATTTTTGAAGTCATCTTTTTTTCTGAGCAGTAGGTCTCAACAGTAGACTTAAAATATTTAGTAAACCATGTTGTAAGCGGATGTGCTGTCATCGGGACTCTGGTTCCATGGGTAGAGGACAGGCAGGGCAGATTAAGCATTAATTCTTAAGGACCTTAGGATTTTCAGAATGGTAAATGAACATTGGCTTTAACTTAAACTCACCAGGTGCATCAATGTTTAATAAGAGAGTCGATCTGTCTGTTGAAGCTTTGAAGTCAGGCATTGACTTCTCCTGTCTAGCTGTGAAAGTCCTAGATAGTCTCTTCTTCCAGTAGAAGAGAATTTCTCATCTACATTGAAAATCTGTTTAGTGTAGCCACCTTCATGAATTATCTCAACTCCTTAATTTCCTGGATAATTTGGTGTCTGTCGCTTCTATATCAGCTCTTGCTACTTCATCTTGCAATTTTTGTTATGGAGGTAGTTTTTCCCTTTTACTTCATGTACCAACCTCTGTTGGCTTCAGACTTTTCTTCCACAGCTTCCTCACCTCTCTCAGCCCTCATAGAGTTGAAGAGAGTTAGGGCCTTGCTCCGGATTAGGCTTTGCCCTAAGGGAATATTGTGGCTGATCCCTCCAGACCACTAAAACTTTCTCCATATCAACAATAAGGCTGTTGTTTCACTGTCTTATCATTTGTGTGTTCACTGGAGTAGCTTTAAACCTTTAATTTCTTTCAAGAATTTTTCCTTTGCATTCACAATTTGGCTACACTGTTTAATACAAGAAGCCTGGCTTTCAGCCTATCTCAGTTTTCAACGTGCCTTTCTCACTAAGCTTAATCATTTCTGCCTTTTGATTTAAAATGAGAGATGCGCAGCCTTTCACTTGAACACTTACAGGGTATAGTAGGCCTAATAATTTCAGTATTTTTGTGTCTCTGAGTATAGGGAGGCCTGAGGAGTGAGATAGACTAGTGGGGGAGGAACAGCTGGTCAGTGGAGCACTCAGACCACACTCAACAGTTACCAACTAAATTAACCATTTTATATGGGTGTGTTTGGTGGCACCCCAAAGCAATTCCAATAGCAACATCGAAGATCACCGTAACAAATACAATAATAATGAAGAAGTTTGAAATATTATAAGAATTATCAAAATGTGACAGAGACATGAAGTGAGCAGTGCTGTTGGAAAAATGGTGCCGATAGACTTTAGACCGGATTGCCACAAACCTTCAATGTGTAAAAATGGCAGTACTGAGGAGTACAGCAAAACAAGGTATGCCTGTAGTCTCCGTTTTCCGTGTGTGTGAAAAGGACTTTTGCCAAATACACAGGCATACATCATTTAAAAAAAAAAAAAAGGAGGAAGGTGCAGAAATGGATGAAATAGTCCAGTGACATGGAATAGAGCCACTGCTGTCTTCTGAGACAAGACTCATGCATTTATAGAAACCTGACAAATTATAGAGCTGGCATTTTAGCTTCATTCATTTATTCAACAAATGTTACTGAGTGCCTTCTGAAGAGAGTGTGTGAAGTGGATATCAGTCTGAAGAGGCCTTAGAAGCCTTTGTAAAGATTTTGACTTTGAATAAATGGGAAGTCGTTGGAGGATTTTGAGCAAAGTAGTCATGTGAGCTGACTTTGTTTAAATGGATTATTGTGACCGGTGTATGGACAATAGACTAAAGGGAGGCAAGGGCCAAATTTAGAAGACTAATTAAGAAACCACTGCACAAATCCAGGCAAAAAAAAATTATGTTAGCTTAGATTGGAATTTAGGGCTTGTTAAGAAGTGGTCAAAATATGTTTGAAGGTATAGCCAATGATATTTTCTGACAAATTGGATGTAAGTATGAAGGAAAGATGTTAAGGATTATGACTGAGCAACTGGAAGGACAGAGTTCCTTTTCACTGAAATAGGAAAGACTGGAGGGAATGAGAGTGAGAAGCGATTAAGAGCTCCACTTGGACAATTTAAATTTGAGATGCCTGTTAGACATCCAAGTGTAAATGATGTCCAGTTTAGGCATGCAGGCTAGAAATAGAAATGTGCAAGTTATCACTGAATCAAGGACATTTATAGCCATGAAACTGGAAGCCATCACTGTATGTAAAGAAGAAAAGCTGTAGGGTAGTCTAATGGCAGGGAAATAAAGAGGAATTGACTAAGGAGACAGGGAAGCCTGGTAGGCTGGTATAGAAACCAGGAGAGTAAGGGGTCCTGGTAGCCAAGTGAAGGAAATGCTTCAAGGAGGAGTATGTGGTCAGTTGCTTCAAACATTGATTGATCGCAGTGACACGGAGGTGTCAGTAGTGATCTGATGAGCAGTTTTGTAGAATGGTAGGGCCAATAGCCCAGCTAGAATGAGTTCAAGAGAAAGTGGAGGATGGGGAGCAAGAATTAGAAATGGCAGTTAACTTTTGTTATTACAGCTTTATTGAGATAAAATGAACATATAATAAACTGCTCATATTTGAAGTGTACATTCAAAACTGTTGACATGTATTGATGTGTGAAAACATTACCGCAATTGATATAATGAACCCATCACCCTCAAACGTTTTCTCATGACTCTGTAGTCCCCCTCCAGTCCCCAGCTCTGCTTTGTCACTATAGGTTTGTTTGTATCTTCTTGAATTGTATATAAAAGGAATCATACATTGTATACTTTTTTGTCTGATTTTTTTCATTATTTTGTGATTCGTTTGTGTTGATGGTATCCATAGTTAATTCTTTTTCATTGCCCAATAGTATTGTCTTATATCCACATACTAGAATTTACCAATTAACCTGTTGATGAACATTTGTGTTGTTTCTAGTTTTTCTCTATTACAAATAAAACAGCTGTTAACATTCTTTATAAATCTGTGTGGCCATGTGCTTTAATTTCTCTTGAGTAAGTAAATACTGCCTAGGTCATGTAGTAGTTGCATGTTTAATTTTTTTTGAAAACGCAAAGCTGTTTTCCAAAGTGCTTGAAACATTTTACATTGTCACCAAAAGCGTAAGAGACTTCCATTTATTCTACATCTCTGCCAACACTTGGTATAGCCAGTATTTTTTATTTTAGCCTTTCTAGGAGTGTATTGGTAGAACATTGTGGTTGTAATTTACATTTCCTTAATGATTAATCATGAGTATCTTTTTGTGTGCTTAGTTGCCATTTACATATCTTACTTGGTGGACTATCTTTTCAGATGTAAAGAATGAATTCCTGCTTACTCTTATATATTGCTCTGCCTGTGCAGTATTCAAAGGTAGTGTAAATGTTTGCAGTGGAGGTTGATCAAAACAGGCTTTAATTCATAATGGTAATTCACAAGTGATTGTGCTGATGCCAGTGTAATTGGAAGAAATAATTGCTGTCTTCCTATATTCTAACAGGTTGCAGCATTGCAAGAGGAGAAAAGTAGTCTTTTGGCAGAGAATCAGGTATTAATGGAAAGACTTAATCAATCTGATTCTATAGAAGATCCGAACAGTCCTGCAGGAAGAAGGCATCTGCAGCTCCAAACTCAATTAGAACAACTCCAAGAAGAAACATTCAGGTAAAAGACCCCTCACTAAAGTCTATCCGTTAAAACATTTGGTAATTGTCTTTTAAAGTTAAGAATATAGTGTTAGGACTATAACACTAGGTGGCTGCAAACCACAGGAGGATGTAAAATAAACAACTTCCCCAAATCTTCCCACGTGACACAAAGGTAACTTCATACCTAGGAAAAAGTCTATCAAAACCACACGCTCAATATTACCTGAAAGACAGTATGCGTCAGCTGTTCTTGTGAGAAAAGCAAACAAGAACCACACATCCCATACACCTGTCCCACCCCATCCTGCTAGGTGCTTTCAGGCAAGTAAAAGGCAGATTAACAAAAAATTAGAGGAAGACAGAAAAATACAGGGCCTGAGGGTAAGGTTAAGTTGGAGAGATCATCAGAAAGATTAAACTCACTCAAAATCTGAAATCAGTTTTAAGACAAAAAAGAGATTAAACCACAAACTGCAGGGAAAAGATTTTAAAGTCAAGTGAGTTGCCTTAAAGGACCAGATACCCTGAAAACATAGTGGCACTAACATAAAGAGATTGGTGCCCTTTGCAGGTACTTGGTTTAAAGGGACACAATAAAAAGGCCAGGTCCATGATTTATAGAGATAGGCTTATTTTTAAAGGGCAAGCTAATTTAGAGGGACTGTTTTCTAAACACATCTTCTGGGAGAGGAAAAGGCTAAGAGGAAGGGAGAATCACCCTTTGGCAATTGGATGGTGAAAGGGAAAAGGAGAAAAGGAAAAATTTGGCATCCTGCCAGATAAAACAGAACCACACAATTGAAGGATTTAGCAGTAAGACATATATTTTGCTTTAACAGGAAAAAATAAAAAACTATATTTAAGTCTTTTCTGAAACCTTAGAAATAGTTCATCCCCTGTGGTCTACATGAGCAATTCAAGATATGGTCTGTGGGCCCCTGCAGGTTTGCAGAGACCCTTTCAGAGAGGCTTCCAGCCCATCCCTTTTCTACCTACATGTCTGTGCAAGGGTGGATTTCCTTCATACATTTCAGCCAAAAAGGTGTCACAACAGGTGAATATAGAAATAGCTATGACAGCCCAGCTGTTTCCTGTGAGACTGGATTATTTGAATCACAAAAATGTAAAACATCACCACTCTTCTCCCTATTTTTGTGTTTTAGGATATACAGTTATTTTTCATAAATGATGTGTTGTCTATATTGATATAATAGTTTTATTACTGTCCTTTTCAGTATATTTAGGTATTTCTGTTTTAAGTTTTAAATATGATAAGTAAATATCCATAGATAAAACCTATGTAAACAAAAGTTCTTTGAAATGTCAGTGATTTTAAGAGTGTGAAGAGGTCTTGAGACCAAAAAGTTTGAGAACCCTTCATCTTAATCTTGACCTTCTAAGACAGAATTGGTAGATAGTAAAATCTAAGTATGACTGTACCCTTTTGTTTCTAAATTATGGCTAGTTTTTTTTCTGCTTTGTTTTGTTTTGAAGGGGGGTTGAGGGGTGGACGGGCGGGAGAGAGAGAGAGAGAGAGAGAGAATATGAGAATGAGAATGAATTCCATGCAGGCTCCGCACTGTCAGTACATGGAGCCCAACGCAGGGCTCTAACTCCTGAACTGTGAGACCATGACCTGAGCTGAAAGCAAGAGTTGGATGCCTAACCAACTGAGCCACCCAGGTGCCCCTAAATTGTGGCTAGTTTTTAAAGTATGGTTTGGGGAAGTGGTATTTAGAATTGTCCTGTGTATTCATTATGAAGGAAATAGTGTCTGAGTCTTTTATTTGTTCCAGAATACATGTTGTAGTACATATTGCAATTATTATTTTGAAGCGCTTAAACAATTCAAGTACTTATCAGTACTACATATTTATACCTCTTAGTATTTATTATTCCTTATAGTCAAATATAATTCTTCTGGGTTATCTGTATTATAACCTTGTACCTTTCATATTTTTTCTTTTTTGAGCATTGATACGAGCTTTTAAGTTTTAACTCTCATAGATTTTTTTTGAAGAAATTATTAATTTTAATATATGTGATAGTGGTATTGTGCTTTTAATTTTTTTTAATGTTTTTATTTATTTTTGAGAGAGAGAGAGAGAGAGAGAGAGAGCGCGCGCGCGCATGAGTAGAGGAGGGGAGAGAGTGAATCAAAAGCGGGCTCCAGGCGGTCAGCACAGAGCCTGATGCAGGGCTTGAACTCATGAGCTGTGAGATCATGACCTGGGCTGAAGTCAGATACTTAACTGACTGAGCCACCCAGGCGCCCCTCATGGATTATTTTTAATTACAAAAGGGACAATATATTTTTTTAATGGAGGGATCTGGCAGTTACCATTTAATTAAATCATCAAACTAAGCAGCACCACCCACACGGTACACAGTGTCACTTGTATAGTATTTTTGCCAAATATTTAACCTGAATGTAATCATGAAGAAATAATCAGAATAAGGAATATCCTTAAAGATGGGTAAGACTACTCAAAAAAGTCAAAAAAATAGGAGTTTCTTTTTTCTTTTTATTTTTTTATATTTTTTAAATGTTTATTTTTAAGAGAGAGACAGATTGCAAGTGGGGGAGGGGCAGAGAGAGAGAGAGGGAGACGCAGAATCTGAAGGAGGCTCCAGGCTCTGAGCTGTCAGCACAGAGTCCGACCTGGGGCTCAAACCCACAAACTGCGAGATTATGATCTGAGCTGAAGTCCGACACTTTAACTGACTGAGCCACCCAGCCACCCATCAAAAAAGTCAATATTATAAAAAACAAAAGGAAGGAAATACAAAAGGGATAATACAACTAAAGATAATGTGAAAATTTTTCTTTGGATCCTGGATCAAAGTGGAAAGAGGGAACATTTTTACTACAGTTGGATAAATATGGACTACATATTAGATAAATTAATATTAATCGTCTTAGATATAATAATGGTATTGCGATGATGAATAAGACTATCCTTACTGCTGTAGTATTTAGGGGTGAAGGGTCATGACCTCTGCAGCTTCCTTTATGATAGTTCTCAAAAAAAAATGTACGTGTGTATTTTATGTATGTGTTTACCCATAAAGTGAGAGAAAGCATATGAGGCAAAATGTTAACAATAAGTAGATGAATCTAGCAAAGGGTGTGCAGGTATCCATGAACTAGTCTTTCAAATTGTCTGTAGATTTCAAATATTTAAAAGTAAATGGTGGGGGGGCGGTTAAATCCAATTTTCTAGACAATGATAACATCTGGAGCATAAGAATTTACTTTCACTTTTCCTTCCCTTACATCAAACCCAACAAAAATAATTTTTAAAAATACTAACATCTGATATATGAGTATTTTTTAAATAATCCTAAATAAAACAAGAGCAACTTCAATTGGTACTTTATTACAATAAACTTTATGCCAGGATCGTTAACCTGTTATTAAGTCTATTACAATAACTATTAAATTTCTTATTTTAGCTCTTTCAATCCATAAGTTAAAGGAGAAGGAATAGTATAAAATAAGGTTGGTGTGTGAAATTCTCAGTAGAGAACAAGATGATAATTTGTATTAATCTAGTATTTGAGTTTTTTTCTAGACATTCCAAAAATCCTGGCTTTGCCACTTAGTAGCTGTGTAACTTTGGGCATGCCTCCATTGCATTCACTGTAAGATGGTCTAAAAATTACCTACTTTCTAGAATTTTTGTATTAAATGAGTTAACATGTGAAAAGTACTGAGAATATTGCCTAACACACAGATACAATTTAGTTATTACTTTTCTAGAAAATGAAATAAAAATAAGATAAAATTTTGGAATGACAAAAAGTAAATGATCATTATTTATGGATAATAGGTTGGTCCACCTAGAAAATGTGAAGTGAATCAACCTAAAGTTCTCAGAACCGGTAAACACTTAATGGGAAGAGAGTAACTATAAGACATTTGTATAGGTCATAAGATGTTCTAGTAATAACTAGGTAGGATCATCAGGAAAAACTTGCTTTTGTAAGTTTATAAGTACCCAAGGAATAATAAAATTTAAAAGGAATATGAGGGACTTGTACAACAAAAACTTCTTAGTCGTACATAAAAAGTATTTCAGTATATGGAGAACGATAACATCTGTTTGTTTACTTTGGTTTTTTTTACACGTTTTTAAAGGCGCATTGTAAGAATGCCATTTTCTCTTAAATTATTATATAAT
Source organism: Panthera pardus (assembly GCF_024362965.1). Lineage (NCBI taxonomy): Eukaryota > Metazoa > Chordata > Mammalia > Carnivora > Felidae > Panthera > Panthera pardus. The sequence continues at coordinate 40,170,655 of NW_026526688.1, read as the reverse complement.
TTGAACTTGATTCCAATTCACATTTTGTGTTCAGCCAGAAGTATTGAGCAGGAGATTCCCAGAACGTTTACACTCAAAGTATAATGAGGGAGTGCTTGCCGTGTCCATTGTTGAAACGTTACACACCTGTACTAATTTTGGTATTGGTGCAGCAAAGTAGACATACCAGTAACACAAATGCAGATCCAGAAAACTGACCCAAGTGTATACATAAATTTCTAATATGACAAAGGTGGCATTTTCTAATCAATAGGTAAAGATTAAATTATCTGTTAAATGGTTTTGGGATAGTAGGTAAATATTTTGGCAGGAAAAGTTAGATTCCTACATTACATCATATACTAAAGTTAATTCCAGGGGAAATTGAGAATTTTAGTGTTAAAAATGAAACCCTGGGTGCACCTGGGTGGCTCAGTCGGTTGAGCATCCGACTTCAGCTCAGGTCATGATCTCGCAGTCTGTGAGTTCAAGCCCCGCTTCGGGCTTTGTGCTGACAGCTCAGAGCCTGGAGCCTGCTTCGGATTCTGTGTGTGTCTCTCTCTCTGCCCCTCCCCCACTCATGCTCTGTCTCTCTCTGTCTCTCAAAAATGAATAAACATTTAAAAAAAAAAAAATTCAAAAAAAAAAAAGAAACCCTGTTAAATACTGACAAGAAATATAAAATATTTTTATAATATTGTATTATATATGTGTATATTTAAATTTATTTAAATTTGTATTTAATTATAGTAAAATTTATTCATTAAATTATTAAAATTTATTTATTAAATTTATTTATATTTAAATATATTTTAAAATATTTGTAATATTTTTATGTTTTATATAAAAGAAAAAAGCTTTATAATCATACACCAAAAGTGAAAACTATAAGGTAGAAAATGCATCAATAGAATTACACAGAAATTAGGAATTTCTGTTAAATTGAAATACTTCTATAAATAAAATTGAAAGTAAACAAAGGAACACCTGAGGGGGCGCCTAGGTGGCTCAGTTGGTTAAGAGTCCGACTCCTGATTTCTGTGCCGGTCATGATCTCGTGGTTGGTCAGGCTCCTTGCTGGGCATGGAGCCTGCTTAAGATTCTCTCTCTCTCCCTGTCTCCACTCCTTCCCCACTCAGGCTCCCTCTTTCTCTCAAAAAAATTTTTTAAAAGTCGGGAGCACCTGGTGGCTCAGTCAGTTGAGCATCCCACTCTTGGATTTCAGCTCAGGTCCTGATTCTCAGTGTTCAGGGGATCAAACCGCACGTCAGACTGCCTTCTTCTGCCCCTCTCTGCCACTCGTATGCTCACTCACTCTCATTCTCTCTCTCTCAAATAAAAAAAATAAATAATCAACAATAAATATTTGTGACATTAGAGACAATCCTGTAAATCAAAAGTAAAGATTTATGTTAAAGCGAAATAAAATAAGAGGTATGAACGGTATTATCCATATTTAGAGGGGAAAAGACCTATGAATAGCAACCAGACTAGAGGATATACTCAAAAATGTTAATTAACAGTATTATCTACTTAGATTAATACATATTTTTTTCTTGCTTGCTTTTCTGTATTTTATAAATTTTCAACAAGGAACATCTGTTAATTTCATGGTCACAAATAAAACTTTAAATAAATTTTATGTTCTGTATTTGGAAAAATATTACGTGATGTCTAACTTTCTGAACAGAGGGGTGATAATCAGTTGTTATGTTTCCATAAGCCTTGGACCAGTGGAATCCATTTCAGGATAAAACTTGAAGATAGAGCTTATGGTCACAGAAGTAGGAGACAGGTTCAAGAGTGTATTCTCATGTTTTTTATTTCCTTTTGCTGTTCTAAGGAGAATTATTAGACAATAAATAGTACTTTCTTGGTCTATTTTGTTTTGATTACAGACTAGAAGCAGCCAAAGATGATTATCGTATACGCTGTGAAGAGTTAGAAAAGGAAATCTCTGAACTCCGGCAACAGAATGATGAACTAACCACTTTGGCAGATGACGCTCAGTCTCTAAAAGATGAAATAGATGTTCTTAGGTAAACAGTTTTCCCATCTTTGTGACCTCTCAGGCCTGTCATCACCCAGAACAGCTCTGCCACTCATAAACTCTAGGATCTCTGAGCATAGCAGGGTATTTAACTGGGTTCAGATTCCAGTGCTGTCATTTATTTAACCTCTCGTGTAACCATTTTCTCATCTGTAAAATGGAGATAATACACCTCCCACCTCAGATTTAGATGCAGAACTAAGTAAGTTTTTATTTCTAAACCGTTGGAACAGCATCTGTCAAGTAAGTAAGTGCTGTATAAATGTTTGTTAAATAGAAACTAGTCTCCGACCATCACTAAATACTTGTGTAGCTCTGGAGCTTTTCTTATTATGACTCCTTTTCTTTAATTTCAAGTCCTCTGCTCACTCAGTCTTCCTCTTTCTCGGATACTGTCACACCCCACGAGGCATCATTTCCTTGCTGGACCAGTTTACCTGCACCTCGACTGTTCTCTCACTAAGTGCCTTCACTCTCTGCCACCTCAATTTGCCACCATTCCACTTGTATAATCTATCTTCTGTCGGATCATTCCAGCCATTTACACTTTTGCTCTTTGAATACTGAGAATGAATAGAGAAAATCACATAGTGATACAGTTTTGTCCTACTACAAAGCCATGATCTTTACTCTTCCTTGGGCTCTTACCTGTGGTCCACCATTCTGCTGCTCATGAAAGATAGCTCTGTCTCCCATTTCTCTCATAGCTAGCACCTATTTCCATAACTCTTTTCACCTGGACACCCACACCTCCCCCCCCCCCCCCCCCCACCTCTCAATGCTTTAGTCTCAGTAGATGACATTGTCTCCTACTGCATCAAGGAAAAACCATGAGCTGTGGGGACTCTCCATGTCCTGTACTTCCTGCACCTCTAACTGCCCTGCATTCCCACCTATCTTTTCATTTTTGCTTTTAGAATGTAGACTTGTCATTCTTTCTCATGTCCAGTGCTGATTCCTTCTTCAGAGCTCTGGGTCTCAATACTTCTTGCTTACACAAGGACTGTGTTCCATCTGTTATCATTTCTCTTTGCATTTGGATCTCCCACTTTAGCATATATTTATATGTTTAGGTCTCTCATCTTAGAAAAAAGACTTACTCCTCTCTCCTTCCCTCCAGAACAAATTTAGATTACACAAGGTAAAATTTACATTCTCTCCTTAACTCCTTAAAATGTGCCCTCTCCTACTCCCACTGCTGCACGGAAATGGCTGTTCCTTTGGTCACTAATGTCATTCTAATTGCCAAATCATTTGGACACTGCACAATTTATTTTGCTTCTTTGCTACATGTCACTGTGCTGGCTACCCCCCTACACACACCCCACCACCACCACTTGCTTTCCTGAAATTATATGACATTCTCCATTACAAGTTTTGCTGTAATTTTGGTCATATTTTTTAGCCTGAACAAAACATTAATCTAGAGTCACCTTTGGTCTTATAACTTCATTTGAATGTGTTCTTTTCTGGCAGTCCCTCTTGGTTTAGCACTATTAAAACAGCTTTACAACTCGATGTGTTTCTGATTTCTGATTTCCCATCTCATTCTAGACATTCTTCTGATAAAGTGTCTAAACTAGAAGGCCAAGTGGAATCATATAAAAAGAAGCTAGAAGATCTTGGTGATTTGAGGCGTCAGGTTAAACTCTTAGAAGAAAAGAATACTATGTATATGCAGAACACTGTCAGTCTAGAGGAAGAGTTAAGAAAAGCCAATGCAGCTCGAAGTCAACTTGAGACATATAAGAGACAGGTAAAAAGAATAGTAACAAAGTTTCTTAATGATGTTTTCAAGCAAGCTTTCCATTATAATACTGTGGCTTACCAAAAATCCACTGACTTTTGTTTTCACAGTATTCTGTTTTTTACCTATGGAAACTTCGTTCTTTTTTTCTTACTAAGTTCTTAATTTTAATTCCAGTATAGCTAACATTAAAACTTAGTTCTTATCCAGAGGTTACCAACTAGTCTCTATAGCAAATCTTTTTATTGTTTTTTATTTTTAAGTTATTATGTAATACTTAAGAAATACACAAAAGTAAAAGAATAAGTATCTATGCTTAAAAAAATAAAACATACTCTTCCCCTCTTCATTATAGTAACCACTATGCTGTTTTGTAGTTTTCTTTCCCGTGCATCTCTTTATTCTTTTGGTGCATATATATTTACTCATGTATGTGTATACGTATGTATGTATGTATGTATGTATGTGTGTGTGTGTATATATATATATATATGTGTGTGTGTGTGTGTATATGTATATATGTGTATATATAATGTGTAACATTTTTGACATGTTTCTCTATAAACTCTATATATGAACTCTAAATGATATAGTAAAAAGACTCTTCTGTGATTTACTTTGCTCAGTATATTTGTGAAATTTGTTTATGTTGACAGGTATAGCTTTATTCGTTTCATATGTACTGCTATACAGTATCCTGTTGAGTCACGAAACCACAGCTTATCCATTTTCCTATTGAAGGACAACATAGGATGTTTCAACATTTCTTTTAATTACAAGAAATATCACAATGAATAGTATTGAACATGTCCTCTTCTATACATGTGTGAAAGTTTTACAGCTATAAGGAATTTCTTCCTAGAGTATCTTCATTTAATGAGATACTGCTAAATTGCTCTTCAAAATGATTGTATTACTAACCAGAAGTTTGTATGAATCCCTGTTGTTCCACATCATCACCAACACATAGTATTGTCACACTTGAAATTTTGCCAGTTGGTTGAATATGAAATCGTGTTGCCTCATGATTATACTTTGCATTACCCTAATTACAAATATATTTACTGATTACATTTCTTTTGTGAATTGCCCATTTTTAATCTTCTATTCATTTTTAAAATTGTGTTATTTCTTGCTGATTTCTGAAAGTTCTTTATATGGTCTTGCTATTAATCTTTTGTCAATTACACTTGCTATTTTTATTTCCTACCATTCTGTGACCTTTCTCTTTACCTTTTTTGAGATTGATTAACTTTAAATATCTTTTTATGATATTGTCTTCAATATTTTGTCTTTTGTCTTAAATAATTTCCTACATAAAGATGTAAGACTAACCTCTCTTTTCTTAACAAAGATTTAAAGTTAGTTTTGTGCACAATTAGTTCTTCAAATCACACAGAATTAATATTTGTGTAGGATGCTAGGTTAAGGATCCATTTGAATACCTCATTGTCTGTGTAGGCAACCAGTCAACGTAGTAGCATTTATTTAGTAGTCCGTTTCTTCCACAATGACCTGCAAGTCCATCTTATCACATACCTAAAGTTTCCATCTTAAATGTGAGTTTGTTTCTGGGTGCTCTCTTCTGTTTCATTGGTTTATATGTCTATTCTGACACAATACCCCACTGTCTTATTTATAAATTTTTAGTAATTTAATATTTGATAATACACCTTGTTCTTTTTCAAAACTGTCTCTTAGAACTTTTCCTTAGCTAAATACCCAAAACTTTTGGGAATTATTATTGCATTGACTCTTGTTGGTTAATTTGGGGAGAATTGACATCTTTATGACAATGAATGTTCCTATTTGATCAATATATCTTTCCATTTATTTAGATCTTCAGTGTCTTTCAGTTTTGTAATTTTCTTCTAAATGTCATGCACATATTACATTTACTCTTAGGTACCTTGTTCAGATTTTATAACTGCAATTAGCAAAACAAAGGATACCATTTTCAGTTTGTTGTTTACTTATGCAATTGAAATCGATGTTTATGTCATTTTACAACCATGCCAGATTCTCATATTACTTCTAATGTCTGCAGTATCTCTTGTCAGAAGTCATATAAAATACAAATAAAATAGTTTTGTTTCTCTTTTTCTATTCCATACCATTTTTTTCCTTCTCAATCAGCATGTTTGACCTGTAATACAACTCAGAATAGAAGTAATCATATTAGGCAACCATTTCTTGTTGATTTTGTACAGAATGCTTTAAATGTTTTGCCAATGTATTAGCATATATTGTTCAGGGTGTCTATTTTAAATGGATATTAAACTTAATCAGCTCCTTTTCCTGCACTATTGAGATACTCCTATTCTGCTCTTCCTTTCTATTAATGTTGATGAATTATATTAATGGATTGTCTCTGCTTAAGCTATCCTTGCATTCCTGAATCAAAACTCATTTAGTCACTGCAGATTTATTGGTTTCACATTATTAGATTTGCTTTGTTCATTTTATTTAGAATATTTTGCCTCTGTGATTCACTTGAAGGTTTCTATCTCATACTTTCCTTATCTGATTTTGGCATCAAAACTATACTAGCTTAAAATGAGTTGGAGAAGATTGAGTAGAACAGCTCTGTGCACCGTGAATACTGGCAAGTTTTTTGCTGGGTATATTTCTCTTTATTTTTTAAATTTATTTTTTAATGCTTATTTTTTGAGAGACAGCGTGAGCAGGGGAGGGGCAGAGAGAGAGGGAGACACAGAATCTGAAGCATGCTCCGGGCTCTGAGCTGCCAGCACAGAGCCCAATGTGGGGCTTGAACTCACAAACTGTGAGATCATGACCTGAACCGAAGTCAGACACTCAACCGTCTGAGCCACCCAGGCGCCCCCTGGGTATATTTCTTCCCAACATTTTATTACTCAATTTTCAACATACACTAAAGTTGAAAGAATTAGTTAACTTGAATGCGGACTAAGAAACTACCCAAAATAAATGTAGCCCAAAGAAACTATACGTGACATTAAAAGATGTTAAATTAAAATCAGATGATCCAATTAGAGTTCCAGAAAAGAGAACAGCAAGAAATATAAAAAGATGTTATTTGAGGAAAAGGATGGGTGAACATTGTTTTAGAACTAATGAAGGACATCAGAGGTAGTATTTACAGTGAATTACAAACTAAATAAATAAGGAATCTACAACTAGAAACACTGCAGTGAAATTCTGTAATACACTAATTCTCTCCACCTATTTCTGATCTGGAGCTTAATATACTTTGTTTTTCAATGATAATATTTTTCTTTCCAAAAGTTCTCTTTGAGTGTTCTTCAAACCTGCCTGATCATCTTCCTTTCTTAATTTAGATTTCCATCTTTATTTACTTTAAGTATTAAACCTACTATTTTATAACTAATAATTCCAATCTGAAATCCTTTCAGGTCTTATTCTACTAGTTTGTTGTTAGTGTTGTTAATGATAATGGTGTTCATGGTGGCTTCTTTATGGCCTTTGCTCTTTCATTTGGCTCCTCTTTATCTTCAGGAATACTAGGAGGTTTTGGTTGATGTTGTATTCTTCCAAACAATGTTTCGTATATGCCAGATTTGTCACAGCACTACCAACCAGGACAACTTTAAATTAATTGCCTGGGTTAGGATTTGCTGGATAAAGCCCGTGGTAAAAATGGAAACACAAATCTACATGTTAGTAGGCCATAGTTACAAACTTTCAAGTTATACTTGTTTAAACCCAGAGCACTCACTTTATGACAGGCAAGCTTCCTTACTGATTTTTTCCAGCTAATGGATTTTTTTTCCTAACCTACCTGTTTACTGACTCAGCACCTTTTAGAGCCCAAGATGGTTAAACAACTGGTCTTCCTTTACATTCAAAGCTCTAGTTTCCTGGTATTAGCAGTTGGTGCCTCGTGGAACCTGTAGCTTCCATACAGACTTCCTACTCATTTCAGGCCCTGAAGCTTTCTCTTACTTTCTTGTAAGCACAGCTGTGCAATCAGGTTTTTTGTTCCCTAGCATTTCTTTTGCTTTGTGCTGAGTTTCAGACCCCTCTGTTATGTGTAGTACAGGAAATGAAAGTCTGTACTGTACATTCTTTGTAATTTTGTACATTGCTACTTTGGATAATCAGATTTTAGAACCCATAATGTCTGAGCAGATTTTTGTTACTTGTTCTCTCTGTTGGGTTAGGCTGCTATATTGTACACTTTTTTTTTTCTTTTTGATATTTGTTGCTGGAGGGGGGAGTTTTCATAGCTCTGTGGAAGAAAATAGTGATAATTTCCAACGTTTCAAATTTTAAAAATTAATGGTACCTTTCTGTATCAGGTAGTAGAACTACAAAATAGATTATCTGAAGAATCGAAGAAAGCAGATAAATTAGATTTTGAATATAAGCGGCTAAAAGAAAAAGTTGACAGTCTTCAAAAAGAAAAAGATGTGAGTATATATGTATTAGGCACTTTGGTTTTGAACATTGCTAAAATTAAGACAATGACATTTAATTCATATTTGGACTATAATAATTCCTTCTATTTATAAATTTAAAAATTAGAGATCCTATTTGTTTTTAAATTATAGACGATTTACATTTGTGTTTCAGAAATAAATCTAAAATAAAAGATTAAAAGAATGTTTTTACTTCCACTCTAATTTCTTTTGTATACTTTTATGTTTTCTACCACTTTTGTTTCTCATACATTGTTCTGCTCATGACTTTCTATAAATTTGAATAGCGTTTCTGTTTTCTGTATAATTGAGAGGACACAATTCTTTTTGTTGTTGTTCATCATATCTTGAATCTTTTAAAAATATTTTTACTTTGTCATGGTTGATGAATATTTAGTCTTAGCTCTTTGATCTTTTTATGTCTAATGAAAAGAATGTTATATAATGTACTTTATATAATGTACTGGAGTAAACAGTTTTGTTTCTTATGTTTAACTGTGTATAACATATTGCCTTGCACATAGTAGATATTTAATATTGTTAAATATTAAATTTGTTGTAATTTTGTCCTTTTATGATCTTTCTATGGAAGATCAAAACATGAAACATGTCCATGTTCCCTACTGTTCATCACTCTCTTAGGTAAGGCAAAGACCACTGATGAATAAATTCATAAAATGTAAAGCTAACTTTCCTTATTTTTGATGTCCCTCCAGAGGTTAAGAACAGAAAGGGATTCTCTGAAGGAAACCATTGAAGAGCTTCGTTGTGTACAGGCGCAAGAAGGACAGCTCACAACTCAAGGTAAAAACATTTCAGTAGCTCAAGCAAGATCATTTATTTTTTACAGTATGAGTAGAAATTTTTGATTCATTTTAAGATGCTTGCACCAGTGGATGAAAATGAAAAACTGGTGAAGAGGCATGAAGTTGATATAAATTATAAACTGTTACCCAGATTTTGTGGCAAATAGGCTGTAGTTAATAAGACCAGATTTACTTGGCCTATTTTGTATTTTAATTATATGTAAATATTTGAATTTTATTAGATCAAAAGCATAAACATTTGTTAAATCATCTGTGTTAATAATAAACCTGGAAAATTTTATTCTGGGAAGTTTCTTATGACCTCTTTTAAAAGTCAGTCAGTGGTTTTTTTTTCGCCTGAGATGTGAGGTGGATATCAATGCATTACAGGACTTCTGTACAAAGTAGAACTCTGCTCTTCTCACAGGGAAGGAGCAGCACTTAGCTCGAAGTTAGTCCCTTCCACTTTTGTCATCATGCTGGCAGATGTGGAGCCTGAACGGTGACTTGTACAGCTTCACAGTTTGTTCACCCCTGTTCGAGTAACCTGCCCTTGGCTTTTCAGTTACCCAAAACTGGAATTCTTCCTCTCCTCTGACTACAACCTCCTTTTTCTCCTCCTCATTCCTTCTGCCTACCGCATTTCACCTTTAACCCCCTCTCTGTTGTTCCTAAAAAAAATTTTTTTTAATGTTTATTTATTTTTGAGACAATGCGAGAGACAGAGTGCAAGCAGACAGAGGGAGACACAATCTGAAGCGGGCTCCAGGCTCTGAGCTGTCAGCCCAGAACCCAATGCGGGGCTCAAACTCACGAACCGTGAGATCATGACCTGAGCCAAAGTCGGACGCTTAACTGACTGAGCCACTCAGGTGCCCCCCGCTCTGTGATTTCTATTTCTGTTGATCAGCTCTCTTCTGGCCTCATTTTCCAGCTTACACAGCCCACCTCACAGCCATTTAACTTTGTTCTGATCACCACCATCTTTCCTTAATGGTGAAAGCTTGTCAAACACCAGTTCAGATTGCCTAAAGTTTTTTTTCTCTGTTCCAAATTAACCAGGGCCAGCTAAAGACAGTTATATATCTTTCTCTTTTTTTTTCCTTTTTTAAATTAAGGTATAATTGACATAACATTGTATTAGTTTCAAGTGTACAACCTAATGATTCGATATTGGTATTTATTGTGAAATGATCACCACACGAAGTCTAATTAACATTCGTCAACATACACAGTTACAAAATTTGTTTTCTTGTGATGAGAACTTTTAACTTATTCTCAACAACTTTCAGTATGCAATATAGTGTTATTAACTATAGTCACCACGCTATACATTATATCTGTGTGACTTATTTATTTTATATCTGGAAGTTTGTACCTTTTGACCCCTTCACCCATTTTGCCCACCCCCTCATATCTCACCTCTGGCAATCACCAATCTGTTCTCTGTATCTGTGGCTTGGTTTTTTTGTATTTTTTATTTTGTTTTGTTTTGTTTTTAGATTCCACATGTAAATGAAATCACACAATATTTGTCTTTCTGTGTCTGAGTTATTCACTTAGCATATTGCTCTCAAGATGCATCATATCACAAATGGCAAGATTTCCTTCTTATGGAGTTCATATATACATATGTGTGTGTGTGTATATATGTATATATATATATAATCTCACAATTTGTTTATATATCAATTGATGGAAACTTAAGCTGCTTCCATGTCTTAACTATTGTAAATAATGAGGGCACAGGTATCTTTTCAAGTTAGTATTTTCGTTTTCTGTGATTAAATTCTCAGAAGAGGAATTGCTGGATCATATGGTAGTTCTATTTTTAATTTATGTTTTCCACAATGGCTGCACCAACTTACATTCCACCAACAGTGCACAAGGGTTCCCTTTTCTCCACATTCTCACCAAAGCTTGTTATCTCTTGTCCTTTTGACTGGTGTGAGGTGATAGCTCATGTGGTCTTGATTTGCATTTCCCTCCTGATGAGTGATGTTCAGCATCTTTTCATGTACTTGTTGGCCATCTGGATGTCTTCCTCAGAGAAATGTCTATTCGGATCCTCTGCTCATTTCTTAACTGGTTTTTTTGCAGTTGAGTTGTATGAGCTCTTTAAATGTTTTTATATTAACCCCTTATCAGATGTATTGTTTGCAAATATTTTCTTACATTTAGTGCATTGTCTTTTCATTTTGTTCAGTTTCCTTTGCTATGGAGAGGCTTTTTAGTTTGAAGTAGTCAGTATTAGATTTTTGCTTTTGAGAAAATTATATATCTTGCTTGTCTTCACCAAAAATTATTTCTGAACGTAATTGGATACTCATTGCTGCTTGGTAATCCTTTCATGTATCTCTAATCTACTGTATAAGTTTTTCCCAAATTTTAAGAATCAGCCTAAACCTTAATTCCTTAACTCTCAGCCCCCATATCAAGAGAGGCTATCTCATGTAAACTTACACTTTTGTTTCTTTGCTACCTATGAGCCTATATGTTTTAACCTTATTTATGTATATGTCGTTGACATAGCAAATTTGCTCAAAAAATTTACCCTAATGAATTAAATCATCATTTATAATAGTGAAATTTAGAAACAACCTAAAAGTCTCATTCAACTGTAAACTGTAGAGCCATTTAAAAAAAGAACTATATCTTATATGCCTGACCTGGAGAGATATGTATGTTATGTCATTAAGTTAAAAAAAATGGTGACACCATCTGTGAGAAACACTCTCAGCAAGCTTCAATAGAAAGAAACTTCCTCAACCTAATAAGGATATCTATGAAAAACCTACAGCTAACTTTATACTTAATGGTGAATACTAAATGTTTTCCCTAAGATCAGGAGCAAGGCAAGGATGATCACTATTTTTTATGTGTTATTATTTATCAAACTCCAGCATAGTTAACATACAGTGTTAAACTAGTTTCAGGTGTACAATATAGTGATTCAACAATACTGTACATTACTCACTGCTCATTCTAAGTGTACTCCTTAATCCTCTTCACCTATTTCACCCATCCCCCCACCCACCTCCCTTCTGGCAACCATCAGTTTGTTCTTCATAGTTAGCAGTTTGTTTTTTGTATTGTTTCTTTTTTTTTCTTTTGTTCATTTGTTTCTTAAATTTCACATATGAGTGAAATCATATGATATTTGTCCTTCTCTGACTTATTTCACTTAGAATTATTCTATCTCCCTCTATGGTGTTACAAATGGCATGGTTTCATTCTTTTTTATGGCTGCATTATATATATATGTGTGTGTGTATGTATGTATATATATATATATGTATGTATATATATATATATATATATATATATATAATGAATATCACATTTTCTTTATCCATTTATTTATCAGTGGACACTTGGACTGCTTCCATAATTTGGCTGTTGTAAATAATGCTTCAGTAAACATGGGGGTGCATAAAGGATGTTCACTCTTGCTGCTTCTTTTCATTGTCGTATCAGAGGTTCTTGCAGTCAGGCAAGAAAAAGAAATAAAACACATTCAGATTAGAAAGGAGGACGTAAAAAAAATCACAGAACTAGTAAATGAGTTCAGCAAGGCCTCAATATATAAAAAGATCAGTATATAAATACCAATTATATTTTTGTGTACTATGAGTAAATTATCTGGAAATGAAATTACAATAGTAGCATAAAGAATAAAATGCTTAGGAGTAAGTTTAATAAAGAAGCATAACATTTGCAACAATGTGGATAGAACTAGAGTATATTATACTAAGCAAAATAAGTCAATCAGAGAAACACAAATACATGATTTCACTCGTGGCATTTAAGATACAAAACAGATGAACATAAGGGAAGGGAAGCAAAAATAATATAAAAACAGAGAGAGGCAAACCATAAGAGACTCTTAAATGCAAAGAGCAAACTCTTCATTTGCTCTAGGGTTTGGGTTGGGGGGAAGGGCTAAAGGGGTGAAGGGCATTAAGGAGGACACTTGCTGAGACGAGCACTGGGTGTTACATGTAAGTGATGAATCGCTAAATTCTGTACCTGAAATAATTATTACACTATATGTTAACTAACTTGGATTTGAATTAAAAAAATATATATAAGCATAAGACCTGTACACTGAAAACTATTAAGTCATTGCCAAGCTAAAGATCTAAATAAATGGAGAGACAATCCATGTTCAGGTATCAGAAAATTCACTCTAGTTAAGACTGCAGTCCTCTTAATATTGACTTTATTGAATAATAAAGATTCAATGCAATCCCAATCAAATTCTAAGCAGATTTCCTTTGTAGAAATTGACAAACTTATTCAATTTATGTGAAAATACAAAGGAACCAGTATAACCAAGAAAAAAAATCTTGGAAAGGAAAAGGTTGGAGAAATCACATTCTGATTTCAAACTTACTATAAAGCTACTGTAATTGAAAAACATGAAATTCACATAAGAGTAGACATACAAAGATCAATGTACTGTATCACATTAAGAGAATGAAGGGAGAAAAATCACATAATCATTTCAATTGCAGAAAAGGCATTTGACAAAGTCTAACACCATCATTAAAAGAAAAAAAAAAAACATAAAAAACTTCAATAAATTAGGAAGAGTGCTAGAAAGGGAACTTCCACAATATGATGAAGTCCATATGTAAAAAATCCACAGCTCACATCAACTCAATTATGAAAGACTGAAAGCTTTTCCTCTAAGATCAGAAGCAAGACTACCAACTACCACCACTTCTACACTTCTATTGAACATAGCCCAGCAAGTTCTAACCAGACCAATTAGACAAAAGAAAAATTTTTTAATCTAAATTGGAAAGAACTAAAACTATCTTTCGAGTTGGCATGATCACAAAAAACAAAAAACACCCGTTAGAACTAGTAAAATGAATTCAACAAAGTTGTAGGATGCAGCTCAGTTACATTAGCAGCAAAAATATATATGCAAACACTAATAATGAAAAATCTAAAAAGGAAATTAAGAAAATAATTTTATATATAACAGGATCAAAGAGAATAAAATACATGGGAATAAATTTAACCAAGGAAGCAAAGACTTGCACCCTGAAAACTACTGTTGCCACTTCTTACAGAAAAATGAAAAACCCATCCTAAAATTAATATAGAATCTCAAGGGATCCTGAATAGCCAAAATAGTCTTAAAAAGGAAAAAAGTTGGAGAACTCACCCTGATTATTTCAAAACTTAATATAATTGTAGCAATTGGAGTAGTGTGGTATAGGCATAAAGACAGTCATATAAGGCCAGCAGAATAGAATAGAAAGCCCAGAAATAAACCCTTCCTTATGTCGTCAGTCGATTTTCAACAACAGTGTCAAAACCATTCAGTGAGGGAAAGGAAAGTCTTTTCAATATACTGTGCTGGAAAAACTGGATATCTACATCCAAACTCATGTTTTAAAAAATGGACTCAAAATGGGTAAAAGACCTAATGTAAGGGCTAAACCTATAAAACAGAGGAAAATTGTCATGACTTTGGATTTGGCAATGATTTCTTGGAATTGATACCAAAAGCTAAGTCAGCAAATGAAACAAATTGGACTTCATCAAAATTAAAACTTCTGTGCATTGAAGAACACTATTTTTTTTTAATTTTTTTTAACGTTTATTTATTTTTGAGACAGAGAGACAGAGCATGAACGGGGGAGGGTCAGAGAGAGGGAGACACAGATTCTGAACAGGCTCCAGGCTCTGAGCTATCAGCACAGAGCCCAACGTGGGGCTCGAACTCACGGACTGTGAGATTATGACCTGAGCCGAAGTCGGACGCTCAACCGACTGAGCCACCCAGGCGCCCCTCGAAGAACACTATTGACAGAGTAAAAAGCAACCCATAAAATGGGGAGAAAATATTTGTAAATCATATATATATATTTGATAAGTGATTGAAATCCAGAATATATAACTTATACAACTCAACAATAAAAAACAGCTAAGCTCACAAATGGGTGACTTGAATTGATATTTCTCCAAAGAAGATATACAAATGGCAAAAAAGCATATGAAAAGATGCTCAATATCAAAGTCATTAGAGAAATACAAATCAAAACCATGAGATAGTTCACAGCCATTTAGATGGCTACTACCAAAGAATGAAAGGAAAATAAGTGTTGGGGGGCATGTGGAGAAATTGGAACTCTTGTGCATTGCTGTTAGGAATGTAAAATGGGAGGCCACTGGTAAAAGAGTTTGGTGGTTCTTCAAAAGGTTAAACATAAAATTACCACATGATCCAGCAATTCCATTCCTACGTAAATATGCAAAAGAATTCAAAGCAAGGACTCAAGCATATACTGGTTTAACAGTGTTGAAAGCAGCATTATCCACAGTAGCCAAAAGATGGAAACAACCTAAATGTTCCTCAATAGAGGAATGGATAAAGAAAATGTGTGTGTGTGTGTGTGTGTGTGTGTGTGTGTGTGTGTGTGTGTGTTTGGCTATGAAAAGGAATGAAGTTCTGATAAATTCTACATGTGTGAGTTTTCAAAACATTATGCTAAGTGAAGTAATATAGACATAAAAGGTTAAATATTGGTATGATTCCGTGAGGTGTGTAGAATGGGCAAATTCATTGAGACAGAAAGTAGAATAAAGGTTATGAGGAGCTAAGGGAGAAGGGAATGGGGAGTTATTGCTTAATGGTTACAAAATTTGTGTTTTTGGGTAAGGAGTTTTGGAAATAGTGGTGATGATTCCACAGCATAATGAATATAGTTATTGCCACTCAATTGTACACTTAAAAATTGTTAAAATGAGGGGCACCTGGGTGGCTCAGTTGGTTGGGTGTCTGACTTCAGTTCAGGTCATGATCTCACTGCTTGTGAGTTCGGGCTCTGCGTCGGGTTCTGTGCTGACAGCTCAGAGCCTGGAGCCTGCTTCAGAGTCTGTCTCCATCTCTCTGCCCCTCCCCTGCTCATGCTCTCTCTCTCTCTCTCTGTCAAATATAAAAAATAAAACAAAATTTGTTTTAAATTGTTAAAACGATAATAACGTAAGGCAACTGTGATAGTCTTTTACTTGACTAAAACAAAGATTTTAGATATTAAAATTAATGCTCAAAGTAGTGTTTCATATAGAAACTAAAGGAGATCAATATACTCTCTCTTAAACCTTGCATCCATGTTTGTGTATTTGTAGGGTTAATGCCTTTGGGAAGTCAAGAATCTTCAGATAGTCTGGCAGCAGAGATTGTTACACCTGAGATAAGGTAAGGAGAATATGACATTCAGTCGTATTGCACAATGTTCCTAGAGGAAACTTACTCCTCTACAGTATAAAGAGGAGTTTCTTACTCATTATTACTAATAATTTCAACATGAACTCAGTATTAAATGTCCATGTTTTCAGCCTGTTAGAAGCTTTCTTCATTTGGCCCAAGAGACATTTTCCCACTTGGGTAGGACAGTATTTCGCACATTCACAGCAAACTAATATATCTGTGCTTGGGTATTCTTAGCAGACATTTAGCAGTGAAACCACTTGGCCTAAAGATAAAGGTTATGCCTACCCAACAGCCTTCAAAATAATTAGTCACTAAGATTTATCTGTCTGGGAAAGATATATTACAGTAGACAGACGTATCTTCCCCTCTCTAGTATTCTTCCTTCAGTATTAACTTACAGTTTTATTTAGGGATAGCATTTTTAAAATTCCATTTATTTCAATATATGCCTGCCTTGATGTGTAAGAATGAAAAATTAGGGGAGAGGCACCAAGTATCTGACAGAAGGAGAATGATTAACCCTGTATATTGCTTTTACCTTCTTGGGGACTATTTGCCCCCTTTTAAAATTGACACACTGGCCCTTGGGAATGCAAGCTGGTGCAGCCACTCTGGAAGAGAGTCTGGAGGTTCCTCAAAAAACTAAAAATAGAGCTACCCTACAACCTAGCAATTGCACTACTAGGCATTTATCCATGGGATACAGTTGTGCTGTTTTGAAGGGACACATGCACCCCTGTGTTTATAGCAGCAGTGTATGCTGCTATAATAGCCAAAGTATGGAAAGACCCCAAATGTCCATCTATGGATGAATGGATAAAGAAGATGTGGTACATATATACAATGGAGTATTACTCGGCAATCAAAAAGAATGAAATCTTGCCATTTGCAACTACGTGGATGGAATTGGAGGGTATTATGCTAAGTGAAATTAGTCAGAGAAAGACAAAAATAATATGACTTCACTCATATGAGGACTTTAAGAGACAAAACAGATAAACATAAGGGAAGGGAAACAAAAATAAGATAAAAACAGGGAGGGGGACAAAACAGAAGAGACTCATAAATATGGAGAACAAACGGAGGGTTACAGGAGGGGTTGTGGGAGGGGGAATGGGCTAAATGGACAAGGGGCACTAAGGAATCTACTCCTGAAATCATTGTTGCACTATATGCTAACTAATTTGGATGTAAATTTTAAAAAATAAAAAATAAAACAAGTAAAAAAAAATAAAACAAAATTGACACTGGCCTTGATTCTTCATAAAATCTTTGGGAGGGTATTAAGTGAAATGATTGTGTAAGGGTTTCATAAACTTTGAAAGTTACAATAGGCATTCAGTTACTTGTTGAATAAATGAAGACAATATTTATTGTTGGCATTTATTTAGGGAGGATAAACAAAAGGAGAATAATGTAGCACCAACACAGGAAGCATCTTATATACCTTTTCCTTTTCTACCTTCTGATGTGGTACTTTATTATTGGACCAATAAAATTTGTGGAATGAATCTAAATACAGGGCTATATCAAAAAAAAAAAAAAGAAGAAGAAAAGAAAAACCACAATTTTAAGGAAGCTTTTAGATTATGCAGTTGGATTTTTAACCTGAAGAAAAAGAACAATGATAAAGATTCAACAAATAAAATGGCTTTTTTGAGTATGACTCATCACAAAGTCAAATATACTCTGTCTCCAGAAGAGCCATCAAGAAAATGAAATGGTAAAAGAGATGAAATTGTATTAGTTTTAGGTGTACAGCATAATGATTTGAAATGTCTATATTGTGAAATGATCACCACAGTAAGTTCAGTTAACATTCATCACCACACATAATTACAACTTTTTTTTTCCTTGTGGTGGTACTTTTGTTTTGAGCAACTTGACAGGATTGTCCTATTTTTCTAGAAATTAATCCTAAGGAAATAACCAATAAAGCTGATCGCTTTGATCACATCAAAGCTCAAAATTGATAACAAATTCCAAATAATTGTGCATTGATTAAATAGCAATTCATCTGCAGTATGTTGTTTAACATGTCATTTAAAGTGTTATATTTATCATTAAGGTATAATATTTAATGATATGAAAAGATTGTGCAAACTTAAGTATGAATAGCAGATGCAGCTCTGAGAACATGGTTTGTTAACAAGAATACAATTTCACATATTTATAGGAATGGGTGGAATGCATATATTGAAGGCTTTCTTTGTTGACTATTATGTCTTGACATCAAGTGATTGGTAGTTCAAGAGCATAGCATTAGAGATTATGTTTTTTGATGAGAACTGAAAAACAAATACATAAATGCATTCACAGCTTAAATATTTAAACCAAAAAGGAAATAGAATTTTGAGGTATCGTTCATTACAGTCATGATGTTTGGAGATGCTGTTATCTTCAGATTATCCATTCTGAAAAGAAAGTACTGAAGACCTGAATGTAATGTCTTAGCCAATTACAAGAGCTGAATTCTTTGCAGTATTTTGTTTTTCATTTCTGTTCTATGCATTAAATCTGTAACTGTGAATAGCTGGATTTTGGTAACAGTATTGCATCAGTGTACTACATAATCAGCTTTTCTTTTGTTCATTCAGGGAGAAACTTATTCGTCTTCAGCATGAGAATAAGATGTTAAAAATTAACCAAGAGGGTTCAGACAATGAAAAAATTGCCTTATTGCAGAGTCTTCTGGATGATGCAAACCTACGCAAGAATGAACTGGAGACAGAGAATAGGTAAGGATGTATGTAGATGACAGCATTTTGACACAGGTTTTCTCTGTTTTCCTTGATTTTGATTCCCTTAAACAAAGATTTGGATTGTATGTTGAGTAGTGATAATGTGTTATTCCATTTCATTTTAAGAGTACCTTAATCCATTTTTCTGCTTACAGATAGACTTGCATAAAAGTGTTGTGCCTCTTTATAATAGCATTCCCCTCTTTATTTCTTCAAGCAAACTGATACCAACCACCCCACCCTTTTCCCTTTCTAATTACTAATTAAAACCAGAAGATTAAAAAAAAAGTCTGATTATTAATTCAGTCTTTCACAATTTTAGTTCTATTCATTATCAGAATAATACAGTTTACCCTGTTTTTATAAGCTAATGTGTTGAAGGATCAGTTTTGAGAAAAACAGGATCCATCAGAACTGAATTGACAAGAGTTTTTTTTCTTTTTTTTTTTCAAACCTGTTATTTCTTGTGACCCTGAAAAGAAGTCATTCATTTTATAAACAATTCAATTATGAGAATTCAGAATCTGGAAATTTAACAAGAAAATCATTATGTAGTCATTCAAAGCAACTGTACAGCAATAGCTTGCTCTGGAAAGAATTACGTTTATATTTTGTTGTGACAGTCTTTTAGTTCTTTTCCTTTTTGGAAATGTTTCTTAGATACCAAACATGGTGTCTTTTCCTTTTCTTAGTGTTGTGATATTATGTCATTTTTGAGGGATTTGACATTTTCATTAATGGTTTCATAGTTTGCTTGATATTACAGTTTATTATGCCTGACTGATGGGGCATTTCCCAGGTGTGAGTCAACAATGTTATGACCATTTTACATGCCCTGCCCTTCTTGGCACTTTAATTTTATTTATTTATTTATCTATCTATCTATTTATTTCTCTATTTATTTATTTATTTAAATGTTTATTTATTTTTGAGAGAGAGACAGCATGAGCAGAGGAGGGGCAGAGAGAGAGGGAGACACAGAATCCGAAGCAGGCTCCAGGCTCTGTCAGCACAGAGCCCAAGTGGGGCTTGAACTCAAGAACCACAAGAGCATGATCTGAGACAAAGTTGGACGCTTAAACGACTGAGCCACCCAGGCACCCCTGCAGTTTGATTTTTAAAGCTGCTGTGGTAAAATCAGCAAAAAGCATAAATAACAGGGTGATTATTAGAGCATAATAAAGCATAAAAAGGAGGACAGTTTTATATCAATTCTTAGAGCATAGAGAATGAATACTTTTTTAAAATACTTAGAAAAAGTTTAGAATGAAAAGTGGAGAAAAGGGACTTACAGAAAGCAGCTTGGCAATCATGCAGCCCCATGGATGAGAGCACTTGTGTTCATCTCCATCGTCCTTTGCTTCTGGGCTATATTTTAGCCATCTTTAGTCAGGAAGGTCTTCCCTGTACCTTAATTTTTTTCTAGTGAATCAACACCCATAACTTCCTTTATAATGCTTTGCATTGTTTCTCACAGATCTTATGGCCATTGGTCTTCTCTGATCAGAAAAAGAACAACTACTTGTCATTTACACAGCACTCATGTTGTAGATGACTGATTGCCTCCCAAGTCCCAATGCCACTTACAGCTGTTTACACTTTAGTATTGTGTTTGTTTCTTTTTTTTAAATCATTTTATTTTATTTTTTTCATCGTGATCAGTGTACTCTTTCCTCCATCCCCACACCCACCTCCCCTCTAGTAACCATCAGTTTGTTCCTTATAAAGAGTCTGTTTCTTGTTTTGTCTCTCTCTTTTTTCCTTTCTTTTGCTCGTTTGTTTCTTAAATTCTTTTTTTTAATGTGTATTTATTTTTGAGAGGTAGTGTGTGAAAGTGGGGGAGGGGCAGAGGGAGAGGGAGAGAAGGAATCCCAAGCAGGCTCCATGCTGTCAGCACCAAGCCCAACACAGGGCTTGAACCCATGAACCCACTAACTGTGAGATCATCATCTGAGCCAAAATCAAGTGTTCAGACACCCAACCCACTGAGCCAGCCAGCAGCCAGGCACCTCTTATTTCTTAAATTCTACATATGAATGAGTTCATATGGTATTTGTCTTTCTCTGAGTGACTTATTTTGTTTAATATTATACTCTAGCTCTGTCTTGTTGCAAATGGCAAGATTTCATTCTTTTTTACGCTTAAATAATATTCCAGTGTGCGTGTGCATGTGTGTGTGTGTGTGTGTGTGAATACATCTTCTTTATTCATCTTTTGATGGACACTTGGACTGCTTCCATGGTTTGGCTGTTGTAAATAATGCTGCAGTAAACATAAGGATACATGTATCCTGTTAAATTAGTGTTTTTGTATTTTGGGGGTAAATATCTGGTAGAGCGACTACTGGATCATAAGGTAGTTCTATTTTAAGATTTTTGAGGAATCTCCATGCTGTTTTCCACAGTGGCTGTGCCAGTTTGCATTCCCACCAATAGTGCAAGAGTGTTCCTTTTTTTCCAGCTCCTTGCCAACACTTTTTTCCTGTGTCTTTGATTTTAGCCATTCTGATATTGTAGTTTTGATTTGCATTTCCTTAATGATGAGTGATGTTGAACATCTTGTCCTGTGTCTGTTGGCCATCTGTATGTCTTTTTTGGATAAATGTCTATGTTTTCCACCCATTTTTTAATTGGGCTATTTGGGGTTTTGATTGTTGAGTTGTGTACATTCTTTATATATTTTGGATACTAGCCCTTTATTGGATATGGTATCTGAAAATATCTTCTCCCATTCCATAGGTTACCTTTTAGTTTTGTTGATTGTTTGCTTTGCTATGCACAAACTTTCTATTTTGATGTGGTCCCAATAGTTTGTTTTCTTCGCCTCAGGAGACGCATCTACAAAAGTGTTGCTACAGCTAATGTCAGAAAGATTACTGCCTGTGCTCTCTTCAAGGATTTTTATGGTTTCAGGTCTCACAGTTAGGTCTTTAATCCATTTTGAGTTTATTTTTGTGTATGGTATAAGAAAGTGGTCAAGTTTGGGCGCCTGGGTGGCTCAGTCAGTTAAGTGTCTGACTTCAGCTCAGGTTATGATCTCACACTCTGTGAGTTCGAGCCTTGCGTCAGCCTCTGTGCTGACAGCTCAAAGCCTGGATCTCACTTCAGATTGTGTGTCTCCCCCTTTCTCTGCCCCTCCGCTGCTCATGCTCTCTCTGTCTCTAAGTCTCTGTCTCAAATATAAATAAAAACATTTAAAAAACTTTTAAAAAGTGGTCAAGTTTCATTCTTTTGCATGTGGCTGCCCATTGTTCCCAACACCATTTGTTGAAGATTAATTGAATTGTGGGTTTATTTCTGAGTTTTCTGATCTATTTTGTGTATTTTTATGCCAGTACCATAAAGTTTTAATTACTGCTGTTTTGTAATGTAACTTGAAATCTGGAATTGTGATACCTCCAGATTTTTCTTTTTTAAGATTGCTTTGGCTACTCAAGGTCTTTTGTGGCTCCATACAAATTTTAGGATTTTTTTTTTTTTAGTTCTATGAAAAAATGCTATTGGCATTTTTGATAGGGATTGCATTAAATATGTAGACTGATTTGGATAATACAGACATTTTAACAATGTTTGTTCTTCCTTTAAAAAAATTTTTTTTAAACATTTATTCATTTTTGAGAGACAGAGACAGCGTGAGTGTGGGGATGGGGGCAGAGAGAGAGGATGACACAGAATCTGAAGCAGGCTCCAGGCTCTGAGCTGTCAACACAGAGCCCTACGTGATCTCACAAGATCATGACATGAGCCAAAGTCGGACACTTAACCGACTGAGCCACCCAGGCGCCCCAACAATATTTTTTTTCCCAATCCATGAGCATAAAATGTTTCTCCATTTCTTTACTTCATGTTAAATTTCTTTTACAGGTCTTTCACCTCTGGTTAAGTTTATTCCTAGATATTTTATTGTTTTTGGCGCAGTTGTAAATGAGATTGTTTTCTTAATTTCTTTTTCTGCTGCTCTATTATTACTGTATAGGAATGCAATAGATTTCTGTATCTTGACTTTGTATCCTGCGACTGAATTTTTTTATCAGTTCTAGTCATTTTTTGGTGGAGTTTTCTATAAGTGGTACCATGTCAAGTGCAAATAGTGAGAAATTTACCTCTTCCTTACCAATTTGGATGCCTTTTATTTCTTCGTGTTGTCTGATTGGTGTGGCTCAGATTTTCAGTACTATATTGAATAAAAGTACTGAGAGTGGACATTCTTGTCTTGTTCCAGACTTTAGGGGAAAAGCTCTCAGTTTTTCACCATTGAATATGATGTTGGCTGTGGATGTTTCATATAAGGGCTTTATTATCTTGAGGTATGCTCCCTGTAGATCTACTTTGCAGAGGGTTTTTAATGTGTTATTGGATTTAGTTTCCTGATACTTTGTTGAAGATTTTTGCATCTATATTCCTAAGAGATATTGGCCTATGGTTCTCTTTTTTTTGTGGTGTCATTATCAGGTTTTGGTATGATCAGGGTGATGCCTCATGGAATGAATTTGGAAGTTTTCCTTTCTCTTGTATTTTTTGGAATAGTTTGAGAAGGATAGGTATTAACTTCTCTAAATGTTTGGTAAAATTCATCTGTGAAGCCATCTGGTCCTGGACTTGTTTCTTGGGAGTTTTTTGATTACTGATTTAATTTCATTGTTAGTAATTGGTCTGCTCAAATATTCTATTCCTGCTTTAGTTTTGGTAGGTTACATGTTTTCCAGGAATTTATCCATTTCTTCCAAGTTGTCCAATTTATTAGCATGTAGCTTCTCATATAATACTGTTAAAATTGTATTTCTGTCGTGGTTATTATTATTTCTCCTCTTTCATTAGTGATTTTATTTATTTGGATCCTCTCTCTTTTGTAATAAGTGGCTACAGGTTTATCAAATTTGTTGATACTTTCAAAGAACCAGCTTTTGGTTTCACTGATATGTTCTAATGGATTTTTTTTTTTTTTAAGTTTCTATATAACTTCTATCTCCTCTAACCATTATCATTTCATTCCATTTGCTGAGTTTGGGTTTTGTTTGTTCTTTTTCTACTTCCTTTAGGGGTACGATTAGATTGTTTATTTGAGATTTTTCTTCTTGATGTAGGCCTGTATTGCTGTAAACTTCCTTCTTAGAACCACTTTTGCTGCATCCCAAAGATTTTGGACTATTGCGTTTTCATTTTCATTTGTTTCCATGTTAAGTTTTGATTTCTTTGATTTCTTGGTTGACCCATTCATCGTTTAGTAGCATGTATTTATGCTCTTTGCAGATTTTTTCTTGTGGTTGATTTCTAGTTTCATAGCATTATATTCAGAAAAGATGCATGATACGACTTCGATTTTGTTGAATTGGTTGAGAGATTTGTTTTGTGGCCAAATATGTGATTTGTTCTGGAGAATGTTTCATGTGCACTTGAAAAGAATGTATATTTTGCTGTTATTTGGAATGTTTTGAATTAAGTCTATTAAATCTAGTCCAGTATGTCATTCAAGCCACTGTTTCCTTCTTGATTTTCTATGTGGTTGGTCTGTCCATTGATGGAAGTGAGGTGTTAAAGTCCTCTACTGTTATTGTATTACTACAGATTAGTTCCTTTATGTTTGTTAGTAATTGTTTTATGTATTTGGGTGTTCCCATGTTTCATGCATAAATATTTACAATTGTTATATCCTTTTGTTGGATCATCCCTTTTTTATTATCTTATAGTCTCTCTCTGTCTCTTATTGCAGTCTTTCTTTTAAAGTCTACTTGTGGGGCGCCTGGGTGGCTCAGTCAGTTAAGCATCCGACTTTGGCTCAGGTCATGATCTTGCGCTCCGTGAGTTCGAGCCCCGCGTCGGGCTCTGTGCTGACAGCTCAGAGCCTGGAGCCTGTTTCAGATTCTGTGTCTCCCTCTCTCTCTGACCCTCCCCTGTTCACGCTCTGTCTCTCCCTGTCTCAAAATAAATAAAACGTTAAAAAATAATAATAATAAAGTCTACTTTGTGTTTTAGAAGTATTGCTTCCCTGGCTTTCTTTTGACATCCATTTGCATGATGAATGTTTCTCTATCCCCTCACTTTCAATCTGCTGGTGTCTTGAGGTGTGAAATGAGTCTCCTGTAGGCAACATATAGATGAGTCTTGTTTTTTTATCCACTCTGTCACCCTGTGTGTTTTGGAGCATTTAGTCCATTTACATTCAACGTAATTATTGATAGATTTGTGTTTGTTGTCATTTTGTTACTTGTTTTGTGGTCGTGTCTATAGTTTTTCTCTGATCCTTGTTCTCTTTCATCGTTTATTGGCTTTCTGTAGTGATATACTTGGATTCTTTTCTCTTTATTCTTTGCATATTTATTACTGGTTTTTGATTTGTGGTTACCTTTAAGTTTGTATATAACATCTTCTGTATATAGCAGTCTATCTTAAGTTGATGGTTGCTTAAATTTAAACCCATTCTTTATTCCTCTGCTCCTCGTTTTAGGTATATAGTGTCATATTTTGCATCCTTTTCTTTTATGAATCCCTTGACTGATTTTTATAAAAAAATTTATTTTTCCTACTTTTGTGTTTTTTACTTTTCATATTCCTTTATGATCTTTCCTTTCCAAAGAATCCCCTTCAGTATTTCTTATAGCGCTGGTTTAGTGGTCATGAACTCTTTTAGTTTTTGTTTGAGAAACTCTTTCTGTCACCTATTCTGAATGATAGCCTTGCTGGATCGAGTATTCTTGGCTGCAGATTTTTCCCTTTTAGCACTTAAAATATATCATGCCACCCCTTCTAGCCTGCAAAGTTTCTGTTGAAAAATCTACCGATAGCCTTGTGGGGTTTCCTTTATGTAACTGTCTTTTCTCTTACTGCTTTTAAATTTTTTTCTTTATCTCTGCTTTTTGCCATTATATTACTATGTGTCTTGGTGTGAACTTTTTTGGGGTTGAATTTTAGGGGGAATCTCTGTGCCTGGATCTGGATGTTAGTTTCCTTCCCCAGATTGGGGAAGTTTTCAGCTATTATGTCTTCAAATAAATTGTCTGCCCCCTTATCTCTCTCTTCGTCTTCTGAGATCCCTATAATGTGGATGTTATGTTTGATGGAGTCACTGAGTTCCCTGTGACTATTCTCCATTTGCTTAATTTTCTTTCCTCTTGTTTGCTTAGCTTGGTTATTTCCCATTATTGTGTCTTTCAAGTCATCTAGCCTGCTATTTATTCCATCACGTGTATTTTTAATTTCATTTATTGTATACTTCATCTCTGGTTAGCCATTTTTTTAAAAAAAGTTTATTTTGGGAGAGAAAAAGGGAGAGAGAGAATCCCAAGCAGGCTCCATGCTGTCAGCACAGAGCCCCGCACAGGGCTCGATCCCACCACCTTTCAGATAATGACCTAATGTGAAATCAAGAGTCAGACACTTAACTGATTGAGCCACCCAGACACCCTTCTGATAAGTCATTTTTTTTATCTCTTTGTTAAGGGTCTCACTGATGTCCTCCATGCTTTTCTCAAGTCCAGTGAATATCTTTATGATCATTACCTTAAATTCCCTATCAGGCATATTATATGTGTCTACTTTGCTTTGGTCTCCTGCTGTGGTGTGGTCCTGTTCTTACATTTGGGAAACATTTTTCTGTCTTCTCATTTCATTTTGTTTTCTGTGTCTGTTTTTGTTCAGAAAGTCAGCTACTTCTCTTACTTTTAATGATAATAGCCTTATGAAGAAGAGGTCCTGTGGTGCCTTGCAGTGCAGTGTCCCCTGTTCCCCAGGGCTTGGCAGTTCAAGGAGTCTTTTGTGTGTACCCTGCTGTTGTGTCTTGACCTTTTTGTCCTTCAGTCATTTGTCTATAGAGGCTCTCTTTGCGTATTGTGGGCAGTGTTTGGTCCCCAGCAGGGGTGGGGTGCATTTTAATGTGCAACGGTGTGCTTGGAAAATGAGACCTGCCCCACAAAACATGTGGGTTGGGAGATGTGGTGTTGGCAGGGTTTGCACTATCTTCTGGGGGAAGGGGACCTACAGTGCTGGGAGGGACTAAGGGGAGCATGACTGGGAAGGGCAGAACATCAGGAGCAGTGCTTGGTGCAAAGAAGTTAGGTAGGAGTGGTGATGTGTGTTGATGCTCTGGGCCAGGGAAAGGGAAATGGTGACTACCAGCTCCTTGTTCCTGGAGGGGTGTCTGCATGATCCGTGTCTCTCTAGGCCACTTTCTGAGATGGACAAATCACTCTCCCTCTCATCTGCCCTCAAACTGCTGGTTCTCTGCTGTATTTACTTACACTGCTGTTGGTCATGCTGTCTCTTTACAGACTGGGGCACCGCTTCCTAATGCACTCAGGTCTCTACCAGAACCAAGCTCACCAGTTTTTAAAATTCCAGGCTTTAAGTCCTGCTGGTTTTAAGAACTCATAAAATTTGGCCCCTCTAACTTTCAAAGTCAAATATTTTGAAAGTCTGTTTTCTGCTCTTTCTGGCTCCCTCCCCGCCACAGACAGTCATGGTCTGTTTCACTCCCAGACCATGGCTTTGCCCTTGCCACCTTCTTCCATGTGGCCTCTTCCCTACCTTTAGTTGTGAAGTTTGTTCTGCCAGTCCTCGGGTCATTTTCTAGGTTATTTACACTGATGTGAATGTTATCTAGTTGTAGCTGTGGGCCACAATGAGCTTAGTCATGGTCCTCCTACTCTGCCATTTTCCTAGCAGAACTATTTCCTGAATTACAGTACTGATACCTTACATTTATAGTATGACCATCTGTAACCTATAACAATAATAATATTAATAATAGCAGTTAATGTTTATTAGCTTTTGTCTGTTCCAAACATTGTGCTATTTATTTTAAATATGTAGTCTTATCTTTATTAAAGTTTTATTGGTGAGGGAATTTGGGCTTAGACCCAGGCTGCCTGAATTCAGAGCCTCTATCTAATCCTGCCTGCCTGCCTGCCTTCATTCTTTTCCTTCCTTCCTTCCTTCCTTCCTTCCTTCCTTCCTTCCTTCCTTCTTTACTTCCTCTTTCTCTTTCCCTTCCCTTCCCTTCCCCTTCTTCTCCCCCTCCCTTCCTTCCCTTCCTGCCTTTCTTTTTTAAAAGATTTTATTTAAAAAAATAATAAAAATAAAAATAAAAGATTTTATTTTTAAGCAATCTCTATACCCACTCTGGGGCTTGAAGTCACAACCCAAGATCAAGAGCTGCACGCTCCATTGACTGAGCTAGCCAGGCACCCCATCCATACTCTTTCTTGCCAAGTTATCTTTTTCCGTGTTTGCAAAACTTATTTTTTCTTTCTCCTGCAGAGGATTTTTTTCTCTTCAGGATTAGTTAGTTCTTACTGAGTTTAATAAGTAAGTAGATGACCTTGTCTCCAACTTAATCTCTTACAAGCGTACAGCATTAGACTAGTACAAAGAAACTTGAGTTCCACTGAATCTTTTAACTTAAACACAATTTGTTCAGCACCGGTACATTGTCTGTCAGAAGGAAAGGTTTGTAGTAAACCTCCAAAGTCCTTTCCAATTAGTTTTCTCAGCAAGTTGGCATTTTAAAAATCTGTAATACCTGCTGACCCTCGCTCAGGGAGCTTTCTCAAAGCATACGTGACTTTGTTCCCTTCCTGCCCAGAGTATATTGTGATTACAAGCTCATCCTCTTTCTGTATGCCCTTGAAAATTATATGTAAGTAGATTTTAATTAATATGATAACTTCTGAAGGGGGAGAAAATAAGTAGAAGCAATTCACACTTATAGAGTGCCTGCTCTGTACAGATACTGCACTAGACACTATATAAGACCTTACTTTTCTAAACAGCACCATGAAGTAGGTATTAGAGTCCTCATTTATCTTGGCTTTTTGAAGTTTGCATTTTTTTGAAAAAAGGTGAGCTCATATGTTTACATAGCTTCATGTATGTAAAGTATGTGTGTAAATACTTCATACTTTTGCTTGTTTATTCCCCATTAACGTTTGGGGTATTTGCTTGTCTATTCCCCATTACTGAAAATTTGTGTTGTTTTCAAATACTTCCAAGGAACATCTTGGTAGACTTAATATATATGGCATTTACCAAGGCCTAATAGGCTTACAGTATTTGTTGACTAAATAATTTCAAAAATGGCCAAGATGGGTGGTTGAAATACTCTAATGGTTTGAAATCTATTTCCATATTACTTTCTGAAAAGATTGAACAAAGTTACAGTGTCACTAGTAATGTATTTGTATATCTCCCCATATTGAATATGGATTTTCAAATAATTCCTTCACTATTTAAAAAGCACCTAGGGGTGCCTGCGTGGTTCAATTGGTAAAGCATCCAACTCTTGATCTCAGGTCAAGATCTCACAATCTTAGGTTGTGATTGCACAGTTATGGAGCATGGAGTCTGCTTGGGATTCTTTCTCTCCTTCTTGCTCTGCTCCTTCCCCCCCAAAAATAAATAAACTTTAAGAAAATAAATAAAATAAATAAAAAGCACCTAGATTTTCTGTTCCTTGATGTGAAAAACATTAGTTATTATCATAGATTAGATTGAATTTTCAATGTGATTGTCACTAATTATAGAACCTGTAACATTTATGGGAAGAATTTCTTACAGTTTGTTTAGTAAAAAAAAATGCTTATTGAATTTTCTGGCTGTTTAGATTCTAAATGTTCATTGCCCTGTTTTGTCCTTAATTTGAGACAGTCTGGCTTCTACCATTCCACTAAAGTATTTCCTACTAAAATAACCAGTCATCTTGTAAATGGCCAATCCAGTGGGAGCATTCAAAATTTTATCTTTCCTCGTGTCTGTTGTATTCATTGTTGTTGATCATCCTCCCCTTCCTTAAACTTTTTAAAATTTCAGTTAAAATACCTCTCTTATGTTTCTCCTACTTCTCTTCAGGGTGCTGTTCCTCTTTCTACCCTCTGGTTGGTGATCTGCCATGGACCATCTTTGTTCCTCTTTTCTACTCTTCTTTACATTCTTTCTAATCGATATTATTTTTGTTCAAGGCTTCTGTTAACTCCAAATGGCTCTCACATCTATCTTTTCAACTCAGATTTCTCTTTGTGCTTCAGATGCAGAGATACAGCTGTTTGACAGATAACTCAAGGTGCTGCATTTTCAACAACTACAAAATACCTTCATTTAGCAACCTGCTTCTCCTATATTCTCCTTCTCAGTAAATGTTTTCCAAAAGCTCAAACCAGAATTCTGAGTGTTATTTTTTAATCCTTGTATTCTTTTGCCTTTTAGATATATTTCATCCTTGTTCCCTCCTCTTTCAGGCATATTTAGTAATAATTGTAGTAGTCTCCTTCCGGTCTTCATGCCTTCACTTTGACCTTTTTAATAACATCTTCCACCCTCAAATCAATGTTATCTTTGTAAACTATTTTTGATTAAGTCTCACCCTTTGGCAATCCTTCAGAGATTCCAAGGAGGAATCCCAAGACCTAGAGAACCAGGCTGGTATACTGAGTGTTGCATCATAATGACTTAGAGGATGTATGAGGTCCAGAATCAACATTCTTAAAGGCTGAGTTATTCAGCCAGATTTTAGGCCAGATCATAGGATAAGTTCTAAATACACATTTCATGTAAGGCTGTACTTAACAACCTCTCCTCTTCTCTGGTTTCATCTAGCCATTGTTCCCCTCATAGACATGCCATTCTTAAGGAATTTTTTTTATTACCTATTTTAATTTTAACTTTACCTATTTTAATTTTAATTTTAAGTAGGCTCCAGATCTAATGTGGGGCTTAACTCACAACCCTGAGATCAAGAGTCACACACCGTACCAACTGAATGACACCCCCATACTTAAACAATATTGGGGAGGGGGACACCGGGGTGGCTCAGTCAGTTAAGCATCTGACTTTGGCTCAGGTCACGATCATGATCTGATGGTTTGTGAGTTGGAGCCCCACGTCCAGCTCTGTGCTGACAGCTCGGAACCTGGAGCCTACTTTGGATTATGTGTCTCCCTTTCTCATGGCCCCTCCCCCTGCTCGCACTCTGTCTCTCTGTCTCTCTCTCTCTCAAAAATAAATAAACATTGAAAAAAAATAGAATTTTTTTTTTAAATTTTAAGTAGGCTCTAGACATGCCATTTTTGAACTCACTGTGCCCCCTCATATTTCTGTGTGCTTTGGACATGATGAATTCTCTGTCTTAAATCCCCTTTCCATCCTTAATCACTTAAGTGTTTTATTTATTGTTCTAGTCTCAGTTCAGTCAAGCCTAATTCCCCCATACAATTAGATTTAATTCTTGCTGCTTTGAGCAATCATTATTCTTTTTTGTACCTCTATGTGATATGTTGAAGTATTTATCTTGTATTTTAACATTTTGCTTCCCCACTAAATTCCTTGAGTACAGGGATCTTTTAACACCATGCTGAGCATGGTGCATGACACATAGTGCGAATAAACATGTATTGAAGTGAATTTCAGATAATTAGATATGCATAAGTATAGTGGTATGACAAGATATGTCCACTAAAATACCATATTTGAAATCATCATAGAAATTTCAAGTAAGGGGCACCTAGGTGGCTCAGTCATTAAGTGTCTGAGTTTGTCGCTCAGGTCACAGTCTCATGGTTCATGAGTTTGAGCCCTGCATCAGGCTGTCTGCTGTCAGTGTGGAGCCTGCTTTGGATCCTCTGTACCCCTCTCTCTGCCCCTCCCTCACTTATGCACAAACACTCTTTCTCAAAAATAAAGTTTTTTTTTTAATTTCAAGTAAAACAAAAAATAATCTGAACAGTGAGCTGCACTACTATCTTAGCTTTGTTTTGCTAATTATACTGTGTCTCTAACCAATATGAAAACCAAGAGAGAACGTATAAGTAAGTCTGAACTTGACAAATTAATATATGTTTGATTTCTAGGCTGGTGAATCAAAGACTTCTGGAAGTACAGTCACAAGTTGAAGAACTGCAAAAATCTTTACAGGATCAAGGCTCAAAAGCAGAAGATGTAAGTTTTAATGTGTACTGAGCATGGTCCAAAAGTTTCACAATGTTAAGAAAAGCTCTAACTTTTTTTTTTTTTTTTTTTTGATGGTCTCTGTCAAAATAATTTATAATTATATTCGTTATAGAAAAAAAAAAAAAAAAACAGTGTTTTCCTTTTACTAATGTTCCTTGTGAAAAGGACCAGACAGTACTTCATTGTCTGTTTTGGAATCCTTCTGCTGGGAATTAGAAGTTTATTTGTAGTTATTAACTAAGGAATTCACTTCGTGGGGTTTTTGTTTGTTTGATTTACAGAGTAGAGAAGCTAGGATTTTTTTTTTTTAAGTTTTTATTTATTTATTCATTTAAGTTGCCTCTACACCCATCGTGGGGCTCAAACTCACGACCCTGAGATCTAGAGTCACATGCTCTTCCGACTGAGCCAGCCAGGCTCCCTGAGGCTTTGTGTTTTAAATGTACTCCTCTCAGTATTCAGAGTACAAGGTTTTTCCCTCTGGTCAACAACAACAAAAATGCTGTACAAATTTAGTATGTTCAAATAGAAATTTTTATGTATAATTGATATTTTTAAAAATAGTGTTATTCCTAGAAATAACCACCTCTGGATTTCTGAATCCCTCTTACTATCCCCAGCACTGCCCCACTCAATATAAGTTCACTGACCTTCTTTTTATATTCTCTTATGCAGAGTACTGCATGTCTGTCATAGCCTTGCCTGCTTGAATGGCACGCTCACACTAGAATATCGTAAATGCATTAAGCCAGGAACTAGATGGACTTTCGTCTTCTCATGCTCACTGTCTATCACAGTGCTTCTGTAGCACATAATAGTCAGTCTCTGATGAAAGTGCAAATAAATCAAATTTTCCAAATCTTTTACATTTAATAAGCAGTATACAGTAGAATTACAACAATAAAGTATTCAAAAATAGTTTAATCTTTGCTTCAGTCGGTTGGTTCTTTTTTATTATTGCTGGTATAATTTGCTATAAACTCTGGCCTTTGAGTATAAACCTACACAGTTGCTTCCATTGGTAGTCTTTTTGGAGAATGTCAGAACTATAGATCTATCATTTCTTTCCAGCCTTATAAATATAAGAGGGCATAAAAACAAAAGGAACCAAAAAAGGGGTATTAAACCAGTATATTACTCAAAACCTCCAAATATTAGATGCCTAAAGCTCATTATTGACCTAATTTTAGGAGTTTCATAAACATGTATCTGTCTTGTATTGACATGATCCTCTAAGATCGGTGGTTTAATTTATCCTTTAATTAATGTGTTGATAGTCTTTCTTAGATCCCAGATTGATTCCTAGTTCCTAAAATTGTAACCAACATCCAACCTACCTTATTCCCTTATTAAAATAGAACTAGTTTGAAATGTCATAAACATACTTGATTAAACATACTTTTAATCCAGAATGCTAAACCAGGAAGAGGTGAAGCAAAACCACCATTAGTGTATTAAAGTATTAGGAAGCCCAGCTAAGTTCTTAGAGATGAACCAAAGTGATTTCTTCAGTGAAATCACTGGGTCCCTTAAACTGAGGTAAATGTAGACTTAGTTTTGGTCTCTAAAACTTTGAGGAGACTTTTTGTTGATTTGTTATGGTAGAAAGGGGAAGGGCATGTGGTACATAGGAAGTAAGAGTGGCAGAACATCAGTATCAGCTCTACTTTAGTGTTATAGCGATAGCCATTGTACAGGCTTGATTCTCTTACTCATATTAGAGACACAGAGGGAATTTATTCTGTAAAAAATAATTTTGTGTAGCCTGATTTAGATATCATTGTGGTAATCAAATCTAATTGAATATGCTCTGTGCCATCACTTTAAGAGAACATATTTCAGAAGTGAGATCCTGGCCCTAAAAGTACTATTTGCATAAGGTAGTCCATTTATTTGACTGCCCAGATTCTAAATGTCTTGCTCTAAATTCTTAGATATTTCCTCAGAGTTCCTATTCCAATAGAAACTTTCTCTGATATGCCTCAAAATGGTGTGGAGAAAGTATGTGGTTCTTTCCCCCAGCAAATGTTTGATGCTTTCCTCTTCTCTTTCACTACCTTACGGCATTGCGTCTCCAGAGTATGTAGTATGTAGGACAACCTGCCCGGTGGAACTGGTCCTCTCTGGAGAACATTATAATTCCTGCCTATTTCTGTTATCAAAAGCACAGTCCTTTCATGTGACCTTAAGTCAGAGTAGGATGGTTTACACATTTTTATTATTATTTTTATGTCATTTATTTTTAGCATGGAAGCAGAAAAACATTGTTATATCCAGTCATATGGATAATTTGAGCTAGCCACATTGTATAAAACTCCAGAGAACGAGACAGGATGAGGACACCATAGAAGAAAGAAAACTGTACATTTTTGAAAAAAAAATGCATAACTTTTACTTCTATTCATGAATTACTAAATCGTTCCTTCTATTGGCTGCTGTGTTTGCTTCATACTAATATGTCCTCTCTGTCTCTTGGCATGGTTTCTGCTCAAAAGGCTATTGTAAGTATGGCTTCCTATTCATTTCTATATATTGAGCAACTTTTTGATTTATGTACATTCTCTTCCATCACAGTTGATGGTATTAAATTCTTAAGTGATACAAATTTTATGGAAAATGAATATGCCAATATTATTGCCTTATAGGTTTATGCCCTTTACACTTAAGATATTTAAGAGGATATTGAAAACAAGTCAAACCAAAAAACCTCTGCTCTTATTTTTTTACCATCCCACTTCTGTTCTACCCCCTTTTATAAATTACATTGAAGCTATTTTCCTATGGCAAATAGTAACTGGCCTCCTGCCACTACTTTAATAGTAACAGTCTTTAGTGGAGAAGTACTGGAGCATCGAAAACATGGAAGTAAAGACCATGTATAAACTTTGGAGTCTGGCCGACCTGGGTGTTAATTTTGGGTCTGCCACTTGAAATCACTGAATGCTCCCCAGTCTTACCTCCCTCACCTATAAGATGGGGCTAATATTGCTCACATTGTGAGATTAACATGAGACTGCATGCGACAGTCTGTACACAGTACACACTGTACACAGTGTCTGGTATATTAACCGTTCATGAGGTAATTATTGTGTATTATCTCAGTTAAAACTAATTTTGCTAGATTCCAGTCAAAATACAAATGCAAAGTTGTAGTTAAAGTATTTAGAAAATATGTTCACTTTACTCTCTGTACTAAAGAAGGAACAAGCAATAATTGAAAGTTAATAGGTTATTCCCTTTTTTTTTATATTTTGGGGGAAGCACTGATAGAGGACCTTATAGTCCACTGATCTTGCTCTAGTTAATATACTGAGCAAAGAAGTGAATTTGATAAATTCCAGAGCTGTGTTACAATGGACTTGAATGAATAATTATAGTAATCGTTATTAAATAAGGTGACTGAAAATCAAAGAACTTAATGTGAGGCTTTTTCGCCCCTCACTGCTGCTATTGACTGATTGGACAGTTTGTTTTATTAACTGGGTTTGGCTGAATTTATCTCAAAATGGAATGTTTGATAGAATTCATTAATAATATGTGCCCTACAAGTATAATGAAACCTAGTGGTCCTATGTAGAATGCCATTATTTTTTGTTTTTAGGTCAATTCTGATCTGCTTTTTAGGAGAATTTTTAAAAAATACTCAGCCAAAGCCGTGTTCTTCAGTCCATTAAATTCTGTGCATATGCCATCCTTCACATTCCCATACCATCACATAAATTATTTGTGTGCATATTCAGAAATCTCGGAGTGAGTCAGTATTTATGGAAGTTAATCCCAGTATCTATCATGATACAAGGAAATAATACAGTAGATAAAGAATATGTTAGGGAAAAATCTGTTATTGTTTTTTTTTTTTAATGTTTATTTATTTTTGAAAGAGAGAGAGAGAATGCATGTACGCAAGCAAGGAAGAGGCAGAGAAAGAGGGAGACAGAGGATCCAAAGTAGGCTCTACACTGACAGCAGAGAGCCCCATATGGGGCTTGAACTCATGAACCATGAGATCATGACCTTAGCCAAAGTCAGATATTTAACCGACTGAGCCACATGCCCTGGGAAAAAATCTATTAGAGTTACTAGAGTTCTAGCTACCTGCCTATTGACTCCAAGAATATTAGGTCTATATATAAATGGTCTTCTCAGTCATTTCCTCCTGACCCTCATGACTATAGAGATTTCAGATATGCAGTTCCTGGGTATTTTATACCAATTACTATCAATCAGGGGCTGCTCTCTCTCTCTAACCAAAAAGAAATAGACCTAGGTACATTGTGTGTTTTGAGCTCTTTGACAAGAGAACTTACTGCGAATTTATTCAGAGTTGGTTACTACTGTACTCTTTATTTAAAAAAAATAATTTATTAGTTAAAATTTTAAATAAACTTCTTTATTTTCCATTTTCAGTCAGTTCTTCTAAAAAAGAAGCTTGAAGAACATCTGTAAGTATAAAAGCTGTTGCGTCTCATTATCCTATTTTCTAGTGAAATAGAAGTATTTTGTTAGATGGTTACGGAGTGTCTAGGCCATGGCACAGGTGGCCCCTGAAGATAAGGGAAATTATAAGACATGTTAATAGTGTCTAAAGGGTCATCTCAACCCAAGGTCCTTAAATCAAAGCAATTACTGCTTTAGAACTGTTTTCTCAAATAAGATTCCTGGGTTTTACATCTTTGTGATAGTATTTATAACTAACTATAGTGAGGAGTTTGAGACAGTCTAGATCAGGAGGCAGAAACCTTTTTCTGTAAAGGGCCAGAGAGCTTTTGCAAGCCATGGTCTGTGCCACAACCACTTAGCTCTGTAATCTGAAAGCAGCCATAGACTGATTATAAACTGATGTTGTGACTATTCCAATAAAACTTTATACCAAAACAGGCAGCAGGCTGAATTTGGCCCACAGACTGTAGTTTGCCAGCCCTAGAGTATAGCCAGCTGAATCTTTCTTTTGAAGTAAAGTTTTAAAGTAGTACAAAGCTATCCGTAGCAGATTTGCAAACATATCCTTCAATTGCAAATACATCTGAAAATGACTTTTTAATCTAAAGATGAAATAAATTTTTTTCAAAAATTTTTTGTTTATTTATTTATTTTGAGAGAGAGCCAGCGAGCAGGGGAGGGACGGAGAGAGAGGAAGAGAGAGAATCCCAAGCAGGCTCTGCACTGTCAGTGCAGAGCACGATGTGGGGCTTGAACTCACAAACCGTGAGATCATAACCTGAGCGGCAATGAAGAATTGGAAGTGTAACCATCTGAGCCACCCAGGCACCTCCAATTTTTTTTTAACATGAGAAAAGTGAGATAATCCTAGCAATGGACACTTGCTGGCAAGTCTAACAATGGGCAGATTCTTAATGTACTAGTAGACAGAAAATGGTACCTTCTAGCCATTGTGAGGTTACCTAGAGCCTGAATTCTGTCCTTTTCTTATTCCCATTTCTTTATTGCAAAAAAAGTGGAGCGCCTGTTGTTTCATAAAACTGACCATTGTTCTGTGTTCATTTACATGGTAAATATCTTCATCTAAAAGAATCTATTAGTGATAATGAGGCCTATGTTAGTTTCCTGTGGCTGCCACAACAAATTACTACAGCCTGGGTGGCTAAAAAAAGCAGAAATTTATCCTCTACCAATTCTTAAGACTAGAAGTCTAAAATCAAGGAAGTGATTCCTTCTGGAGGTTCTAAGAGAGAATCTGTTCCATACCCCTCTTCATGATGGCTGCTAGCAGTCCTTTGTGTTCCCTGGCATATAGACACATCATTCTATCTCTGTCTTCACATGGCATTCTTCTCTCTGTTTTATCTTCACATGGCCTTCTAATAAGGACATCAGTCATTGGATTTAGGGCCCACCCTGATTCATTATGACCTCATCTTAACTAATTATATCTGCAAAGATGGTATTTTCAAATGACGTTACATTCACAGGTACTGGGAGTTAAGACTTCACTATATCTTTTTTGGGAGATACAATTCATTCCACAACAGGGTCCATAGACATTTCAAATGGTCATTCTCATGCACATTTATACCTGCAGTGGAGGCTGATTGACACATACCAAGTTGGTAAAATTTAAAAGTCCGACATACTAAGAATTGCCAAAGCTGTTCAGTAATGGTAGTTCTAATTCACTGATGGTAGGACTATACGTTGATTTACTTAGTAAACTGAACATGCACCTATCCTGTGACCCATCAGTTCTGCTCCCTGTATAAGCCCTAGATTCCTAGAAATGCTGTTACCATCTATCAGGAGACATGTAGAACAACGTAAGAAAGGACGTTGTAATCATAGAAAAGTAGAAACAATACAAATGCCACCAATTGTAAAATGATAGATAGAATGAAGTATATTCAAACAATGTGGTAAAATATGTAACTTAGGGCCAACACACCAACATACATGAATCTTGAGAGCACAGTGTTAAAGATGGAAGTCACAAGACCAATACATACAGTATAATGTATAAAGTAAAATCAGGCAAAATTCAGCAGTATATTGTTCAGGAATGCACACAAAGTCTTACACAAAAATCAGGAGAAAGGTGAAAATTCTGGGCTTGGGTTCCCTAAGGTTCTGTGATAATTTGTCTCATAACCTGTTGCTTTACTAGGTTACATTTTCTTATTCTTTAAACTATATATTATTTATCTAGATATATCACGTTCTCAAAGAATTTGTTTAAAAGATACTAATTTATTGAAGTATTATACGTAGGAAAAAACAGGAATAGACTTAACATAGTGCTGTTTTCTTCTTAGCTTTTTTTTCCTGTATTTTCCAATTTGTGCAGCCTTTTTTCCCCTCTCATAAAGTGCCAGAATTATGCATATTATATAACTACCAGGAAGAAACTTTCTGTTCACTTTTTACTTTTGTTTTGGAATATAACTTACATAAAGTACACAACTTCTAAGTTCCTAAGTCTAGAGCTTGATGAGTGTTTTCCTACAATATAAAGGTAACCCAAATCAACATGTAGAATACTTCCAGCAACTCCCCGGACTCTTCGTTTTCCCATCTAATTGATTCCATCCGCAAACTAGCCACTATGCTGCTCTCTTATCACCTTTCATTAGTTTTGACACTTTCTGAACTTCATATAAAAGGAATCCTACAGGGGCTCCTGGGTGGCTCAGTTGGTTAAGCATCCAACTTTGGCTCAGGTCATGATCTTGTGGTTCACAAATTTGAGCCCTGCTTCGGGCTCTGTGCTGACAGCTCAGAGCCTGGAGTCTGCTTCAGATTCTGTGTCTCCCTCTCTCTCTCTCTGCCCCTCTCCGTCTCTCTCTCTGTCTCTCTCTCTCAAAAATAAACATTAAAAAAAAAGGATCCTACAGCATTACCCTTTGTATCTGACTTACTATGGTCACCATTATTCTGTGGAATCTATCCTGGTGGGTGCATGTATCATTAATTCTTTTTTATTGGAGGATTGTGCTCTTTCTGTTAATTTTTATTTTTAGAGCTTTACTTTTTAGAATAAGATTTTGCATTGTAAAACCTCTGTAAAGTTTTAAATTAATTTTTATAATATCCTTACTCCTAGAAGATGAATATCACTAAATTCTTTATACCTTCTTGTGCATGTTTCTGTAAAAGAAATGATAACTTTCAAAGTCTGAGATTTTTGTCTCTATTTTTTTTGCCTATTTTGTGTGTGTGTTTTAATTCATGTTGGATTACGCTTTTTATCCTTGTTTCATAGCACTTGTGTGCTATGCAAGTGTATCCCAAGAATAAAGAACTTAAATCTTTCAAGTGGAGAAAAACACGAACCAGTAGTAGGTGACAATGTGTTATATATTTTGTTGCAGGGAGAAGCTGCATGAAGCCAATAATGAATTGCAGAAGAAGAGAGCCATTATTGAAGATCTTGAGCCACGATTTAATAACAGCTGTGAGTTTTTCCTAATTAGCATAGTTGTTTTTAATTGAAGTATAGTTGACATATTGCCAATTAGCATAGTTTTAAATTGGTTAGCCAGGCATTACCCTAGTAATAAGTTTATATAAAATTCTTTCAGGGGCGCCTGGGTGGCTCAGTCGGTTGAGCGTCCGACTTCAGCTCAGGTCACGATCTCACGGCCCGTGAGTTCGAGCCCCGCGTCGGGCTCTGGGCTGATGGCTCGGAGCCTGGAGCCTGCTTCTGATTCTGTGTCTCCCTTTCTCTCTGCCCCTCCCCCGTTCATGCTCTGTCTCTCTCTGTCCCAAAAATAAATAAACGTTAAAAAAAAAAAAAAAAAAATTCTTTCAGAAATAGGTCCTGTTACATATCCTAGCAATTAAAAAATTTGTCTTATTTACAGAGTATATAATCATCTTCAGAGTATTTCTGATTATACTTTTGATTTTTTTCTTAACTATGGATGCTAATGAATATTTTATGAAATTAGCTATTTTCATAGTAAAGTTGCATGTAAGTCAGCCAGATTTTGACTGCTTTTGGTATTTACACATGTAGGTAGCCTATTAATTCCTTTGTGTGGAGCAGGACACAGACTTTTTTTTTCCCCACTGTGGTAAAATCTACATCACATAAAAAAGACCAATTTAACTTTTCTTAATTATATAGTTCAGTGACATTAAGTACATTCACATTGTTGTGCAACCAATATTTCCAGAACTTTTTCATCCTCCCAAACTGAAACTTTGTGCCCATTAAACACTAACTCCCCCCCTCTCTCATCTGTAGCCTTAAAAATTGAAGAACTGCAAGAAGCTTTACGAAAGAAAGAAGAGGAAATGAAACAAATGGAAGAACGATATAAAAAATACTTAGAGAAAGCCAAAAGTGTAAGTATGAGTTTCTGGGCATCTCACTCCACTTTCTTCTTCTTTTTTTTTAAGTGTTTATTCTTTCCTTATTTTCTTACTGTTTATTTTTGAGAGAGAGATAGAGTGTGACTGGTGGAAGGGCAGAGAGAGACAGGGAGGCACAGAATTCCAAGCAGGCTCCAGGCTCCAGGCTCCAGGCTCCAGGCTCCGAGCTGTCAGCACAGAGCCTGATGTGGAGCTCGAACTCAAGAACCACAAGATCATGACCTGAGCCAAAGTTGGACGCTTAACCGACTGAGCCACCCAGGGGCCCCATAAATGTTTATTTATTTTTGAGAGAGAGAACGAGAAAGAGTGAGTGGGGGAAGGGCACAGAGAGAGAGACAGAAGATCCGAAGCGGCTCTATGCTGACAGCAGCGAGCTCATTATGGGGCCTGAACCCACGAACCACAAGATCATAACCCGAGCCAAAGTTGGACATTCAACCAACTGAGCCACCCAGGTGCCCCTCCACTTTCTAATCATGTTTCACTGGTCATCCAGTTTAGTGCATATACAGTGACTTCTCACGCCAAGAGCTATCAGGAGAACAAAAGAAACCTTTGACAAAGAAAAAGCATGAGGAAAAAGCAGTGATCAAAATAGATCACCCCACAGAATAGTTATCAATTACCAAGAGGAAAATGTTCCTTTATGTAGAAAATAAGTGGCAGTCACCTCCTTAAGTAGTAATCAAAATTAGCTATACTAATGGTAGGACAGCCAACATCTTATGCCTCCTGATGGAGTATCATTGTCATAATATTTAACTTGAAGCTAAGCAACCTATTAAACCTAACCCAGTTCCCAGGGAAAATGAGTTTATTGGAACAAATTAAATAACATCTTCAGGAAATCATCAGATAAATCAAGAACTGGGGATAAAAGTTAATGTTACAAAAAACAAAAATAGGCATTTGAGTATGGGGGAGGACAAGAGGCTGTTCTAATTTAAAAGAGCCCAAAGGGATCTAAGTACCAAATGTAATGCATTAATCTTTGAGTCCTATATTGGTGGTGGAAGGAGCAGTTATAAAAGACATTTTGGAGACACCTGTGGAAATGTGGATTTGGAACCCATAGTGATGACTTCTAGAATTGT
Source organism: Panthera pardus (assembly GCF_024362965.1). NCBI lineage: Eukaryota > Metazoa > Chordata > Mammalia > Carnivora > Felidae > Panthera > Panthera pardus. Next base: position 40,128,822 of record NW_026526688.1, on the reverse strand, counting down.
TCATTTTCTTACAGATGATGATGATGATCTTGTGATTATGTAAGAGAATATCCTTAGTCTAAGAAGTATTTACATGTCATGAGGTCTGCAGATTATTTTATTCTGTTTTTTTGTTTTTATTTTATTTTAGAGAGAGAGAATCTTAAGCAGGATCAATACTCAGCACAGAGCCTAACACAGGGGTTGACACATGGCTTGAACCCATGAATTGTGAGGTCATGACCTGAGCCAAAGTTGGATGTTCAACTGACTGAGCCACCTGGGCGCCCCATGCTGATTACTTTAAAATAGGCTCCTAGGGGTGCCTGGGTGGCTCATTCGGTTAAGCATCTGACTTTGGCTCAGGTCATGATCTCACAATTCATGGGTTCAAGCCCCACATTGGGCTCTCTGCTTGCAGCACAGAACCTGCTCTGGATCCTCTTTCTCTCTCGCTCTCTCTCTCTCTCGTAAATAAAATAAACATTAAAAAAAAGGTGATGCAGGGGGAGCTCCCAAACAAGCAAGTTGTCTGTGTGTGTGTGGAGAGAAAATGTGGCAGTGCAGCAGTTGGCGAATTAGGGTTAAAGGAAATGGGTTTTTATTGTTCCTCTCTTTCAAGTTTTCCCTAGGTTGTTTTTTTTTTGTTTTTTTTTTTTTTAACGTTTATTTATTTTTGAGACAGAGAGAGATAGAGCATGAACAGGGGAGGGGCAGAGAGAGAGGGAGACACAGAATCTGAAACAGGCTCCTCCAGGCTCTGAGCGGTCAGCACAGAGCCCGACGCGGGGCTCGAACTCACGGACCAGGAGATCATGACCTGAGCTGAAGTCGGACGCTTAACCGACCGAGCCACACAGGCACCCCAAGTTTTCCCTAGGTTTGATCAGTTTTGATAGTAAAAGTATTGGGCCAAAAAGCAAAAAGACCTTCCCCAGAAGGTCTAGAAGTGCTAGAAGATGCTAGAAGTGCATCACATGCCCATGCCTAAACCAAGCCACTGGCAGAGTAGGAGATCGGGTCACAGTGACAACCATCAGGATCAGCTCTCTCAGAGACATAGGGTAGCTAAGCCACTTTAGAAGAAAGGGAAAGGGAACACAGCTGTCAGTAATGTGTGTTGTAGTATTCTTTATTAATTTTAAGCCAGAATTACTTATTAAAATTGATTCTTTACATAGATAAAAGTTTTATATAATTGAAAGCTACAATTGAATAGTATTTCATACATTCAAATTTTAAAGTATCCTTGTAAGATAGCTTTATGATTCTCACAAGGTTTGTCCTTGATTTTTTCTTTTATATAACTGCTTCCTTAGATGTTACATTCTTGCAAGTTTGAAACTTCAAATTTTTTTCTTTTATTCCTCTTTGCAGGTTATCCGTACTTTAGATCCTAAGCAGAATCAAGGAGCAGCACCAGAAATACAGGCTCTTAAAAATCAGCTCCAGGAACGGGACCGACTCTTCCATTCTTTAGAGGTAGGTAGTTTGCTATACTATACAATAACAATAAGGTATTTGATTTTTGATTCTTTATTTTCTAGGAGCCTTGCTGTATACAATTGTGTCCATGAATTTAGCTAACTAATTACATTTTATTAATATTGTTTTTCATCTTTACATGTTTACATGTGCTTATTTTTTAGAAAGAATATGAGAAAACAAAGAGTCAAAGAGAAATGGAGGAGAAATATATTGTTAGTGCCTGGTACAATCTGGTAAGGAAATAACACTTCAAAACATATTGCAAAGTTCAATGAATATGTAATAATTATTATACTACCTTTATTATAGAAATAATTCTACTAAATGAATCTGAAAGTAATTGCTATCCTAACACACACTAACAAAACCTAATGCTGATCTTAGGACTGAAAAGCAGAAATGAGAACCACTATAAGCAGGGTTAGGACGTTTTGAACACATCATTATTCCTACAGCATAGAAAGATAAATGATGTTGATTTCTATCCCTCAGAACCATTTTATTCCAGGGGAAGGGGACTTTAATAACATCTAAACACAGATGCAGTAGCTTTTATTTTGTGGAATGATTTCATTGCCTTTGCAGGACAACAACATTCTGGGCTTCAGTAACACTTTCTGGATATAAATAGTTGTGAATTTTGAAGAATGCTGTACTTTTTTTTTCAATATTTTGTCCTAGACTGGTCTTTTTTTCTTCTTTGTTTTTCTTCCCAGTAAGACCACTTCTGCCTTGTCAAAATGTTAGTTGCCTAAGACAGGAAATTGAGCCAGATTTTTCTTCATCATCCCCCTGTGACCCTATAGTTATGTTACTGTTGTTTCTGTTTTACAGTTGTAACTGATACTGTGTCTTCAAGGGTAATGCCCCAGGTTTCCTAATAATGTGATTTTATGTTTGTCAGAAACTCAGACAATTTCATGATTTGTCTATATTTGCCTTGGTTAAAACTACATATTTCAGATCTTATCATAATTTACAAAAACAAAGGAAGAAACCAAATTAGGTTTAGAATACTATTATTAACAAATATAGATTTCTTAAAAATTAAAAAATAAAAATAGGGGAAAACTACCTAAGGAAGTTCTCTGGGAATTAGTTCTGAGTCCACCTCTTCTGTGTCCTCTTTAAAGGTTGGTGTTAGTGATCTTGGAACTCTGGAACTCTGCCCCTCAATACTTAGTAGTCATTTCATAAGTTTTGATTGATTTATATGACTTCACATATTGTGGTTATAGAACCAAATTTATTTATTCTGTGACATGGCATTAAAGAACATTTTTAGCTCTCCAGAGAGTAAAGGAGTAACTCCATATAGTCTCACACAAGTTATATTCTAGTGAGGTAGCCACACATATATTCAGAAAGTTCTACATCTCAGACTACTGAATGGAAGGGGAGGTGACAGGCACTGGGAAAAGGCATTAAGTATCTCAGAGAATTGCCCAGTTGTGGCTATTGAGGTCTTAAAGGTGTGTGAAGAACTTGAATAAGTTGCTTGAAATGTGAAAATGGAAAAAAAAAAAAAAAAAAGTTTATTTTAAATAACTTGTTAATATATGTAGCCAAATTAATAAATTAAAGATTACCAATAGATATTTGTTAGTTTTCTTCAGATTCTTAAATGCTTTGATTTCAAATTGAGTAAAAATACATGTTCTGGGTTTTCTCATTGGGAAAATGGAGAAGTGTTATGTATTTGGGTATACATGACAGATTCTGTTAAAGATACACAGCCATGGCCAGTGTTTTCCCTAGAAGCTAACTAGTGATAGGAAGATTGATTGTTTAGTCTTCTGTCTTCTGTGCCAGTCTTTCCTTTCTCTAGGAAAGCCCTAGGACTTTTCACATTGCTTGGCATATGTACCTGCTCTCCTTTTAGTTCTCAGTTGCTTATTTCTTACTTTCTTCCTTGTTACAGCGTCCACTTCTCCCCATCAGTTTACTTGTGGCCAATCACTAGTGAGATTAAATAGCTCCTCTTGTTTCTTAATGTTTCCCTGGCCAAGGTTCTTTACTGGCTTACGAAAAAGTACCAAAACCACTATTTCCCTGATCTCTTCATAGACTAACAGTTGAAAAGGTGCGCTCCCAGAGGTTTCCTCCCCCCTGGTAAGGTGCTCTGGGCCCAGCAACTCTATATCCTCTCCCTTCTAAGCTAGTAGACCATCCTACTCCAGTATTCAAGAAAGACCCCCAGCTGTGGTTTGGGGCCTCTGTTGTGGGCTGTCAGGAACTTTTCTTAATTTGCTTGAGAATGCAAGCCTGCCTGAAGTGAAGAAAAACACCCTGAAGGTATGTATTATACCTAGTGTGGCTTTCCTCCTTAAGAAACAACCTGTGCTTTTCACTCAAAATAAGTAAGCCATGTGATTTCCACAACCACGTGTGAATCAACTCCTACCAATCAATTGCACTATTTGTTCTTGGGAAATCACTTTATACATTTGATTTGAGAAGGAAGTATATATGATTATGGGTAATCTATTGTTTGGATTATTGTAAATTCAGAAAATTAAGGCTTAATTTTTCCAAGAGAAAATTTGTACTTAATTATTGGAACAAAATGTCTCTGTAAGATTTTAATCTGAAATGAGCAGAATTAACATTCCTAATTGTGCCTTATGATTCATTGTGACAAATACTGCGTGAAGAAATTTTATTTAGTGAGAGTATGTTCTACTTTTTTTTATATTGATTTTTTTTTTTTTTTTTTTCCTATGTTATATAGGGAATGACCCTGCATAAAAAGGCGGCTGAAGATAGACTTGCTAGTACAGGTTCAGGGCAGTCATTTCTGGCTAGGCAAAGACAAGCAACCAGCACAAGAAGATCTTATCCGGGCCATGTTCAACCAGCCACAGCAAGGTAGACAAGTCTTGCCATCAGAATAAAAAAAACATCCTACATTCAAAGCATACTTCTGTTACATATGACAACATTTCAGGAAATTCAGCCAGCTTATTTTTTGTCTCTTTTATGTTGATATTTAGTTGTTTCTCATTTGAGGACTTTCTCTCTCCTATATCTATAATATTTTAGTTTCTTGGTTCTTTATTTTGTAGTCCTTTCAGTTCCTTTTAATGTGCCAAAAATTTTTAAATGCCCAATTAAAAGTGTTGTATAATAGTGTAGTACTTTTCTTTGTATGAAAATGTCCTTTCCCCAATGGTGTAGGCTTTGTAATGAATTAGATTTTCTGCCAATAATTGATATACAATTTATATTCTTTATTGTGCCTCTGTGTTACCATGCTTTATAAGAATGTCTTTGTTTAAAGGGAATTAATCTTTTTATGATGTATTAATCTGTGTTTTCAATTGTTTTCCAAATGCACTTCAAATAACTTGCATATTTACTATATAAAATGGTTGGCAAGTGCACTTTTTGCAAAGACATAAATACATTGGCAGAGGTGCTAATCCGATGTTACCTAAGGCACCTGATAGATTTATTTAGAGGGAAAAAAATAAGTTTTCCACGTTGTTTTATAGGAAATTAAATTTGTCCGAAGATTTGGAAACTATTTTTAAAACATACATAAAATTTCATTATTTCTTGCTATCTTGTTTGCTGACAGAAGATAATGGATTGGTTAGGTTATTTGGGGGGAAATTACAGAAAAAAAAATCAGGCAGTGCATTCATTTTTTTCTTGTTTTGAAATATCATAGTAACTGAGGATCAGATTCTAGCAATGCGGCTGACATTTACAGTTTCAGTTACCCTCCACATCTAAAAGATTTATTTTTCATATACTTACTAGTAACAGGTAGCCTTACCTTTTGGGCAATTTCCTTGTTGCACCTCATTTTACTTATTCTTTAATATAAACCCTTCTATTTCTCAATTCCTAAACCTAACATCTTAGTATCAGTCCTTAAGATCAATAAGTGACTTCTTGTATGTGACGTTATGACAGGTCTTTTAACATTTTTTTCTTAATTCTATGTACTAGTCCAAGAATCAGCCACTGAATAGATTCTCTTGGGTATTTGGTTGCCTCAAAGTTCTTAGATTTGTTGACAGATTGTAAACCATGTTCATTTACTTTTTTGAATGGCCATCAAGTCATAATGATTGTAAAGCACTTTGGCTGTATAAGGTGCTATATAAATGTGAAACAGCATTCATTTGAAAATGAAATGCCTCTGCCTGACTTTCCATATTAAGTATTTGGTCCCAAATTATATCTAAGTTCCCCTCCAGCCTTTTTCTTGCACCATAGCCAATTTTTTTTAAGCATAAAATTATTGAAATTAGGTTGATTGGTTGGTCGGTTGGTTTTGGTTTCAGATACGTCACCTAAAAAGATTTTATTTCATGTACTTGCTATTTGGAAGTTCAGGTTTCATTTAGTCTTGTATATTAAATACAAATGAATAACTCTAAATCAAGTTAAATGTAATTAAGAACTTTCAGAAACTATATTCAAGTGTTTGATTTTAAATCCTTACTTTCTTTTTTGTAAGAAAATTGACCTAAAAATTAGTAGCGTTTTCATTTGTCCTCAGAAACCATTCTTGAAGAAAGCTATTAGAGTATACACGGAAATGACTCCATACACTGTGCTAATTTTTTACATTACATACAGAGGTCTGAGAGCAGTATGATTGCTTCTGCCTGATAAGACTATAAAGCAGGAAGAATTAGTAATAATGGAGAGAACCACGTGAGTAGAATGCATTGTGAGGTTTCAGGAGGCTAAGCAGACCTCATCAACATAGGCAATTTAACAGTACAAGATTAAAAACTAGTTAAGATGGTTCTTACCCCTGCCCCCTTATTTCACAAATAACATAAGGATTTAGCTGTTTTAAAACAGGGCATGAACACTAACCTTGGTAACATTAAAATTGTTTGAAAATTATACTACCTGCAGAATAAGATAGATGAAAATAAAAAAAAGAGTCTATGATCTCTTTATTAGATGGATTATATCCTATGAGACGAGAGGTTTTAATTTTAGTTCTTTGTTTACTGCTCCAGTCCTGGTCTTCTGGTCTACCTGGTAGGTAGGCTGCCAGGTGCCAGGCTTTTAGAAGCAAGTTTTACTCGTTTTTCTTTGGCATCTGTTGCATGCTGTTATTTTGGTGTTTACATTCATAACTTTCATGTTCCTTTACTGTACCTGTATGGGTTTAGTATATTACTTGCATTGCATAGCAGAAATTATATTCCTAAACATTCTGATATTTTTTTTAAAAAGCAGGAATAAAACTGAGCTGTAGCAGTGACAACCTTGTTTCCCTTGCCCAGCTTTGGGTGAGATTTATAAATCACTATTTCTCCAATAATGATTAATAATTTTTCAGGAGGTTTGTGATGATGCATGGTTTGTCTGGAAGTTAAAAGCCATTAGGCACTTTATCTAGATGTGAGCTATACTGTGCTATATTCTTACAGACTCCCTGTATACAGTAGCTTCAAGAAGCCACAGTTTGCTCGAACAACAACAGAGCTGTAGCCCTGGCCTCCACAATGGAGTAAGTACAGTGTTACTGCATTAGCTTGGGGTGACCCATCCCCGCAGTGTTGAATTCTTATAAACAAAAATCTTATTTTCTGTTTTCCTTCTAACCAGGGTAAGAAAATACAAAGTAAATAACTAAAAAAATTTTAAAGAGTAACATTTATGTTCTGCAGTGTGCATTTACAAAGTTTGTAATCAGAAAAAATCCAACAGATATTATAGTTTTACCACCTAGAAACAGAGAATAAATAATACAACTGTACATATCTGAAAAGAGCTTCAAAAATTCAATCATATCTTTTTATCATTTGTCTAATTCCTTGATAATAACCAAGAAAAAGAAGTCCCTAAATAAAGGACCCATGTTCCAAAATTGATTAAGATTGAATTATTTCTATTTGATAGTCCTAGCCTGGTAAAATTGGCTTGATGGGATGTGAGATGAGTAGATTATAATAGGATAATTTTGCATTTGTAATTTTGTTGAAGTTTTATTGTTTTGTTTATACAGTAAAGCTCAATTGTAAAAAATTAAGCTAGATGTTATCCAGTCAGAAACATTGGCCCTGACATTTCATTAACCCTGCACAAGCGTGAAAATCCACACTATGCAAGCACATCAGCAGTAAGTGATTGTTCAGTGAGAGATGAGTTAGGCTAAAGAAAAGATCATTTTATTAGCTAGTTTACTCACCTCTCCTTATAATAGCAGTTTTGTTTATTTTTGTTAGCTAATGATACAAAATATCTTCCAGTGCCTCTTGCTCTCAGACAAGCATTCATCTTTTCAAGCTAACACCGTGTTAAAAATTTGAAAATCCCTATCCCAATATGAGAATTATCTTGAAACAAAAGTCTAAATTTTTAAAATTATCTTAACTCTCTGCATTTAATTTCCAATTGTCCAGATCTCAGACTCTGGAATGTTATAGTTATTGCCAGTTGAACATGTGAGATTATCTGAAAAAGCACCCACAACCCACAGCTACTGCACACCTAGCTAGTTTCCAGCCCTGTGGGTAAGAACACCGTGACCCTAAAGTGAGAGGAAAGTGCTTGGTGTTTTGCTTTTTGCTAATTGCAGAATAACAACATTAAGGCAAAATACTTTTTGTTGTCTATTTCTTAAACTATGGAAGGAAGCATTGACTTCTCCCCCTTGTGTGATGAAGGGACTCATTGTGCTGATGTAGCATATTCATTATACTTCAAAGTCAAACCTGTGTGATGCCCTGAAGTAGACGAAGGAGTGTGTTAACAAAAGAAATGGGGCATCATAATCTTTGAAAATTATTTTAGCATGCCTTTTATTTTCCCTTTTTCTAAGTTAAGAGGGTCATTCAATAATGATAATCTCTTTTTCTATAGTCCCAACTGTCGAAATGGCAGCTTATTTTGGTACATTTGATTCATTACATTTAGAAAGTGGTTTCAGAGCTTATTCTTTGTAACTATAATGATTCTAATATTTTATATCATGAAGTTTTTATATGAGGAAGGCTATTCTCAATGTGTGTGTCATCCAATTTTTTACTTTCTATAAAGCATATTTAAATAATAATTGGTGTATGTTCTCCTTTTATTGAAAATGTTTTATTGTCCAGTTTAAGCACAATAATTTTATTCTTCTAAAGTTTTATAGTAAATACTGTTCATTTCTCAGAACCTAAAAAACAAAATAATTCTGTGCTGACACAGCTAATTTCTGCCCTTCCCTATTCCCCCAAATCATAGAAATATTAATATTTAGCTTCCTTTTTATAAAACGAAGGACAGCACAAATGTGATGATATCCATCTCTTCTAAATCACTGAATATGTTCTTGAGAAGAATTTATTGATTATTTTGTTGCTAAACAGCCCTTTATCAACCCAATCCAACTCATGCGTGTTATCTATGAATGTAAAAACTTTTGAAGTTTATTAAATTGATAGAGAAAGGGACATTAGTTTATTTGAGAAACAAGAGACCTGAACCTAATTATGGCAAGTATATGAGTTTGGACAATTGTAGGGGGGTCTATACATGTTTCCTAATGATTACATGTCAACAATTAATGTGATGTCTCTCTTCATTATTTTTCTATTTTCCAATAATATTCTGTAAGACCAGTTTGTCTGCTGTATTTATAAGTGAGCATAAAAATGTGAGGAAGTAACAGAAGACTGTGAAGGCAAATCCATTCCTAGAAATTAGAATGTATTATTGGGATAAGAAATGGGCTGATTATAAACAAATATCCAGGCTGATAGAAGTACTAATACAATTAAAAATAACATTGTCTTAACAAATGTTCCTCAAGTGATAGTTTACATAAAATCTTCTGACTCTCTTACATGATCATTAAATAAAGAAGAGTAGACAAAAGTATAATTTAGTTTCTAACTGTCCTTCCCTTCAGTGGGCATTAGCTGGCATACAATATTAACTATACGTTTATCAGTGGAAGGGAAAGCATCTATTTTTATTTTGAAACTGTTAACCCATTACTAAATCTAAGATAGTGATTTGAAGCCATTGAGGATACTTGGATTTGATCAGAAGAACTCTGTGGTGGCTGAAAATTACTACTGACTTCTCTAGATCTGATGCTTTATCTAGTTTATACACCTTAGGATCAATTTTATGTTCCCCCCTAATTAGACATAGTAGCCCCGCCCCACAATATTTTGTTTAAATTGAAAGCAGGAGTAGAGATTTTTAAAAATATATTTAAGAGAGTCTTTATGTACCTGATACGTTATCCCCAGGCTCTGAATTAGATCTTTAGGATCTGAAGATGAAATCATCAGAAAAAGTGTCCATAGCCTCAAAATTTCAGGCCCAAAGGGCTATCAAATGTCCTAAATTCTACCTACTCAGAGCTTAAAGGAAGAATTAAATACCATGACAAGAATAATGTCAAAATGAGAAAAAGAAAACTACCAAAGCATGTTGAGGCTTTAATGTATGTGGGAGACTTCTGAGCAGGTATTATCACTTTAGATATCTCTAAGGTGACAAAGGAAAATAATTAGTTTAGCAATTGTTAAAATTAATAAAAGGGATTCATGTTTATTCTTGGTGTATTTGTCAACCTATGGGCAGTGCTTACTGTATACATTCTATAGTGTGTTTGTATATGTCACTATTATAGATGAGTGTCTTAATATTATTTACTGTTCTATCTAATCATTTATGTATTTATACTTTACTGCAAGGTTCACAGCACTTTACTAATATTAGATAATTATTTTTCTTCTACTTTTCTGTGGCATTTTCTACTTATGTCTTTTCTGCTAGGGTCTTTTCCTTATTTTGGAGTACTCACTAAGAAAAATGTAAAAGATCGCCCAAAGAAATGGGCTCTGTACTCTTCCTGAAATGTTTAAAGTGGGATCTGAAAATCCAAGTCTAAAGATCTATTTGAAGCTGGATTGGGGCTATTGGGCATAAATTGCATTTTATATTTCACATTAATAAGACTTGTATAAGTCAGTACTCATGAGGCCAAATTCTCTCAAATGCCAACACCCTTGAAACCTTTTGTTTTCTGGAGTTATATTAGTAAAAAGTAAACAATCTTCTAATTAATTAGAGAATACCAGAAGGCACCTAGTCCCATGGCCTGTGTGTACCCGATTTTGAGAGACAAGAATAGTCCAGTTCCTGGGCTTAGACGAACCCTTTAAACCCAGCTGAATTGTTCTCAGCAGGCTTCCTGATAAAAGGGGAAGTGTCCACTGGCCTGATAACTAAGTCACTCCTGGTCCTCCCGACTCCCAGAGAGATGGACCATCAGCCATGGGGAGTTCTCACCTTTGCTGTGCTGTTTCCTAAAATACAAACCTACCAATTGCCCTTAACTCTCATAGTTTCTTCATCATTGCCTATACCCAAAGACAGGAGAAAGAAAGCCAGGTTCCAGGAGCCATACAGTTGGAAAATCTGGAAAATGGTGGGAGTTAGTTGATGAGAAAAGGTAGCAGAACGCTGCAGAAAATTCTTCATTCTGCTATAACAGATGCTTAATGAACTTGACTGTTCTTAAGTTCAAAAGTAGCTAAGTTTTCAGCTTGTTCTCTTCAGAGATATTTTTAGAAATCAGGACTCTTCCATTTGTAACTTAAAAATGTTAATACTCAAATCATAGTCAAAAAGTAGTGAAATATTTGTTGTTATGTAAACACTGACACATGATTACTGCCAAAGAATAGGGAGATTTGCTCATAAGAACATTCTCTTAGAGTTTTGTTTTGTGCTTTCACATGAGAGAAATGCCTTTATATTGTGAAAAGTTTCTGTAGTATTTTCTTCTGCATTACCCCCTGTTCTACTGATGTGCTTTGCTTAAGCAAGTCACCTAGAAGAGAGCAACACTGAAATAGAGAAGTCTAGACCCTGACCTTTGAGAGAAGAGCTGCTTTTGTCCCCCTAAAGTAAAAAATTAAAAAAGAAATATGCTCATACATACACACACACAAAGACAGAATATGATGTTTTGAATATCTATTAATTTAGTTGTTGAGTGAATAAGTTCCCTTCTAAATGTCTTTACCATCCGGTGGCTTTTGCTGATTTAGATAAGAGTAGATCCTGGGCCTACATTGTCCAATTTATTAGCCACTAGCCACATGGTGATTTACATTTAAATTAAAATTAAATAAAATTCAAACTTTGGTTCTCTCTAATCACCAATCACATTTCAAGTGCTCAGTAGCCACACATGGATAGTGGTTACCATATTGGACAGCATAAATTTAGAACATTTCCATCATTGCAGAAAATGCCTTTTTACAGTGCTGTCATGCCCAAAGAGAAAACAAGGACAAAATGAAAGTTTTCAGTTAACTTATAATAACTATTAGATTTTACTGCCGTAGTTGAAGAAAGCTGTTTTTCATATAAAAAATAATACCAGCCCTTTTTAAAGACACTGGAAAAATCAAAACCCCATTCTTTGAAACTAGTTTTCATTGTATTTTTTTAAACAGGTTCTTAGCACTTTACTTTTCAAGTGATAAAATTAAATCATTTCATAAATCATAACTTAGTATCTTCAGGCTTTTTTCTCCTTGTTTTGTAGTCCTCAAATTGATGATACATAGTTTCTAACACACATAGAGCAAAAACCAATGAATGCTTTATTTATTCACAAATAAAAATTGCTAAACATTTATCCTTCTGTTATTTTTAAATCTGTATAGATCTAATGAAAGTGGCAACAGTTTTTGTTTCTGTCCCTTTAAACATTTCTCCCTAACATCACATTTGATTGTTTCCCCCTTAAAGGTATATCAAGATCCAAATAATTCCTTGGTTTTCTTCATACTTTCTTGCTCTTAATAACTTGGATTACATGAATTAAGTTCAGTTTCATATACGAAGCAAGAATTTTATTCCAGTGACTTAGTCAATGAAACATTTTTTTATATTTATTAATTTACTTTTTAACATAACGAAAAGGATGCACATGGATGCATCTTTGACTTTTTTAATGAAAATAAGGGACTTAATCATAATTCTTTTCAGTAGGCTTGGTACTTAGTTAAAACTGTCCTGTTAGGAAGTCATGAGGCTGGTGCTTTCCTTTTCCGTTTTAAATGTTTTAAATCAGGCAACAGACTCAATCCAGTAGGTCAAATTCCAAGCAAATTATGAAATTCTTATCATCATTCAAGTACAGATCGGTAAATGGTGTGATTTGAGTTTGTGTTATTATTTTCTTGTTGGCCTAATTTAATATGTGTTCTACAGAGATTCATGTTAGTTAAGGGAAATTCTCATTATGCTTGAAATACATAGTATTTTAGTATAAATACAGGAAAAGACTGTACACAAATGCCAATCAATGATTTGAGGCCTTTTAATTTTTTTAAATAGTAGCCTTTTGTTTTTTAATAGCCTTAGTTATTTAAAATTTAGATGCACTAAAATGTCATTGCTGTCACTAACTTTGCTGTGAACAGGTTATGTGTAATTCAGAATGCTTTGCACCTAGAATAATTTCCAGATTTATTTTGTTTTGCAGTTTTCATGTTTTGACAATTGCCCCACCATTTATAACACCCAGTTTTTGGTTGTGTAATGAATGGTAAAATTCAAACATATCTAATAATTTAATAATTTGCCTTATTTTGATTAATAAATTCTATCAAAGATTTGAGGATAGAAAAGGCTTTTTTTTTCCTATAGTATTTTTTAAACTTTTCAGATGAGCTGGAAAACACCTTAGTACATTGGAGTTGGAATTGTATTGATTACAGTCCCAGCTCTAAAGCCTTATACTCATGTCTTAAGTATTATTGATTGTTCTATGAATTGTTGTTAGTTTCCTATTTGGCATCACAGTTATCCACCTTGCAGTTAAGCTTTGGCAAAAAGGATATTACTTGGTATATTCTTATTTCTGGTTGACTATTGAATTTATAATTCAACAACTTCATTCTTTGTCATTATAATCCAAAAATGAAAGCCACATACAACTCTAAATTTCTCACTTCACAATGGAATCAATACAGATTTAGCAACATAGTACATAACAGCATCCAAGGATTTTTCCACATTTACCAAGTTTACCAACCATTTACTGTATATTAGATCGGTGGATTTTCTGTTTTTCTGAGGTGAATGACTTATTAGCCTCAGTAAGAAATTTTCACTAAAGTCACAGAAACATTAAGTCCAATAAACCACCGGAAGAGAGATTTTTAATTTTTTTGGAATCTTATATTGCATTTCCTTTTGATATCACTTATTCATTTTAATTTTATGACTGCCAACTTGTTATGGTATTAATTATATGTATATGTTTATATGTATGCATATAATATATGTATATGTATATGAAGAATAAAGTTAAGATTTGGTCAAACTATATTTTCCCATTCAAGTACAAAAATGTTTTCAAGGCTGCAAAAAGTGTACAGTTGTTAAACAAGTTGTAAATAAAGACTTGTATAAAAATTCAGTGTAGATTTTTCTTCTTACTCTTTAAACCATGACAAACACATACTTCTAATACTATTCATCCACTTGCCTTTGGCACTTGCCATAGTGTACTATCAATTTAAAGACTATGCCATTGGGGCACCTGGGTGGCTCAGTCGGTTAAGTGTCTGACTTTTGATTTCAAGTCAGGTCATGATCTCATGGTTGGTGAGTTCGAGCCCCACATCCAGCTCTGCACTAACAGTGCAGAGCCTGCTTGAGATTCTCTCTCATCCTTTCTCTGTCTTCCCTCCCCTGCTTTCTCTCTCTCTCTCTCTCTCTCTCTCTCTCTCTCAAAAATAAATAAATTTTGGGGTGCCTGGATGGCTCAGTCGGTTAAGCATCCAATCCTTGATTTCAGCTAGGGTCATGATCTCACAGTTTGTGAGTTCGAGCCCCATGTCGGGCTCTGTACTGACAGTGAAGAGCCTGGCTTGGGATACTCTGTCTCCCTCTCTCTCTGCCCCTCCCCTGCTTGTTCTCTCTTTCTCTCAAAAATAAACATTAAAAATATTTTTTAAATAAATAATCTTAGACAATAATAAAGTTTATGCCATTGACTTATTGTAAATTACTAAATATTCTTTGAGGGTTTTTTCCAGTACCTATCAGAGATTTTGTTTTGATTTAGTCTCATTCTTAATAGTTGTAAGCTGATTGTCCAAAGTTCTTAAGGGATAAAAGCTAAACATTACAGCTTCTCCCCTCTCAGAGTTACCACATTAGCACCATCAACCTTACTACCGACAGTACAGCAATAACCAATGGTAGAGTAATTGCATTCTTTAATAATATAAAGCATTATCCTTTTTTTTAAAAAAAGGGTTTTTTTTAATGTTTATTTTTGAGAAACAGTGCATGAGTAGGAGAGGGGCAGAGAGAGAGAGGGAGACACGGAATCAGAAGCAGGCTCCAGGCTCTGAGCTGACAGCACAGAGCCTGATGTAGGACTTGAACCCACGAAATGCGAGACCCTGACCTGAGCTGAAGTCCGACACTTGACCAACTGAGCCACCCAGGTACCCCTAAAGCATTATTCTTGAAGCATCCCATTTAGGTGATTAGAGCTCCTTTTCCTTTCCTTCCTTTTCCTGCACCTTTTCCACCCTTAAAATTCACCCTTTTTCTCATCTCCACCCTAAACCTTACTGGAATATGACATCTTTAGTGTTGGATAAAGTGGCAGTAGCAGTGTGGAAATTGATTGTATTTACATTAAAATAATCAGCTAATTAATTTCAAAGTGAAGTTAGCACCAAGATAAAAAATAGCTATGTAGTCAAAATAGTGCCCATTTTAATGTCAGATAAGTATAAGTTTTCTTCACTCATTACCATGGAGATACCATATTTATTTAGCATTTTCTGAGCGTCTCTCCTAATATTGAAGTGAAGGACAAAGGTAGGTTGAATCAAAAAATAAGCAAAGTATTTTTGGCCTTCAAAGATTTGGTTAAATGAAGCACAACACAGAAAAGTTCCTAAATAGAAGCATCACTCAGGTAAAACCTACCAGTTTGCCTTAAATACATTTATATACTGTTCAGGTTATTGCTGCATCACAAACCACTCCAAACCTTAATGGCTTTAACAATATAATCTCTCTCTTGCATCTGGAGACGGGCTCAGCCCCTCATTGAGCTGCAGATAGATGATGGTTGAGGCTGGAGCCATCTGAAGGCTTTCTGTCACACATCTGGTATCCAGACTGATACAGATGGAATACCTGAGGGCTGATCAGGCAACTCCACACACAACCTCCTGACATGACTAGTTTGGACACTCACAAAATGGAGTCTCAGGGTAGATGAACTTACACACAGCTAGCTTCCTCAGAGTGAGTTCTAAGAGACCCAGGTGAAAGAAAGCTTCACAGCTTTTAGGACCTAGGCCCGGAAACTACATAGCATCATTTTTGTCAAAATTGTCACAGACTAGAGTGGGTTCTGAGGGCTGACCAAAAATACACTCCACTTCTCAATGGAGGAATACCAAGTTACCACAGCTGCCATTGGAAGGAAGATTTCTATGAAGATCATACTTCTGAAGCCAGAATCTTTCCATATCTTTTAAACCCTGTGCCAAAAACAATCATAGTGGTATACAATCAGGTACATAATTTCAGTATGAGCAAAACCTGAGGTAAATACTACATAAAACTCCACTAAATTTGAAGCCACAAATATGCTCATGGTTCTTTTATCCAATTGTATATAAAATGAGCTAAGGGGTGCCTGGGTGGCTCAGTAGGTTGAGCGTCTGACTCTCGACTTCAGCTTAGACCATGATGTCACCGTTAATGGGTTCGAGCCCCATGTCGGGGGATGCACTGACAGTGTGGAGCATGGTTGGGATCCTCTCTCTCTCTGCCCCTTTCCCACTCCCACCCCCCCAAATAAACTTTAAAAATGAGCTAAATGTTTCTACACCTTACTGTAATAGTTAATTTCTATGACTATGTTTTAAGGAAATTGTTGAGAATATAAATATCTGTGTCTATATTCCTAGCCAAAGTTCTCTGCCTTTAAAGAACATGTTTCCAGAGATCCCCACCCCTTGCATAACAGCTGGAAAGGATGAAATGGAAGTACACTATTGAAGGTTCTTATGCTATACTTATAGGAATATAATATCACTTGAGGGGTGCCTGGGTGGTCAGTCGGTTAAGTGTCCAACTTTGGCTCAGGTCATGTTCTCACAGTTTGTGAGTTTGAGCCCCATGTCAGGCTCTGTGCTGACAGCTCAGAGCCTGGAGCCTGCTTCGGATTCTCTGTCTTCCTCTCTCTCTCTCTCTGCCCCTCCCCTGCCCACTCGCTCTCTCTCGCTCTCTCTCTCTCAAATAAATAAATAAACATTTAAAAAAGGAATATAATATCACTTGAAATTAGACCATGTTAAGAAATGTAGTATAAGTCCTAAAGCATGCACTAACAACACAATAAAGTTACAACAAATAAGTCCACAAAGGAGAGAAAATGGAATAAAAAATACTCAATTATTCCAAAAGAAAACAGAAAAAGAAATGGGAACAAAGACCAAATAGAAGACAGATAACAAGAATGTAGATTTAAACCTCATACTATCAGTAATCATATTAAATGTAAATGGCTTAAACACAGAATTAAAAAATAGGATATAAAAGGAAGACCTAACTGTATACTTTCTACAAGAAACCACTTTATTTTTTTTTTTAACGTTTATTTATTTTTGAGACAGAGACAGAGCATGAACAGGGGAGGGGCAGAGAGAGAGGGAGACACAGAATCTGAAACAGGCTGCAGGCTCTGAGCAGTCAGCACAGAGCCCCACGCAGGGCTCAAACTCACAGACGGTGAGATCATGACCTGAGCTGAAGTCAGATGCTTAACCGACCAAGCCACCCAGGCGCCCCGAGAAACCACTTTAAATATGAAGAATTACTTAAAAGAAAAGTGGAAAAAAAGTACAAAAAAAATATAAAGATATATTGGGGCACCTGGCTGGCTGTTGACAACTCTTGATCTCAGGGTCATGACTTCAAGCCCCATGTTGAGCATAGAGCTTACTTAAAAAATATTTTTTAAAAGATGTATCATGTCAACACCAATTAATAGAAAAGTGGAGGGCACCAGGGTGGATCAGTTGAGTATCTGACTCAATTTTGGCTCAGGTCATGATCCCAGGGTCATGGGATCAAACCCCATGTCAGGCTCTATGCTGAGCGTGGAGCCTGCTTGAGATTCTCTCTGTCTTCCTCTATCCCTCTCGCTCTCTCTCTCTCTCTCTCTCTCTCTCTCTCTCTCTCTCTCCTCTCTCTCAAATAAGAAATAAGTAAAAAGGTAGAATGTCTACAATAATAACAAAGGGGCTATAGTTATCTCAAAGCTGGACTGGGGAACAGTGTACATTCAAGTTTACTTACATAACTGTTAGTAGGTTTTGGGTCTTCCTTACTATTGGCCAGCAACATCAGTTTCTTGCCACATGTACCTTTCCATAGCACAGCTCACAACATGGCAGTTTGCTTCCCTCAGAGTGAGGGAGAGCTCTGAGAGACATAAAGGTGCCCACACCTAGTCATGAGGTGCAGCCCACATTCAAAGGGAGGGGATTATACAAAGGCATGAACACCAGGTGGAGTTATTAAGGGCTGTCTTTGAGGCTATCTGCCACA
The DNA here is from genome assembly GCF_024362965.1 of Panthera pardus. Lineage (NCBI taxonomy): Eukaryota > Metazoa > Chordata > Mammalia > Carnivora > Felidae > Panthera > Panthera pardus. The sequence continues at coordinate 40,110,762 of NW_026526688.1, read as the reverse complement.
CCTTCCAGTAAGAATCTGCTGTCATCCTTGCTTGTTCTGTACATAGTGTATCTTTTTACTGTGGCTGATTTTAAGATAATCTCTGTATCACATTTTAAGCAATTTGATTTTGATTTGCCAGTATATATTTTTCTTCACATTTTTAAAAATGTTTATTTATTATTGAGAGGCAGGGAGAACATCAGCATGGGAGGGGAAGAGAGAGGAGGAGACACAATCTGAAGCAGGCTCCAGACTCTGAGCTGTTAGCACAGAGCCTGATACAGGGCTCAAACTCAGAAACCAAGAGATCATGAATGACCTGAGCCAAAGTTGGATGCTCAACCGACTGAGCCACCCAGGGGCCACTTTTTCTTCACATTTCTAATGCTTGCAGTTCATTGAGATTTGTGGATCCATAGATTTATATTTTTCATCCAATTTATAAAAATTGCAGCCATTGTTTCTTCAAATAACTTTTCTGTCTCTTCTCCTTTGGGAACTCTGGTTACATTATTAGTGAACTGAAGTCCCATAGCTCACTGATTAATCTCTTTTCAGTTTTTTTTTCTGTTTCATTTTGGATAGTTTCGATTGCTGTCTTCAAATTTACTCCTTTTTTCTTCTGTAATGCCCAATCTGCCTTTAATGCCATTCAGTGTACTCATCACTTCTAGAAGTTCCATATATTTTTGGTGTTTTGGTTTTATGTATATCTTCCACATCTCTACTTAATATGTTTAATCATTCCTCTAGCTTCTTGACAAATATAGAACACCGTTATAATTGTAGAAATGTCCATGTCTGTTGACTGTACTGTCTTTGTTCCTGGTCAATTTCGATTCATAGAATTTTTTCCTCTTGATTACCAGTCAAATCTTTCTGCTTCTTTGCATGCCTAATAATTTTTAATTGTATACCATAGATTATGAATTTTATTTTGTTGAGTACTGAATGTTTTCCTATAATAATCCTTAAACTGTTTTTATGGGATATGACTAAGTTAACTGGAAACAGTTTTATCCCTTTGCATCTTACCTAAACAGAGCAGTGCTTACTCTAGGATTATTTTGTCCCTCTTTTTCCTGTCTCCATACTTTACCTTTTCCAGAATGTCATATAGTTGGAATCACACTATACTATACTAATACTATACTATACTAATGCTATACTGTACTATACTATACTATACTTACTATATGTAATCTTTTCAGATTGGCTTCTTTCACTTAGTATTTGTATTTAAGTTTTCTCCATGTCTTTTTGTGACTTGATAGCTTTTTTTAGTACTGAACAATATTCCATTATCTGTATGTACCACCATTTATCCATTTGCCTACTGAAGGACATCTTGGTTGGTGGCCAATTTTGTCAATAAAGCTGCTATAAACATCTGTGTGTGTGGAATTTAAAATACAAAACAGATGAACATAAGGGAAGGGAAGCAAAAATAATATAAAAACAGAGAGGGAGACAAACCATAAGAGACTCTTAAATACAGAGAACAAACTGAAGGTTGTTGGAGGGGCTTGGGTGGGGGGATGGGCTAAATGGGTGATGGGCATTAAGGAGGGCACTTGTTGGGATGAGCACTGGGTGTTATATGTAAGTGATGAATCACTAAATTCTATTCCTGAAATTAACTAAAAAACATAACATCTGTGTACAGGTTTTGTGTAGACATAAGTTTTCACCTCCTTTGGGTAAGTACCTAAGAGCACAATTGCTGGACTGTATGACAAGAATATGTATAGTTTTGTATGAAACCACCAAACCATCTTCCAAAATGGCTGAGCATTTTGCATCCCCACCAGCAGTGAATGAGAGTTCCTGTTTCTCCACATCCCTGTCAGCATCTGGTATTGTCAGTGTTCTGGATTTTGACCATTCTAATAGGTGTGTGGTGCTGTCTTGTTTTAAGGCAAGACCTTTTTGATTACTCTACCCAATGCCCTGTGGATTACGTGATTTCTCACTTTAGATGGCAGTATTCCTGACCCTGTATGAGCTTTGGGAATTCTATCTAATCCTTTGTGCAATACTTTCTCCAGCCTTGGTTACTTTCCTTACACACATACACTGATCATTATTTAACTGAAACTCATATACTATTCAACTGAAACACATTATTCAACTGAAACTCAACTGAAAACTTCTGCAAATCTTTGGAGTTCCCTCTTGGTAGCTGTCTCTTTTCAGGCATTCTGCCCTTTAAAATATAGCCACTTTGGATTCCTCAGACTTCCAGCTCTGCCTCATTTCAGAAAGACGACTATGCTCTGACTGTGTTTCCCCTCACTACATCATGATGATTTGGATTTTTTTATGTTTATGTATATTTGAGAGAGAGACACATACACAGAGCACGAGCAGGGGAGGGACAGAGAGAGAGGGAGACACAGAATCTGAAGCAGGCTCCAGGCTCTGAGCTGTCAGCACAGCACAGAGCCCGATGAGGGGCTCGAACTCACAAACCGTGAGATCATGACCTGAGCCAAAGTCAGCACTTAACCAACTGAGCCACCCAGCAGCCCTGATTTGGAAATTTTTTATAGGCTGTTAAAACAATTATAGGATTCACCTTACTTGTTTCCCACTGCTCCAGAATCAGTTTCATTTTTCTGATGTCCAGTGATCTGAGAACTGTTGTCTCATTTTTAAAAAATGTTTTTATTTATTATTTTGAGAGAGAGAGAGAGAGCACAAGCAGGGGAGGGGCAGAGAGAGGGAGACACAGATTCCGAAGCAGGCTCCAGGCTCCATGCTGTCAGCACAGAGCCTGATGTGGGGCTTGAACCCACGAGCTGTGAGATCATGACTTGAGCCTAACTGAGACGCTTAACCAACTGAGTCACCCAGGCGCCCCTGTTGTCTCATTTTTTGATCCAGTTTTTCAGTTGTTCCAGTCCCTGATACTCCATATTGGCAGTAACAGAAGTCTTTATTATTATAAATGTAGGCAGGATAATGGTAGTAGAATTATACTCTTTGTATTATAGTAAAATTATATGATGTTTTAGATTTCCTTCAAAAGAATCCAGTAGGTTGGGAGATCAAGTAAGGGATATTGATGAAATGAGTATCCATAAATTGATGATGATTACAGTATTTGACTGACAGGTGAATGATAGTTCATTGTATTATTTTCCCCATATTTGGGTGTATTTGACATTTTCCATTATAAAAAATAGAGTATTTATACAAATCTGTAGTAATCAAGCTAGTGTGATACTTATATAGGGATATACACAGATTAATGGAATAGAAGTGATAACCCAGAAATAACCTCTACTTTTATGGTCAATTGCTTTTTGAAAAGAGTACCAAGACCATACAATGGGGAAAGCATTCTTTTCAACAAATCATGCTGGGACAAGTAGCCATATGCAAAAGAATGAAGTTAGACCCCTATGTCTCACACCACATACAAAAATTAATTCAAATTAATGATAGACCTAACTGTAAATGCTACAATTTATAAAACTCTCAGGGAAAAAAAATTGTATATCTTGAGGTTGATCCCTCTCACCTTTGTCAAACTCTTTATTTGACTTCCAGGGCACTACATCTGTCTCATTATTCTACTATTACCATCGCTACAGCTATTCTTTTTTTTTTTTTTTTTTTGGTGACTTTTGCTGGATCTTCCTTTTCTCTCCAACTTCTAATGTTTGGGTTTGTTTTGTTTTGTTTTGTTTTAATTTTTTTTAACGTTTATTTATTTTTGAGACAGAGAGAGACAGAGCATGAACAGGGGAAGGTCAGAGAGAGAGGGAGACACAGAATCCGAAATAGGCTCCAGGCTCTGAGCTGTCAGCACAGAGCCTGACGCGGGGCTCGAACTCACGGACCGCGAGATCACGACCTGAGCCGAAGTCGGCCGCTTAACCAACTGAGCCACCCAGGCGCCCCTCCAACTTCTAATGTTTGAAATGCCACCAGAGTTCAACCCTTCCTCCTCTACTCTTTTCTATCTACACTCACTACATTAATAATCTCATTCAGTCTTTCATTTTTATATAACAGCTTTGGGCTAAAGACTCCCGTATTGGAGTCTCCAGTACAGACCTGACTGAACTCCAGACTCATATATTCAAATGTTTACTCAATTTATATTATTGAATATGTAAAAGGTAGCTCAATCCTAACATGTCCAAAATAACTCCTAAATGCCCTCCCAATCACACACACACACACACACACACACACACACACACACACACACACTTTCTCCTATTGCAACAGAATTCCCTATATGTGCAAATGTCAACATCACTGCTCAAGCCTAAAGTCTTGGAGTCATCCTTGACCCTCCCTTTCTCTCACCCAAACCCAATATCCAATAGCTTAGCAATTCCTGACAAGTCAGTCTTCAAAATTTAGCCAGAATTTGGCCTCTTCTCACCACTCTCACTATTCCTACCCTAGTCTAAGTCACTATCTCTCCTGGATTACTGCAGTAAGCTGTCTGGTCCTCCTCATTTTTACTTTGCCCTTCCATGCTACTGTATTTTGAATGGATGAAAGACAGTCCATTCTCAACACAGAAGACACTGACCTGTAAACGCATAAATCACATCACTCCACTACTCAAAATCCTTCAATGACTCCCCATCTAACTCAAGAGTAAAAGCCAAAATCCTGTAAGGCCCTATGTTATCTGCTCTGCCTTAACTCTCTGACCTCATCACCTAGTACCCTACCCTTCAACCACTCCATTGCACCTACACTCCCACACTAGCCTCCGAGATCATGAACACTTTCCTCAGTGTTTTTGGACTTCTGCCAGAAATGATCTTCTGGAAAGATATTTACATTGATGCACTCAAATCTGTATTCAAATGTCACCTACAAAATGAAGGCCTCCCTATCGACATCAGTAGTAACCCACCTCTACACTTTCTCTCTTTCCTGCCTATTCTCCTTAGCATTTGTTACTGTCAGCATTCAATAAATACTACATGTTTATCTTCTTTATCTCCCTCACTATAGTGAAAGTACCATAAGCACAGAAGTTTTTTGTTGTTGATTTCTTTTCATTGCTGTTGAGAACAGTAACTGGTCCACACTGGTCACAAAATGAATCCTTATTAAATCATGGATCATGTTTATTAATATGAAGATAGTCATTGAATGAAATATAACAGTGAAAAATTATAAATGTTAAATATTGAATGATGTATGAATGATTAAGTACTATATAAAGTACAGTATATAAAAGGAATATCATGCAGTCATTAAAAACTATCTGTTTCTAAGAGGAAGCCAGCCTACACATTATATTTGGCAATATATTTTAACAGTTGCTTCAGAGTGTTCAGACAGAAGCAAGCTGCCTTGATAAAACTGAAATTGTCTTTCTTTTTTACAAAATTTCACACGGCCTTTATAGAAAGATGAGCTACAGCTTTCGTTAGTCTTGATGGTGGAGTTAAGCAGCCAAAAGACAAACATAGGCTCCTCGTTCTGGCAACCAGAATTAACCAGTAATCATCTACTTTACCCCTCTTTTTCCCCCTCCCTTTTTCCTCCTCCCTTTCTAACAGGTACTAGCTCATGGAGTGCAATCGATGTCCTGAAGCAGTGTAGGTATCATCCTTTCTGACTGTAGCCAAAGAGAAAATGGTGAAGCCTAGAGAGCACTGGGGGGGAACTGGAAGCCCAGGCATTTAACACAATCTCTAGGCACCTAATAACTACCAAACTTCAGGGGAAGACTCTGGAAGAGTGCAATCAAATTAGTAGTATCATGTAGTAATAACAGCTATACCAATGAAAAACTCTTATCCCTAATTCCTGAAAATAAAAAATTAATTGATGATGAACTATACTTATGAAAGAGGTAGATTTTGTGATATTTAAAATATACAACAATAAAGCTGTTAAAAATTGATGAATAATTTGCACTACAACTTCTATCTTATTTTATTTATACACACATTGTGAGTTATTTATATTTTAAAAAGTAATATATTTTAACATTTTTTTATTGATTGGTTTATTTGTATTTACCATGACATAGTGGTTGCTTTTCAACTCTACCTTGGCCTGTCTCCCCAGCAGTTGTGACACCTTGATATCCTTGGGAGACTTAATGACTTAATGCACCATGGACTGAAAGAGTAGAGATTCTCAACCTGGGCTGCATGTTAGAATTATAAGGGGAGCTTTTAAAATATACTGTTGCTGGGGCGCCTGGGTGGCTCAGTCAGTTTAGCATCCAACTCTTGATTTTGGCTCAGGTCATGATCTCACTGTTATGAGAATGAGTACTGAATCGGGCTTTGCACTAAGTATGGAGCTGCTTGAGATTCTGTCTCTCTGATTCTACTGCTCACCATCTCCCTCTCTCAAAACAAACAAACAAAAAGACAAAAAAAAAAAAAAAAAACAACCCACAATAAAACATGATGCCAGGGCCTCACTCTAAACCAATGAAATTAGAACCTCTGGGGGTTGGGGGAAAGTTCCTCAAAAAATTAAACATAGCAGGGCATCTGGGTGGCTCAGTCGGTGAAGCAACCACCTCAATTTTGGCTCAGGTCATGATCTCACAGTTCATGAATTTGAGCCCCACGTCGGGCTCTGCGCTGACAGTACGGAGCCTGCTTGGGATTCTCTCCCACTCTCTCTGCTCCTCCCCCTCTCACTCTATATCTGTCTCAAAAATAAAGAAACATTAAAAAAAATAAATATAGAATTACCGTATGATCAAGCAATCCCACTTCTGGGTATGTCCAAAAGAAGTGAAAGCCAGGGACTCTAAGAGATATTTCATTATTCACAACAGCCAAAAGGTCAAAACAACCCAAGTTGTTATCCATTAACAGATGGATAACAAAATGTGGTATATACATACAATGGAATATTATTCAGCTTTAAAAATGGATATTCTGCTACATGCGACAACATGGATGAAACTGGGGGCCATTATGTGAAGCAAAATAAGCCAATTACAAAAGGACAAATACTATTATGATTCTTCTATGAGGATTACTCTTTGATTAGAGTAATCAAATTCATAGAGACATGAAGTAAAAGCTGATTATTGGGGGTTAAAGGGAAAAGGTGTTCAATGACAAATATTCAACCAAGTAAATTTTAAAAATAGAATTGGCTTTATTAATTGAGTCATGAATTGGGCAGCATCCCATCTACCAAATAGAGTGGTGCTCCATCAAGTTGCAGAAAAGGAAAGATTTTTAAAGGTAGAGAAGGAGGATAAAAAAGGAATTTAGCAAAGAATCCATTGTGTAAGGCACGGTCACCCTCCTGATGGTAACAGAAGGGGTCTATCAGTGAATTTCCTCGTACTGACCAGTAAATTCCATGTTGGCTAGTTAAAGGTTACATTGCTGGGGGTAGGGATGGGCAGAGAGGTTGAAACTGCAGTCAGGTTAGGTATTAAGTCTTGGCTTGCTGATGTGGGGCTCTTAATATAGTGGTTCCATTTGAGGTCTGTGGTTTTCTTTTTAACAGGGAATGGGGAGTTATTTAATGGGTATAGAGTTTCAGTTTTGGAAGATGAAAAATTCTAGAGATGGATGGTGGTGATGGTTGTACAACAATGTGAATGTACTTAATGCCATTGAACAAGTACACTTAAAAATGATTACAAAGAGGGGGCACCTGGGTGGCTCAGTCGGTTGGGCGTCCGACTTCACCTCAGGTCATGATCTCGCAGTTGGGAGTTCGAGCCCCGCGTCAGGCTCTGTGCTGACAGAGCCTGGAGCCTGCTTTGGATTCTGTGCCCCCTTCTCACTCTACCCCTCCCCGACTTGTGCTCTGTCTCTGTCAAAATTAAATAAATGTAAAAAAAAAAAAAAAAAAAAAAAAAAATTCTTAAAAAAAAAAAATGATTACAAAGAGGAGTGCCTGGGTGGCTCAGTCAGTTAAGTGCCTGACTTCAGCTCAGGTCATAATCACATGGTTCATGAGTTCAAGCCCCACATTGGGCTGGCAGCTCAGAGCCTGGACACTGCTTTGAATTCTGTCTCCCTCTCTCTCTGCCTCTCTCCCATTTGTGCACATGCTCTTTCTCTCTCAAAAATAAATAAACATTAAGAAAATGATTACAAAGATAAATTTTATGTTATGACTATTTTACCATGTACACTCACACACACTTCAAATTCTTACCATGGCCCCTGGCTTCTTCTTTAATCTTATCACTTACCAATTCCTTCCCCTCATTAACAGGACTTCAGTGATATTAGCATCCCTGCTGAGCCGAGAACACACTAAGCATGTACTCCCTATCTGCTCTACGTGGCATGCATTTTCCTGTTTCAGGCCTTTGCTCAAATGGGCTCCAGAAAAAATCTAGAGGGTGAAAAATAATTTTCCCTCTACTGTTCTGAGTCCTGGTTGTGAACCCTGCAATAAAAGATTAACAAGAGAAAAACAGATTTATTAACATGTATGCCTCACGTATACATGGAGGATATTTAGAAAAAATTAGTAATTCACTGAGGTTGCTTAGAATTCAGGCTTAAATATCATCTTAATAGGGAAAGGGAAGTGGGAATGTAGGCGTCTCAGGGAAGAATGATTTTTAGGAAAGATGAATGAGCCCTTAGAAGAGTAGATGGGATATGATATTTTGACAAAATTCGTCTGGATATGGTCTCCACTTCTACTCTGGAAACCCCAGTGTTGGGGTTTATGACAACAGAGGGTTTTTTTAGATTTGTCTTTAGGCAAATAAAGGGAGCTCAGAGAAAGCTTCTGACTGCATTTGCTGTTTTTCAAGTGCCTACAGCTCAGAAATAATTAGTATACCAAAGCAGCAGATTTTGAAGTGGCATGTCCTGAATACCTACATATTTTAGGGTGGTATATTGTTACCGTTCATTACAATGTAAACTTCATGACTACAGAGACTTTATTTACTGCTGTGAAAAAGCCACATAATAGTAAACAGTTGTTCAATGAATGTTTACCTTTTCTATATCATATACACAGTACCTGTATAATTAAGATTTTAATTTCGAAAGACAAAAAACCCTGTATTACTTAAATTCTTCGATATCAACACTTAACATTCAAAAGAAAAAAAATGTGCACAAGAAACATGAAGCTTAATAGGGAGCACTGGAGGCCAGTTACCGAGATATGGGTGAGAGGTGTTGGGTTTTCAGCTGCCCTTATCCACTGCTTCTAAAATACTCTGTCCAAAACAAGAGAGAACCACCTCCCATACGAAGGGGAGCTAACAAAACCAACACCTTCCTAAGTATCAACTACAAGCATTCAGAAAGGCCTACAGACAGGATGACGTGTGTTTCTGGTGTCCCTCCAAACAGTGCAGTTGCCTCACTTGTGGCCAAGTGCCCATCTCAGACCTCCAGGGCTGGAGCGCAACCCGGGTCTCTCTGGTCCGCATCTCTATGGTTGGGAAGCGAGAAAGCCGGAAGTGGGCCGCCGGTGGGGGAAGGGAGCGAGGGGCGGGGCCGCGAGGGGCGGGGCCGCTGCCACCACCTCCGCTGCGGACCGAAACGAGATGGCGGCCACTGAGGGGGTCGGGGAGGCTGCGCGGGGCAGCGCGTCCGGTCAGCCGGAGCCGCCGCCGCCCCAGCCGCACCCTCCGCCGCCCCAGCAGCAGCAGCCCCAGGAAGAAGCTATGGCGGCTGAGTCCGGAGAAGCGGTGGCGTCCCCTATGGACGACGGGTTCCTGAGCCTGGACTCGCCCACCTATGTCCTGTACAGGTAACGCCCACAGCAGGGCCGCCGCGGCGGAGGCCCTTCCCTTGAAGGCGTGTGCTCAACCCGGCCGGCGGTTCCGGGTAGGCTCCTCTGGCCTCAGCGTGTCCGGCCGAAGTTTCCGCCGCTTCCCTGGCCGGCCGGCCGGCCGGGGTAGGGGGGCGCGCTCAGCGGGATCGGGGCCCGCTCGCGGCCCTCGCGCTCTTTTCGGGGTTGCTTTTTCCCGGAGTCAACGTTGTCACCTAGAGACAGAGGGGAGACCAGAGAGCAAACAGCGTAGAAACTGCAACACACTGGACAACACTCTTTCTTAGGCTGTTTGGGTGTGATTTAGGAATTCAAGAAATATCCCGCTCTCTTGCATGCTCCCACAACGCTAGCCTGATAATCTGAGTACGGAAGGGTTTGAGTGCTGTTTAATAGCCGGGCAGGAAATAATTATTTAAATATAAATAAGGTCCGGATTTGCTCACTTTAAAAACAAGGTGTAAGGGCTTCCCAGAAGTTTGCACTGTTAAAGTGGAGACAGCTAGTGTAAGGTCTTGAAGGTCTGGGACATTTTCATTCAACATTTTCTTTAATATTTTAGCGCCTACCATCAGGCACCGAGTTTAGGCTATAAAACTGAAAAGGTATTTGTTCTTAAGTTGTGTAATACATCCCTACATCACCTCCTACATAATACAAGAGGTGTGCAGTAGCCAGTATAGGGTACTTTGTAACTTTCTTGCTTTTTCTCCCCAGTCTCATCCCTGTCAGTTCTTTGCTTTCTGGTAATGCCAGTTCCCTAGTTGCAATGAACTTGCAAAGACAATGGAGAAATCCTTGTGACTTATTTTTCTTTTGTCTTGTTTTTTTTCTTATGCAGTTCTAGGTAAACCCATTAGATAGCTTATTTGCCTTGGTTTTATGAATGAGTGAAAGTCACTATCCAGATTTTGTTATTGGAGTTTTACTCATTTAATTTGGCTGTGGTAGCCCCATAATCCTCACACCTCCTCTCTGAATTGTAAAATATTCAGCTGCTTCACTTGGCTGTGTCTGATTTTTCAGTGACTAAATGATAGCCTTACCTTTCTCGTGCCACTCCCCCAGTCTCTAGGTCTCACTTCACAACTTCAAGATTGAGTAGATGCCACAGAATCTTTGCTGCCAGTAGCTGATCAGTATAGAGAAGTAAAAGATGAGTGGAAGGAAAAGAATATAAGTAAAAGAGTGGTTAAGACAAGTTTGGGCAGTTTGTACAGAAATATCTATAGGCACCCTTTGGTGCCGCTAAAATGTTCTTTCAGCATTTATAATGAGAAGTAGGTTTCAGTGAATGCTTACTGTATGTATTACTATATATATATATATATATATATATTAGTATATATATGTAATATATTTACTAGCCATGTGCTTACTGTTAAACACATTTAAGTGCTTAACGTGTTATCTCATTTAGTCCTCCAAACAGTCTTCTAAGGCTGGGTAGTGATAGCATCTCCATTTTATCAGTGAAGAAACTGAGGCCCAGAGAGATTAAGTAAGTTTCTCAAGGTCACACAGCTGGTAAGTGGTAGAGCCTACATTCTAAATCAGACAGTTGTCAGGTTCCAGAGCCTGCTCTGTAAAGACCAACTGGACCCCCTCGCAGTATACAGTAAACTAATAGTATTTACTTTGATTTTAAAATGTGAGTTCCTAGCAAATTGTTATTCAATGTTTATAAATGCTGACTAACTGCAAAAAGTCTCATTAAACCAATGAATTGAATTGATTTCTAGGGTAAAACTACTGTGTACCTACTGCAAAAAAACATGTTTTTCCACTTCTATAAAAACTTTAAATTTGGGAACTATTGTTTGAAAAACATGTTTTTCCACTTCTATAAAAACTTTAAATTTGGGAACTATTGTTTGATTAATTTCAGTGACAGATTTTCGTTTTTCTTTATGTTACTTTAAAAGTTTAATATGTAAAGCAAAATGGCAAAACTTGGTAATGAAGAATCCAACCACAATTACATTAATGTATTTATAATTGACTAATATGGATGCAAGTGTAATTGTTGCTATTGTTAAAAACACCAGAGTTGTTCTTTCTTCTTATGTGTTTGAATACAATCACTGAAAAAATATATTTATTTCAGGGACAGAGCAGAATGGGCTGATATAGATCCAGTGCCGCAGAATGATGGCCCCAATCCAGTGGTCCAGATCATTTATAGTGAAAAATGTAAGTTTATTTTTATTAGGAAAAAGTCTATAAGTCAAACTTAGTAGCAGAGTTGAAATTGACAACTATATGGCTAGGTAGATGACAGGTTTTTGTCTAATAAAGATTTAAATGACTTAAGCTAATACTGTTTTTTATAATTCATTTTCATGGTTAAAACTTTCATTTTGTCCAAAGAATGGACATATCCTAAGTATAAATAATGAATAATACATTATAATATGTAATAGCTACAATATGGTTATGCTTTTCATTTACTGTGTAATCTGCACACAGGATACAGCATAAATGAGTTATTGTTTTATGTAGAATAAACTTAGGTTGCTGAAACTTGCGCATTTTGAAATATATTTCAGCAGTGAAGTGCTAGGCTCAGTTGGAATACATTTACTGACATTAAAATGAGTGGATTATTTTCTTTGACAAAGTATCATTCTTTCATAATGAATGTGAATGAAAATGCTTTGTAAATTGAAGGTCATGCAAATGTTAATTGTTAGTTGTTCTTCTAAGAAAGGATAGATGAATAAAATGGAATGCTAGTTTTGTATTTTTGTGTGCGTGTATAATTCTGATTTAAATTAGTTCTGCCCCCCACCCCAAACCTCATATCTTTTCTGTGTGCGTATATATGTACATGTTTCAGTTAAAGCTCTGTTATCCAAGATCATTCCTTTTTTAGGAAAAGCATTTATTGTACTTTTCTGATTATGAAGTAATGCCAAGAAATGTTTGAAAAGCAAGAATAATGGTCTGAAGGTTTGACCTATCAAATATGAAAATGTAGTACTAAAAATAACGTGTGGAACTAGTGCAGAAATAAATAGATTTGGTAAGAAATCTAAAAATAGATAAGCATAGATGGGAACTTAATATTTGATAAAAAGAACATCTTGTAACTGCATGAAAAGATGGGTTAATCAGATTGGTTTTGCAGCAGTTGTCTATGCATTTGGATATAAGCAAAATTATATCCTTGTTTCATGTCTTATGTGGAAATAAATTACAGATGAATTAAACTTCTAAAACAAGACTAAACATACTAGGAGCAAACAAAAGAATAATCTTTTGTTCTTTTGGTGAAGAAGGTATTATTAGGCAAGATGTAAAACTCAGAATTGAGGAAAAGATCAGAAGATGTAACTGCATAAATGCAAAACTTTCACATGATGAAGAGAGATGATACAAAGATAGAATTCGTGAGAAGAGATCTGTGAAGAAATGTTAACCTCACTAGTAATCAGAGAAGTGAAAACCACAACTTTTCAGATTCATGAGGTCACTAACAAAGATGTTGGAAAAATAAACTGATACAATCATACATTTCTCATTATGTTAAAAATTATTTAATAAAACCGTTTTTTGCAGGCTGAAAAAATTAACGTTTAAAATTCTTACATATATCATGATTAGAAACTACAAAGGAAAAGATAGAGAAATATGAGTTGTCAGTCAAAAATTGATAGGTATATATATCAAAATTTAAAATCTGTACAAGTGAAGACACCCTGAATAAGTTAAAAGGGAAACAGCAGTATGGGAAAAGATACAACATATGAAACAGAATTGATATTCAGAACTTTGTAAGGAATTCTTACAAAAGGTTAAGGAAATAGGCAACCTAATAAAAAAATAGACAAAGGGTATATGAACTGGTAGTTTACAGAAGAGAAAATTTCGTTGGCTTTGAATTTTTTTTTTTTTTAATGTTTTTACTTAATTTTGAGACAGAGAGAGACAGAGCAGGAGAGAGGCAGACACAGAATCCGAAGCAGGCTCCAGGCTCTGAGCTGTCAGCACAGAGCCCAATGCAGGGCTTGAACTCACAGACTGTGAGATCATTACCTGAGCTGACGTCAGACGCTTAACCAACTGAGCCACCCAGGCGCCCAAATTCCATTGGCTTTTAAAGAGGAGGAAAAGTCCATTATCATTAGGAATGGAAGATACACAAAATAAAATGGGCATGTTATTTCCCGAACACACATTAAAAGGCAAAAATTAAAACTATTTTATGATATCAGGTATTAGGACACGAATGGATACATATATTTCAGATGATAATTTTCATGTTTAGCCATTTTGGGGTTTGGTTTGTCTAGTAAAACTGGAAAATGCTCATATCATAACCTTGAAATAATGCTTCTAATGATACATTCTGGGTACACTCTGACATATGACATCAGAAGATGTACTAGGAGGTTAAGAACACAAACATTAGAGACAGAACAACTGGTTTAAAAAAAAATTCTTTTTTTTTTTTTTTTTTTTTTTGTTAGAGAGAGAGGGTACAAGTGAGCCAGGGCAGAGGGCAGAGAGAGTGAGGGGGAGAGAGAGAGAGAGAGTCGCACTAGGGGCAGAGGTGGGGGTGGGAAAAGAGAGAGGGAAGGAGCTCACGGCAGGGGGCGGGGGGGGGGGAGGTGCTCATGTTCACCAGAGGCATAGCAGAAGCGCATCAGAAGCAGGGCTTGTAAGCTCACCTGAAGTGGGACTCAAACTCGCTAACTGTGAGATTATGACCTGAGCTGAAGTCAGATGCTTAACTGACTGAGCCACCCAGATGCCCAAACTGGTTTAAATTCTAACTTCATCAATTTATTGGCTCTATAACTTTGGACAAATTATTTAACCTCTCTTTACCATTATTTCCTCCTAGGTAAAATGAGGATAATAATAACTGCAGTTGACTCTTGAATACATGAGAGTTAGGGGAGCTGACCCCCCCAACTCAGTTGAAAATCCACATATAACTTTGGACTCCTCAGAAGCCTAGCCTACTGTTGCTGGCAGTCTTTCTTTAATAACATAAATAGTCGACTAACACATATTTTGTATGTTAAATGTATTATATACTGTATTCTTACAATAGATTATGCTAGAGAAAAAATGTTATTAAGAAAATCATAAAGAGGGATGCCTAGCTGGCTCAGTCTGTAGAGTATGTGACTCTTGATCTAGGGGTCATGAGTTCAAGCTTCATGTAGGGGTATAGTTTACTTAAAAAAGAATTCATAAAAGAAAATGCAGTACTGTATTTATTGAAAAAGTCTGTGTATAAGTGGACCTGTGCTGTCCAAACCCATGTCGTTTATTGAGTAAGTTATACACATAAAATAATAAAACCTCTCTGGCTCAGAGTAAGTACTATATGGTTTATTTAAATCTGTAACATTTTTTGAGAAAGCATAATCTTGGAAGCCACTTATATATGTGTGTTTTGGAAAGTGGATAAATAAAATGTATCATTGTCATACAGTTGAGTACTAGATAACCATTAACAGGATCTAGATTATTTATAACATGGACAGATCTCAGAAACAGTGTTGAGTGAAAAAAGCCACGTATGTTTTAGAAGCTTTGGATAGGACATTATATTAAGTGTGTAATTTTTATTTTATATTTTTTAATGTTTATTTTTGAGATACAGAGTGCCATTGGGGGAGGGGCAGAGAGAGAAGGAGACAGAGGATCCAAAGTGGGCTCTGTGCTGACAGTAGCAAACCTGATGTGGGTTTAAACTCACAAACTGTGAGATCATGACCTGAGCTCAACTACCTGAACCGTCCAGGTGCCCCTTAAATGTGTAATTTTTAGTTTAGAGAATACTTTAATATTGAAAACTACAGGAAAAAAAATCTAATGAATATAAAATTCTATTTATATAACCCCAGATTCATTTATAAGCCTATCGGTTTGGCATATATAGTTGTAAGGCTGAATATTCTATTTCTACTTGTAGAATTCTGCCCCCCAAAAAGGCATTCATATGTAAATTATGCCATGGCCTTTGTATGGAATGAATAGTGGACAAAGAGTGTTGTAGATGTGTATATGGAAGAACATATAATTGAGGAGGAGAATGGCAAAATGAAAAGCAGTGTGAATATTAATATAACAATTTCATTAAAAATAAGTAACTGGGGTGCCTGGCTGGCTTAGTCTATAGAGCATTGACTCTTGACGGGGTCATGAGTTCAAGACCCATGTTGGTCATAAAGATTACTTAATTAAAAAGAAGAATTAAAAAAAACAACTATGTTTATATGCTTAGAAAAATGTCTGGTAACTACCAGTACCCTTGAAAGAAATCCAGTGCATTGGAGAGTGGCATTGAAGTGGGGGAAACTTCATGTACTTTTATATTGTTTACAATGTTTGCATGGAATATGTATTTCTTTCTAGTTAGAAATGTTTTTTAAAGTAAAACGTGCTCATTGTAGAAAATTTTGAGTATTAAAAATCAAAAGAAGAGTCTCATCATCAAGAAATAACTACTGTTGGGTCGCCTGGGTGGCTCAGTTGATTAAGCGTCCGAGTTCAGCCCAGGTCATGATCTCCTCTGTGGGTTCAAGCCCTGTGTTGGGCTCTGTGCTGACAGCTCAGAGCCTGGGTCCTGCTTCGGATTCTGTATCTCCCTTTCTCTCTGCCCCTCCCCACTCACTCTCTCTCTCTCTCTCTCTCTCTCTCTCTCTCAAAAATAAACATTAAAAAAAAAAAACAAACCAGAAAGAAAGAACCACTGTTGAGCTCTCAGTTGGTTAAGCATCCGACTCTTGATTTCAGCACAGGTCATTATCTCACGGTTTGTGAGTTCGAGCCCTGCATCAGGCTCTGCACTGGTGGAGCAGAGCCTGCTTGGGATTCTCTCTCTCTGCCCCTCCCCCATGCACTCTGTTTCTTTTTCTGTTTCTAGAATAAGTGAATAAACTTCAAAACAAAGCAAAACACTGTTACCCTCAACAAAGTAGGTTTAGAGGGAACATACCTGAACATAATAAAGCCCATATATGAAAAACCCATACCTAGTATCATCCTCAATGTGGAAAAACAGGGCTTTTCCTGTATGGTCAAGAACAAAACAGGAATGTCCACTCACCACTTCTATTCAACATGGTACTGGAAGTCCTAGCGACAGACAACAAAAAGAAATAAAAGGCATCCACATTGGTAGGGAAGAAGTAAAACTTCCACTATATGTGGATGCCATGATACTATATACAGAAAACCTGATCATCAAAAAACTGTTAGAACTGATAAACAAATTCAGCAAAGTCACAGGATACAAAATCGATGTACAGAAATTGCATTACAATACACCAGTGATGAAGCTGCAGAAAGAGAAATTAAGGAATCATTCCCATTTACAATTGCACCAAAAACAATAAGATACCTAGGAATAGACATAACCAAAGAGGTGAAAGACCTGTACTCTGAAAAACTATAGAACACTGATGAAAGAAATTGAAGATGACACAAAGAAATGGAAAGACATTCCATGGATTGGAAGAACAAATATTGTTAAAATGTCTGTTCTTCCCAAATACCCAAAACAATCTATATATTTAATGTAATCCCTATCAAAATGCCAACAGCATTTTTCACAGAGCTAAAATAATCCTAAAGTGTGTATGGAACAACAAAAGATGCCAAATAGCCAAAGCAGTCATGAAAAAGAAAAGCAAACCTGGAGGCGTCACAATTCCATACTTCAAGTTCTATTACAAAGCTGTTGTAATCAAAATAGTATGGTACTGGCACAACAGTAGACACACAGATTGGGGCACCTGTGTGGCTCAGTCAGGTAAACGTCTGACTCTTGATCTCAACTCAGGTCTTGATCTCAGGGTGGTGAGTTCAAGCCCTGTGTTGGCTCCGTCCTTGACATGCAGCCTACTTAAAAAAAAAACAACAGACACACAGATCAGTGGAACAGAATAGAAAACTCAGAAATGAATCTGCAGTTATATGGTCAATTAATCTTCAACAAAGCAGGAAAGAATATCCAATGGGAAAAAGACTTGTCTCTTCAACAAATGGTGGGAAAACTGGACAGCTACATGAGAAAGAATGAAATGACTACTTTCTTACACCCTTCACAAAAATAAATTCAGAATGAATTATAGACCTACATGTGAGACCTGAAACCATAAAAATCCTAGAACATAGGCAATAACTTCTTTGACATTGGCTGTAGCAACTTGTTTTTAGATGTCTCCTGAGGCAAGGGAAACAAAGGCAAAAATAAACTATTAGGACTTCATCAAAATCCAAAGCTTCTGCACAGTGAAGGAAACAATAAAATTAAAAGGGAACCTATGGAATGGGAGGAAATATTTGCAAATGACATGTCTGATACAGGGTTAGTATCCAAAATATATAAATAACTAAACCAAAAAAGTGAATAATCCATTAAAAAATGGACAGAAGACGAGTAGAGATTTTTTCAAAGAAGACAAACAAATGGCCAACAGACACATGAAAAGATAATATCACTTATCAGGGAAATGCAAATCAAAACTATAATGAGATATCACCTCACAATAGAATGGCTAAAATCAACACAAGAAACAGCAGGTGTTGGCGAGGATGGGGAGCAAGTGGAACCTTCTTGCACTGTTGATGGGAATGCAAACCAGTACAGCTACTCTGGAAAACAGCATGGAAGTTCCTCAGAAAATTAAAAATAGAATCACCCTACAGTCCAGTGCTCATACTACTAGGTATTTATCCAGAGAATACAAAATACTAATCATAGGGTTACATGCATCCTGATGTCTGTCACAGCATTATTTACAATAGTCAAATTGTGGAAGCAGCCCAAGTGCCCATCAATCGATGAGTGGATAAAGAAGATGTGGTAAAGGGCACCTGGGTGGCTCAGTCAGTTAAGCATCCGACTTTGGCTCAGGTCATGATTTCAGTTTAGGAGTTCGCGCCCCACCTTGGGCTTTGCGCTGATAGTGCAGAGCCTGCTTTGGATTCTCTTTCTCCCTCTCTCTCTGTCCCTTCCCTGCTCATGCTCTCTCAGAAATAAACATTAAAAAGAATAAATTAAAGAAAAAGATGTAAATATACACAACAGAATATTACTGAGCCACATTTGCAATGACATGGATGGAGCTAGAGAGTATTATGCTAAGCAAACTAAGTCAGAGAAAGATACCATATGATTTCAGTCAGAATTGGTATTTAAGAAACAAATGAGCAAAGGAAAAAAAGAAAAAGGCAAACCAAGAAACAGACTCTTAACTGTAGAAAACAAACTGACAGTTTACCAGAGGGGAGGTGGGTAAAGGGATAGGTTAAGTAGGTGATGGGGATTAAGGAGTGCACTTGTGATGAGTACTAGCTGATGTCTGGAAGTATTGAGTCATCATATTGTACACCTGAAATTAATATTATATGGTGTGTTAACTAACTGGAATTTAAAAACTTAAATAGACATTTTAAAAAAAGAACCACCGTTAATATTTGGTATATAGCCTTGTACTCATCTGTGAATGTTTCTGCAAAATTGGTTTCATATTGCATATATGTGCATGTGTGTATGTTTTATATGTGTAGATATGTGTGTACATAAAATAATGTATATATGCATTGTATATAGAGTTAATGTGTTATAAGCATTTTGTTATAACTTGAAAATTATTTGGGAGCTTGGTTCTTAGTGCATAATATTTCATAGTTATTTGCCACTTATGTTTCTAAATTTTATTCTGGTATGATTTAATTTCAACCTTTTAAGGATAGTGTTTAGGGGCACCTAGGTGGCTCAGTCAGTTAAGCGTCTGCCTTCAGCTCAGGTCATGGTCTTGTGGTCTGTGGGTTCGAGCCCCGCGTCGGGCTCTGTGCTGACAGCTCAGAGCCTGGAGCCTGTTTCAGATTCTGTGTCTCCCTCTCTCTCTGACCCTCCCCTGTTCATGCTCTGTCTCTGTCTCAAAAATAAATAAACGTTAAAAAAAAAGATTTAAAAAAAAAAAGGATAATGTTTAGAAGTAGGTAACCTTTTTATGTCTCAGAATTTTTTTTTCAATATTTATTTATTTTGAGAGAGAGAGCACAATCAGGGGAGAGGCAGAGAGAGGAAGAAGAGAGAGAATCCCAAGCAGGGTCCACACCAACCGCCAGTGCAGAGCCCGATGCAGCACTTGAACCCTTGTGAACTGTGAGATCTGACCTGAGCCAAAACCAAGAGTCGGATGCTTAACCAACACAGCCACCCAGGCACCCCATGTCTCAGAATTTGTAAAGAGCTGTAATTGTTTAATATACATATATAGTATGTATTTAATATATATATGTATATTGTAATTGTTTAATATATATATTTAAATGTTTATTATTTAAAAAAAATTTTTTTTAAGTTTATTTACTTTTGAGAGAGTGAGACAGAGCACGAGTGGGGAAGGAGCCAAAAGAGAGAGGGAGACAAAGAATCTGAAGCATGCTCCAGGCTCTGAGCTGTCAGCACAGAGTCTGACACGGGGGCTTGAACCCACAAACCCCAAGATCATGACCTGAGCCGAAGTCAGACACTTAACTGACTGAGCCACCCAGGCACCCCTATTTTTTTATTTTTGAGAGATAGAGTCTGAGCAGGGGAGGGCAGAGAGAGGGAGAGACAGAATCCGAAGCAGGCTCCAGGCTCTGAGCTGTCAGCACAGAGCCTGACGTGGGGCTTGAACTCACAGACTGTGAGATCATGACCTGAGCTGAAGTCAGACGCTTAACTGACTGAGCCACCCAGGTGCCCCAGATCTGTAATTGTTGATGTTCTTCTCTGATAATTTCACTTTGGGGGCTTTAGTCTAAGGAAACAGTATGTGCACGTATGCATTATATATGTAACTTAAAAAAATTTTTAGTGAAAAGTCATTGGAAGCTTAAAACAGTGATTTTTATAAAACAAAATTGTAAATGATCCACATTGCCAATATTAACAGACTGGTTAGGCAAACTAGGATATATAGATATGGTTTTTATATATAATCTGTTAAAAGTTTTTGAATTACCAGTAGCTGGAAAATTATACAGTATTAAGAAAAATCGCATAGCATGTCCACATACGTTTTTAATTGTGGAAAAAAGTATTTAGGAGTGTTTACCACATTTTTTTTTTTTTTTTAATAACGTGTGTTGGGCTATAATCTGTTCTGTGCCATAGCACAAACTATGTTATGAGGGCATTTCAGCTGTAATATCTACTAGTTCATTTTGATTAGTGGCATGGCCTTTGGCATCAGTCTAGATTTGGGTTTAACTTCTGTCTGCAAGATACACTGACCCATTGTGAACTTGTTGATCTCTCTGAGCCTCAGTTTCTCTTGTGGAAAATGGGAATACATCAGGTTAATATTTGTCAAAGTCTAAGTTTCTTCAGTTAAGAGATTGGCAAAGATGAGAAGTTTTTTTTTTTTAGTTTTTTTTTTTTTTTTTTAATTTTTGGGACAGAGAGAGACAGAGCATGAACGGGGGAGGGGCAGAGAGAGAGGGAGACACAGAATCGGAAACAGGCTCCAGGCTCCGAGCCATCAGCCCAGAGCCTGACGCGGGGCTCGAACTCACGGACCGCGAGATCGTGACCTGGCTGAAGTCGGACGCTTAACCGACTGCGCCACCCAGGCGCCCCTGAGAAGTTTTAATATATTAGTGAGGATATGGAAAAAAATAGGCTATTCATACATTCTTGGAGGGAATATATATATATTGATCAGATCTTTTTTAGAGCTTAATTTTGCAATACCTGTGAGCATCAACAGTGCACATCACCTTGATGCAGTAATTCTACTTATAGGAATTTATCTTAACAGATGTGCTGAATTTGCACATGCACACAAAAGCATACAGTCATACTCAGGACAGCAAAAGAATGAGATATTCATTGATAGGGGATGAGTTAAATAGAATTTGAGTACCATACAGTGAAATGCTCTGCAGCATATGGTGAACTTTGTAATGGAATATTATGTCTTCCCATCTCTGTTCCTCAGTGTATTCATAAATAAGCATATATTTTTAACTAAATGAGTAGCATGCTGTTCCATTTCTTCCTGTTTTCACCTAATAGTCATAGCAGTTATTCCGTATGTGTATGTACCATAGCAGCCTCATTACTAATGACTGCATAGTATGTTGTTGTATGAGTGTGCCATAATGGACTTAGCCCATTGTTTACTAATGGAAAGATTATTTGTTTCCAGTTTTCATTGCCTTTTTTTTTTTTGAAGCCAGTCAGATTTATCAGTGGGTGGTTATATACCAACTTTAGTAAGTTCTCATTAACCTATTACCATCAGACCAGCCTTTTAAATTTTTCTTATGTAATCAAATACTCCAGTAAATTTCCTTGGATGCTTTGGGTGTGTATGAGAGTATATTTGTAAGAAAACTTCCTAGAACTGGAACAGTAGTTCCAATTGATTCAATGAGTATGTAAATTTTACACTACCTTTAATAATGTGTGAATGAAAAAAGCAAGGCCCAGAACATAGAGTGTGATGTGATCTCATTTATTTTTTTATTTTTTTTAAGATTTTATTTTCAAGTAATCTCTGTACCCAACATTGGGCTCGAACTACAACCCCAAGATCAAGAGAGCTAGCCATGTTCCCCACTGTGATCATTTGTATTAAAAAATGGGAGGATGGATTTAGAACATATATTTATATATCCATAGAATATATTTGGAAGGATACAGTAGACTCAGTTAACAGTGGTTTCTTCTGTGGAGAAGGACTGGGAATTTAGTCAAATTTAGTGTGAACTTTTTTATACTATTTGAATTTTCTACTATCATGTACATTGCTTTTTCACTTATAAAACTGACAAAATGTGAGAAAAGTAGTAACTGAATATGTTTGAATATATGCACTTTAATTTTACTTTAATGCATTAGGTCTTTTGGAGATTTGGAGTCTGGCATTAACCCCTGTACATACACATGAGCAGGAGGCACAGTTACACATATATTATGGCTGTGACACTAAAGCATTCTCAAGGTGGCATTCACATAGTCATTTGACTTTCTTTTGTTTATTGTTATAAATGATACACATGCAGTATCTTTCCTCATAAGATAGAACAGCATTTTGTATTATAGTGCTAAGTTTAAACAAGAAAGATAGTCCTAATGCAACAGTGTGCTCTCTCCCCAGTTAGAGATGTTTATGATTATTTCCGGGCTGTTCTGCAGCGTGATGAAAGAAGTGAACGAGCTTTTAAACTAACCAGAGATGCTATTGAGTTAAATGCAGCAAATTATACAGTGTGGTAAGTAAAACTCATCATTAATATTTCCCATGTAAATGTGTCATGTTTTAGTTCAGATGGCTCTTTTTTTTCCTTAACTAAACTTCAGTTGTTATCAAAATAATAATTCATGCTATGAGTTTAAAAGTCAGAGACTGAATGAAAAATGACATCCTCTGCCTCCTTCCTTCTCACTACCAGGGTCCCACTCCCCAGAGGCAAGAACTCTTAGCTGTTTTTTCTTAAGCTAACCTGTATATTCTAAATATGCTGACCCACATTTTATAGTATTTCAGAGTATTCCTTTTAACAGATTGCTTTTTTTGGTTTAGTTTCATTGTCTTTGTGCCAGTAAGTAATTTGTCTCCCATGTGCTCTGATATGTATAAAATGTGTCATTTCTGCTGAATACAACAGGTAATCCTTCAGCTCCTTTTTTGCTTCTTCACCTGTACATCTAGTTTGGGCACTGTACATCTAGTCTTCAGCTCTTTCGTGCGTTCATGATCCCATTTCCAGACCTGACCCTCTTTCTCTTTATTGATTTACTCTCATTTTACTGACCACATTCTTGAATAGAAGAGAACTTATAAAAGGATGTGTGGAAAAACATTTTTGAGATTTTGTACATTGAAAAGTGTCTTAATAGAGGCTCTTCTCAATTTTATTAGTAGAATTCTAGATTAGAAATATTTTCCTTCAGAATTTTAAAGATGTTTTTCTATTTCCTTTAGCCTCTATTGAGAAGACTCATTACTTCACGTTTAAACCTTTTTAGTAGGTCCAGGGAATTTTTTTTTTATGTTCTTTTGATAATTCCCTCTCTCTTTCCTCTGTTTTCTCTTTCTGGAATGTTTTTTTAAGTCACACGTGGTATCTTTTGTATTGCTTTTTCTTATTTTCATTTCTTTGTCTTTTCATTTACATTTGTGATATTTCTTCAACATTATCTTCTGACTGTGTCTGTGCTCAAAAATTTCTTAATATCCAAAAGCTCTTTTTTGTTCTCTGAATTTTTTTTAATAGCATCTTATCTTTTCATTGATGTGTGACATACTTTCATTTTTTTGTGTTTGTTTTGGTCTCTTTCTTTCATGTAAATATTTTTTTCAAATCCTTGACTCTCCTTTCAAACTTATAATGGAGGCAGGACAAATCCTGATTGGAAGCTCTGTGTGTGGCAGGACTTGTCGACGGGCGGGCTTCACTGTGAGGTTAGTGAGTGGAGATGTGGCTGTTTTGTGTGAAATCTTTACATGTCAGCAGTTCTCCATCTTTTCTTGTGGCTAGTTTGTTCCTCCAGAGAAGAGTCGTCTGGTTATTGCCTCAGGAGTATGTGTTTGGCTGCCACAGTTCTGGGGGTCAGGCAGGGGAAGATGGGTTGGGTGGGGGTTCTCAAATGTTTAGTATATCAACATTTTACGTTTCCTTGTTTCACCCTATATTCCTTTTCCTCACCCTATATTCCTGTGTCTGTTAATTCCTTTCTGCTTCAGATTTTTCCAGAGAATAAAGCCACTTATGTCTTGCCAGGTTTAAAAAAACGAAACAAAACATGGTTTCTTCTCCTGTGTGTCTCCTTTACATTCACACAAAACCCTTCAATTCTGACATTTCTAGTCAACAATGGCTATGGGTTTTTCCCCTACCAAGGAATTTTCTCTGATACCAGTTGTGTATCCTACAATTTAACTCAGTTCTGACATTGTCTACGTGACATTGTGTACATACCTGAGATTCAGATAGCATCAGATCCCCCAGGTTTAAGGGCTCAGTCCCACAAGACTGCCCCCTATTTCAGATACTCAGTGCAAGTCCATTTGTCACCTGTGCTTCTAACTGATGGGCTATAAATCAGAGGTTCCCATGACCCCTTCTTAGGGTTCAGCTAATTTGCTACAGTGGCTCATAGAACTCAGGAAAACAGTTACTTATGTTTAACAGTTTATTAAAGGATGTGATAAAAGATACAGATGAACAGCCAGATAAACAGATACATAGGGCAAGGTCTGGGAGGGTCCCAAGCTGAGGATCTTTTGTCCTTGTGGAGGGTATGTCCTCTCCTAGAACATGAATGTGTTCACCCACCTAGAAGCTCTTCAAACCCCCTAGTATTGGGATTTTATAGAGGTTCCCTCATATAAGCATGGTCATTTAACTCTATTTGTAGCCCTTCTACTCTATCCAGACAGTGGGAGGTGGGGCTGATAATTCCAAGGTTTGGTCTTCCTGGTGACTAGGAGCCACCTAAGCACCCCACCCAGAGTTGCCTCAATAGGATGCTTCTAGTACACTTATCACTTAGGAATTTTTAAATGTTCAGGAACTCTGTGCCAGGAACCAGGGGCAGAGACATACACATATTTTTTTTTGTTTAGCTCATACCAACTTAGTAGATGTTGTCACTTCTGTGTTCAAGGTTGGGGGAGGGGTCTTGGCTGTTAAGGGCTATTTCCAGATTTTATACTGTTTCCAGCCCCATCCTTGATTCCTGGTTTTGGGAATACCTGACACCTCTGATTTCTAAACCTTTTTCCCTCTGTTGACAGGTTTTTAGCACTTTCTGTTTTTCAAAGTCAGTTAAAACTTACCTGTCAGCTTACCATTTCCCATAATTCTGACCTTTCCCAATTGCTGTGGTATCCCCTTGTCCCTAATTCTCTTTGTCCTGTGGATTTATACTGTTTTCATTCCTTTACTATCATTTTATGGGGTTTTATTAGGGTAGGAGGATAAACTTACTTACTTAATCTACCATGTTCACTGGGATTCTTAGTATGATATTCCATCATTTTGGAATGAATCGCGTCTAATATGCACTTTCTTATCTTTTAAGAAATTCCTGACTGTGCATAACACAAAGTAACTTAGAATGCATTTAAAAATCTCCTAAGTTTATTTGCTGTTTTTTTAAAAGGCAGTACGTCTGATAACTTTACCCATGTAAACCAAGATGCTTGTTTATGTCCATGCTTTATGAAGCCTAATTTTCTTTAATAATAATAGAGAAATACTGTTATAGTCCTATTTAGCATTTCATTTTATTTTATTTTATTTATTTATTTTTTAATTTTTTTAACGTATATTATTTATTTTTGAGACAGAGAGAGACAGAGCATGAACAGGTGAGGAGCAGAGAGAGAGGGAGACACAATCTGAAACAGGCTCCAGGCTCTGAGCTGTCAGCACAGAGCCCGACGCGGGGCTCGAACTCTTGAGCTGTGAGATCATGACCTGAGCCGAAGTCGGACGCTTAACCGACCAAGCCACCCAGGCCCCCCTTAGCATTTCATTTTAAAAGACAACTTTCAAAGCAGCTGTTTGTCTTTTAGTATTTGAGTTGGAAATTTTGAATTAAAAATAGACCAGAACTAATAATCATGTCTTTAGAGAAAAGTTTTTTTTTTTAATGATTTGATTATACCTATGAAGAAATTAAAAAAAAAAAAAAAAAGAAAGAAATTAAAGAGAAACGTGTTTCATTTATAAGTAGGATATTTGTGGTGGCTCTAAAAATACAATATATGCTGATGTTTGCAATGGAATTAATTATATGAATAATATATCTAAACAAATAAGCTGTATCATGTAGGGAAATATTATAGGTAAAGAGATGTCTTTGATTTGCCTGCAATAGAATAGTGGTAACCAGTGTTAACTGAAAATAATCATTAGTTAACTGAAAAAAATCATTTGTTGCCTTTCACCAGTTTTAGTTCAAAATGCTGATTCTTCCAATCACCAGATAGTTGTAAGAGTTGGGACAACCCCATGCAGTTCCATTGCTAAATTATTGGTTATATGGAATACCTACCAAAAAAAGAAGCGTGTCTAACTGTATTGTTAAAGCTTTATCTGATCCTGTGGCTAGTCAGTTTATGTGGAGTAATGAAACAATGCTTAATGTTTGCTATAGGCATTTTCGGAGAGTTCTCTTAAAGTCACTTCAAAAGGATCTACACGAGGAAATGAATTACATCACTGCAATAATTGAGGAACAGCCCAAAAACTACCAAGTTTGGTAAGATGAAAATAGGAAGGAAACATGTCACTATGCTAATATTACCTTCCCAGTGATGAGATTATAGGGAATTTGTTTCTTTATAATTTAAGTACTTTGCATTGGAGCTAATGTTACCTGTCTCATAGGGCTTTTAAGAGAATTAAATGAGATAATTTTATGTTTAGTGCTTAAAGTGGTACCTAACATTTAGTTAACACTCAAGTGTGTGTACTGCTATTATTATTTAAAATTTTGACATTAGCATATAATACTGCTAGAAAATTTTTGAGTGAAGAATCTGAAAAAATGTTTTCTATCCTGTGTGTTATAAAATGACTTGACTGGTATTTTGATCTTTCATTCGTTTATGTATTCAAAAAATTTATATTGATGCTGGGGATACAAAGGTGAACCACACAGTTTAACAAGGAAAGCAAATAATACAGCCAGTTATTTCACAGTGCAGTGTGAAAACCACAGTGTTTTACAGAGTATATTTGTTGTAGAAACTAAGCCCTAAGTTAGCATGGACAAAACCATAGGGATTATTATGGGTGAGGGCAATAGAATACAATGAGAAAAAAGAGAGGCATTTTGGAGCAGGAGGACAGAGAGCAAGTAGGAAAGAAATAGAGTTTGAACAGTACCCGTCGTATACTGAGCACCCCTTGAATTAAAGCCACTGTGGTTGCTGTTATTGTGAAGATGGAGGAGGAGGTAGGGGTGAAGGTTCAACTTTCATGCGGAAGGATGTCTTTCTTTTTCTTTCTTTTTTTTTTTTTTTAAGGTTTATTTATTTATTTTTGAGAGAGAGAGAGTGCGAACAGGGGAAGGGCAGAGAGAGAGAGAATCCAAAGCAGGCTCTGGAATTTTGATGCGGGGCTCGAACTCACACACTGCAAGATCATGGCTTGAGCCAAAGTCAAATGCTTAACCAGCTGAGCCACCCAGGCACCCCAGGACCTAATTCTTAAGTTTTTCCTAAATTACAAAATTAGTAGGAATCTAGAAAAATAAATTACTAGTGTTCACTGTATTGGAATTTTTCTGAAATAAATTTAAAAGCCTTTACCTCTTGAATTTTCCTCTTGGATAGTATCTTGCCTTCTTAATATTCTGTAAGATGAATTTTTATTTATTTTTTTAAATTATTTTTTTTAAATGTTTATTTTGAGAGAGGGAGAGAGTGTGAGTTGGGGAGGGACAGAGAAAGAAAAATCCCAACCAGGCTCGACACTGCCAGTACAGAGCTGAATGCGAGGTTCAAACCATGAACTGTGAGATCATAACTTGAGCCTAATTAAATCAGATGCTCAGCCGACTGAGTCACCTAGGCACCCCTATAAGATGAGATTTTAAATTTTCCATGCATGCAAATAAATCATTTATTAAGCATTAAATCTTTTTCCTTTTCCCTGTCACTCCTACTCACTTTTATATTTTTATTTATTTTTTTAGAGAGAGAGAATGCAAGCAGGGGAGAGGGATAGAAGGAAAGAGAGAATCCCAAGCAGGCTCCACACTCAGAACGGAGCTGGATATGGGACTCAATCCCAGACCCTGGGATCATGGCCTGAGCTGAAATCAAGAGTCCCACCCTTAACCAGCTGAGCCACCCAGGTGCCCCCCTACTCACTTTTAGTATATTGAATACTAATGGATTTTTTTAAAAAACAGCTTTGTTGAGATATAACTCACATATTACACTATTTACTGATTTATTTATTTATTTATTTGTTTGTTTGTTTATTTATTTTTAAGTAAGTTCTACACCCAATGCCAGGCTTGAACTCATGACCCCAAGATCAGGAGTCTCATGCTTTACCAAGTGAGCCAGCCAGGTACCCCTACTGTTTACCTACTTAAAGTGTACAGTTCAGGGAATCTGGGTGGCTCAGTCCGTCAAGCATCTGACTTCAGCTCAGGTCATGATCTCATGGTTTGTGAGTTCAGGCCCGGCATCGGGCTCTCTGCTGTTAGCACAGAACCCAATTCCGATCCCTCTCTCTCTGCCCTTCCCCGCTTGTGCTCTCTATGTTTCTCTCAGAATAAATAAACTTAACTGAATGAGCCATCCAGGAGCCCCTATTTATTTCTTTAAGTTTATTTATTTATTTATTTAAGTTTGTTTGTTTGTTTGTTTGTTTGTTTATTTAAGTTTATTAAGTGTTGGACTCTTGGTTTGGGCCCAGGTCATGATCTCATGGTTCGTGAGTTTGAGCCCCACATCCAGCTCTGCGCTGACAGTGTGGTGTCAGTTTAGAATTCTCCCTCTCTCCCTCCCTCCCTTCCTCTTTCTCTGCCACCACCCCCCTCAAAAATAAACTTAAAAAAAAAAAATGTGTACAGTTCAGTGGTTTTAGTATAGTTACAAATATGTACAACCATCACCACAGTGACTTTTAGAACATTTTTACTAATAAATTTTTATAAATATTTTAGCTAAAAAAATTTAAAAAATAGACTCCAACAGAAAACCTAAGCATTTTTCTAGTACAGAAACAACTCTTGACAAACTTGGCAGCTTGTCATAGCTAATTGCCAGAGTAGAAGTGAATTCAGTTCTGCCCATGAACTAGTGGAGTGAGCAGTTGCTTGTATGGTGATGCTGTGGACTTCAGAAAAACAGAGCCTGTTTATAACCAGAGGATCTTCTATACTGGATTAAGTAGTATCACATTTCCTATAGTCTCATTATGCCATCTGGGAATGTTTCAGAATTCTTAGACAGGATCTTGTACTGGACTTCCAGATTTAGCTTTAAATAAACATTCTTTAAACCCTGAGTATTTTATTTCATTTTACACACAAATTACTATTTTGTTTGTTCAGCTCTTACTTACTGTTCTGGAACTTTTCCCTCTTAGTGTTTCTTCTGTGTTACCTTTTCTCTCCAGTAGAATCTTGAGAATTAAAGGTGAATTTCTGTTTTTTTTGAGTGTCCCTCCACATCGCCTAATACAATACGTGCAGTTGATACTTTAGTTCTTGGATACATTAACACAAAACCTCTTTCTTTTCCCGGCCTTAGGCATCATAGGCGAGTATTAGTGGAATGGCTAAAAGATCCATCTCAGGAGCTAGAGTTTATTGCTGATATTCTTAATCAGGATGCGAAGAATTATCATGCCTGGCAACATCGACAGTGGGTTATTCAGGTATTGCCTTTCTTGTTACAGTGTTTTTCAGATTGTTTTACCTGAATTAAATAATTAAAATTACTGTTGAATATAAGTATACTCCTGAACTGAAACACACATATAGATCATTACCCACAATTACAATGACTAAGAATTATTAAGATACTTAATTAAACCTGACATCCTTCATGTTGATTAATTTTATAACCTTTCAAGATATGTTGGTAAGTAGCTTCATATTAAAGAAGAGTAATAGTAATTTTTATATTTTTTAGATTGAATTTGCATCCCATTTTATATTTGCTAGCAAGTTGAATAGAAAATGTAGTTGTAATTTTTTAATATAACTGTATTATTTTAATTAACAAGGGCATTTTACCTACTGGGGTTTTGCATACATACAGTTTGGAATATGATGTTACAATAATAGTATTTTATTTCTGCCCACTTGTTAAAATTTTATGCTAAATCCTGAATAGTAGAGAATAGTTAAAACTCCCACTCTGGGCATTTTATTTATTCTATCAAACAATTCTAGTGTTGTTTCCTATGAATTTTTTCCAGTGATTGCTACTTTGTGCACTATTCATTATACCAAGAGGATTTCACAAAATTCTTTTTTTTACTTAAAAATTTAAACTTTTCTAAATTTGTTTAAAGGGATAAATTTTCTAAAGATTTTTGGTATTTTTTTATGAAATTCTACCTTTTTGCCAGTATCAAATAAGAAGTATAACTCCATTGGCTTTTTTCATAATTATCCCCAATTTTTGCCACATTTGTAAATTTTGACCATTTCATTTATTTTCTTAATTATCTTTATTGTTTCTCTTCTCCCTATGATCTTTTTTTTACTAAAACAGCTCCATAATGTAAAAGTTTATATCTAAATCCAGTTTTGTATATTTCTCCACATGTATTTTAATGTAGTTTTATCATATATAAGCATTTTTAATATTCCCTTTTACTTAATATTATATATTCATATCAAATCCATCAAATTAATACACTTTACTATAGTTTATCATTTTATTATTACTGAGTTTGGGTTTTTTCCCCTCTAAATTTTCACCTTAAACAATGCGTAAGCATTTAGTTACATAATGCCTTTTTTTTGCCTGTGATTTAGTCCTTTAGAGTAATTCTTGGGTCTATTTAAATAGTATAAACATGCCTCTTGGTATCTAAATTGTTCTCAAGAAGATGGTACTGAATTACAGGACACTTTGCTTTGTCTTCCTAAAATTTCTTTCCTTCCTTGTGACCGTTCCCTTGTCTTTGATGACTTTTCTTTCCCCCCTTCATTTCCTTGACCTGCAACTAGCACTTTCCTCCAACTATGTGATGAGTCCCACCCACATCTTCAGTTCTACCTAGCTCTGCTGAAATTTTATTTTTTATTAATAATGGGACATTTCTAGGGGTGCCTGGGTGGCTCAGTCGGTAGAGCATGTGACTCTTGATCTCGGGATTGTGAGTTCGAGCCCCACTTTGAGTGATTTTATTGAAAATAAAATCTTAAAAAATAATGGGACATTTCTAATTGGATATTCTGTATTTTCTCTTAGGAATTTAAACTTTGGGATAATGAACTGCAGTATGTAGACCAACTTCTCAAAGAGGATGTGAGAAATAACTCTGTCTGGAACCAAAGATACTTCGTAATTTCTAACACCACTGGCTATAATGATCGTGCTATATTGGAGAGAGAAGTCCAGTTAGTAATCTTCACTTGTTCACTCATTAAAAGAACATTTGTGTACCTGTCAGGTCTCAAGCATTGGGGTTACAGCAAAGATCAAGACTGCTCCTCGGGCACCTGGGCGGCTCAGTTGGTTAAGCGTCCGACTTCGGCCCAGGTCATGATCTCACAGATCATGGGTTCAAGCCCTACATCAGGCTGTATGCTGTCAGCTCAAAGCCTGGAGCCTGCTTTGGATTCTGTGTCTCCCTCTCTGTTCCTCCCTAGCTTGTGCTCTGTCTCTCTGTCTCTCTAAAAATATAAACATTGAAAAAAAATTAAAATAAAAAAAGACTGCTCCTGATCCTGCCCTCATGGAACTAGTAGGACAGAATACATGGATGAAGTCTATAATGACAAATTTACAGATACTCTAGTATACGTCTACTTTGTAGTGTCTTACATTTCTTGAAATATCGTTAACTACTAGAGATTGAGAAGAAGTCAGATTTCATAGTGTCTAGGAAGCTTTATTTTAAAACGATCTCAGAGGCTCTTGATATAGAACACAATGAGGGTTGATGGAGGGAGGTAGGTAGGAGATGGGCTAGATGGGTGTTGGGTATTAAGGAAGGCACTTGTGATGAGCACTGGGTATTATATGTAAGTGATGAGTCACTGAATTCTACTTCTGAAACCAATATTGCAATGTAAAACAACAACAACAACAACAATGTATTTTATTAAATTCTGGTGACCTTTAGATAATAGTCCCTATAGGCCATGTTACTCTACTGTGCAGAGTTTAGAGCAGGATAAGTCTTTGTTGTAGGGAGCTGTCCTGTATGTTGTAGGGTTTTTATAGCATTCCTGGCCTTTATGCCTTTTTTTTTTTCAATGTTTGTTTATTTTTGAGAGAGAGAGAGAGAGAGAGGGAGACACAGAATCTGAAGCTGGATCCAGGCTCTGAGCTGTCAGCGCAGAGCCCAATGTGGGGCTCGAACTCATGAACAGCGAGATCATGACCTGAACTGAAGTCAGATGCTCAACCGACTGAGCCACCCAGGCACTATGCCCTATTATATCAGTAGAAAACCCCTGCCCCAAGCTGTGACAAAAATGTCCGCAGATGTTGCCAAATGTCCCCTGTGGGGCAAA
Organism: Panthera pardus; assembly: GCF_024362965.1. NCBI lineage: Eukaryota > Metazoa > Chordata > Mammalia > Carnivora > Felidae > Panthera > Panthera pardus. The sequence continues at coordinate 40,077,851 of NW_026526688.1, read as the reverse complement.
ACCATCTGCAGTTGAGAACTACTACTTTAGCATACAAAAAGCTGTTAAAAGAGAATTTATGAATTGGCATGAATATTAATATCCATAAACATTAATAGCCACCTCTTTTCTGACTTTGTCTATTTTGTCTTAATGTCTGTTTTAAATTTGAATATATTTATTGTTTTTATAGCCTGATGAGAACATACTTACCATTTTAATTATAAAAGTTGTTTTAGGGGCACCTGGCTGGATCAATTAGTAGAGCATGTGACTCTTGTTTTTTTAATGTTTATTTATTTTTGAGAGAGCACAAGCAGGGGAGAGATGGAGGGAGAGAGAGACAGAGGATCCCAAGCAGGCTCCGCACTAAGAGCAGCAAGCCTGATGTGGGGTCCGAACTCAGGAACTGCAAGATCATGACCTGAGCTGAAATTGGATCCTCAACTGACCTAGCCACCCAGGGGCCCAGAGCATGTGACTCCTGCTCTCAGGGTTGTGAGTTCAAGCCCCACGTTGGCCTAGAGTTTACTTTAAAAAAAGAAAAGAAAAAAAAGGTAAAAGTTGTTTTAACAGCTCCTGGGAAGAGCTGATTTTTATGACCATCTGCTTTTATCTCCTTTGCCATTACTTCTCTTTGGATCAGGGCAGCTGGCTTTTCTTTTGTGTTCTATATAAGGTTCTGGTGATTTAAATTAAAAAAAAAGAATGGTTTATAATTAAGTGTCCTGCATTAACTCTCTGTTTCAGGCGTCTTTCTGGAGCAGCCACATACCCCTCAAAAACATCTTACACTTTCTTTTTACTGTTCTGTTCTCCAAAGCTGCACTGTCCAATATGGTAGTCACTAGCCACATATGGCTGCTTAAATTCAAATTAATTAAAATCACATAATTCAGTTCCTCAGTTGTATGAATCACATCTCAGGGGTTCCGGATCCATATGTGGCTAATGATTACTAACTATATTGGAGAGCACATATAAAGAACATTTTCATCTCTGTTGAATAGTATTGATCTAAGGGATCAATGAACTTACTGAACAGTGAACTTACTGAAATAATCATATTATTCTTAAATGTAAATACTGGGACTTGAGTAGAGAAAATTCGGACTCATCATCCAGCCCTTAATATATTACTTTTTTTTCTTTTAGAGTTGATACTCTGTTGTGAGGATTAGGACAAAAGTACTCTAAAGGACAGCAAAGTGTCATCTTTTTTGTAGAGTTCAGTAGCTTTCTTGCCAAAAGGTAGAATGCTTCAGGTTATTCTTCCTTAAATTAATCCAATTAATAATTAGGAATTTCATATTCCTTATTTATCATAGTGTACTTCATTAGGCTAGATGTAATAAGATACTTAAAAACTGAGTATGAAGAGTGGAAAGTGGGAACTTCTCATAGCCTTCAAAGGCAGGTTACTGGGTTTCTATTACCAAATAGAAATAATCAGTCAAGAATCTATGAGATTTCCAGGGGGTTTGCCCGGTTGGCTCGGTCGGTAGAGCATGTGACTCTTGATTGCAGGGTTGTGGGTATAGAGATTATTTAAAAATAAAATCTTTAGGGGCACTTGGGTGGCTCAGTCAGTTAAGCATCTGACTTGATTTTGGCCCAGGTCATGATCTCACAGTGGTGAGATCGAGCTCTGCATTAGGCATGGAGCCTACTTAAAGATCCTCTCTCTCCCTCTTCCTCTGCTCCTCCCTCACTTGTACATGTGCTCTGTCTCAAAAAAAAAAAAATAATAATAATAATCTTTAAAAAATTGTTTAAAAAAATAATCTAAAAATTTTCCATATTTAAGGTGTTACCATTAATGCAGATAAAAGAAAGTGCTTAAAGAGCTGTAGTTATCTAGAATTAGTTGTGTTAACTAAATTTTTTAACTCTAAAGAATATAGGTGTACCTGATGATTTGTTCTTTTCCTTTTGTTATAAAAGGAATGCAGTCTAGTTGTAGGGGGAAATTGTACTGGATTACATAAAGTAAAATATCAAAATCTCTTATTCTCTCTCTTCTCATACCCCATTGTTTAGAGTGAGCTACAATTAGTGTGAATCCTTCCAAACCTTATTAAATATATTTGCAAACATGTATTACAGCAATGTAGGCAATGGTATTATACACATTGCTCTTTTTTATTTAATATATCCTGGCCATATTTCTAGGAGTACACAGTCCACTAGTACTATTAATAATAGTTACCATTTATTAAGCATTTACTACATGCAGGAATTTTTATTTAATTTTCATAATTACACTGTGAGATATCTGATGAAGAACTTGAAGTTCACAATAGTTCTATAATGTGCCTAAGAGCACCTGGATAATAATTGATGGGGCTATTAGAAGCTAGGCTTTCTGACCTCAAAGCCCATGTTTTAACTATTAATACAGATAATAGTTTAGTGCATGTATATATAAATAAAATCCTTCAGGTATTGCCAAAGTGAAATTAATAGTCTACAATGACTAGTGAAGACATGCAGGGACATGGTTTTAAAAATAACTGGAAACATTAGGTCATGTAAAAATGTTGGAAAAAAACCTTTTCATAGTGCTGAGTGAGTTTATTATTACAATAGTCCCTCGCCGCCCCCTTTACATGTGGTTTCACTTTCCATGGTTTCAGTTACTTGTGGTCAGCCATCAGATCCAGAAACATGATCTTCCTGATGACATATGTATGGTGAGACATTAGGTAGTATAGTCTACTGCTCTGTCACAATGCCTGTCCTTTACCTTCATCTTATCATGTAGCATTTAAAAAAAATTTTCTGTCTTTTTTTGAGAGAGAGAGACAGAGTGTGAGCAGGGGGAGAAGCAGAGAGAGGGAGACACAGAACCTGAAGCAGGCTTGAGGCTCTGAGCTGTCAGCACAGAGTCCAAAGTGGAGCTCGAACTCACAGACTGTGAGATCATGACCTGAGGTCGGACGCTTAACTGACTGAGCCACCCAGGCACCCCATCATGTAGCATTTTATTATCTTACATCATCACAAGAAGGATGAGTACAGTCTAGTAAGATATTTTGAGTGAGACCACATTCATATAACTTTTATTACAATGAGTATATTGTTATAATTGTTCATTTTATTGTTAATCTCTTGGTGTCTATAAACTAAACCTTATCATAGGTATGTATGTATAGGAAAAAACCTAGTATAAAGGATTTGATACTCTGTGGTTCAGGCATCTACTGAGAGTTTGGGAGCCTATCCTCTGCAGATAAAGGGGGACTCCTGTACTCGCTGTGAAAAAAAAAAATACTATCCTAATGGCATTGCAATAAAACCAAGATTACTAAATTTTGGTAACTTATTTGAGCAAGTGTGTAGTAAAGCTTAGTTCTGTAACTCTTGGAATTTGTTGTAATTGGATCCGAATTATAGTTAATAACCTGGTTAAAGGGAAAGAATTACCATTCTGACTGGTAATCACATCATGGTTAGAATATAAGATATATAATCACATCTTTTAGAATATAAGAAATATACATTTGTGTTGGTTTCTCATTTTTATTCTGTCTATATAATTTCCATGCTGTCTTATTTTTTATCACAGTTCCTGAGATTATGTAGTTCTTCTTTTTGAATGACTTATGATTTGTTGGGCATATATAGATCTTAGACTTTTCAAGATTTCTTTACCAATAAGAGGAAAACCTGTTTTAGCTGACATTTTCTTCAAAGGGAAAGCCTATATTAAAGGAAATCTTCCACATCAATTTCTTTTCCTATTGTGAGTTGAGCCTTCATATTAGTTAGGTGTCCCTTCCTAGAACTGGGTACAGACTTCCAGGAGGGAGGAACTACATAAATATGAATTGATTCCTGCAGATTTGAGGGATTCTGTCTAATGTAGATATAAGTCCTAGACCTAGTCACAGCCTAATAAGATAAATGAAAGCACATATCCAAGCTCTGCTACAATCTTAGAAAACTGTTTCTAGTTATTGCACTGCTTTTCAAATTATACACGTATTTATTTTCTTCTAGGTACACGTTGGAAATGATCAAACTAGTACCACATAATGAAAGTGCTTGGAACTATTTGAAAGGGTAAGAGGTTGTTTTGTATTGTTTTGTATTAAAACAACTGCTAATATGATGTATCATGGAATATGTTCCATTAATCAGATTCTAAAGGATACTAAAGAATTTTCCATTTTTCTGGATCTAAGGGAAGTGTAACTGTTAGACAGTAACACCCAACAGTGCCTTCTATCCTTCTCTTCACCTCCCAAGTACATACCATCATAGTTTTTAGAATAGTCCATGACTAGGGTTCAGAATAGTTCTATAATGTGCCTAAGAACACCTGGATAATAATTGAGTCTGGGTAGCTCAGTCGGTTGAGCATCTGACTTCGGCTCAGGTCATGATCCCACAGTTCGTGAGTTCAAGCCCCACATTGGGCTCTGTGCTGACAGCTCAGCTTGCTTTGGATCCTCTGTCTCCCCTTTCTCTCTGCCCTTTCCCTGCTCATGCTCTCTCTCTCAAAAAATAAACATTAAAAAAAAAAAAAATTAAAGAATAGTCCATGACTAAACAATAATACAATTTTAATTGTATTTATGAGTCCTGTAGTCTTTATGTCAAAGAATGGGATATACATACCTAGACACCTAGTTTCTGTTTGGCTGAGGAATGTAATAAAGGCAAAGCAAACTATTTATAAGCACATTGCACAGATGGATAGCCAGCATTTCTGTTTTCATTTCTAGAGATCTATTAGAAGTCTTATTCCTTAAATTGACAAGATTTCACTTGCCTGGCCACTGACATAAGCAGGCTGCTTATTGAGCTTAGAGGTCTCCCTGGAAACTAGGCCCAAAGAGCATAAAGTACAGAGCACAGTCACATCTGTTGATGTGTCCAGGGTTGGGGCCTATAATATCTGGATAGCTAAAAGAATAAGGAACCTTCTTTAAAAAAAATTTTTTTATTTACATTTATTTTTGATAGACAAGAAAGAGACAGCATAAGTGGGGGAAGATCAGAGATAGATAGAAGGAGACACAGAATCCGAAGCAGGCTCCAGGCTCTGAGCTGTCAGCACAGAGCCCGACACGGGACTCGAACCCACAAACTGCAAGATCATGACCTGAGCCGAAGTTGGATGCTTAACCAACTGAGCCACCCAGGTGCCCCTGAATAAGGAACCTTCTTAAGAAGAAATAGAAACATCTCTGTTGTTTTCTTCCTTCACTTCTTAATGTTAAGAAGGTGTTTATTTTCTGATTTAATTGTGTAGCAGTTTGAGTTAATAAATGATCCTTTTTAAGTTTCATTATTGTTTTTAACTAATTGTACTCAACTTGTAATTATCCATGATAAAATTCACACATAATTTAAAAATTTCATTTAGTTTCAGCTTCATTCAAAATAAGTTTCCTCTTGTGCATGTTACAGAGGTCATTTTCTCTTGAACTTTCTGTTATTTTTGTTCTTTTCTTGTCAGAATTGAGGATAATTTTTCTTTCAGAATTTTACAGGATCGTGGTCTTTCCAAATATCCCAATCTGTTAAATCAGTTACTTGATTTACAACCAAGTCACAGTTCCCCCTACCTAATTGCCTTTCTCGTGGATATCTATGAAGACATGCTAGAAAACCAATGTGACAACAAGGAGGACATTCTTAATAAAGCATTAGAGGTAAGCCAGTCGGGACTCTGCTTTTCTTCTTGGTGTCTCAGAATTCACCCAGTGTGGCTATATTCATGACCTTTTCAATGTGTTCACTCAGGAGTTCAGTGCAGGGCTATTTCTGCTGTTCAGGGCAAAACCCAGGTTACTAGTGAACAGAGTATATAATTATAGTGGTGTAGGTCATTTGAACATGATCTGAGTTTAACTGTATTGGCTCGAAAGCATTTGCTCTAGAGACTGATTTCCATTATCTTTAAAGAATTTTTGTTTTTCGTTTTCAGTTGTGTGAAATCCTAGCTAAAGAAAAGGACACTATAAGAAAGGAATATTGGAGATACATCGGAAGATCCCTTCAAAGCAAACACAGCACGGAGAGTGACCCGCCAACAAATGTACAGCAATAACACCATCTAGAAGAACTCGATGGAATGATTTTATTTTTTTAAGAGACTCTAATGCAGGAGTTTAAAACTAAAGTGATCATTCCCTTTGCCTGTGGTATAAAACGTGCACAGGTATTGCTTTTTAACAAGAACTAAGTGTGATGCTCCTTGGGTGCTGCTGCTATTCAGACTAGTAATTTGATTCTTCTTAAGCAAAGTGATTTGGTGGGGGAAGGAGAAGAAACAAAGTCCCGTTCAGGAACTTTTGTAGTCTTACCAACATTTGTTCTAATCCCTTAGCATCAGCTCTTCCCTACAGGGTATATGCGTCAGAATTTGCAGCATTAATGAGTGCGGGTAACTTGTATGTAATGCATATAAGGTAATTTAAATTTTGGTTCAGGAAGCAGGGAATGCAGTTGTTACATTAGAGCTGCTATGCCACACTCACAGTATCTTGCTATCACTGTAACCAACTAATGCCAAAAGAATGGTTTTATAATAAAATGATAGATGTATCCTAAAACAATGACAAAGTACTTTGGTTTTTTTAAATAGCATTTAAGTGTGTATAAGGGACATTGTCTCAGCTTAGAAGAGCCACTGAGAAAGAAAATACTGTCATAGAACTGTAGAAACCAGAAACATGATTATGTTAAAGAAAACGTTATTAGAATGTGAATTGGTCAGTTCTTTAAATTATTTTTTTCACCGTTTATTTATTTTTGAGAGACACAGAGACACTGAACATGAGTGGGGGAGGGGCAGAGAGAGGGAGACACAGAATCTGAAGCAGGCTCCAGGCTCTGAGCTGACAGCACCAGAGCCCGACGTGGGGCTTGAACCCACAAACTGAGATCATGACCCGAGCCAAAGTCAGATGCTTAACTGACTGAGTCACCAAGGTGCCCTGAATTGGTCAATTCTTGACATCAACAAAATCTACTCAAGACAGTTTAGTCCTACAGGGTTTATTAAGGTATATAGTAACTCACAGAATGATTACCTGATCTTCCATAAATACATGGCCCAGCCACACTGTAGCACTGGGCCATCGAATTGCTGTTGCCTGTGCCGGGATCAGGAAACTGCTGACAGGCTGCCACTCCAGGACTGTGCACCCCTGCCCCATTGCGTATGGGCACATCTGCTTCCCTTCCCACATGGTGCAGCTCCCAATTACAGGCTCACTCACTTTGGTGGGTCAGATTAGAAAGAACCTGAATGACATCTAAAACTCTGAACTGCAAAGGAATCTGGCAAATGTAGTTTATAGCTTTCCAGCCTCTACAGTTCAGGAAGACATGCCAGAGTAGAGTGAAGTGTTGAACAGGTTAGTTCTCTGTACCTGTGCATAATTAAATCTCACTTTCTGAATAAAGAGTTCTTGTTCAGTGTTCAAAGCACCAAACTACAACTAAAGGAATTTATATACAGTAGGATAGTCTTCTGAAGAATTTAGGAAATAATATTTTTAACATTTCATATCTTTTTGCTGTTTTAGACTCAAAAATCTGATTTGATACTTTAAATTGTCATATGAAGTCTCATTCTTAATGTAGACCATTTCAAGCGTTATACGGAACAAAAACCTTACAGAGAAGTTACAAGATAGCATTTACTCTCAGAAGCTATCTCATCGGTGTCCCAAAATTGATTGGATTCTGAGTTATAGGCTCAACAAAGTTCATCAAGACTGTTTAATAAGAAGCAGAATTTACACTGAGAAATGTAAGTGAAGCAGACCAGACACAGTTGAATTAGCCTGGTTACTTGGCATTTTATTTTCTGCCTGAGGTGGCAATTCATTTATTAAAACATTGCTTCGTGGTCATGGGGTCAGGTGAGGAGGCTCTATGATTTAAATTATAATGATTTTAGGCTCTGCTAATCCTGACGAGGACCATCTCCTTAATGGACAACTGGACACATAGACCTGGCAGCACACTCCTTTCACTGGACCAGCAATTAACATGTCTGTGGAGGGGGCGCCTGGGTGGCTCAGTTAGTTAAACGTCCGATTTCAGGTCAGGTCATGATCTTGCAGTTCGCAAGTTCGAGCCCCTCATCAGGCTCTGTGCCAACAGCTCAGACCCTGGAGTCTGCTTCATATTCTGTGTCTCCCTCTCTCTCTGCCCCTTCCCTGTTTTTCTCTCTCTCAAAAATAAACATTAAAAAAAAAAAAAAAAAAACAAACACGTCTGTGGAGGAGTCTGCTAGTTCAGAACTACTTGCTTAACACTGTCACTGTGTTGCTGATTTGCACTGTTGGTGCAAAAACAATGGTGGGTAAAACTGCTGGTGCCTTACTACAAAACAAGGCAGTGGTACTCAGTAGTTGCTGTATTCTTCACTGCCACATATTCACTGAAACATGTCTTTGATGAGTCAGTAATTATATATTTTATTCACAATACTCTGTCTTTTCAGTACTTTGTGTGACCAAATGAGTTTGTGCATAAAGCATATCTTTCTGGTTGTCTTGAAGAAAAGCATTTGTACAATTGTGAAGTGGGCCAAACAGGCCACTTCTCATGAACACCACTTTTACTTGAAAGAACAATTGATAAACTGGTTACTCATACTTGGGTGGCTGGCATACATTTTCTCCAAAATGAATGAAGAGTTTGTCACTTCAGTTTGTCATAGGAAACAACTGAGTGTTTATTGCCAATGATAAAATTTGAGTTTTCAAATGAAAATTTTAATCTACCGCGGTAAGGCTGGCAACTTCCCAATACCTATTACAGACATTTCAAATGAAATCAACATGTTATTAATTAAAGTGAATAATTTTTAAGAATTTTGATACTGTTTACATGTGTCAACAATTGGGAGAGATACATAACTGAAAGAACCATTGTTTTCCAAATGACCAATCCATGATGTTATCATGCATAGATAAACAATCCATTCAGATTATAAATCATAGAGAAGATTGCAGATTCCACATTACAACTGACCTTTGAAAAACCACCCCTTGTCAGATTTTGGTGGAGTATCAGAGTATCAGAGGTATCACAACTTCTGAAAAGGCTATTAAAATATTCCCTTTCCAACTATATATGTGTGTATGAGTCTGGATTTTCTTCATAGACTTCAACCTACACATTATATTGCAACAAGTTGAATGTAGAAGTAGATACAAAGATCTAGATATCTCTTATTAAGTTAGACTAAAGAGATTTGCAAAAATGCAAACTGCCACTTTTCTGTTTAATTTGGAAAATGCAGGTTTTATAAAATGTTATTTTTGTTAACATGTAATAGGTTTATTGTTTTAATAAATTAATAAAAAATTGAAATTTCAAATATGGTAAATGTCAATAGATATTACCCACATTAAGAAAAGCTGGACTTAGACAAGATTAAGACACCACTATGTCCTCTGGGACATCAATTTTGAGAGAGACCAGCAGCATGCTCTGCACCATGGTACCTTGAAAATGTTTATTGGCTATTGAAATACTATTTGGGGACAAAGAAGCAGAAGAGATTATCTGCCTGATGGAGTCAAGAAGGATTCACAAAGGAGAACAAATTTGTCTAGTTACATCCTTTAATAAGGCTGTAAACTTTACAATTGGTTATATCCCAAATACTAACTTATAAATTAACAGGACAGTCCAGAACATTTCCCTGGATCATTTCCATCTAGAGAAATCAATGTTTTTCAAACTGGATTGTAACTCATTAATGGGCAATTACATCAAGTCAGTGGGTCTGAACCAACTTAAAAAAAAAAAGATATAGAAAATGTTTAATTTCACTGAATTCTCTCACATTATTTCTTTCATTCTACTTGATTTGGTGTATTCTAATATTTTCCCCAGCATTAATGAGTAATATTGTGTGTTAAGGTATACGACATAATGATTTGATAAATGTATATATTGTGGGATGAACTACCACATTTAAGGTTAGTTAACAAACCCATCATGTCACGTACCACTTTTTTTGTGGTGAGAACATTTAAGATCTGCTTTCAGCAAATTTCTCTAGTCTTTTAAGGAAGAAGGATAGATGATTGATACAAGACCCTTCTTTCACAGTTTACGCCTTTAATGCTATACATTTTCCTCAAGCAACTGCATTAACTGTTCTCGGAAATTTTGATATTTTGTATTTCTGTTTTCATTCAGCTCAAATATTTTCTGATTTCTCTTCTTGAGACAGCATCTTTGACCCATGGATTGTATAGAAATGTGTTTAATTGCTAAGTGTTAGAGGAGACTTTCCTGCTATCCTCTGTTACTGATTGAGTTGTTTGGTTTTATTTTGTTTTCAGTGGTGACTCTAGAAACCTTTCCACCATATAGGTCTCCTTACCCTCCACCATTTATACTGTAATTATCTTTTGTACTATAGCCACTTACATTAAGAAGCTCATCAGACAATTTTACATTTTGTGCATTCAACCGCCAAACATTTTAAGGAATTCAAGAAAAGACTAGTCTGTTACATTTACCCAGCTATTTACCATTTCTTTTACTCTTCTTTCATTTCTGATGTTCCAAGTTTCCTTCTTCTGTCATTTCCCTTTTGTGTGAAGACATTTCTTTAAGCAATTCTTTTTAAAAAAATAATTTTTAAAAGTTTATTTGTTTTGAGAGAGATAAAAAACATGAGCAGGAGAGGGGCAGAGAGAGAATCCCAAGCAGGTTCTGTACTGTCAGCATGGAGCCAAACTTGGCGCTTGATCTCATGAACTGTGAGATCATGACCTGAGCTGAAACCAAGAGTCAGACACTTAACTGAGCGATCCAGATGCCCCTGTTTAATTCTTTTAGAGTAGGTCTTCTGGTTGCAAATTTTATTATTTTTTCTTAATCTAAAAATATATTTATTTAACCTTCATTCTTGAAGGACATTTTCACTGGATGGAATTCTGGGTTTATAATTCTTGCAGCACTTGAAAAAATATGCCACTTCCTCTGGCCTTCATGAATTCAGATGAGAAATCTATCATTAGAATGGTTGTTTGTCCATAGGTTTCTCTCTTTCTCTCTGGCTGCTTTATAATTTTTTAATTTGTCTCTTGTTTTCAGTAATTTGATTTTGATGTGTCTGGGCATGGGTGTCTTTGGATTTATTTTTCTTGCTTAGCTTCTTAGATCTTGAATTTTTTACCAAACTTGGTATGTTTTCAGCCATTATTTCCAAATATTTTTTCAGCACTTTCTCTTTTCCTGTGGGACTCTGATGACAAGAATGTTAGACCTTTTATGTTTGTCCTACAGGTGCCTGAGGTCCTCATTTTTTTTCTCTTTTTCTCTCTGTTGTTGATCGGATTAAACAACTTCTATTAATCTGTCTCCAAGTTTAATGACTTTCTCTGTCATCTCCATTCTGCTATTGGATCTATAAAGTGAATTTGTTTAGTTATATGTTTTTCAGTTCTAAAATGTTTATTTAATTCTTCCTAAGTTCTATTTCTTTACCAATACTTTTTTTTTTTTAATGTTTATTTTTGAGAGAGGTGGGAGTGGGGTGGGGCTGGGGGGACAGAGGATCCAAAGTGGGCTCCATGCTGACAGCAGAGAGCCTGATGTGGGGCTCGAATTCACCATTCATTTAGATCATGACCTGAGCCGAAGTCAGCCGCTTAACTGACTGAGCCATTCGGGTGCCCGTCTTTACCAATACTTTCTATTTCTTAAAATTCATTTGAGACAGAGAGAGTGAGAGAGAGCATGAGCAGGGGGGAGAGGAGACAGAGGGAAAAGAGAACCTTAAGCAGGCTCTATGCTCAGTGTAGAACCTGACACAGGGGTCAATCCCACAATCCTGGGATCATGACCTGAACTGAGATTGAGAGTTGAATGGTCAACCAACTGAGCCACCCAGGTGCCCTGTAATACTTTCTATTTTAACTTTTGTTTCTAGAGTGTCCATGATTGTTTCAGCATTTGTATAACTGTTTTAATGTCTTCGTCAGATAATCTCAATATCTGTATCATCTCATCATTGGTAACTGTCAATGGTTTTTCCCCATGCAAATTGAGATTTTTGGATACTTCATACACCTAGTAATTTTCTATATTATGGGCGTTTTGAATGTTATGAGACTCTAATTCTTATTTAAATCCTGTGGAGAATGTCAATGTTTTTATTTTAGCAAGCATTTGCTATAGTTAGGTATGGGTCACAAGTTACAACACTCTGTGGCTACATTCCAAAATCAGTTCAGTTTTCAAATATTTTGCAGTGGTATTTTTTAAATAACATTTTTAAAGTTTATTTATTTTGAGAGAAAGCACAAATAGGGATGAGGCAGAGAGAGAGAATCCCAAGTAGGCTCTGCACTACCAGCACAGAGTCCAATGGGAGGCTCAAACTCATGAACCATGAGATCATGATTTGAGCTCAAGTCGGACACTTAACTGTGCCATCCAAGCACCCCATTGCAATGCTCTTTTTTTTTTTAAATTTACATCCAAATTAGCAGATAGTGCAACAATGATTTCAAGAGTAGATTCCTTAGTGCCCTTACCCATTTAGCCTATCCCCCCTCCCACAACCCCTCCAGTACCCCTCCCTCAGTTCTCCATATTTATGAGTCTCTTATGTTTTGTCCCCCTCCCTGTTTTTATATTATTTTTGTTTCCCTTCCATTATTTTCATCTGTTTTGTCTCTTAAAGTCGTCACATGAGTGAAGTCATATGATTTTTGTCTTTCTCTGACTAATTTCACTTAGCATAATACCCTCCAGTTCCATCCACGTAGTTGCAAATGGCAAGATTTCATTCTTTTTGATTGCCGAGTAATACTCCATTGTATATATATCACATCTTCTTTATCCATTCATCCATTGATGGACATTTGGGCTCTTTCCATATGTTGGCTATTGCCGATAGTGCTGCTATAAACATGGGGGTGCATGTGTCCCTTCAAAACAGCACACCTGTATCCCTTGGATAAATGCCTAGTAGTGCAACTGTTGGGTCTAGGGTTGTTCTATTTTTAGTTTTTTGAGGAACCTCCATAATGTTTTCCAGATTGGCTGCACCAGCTTGCATTCCCAACAATGCTATTTTTTTTTAATGGTTATTTTACTTATTTTGAGGGAGAGAGCGAGAGCACGCATGTGGGAGGGACAGAGAGAGAGGGAGAGAGAGAATCCCAAACAGGCTCCACGCTATTAGCGCAGAACCCAACACAGGGTTTGAACCCACAAAATGTGAGATTATGACCCGAGCCAGAGTCAGATGTTTAACCAACTGAGCCACCCAGGCATCCCTACCATTTTAACTGTTTTTAAGTGGTATTATGTGCCTTCATCTTGTGCAACCACCACTACCATTCATCTCCTGAATTTTTTTACCTTCTCAAATCGAAACTCTGTACCCATTATACAGCATCATTTTTAACAGCTGCATAGATATAATCTCTTTCAGAAAGCCCTATTGTTAAATATTTAGGTTTGTTTCTACAGTAAACATTCCTTATCCACAACACTTCATACAGTACATCTTGCACATGTATTCAATTATTTCTGCACGATAAACTTCTAGAAATGGGATTTGCTAGAGCCCTTTATATATAGGAGGAATTGATATGGGTTATACAAATTTACACTAATATATGGCTGTGGGGAAACTTTTAGATTCTGTACATCAACAGTAGGTATTACCATTCTCTTTCCTATTTGCCAATTTGAAAGCAAGTTGCTTCTAGTTATTTTACTTTTCGTTGTTCGGATTCCCAGTACAGGTTCAGTTTTTAACCCGCATCAAATTACACTCTTGATTCTGAACTTGGAAAATATGTCCGTGTAGAAGTAAATAGCACTTCCAGTTTAACCCACAAAAAGTTATATAGTCTAACTTCCAATGTTGAAACTTTTCCATCAGGTACAGATGCCAGTGCGATGCACTGAGACCTTCCAGCTTCCCTCCCCCTTTCCAGACAGTACTGTACACCTCCTTTGGCGTTTGTCAAAGTTCTTGCCTGCCACCCTTTGAATGCGTGAAACTCAGCTTTCCTGCGCAGGCTAAGCCCCTGAGTTTCCCCTCCACCAGTGGTTCTCAACCTTCAGAGTCTTCAGCATCACCCAGAAGCACAGATTGCTGGACCCCACCCGCCGCCAGGTCTGGGATGGAGCCAAGAATTTGCACTTTTAAAAATTTCCCTGGAGACGTGAAGCATCTGCTTCTGGTCTGAGGACCACCCTTCGGGACCACCGCTTTGCAATGATCAGGAGCTTTTTGAAGGGTTTAGATCTTATAGCTTCACTCCACTGTACGCAACTCCAGGCTGGGCGTCCAGACTAAAGCAATAATAGGTCAACACATCATTGTCCTCAAGGACTCAGAGAGAGGCCAAGGAGAGGAGACCGGTGGGCGCACCGGGGCTGGAATCCTGTCTGCGAGGGCCTCCAGGTGCGCGGCGGGAGGCGGACGCCAGGGGGCAGCCTCGCGCTCTCTCTGCCCCCTCTGGTTTCCGGCCGCGCCGGCGCAGGAGGCCGCGTGCCGGAGTGGGGGCCGCAGGTAGGCGCAGCAAGCGGGAGGTGGGGAGACGGAGAGGCGGGCGGGAGAGCGCGGGGAAGCCACAGACCCGGGTGCGGCGTCCCGCTCGGACCCTAGAGAGACATGGGGCTGCGGGGCGGGCAGGCGCGGAGGGCAGAAGAGCTTCCTGCGGGGCCTGCCCTTGGCCGGCGGCGGCCGCGGCCCCAGCAGCGAGCGACTACCCTGCGGCCGAAAGTGGCACCTTTACGTGACGGACGCCTCCGCCCGGGTCGGGCTTGGGCTCCAGCTTGCGGGCTCCTGTGCCGCCTGGGGTCTTTCGTGCCGCCACTCCCTGGGGGCGGGGCTCCGTGTTAAGGGTATAGTCCAGTGCCTCCCGGTTTTTAAAGGCCGGCCCAGCCCTTTTGTTAGTATTGTCTTCTCCATCCTTTACCTTGGCTGTAGCACCTTTAGGTTAAGAAAGCATCCGGAACATTTAAAATAATTATTTTAATGTGCCTCGTGTTCTACCGGCAAACTGAGATTCTAGTCTCAATTTTTTTGGGTAACGCCAATTCGTTTTTCCTCTGGTTGAATTCAGTATTCAATCAATTGGTAAAAATTAATTTTGTTCCATTGCCTTCTTTTAAATAAGCTGTGATTGTAGAGCAGTGGTTTCCAGTTTTTTGTTACCAGCTTTTTCCTATCAATGTCAGAAATCCTTTGTGTCTAAACATTGACTGAATTTCTCTTACCCAGCCGGCCCCACAATCTTTATTCCCTAACTTGTAAAACCAGCAGCAACTTTCAGTGTCATTTTGCTTATTTCAGGACAAAATTCCTTCAGCCATACAGCCTATCCACAGCCCTTGGCAGCCTACTCCAGAAATACTCCTTTCAAAGAAAAAAGGCCCATCAGGTGTTGGGGTGGGCTAAAGCTTTCTTTAAGAAATGGGCAGTCTTGGGGCACCTGGGTGACTCAGTCTGTTAAGTCAGTCTCTTGATTTTGGCTGGGGTCATGCTCTCTCCGTTCGCGGGTTTGGGCCCCGCATTGGGCTCTGCA
Source organism: Panthera pardus (assembly GCF_024362965.1). Classification (NCBI taxonomy): domain Eukaryota; kingdom Metazoa; phylum Chordata; class Mammalia; order Carnivora; family Felidae; genus Panthera; species Panthera pardus. The sequence goes on along the minus strand of NW_026526688.1, from coordinate 40,062,324 downwards.
CGGACAGCAGGAGCCTGCTTAGGATTCTCTCTCTCCCTTTCTCTGCCCCTCCCCCCATCTCTCTCTCTCTCTCTCTCTCTCCAAAAAAAAAAAAAAAAGTTTAAAAAAATACTAGAATATTAAAAAAAAAAAAAAGGAGGGAGATGGATAGGCAGCTTCACAGCATCCACCCTCAACCCCTGCAGTGACCATGCTATGTTCAATTCCTGAACCTTCAACACCTGAAGGTTGAAGGATTTAGGGGAAGAATGTGAGGCTGGAAAACTTGGCTCCTCCATGTACAGTTTAGTGACCTTGGCTAAGTCACTTCACCTCTGACTCAGTTCTCTTATCTGTTAAGTGGGAATAGTAACAATTATATATGCCTCACAGAATTAGTGTGAGGTTGACATTGTGTAAAAGTTGAGTTTTTGGATGAGTCTTTTTTGAGCATTCGGAAGTGGATGTGAGGACTTAGGGATAATTGAAAGACTATTGAAGCATATAACTAACTGCAGGGCCCATAAGAAATGCATTAAATGGTAACTGGGTAATGGTGATCTAAGGTAGATTAGAAAATATGAATTTCTACAGAATTTGTACCTGATGTTGGCACCCTTTGTATGGAAGTGAAGAAAGTGGTATGCCTCCAAAAGAAAAAATATGGTATAAGCTTCAGGCCCTATACAACTGAATCTACTACCAGTGGTGAGGTGGAATCAGTGGAAGGTTGTCGGCAAGGGGGTTTGCGAATTAAAAAGATGGTGAGTTCAAATTGGAGTTGGTGCTGGATGAGAGCATCAGAGGACAGGCACAAGAAGAGATGAAGAGCAGATTTGGTGGGACTGAGAAAGCAAAGAGGAGTCAGTGTGTGAGGCTGTGAAGACAAGGAATCCTGGGTGATCAGGTAGTCAGTGCATTTTTACTGAGTTCTTGGCTATTTTCCAACTGCTGAGGATACAGGGGTGTGCAAAGCAGGCAGATAGTCCTCCGGGAGCTCACAGTTGAGGAAAAAGGAACCCACGTACTGGAGCCTGGACTTCTCAAGAGGGGCGCCTTCAAGGGTGGAGGAAAGCTCAGGGCCTGGAATGTGGGGTGCAAGGAGGGGTCTGGAAAGGCAGACAGGCTGGATCTCAGGGGACCTTATAGGAGTTTGGACTTTATCATGAGGACAGAGGAGGACTGTTAGATGGTTTTAAGCAAGGGGTGATCAGATTTGTGCTTTAGAAAGACCGCCCTGTGTATACCAGCAAGAAACTTCCGCACATGCAGGAGTGTGTACAACACTTGCTTTGCTAGTTGTGGAGTTCAATGTGCCAAACTCGAGCTTCATGTGTCTGTGTGGATAAACCTCATAAACTTAATATTGAGCTTTTAAAAGAGCAAGTTGCAAAGGGTATATACAGTACAATACTACTTGTATGAAGCTCGTGAAAACATCCATATATTATGTTATTGTTTATAGGCACACTGGTGGTGAAAATAAAAAGCATGTGTGGGAATTATATACGTCAGTGGTTCTTGGACTCGAGCATGCCTCTGAATCACCTGGAAGACTTGTTAAAACACAGATTTCTGGGCTTCACTTCAGTTTCTGATGCAATCGGTCTGGAGTGAGGACTCAAGGACTCACATTTCTAGGTGATGCTGCTGCAGGTCCTGGGACCAGAGTTTGAGAACTCTGATGTACATCAACTTGTGGATGGTGATTACTTCTTGGGAGGGAGAAGAATAGGACTGGGAGGGGTCCAAAGAGGCCTCAACTGTATTTCTTTTTAAAAGATCTTCAAAAAAAAATATGATGCACTGTTACTTGACAAAGCTTGATGGGTGTTCATGATATTATTTTTTAGATTTTTGATGCTTTAAACATTTCAGGAAAGAAAAAATCCTGTTTGCTGTTTGGAAAATGGACTGGAAAAGAGAAAGAAGTGGGAGTCCATGTAGAAAACTGTTGGCAGAAGCCCAGGTAAGAGATACTAGAGGCTTAGACCAGGGTGGCAGTAATAAGAAGGGATTTGAGAGAGGTTTGGGTGATAGAACTGACTGTATGTGGTGACTGGTTGATTTAGAGGTCAGGGAAAGAGGGGACCAAGTCACTTGCTTTGTGACTGGAGCAAGTAGGTGGATTATGTGTCTGGCACTGTAAGGGAATCCTGGAGGAGGGGCATGCTGGTGACAAGAAAGAGATAGCTCAGTTATGGACATCCCCGGCCTTGAGGAGCCAGCTGAGTGAAGTGTAGGAGAAAGACCTAGGCCACAGTGGAGACTTGGCAACCAACGGCATCACCATGTCTGTGAATGAGATTACGTGGAGGGAATGTGTAGGATGGAAAGATGGTCTGTGACAGACCCAGAGGAATAGTGTCAGCTAGGGTAGGGCCCAGCCAGCTTCTGCTTGCCACTTGTATTTGTATGACCTGCAAGCTAAGAATGCTTTTTACCTAAAAATGTTGGGGGGAAAGGTCAAAAGAGGAATAATCTTTTGTGACACAACTATATGAAAACTACATGAAATTCAAACTTCATTGTCCATAAATGAAGTTTTATTCAAACACAGCCACACTCATTTGTTTATGTACTGTTGCAGGCTGCTTTCACACCCTGGTGACAGAGTTGAATGGCATGATACAGAGCTTGTGGCCTTTTATCACTTTACACTGCTGCTTGGTGGGTCATAAGTCATGTGATGCCGTTGTCACTGGATTTCAACTTTTGGCTCCTAAACCTAAATATTTACTGTGTGGCCTTTTATAGAAAAAAGTGCTGATTCTTGACCTAAGGTCTAAGTTAAGACACACTTGGTCATTTTTTGAATATTGTAAAAGAGAGATGGCAGCTGTTTTATCCATTTCTTTAAGAGCACCTTGTGAGAATCAGGTACTGGTGGAAGAAGCTCAAGAGACTGTGAGGCCTGAGTGGTCAAAGTCGTCATAGTTCCAGTTGAAATCCATGAAGACAGGAGGGAATGGGCCAGGGAGAAAGATGCGGGCCTGGAGTCTTTATGAGAAAGGTAAGCGAACATCCATCAGAACACTGATGGGTGTAGCTGGAAAGACTGAGGGCAGGTTGAGCAGGTGGCATTGTTTCAAGAAAAGAAAGAGATTTGAGGCTGGAGCAATTCAGTAGAGCCGGTGTTTACTGGACACCTCTTAGTGACAACCAGGACATGCAAAGCAGCATTTTTTAAAATTATTATTAATTAGAAAGAACTACACTGGGTGGTAGAAGAGTCCCCTACTTCTAAGATTTTTTGCTTAGAGGAAGCAGTGTTGCTGTGCTGACCCTTGACATGCAGCCTCACTGGGCTGGGTCACTGGAAGAATAAAGTTGTCATTTACTGAGATTCTGACCGCTGGAAACAACGGATTTGTGGGGAAAGAGCAGACATTGAGTTTGGGAAGTATTTCTGTTATCTTTTTTTTTTTTAATAAATTATTATTTTTTTAATGTTTATTTTTGAGAGAGTGCAAGCAGGGGAGGAGCAGAGAGAGAGGGAGACAGAGGATCTGAAACTGATGTGGGGCTCAATATCATGAACGGAGAGATCATGACCTGAGCTGCAGTCAGACCCTTAACCGACTGAGCTACCCAGGCGCCCCGTTTTGTTATCTTTTTAAGTTGAAATATAATTCATATGCCAGGGGCGCCTGGGTGGCTCAGTTGGTTAAGCGTCCGACCTCAGCTCAGGTCACGATCTCACAGACCGTGATTTCGAGCCCCGCGTCGGGCTCTGGGCTGATGGCTCAGAGTTTGGAGCCTGCTTCCGGTTCTGTGTCTCCCTCTCTGTCTGCCCCTCCCCTGTTCATGCTCTGTCTCTCTCTGTCTCAAAAATAAACGTAAAAAAAAAAAAAAAAAATTAAAAAAAAAAAGAAAAATATAATTCATATGCCATAAGTTGTTTTTAATTAATTAATTTATTTTTATTTTTAAATCTTTATTTTTGAAAGAGCATGAGTGTGGGGAGGGGCAGAGAGAGAGGGAGACGCAGAATCTGAAGCCAACTCCAGGCTCTGAGCCATCAGCACAGAGCCTGACGTGGGGCTCGAACCTATGGACTTGTGAGATCATGACCTGAGCCAAAGTTGGACGTTTAATCAACTGAACCACCCAACCGCCCCTAAAGTTTGCTTTTTAAAGTGTATGGTTCAGTGATTTTTAGTATATTCACAAGGTTTTGCGACCATCACCACTAATTCTACAACATTTTCATCCACAAAAGTAATCCAGTGCCCATTAGCAGCCATTCCCCTTCCCCTTTCACTCAGCCCCTAGCAGTCACTAATCCACTTTCTGTATATGGATGTGCCTGTTCTAGATATTTCATATCAGTAGAATCCTATGATATGTGATCTTTTGTGTCTGCATGTTTCATTTAGGATAAAGTTTTCCAGTTTTATCCATGTTGCAGCATGTATTAGTGCTTGATTTCTTTTTGTGGGTGAATCCTATTCCATGTTTGGATATATCAGATTTTTTATTTGTCCATTTATCATGAGGGACTTTGGGTTATTTCCGCTGTTTGGCTGTTATGAATAATGCTGCCGTGAACATTCACCTACAAGTGTTGGTATAAACGTATGTTTTCAGTTCTTTTGGGCATATACTGAGCAGCAGATTTGCATGGGGAACTCTGTGTTTAACCTTTCGAGGAACTTCCAGACTATTTTCCACAGTGGCTGCATCATTTTATATTGCCACCATCACTGTAGGAGGGCTCCTATTTTCTCACAGCCTCCTCTGCACTTGTTCTTGTCTCTTTGATGACAGCCATTCTAGTGGATATGAGGTGGGTCTCATTGTGGTTTTGACTTGCATTTTCCTGAGGACTGTTACAGTTGAGCATCCTTTTGTGTGCCTATTTGCCATCTGATATCTCCTTTGGATAAATGTCTGTTCAAGTCCTTTGCCCATTTCTAAATTGAGTCATTTATCTTTTTATTGTTGAGAAGAAATATTATTTTTGAATTGTCTGTCAGATGTTTAAGTGATGTCAAGGAGCCAAGGGTGGTGTTCTGAGGAGGCTGGGACTAGGGCTTTACAACTGGGAGCTGTCAGCAGGTGGGGACAGAGAGCCAGAGTCTGGATGAGGTCACAGAGCTTGAGGGAGAGGTCTGTCTGAGCCCTGAGCACTACAGCAGCTTAGAGTCAGAGGCAAAAGGAGCCCCCAGAGTGCACCTTCCTGGGAACCAAATAATAAAGGCATTTCAAGAAGGAGAGAGTGATCAGCCATTCCAGATGCCACTGAGCAGTCAAGAGAAAGAAGAGAAAGGGCCGAGGCCATAGAAATGAACTTGTCAGGTGTATTGACCCATTTCAGTGGATGTGACTGTGGAGCAGTGGAACATGGCATCTCAATCACAGGAAAAGAGAGTTATTTTTATAGAATTTTGGGGGTGAGGCGCCTGGGTGGCTCAGTCAGTTAAGCGTCTGACTTCGGCTCGGGTCATGATCTCGCAGTTTGTGAGTTCGAGCCCGCGTCAGGCTCTGTGCTGACAGCTCGGAGCCTGGAGCCTGCATCGGATTCTGTGTCTCCGTCTCTCTCTGTCCCTCCCCCAATTGTGCTCTGTCTCTATCAAAAATAAATTTTAAAAAATGTAAAAAAAAAAAATTTAGAATGTGGGGGGTGGGTGGAGTTTAGGCAAAATTTAAAGGAAATAATGTTTTGATGGACTCAAAGTTAAGCAGGGCTGCCTGTAAAGATGTCAAGATCTGGTCCGGACTGCAAAGTGGACCCCAGAGTCTGGTTCCTGGGAGACCACAGGGTTCACACAGATGTTGAATGCCTTCTCCAGAAACTGCTCATGTGCAGTTCTGCACCCAGTTGGAAGCAGAGGTGGCTTCTCTGTATCAGAGAGACTTAGCTTCTCCAGGCAAGAGTGGGACATTTCCCTGTTCTTGGTAGGACTTTGAGTGGCAAAATTTTTGATAGTGTGTGACTTTAGAGAGCAGAGTTTCTCAGTGAGTAAGAAAGCAGTCTTCATTCAAAGAAGGGAGTTGTTGATACTTTATACCTGTAGTGTGTCCTTAGGAGAAATGCTGCTTTCTATGAATTTTGTAGTTGGCTTGATCCATGTCTGGTGTCCCAGCTCTATGAATGGCAAGTGGATTTTACTTTCTCTAGGAGAAGGTATGAAAGAGCTGTCCCCTCTCAAGCTTCTGTTCTCAGTGTGAATCCTCAGAGAGGTCTTCTGGCCCGGCATCATCCAGGGAATTTCTTCTGTTATTCTCTGTCCTTGAAAGCTTATCACAATATCTGAGAAGCTTTTTTGTTTACTTGTTTATTGTCTGCCTTCTCCACTGGCTTCCCCCTAAGGTCCAAGAAGATAAGAACCACATCTGTTTTATTTACTCACAGATCCCCAGTGCCTAGAGTTGAGCTTATGGAAACGGCTTAATACGTGTTGAGTGAATGAGAGGGCTGGAATTTAGTGATGGAGTAGAGGGAGTGGATTATTGGAACCAGATGCAGGACTCTGAGCTCACACCAGCTGGCAGGGCTTCACGATGGAAGCCAGGCTGTCGCAGGATTTCCCACGGCTCCCACTCCATCCTGGAGTTCAAGGGCCTGAGGGATACCCGGACCCTAGGAGGGCCCCTGGAGAAGGTGGACCATTTGAATTATTGCCATTTGTTTATGTGCAGAGTTGCAGTTTTTATTCAGCAAACCTCCTTTTTTGGTACTTTGTGACAGAGTATTTTCAAACCAGTGCCTGGGGCCAACCAGAACGCTGAGTGACCCAGGTGTCTGGGTGGAGACCTGAGCTGGGAGAAGGAAGACGCTCGTGGAAGGTAACTGTTCATGTCACAGTCATTTCAGACACAGGAAGCACAGAGTCAATTCTGTCACTAGTGTTCCCCATGCATCCCAGTACTGATTTTTTTTTTAAAGTTTATTTATTTTTGAGAGAGAGACAGACAGACAGAACATGAGCTGGGGAGGGGCAGAGAGGGAGGGAGACACAGAATCCGAAGCAGGCTCCAGGCTCTGAGCTCTCAACACAGAACCTGACATGGGGCCTGAACTCACAAACCATGAGATCATGACCTGAGCTGAAGTTGGACGCTCTATCAACTGAGCCACCCAGGTACCCCTTTCCCAGTACTGATATTAAGCGAGCACACTGTTATGGCCATCTCCTGTGTCAGAGTACTGACATGCTTCCGCTCTGATTCTGAAACAGCTTCTGCCTCAAGCATTCTTGAGTGTCAAGCATCTGATGTCCAGGGTCCTTCCATCTCTCTCCCTTGCCAACCCCTCTGCCATCCAACAACTAGGCAGTAATGCTCCACTGCGGGCCTCACACCGGCTCTGATGCTAGAGCTGAATTGGTGAGTGTCCAGCCTTCCTGGCAGTTACTTCGTGCAAGGATCACCACCATCATTCCAGCTCGTGTGCTCATCAGCTCTTACCCCGCAGCACTGCCAGAGCCTTTTACCTGGTCTCCCAGCCTCCATCTGTTCCACCCCAAACACATCTTTCACACCTAGCCTTGCTTGTTAAAGACGCTAGGGAGCGGGACACCTGGGTGGCTCACTCATTTAAGCATCCGACTCTTGGTTTTGGCTCAGGTCATGATCTTATGGTTTGTGAGTTTGAGCCCCGTGTCTGGCTCTGCACTGACAGCGTGGAACCTGCTTGGGATTCTCTCTCTTTCCGCCCCTCCCTCGCTCTCTCTCATAAATAAATAAACTTTAATTAAAAAAAAATCCTTAAAAAAAATTTAAGGAGCTTTCTAGCACCTTCCAGGGAGTATCCCAGCTCCTTAGCTGGGTTCAGGAGACCCTCAGCATCCAGCCCCTACCCCTACCCCTACCCCTACCCTACCCCATCTCCTCTCTGGCTCCTCTCCTTTGTCCATCTTCTGCCCTGGCCCCGCTAGACTAACAAAAGCAGTTTTCTTTCATTTTACCAATTATTCATTAAATATCTATTTAGTGCAAATTGCCGTGGGAGAAACAAAGACACCTTCCTTTTAGTTGAATCTAGAGTGGATGAACCCAGACGTTAGTTTGTAATAAAAAGACAGTGATCTTGAAAACAGCTGACATTGAGCATTCTGTACCTTCTTTAATCCTCACAAAGATGATAAAGCATGCAAGATCCTTGGGCATAAGAGGCATGAGAAGCTGTGTTGTCCTTAACCCCTTGTCACCCAAACACCTTAATGGACGTAAAAATTGACTGGTATTATTTCTTGTTTCATTTTATAATTCAGGAAATTACAGGGGATAACAGTATGGAAAAGAAAGCCCAGGACAGCAGAAAAGGTGCCCCCCACAGAGCAGTGCCCCCAGCTGTGGGGCTGCTCTTCTCCATGGCCCTCATGAACACGCTCCTCTACTTCTGCCTTGATTGGTTTTTCATCTCCCGTCCACGCTCTGCTCCCAGCTCTGCTCACTGTCCCCACGGACACTTCAGAATGGGACAGATGAAAAACTGTTCACCGTGGCTGTCCTGCGAGGAGCTGAGGACCGAAGTGAGGCAGTTGAAGCGTGTTGGAGAAGGAGCTGTGAAGAGAGTGAGTTCTGGGTTACAGCTGAGTGTTATTGGGGTGGTGTTTCGGGATAGCAGCTTGGCACGATGTGTTAAGAGCCATCAAAATACCTTTGGCCCAGTGATCTTGCATCTGGGACTTTATCCAAATAATCCATTGGAAGGAAAAAAGCTAAATGCATAAAGGAGATTTTGCTTTGTTATTTATAGCAATAGAAAACCAGAAATAATAAATGTAAGGGACTAGTTAATTATGGTCCATCTACTTGATAGAATGTTCTGCAGCCATTAAGTGTAGTTAGGAATCTCGTGTGAAAAAAACATATGATGAGAAGTAAAAAAATGCAACATGCAAAATTGCACAATACATGATTTTCAACTGCAAAATTAATGTATTTATGTAGAAAATATAGAAATTACAGAAATTGTGCTATAGTGAAGGATTATGAGCAATTTTTTTCATTCTACTTTTCAAACTCTGTCATGGTATTGATGTTTTAAAATTTTTTTGTTTATTTTTTTTAAGTTTATTTATTTTGAGAGAGAGAGCAAGAGAGCAGGGGCGGGGCAGAGAGAGAGGGAGAGAAAGATTCCCAAGTGGGCTCCATGCTCATTGTGGAGCCCCACACGGGGCTTGAACTCAAGAACCATGAGATCATGACTTGAGCTGAGATCAAGAGTCAGACACTTAACCAACTGAGCCAGCAAGGTACCCCTAAAGTTTTTTTATTAAAAAAAATTTTTTTTTGTTTGTTTTTAATGTTTATTTTTGAGAGAAAGAGAAAGAGCACGTGCATGAGCGAGGAAGGGGCAGAGCGAGAAGGAGACACAGAATCCAAAGCAGGCTCCAGGCTCTGAGCTCTCAGCACAGAGCTCGACATGGGGCCTGAACTCACAAACTATGAGATCATGACCTGAGCTGAAGTCGGACACAGCCTGCCAGCTGATGTCTGGGGTACATAGGGTTTGGTGGGACTGGGGGGACCGTTGGAGCAGTTTGAATAGAGGGACAAGGTGGTGTGTGTGTGTGTGTGCGTGCATGCGTGTGCATGCACACTTTCACACGTGAGTACAGAAGAGACCGAGGTGTGGGCTAGGGTGGAAGATTGGCTAGGTCTTGCAGGGGAGAGATGTCACCGCTTGACAAGTGTGTTAGCAGTGAATGTAGTGAAAAATCTGTGGATTCTGGTCATGTTTGAAAAGTAGAGCCAGTAGGATTTCCCAGTAGATCAGTTGTGGAGTGTAAGAGAGGGGGACTTTGTGTGCTGTCTCCCTTCTCATCCTGTGTTCTGCTCACACTGGCTCATTCCTGGTCTCCAAACAACCAGGCATGTTCTGTCTTGGGGCCTCTGCTGGTACCCACCTTTTTTACTGGGACACGTTTTCCTCAAATATCCATACAGCTCACTCTCAGATCATTCTGAACACCCAGAGTAACGAGCCTCTGGCCCTCTTCCCTTGCCCTGCTCTGTCTTCATAGCACATGACAAGGATCTTGGCTCAGGCAACAGGAAGAATAGGGTTACCATTACCTGAAAGGGGAGGGCCGGAAGAACAGAGTTTCTGTGTGCATGAGGTGAACATGTTAAGGCCCTCTAGATGCCCACGTGGAGACACAGATGGTTGGAAGAACAAGTCTCGCATTTGGGTCAGGGGCAGGGGTTGGGAATATAAATTTGGGATGGTGCTGAAAGGATGTGAAGAAACCACCAGGGAGGGATGTGTGTAGAGAAGAGGACTTACAGCCAGTTGATTTCTGTCTCCTTCAAAGAGGTGACTTTGAGGGGCTGGCTGCCCACTTGTTTCCATGTTACTGCTCAGACCATTTTTTGTATCTTTTTCAGAATTGCTCTTGGCCTTGAAGGATATATTTCTGGGTAGGTAGCTTTGATGGTGGCAAATCGTTTGAGGATGGATTGGAGTTTAGGGAACCTCTACAAATCATGCCCATCCAAGTATGGGGTTTAATAATAAGGACAGTAACTCTGATTAATGCAGTTTTGTTTATTAAAGTGAAGTATGATGGGGGCACCTGGGTGGCTCAGTCAGTTAAGCGTCCAACTCTTTATTTCGGCTTAGGTCATCATCTCAGTTTGTGGGTTTGAGCCCCGTGTGGGGCTCTGTGCTGACAGCGCAGAGCCTGCTTGGGATTCTCTCTCTCCCTTTCTCTCTGCCCCTCCCCAGCTTGTGTTCTCTCTCTCTCTCAAAGTAAATAAACATTAAAAAAAAAAATGAGGTATGACTGAAAGGCAATTACATTGTTTTTGTGTGTCTTTGGCTGAAATTTGCCCTCAGGGCAAAAGTATTTTGTGCTCTGGATGTTAGCTCCATCAGTGAAAAGTCTTGTCTGTCTTGTGCCCTTGAACCCCAGGGTCTTTACAAGTTCCAGCACAGGTCAGCCTTTCACTGCCACCACAGGGGCACTGAATTGAACGACTCCTTGCACTAATGTGTTTCCCATTGCTGCTACCAGCTCCTCTCCATGTGGGCTCCCCTCCTCACTGACACCCCAAGCTGGGAGGCGTAAGCTTCTCAATAGGAATTTCTGTAACCAGAGTTCTTGCATCGTGCTCGTTGACCTCCTCCTCCTCTCCTAGCACCCTTGCTTCAGTAATTCTTCAGTATCATCAGGACCTCCAGGGTGTTGATCCCATGACAGTTTCACTTTCTGTCTTCACTCCCCTATGTCACCCAGCAGCAGAGCCTCTGTGGCTGTTACCCTCAGTGTCACTCTCATGCAGACTCATACAACAGCCCGTCCACCTCTCTCTCCGTTGTGCCCGGTGGGAGAGTCCCAAACCCGGTGACCCCAGCTGTGCACCTGCATCTGAGCAGTTGCCCTGGACAAAGTCGCACAGCCTTGGGATTTAATGCATGACCACAAACCTCAGCCGTGCAGTCAGCACAGCCCAGCAGCCCTACTCTGTTCCCTCGGCAACTTTTCCTTCCCCTGCCTCAACTAATGATCTTGCTGCATGAGTTATGAAAACAGAATCTTCCCAAAGGGAATTCCTTCATCCTCTGCCACCAGACCTGTAAGCCCTCCAGCTCAGGTGTTGTGACTTCTCGTGACTTCTCATGACGTTCTTCACTGGAGCTCTCCACTCTTTCCTGCTCCCTCAGTCTTCTCCACTCTGAGGGTCATCCTGGCTGGCCTACAGACACGCACGCTTTGGCAATGGAAATCCCTTTCCCAGATTCCCTGTTCCTCGGAAGCGCTGTGCATGCTCTCCTTCCTCTGTAGCGAAAGTGCTAGAGCTCTGGCCCCACTTCTCTTCTTGTCCTCTGCCAGGATGGCTTCCAAACACCCCTTCTCCAGGGAACTGCCCTTATCCCGACACCTGCAAACCCCAGGTTGGACATTTCTCTGTCTTCTCTTGCTTTATTTTTTCTGCAGCCTTTGATCCAGTTGACTCCTCTGTCCTTGCAACCCTGGCTGTCTGTGCTACCACCTCTTCATGGTTTTCCTGCTCTCTCACTGGCCATTCCTAATGACTTCCCTTTGCTGGTTTCTGTTCCCTGTCTTGCCCCCTGGTTCTCAATCAGAAGCGATTTTGTTCCTCCAGGGGACATTAGGCAACAGGTAGAGACACGTTTGTGGTTGTCACATCCTGGGAGAAAGGGGGAGTGGTGCTCCTGGCATCCAGCGGGTAGAGGCCAGGGAGGCTGCTAAACTTTCCACAATGCACAGCCTCACCCTAACAAATAATTAATTACCTGGCCCAACTGTCTGTAGTGCTGAGGTTAACAAACATCGTTCCTCTTAGTTGCTTCCTGGATCCTCTTCTTTTGCCTTCTTTAGATATACTCTTAAGTGATTGAATCTAGTGCCATTGCTTAAAGACATTTTGTGTTCTTGGGACTCCCAAATTTTTGTCTCTAGCCTGTAGCTCTCCCTAAGCCACATTTGTATATCCAACTACTTATTTATTTGATATCTCTGCTTGGTGGTCTGTTGAGCATCTAAGTGTCCTGAGGATGGAACTCTTGATAATTTCCCCTCTGAGTCCTGCTCTCCCAGCCTCCCCTATGTAGGTCAACACCACCACTTCCTTCCCACCTCCTTGCTGGAGCCCAAACCTGGAAGTCATCTTGGATCCTCTCCATCACTCCCCCTCAACTAAGCCAAGAGCAAGTTCCATCAGTTATATTTTCAAAACAGGCCCCAAACTTGTTTGATGATCTCCCTGGCCCCTGACCCATTCTAGCTGTCACCATTAGTTGTTGCCTTGGCCCGACCTGCTTTTGCCGGTCATGATGCCCCAAGCATACTTGTCTTCCTTTTTTTGAGAAAGAGAGTGATGCAAGTGAGTGAGGAGCAGAGAGAGAGAGAGAGAGAGGGAGAGAGAAGCAGGGCTCACCTGAAGTGGGGCTTGTGTTTTGCCCGAAGTGGTGCTGTTGTTCACCCCACGCAGGGCTCAAGCTCACCGAGAGTGGGGCTCCACTGTGTGCCTAACGACTGAGCCACCCAGGTGGCAGGCATAGTTGTCTTCTAAACACAGCTCAGATCATGCTACACTTGCAGGGCTTCCCTTTCCCCTTAGGGGGAAAAGCCGCACCTCTTACCACAATCTGCCACCTTCTTCCTCATCTGGACCCAGCTCACCTCCTAAACTCACCCCAGATGGGTCCCTCACCCTGCCTTACAGTCACCTTTGCCCTTTCTTTTGTCCCTTGATCAAACATGCCCTTTTTCATCTCAGGGCCTCTGCAGTGCCTTCCTCTATGTCAGACACAGTAAGCTCCCCCTCCATCATCCAGTTCTCAGCTTCTGGGTCACACAGGGGTCACTTCTCAAGAGGGGTTCCCAACACCCGTCTTCAACCCCCCCCCCCCCCCCCCCCCCCCCGCATTACTCATCTGGCTTCCATTTTGTTGTCTCGTAAACGTAAGCTCCCTGCGGGCATGAAGGTGTGTCCTCTGCCTCTAGCGCAGGGCTTGCTTTATAGAACACATTTTAGGAGCTAGAAGACAAAGGCTCTTTAGCTGATTCCTCATAAAATAAAACACTGGTTTTGCTTTGATGGTTTCCTCATTATACAGACATGCAGCCAACCCCGTCTTTCCCCAGACTGTGTTTTTGGTTTGTGTTTGGGATTGCCTGGAGCAGTGTGCAACTTTGCCCCTGAAAGGCAGATTGACTTGTTGCTTTTTCTATTCTGCTTTTCTTTAATTATAAAAGCAGTACATTCAAATATTCAGAAGAAGGTGAAACATAAAGTAAATTTCCCTTCTACCTCTTGGATTCCCCATCTCTGATCTTATTCTCTGGAGATAACAGTGAGAGATTCATCTCTTTTAGATTTTTTTTTTTTTTTTTTTTTGGTAAATTTTATTTCATGTGTATTTTTTAAGTTTTTACTTTTTTATTAAATTTTTTAAAATTTTTATTTGAGAGAGAAAGAGAGAGCCCAGAAGCAGGGGAGAGAGGCAGAGGGAGGGAGAGACAGAGACAGAGAGAGATCTCAAGAGAGAGAATCGCAAACAGGCTCCACGCTCAGTGCAGAGCCCAACTTGGAGCTTGATCCTATGACCCTGGGATCATGATCTGAGCTGAAATCAAGAGTTGGACACAGGCCCCCCTTCAATTAAGTTTTTAATTTTAATTCTAGTACAGTTACCATACTATCCCTTTTAGATTTTTTTTTTTTAATTTACGAGAGAAAGAAAACATGAGTTGTGGAGAGGGGGCAGAGGGAGAGAGAGAGAGAGAGAGAAAGAGAGAGAGAGAGAGAGAGAGAGAGAGAGAGAGAGAGAGAGAATCTTAAGCAGGCTTCATGATGAACACAGAGCCTGACATGGGGCTCGATCCTACAACCTGAGGGCATGACCTGAGCCGAAATCAAGAGTCGGACACTCAACCAACTGAGCCACCCAGGCACCTCTTCCTTCTAGATTTTTATTTATTTGTTTGCTTATTTTTAAATAAATTTTAATACATATTTTATTTTTGAGAGAGAGTGTGCAAGTGTGCTCTATGAAGGGCAGAGGGGGAGACAGAGAATCTCCAGCAGGCTCCATGCTGTTAGCACAGAGCCCTGGGCAGGGCTTGAACTCACGAACCATAAGATCATGACCTGAACTGAAATCAAGAATCGAGTGTTTAACCAACTGAGCCATCCAGTGCCTGCATTTTTGATTTTTAAACCCAAGATTACATTAAAAGAATGAGATACATACTCTGTCAGCCATCTCAAAGACAGAAATACCACATCTTAAGGGCCTGCGCATTTTCTGAAACAGATTTGGTGCAACAGTACTCGTGAGAGAGAAGAAAGATTACAGTGGAACCAATTCTTCCAGAAGGCAGAAGGTCCTGCCATATTGCTGTGGATAACCAAAGCATGATTCAGGTCACACCCTGTTTTGAACAGGGGTGAACAGAAGGTGGTATAACCTCATGTATCATTCCATGTGCCCAGCCCATGATGTTGACTTTATGAGATCACAGATCACTGTTAGAGTCTTTACAGCTGCATGTTTTTCCTTTAAAATTAAAAATATAGTACAGGGATGCCTGGGTGACTCGGTTAAGTGTCCAATGCTTGATTTCAGCTCAGGTCATGATCTCATGGGTTCTGACAGCGTAGAGCCTGCTTGGGATTCTGTCTCTCTTTCTCTCTCTCTCTGCTCCTCCCTGACTCATTCTCTTTCAAAATAAATTTTAAAAATATAATACATTAAAAAGCCATAAAATTTGGGTTGGATCCTTTTAGAAGAAAGAATTTGATTCTCTTAAAATTACTCTGTAGTCCTCTAGTTTTCTGTAACATTTAGAAGGATGTTATGTGATCTATTTTTAATACTTCAGGCTGAAAAACAGATGTTACATGAATTGTATGCTTAAAAGTATGAAATAACAGTGTCCACTTCTCAGTCCCTTTTGCAGGGTCCACCTCCTCATCCCCCTTAACCTTGGATCCTTCTTCCTCTATGTTCAGTCCCTGAATGACTTCATCGAGCCTCTTACATTTATCTGCACAAAGACCTCTGCCCTGAACTCTCTAGATTTTTCTATACAGCTGCCTACCCCACATCTATCTCCACTTGGATGTTAGAAAGGCTTCTCACATTGACTGTGCCCCAGACCATCCCCCCAGCCTGCTTTTCCTTTATTCTTCCCCAGTGTGGTGAATGACAACTCCGTTAGCCCAGTTGCTCAGGACACACACCTGGGAAGAAGCATCCTTCATGTGTTTCTTTCTCTCACATCCATGTTTAGTCCATCTGCAAGTTATTGTCTCTGCACTCAGAAGAGATCCAGAATTTGGCCAGTCCTCAGACTTCTCTGCCTGTCTCCCTCCCCCCATTCAAGCCACCATCATCTTGTACCTGGATTATTTCAGTAGCCTCTCAAGTGGGCTCTGTGCTTCCACACTTGTCCCTCTCTCAGCCTTTCACAACCAGAATACTGCCATTAAATTCTAAGTAGCATCTCTCCTCTGCTCAGAATTCTCCAATGGCTCTCTTTCTCATTCAAGTAAAAGCCAGAGTCCTTTCACCAACTTAAGGGTTTTATGAGGTCTGCACCCTTTTCCAACCTTATTCCTACTCCGTTCCCCTTTGCTTATTCCTCTCCAGCCACTCTGGCCTTGCTGATATGGCAGCCTGTGGGCATACTGCCACCCCAGGGCTTTTGCCTTTGCTGTTCTTTCTGTCTGGCCCATGGTTACCCCAGATAGCACGTGGCTCATGCCTCTACCTCCTTCAGGTTCTTGCTCAAATGTCACCCCAGTGAGAGCTTCTTTAACCCTATTTAAAATTGAAAACCCTTCCCTGCTTAATTTTTCTTCAGAGCACATTTTACCCTCCAGTATACTTTATACATGTCCTGTTTATTTTCTTTATTGTCTACCTCCTACATTAGAATGTGAATTTCATAGAGGCAGGGATTTATATCAGTTTTTTTATTAACACAAATATTTGTTAAATTTACGAAGACACAATAGTTATTTTTTTACTACAAAAGACTGCATAAAGTAAACTAATTATTTTCTAAAATTTATCCTTTAAATTTGTAATAAAGGATCACATGGATAATATATAAAGAGCTCCTAGAAATTAATAAGCACAAAACAACCCCATAGAAAATTGGATATAGGACAATGAACATACTTTCTGCAAAAGACCTACAGAAATGTCAACAATGATTAAAAAGTGCTCAGTCTCATTAGTAATCAGGGAGATATAAATTGGGACAGTAAAATGTTTTTCATTTTTCAGATTGGTACATGTTAGCAAGATTAATAATATCTAGTGTGATTAAGGCTGTAGAACCTAAGATTCACTCATACACGACGAGAGTGCCTGCTGGCACAGACTTTGGAGGGTCGTGTTGGCCATCCACATTCCTCATTCAGTCACCTGTCTACTTACCCAGCTTATAGAAATGCTTGAGACATGCACAGAGTTATGAATATAGGGCTATTTATTGTAGAATTGTTGTTAATAAGAAAAAAAGGGAAATAATTTAAATGCCCATCAAGTCTTTAAAATAGATCACATAAAACCATGTTAAAGATTATAGAGCTGCATGGAAGAAGGAACTAATTCATCTGACTACGTCCATTACAGATTTCATGAGTCTTTATTATATTACACTTTAGTTTTAAAGAAATGATCATTTGAAAAATCTCACTGAAAATATACTAGCATAGGTAGTGTACCAATACTATGAAATATTGTGCAGCTTTAAAAAGAATGACCTTTAGGGGAACCTGGGTGGCTCTGTCAGATAAGTGTCTGACTTTGGTTCAGGTCATGATCTCATGGTTTGTGAGTTTGAGCCCCATGTTGGGCTCTGTGCTAACAGCTCAGAGTCTGGAGCCTACTTCATCATCTGTGTCTCTCTCTTTTCTCTGTCCCTCCCCTTCTCATGCTCTGTCCCTCTCTCTCTCTCTCAGAAATAAACATTAAAAAAAAAAAAAATGACCTTTAGAAAGAATATATATACAGGAAAGTGTAAGGTATTAGTTATGTGAAAAAAAAAAAACAAGTTGCAATATGACATGTATGTTATACTCTTATGTCACTGTAAACTCAAATGCTATTTATAAAGTATGCATTAACACGTATACACACATAAAGAAATGGCTGTGAGGTTACAGTTAACAAGTTAACTTTGGGTGAGTAAAAGTAGGGGAAGGAAATCTCCTTCTGTTTTTGAATTTTTACCAAGAAGAGTATTCTTGATTAATTTTATAATTTAAAAAAAAGGTAAAACTGCCCTCTCTAAATAAGAGAATTTTAGAAAGTGTAATAAAGCAACTCAATTAGCTATTACTAAGAAATGATTTTTTTTTATATAAAATTTTTTTAGTGTTTATTTATTTTTGAGAGAGAGAAACAGCACAAAGGGGGGAACAGGCAGAGAGAAAGAGAGGGAGACGCAGAATCTGAAGCAGGCTCCAGGCTCCAAGCTGTCAGCACAGAGCCTGACACAGGGCTCCAACCCATGAACTGCAAGATTATGACCTAGGCCGAAGTCGGCAGTCAACCGAGTGAGCCACCCAGGCGCCCTGCTAAGAAATGATTCTTAAACGATCCCTGACCTGTGGATATTTAACTTGGAAGGTTTCAGATATTTGTGAGTGATTCCAAAGACTTTCATTTATCTGAGGCACAAAAATTCAATGTAAACAAGGGTTTAGGAGGAAGTCATAAGGCCTGTGGTTGAACTTCTTCCAACATTTATTTATTTACTTATTTAATGTTTATTTTTGAGAGAGAGCATGAGCAGGGTAGGGGCAGAGAGAGAGGGAGACACAGAATCCAAAGCAGGCTCCAGGCTCTGAACTGTCAGCACAGAGCCCATTGTGGGGCTCAAACTCATGAACCGTGAGATCATGACCTAAGCTGAAGTTGGACACTCAACTGACTGAGCCACCCAAGCACCCTACCATTTATTATTGAATAATGTATGAATAAATTGTAGCAGCTTCCCTAAAGTGATCACTGTTTTTATGTGAAAAATGAGCCTAGGATACCAAGGCGTCTGCTGGAGTTGGTGGTCACCATGAGGAGATAGGTCTAAGGAACTGAAGGCCCTCAACAAAAAATAAGATTTTTATATTGGAGTCAAGTGTTGAGTTCAGTGTTGATGCAGGTCTATGGAGAGAATGTGTTCCATGTCAAAAAATATATATACGAATAAAATATATATATGAATAAATATATGTGTTCATGAAACTTTTAGTGAATTTAGCAGCCAGAGCAAAATGGCTTTTGAAAAATTCAAATATAGTTAACATACGGTGTTATACTAGTTTTCGGTATACAAGTAAAATGGCTTTTTTTTTTTATTTTTTTTTTTTTATTTATTTATTTTTAAAATTTTTTTTTTTTCAACGTTTTTTATTTTATTTTTGGGACAGAGAGAGACAGAGCATGAACGGAGGAGGGGCAGAGAGAGAGGGAGACACAGAATCGGAAACAGGCTCCAGGCTCCGAGCCATCAGCCCAGAGCCCAACGCGGGGCTCGAACTCACGGACCGCGAGATCGTGACCTGGCTGAAGTCGGACGCTTAACCGACTGCGCCACCCAGGCGCCCCGTAAAATGGCTTTTTAATAGAAATTATGATCCAGGGGCACCTGGGTGCCTCAGTCAGTTAAGTGTCCAGCTGTGGCTCAGGGCATGATCTTGTAGTTTGCAGGTTCCAGCCTGGCATCAGGCTCTCTGCTGTCAGCATAGAGCCCACTTCGGATCTTCTGTCCCCCTCTTTCTCTGCTTCTTCCCCACTCAACACTGTCTTTCTTTCCCAGAAATAAATGAACATTAAAAAAAAAAAAAAAAACTATGGGGGCATCTGGGTAACTCAGTCGGTTAAGCGTCCAACTTCAGCTCAGGTCATGATCTCGTGGTCTGTGAGTTCGAGCCCTGTGTTGGGCTCTGTGCTGACAGCTTGGAGCCTGGAGCCTGCTTTGGATTCTGTGTCTCCCTCCCCCCTTCCCTTCTTCCACACACTCTCTGTTCTCTCTCTGTCTCTCAGAGATGAATAAATGTTAAAAATAATAATAAGAAGAAGAAATAATAAAAATTGTGATCCATAGTGAAATTTCTCAATTTTGAGTTTTTGAAAAGGTCTTGAAAGATTTCTTTTTATTTATTTATTTTTTAAGTTTTATTTATTTTGAGAGAGAGAGAATCCCAGGTAGGCTCTGTGCTGTCAGTGCAGAGCCCGATGCGGGCTTGAACTCTCAAACCGTGAGATCATTACCTGTGCTGATCAATAGTAGGGCGCTTAACTGACTGAGCCACCCAGGCGCCCTGAAAGATTTCTCTGTAAATACTAAGGGTCAACTGTCGGTACCTGGGTTTTTCCATTAATGAACCTCTCTTTTCAGATCCCAAAGAAATCTTCACAGGTCTCTAACTCACCTCCATTTGATATATTTTTGAGTTCTTTTTAAAAATGTTGTTAAATATGAAAGTCATGTATATTCATTCTAGAAAAGTTGGAAAATACTGTGACTCATAAAGGAAAAAAATCGCCCAGGATCTTAGCATGTGAAGAGAACTGAAAGAGCCTATTTCCTTTGATTTCCATGTAATTTTGACTTGTTCTATGCAGTTAGAACAACATAAATGAAATTTTGTATCCTTTTTCATTTGTGACATTACTTTTATCTGTGAAAACTCTCTCAATATGTGCATTTTGCTGACCCCATCGTCTTCTTTTGAGTGGTCTACCATTACTGAACTACTCCCCATTTTTTGATGGACGGATAAGTTCCAGTTTATACTTTTATAAGTAGTGCCAGATTTTTATTCCTAGAGATTTGTTCTATCTCCGATTACTTCCTTAGATAGAGTTTAGATTTGATGTTAAAGGCACTTGATAAATCATGCTCCAGATTGGTTTCGAAAACCATAAGCTTTGTTTTAAAGAGTAAGTAGAAGCACAGAGAAACAGCCTGCTAGCAGCAGAAGCAGCCTGGGGCAGCCATCTCCCCACTTCTGAGCCCGTTTTCTCTTGTGCAGGCTTCTGCCTTCCCTTTGGGGATTTAAGCAGAAGATCAGAGGTTCTTAATGACAGTACTTCCCACAAGCCTTTCCTGGCTAATAAAATGGAGAACTGAGGCTTCCTGTGCGTTTGTTCCCCTGTTGGCCACACCAGGATGGGCAGCTCTAGTGTCTGCGGGTGTTTCAGCTTCTGCTGTTACAGTTGAAGTAACACAAAACCACACGCCATGTAAAATTGTTTTCCTTACCTAAAACTGTTTCTGTGGTTTGCTATACTACCTTGAAAAATGAACAAGTAATATTGTGATGCGTGAGGTGCTGGCCAGGTGGACTCCCCACTCACTTTTCCAGTCTTCTCCCCTGGTCCTCCCCATCCTCAGCCCTTTCTGCTGCAGGAATTTGGACCTGGTCATTTTGCCACTCCGTGCCTTTATACAGCAGCCCCCTCTTCTGGGAGTGCACTTCCCATTCTCCACATCCACCCTGCAAGCCCCAGTCATCCTTCAGCCCAACTCCCGGGAACCTTCCAACACCCTCTCCAGATGGCCCTCAGCACCCTAAGCAGAGTCCCTCCTGGGCCCGCCCTAGGCCTTCTGCACTGGGTGCCTGTGTTTGCTCAGCAGTGAGTCTTTGTGACCAGGCTGAGAGCCACTCTAGGACTGGGTTTGTCTGCCTAGTTTCTACCTTCTCTGCACCTGTGGGGTTGGTTTCCTGCTCACTAACACAGGTGACGGTTTCAGGTTTGATTGTCTCTGGCTTGGTTTCAGGTCTTTCTGTCTGAGTGGAAGGAACGCAAAGTCGCGCTCTCACGGCTCACCAGTCTGGAGATGAAAGATGATTTCCTGCATGGGCTGCGGATGCTGAAAACCCTGCAGAGTAAACATGTTGTCACCTTGCTTGGATACTGTGAGGAGGACAACACTATTCTTACCGAATATCACCCCTTAGGTTCCTTGAGCAATCTGGAAGAAACGCTCAACCTTTCCAAGTACCACAGTGTGAACACGTGGCAGCACAGGCTGCAGCTGGCCATGAATTACGTGGCCATCATCCACTACCTGCACCACAGCCCCCTGGGCACCCTGGTCATGTGCGATTCCAGTGACCTGCCCAAGACCTTGTCCCAGTATCTGCTGACAAGCAACTTCAGCATTGTGGTAAACGACCTGGACGCCTTGCCCCTGGTGAACCACAGCTCAAGGACGTTTGTGAAGTGTGGCCACAGGGAGCTTCACGGGGACTTTGTGGCTCCAGAGCAGCTGTGGCCCTATGGAGAAGACATGCCTTTTGACGATGATCTCATGCCCTCATATGATGAGAAGATCGACATCTGGAAGATTCCAGATGTCTCTAGTTTCCTTTTGGGGCACGTTGAAGGAAGTGATATGGTCCGATTTCATTTGTTTGATATTCATAAGGCGTGTAAGAGCCAGACTCCTGCAGAAAGACCCACTGCTCGGGAAATTCTAGACACTTATGAGAAGGTTTTGAATCTGCTCAGAGAAACTGTGATGTCCCAGACAAGAGAAATGCTATGAAAACCATTCAGTCAGTGAAGAATGGGTTTCAAAGAACAAATGGAATCATTATAGCAATTCTTACTCTAATGGTGAGTTTTTTGCTGTTCAGTGTGGTTCTTCCTCTGTATCCACATCCACATGCACGTGTGAGCGTTGCTTATCCCTTGGTGGGACCTGGGAAGATGACTCACCTTTTCACACTGATCACTCCTGCTGAACTTGAGAAGCAGTGGATCTAGCCATATCTGAAGGAGGTAACAAAAATGTCACCACATAGGGGCTTCACCTGCCCTAATTACTGAATTTGCAAACTTGTAAGAAACATATAAAGAAAAGATCCGTAAATGGCAGGATATGAAAGAAATGTACAGTGGTTTTCCAAAGAAGTTTTTTTCCTCATTTTTTTTAGATAATAGTCAACATTACCAGGGTCATGGGAGTATTTGTGGCCTGTCAACATCACATGGTGTTGATGAGGCCATCTTTACTGTTTTAAATGATTGTTTAAGTGTTTACTTTAATGAATGTGAAGCTCTTGTGCCATCCTCTTTCCAAAAATCTAAAGGAGAACTATGATAGCTTGCTCTTTGAAATTTTGAATGGACAAGGAATATTTAGAACAGCAAGTATGAGGGAAATTGTATTTATGTTACTGCCTTGGATGGTGTTTGTGAAATTCCTATTTATCTTCCAGCTAGGTTTTCTGTGTCCAAAATAAATTATTGTGAACAGTTTACATCAACAGTGTCACTCATTACTGGAAAGTGTCAAATCCTTCCACTTGAGTTGCATGATGGAATCCTTTAGAAAGTTCTTTCTTCATCACTGTCATCTTCCTTTGTAGGGGATAATGGATTTGGTGTGTATTAATCATCACTAATAAGATGGTTAAAGCTGACATTGAGGGACAAAGATGCCCTGCAGCAGATGCTGCTTTCCCTTGAACTTGAACAGGTGTCAGGATCACTAGACTCACAGGAAGCTGTGTCTCACCCTAGAGTCTCTGACTCAGTAGGTCTGGGGCAGAGTCTGAGACTCTGCATTTCTAACTTGTTCCCAGATGATGCTGGTGCTGCTGGTCTTGGGACTACATTTTGAGAACCACTGCCCTTAATTGTTAGGGAGGGCACCACAGCAGTAGGATAGGGTAGTACAATCAGTATTATGTCCTGTTCTACCACCTGTGGGGCTCAGTGGGTCATGTGCTTGATCAGAGAATGTGCTTGCCTAGAAGATTTTAACTGTCACTTTTTGTTATGAAGACTGCCATAACCAACTAGAATGGCTGTGATCGAGAGGATGGACAGTAACAAGTGTCGACGAGGATGTGGAGAATTAGAACACCCGTACGTTGCTGGTAGAAATGTAATGTGGTGCTGCCTGCAGAACAGTCTGGCAGTTCCTATGACCCAGCAATTCCACTCAAGACAATTACCCAAGACAATTGAAAATATGTCTACAAAAAATATTGTACATGAACATTCATAGCAATGCTCATAATAGACAAAAGATGGAAATAACCCAAATGTTCATCCACTGGTGAATGGATAAAGATGTTACCAGGACACCTGGGTGGCTCAGTCAATTAAGTGTCTGACTCTTGATTTCGGCTCAGGTCATGATTTCACTTTGTGAGTTTGGGACCTGCAGTGGGCTTTGTGCTGACAGCACGGAGGCTGCTTGGGATTCTCTCTCTCTCCCTCTCTGCCCCTCCTCTGGTCACTTTCTACCGCTCTCTTTCAAAAATAAATAAAGCAACCTTAAAAAAGAAGACGATGATACCATACAATAAGATATTATTCAGCCATAAAAAGGAATGAAGTATTTACTGATATATGTTCCAACATGGATGAACCTTGGAAACATTCTAATTGAAAGAAGCTGGTCACAAAAGACCACATGTTGTATGCTTCCATTTATATGAAATGTCCAGAGCAGACACATGCATACAAATAGAAAGTAGATTAGTGGTTGCCAGGGGCTGGCGGGGGTTCGGGATGAAGAATGGGGAACACTTGCTATTGGGTACAGAGTTTCTTTTTGGGGTGATGAAAATGTTTTGAAATTATATAGTAATGGTCATATAACTGAATATACTAAGTAACACTAAATTGTATAAAGTGAAAAATCTTATGGTATGTGAATTCTATCTCAGTAAAGCTGAGGAAAAAGAACCCCACCTCTCTGACAAGGCTATGTATCCTTTATGACTCTTTTCACTTGATGTAGGTGGTTATTGTGTGGAGCTGTTGGTTTGGTATTACCCTGTTCATGATGCAATTCTTGTTTGGGGGTTTTCTTAGCTTTTGGACTTTGTGTTGGAGCAAACTATCAGTTTAAACAAATTTGTTTTGAAATATTGACAGTAGAGCTAAAATAAACAGCATGGTGTTGGGGAAGGGACACTGTGCTAAGGCAGAAGACTCGAGTTCTAATCCCAGCTCTGCCTCTGATTCATTGTGTGGCCTCAGACCAACTGATTTCTAAAAAGAGAGGGGCATTTGGTTGGCTCATTTGGTAGGACATGTGGTTCTTCGATCTCAAGGTTGTGAGTTCAAGCTCCCACCCTGGGAGCCATTTCCTCCACTGTGCCTCTCTTAAGTTCTCTCTGATGCCTTGTAATGCCAGTGCCAGATGCCAAACAGAACCTTGCTGTCAGGGTTCAGTCATTAGCTTGTGCTCAGATATAATTCAGTACCCAAAGAACTGCAAAATCCTGAGAACAAGTTACATCCTGGCTAAAGCCTAGATGGGGGGAGTTCACTGCCCATTTAGCTTGGCCTTCAGCTAAAATCTAATCATAAGAGGAGGTCAAGAAGGTAAGCCATTCTCAAAGCACAGCCAAGGATTCAGTGCTCTTTCCCTGTTCACCTTATTCCAAGTGTTAAAAAAAAAATCATCAGGGGCGCCTGGGTGGTTCAGTCGGTTGAGCGTCCGACTTCGGCTCAGGTCATGATCTCACAGTTTGTGAGTTCGAGCCCCACATCGGGCTCTGTGCTGACAGCTCAGAGTCTGGAGCCTGCTTCAGATTCTGTGTCTCCCTCTCTCTCTGCCCCTTCCCTGCTCATACTCTGTCTCTCTCTGTCTCTCAAAAATGAATAAACATTAAAAAAAAAATCATCACCACTCTATGGTTTCTAATGGGCTTTCTCAGTTATCTCATGTGGTGTTACAAACACCCCAAGCCTCTGGGGGCACCCAGTGATTATTAACGATTCAGCAGAGACAGAATACAGGCTGTTTCCAAAAGGAGACACATGCGTGCAGATAGGAGTGAGGCGGAAAGCTCATCTGCGGTTTTCTGTAGAAAGTTCCTTGTATCCCCCCCCTTTATTTATTTTAAAAATAAGCTCCCTCAATTTCAGTAATTACTATTCTATGAGTTTTGATCATTTAAGGGTAATTTTAAATGTGAAATTTTGCTTTTCTACCCCCTTTGTAATATTTTGTGAGGACAAACAAAGAAGGAAATAACTTAGATTCTTTGGAGCTCTACAATGTAGTTTGGGATCAAAACTCCAATATCAGCAGGAGTACTGCATCCAAGTTTAATGTTTTTATTTATACCTTAGGCCCTGGTCAGAGTTCTACCTAGAATTAACTCCTCTGGAGAGAAAATTTGGTTCATTCACTCCTAATTCCATGTGATTGATTGTGTAGTATTTCACATGGATAAGGTACAGTACTCATTTTTAACTTCAGAAGGACCTGGTGCCTGTGAAAAACTGCACAGTTCAGCTGACTTTTTGATTATAGCCATCCTAATGAGTGTGATGTGGGCATTTCATTGTGGTTTTTCTTTTGGGTGGGTTTACTTTACTATATTTTTAGATGTGGCTTCTGAAACTTGGAATTTGAATGTCTTCAACCATTAAAATTGTCTCACAAATCCTCATTTCTTATATACCAAGTAGAAATGATAATAACTTTCTTCCAGGATGGTTCATTTCCCCACTTTTTGTAGTAATGTATACATAAAATTTAGCATTTTAACCATTTTTAAATACGTACTTTTGTTGAATCAAGTATATTCACATTGTTGTTCAACCATCACCACCACCCATCTTCAGAACTTTTTCATCTCAACTGAAACTCTATACATTGAGCACTGATTCTGCATTCATCACCCACCTCTCCCTACACTAACATATTGCTGTTATAAACATGAGCGTACAGATAATTGTTTAGAGTCTGCTTTTATTTCTTTCAGGTATATACCCCAAAATGGAATTCTGGATTGTATGGTAGTTCTATACGTTTAATTTTTTTAGGAACTGCCATACTGTTTTCCATAGAGCTATTCCACTGTACATTCCCACCAGCAATATACACAAGTGTTACAGTTTCTCCACATCTTTGTCAGCACGTTATTTTCTGGGTTTCGTTGTTTTTATTTTTTTTATTTTTTTAATGTTTATTTTTGAGAGAGAGACAGAGCATAAGCAGGGGTGGGGAAGAGAGAGAGACACACACAGAGTCCTCAGCAGGCTCCAGGCTCTGAGCTATCAATAGCGCAGAGCTCAAACTCAAAAACCGCAAGAACATGACCTGAGCCAAAGTTGGACGCTTAACTGACTGAGCCACCCTGGCACCCCTATTGTTTTTAATAGCCATCCTAATGGATATAAAGAGCTATCTCATGGTTTTCATTTGCATTTCCCTAATGATTAGTGATGTTGAACACCTTTTCATGAACTTATTGGCCATTTGTTTATCTTTGGAGAAATGCCTATTCAAGTTCCTAGCCCATCTTAAAATTGGATTGCTTGTGCTTTCAACAATAGCCAAATTATGGAAAGAGCCCAAATGTCCATCAACTGATGACAAAGAAGATGTGGTTTATGTATACAATGGAATACTACTTGGGAATGAGAAAGAATGAAATCCTGTCATTTACATCAATGTGGATGGAACTGGAGGGTATCATGCTAAGTGAAATAAGAGAAAGACAGATATCATATGTTTTCACTCATATGTGGAACTTGAGAAACTTAACAGAAGACCATGGGGGAAGGGAAGGGGAAAAAAAGTTTCAAACAGAGAGGGAGGCAAACCATAAGAGACTCTTAAATACAGAGAAAAAAATGAGGGTTGATGAGGGGGATGGGGGAGGGGAAAATGGAT
The DNA here is from genome assembly GCF_024362965.1 of Panthera pardus. Classification (NCBI taxonomy): domain Eukaryota; kingdom Metazoa; phylum Chordata; class Mammalia; order Carnivora; family Felidae; genus Panthera; species Panthera pardus. Next base: position 40,035,241 of record NW_026526688.1, on the reverse strand, counting down.
GATGGGCATTGAGGAAGGCACTTGTTGAGATGAGCACTGGGTATTGTATGTAAGTGATGAATAACATGCACCAAACCAAGAGCACACTGTATACACTGAATGTTAGCTAACTTGACAATAAATTCTAAAATAAATAAGTAAAATTGGATTGCTTGTTTTTGTTGTTTTTGAGTTGTAGGGGTTCTTTATATATACTGGATATCAGTCCGTTATCAGACATATGATTTGCAAATATTTTCTCCCATCCAATGGTGGTCATTTCACTGTTGATCATGTCCTTCAGTGTACAAAAGTTTTAAATTTTGATGAAGTCCAATTTATCTTTTTGTTGTCTTTGCTCTTGGTGTCATATCTAAGAAATCATTGATAAATTTAATGTCATGAAGCTATTTCCCTATATTTTCTTCTAAGAATTTTATAGTTTTAGCTCTTACATTTAGGTCGTAGATCCATTTTGAGTTAACTTTTTTATATAGTGTAAGTTAGGGTCCAACTTCTAGTTTTTTGCATGTAGCTATCCATTTTCCCAACATCATTTGTTGAAAACATTGTTATTTCATGTTGACAATTATTTGATCATATATGTGAATTTATTTCTGGGCTCTCTATTCCATTGCTTGGTCTATATCTCTGTCTTTATGCCAGTACCACACTGTTTTAATTACCATAGCTTTGTAGTTTTGAAATCCAAAAATGCAAGACCTCCAACTTTGTTCTTTTAATTTTTTTCCCCAAGATTGCTCTGGCCATTTGGTGTCCCTTATGATTCCATCTAAGTTTTAGACAGCCTTTTCCATTTCTGCAAAAAATGCCATTGGGATTTTGATAGATATTGAATTGAACCTATAGATAGCCTTGCGTAGCATTGACATCTTAATAATACTGCCTTCCAATCCATTAATAGGGCTCATTGGGGCTTTGATTTGCATTTTCCTGATGATCAAGGATATTGGGCATTTTTTTCATGTGCTTACTGGCTATTTGTGTATCTTTCATGGAGAAATATCTGTTCAGACCCTTTGCCCCATTTGTTTTCTTTGCCTATTTTAAATTTAGGTTGTTTTGTGGTGATGGTGGTGGTGGTAGTGGTTGTTGAGTTGTAGTTCATTATATATTTTGTGTACAAGTCCCTTATCAGATATATTATTTGCAAATATTGTCTCACATTTGATGGGTTGTCTTTTTACTTTCTTGAAAGTGTCTTTTGAAGCATAAAAGCTTTAAATTAAAACAAATTATTTTTTATTTTAGAATGGAAGCATGGAGGGGAGGGTCAGAGGGAGAGAGAAAGAGAATCTTAAGTAGGCTTCATGCTCAGTGTGGAGCCCGATGCTGGGCTTGATCCCACAACCTGGGATCATGATCTGAGCCAAAATCAAGAGTTGGATGTTCAACCGCCTGAGCTACCCAGGCACCCCCCCAAAACTTTAAATTTTGATGAAGTCCAATTTATCTATATTTTTCCTTTTGTTGGTCATGCTTTTGGTGACTAAGAATCCATTATCAAATCCAAGTTCATAAAGACTTATCCCTATGTTTTCTTCTAAAAGTTTTATAATTTTTACTCTAATGTTAAGATCCTTGATCAATTTTTGTTTAATTTTTATATATGGTGTAAAGTAAGGGTCCAACTTCATTCTTTTGCATTTCGCTATTTAGTTGTCTCAGTACCATTTTATTGAAGTGCCTATGCTTCTTTATATTCCTTTGACTCCTCCACTCACTGCAGTCTGATCTTTGCTGCTACCCCTGTACAGAAACTGCTGTCACCACATCACTAATGTCCTCGTAGCTAAACTGAGTAGATAATTTTTGGTCCTTTCCTTCTTGAAATACCTCTTGACTTCTGTGATGTCACACTCTCCTAGATTTCTTCCTACCACTCTGGCTTCTTTTTCCTAGTCTCTCACCATCCCAAGTGTTCCTGAATGTTCTGTTGTCAGCCCTACACACATTATTTGGGTGATCTCGTCCTCTTACATGACTTCACTTGCCATCTCTGTACTGATTTTTTCCAAAACTTAACTCTCCTGACCTTTATATCAATTTTATTTGCAAATCATATATTTGATAAGAGAAGTTTAATCCAGTGTATGTAAAGAACCCCTATAACTGAACAATAACAATACAGCCATCCAATTTAAAAATGAGACTTGAATAGACAGACATTTCTCCAAAGAAGAGCATCTCAAACTCAACATTTCCCAAATAACTTTATTCCTCCAAATCTGCTTCTTCAATGTTTCTTACATCTATAAATGGCATACAATCCATTTGATTTCCCAAGGCAGAAATCTGGTTTATATACTATCAAATGCAACCATTTTGTACATCTCAGTGAGTTTTGATACATTTCTGTACTCCTGTCACCACTGCTACAGATGAAATACAAAACATTTCTATCTCCTGTAATTTCCTGTGTCCCTTCATGTTCAATCTTTCCGTCACTACTGGCCCCATGAGAGAACTCTGCTTTCTTCCTAGAAAGATTAGAATTTATTTTCCAGAGTTTCATATAAATGGAACCATATAATATAGTATATTCCTTTTTTTTAAGATTTTATTTTATTTTTTTTTTAAATTAACATTTATTATTTTTGACAGACAGAGCACAAGTGGGGGTGGGAGCAGAGAGAGAGTGGGAGACACAGAATCTGAAGCCTGCTCCAGGCTCGGAGGTGTCCCCTCAGAGCCTGATGCGGAGGCTCCAACTCATGAACTGTGAGATCATGACCTGAGCCGAAGTTGGCCGCTTAACCCACTGAGCCACACAGGCGCCCCAAGATTTTAAGTAATCTCTACACCCAACATAGAGCTTGAACTCAACAACCCCGAGATCAAGAGCTGTATGCTCTACCGACTGAACCAGCCAGGCACTCCAGTATATACCTTCTTGTGTCTGTCTTTTTTCATTAAGTGTAATGTTCTTGAGATCTATTCCTGTTGTATGTATTGGTAGCTTATCCCTTTTTATTGGTGAGTAGTATTCCATTGTTTGTATATACCATAATCTGTTCATACCATTCATCTGGTGATGGACATGGGTGTTTTCCAGTTTGGCGATATCATGAATAAAATTGTTGTAACATTCAAATACAAGTCTTTGTGTAGACTTTGCATATTTATCCATTTGTCTTGGGTAAATACCTAGGAGTGGTCATATGTAAGTATATGTTTCACTTTACAAGAAACTTCTGAGCTGTTTTCCAAAGCAGTTGTACCATTTTACATTTCTATTAGCAATGGATTCTATTAGCAATCTTTTTTTTTTTTGCCAACCTTCTTATTATTATCAACCCATTTAATTTTAGCTATTCCAGTGGATGTGAGGTGGTATCTCATTGTAGTTTTAATTTTCATTTCCCTGAAGACAAATGATGCTAAGCACATTTTCATATGTTTATTGCCCATTCATATACCCTCTTTGATGGAGAGTTTAAATCTTTTGCCCATTTTTAATTTTTTAAAGTTTATTTATTTATTTTGAGAGAGAGAGAAAGAGCACAAGCCAGGGAGGGGCAGAGAGAAGGAGAGACAGAATCCCAAGCAGGCTCCACACCATCAGTGCAGAGCCCAATGTTGGGCTCACCTATGACAATGAGGTCATGATCTGATCCAAGATCAAGAGTTGAATGCTTAACCAACTGAATCTACCCAGACACCCCTGCCCATTTTTAAATAGTCATTTGCTTATTACTGAATTGGAATTGGAATTAAGAGCCTGTTATCAAATATGTTTTCCAAATCTTTTCTCACAGTCAGTGGCTTTCCTTTTCTTTTTCTTAAGTGTCTTTGTCTTTTTTTTTTTTTTTTTTTGTAGTGTCTTTAATTTTTAAAAAAATGGTTTATGTGGGGTGCTTGGGTGGCTCAGTCGGTTGAGCATCTGACTTCGGCTCAGGTCGTGATCTCACAGTTTGTGAGTTCGAACCCCACGTCAGGCTCTGGTGCTGACAGCTCAGAGCCTAGAGCCTGCTTCAGATTCTGTGTCCCCCCTTTCTTTCCACCCCACCCCTGCTTGTGCTTTGTCTCTCTCTTTCAAAAATGAATAAACATTAAAAAAATTTTTTTAATCAAAAAATGGTTTATGTACTATTTAAGAAGTCTTTTACCCAACACCTAACTGATTTGCCTTTTAATAAACACTATACGGGAGCGGGGTAGGGTGGATAGGAAAGAAAAGTAAATCCTTGCTTAATCCAAGGTCATAAATATTTTCTCCTATTTTTTTTCCAGAAGTTTTATAGTTTATATATAGTTTTATAGCTTTTATATTAATCTAGTTTTGTGTGTTTGGGTTTGTTGTTGTCGTTTGTTTTGGTATATGGTATGAGGTAGGGGTCAAGGTTCATTTTTTCCCCATGTGAATCATTTAATTGTGGCATCATTTGTTGAAAAGAATATCTTTTCCCCTATTAAGTTCCTTTGGTACCATGGTGAAAACCCAGTTTTATGTGTTTATTTCTAGGCTGTCTATGCTCTTCTTTGATCTGTATTATCCTTATGCCAAAAACAAACACTATCTTGATTACTATAGTTTTATAATAAGTCTTGAAATCAGATTATGTAATTCCTACAAATTTGTATTCAAAATAATTTTGGCTATTCTAGGTCCTTTGGATTTCCCTATAAATTTTGGAATCATTTGTCAATTTCTACACACATGCAAAACAAAAACAAAAAGAAACAACCCTGCTGGAATTTTGATTGTGATTGATCAGTTTGGGGAGAATTGCATCTTAACAGTAAAGATACTTTCATTTATTTATTTTAAAAAGTTTATTATCTGAGAGATTTTTTTTTCCTGCACATGTTTCCTTCACATGTAAAATGTGAATGCAAATCACAGGCATCTCTTCTGCAAAGGGGCTTTAAGAGCATTTGTTACATTATCTTCCCAATGCTTCAGTAATGGTAGAAACTCTTATTGAGGTGAAGCATTGGATGTAAGTGTGAGCAAGAAATGAACTTTTGTTGAGATAAGTCCAGGGATTTGGGGGCTGTTCATTATAGCCTAACCGAGAAAGGTCTTAGCCTCAGGACAAACTCTTTGCCTTTAAGGAGTTTACATTTTGGTGCAAGAGAAACAGATAAATCCACATTATAATGTCAGGTAGAAATGAGCACAACACAGAAAACAAAGCAGATACAGTGACATAGAGGGTTAGAGAATGGTTTAGCTTTAATGGGGAAGGCTTCCTTGAAAATAGAACAGTTGAGCTGAGACCTGAAGTGAGGGAAGGAACCACGAGGTGGGTGCCTGGTGGAAGGGTAGACAGGTAGATAGGTAGACAGTCATGCACTAAGACGGGAACTCCAGACTCTCCTGGGCATGGGAGATTAGGACAAAGCTGAAAGAGCAGTCCTCAAGGTGAGAAGAGAGAAGGGCACATCTACCCAATGGCCCCTGTGGGCCATTCTGGTTCTGTGGGAACCAGAAGCAGCTGCTGGACAGTAGACAACTTGTCAGCAATGGTCTTGCCAGACTGCTTAGACACCACTGTCCCATGACTTGAGATTTTGAACAGTGGGACAAAGAACAAAGAGGGAGTAACTGAACTTTTTCCTGACATTCAGGCAGGCTTGTTTTCTCTGAGAAAAATAATGTCCCTGACCTTTGTTATTCTCCACCTTAAAATTCATCAACAGTTTGCTACCGTCCTTAGGAAGGAAGCCAAACTAAACTCTCTTGTCTAGCTCTGTCACAGAATTCTGCTTCAGTCACACTAGGTTTCTTTTAGTTCCTGCACTGGGCCCTCCTTTCTCAGAGCCTTTGCAAAAGCTGTTCCTTCTGTTAGGAACATTCTTCATCCCCTGTCCTGGCTAACATCCCTCAAACGCAGTTTAAAGGTCAGTCCTCCTAGGAGTCTTCCCAGACTAGTTTAGGTGCTTCTGTCAAATGTTATCTTAGCATCTTGTTCTTCTACCAACATAGCACTCATCATACTGTATTGTAGCTTTAAAACTTGTCAAGTAAGTCAGACATACAGAGAAGTATAAAAAATAATAGAGCACCCATATATGCCTGTCACCTTAGTTAAGCAAGGGAACATTGCCAGCTGAAGCCCGTCGTGATAACATTTTGCTCTCTCCCTACTCCCAACCATTACTTGAATTTAGTGTTTATCTTTCCATATGTCTCTATACTTTTATTACTTAGGCAAACAATCTGAAGAACACATAGTACTTTTTTTTTGGCTTTACACTTTACATATAAATTATTACAAAGTTACATTATTTCTGCAACTCGCATTTACTCCTCAGCCTTATTTTTGTGATTCAACCATGTTGATACTTGTAACTCTAGGTCATTTCTACAGCTGTATATATTATACAATTTCCCCGTTTTCTCCTCTGATTGACATTTATTTATTTAAAAAAAAACTTTGTGCTTTAAATTTATTTTAACGTTTATTCATTCTTGAGAGACAGAGCGCAAGCTCAGGAAGGGGAGAGAAAGAGAGAGACACAGAATCTGAAGCAGGCACCGGGCTCTGAGCTGTCAGCACAGAGCCCGATGCGGAGCTGGAACTCACAAACTGTGAGATCATGACCTGAGCTGAAGTCGGCCGCTTAACCACTGAGCCACCCAGGCGCCCCCCCCCCCCCCCCAACCTGTTAGACATTTAGAGTGTTTACAGATTTTTGCAATTTCAAACCACTCTGCTACAAGCATTATTGTACCTGTCCCCTTATATGAACGACAGTTTCTCCGGACATATTGCTAGGAGTGCAACTGCGGAGTCATAGTACCTGCGAGCCTCTTTGTATCAGAGACTCTTCAAAGTGGTGGTACCACATAGTGGCTTCGAAAGTGCATCTCTCTGCACGGTGAACGCCTTGGGGTCTGGGACTCCGCCTGTCTTACTCACCATGGCATTTCCAGAACTGTGAGCAGCGGACACTAACAGCAGTTTGTGTGGTGAATGACTGGACCCAGGAACTGAGCAGAATGTTGCTCAGGGGGGTGGCCAGAGACTGGGGAGCAATGGCTCGAAGCCTGCAGGAGGTCTCTCCCCCCGCGACAAAGAACACTGCGCGAAGGGTGCGAATGTGGACTCCTTCTCGGTGAGCGCTTCCCCCAACCCCCGCAGCGACCGGCCCCGCCCCCCGCAGCGACCGGCCCCGCCCCACGCCGGGACAGGCCTCAGGTCCCTCCCGCGCGGGCCGTCCCGCCCCCAGCTCCGGCTTTGCCCCCGCCCCCGCGGGTGACGCAGGCGGTGACGGCAGCCGGGAAGGAGGCGATGACGGGCGCGCGGCCGTGCGCCGCGGAGGAGCGCAGGTCCCGGGAGCGCGGCAGCTGCGGAGGAGCGGCGGCCGAGGCGGCGGCGGGCGGCATGGACGGGGCGCGGGGCGCTGGCCGGGCGCTGGCCGCGCTGCTGCTGGCTGCGTCGGTGCTGAGCGCCGCGCTGCTGGCCCCCGGAGGCTCCCCGGAGCACGGTGCCGAGGCCGCCCCGCCGCGAGGTGAGTGCGCGTCGCGGCTCCGGCCCGGCCGGCTCGGCGGACCCCGCGCCGCTGCGCCCCCTCCCGCCGCCGGTTCCGCGGGGGGCGCGCCGCAGGCGAGCGCTTGGAAAAAGCAAGTCTTCGGAACTAGTTGTTGTTTCCTCTGCGTTGTAGTGAGCGTCCCCGGACCAGGATTCTCTCGGTGTAACCGTGTTTGGCCGCTGTCGCAGGCACCGCGCGGGGCGGCGTCGCGGGCACAGGGGAGTAGTGCAGTGTGTGTGTGTGTGTGTTGGGGGGGCCCACCCGGAGTAGTGCAGTGTGTGTGTGTGTGTGTGTGTGTGTGTGTGTGTGTGTGTGTGTTGGGGGGGCCCACCCGAAAGGGAAAGACGCGGGAGCGCTGCAGGCCGCGGGGAGAGCCGCGGAGCTGACCAGCCCTGCGCTCCCGCACGCACGCCCCGAGGCTGCGGGGCGCCGAGGTCTCCTGGCGACTTTTGTCTAAATAGTAAAATGTCTGTGATTGGGAGACCCGTTACTCCCCAAATGCAAAGCTAAAGAAGAGATGCACTGGCCAAGAAGCTGGTGTATCCGGCATTTAGTCCTCATCTAGCCTATGGTTTGCAGGGACTTCTGCGCAAATGAAGTCCGTTCCCCGAAGAGGAAGGAGACCTTGGCGGGTGGCCTCCTGCGCGGTGGGATGTCAGGAGCGCGGGCCGCTGCCCTGCCAGGCCGCTGGAATTGCGGGGCAGAGCACGGCAGCCACAGTCCGCAGCCGGATGGCGAAAAGCCTCCCGCCTTGCTGGGATTAAACTCCCGAGTAAATGTCCGACATAGAGTAAAAACTCATAGCGGCGCGGGGAGGGTGTTGACTGCCAGAGCTGGTTGTCCAAACTCGAAGCCAATCTCGAGGGCCCTTAGGCAGATTTTACAGCTACGGGGATGCCAGGGACAGTTGATGTCGCGGTTTGCAGGAGCCCTGCGGTTTTGCTGGGAAGCCGCGGAACCAGGTCTTTGGCCTGGGAGGGGCTGGACGGGGTATTTTGCTGGGGGTGATTTTACTGTGTGGCTGGGAGTAGAAGCATCAGCTCCTCTAGTGTTTTCCTAATTTGCCTGGTCTGGGGGCGGGGTGGGGAGGATGGTGAAAAATAAAGTCCACGGCTTCCCCTAGACCCCCTGAAAGGAGAATCCCAGGGCCCCAGAAGATGATGGTCCCCAGCCCCTCCCCAGGGGATTCAGGGATTGTGGGGAGCAGTCAACTGCAGCAAACACTATTTGGTCAGGGTTTGGGGAAAGGTCTGCCTGTAACCTGCCTGTCTTCCCCGTCATCCCACCCCCTTTTCTGTATCCGAATAGGGGGGTCTTGGTGTCAGTGTGTGTAGTTCAGACTGCCTTTCCTCCCCAATCAGAATCTTGTAGGACAAAGACAGAATGAATTTTGGAAAAGCATTTTAGCTGATTCCATTTTGTATTACTGCTTCCCCCATCCCTGACCTCAAGTCTCCGTACTCCCCTTCTTTGATAATGGAGGAAAGGGACCCTTAGAAATTACATAATCAGTCCATTCATAAGTTGTCAGGGAAAGATCCTGTGCATGGCTTTTTCTTTGTGCTTTAGCACCAGTTAATAACCATAATTATTTTAGGAAAAAGGTGGTTTGTAAATAGTAATTCTATGTAGTGAGGAAGAACATATGAATATTCTTTTTTTTTTTTTAAGTTTTTTGTTGATTTTGAGAGGGGAGAGGAGCAAAGAGAATCCCAAACAGGCTCTGCACTCTCAAAGCAGAGTTCCATGTAGGGTCCAAAGTCACAAACGGTTAGATTGTGACCTGAGCTAAAGTCAGTCCAACTGACTGAACCACCCAGGGGCCCCACATATTAATATTCTTAGGTGATCCACTCCAGAGCCTTTACGAAGCTGTGTTGAGAGGACAGCTAGGCTTTTAGTGCCACCTGGAGTCCAGGTTTGGGTTGGACAGCTTCCTACTAAGAACTCCATCTTCATATGATTTGAGGACTCAAGTTTACTTTGAAAGAAAAAAATAAATAGAGTATGTCTTTAAAAATTTGCCCCGCAGGGGTGGCTTAGTCGGTTAAGCATCCAGCTTGGGCTCCGTTCATGATCTTGTGGTTTGTGGGTTTGGCCCCTGCATCCTGCTCTGCACTAACAGTGCGGAGCCTGCTTGGGATTCTCTCTCTCCCTCTCTCTCTGCCCCTCCCCCACTCACACTTCTGCTCTCTCTCAAAATAAATAAATAAACTTAAAAAAAAAAAGAATTCCTCCCCCCCCCCCCACCACGTGAGCAGAGAGCTAGAACCATAAATTAAATATTTAGAAACAAAAGTCTGCTATACAGTTACTTGGGTACCTATTGAAGGATGACTTTATTTGGTGTATGTCCTCACCAAGACATTGTGGACAGGAGAGGAGGAGAGAATTGTTCTTTTGTATATAAAGCTTCTTATGTGTTGTCCTGGTATTTCTAAGGTCAGCAGTATCACAAGTTGGCAGCTTTTTCTTGAAACTGAGCATTTAAGTTCAATTTAGATGTCATATTGGATGGTTTGGGTGTTGCATCCTTATGATGACAATTAAGAACAGTCAGAGTCTGAAATTCATATGGAAAATTGAAGCATAAAACAAGAACCTTACTCTACCCCCTACTAAGGACTCATAGGAAACTGAATAAAAGCATTAGTTACTCCAACTATGAAGGGATGATGATATGTAAAACAATTATAAAGGAAAAGGTCAGTGGATAGTGACTATAAATTTGAAAATGAGAACTATCAAAATTGAACCAGGGAAGCTAAAGAGAAGTATTTGAAAACATGGTATGATGTGTATGTATGACAGGTATGACAGAGGATTTAATATCTGTGCTATGTAAAGAAATGATACAAATCCCAAGAAGAGTGCCAAGATGGAAGGGGTGTTAAATAATAAAAACCCACCTGAGTAAATATAAAGAGCAAATTGTCTTTATTTAATAATTCATGACTGGGAGGGGGGATGGGCTAAATGGGTAAGGGGCATTAAGGAATCTACTCCTGAAATCATTGTTGCACTATGTGATAACTAATTTGAATGTGAATTTAAATAAATGAATAAATAAATAAATAAATAATTCATGGTATCCTGTCTAACAAATAGAAAGGAGCTCCCTTAAGCTGCAGGAAAGGAAAGGTTTTTAAAGGCAGAGAGAGAGAGGAAAAAGGAAATCATTAGCAAAGAATGCATGTTAGGCCAGGATGCTCTCCCAGGGGTAATGCAAAGGGACCCTCCGTGGATTGATTACCCTTGGGTGCTGACCAGGAAATTCCAAGTTGCCTGCCTAAAGGTCACTTTTCTGGGAGAGGGTGAAGCTGCAGGTAGTTCAGGTATTAAGTCTTGGTGGGGTGTAGCATAAGTGACTCCATTTTGGGCTTGCTATCTCTTTTCTAACAATTTCCACTGTTTGATCAGACTCTCAGCTTAACTAAGAGATGTGATCAAAGCATAAGGCGCTAATGCCACGCTCAGCTCTGCAGTTCTCGCAGCTTTTTATGAAGTTTTGTTGCTACTTTCGGTGGTATCCATAGGTCATGACTGTTTTTTTGTTTTTGTTTTAATTTCTGTGATATTCATAGGCCACATCTTCAAGGTTTACGATCTTTAAGTTGGTCGTTCTCTTCATTTCTTTTCTGATGTTCTTATATTAAGAAGATCATTTTCTTGCTGCTTAGTGGCTGCAAACATGTATTGAGAGCTTTTAAGAGTATATAACGTGCCAGGGAAATTACTAAGATTATTATAAGCAGGGTAATTCCCAATGTCTGGAGTGCATTTCAGAGCCACTTGGGTCCCCAAGACCCAAACCAGTTGAAATCAAAATGAAATAAGTCAGAGAAAGACCCTGTTGAAGGAGTCACCTTTGTAAGCCAAGTCGCTTGCTGAGTGATCTTATGTAATTGAGTTTCAACTTCCCCAAAAGTATTAATTCAGGTGCAGTAGGTGGTTTTGGCCACAGTACAGACAACTCTTTTCTTGGCTAAAATATAACTAAGGGCTATCCTATTATCAAGCACAACTTTGGCCAAAGAGGCTAAGGATCTTTATTGGGCATCTATTGTCTTGGCAATAAATTCTGCACAAACCTTAACTGTTAAGGAGAGGCTTCTGATCATATTCTCGTTTACACTTACTTCTACCCAGGGAAGTATGACTCTGCCAAAGGAAGTGAGTGTGAGTCATGAATGCCTCCTGGTAATTCCTTTCTAACTTGACAGTGTAAATCCAGGGGTGTGGACCATTGAGGTGTCGTAGTTCATTTGTGGTAAGTTCAGTAAGCTAAACTAAGAGTCGTTGCCCAGCTTTGTAGGCATTCATAATGATAACCACAACAGACGAAGACAAACTCTGTTGGGGCACATATCACTTCCCACTATGGTGGCGCTGTTAATGGGTTCATTCACAGGGATTGTTTGTATGTGCCTGTTCAAGTCAAAGAGTCAACTAGGTTTCCTCCTTAGCCTAAAATATAAAGTTATTCTAAATTCTTAGAGTTACCCACCTTAGCAATGGCCTGGGAGATACAGATGATGGCATTCTTTCCAGGCCAGTGCCAGAGTAAAAGACAGTAAAGGGAAGACGGGAGGGTTTCATGTTTAGTTAAAGTATGAAGTCTTGATCTGGCATCTTGGGAGGAAGCAGTCTGCTTTGATGTCAGCTGCTTCTCTTCCTGTTCAATTTGATTTGGAGGTCTCCAGTGCTTGAGAAGGACCACGTGTCAGGTGGAGCCTACTTCCTCAGTGAGATGCGTATCTAAGGTCTAAGCCCCTGCAGTCTGGCTGCCATCTGGGTGGTGAGGAGGACCTGGTATAGTCCCTTCCAAGGAGGCTCAAGGGCAGTCTTTTTTCTTGGTGATTCCAAATCAGAAGGGTGGGGGAAAATTGCAAACATTAGTTTGGAGGGTTGAGCCAAATTATTGAGGAAGCTAGAAGAATTCAGGATCCAGTCCACTTTATAACAGAACCTCAAAGACAATTAACAGAATTAAACTCTAATGTAGACAAAGGTGTAAACATAATTTCTTCTCTCCACAATTACCCTATTTATTTATTTATTTATTTTTTATTTTATTTTATTTTTTATTTTAACTTGCTTTATTTTTTATATATTTTTAAATTTACATCCAAATTAGTTAGCATATAGTGCAACAATCATTTCAGGAGTAGATTCCTTAGTGCTCCTGTCCCATTTAGCCCATTCCCCCTCCCACAACCCCTCCAGTGACCCTCAGTTTGTTCTCCATATTTATGAGTCTCTTATGTTTTGTCCCCCTCCCTGTTTTTATATTATTTTTGTTTCCCTTCCCTTATGTTCATCTGTTTTGTCTCTTAAAGTCCTCATATGAGTGAAGTCATATGATCTTTGTCTTTCTCTAATTTCGCTTAGCATAATACCCTCCAGTTCCATCCACGTAGTTGCAAATGGCAAGATTTCATTCTTTTTGATTGCTGAGTAATACTCCATTGTATATATATACCACATCTTTATCCATTCATCCATAGATGGACATTTGGGCTCTTTCCATACTTTGGCTATTGTTGACAGTGCTGCTATAAACATGGGGGTGCATGTGTCCCTTCAAAACAGCACACCTGTATCCTGTGGATAAATGCCTAGTAGTGCAATTGCTGGGTCGTAGGGTACTTCTATTTTTAGTTTTTTGAGGAACCTCCATACTGTTTTCCAGAGTGGCTGCACCAGCTTGCATTCCCACCAACAATGCAAAAGAGATCCTCTTTCTCTGCATCCTTGCCAACATCTGTTGTTGCGTGAGTTGTTAATGTTAGCCATTCTGACAGGTGTATGGTGGTATCTCATTGTGGTTTTTTATTTGTATTTCCCTGATGATGAGTGATGTTGAGCATTTTTTCATGTGTTGGTTGGCCATCTGGATGTCTTCTTTGGAGAAGTGTCTATTCATGTCTTTTGCCCATTTCTTCACTGGATTCTTTGTTTTTTGGGTGTTGAGTTTGATAAGTTCTTTATAGATACTGGGTACTAACCCTTTATCTGATATGTCATTTGCAAATAGCTTCTCCCATTCTGTCAGTTGCCTTTTAGTTTTGCTGATTGTTTCTTTTGCTGTGCAGAAGCTTTTTATTTTGTTGAGGTCCCAATAGTTCATGTTTGCTTTTGTTTCCCTTGCCTCCAGAGAGACACGTGTTGAGTAAGAAGTTGCTGCGGGCGAGGTCAAAGAGGTTTTTGCCTGCTTTCTCTTCGAGGATTTTGATGGCTTCCTGTCTTACATTGAGGTCTTTCATCCATTTTGAGTTTATTTTTGTGTATGGTGTAAGAAAGTGGTCTAGATTCATTTTTCTGCATGTTGCTGTCCAGTTTTCCCAGCACCACTTGCTGAAGGGACTGTCTTTATTCCATTGGATATTCTTTCCTGCTTTGTCAAAGATTAGTTGGCCATTCGTTTGTGGGTCCATTTCTGGGTGCTCTATTCTGTTCCACTGATCTGAGTGTCTGTTCTTGTGCCAACCCTCATTTTTTATAATAAAACTAATTTGTTTGCATTAAACTTTGCCTGATTATTTTTCTTTTTTTAGTTTTTCAAAATATTTATTTATTTTTGAGAGAGCGAGACAAAGCATGAGCACGGGAGGGGCAGAGAGAGAGGGAGACACAGAATCTGAAGCAGGCTCCAGGTTCTGAGCTGTTAGCACAGAGCCTGATGACAGGGCTTGAACTCACAAACTGTAAGATCATGACCTGAGCCGAAGTCAGATGCTTAACGGACTTGAGCCACCCAGGCACACCACCTGATTATTTTCTTAAGTGCAGCAAGATAATTGACCATATAGGGCCACTTAGATGGCTCAGTCAGGTAAGCGTCTGACTCTTGGTTTTGGCTCAGGTCATGATTTTGAGGCTTACGAGTTTGAGCCCACTGTCTGGCTCTGTGCTGACAGTGTAGAGCCTGCTTGGGATTTTCTCTCTCTGACTTTTCTGCCCCTCTCCTGCTCTCTCTCTCAAATATAAATAAATAAACTTTTAAAAAAAGTTAGATATAGCATTTTTTCTTTTTTAAAAAAAATATTTATTTAAGTAAGCTCTATGCCCAGTGTGGGGCTTGAACTCATGACCCTGAGATCTATTGCATGCTCTACCAACTGAGTCAGCCAGGTGCCCTCCCCTCTTAAAAAAAAATTTTTTTTTGGACCATATAAGCTCTTTTTAAAAATTTTTTTTTAATGTTTATTTTTGAGGTGGGGGGAGGGGCAGTGAGAGGGGGACAGAGGATCCGAGGTGGGCTCTGGGCCTATAGCAGACAGCCTGATGTGGGGCTTGAACTCATGAACCACGAGATCATTACCTGAACGGAAGTCCAACGCTTAACTGACTTAGCCACCCAGGTGCCCTCATATAAGCTCTTTTTATTACTACTTTGCTGGAACCTTGTAAGCAAGGTGTTAGGGCAACTTTTCCAAGAGGCTTTATTGGCTCTGCAAAGTCAACCTTAGTTCTTTAAAGCTACTTGGTCATATCTAAGTCTATGCATATCTCTTTCAAATATGACATGCTGGTCAAAGCTTTAATTACATGGCCAGTATTTCCAATGGTATCTGGTTATAAGGATCAGACTCTCGTTGAATCTATGTAAATAACTAACTATATTGCCATGAAAAGAATACTCAAGAACTTTCCAATTCTGGAGGAATCAGGTAGGGAGAAAAAGTCAGTGTTTCATCTTTGTTCACAAAGGTATATCTTATCAAATTGTTGATACTTTAAGAGAAAAAAGAAAAAGGTTTCCTAAAATCTGGAAAAGCAAAATGTTAGAAAACCAGTAGCTTTAAACAAGATGTCATAAAAATTAAAATATCCTCCTTGGTGCATTCAGTCCTATGTTATTCTTTTTTGCTTGAATACTGTTTTTCCACTAATTCTGGAAATTCTTACCCAGTTCAGTTGCATGATCTGAAAGTTATTAGAAACCTGTATTTTACAGCACTTGCCAGATTCTTTTCCATGAATTTCTCTGAAAATGAAACACATTTGCAGGAAGCTTTTGTAGAAGCATTTCAGTAAAACAGTAACTCTGTAAATGACAAAAGATTTTAAAATGTCTATTGTTAGAGAGCTGATGAAAGTTCATTACGATGGAATTGACAAGGAAATTCGGTTATTTTTGTGAATACATTTTAAGATAGTAACTAGAATTATCAATGTTAACATTATATCAATACCTATTAGATCTTCAGGAATTTCATACAGTTTTTGGAACACTTGTATTAATAACATATGCACACAAATATAATCTAAGAAGACTTAACATCACCTGTTTGACAATACCTCCCATGTAATTTAACATACCAGATAAGCCTATTTAGTTCACATGTTCCCTTTTATAAAGAGAAAACAAATCCTTTGAGATGTTCCAGGGACCATCTGGAAAACCCAAAGTGGGTTCAAGGTCAAAAAGACTTCATTTAGAATTTGATTTTGTGGAAGTTTGTTAAAAATATCAAAAGGTTTAGGGGTGCCTGGGTGGCTCAGTCAGTTAAGCACCCAACTTCAGCTCAGGTCATTATCTAGTGATTCATGAGTTCCAGCCCCGCATTGGGCTCTGTGCTCATACCTCAGAGCCTGGGGCCTGTTTCTGATTCTGTGTACCTCCCCCCCCCCTTCCCCCACTTGCACTCTGTCTCTCAAAAATAAATAAACATTAAAAAATTTTTTTTGTTTAAATATCAAAAGGCTTGGGGACACCTGTGTGGCTCAGTTGGTTAAGCGTCTGACTCTTGATTTCAGCTCAGGTCATGACCTCACCGTTTGTGAATTCAAGCCTTGCATCGGGCTCTGCACTGACAGTGTGGATCCTGCTTGGGATTCTCCTTCTCCCTCTCTCTCTCTC
This sequence comes from Panthera pardus, assembly GCF_024362965.1. Classification (NCBI taxonomy): domain Eukaryota; kingdom Metazoa; phylum Chordata; class Mammalia; order Carnivora; family Felidae; genus Panthera; species Panthera pardus. The sequence goes on along the minus strand of NW_026526688.1, from coordinate 40,018,893 downwards.
TCTCTGCTCCTTCCCAACTCATGCACTTTGTCTCTCTCTCTGTCTCTCTCACTCAAAATAAATAAATAAACTTAAAAAAATATCAGAAGTTTTAGATATGTCATCAACTGATGGAGGAGTTTCTTAGAGCCAGATCAGTAGCTAAGAGGGATGTGCAGTGATGGGGTTGGGGTTGTGTGGTGTTTTCATGGTGCACCTCATTGTGCAGAATTTTTCTTGTGGTTGGTAGGTGATGTAGTGTCAACCTAACTGGTTCTGTGACCAGCTCATCCTAACACAGGTGTCTTTGGGCTAAGTGGTAAGTGTTCTAACAGCTCTTAAATGCTTGACTTGTGCTCACCAATTTTTGTGACTCTTTTGGCCTGCAAGATTCCCATTAGCAATTAATCTTTATGTCATGTACATATTAACAGAAAGCAGTAGTATCTGAGGAACTGAAAGTGGACATCAGCATACCAAAGATCTGGGGACTGGGGAAAGTGTCCAACCACCAGACCTCAAAGAATGGGGACCGTGGACTGATTCTAAACAAATGGAGAACTGCAGCTGTGGCTGAGTCTGAAAACAGAACCAAAACCTGGGGAGTGGAAGTTTCTGCGAAATGGCTAACAGAAGGCCCTGTGTTTTACTAGCAGCAGTCCCCGAGGATCCTCGAGCTGGGGAAAGGGTTGAACCAGCAAACCCCAACAAATGGGGATTACAGGCTGGGGGCTCCCCATGGTGGGGAACTGTGGGTAGTGGTGCGCAGTTACTGCTGTTAACTGTGCACCACTGCCCACAGTTCCCACATAGATCTTGGGCTAGGATTAAGGGCTGGGGTTTTCCACTCAAAAACTCTGGAATTGCGGACTGAAGAGCCAATTAGATTGAGAGCTTGATGCAGAGAGCGGAGCACAGAACCAAAAGAGAAGTTACCCATGGCTCTTGGACATGGTGAGGAAGAACGTGAGTTCAGAGTGTATGTGGGGTACCACGCTCGTGTTTCTCAGTTTCCTCGAAGCCGTCGAAGTCTCCTTCAGTCCCCACTGCCACGAAATCTGTTAAATAACAGAAATTCAACTGAGTAAATTTCAAGATCATCTAGCAAATAATGTAGAAAGGAACTTCACTGAGCTGCAGAAAAGGAAAGTTTTTAAAGGTGGAGAGGGAGAGGAAAAAGGAAATTATTCATAAACATGAATTGTTTTAGGCCAGGTCACCTTCCTAAGGGCAACAGAAGGGGTCTATCAGCAGATTACCTCCTGGTGCTGACTGGGAAGTTCCAGATTGCCTGGTTGAAAGTCTCATTTCTGGCAGAAGCTGAAGCTGCAGTTAGGTTAGTTTAGATATGTCTTGGTGGGGTTTAGCATGAGTGACTCCATCTTGGGCCTGCTGTCTCCTTTCTAATGTGGGTTAAGTGGTTAAATAAATGAACATTCCAACAATTCACGTGAAAGGAAAGTACATAAACATTTGGAAAACATTTCAGAGTTGTTAATCGTTATTTCAAAACTATTTTTAAAATAATAAGAAAATTAGATTTTCTATACATCAGGCTAAAAAGTGAGGGAAAAAATTAAAAGGCTAAAAGTCCCTGGCCCAGCTTCGAGGGAACAGATATGTTTACTCTTAGGAGACTGGTAACAGAGGTCAGGTGCTGGTCAGACTGACTAAAGCTTAAGTCCTGGTGGCTGGTGGGTGTCTTTGGGCAAGTTGCTTGACCTCTGCAGGCCTCAGATTCCTCATCCAGAAAATGGAGACCTCAAAAGCTGTTCATAGGGCTGTTGGGGCCTGGCATACATTGAGTGTGTAGTTATTTGTATCACCTGGGAGCCCACGGTCACCACAGTTGTCATTATAAATCACAACTAGAGGATCCTGGGAAGATGGTGGCGTAGGAGGATGCTGGGCTTACCGCGTGTCCTGCTGATCACTTAGATTCCACATATACCTGCCTAAATAACCCAGAAAACCGCCAGAAGACTAGCAGAATGGAGTCTCCGGAGCTAAGTGCAGACGAGAGGCCCACGGAAGAGGGTAGGAAGGGCGGCGAGGCGGTGCGCGCTCGACGGACCGGCGGGAGGGAGCCGGGGCGGAGGGGCGGCCCGCCGGCCAAGCAGAGCCCCCCCGGAGTCTGGCTTGCAAAAGCGGAGGGTCCGGACGGAGTGTGTTCCGACAGCAAGCGGGACTTGACATCTGGAAGGTTATAAGCTAACAGCTATGCTCGGAGATCGGGAGGGCTGGAGGACAATGGGAGGGAGAGTTGTTGAGACCGGGACGACAGAGCTCATCTTGGTGGGAACAAAGGCGCTCGCCAGCGCCATCTCCCTCGCCCATCCCCCAGCCAAAATCCCAAAGGGAACCAGTTCCTGCCAGGGAACTTGCTTGCTCCGAGAAATCACCCTACGCTGTGCTTCTGCGGAGCCAACCCTCCGGTGGGTCTCTCTCCCGGTGCCACAGGGCCCCTCCCGAAGCGGATCTCCGAAGGAAAAGAGAGCTGAGCCTGCCCCTCCTGCCCCTGGGCACCTTGCCGATCCACCCCAGCTAATACACCGGATCCCCAGCACCACAAGCCTGGCAGTGTGCAAGTAGCCCAGACAGGCCACGCCACCCCACAGTGAATCCCGCCCCTAGGAGAGGGGAAGAGAAGGCACACACCAGTCTGACTGTGGCCCCAGTGGTGGGCTGGGGGCAGACATCAGGTCTGAATGCGGCCCCCGCCCACCAACGCAAGTTATTCAAGACAGCACAGGGGAAGTGCCCCGCAGTCCCACACCATTCCAGGGACTATCCAAAATGACGAAACGGAAGACTTCCCCTCAGAAAAACGTTCAGGAAATAACAGCTAACGAACTGATCAAAAATGATTTAAACAATATAACAGAAAGTGAATTTAGAATAATAGTTATAAAATTAATCGCTGGGCTTGAAAACAGTATAAAGGACAGCAGAGAATCTCTTGCTACAGAGATCAAGGGACTAAGGAACAGTCAGAAGGAGCTAAAAAATGCTATCAACGAGTTGCAAAATAAAATGGAGACAACTACGGCTCGGATTGAAGAGGCAGAGGAGAGAATAGGTGAACTAGAAGATAAAATTATGGAAAAAGAAGAAGCTGAGAAAAAGAGAGATAAAAAAAATCCAAGAGTATGAGGGGAAAATTAGAGAACTAAGTGAGGCACTAAAGAGAAATAATCTACGCATAATTGGTATTCCAGAGGAGGAAGAGAGAGGGAAAGGTGCTGAAGGTGTACTTGAAGAAATAATAGCTGAGAACTTCCTGGATCTGGGGAAGGAAAAAGGCATTGAAATCCAAGAGGCACAGAGAGCTCCCTTCAGACGTGACTTGAATTGATCTTCTGCACGACATATCATAGTGAAAGTGGCAAAATACAAGGATAAAGAGAAAATTCTGAAAGCAGCTAGAGATAAATGTGCTCTAACATATAAAGGGAGACCTATAAGACTCGTGACCGATCTCTCTACTGAAACTTGACAGGCCAGAAAGGAATGGCAGGAGATCTTCAATGTGATGAACAGAAAAAATATGCAGCTGAGAATCCTTTATCCAGCAAGTCTGTCATTTAGAATAGAAGGAGAGATAAAGGTCTTCCCAAACAAACAAAAACTGAAGGAATTCATCATCACTAAACCAGCCCTACAAGAGATCCTAAGGGGGATCCTGTGAGACAAAGTACCAGAGACATCGCTACAAGCATGAAACATACGGACATCACAATGACTCTAAACCCATATCTTTCTATAATAACACTGAATGTAAATGGACTAAATGCGCCAACCAAAAGACATAGGGTATCAGAATGGATAAAAAAAACAAGACCCATCTATTTTCTGTCTACAAGAGACTCATTTTAGACCTGAGGACACCTTCAGATTGAGAGTGAGGGGATGGAGAACTATTTATCATGTCACTGGAAATTAAAAGAACGCTGGAGTAGCCATACTCATATCAGACAAACTAGACTTTAAATTAAAGGCTGTAACAAGAGACGAAGAAGGGCATTATATAATAATCACAGGGTCTATCCATCAGGAAGAGCTAACAATTATAAATGTCTGTGCGCCGAAAACCAGAGCCCCCAAATATATAAAACAATTACTCACAAACATAAGCAACCTTATTGATAAGAATGTGGTAATTGCAGGGGATTTTAACAGTCCACTTACAGAAATGGATAGATCATCTAGACACACGGTCAATAAAGAAACAAGGGCCGTGAATGATACATTGGATCAGATGGACTTGACAGATATATTTAGAACTCTGCATCCCAAAGCAACAGAATATACTTTCTTCTCGAGTGCACATGGAACATTCTCCAAGATAGATCACATACTGGGTCACAAAAGAGTCCTTCATAAGTATACAAGAATTGATGGGGCGCCTGGGTGGCGCAGTCGGTTAAGCATCCAACTTCAGCCAGGTCACGATCTCGCGGTCCGTGAGTTCGAGCCCCGCGTCAGGCTCTGGGCTGATGGCTCGGAGCCTGGAGCCTGTTTCCGATTCTGTGTCTCCCTCTCTCTCTGCCCCTCCCCCGTTCATGCTCTGTCTCTCTCTGTCCCAAAAATAAATAAAAAATGTTGAAAAAAAAAAATTAAAAAAAAAGAATTGAAATTATACCATGCATACTTTCAGACCACAATGCTATGAAGCTTGAAATCAACCACAGGAAAAAGTCTGGAAAACCTCCAAAAGCATGGAGGTTAAAGAACACCCTACTAAAGAATGAATGGGTCAACCAGGCAATTAGAGAAGAGATTTAAAAATATATGGAAACAAATGAAAATGAAAATGCGACAATCCAAATGCTTTGGGATGCAGCGAAGTCAGTCCTGAGAGGAAAATACATTGCAATCCAGGCCTATCTCAAGAAACAAGAAAAATCCCAAATACAAAATCTAACAGCACACCTAAAGGAAATAGAAGCAGAACAGCAAAGGCAGCCTAAATCCAGCAGAAGAAGAGAAATAATAAAGATCAGAGCAGAAATAAACAATATAGAATCTAAAAAAACTGTAGAGCAGATCAACGAAACCAAGAGTTGGTTTTTTGAAAAAATAAACAAAATTGATAAACCTCTAGCCAGGCTTCTCAAAAAGAAAAGGGAGATGACTCAAATAAAATAAAATCTCCCTCAGAGATACAAGCAATTATCAGGGAATACTATGGAAAATTTTATGCCAACCAACTGGACAACCTGGAAGAAATGGACAAATTCCTAAACACCCACACGCTTCCAAAACTCAATCAGGAGGAAATAGAAAGCTTGAACAGACCCATAACCAGCGAATAAATTGAATCAGCCATCAAAAATCTCCCAACAAATAAGAGTCCAGGACCAGATGGCTTCCCAGGGGAGTTCTACCAGACGTTTAAAGCAGAGATAATACCTATCCTTCTCAAGCTATTCCAAAAAATAGAAAGGGAAGGAAAACTTCCAGACTCATTTTATGAAGCCAGTATTACTTTGATTCCTAAACCAGACAGAGACCCAGTCAAAAAAGAGAACTACAGGCCAATATCCTGATGAATATGGATGCAAAAATTCTCAATAAGATACTAGCAAATCGAATTCAACAGCATATAAAAAGAATTATTCACCATGATCAAGTGGGATTCATTCCTGGGATGCAGGGCTGGTTCAACATTCGCAAATCAATGTAATACATCACATTAATAAAAGAAAAGATAAGAACCATATGATCCTGTCAATCGATGCAGAAAAGGCCTTTGACAAAATTCAGCAACCTTTCTTAATAAACACCCTCAAGAAAGTCGGGATAGAAGGAACATACTTAAACATCATAAAAGCCATTTATGAAAAGCCCACAGCTAACATCATCCTCAATGGGGAAAAACTGAGAGCTTTTTCCCTGAGATCAGGAACACGACAGGGATGTCCACTCTCACCGCTGTTGTTAAACATAGTGTTGGAAGTTCTAGCATCAGCAATCAGACAACAAAAGGAAATCAAAGGCATCAAAATTGGCAAAGATGAAGTTAAGCTTTCACTTTTTGCAGATGACATGATATTATACATGGAAAATCTGATAGACTCCACCAGAAGTCTGCTAGAACTGATACGTGAATTTAGCAAAGTCGCAGGATACAAAATCAATGTACAGAAATCAGTTGCATTCTTATGCACTAATAATGAAGCAACAGAAAGACAAATAAAGAAACTGATCCTATTCACAATTGCACCAAGAAGCATAAAATACCTAGGAATAAATCTAACCAAAGATGTACAAGATCTGTATGCTGAAAACTATAGAAACCTTATGAAGGAAATTGAAGAAGACATAAAGAAATGGAAAAACTTCCATGCTCATGGATTGGAAGAATAAATATTGTCAAAATGTCAATACTACCCAAAACTATCTACACATTCAATGCAATCCCAATCAAAATTGCACCAGCATTCTTCTCGAAACTAGAACAAGCAATCGTAAAATTCATATGGAACCAGAAAAGGCCCCGAATAGCCAAAGTAATTTTGAAGAAGAAGACCAAAGCAGGAGGCATCACAATCCCAGACTTTAGCCTCTACTACAAAGCTGTAATTATCAAGACAGCATGGTATTGGCACAAAAACAGACACATAGACCAATGGAATAGAATAGAAACCCCAGAACTAGTCCCACAAACGTATGGCCAACTAATCTTTGACAAAGCAGGAAAGAGTATCCAATGGAAAAAAGACAGTCTCTTTAACAAATGGTGCTGGGAGAACTGGACAGCAACGTACAGAAGATTGAAACTAGACCACTTTCTCACACCATTCACAAAAATAAACTCAAAATGGATAAAGGACCTGAATATGAGACAGGAAACCATCAAAACACTAGAGGAGAAAGCAGGAAAAGACCTCTCTGACCTCAGCCGTAGCAATTTCTTACTTGACACATCCCCAAAGGCAAGGGAATTAAAAGCAAAAATGAACTACTGGGACCTTATGAAGATAAAAAGCTTCTGCACAGCAAAGGAAACAACCAACAAAAGTAAAAGGCAACCAACGGAATGGGAAAAGATATTTGCAAATGACATATCAGACAAAGGGCTAGTATCCAAAATGTATAAAGAGCTCACCAAACTCCACACTCGAAAAACAAATAACCCAGTGAAGAAATGGGCAGAAAACATGAATAGACACTTCTCTAAAGAAGACATCCAGATGGCCAACAGGCACATGAAAAGATGCTCAACGTCGCTCCTCATCAGGGAAATACAAATCAAAACCACACTCAGATATCACCTCACGCCAGTCAGAGTGGCCAAAATGACCAAATCAGGAGACTATAGATGCTGGAGAGGATGTGGAGAAACGGGAACCCTCTTGTACTGTTGGTGGGAATGCAAATTGGTGCAGCCACTCTGGAAAGCAGTGTGGAGGTTCCTCAGAAAATTAAAAATAGACCTACCCTATGACCCAGCAATAGCACTGCTAGGAATTTACCCAAGGGATACAGGAGTACTGATGCATAGGGGCACTTGTACCCCAATGTTTATAGCAGCACTCTCAACAATAGCCAAATTATGGAAAGAGCCTAAATGTCCATCAACTGATGAATGGATAAAGAAATTGTGGTTTATATACACAATGGAATACTACGTGGCAATGAGAAAGAATGAAATATGGCCTTTTGTAGCAACATGGATGGAACTGGAGAGTGTTATGCTAAGTGAAATAAGCCATACAGAGAAAGACAGCTACCATATGTTTTCACTCTTATGTGGATGCTGAGAAACTTAACAGAAACCCATGGGGGAGGGGAAGGAAAAAAAAAAGAGGTTAGAGTGGAAGAGAGCCAAAGCATAAGAGACTCTTAAAAACTGAGAACAAACTGAGGGTTGATGGGGGGTGGGAGGGAGGGGAGGGTGGGTGATGGGTATTGAGGAGGGCACGTTTTGGGATGAGCACTGCGTGTTGTATGGAAACCAATTTGACAATAAACTTCATATATTGAAAAAAAAATCACAACTAAAATGGAGAGGATTTTGGCAATGCAGAGCAAAAGCTATTTAAAAAGCTGTAAAATTTCGCTCCTGGAAGTTAAGGAATTATGTCGAAAGAAGAACAGGTTAATTTTCAGATGTATGTAGCATCATTTCTTACAACAGGAAAAAAAGAGGAAATGGGAAGAAATCGGAAATGAAGTTACATGAAAAAAGAAGAAACAACCAAAAAATATTCATATGTTCGTAACCCTAATGAAGCTCTGTGTTGGTTAGATGTGGCCTGGACATTGTAATTATCATGTGTTGAATACCTGCTTTGTTGCAGATTCTGTGGCAACACATTACATATATTATTAACTTTAGCCTTCCCAGCAGTACTGTGAAGGACATGCTGTTACAAGTGTGGTTTTTATCAAGAAATGTGTGTATTTGGTTTTCATCTTGCACAGGGGCTTCTAAAACACTTGCAATTTCCTCAGTGGAGAGAGCTGCCAAAGTGTCCCTTGTTATGTTAATTAGGTGACCTTTGGCCTCTACCGAAGGGTGGGACTGGTGACCTGGAGAACCCACCCTGTGATTTGAATGTTGGAACTCTCAGTCCCACAGCCAGCATCTGGGGAAGGGAGAGGGGCTGGAGGTTGAATCAGTCATAAACGACCAATGGTTTAATCAATTGCCTTGGTAATGAAGTCTCCATAGAAACTCAAAGGATGGGGTTCAGAGAGCTTCTGGGTTGGTGAACACTTGGAGATTTGGGGAGAGTGGCAGCCTGGGAGAGGACATGGGAGCTCCACACCCTTTCCCTGTGTCTTGCCTTGTGCATCTCTGCCATCTGGCTGTTCCTCAGTTATACCCTCTTATAATACACCAGTAATCTAGTAGTAAAATGTTTCTCTGGGTTCTGTGAGCTGCTCTAGTAAATTAATGGAACGTGAGAAGGGGGTCTTGGGAACCTCCAATCCATAGCTGGTCGGTCCGAGGCACAGGTGGTACCTTGTGCTGGTGACTGACATCTGAAGGCAGAGTCAGTCTTGTGGGACTGAGCCCCTATCTGTGGCATCTGACACTGTCTCCAGGTACATAGTGTCAGAATTGAGTTGAATTGTAGGACACCCAGCTGGTGTCTGAGAATTGCTTGGTAGTGTGGGAACCTTCACCCAATAATGGAAATTGAGTGTAGAACCTTTGGACTCTTAATTTATTGATGAGGAAGCTGAGAAAGGGTGTGATTCAAATTCCAGTTGGTCTAACTTGGAGTCCAGACACTTAACCCACCATGTTACACCCTTGGTCCCAAACACTGCTTTCACTAGAAGACACTCTTCAGAAGGAAAGGACAGAAAAAGTGAGTATAACTTTCTTTAGTAGAGGGGGGACAACTTTCAATAGATTATTAAGAGTGATATATTGTGGGTTTTGTATTTACCAAGAGCTAACTAAATAAGGGTACATTAGGGTAAACCTTAAAATAGGGATTTAGGGGCATCTGGGTGGCTCAGTTAGTTAAGTTTCTGACTCTGACTGTTGATTTCAGCTCAGGTCATGATCTCATGGTTCTTGAGCCCATGTTGGGCTCTGTGCTGACAGAGTGGAGCCTGCTTGGGATTCTCTCTCCCCCTCTCTCTGCCCCTCCCCTGCTTGTGTGTGCACACACTCTCTCTAAATAAATATCTTTTAAAAATAATAAAGTGAGGGATTTAGGCTGGCTACAGTGAAAAATTTCCTGAATTAACCATTCACATGAGTTCCTTGGGAGCCCTAAAATAAGCTTTCGTATTACAAAATAAAAGAGGCTAGATTATTATCTTTCTCATTGTGTTATTAAATAGTTTCTCTCTCTCTCTCTCTCTCTCTCTCTCTCTCTCTCTCTCTCTCTCTTTTTGGCCTAGAAGCTAGAGGGCAAATTAATTTCTCTTTTGTACCATATAATAGTATAAATGAGGAGGTTGGTCTAAATGAAACATTTTGCTTTCACTTTAACCAATAATAGTTCTCTTTGTTTGCCTACCATATTGGCAGGTGTAAATGTAGAATGTGCATCGTCTTTAGATTGTCCTAAGAGCATCTAGTAAAGTGGTAAGCTCTAAGCTTAGGGACTCTGGAGTGGTGGGACTTCTCCCTTCAGACTGAGGCTCATCTTGTCTTCTGCTGGAAGCAGAAGGAGATTCAGAAGTCCAAACCAAAGTGATAGAAGGCAGAGCATCTCAAACTTTAAAGGGCATGCAAATCCCCACAGAGCCTTGCTCACCGGGTGTCCTGACTTCTCCCGAGCTGCACTCGTAGGGGGGTGGGATTAACATGATTGAAGAAAGTTTGGACTTTGGAATCACACAAATTGATTGGGTTCACACAGTGATTTTGCAGAACCCTGGCCATGCAAAATTATCTAATGCTTGTGAGCCTCCATTTTTTCATGTGCTAAATGGAGAAAATACCCAGATTGTGAGGTTGACATATTGTCAAATGGAAGATATGTGAAACTAGTAAATTCAGGGCCTGCCACACCTTAGCACATGATGAATGTAAGGTCCTACTTAGTCCAGGTACACACAGGACGTGAATGATGTTAACCAAATTCTGTTTTATAGTAGAGGCACATGTACAAAAGGGCAACTCTTGTGTGTGTGTGTGTGTGTGTGTGTGTGTGTGTGTGTGTGCACGCACGTGCGCACGTGTTCAGGCACGCATGTGCGTGCAAGCACAGTTATGTGTTCACAGAGTAAGGAATGAGACACCCTAGAACCTTAGAGGGCAGGCATTCGAGAAGCACTCCTGTGAAGTTTACACAGGTGCCCTTTGTCTTTTATGTAGTCTTTCAGATGCTTTTTTTTTCTGCTTTTTAAAACTTTTTTTTCTAATTCTTAGCAGACTTAGATAAAAAAAGGCATGTAGAGCTGAAGATGGACCAAGCGTTGCTGCTCATCCATAACGAACTACATGGAACAAACCTGACTGTCTACTGGAATTCTGAACGCTGTTATCATGTAGGTATTATGTTCATGTTCACAGTTTTGTTTGCTTTGGGCTGTTTGATATGATCCTCAGTGCTCTCACAGTTGTTTTCTTGTTAACTTCAGTTCTATAGGTAGGGAAACAAACAGACTGTATACCGGAAGATGTATAATCAGGGAGAATGCCTAGCAGTGAACAATGCCAGTCTCTTAACTTTCCCCCCACCCATCTTTTGAAAACTCAGTTCTCAGTGATGAGAAAAAGGGATAGACCATATTTTATTTTACTCCTCTAACGCATAACCCTCTTGTTGGACCAGAGAAGAAAGGAGTGGGACACCTGGGTATTCTCCAGGGGCAAAGGTCGTGAGGACAATGGGGAAGCTCAGGTTGAGGCATGGCAGTTATTCCAGGGATCTGCCCTCCTGATGATAAAGGATTCATTTTTATTAAGTTCTTTATTTTAATTCCAGTACAGTTAACATACAGTATTATATTAGTTTCAAGTGTACAATATAGTGATTCAACAGTTCTGTACATTGCTTAGTGCTTATCAAGATCTGTGTATTCTTTTTAAAGAAACTTTTTTAATGTTTATTTATTTTTGAGAGAGAGAGAAGAGAGAAGAGAGAAGTTTTGAGAGACTAGCAGGGGAAGGGCAGACAGAGAAGGAGACAGAGAATCTGAAGCAGGCTCTGTGCTGTCAGTTGAAAGCCTGACATGGGGCTCGAACCCGTGAACCGAGAGATCGTGACCTGAGCTGAAGTTGGACACTCAACTGACTGACCCACCCAGGCGCCCCAAGATCAGTGTACTCTTATCCCTTCACCTGTTTCACCCATCTCCCACCCACCTCCCCTCTGATAACCATCAGTTTGTTCTCTATGGTTAAGAGTCTGTTTCTTGGTTTGTCAATCTCTCCTTTTTTTTTTTTTTCAATTGTTGATAAAGGATTTATTTTATCTCAAGGTACAATTACTAGACCTTGCTGCTTTTTAAGTACAAGACTGTTCTTACAGGTAAAATAAAATCATCTTCATTTCCAAATTGAGCACTTCAGTGTACTACCTTCAGAGGAGGAATTTTAATGTATAGATTTTCCTCCCATGGATTGCATCCCCCTGTAAATTGAAAATACTTTAAGGCAAAAATGCATTGAATACACGTAACTTACTGAACATCATAGTGTAGTCCAGCCTTCCTTACACATGCTCAGAGCACTTACACTAGCCCACAGCTTCTCAGTCACTGACCCCCAGGGTTGCATGGCTGACTAGACTTTGTTTTGCTGCTGCTGACTTTCATCATGACAGAGGGTCCTACTGCATAGTGCTAGCCCAGGAAAAGATGAAAATTCAAAATTCCAAGTACAGTTTCTACTGAATGCATATTGCTTTCATACTATGATAAAGTTGAATAACCATAAATCAAACTACAGTAAGTCAGAGACTGTTTAGGGACCTGTTTGCCATAAATAGCTTTTAAAAAACAAACAAACAAACAAACAAATCCCCAGTGTGCATACCAGCTGAAGAGGTGATGGATGGTCCCCCCTCTGATTAAACTCACTGAGAGCTCTACAAAGTCATATGAAGCAAAGAAAATGTATAGTATTAAAAAAATATATAGCAAAGACAAAGGAAAGCTTTATCAGTCTATGTGAAGGACCTAAAAGAAACTTGAAAAAAATATCAATAATAGCTGAATTTCAAAGCCACAAGAATCATAGATAATTCAGAGAATGAGCAAAATGTCTTCTAAACAGACAATAAAGGCCTAAAATTTACAGAAAAACAATGTGAGGGGGAAAAAAGAGTGAATTGCCAGGGTATTAGCCATAGGACAACTAAAGCATCTTTAGAATAAAAACAGTAGAATAATTGATACAAAACAGTGATGCTGGTGACAGTAAAGAATCAAAAAATAGAATTAGCTACCTGAGACCAGCTCGGGGAAAAAAACTGCTAATTTATTTACAAGAGCGTGGAGATAATTTTGTTTTAGGAAAATGTGTAAAGGGGTGGTAGAGTTTTCTACAACATAGTTGTAGAAAATGTCCCATAATTCCAGAGAAGACTTTATAGTCTGGAAATTGGAAAGACACTTTATGCGCCTGTAATGGTTAACCAGAAAATAGAATTGAGACATAACCTGTTTTAAATTTGGAACATTAATGATAATTTTTAAATCTTTAAGCAAATATAGAAATACATATTCAAAGGAATGCAAATTTTAATAATTTGTACCATAAGCCAGATAATAAATACCTGGGAATGGTGGGCTTACCAGTTGAAGATATGTCCTCAAGATAAGTTATCTGGCTAAATGAGAATTTCCTTTCCTTAAAGTAGAAACACTTAAGAGACATACACATTAAAAAACACATAAACATTAAAAAAAACGTGTCGACTAGATTTCATAGCTTCAAGACAGCTAAAGATCCCATGTGTCAGCAAGTGATTTGTGTGTGTGTGTGTGCTTTAAAAGAGAACAAAAATGGGAAGAAGGTTAGTATTGTAATGTTAAATATGAGTAATTATTATAGCTGACTTAAAGTAAGGTGTAAATGACAAAAAAAGAAAACAAAAATTGTTTTTTAGCATCATAAACAGTATTCCTCAGCAGATCTGGAGGTGGTGAGAAGGGAGAAGCAGTGAGTGGGAGACAGAAATCCTGGGCTTTCATTGCAGTGAAGGAATCCAAAGTGGTGATCTGTTACTTTTGACTGTTAATTATTTTCAGATGTAAATTAGTATAAGCAAGGCCATTTAGTTTTCTTTTTTTCCCTTAGGTAGATATGTTCTAAGTATGCTAAATATAATAATGTTTGTATCTTTAAAATATTAAAAAAGAAGAATATACAGGGGCGTCTGGGTGGCTCAGTTCGTTCAGCAACTGACTTCAGCTCAGGTCATAATCTCATGGCTTGTGAGTTCAAGCCCTGAATTGGGCTCTGTGGTGACAGCTCAGAGCCTAGAGCCTGCTTCGGATTCTGTGTCTCCCTCTCTCTCTCTCTGCCCCTCCCCTGCTCACACTCTGTGTCTCTCTCTCTCAAAAAATAAATAAACATTAAAAAAAAAAAAAAAAGGAACAACATCAGAATCATAGGGGTCCCAGAAGATGAAGAGAGAGAAAATGGGGTAGAAAAGTTATGTGAGCAAATCATAGCAGAAAACATTCCTGACTTGGGGAAAGATACAGGCATCAAAATCCAGGAAGCACAGAGGACTCCCATTAGATTTAACAAAAATCAACCACCGACAAGGCATATCATAGTCAAATTCACAAAATACTTAGGCAAGTAGAGAATCATGAAAGCAGCAAGGGAAAAAAAAGTCCTTAACCTACAAGGAAACACAGAAGCAGACCTATTTGCAGCAGACCGGGTTTGCAGCAGATCTATCTACAGAAAATTGGCAGGCCAGAAAGGAGTGGCAGGATATATTCAATGTGCTGAATTAGAAAAATATGCAAACAAGAATTCTTTATCCAGCAAGGCTGTCATTAAAAATAGAAGGAGAGATTAAAAGTTTCCCAGACAAACACGAATTAAAGGAGTTTGTCACCACTAAACCAGCCCTGCAAGAAATTTTAAGGGGGACTCTCTGAGGGGAGAAAAGACAAAAAAAAAAGACCAAAATCAACAAAGACTAGAAAGGACCAGAGAACACCACCAGAAACTCCCAACTCTACAAGAAACATAATGGCAATAAATTCATATCTTTCAGTAGTCACTTTAAATGTCAGTGGACCAAATGCTCCAATCAAAAGACATAGGGTAATAGAATGGATAAGAAAACAAGATCCATCTATATGCTGTTTACAAGAGACCCACTTTAGACCTAAAGACACCTTCAGATTGAAAGTAAAGGGATGGAGAACCATCTATCAGGTTAATGGTCAACAAAAGAAAGCAGGAGTAGCCATACTTACATCAGACAATCTAGACTTCAAAATAAAGACTGTAACAAGAGAAGAAGAAGGACATTATATCATAATTAAGGGGTCTATCCATCAGGAAGACTTAACAATTGTAAACATTTATGTGCCAAATGTGGAATCACCCAAATATATAAATCAATTAATCATAGACATAAAGAAACTCATTGATAATAATACCATAATAGTAGGGGACTTCAACACCCTACTCACAGCAATGGACAGATCATCTAAACAGAAAATCAACAAGGAAACAATGTCTTTGAATGACAAGGAAACAATGTCTTTGAATGACACACTGGACCACATGGACTTAACAGATATATTCAGAACATTTCATCCTAAAGCAGCGGAATACACATTCTTCTCCAGTGCACATGGAATGTTTTCCAGAATAGGTAATTACTGGGACGTAAATCATCCCTCAACAAGTACAAAAAATCGAGATCATACTGTGCATATTTTCAGACCACAACGTTATGAAACTTGAAATCAACCACAAGAAAAAATTTGGAAAGGTAACACATACTTGGAGACTAAAGAAAGTCTTACTAAAGAATGGATGGGCTAACCAAGATGTTAAAGAGGAAATTAAAAAGTACTTGGAAGCCAATGGAAATGATAACACCACAGCCTAAAACCTCTGGGATGCAGCAAAGGCGGTCATAAGAGGAAAGTATATAGCAATCCAGGCCTTCCTAAAGAAGGAAGATAGGTCTCAGATACATCAACCTAACCTTACACTTTAAAGAGCTGGAAAAAGAACAGCAAATAAAACCCCAAACCAGCAGCAAACAGGAAATAATAAAGATTAGAGCAGAAATCAATGCTATTGAAACCAAAAAAAAAAAAAAAACAACACAAAAAAACAGTAGAATAGATCAATAAAACCAGAAGCTGGTTCTTTGCAAGAATTAACAAAATTGATAAACCACTAGCCAGTTTTATCAAAAAGAAAAAGAAAAGGACCCAAATACATAAAATCAAGAATGAAAGAGGAGAGATCACAACCAACACAGCAGAAATACAAACAATAATGAGAGAATATTATGAACAATTACACACCAATAAAATGGGCAATCTGGAAGAAATGGACAAATTCCTAGAAACATATAAACTACCAAAACTGAAACAGGAAGAAATAGAAAATTTGAACAGACCCATAGCCAGTAAAGAAATTGAATTAGGAATAAAAAATCTCCCAAAAAAACAAGAGTCCAGGGCCAGATGGTTTTCCAGGGGAATTCTACCAAACATTTAAGGAAGAGTTAACACCTATTCTCTTGGAGCTTTTCCAAAAAAATAGAAGTGGAAGGAAAACTTCCAAACTCTTTCTATGAAGCCAGCATTACCTTGATTCCAAAATCAAAGACCCCACTAAAAAGGAGAACTGTAGACCAGTTTCCCTGATGAACATGGATGCAAAAATCCTCAACAAGATATTAGCCAACCAGACCCAACAATACATTAAAAAAATGATTCCCCATGACCAAGTGGGATTTATACCTGGAACGCAGGGCTGGTTCAATATCTGCAAAACAATCAATGTGAATCACATTGATTGATTTTCACATCAATAAAAGAAAGGACAAGAGCCACACGATCCTCTCAATAGATGCAGAAAAAGCATTTGACAAAATACAGCATCCTTTCTTGATAAAAACCCTCAAGAAAGTAGGAATAGAAGGATCATACCTCGAGATCATAAAAGCCATATATGAAAGATCCAATGCTAATATCATCCTCAATGGGGAAAAAATGAGAGCTTTCCCTCTAAGGTCTGGAACAAGGCAGGGATGTCCACTTTCGCCACTGTTATTCAACATAGGATTGGAAGTCTTAGCCTCAGCAATCAGACAACACAAAGAAATAAAAGGCATCCAGATCAGCCAGGAGGAGGTCAAACTTTCAGTCTTCGCAGATGACATGATACTTTATATGGAAAACCCAAAAGATTCTGCCAAAAAACTGCTAGAACTGATCCATGAATTCAGCAAAGTTGCAGGATATAAAATCAATGCACAGAAATCAGTTGCATTCTTATACATCAACAGTGAAGCAACAGAAAGAGAAATCAAGGAATCGATCCCATTTACAGTAGCACCAAAAACCATAAAATACCTAGGAATAAATCTAACCAAAGAGGTGAAAAATCTATACACTGAAAACTATAGAAAGCTTATGAAAGAAATTGAAGACACAAAAAAATGGAAAAAGATTGCATGCTCCTGGATAGGAAGAACAAATATTGTTCAAATGTCAATACTACCCAAAGCACTCTACATATTCAATGCAATAGCTATCAAAATAACACCAGCATTCTTCACAGAGCTAGAACAAACAATCCCAAAATTTGTATGAAACCAGAAAAGACCCCGAATAGCCAAAGCAGTCTTGAAAAAGAAAACCAAATCAGGAGGCATCACAATCCCGGACTTCAAGCTGTGTTTGTTACAAAGCTGTAATCATCAAGACAGTATGGTACTGGCACAAAAACAGACACTCAGGTCAATGGAACAGAATAGAACACTCAGAAATGGACCCACAAACGAATGGCCAACTAATCTTTGACAAAGCAGGAAAGAATATCCAATGGAATAAAGACAGTCTCTTCAGCAAGTGGTGCTGGGAAAACTGGACAGCAACATGCAGAAGAATGAACCTGGACCACTTTCTTACACCATACACAAAAATAAACTCAAAATGGATGAAAGACCTCAATGTAAGACAGGAAGCCATCAAAATCCTCAAGGAGAAAGCAGGCAAAAACCTATTTGACCTCAGCTGCAGCAACTTCTTACTCAACACGTCTCTCTCTGGAGGCAAGGGAAACAAAAGCAAAAATGAACTATTGGGACCTCATCAAAATAAAAAGCTTCTGCACACTGAAGGAAATAATCAGCAAAACTAAAAGGCAACTGACAGAATGGGAGAAGCTATTTGCAAATGACATATCAGATAAAGGGTTAGTATACAAAATTTATAAAGAACTTATCAAACTCCCCACCCAAAAAACAGAATCCAGTGAAGAAATGGGCAAAAGACATGAATAGACACTTCTCCAAAGAAGACATCCAGATGGCCAACTGACACATGAGAAAACGCTCAACATCACTCATCAGGGAAATACAAATCAAACCCACAATGAGATACCACCTCACTCCTGTCAAAAGGGTTGACATTATCAACTTAGGCAATGATAGATGTTGGGAAGGATGCAGAGAAAGAGGATCTCTTTTGTACTGCTGGTGGGAATGCAAACTTGTGCAGCCACTCTGGAAAACAGTATGGAGGTTCCTCAAAAAATTAAAAATAGAACTACCCTACGACCCAGCAATTGCACTACTAGGTATTTATCCAAGGGATACAGGTATGCTGTTTCAAAGGGGCACATGCAACCCAATGTTTATAGCAGCACTATCAACAATAGCCAAAGTATGGAAAGAGCCCAAATTCCCATCGATGGATTAATGGATAAAGAAGAAGTGGCCATATGTATACAATGGAGTATTACTCAGCAATCAAAAAGAATGAAATCTTGCCATTTGCAACTACCTGGATGGAACTAGTGGTTATTATGCTAAGCAAAATTAGTCAGAGAAAGACAAATATCATATGACTTCACTCATATGAGGACTTTAAGAGACAAAACAGATGAACATAAGGGAAGAGAAGCAAAAATAATATAAAACAGGAAGGGGGACAAAACATAAGAGACTCTTAAATATGGGAACAAACAGAGGGTTACTGGAGGGGGTGTGTGAGGGGGGATGGGCTAAATGGGTAAGGGGCATTAAGAAATAAACTCCTGAAATCATTGTTGCACTATATGCTGACTAACTTGGTCGTAAATTAAAAAAATAAATAAAATGGTAAAAAAACATAAAAGAATATTGAATTATTTAATAACTTAAATGTAATCTTAATGCTGTGATGTCATAAATATTTGGTACATGAACAAAAAGAAAGATTTTTAAATCTTGGTAAGGCTAATGAGGAACTAATATATTGTAATTTTTCTTATTTGACTACTGTTTGGGCACATATGAAAAGAACCATTAAAATGATTATTTTTTATCCAATAATGTAATTTTTGGAAATTTATTTTAGGGAAAGAATTTAAAGGAATAAGAATATCATGTGTGGGAATGCCTGGGTGACTCAGTTGGTTAAGTGTCCAACTCTTGATGTCCACCCAGGTCATGATCTCATGGTTCATAAGATGGAGCCCTGAGTCAGGCTTCACGCTGACAGTGCAGAGCTTGTTTGGGATTCTCTCTGCCCCTCACCTGCATGTGCATGTGCATGCACACGCTCTCTCTCTCTCAAAATAAATTAATTAAAAAAAAAAAAAGCACAGGGACGCCTGGGTGGCTTAGTCAGTTGAGCATCCGACTTCAGCTGAGGTCATGATCTCACCATTCATGAGTTTGAGCCCCATGTCGGGCTCTGTGCTGACAGCTCAGAGCCTGGAGCCTGCTTCAGATTCTGTGTTTCCTCCTCTCTCTGCCCCTCCCCTGCTCATGCTCTGCCTCTCTCTGTCTCTCAATAATAAATAAATGTTAAAAATTAAAAAAAAAGCACATCATGTACAGATCTTTGGAAGCGATATGTTATATAAATTATGTATAACATAAATTAAAAATGTAATTACATATACTGTATGTTTATCTTTTTTTTTTAAATATTTATGTATTTATTTTGGGAGAGAAAGAGCATGAGCGGGGAAGGTATGGGCAGAGAGAGAATCCCAAGCAGCTCCATGTTGTAAGCTCAGAACCCAACATGGGGCTTGATCTCATGAAGCCTGTGAGATCATGACCTGAGCCGAAATCAGGAGTTGGTTGCTTAACTCAATGAGTTACCCAGATGCCCCTATATTTATCTTTCAGAACATAATTTATATAAATTACACATAAGAAGATTAAAAAAGTTTTGAAAGCAGCCTAAATGCATTTTTAGTATGTAATGGACTATAAAGCAATCATTAAAAATTTTAAATATGCAAATTAGGTAGAATGATGGAAATTTACTCATTAAACAATATGTAACACAATGGAATGCAAGGCAATATATGCTCTATTTATTAATTGTGTGAAAAATTTACCCATGAGTAAAGATTGTATGGCAACACATAGTTATATAGCAAATTTTATCTAAATTATTGGAATTTAAAAGTTTTTTTGTAAGTATGAAGGAAAATGGGTGCCTGGGTGGCTTAGTCACTTAAAGCATCCAACTCTTGGTTTCGACTCAGGTCATGACCTCGTGGTTTTGTGGTTTTGTGCCCCACATCGGGCTGACAGCATGGAACCTGGTTGGGATTATCTGTCTCCCTGTCTCTCTGCCCCTCCCCCTCTTGTGCTGTCTCTGTGTCTCTCAAAAATAAATAAACATAAAAAAAATTACAAGTATGAAGGAAAAGTCACCTCAGGATTTCAGATGGGTGGGTGTTCATGTGCTCCAACAGCCACCTGACTTTCAAACACCTCTCACAGTGGCTTGTGTTTCTGTTTTACAGTGCTCATTTCAGGTTCTAGTAAATGTTTCCTGGAGTGGAAAACCTGGGAAGCCTAGCATTGCGGCGGTTGCTGTGAGCACCCAGCATGGATCTATCCTGCAACTTAATGACACTGTGGAAGAGAAGGAAGTTTGTAGGTTCGTATCTGCTTTAATGTGATCTGCTGACACCTGCATTTTCTATTTTTTCATCCCTATTTGCTTTTCAGCTTTTCCTTCCTTCAAAATACAGTATTTTTAAATATCTTTCCTGGTCTGTCACTCTGCCTTGATGACATTACCATAATCCACTCCTTATTTCCTAATCTAACCATTTTTCTTAAATTTACCAAATTTTTGTAGGCTGGAATATAAATTTGGAGAATTTGGAAACTATTCACTCTTGGTAAAGCACGTCCATAATGGAGTCAATGAAATTGCTTGTGACGTAGTTGTCAATAAGAATCCAATTGACAGTAACCTTCGTACGTATATGCTGTTTGTTAATTTTTTTAAATTTGTATTTCAAAGATTTTAGTTTTTGAGTACTGCTTGTGACACTTTGTATACTTTAAAACCTGAATTATAGGTTATCTGCCTTATTTAGTTATTTATAATGTATTTATTGTATTTATTTATATTTATTGTACAGTTGTATTATAAGTACATTATATTTATTGTATACTTATGATGTATTTATTGTATCGTTAGTGTATGCTAAGAAAATTATGTGATATTTAAGAAAATTATATGACCAACATATTCTCATAGGTGTTATTTAGTTTAATTTTGAAGCATAAATAACCAAAAAAAAGTTAATGCAATGGGAACAAACTGGAAATAGGGAAAATGTCAAGTATCTTCCTTGTTTTAGGATATAGGGCACAGTATTCTCTGTATGTGTCTTACATGGACCATCCAGAAGTCCCTTAGATTAAGGAGGGACTGTTCATTCTGTAATAACTCCACTGAAGAAAATCTGTCAGTCTGAGCCCCCATTAGATAATATAATAACCCCCAGGAGCATTAATAAGTACTTGTCTACAGTGAAGCTTTTGAAGACCATAGGGTCAGGTCAAAAGAATGTAAGAGCCCCCCAAAAAGAATGAAAGGACCAACATGGGACAGTAGAAGCATTAAAAAGAATAAGGAATGTCATTGATGGAAACACATTGTATGTACAAAAACCAAAGTTTGTTATGAAAGAAAAAGAACAAAGCTGAGGGCGCCTGGGTGGCTCAGTCGATTACATATCCTACTCTTGGTTTCAGCTCAGGTCATGATCTAATCGTTCATGAGATTAAGCCCCAAGTTGGGTGGCTATGTGCTGACAGCATGGAACCTGCTTGGGATTCTCTCTCTCTCTCTCTCTCTCTCTCCCCCCACCCCCCCTCCCCTACGCACTC
The DNA here is from genome assembly GCF_024362965.1 of Panthera pardus. Taxonomy (NCBI): domain Eukaryota; kingdom Metazoa; phylum Chordata; class Mammalia; order Carnivora; family Felidae; genus Panthera; species Panthera pardus. The sequence goes on along the minus strand of NW_026526688.1, from coordinate 39,997,138 downwards.
TCTCTCTCTCAAAATAAATAAGTAAAGTTAAAAACAACAACAACCAAAAAACAAAGCCCCTCCCCTACACAAAAACAATACTTTGGTTGCCTTGGGAGATAACAAGGACCACCTGATGTTAACTGGAGTAACTTAAAATTATCAATTGAAAGGAAGGATCTAAGCATTTATCCTGCCTTTCCCGTTTTTGTTTGTTTGTTTTGTTTTGTTTTTGTTTTATTTTTATTTTAGAGCAGGGGAATGGGGGCAGAATTATAAGCAAGCTTCTTGCTCAGCACAGAGCCTGATGCATGGCTCAATCCCACGACCCTGGGATCATGACCCAAGCCAAAATCAAGTCAGATGCTCAACCGACTGAGCCACCAAGGCATCCCATGCCTTTCCTGTTTTAATTATATTTTAGGATAACTATGTAGTCTGAGATGATGGGGGTAAATTCTTTAGGGAATAATTCCAGCTAATACATGTGACAGAATGGCAGAATATATGGTAATCCTTAATGAAGGAATTGATGCACACAAAAGTCATGAGTGGATGAAACCATCACATGAAAAGGGAACTTGAGGCTTCCCCCAGCTTACACGTGCATTGGGCACATGGGCAGTTGCAGCAGGTGCTCCTGATATGGTGCAGTGGGAAAGACACAGATCCATCTGTGAAGCAATCTTGCCAAAAAAAGTTGAACTTTTTTTTTAGTCAAGACTTTACAGCTAATTTCCCCTTTATAGAACCTTTGGAGGATAGAAGAACAAGTCCAGTGACACCATGAGGAAATATACTGACAGATCTAGAACAGGAGACATACTAATAGACGACTTATTTCAAACAGGTCAATGGCTACTTATGATTAGATGTGACTGAAGAGCCATAACAAGCAAATACAAAATGGTAACCATGTTTGGGTCCTGATCTGAACACAGTAACTACAAAAAACCTTTTTGAGATAACTAGAGAAATTGGAATATGGTTGCAGTGTTAGCCAGAGAATTGTTAATGACGTTGTGATTATATAACAAAGGGTCCATTTTTAAGAAACTTTTAATTTTGAAATAATTTTAGAAACATTGCAAAAAGGAGTTCCCATTTACTTTTCTCCTAGCTTCCCCTAAACTATGTAATCATAGTACAGTTATCCCATATATACGATCGAAACAAGGATGTTAACATCGGTATAGTGCTATTAACTGATGTATAGGCTTTTCAGATTTCTCCAGTTGTCCCTTCTAAGGCTCCCCCCTTTTGGTCCAGGATGCAGTGCAGGATCCCACAGCCCATTTAGTTGTTGGGTCTCTGCAGCCTTTTTTTTCTTTCATGATCTTGACACTTTTGAAGAGGACTGGTCAGTTATTTTGTTATTTGCACTTGCTTGCAAAGTGCAACATGTTTTCTCTTAACTAGATAGAGGGTGTGCATTTTTGGTAGATTACTACAGAAGCCTTCTCAGTGCGCCCATGTCAGGAGTTGCATGATGCTGACATGTCTTTTATGAGGTCTGTGCTTTAGAGATACATATGGAAGATGGATGGAGGAGATGACATGATATCTGGGATTTGCTTAAAAATACTACAGGCAAGGGGTGCTTCTGGGTGGCTCAGTTGGTTAAGTGTCTGGCTCTTGATTTTGGCTCAGGTCATGATCTCACGGTTCGTGGGATCAAGCCCCACATCGGGCTCTGAGCTGACAGTGCGGAGCCTGCTTGGGATTCTCTCTCCCCACCTCTTTGCCCCTCCCCCACTCATGCTGTCTCTCTCAAAATAAATAAATAAATAAAAAGCAGAGGGAGAGTAGCAGTAGATGAAGCAAGAGTGACAGTATGTTGATAATACTAGATAATACTATGCATCTAGGGATGCGTATATGTGGGCGTATTATACAAATCTCTGTTCTTTTGTAGATGTTTTATATTTTTCATAATGAAAATTAGCATTCCCCTAATGACGAGTGTTCTCAATTGTTTATAGGAATATAGGAAAGTTAGCATGAGAATATAGGCTTTTCCCTCACTTGTTTCCATTTTTGTTTGCTTTTTTTGACTTACAGATGAAATGTAGTGACGTGACAGCTTCGATGCTTATGATGACATTTTGGTGATACCGTGTTTTCTTTGATTTTTCTAGCTGTGTGTGTCGCTTTCCTTATTGGTGTGGCAATCATCATTGCAGTCTCATTTCTCAGGTTTTTACTGAGGTAAGCAGATGTTAGGGGAGGACACAGTTGGGGGGAGTAGAATATAGAAAAAGGATATCCAGGATAGTCTGACTCTTTAAATGACTGTTATTCTTTGATTAAATGAATGCTTATTGTGTCCTCCATGGCCAGTCCAGTCCTGGGTATTAGGGACCATTGTAGACTAAGCGATGGTCCCTGACTTCAGGGAAATGATAACTAGTTTGAATGGATCTTTGCCTTCAATCCTCCCAAATGGCTAAAAAAATAGAAGAAAATGCTTGAGAAGGCATTATTTCCAGAAAGAATCTCGCAGCTTGCTTTTGTAGTGAGTGGGAGAAGCCTGGGCTGATTTCAGGAGGTGGCTGCCCCATTGTGTTCTTCGTCCCCCTCTCTGGCCGCCTCTGGGCCAGCATCCCAACTCCTGCCAGCTGGGCATCCAGCACAGAGATGGAAGATGGGGGGCTGGACCTTTACACCTCAGCATGGACTCGCTTTGCCCTGGTTAGGACGGGCAGGCAGCTTGGCGAGGGGATTCCTTCTCCCCTGTCTGTCTGGTTAACAGTGAGTTGGGTGAGAGTGAATTAGTAGACTGGAAAAATAAAAAAACAAGAAAGTAAAATAGATCCAGGCCTGTGGTGCCTGGGTGGTTCAGTGGGTTTAGAGTCCAACCTTGGTTCAGGTCATGATCTTGCGGTTTGTGAGTTTGAGCCCCACGTCAGGCTCTGTGCTGACAGCTCGGAGCCTGGAGCTACTTTGGGCTCTGTGTCTCTCTCTCTCTCTCTCTGCCCCTTCTCTGCTCACGCTGTGTCTCTCTCTCTCTCAAAAATAAATATTAAAAATAGATCTAGGCCTGGCAGATCACCGTTCAAAGGAAAGTTCTTTCATGTTTTTAAAGAAATAAGATTGATTGGAATGCTCCGTCTGTTAGAATCTCATAAATCACAAGGTGTTATGGGTGAGCCATATCTAAACTAGAAAAAAAAACCTAGTCCAAGTCTGCCTGCCAGCTTGGGGAAACCCAGCAGCTTTGGGAAGTCTATGGAGTCTGGCCCTCTTCCCTTTGTGCATCCCAGAAATATAAGGGTCTGGAAGGGTAAAAGGACTACTTCTTGCTCAGAAGCATATTTTTCACTTAACTGCTTTTTAGGGGCAGAGTGTAATTTTATCGGAGGGGTTTCATTTCTTTGAATTAAGCCATTGTCTTGTCAATCTTTTGATAAGATAAGATGCAGATACTGTTCCAGTTTATTACAGTGTATTCATTTGGTGCTTTCAATATGAATGGCTCTATGACATCACTTTTTAAGGTAATTGGTCTCTGATCTTGAGCTCTTGCACAGGGAAGAAATCGCACCTCACTCCACTGTGGAATTGAAATTGCATGTGATTCTGCCTCTGCAGCCTTGTAGGCAGAATGCTCTGCTGGCAAGCAAGAGTCCCTCGTCCCTTGCTTATTACTTTCCAGTGTACCCGTGGGAGTCCCAGAATGCTTAGGTTTGTCTGAACCAGAAGAATCTGAGGCAGTAGTAAGAATACAGGGTCTCTCGCCTTTCACTGGGAAGACAAGAAAATACAAGAAAATTAAGGGCGTTTTAAAAATTCTAATTTTTAAATATCTTAAGTTCTCCTTTCGGCCTTCCTTAGATGTCTCTGTTTTAATATTTTTCATGTGGTGGTGATGTTACCAATGCTGAATGAGGTAGAAAGAAGAGTATGTTGTAGGGAAAAAAGAGAAGAAATAAGAATATGTGCATTAAATATATGGTTCATGTTTATAAACTGATCTGAACAAATAAACTGGAGAAAAAAACTTATGAGACAAATTGAACCAGCTGTTTGGTGATACTAGGAATTATTGATAATATTTTAAAATGTAATCATGGAACTGTAGTTCTGTTTTTAAAAAAAGAGTCTTTTATTTATTAGAGATCCATACTAAAATGATAAAATGATACCATGTCTGGGATTCTTTAAAATAATCAATCTAAGGCAGGAAAGGGGGTGGTGGGTGGGAGTGTGGATGAAGGAAGATCGACCACATATAATGATACTGTAAAATGTTTATTTCTTTGACTTGTATAGAATATGAACTTCAAATTAATTTTCTTTGAATATGCTATCCAATCGTTTTGAAAAATTTGCCAAAGGGAATACATTAACAGACTTTTTTATTTATTTACAGTTTGGATGACTTTCATAATTGGATTTCTAAAGCAATAAATTCACGGGAAACTGATCGCCTGATCAATTCTGTGAGTTATTAGAATGCATCATGTGTGGTCTGGGTGGTTTTCTAGATTTGGAATTTATAATTCTGTGTTTAATAATACTTATTGTCTGGCTTAATTAATGTTATTTATATTGTAGAGGGCCAGGTCATGTGTTCTGTATTCTTAATAAAGAGCAAGCAGCCTTCTCTTCGGCTCTGGTGAAGGGCAGGATCCCCTTCTCTTTTCTAGTGAGTTGGAACTTTGGGCTGCATTGTATGCACGATGTGGAGACATTTTTCCCTCTGCAGGCAGCACTGTTGAGTCAATACAGTTAGGTAGAGGGTGTCAAAAATAAGAGACATCCATATGAAATCTATAAATCAGTGGCCTCCTATGATGGTTAAACATATTGTGTTAAATTCATTATGGGCATACTCCTGTCCATTTATGGACATACTTATTTGTAGCCTTGTACCATATGCACTCATGGACCGGTTTTTTGTGGTCATTGATCAACATGGCAGCTGCAGGCTCAGCAGACGGCATAAAAACCAAATAACGTGGAAAACTAAACCTCTGGGTGGAATCTTACAAAAGCAAATTAAAGGATTGTTCAGGACGAGTTTTAGCTCTCTATTCTGTTAATTTCTTCCCTAAAAAACAGATTACTGAAATTTACTTGCCAGCATTATGAACTGGCATGTCTCTCTCCCCGTTTTTCTGAAGGAGCTGGGGTCTCCAAGCAGGGCAGACTCACTCGGTGGTGATACTCAACCAGGAGGATGGTGTCCACCTGCCTCGCCTCCGCGCCTCCGCTGTGTAGACACATTCAGGGGGTATGTGGGGCTCCCTTGGGACACGGTGGGCACAGGTATTCCAGGATCACATGTTTGCACATAAACACACTTCTAACTTAAGGTGTTTTTACATATCATTTACCTTGTAGGGTAGGCAGGACTTCTTGCTGTAAAAATAAATCAGTGGTCTCTCCTTTCTCAAAAACTGTCACGATAGCAAATATAATAGTTGCAAGAGAGGAGTCGAGGGGTGCAGCCCAGAACGTTTCCACTGGTATGTAGATTCTCCTGAGTTAAGGTCATTCACCTGTGGGCAGGCAGCTGCACATGGGGCCTCTATGACCATCCGCACCCCTGTGTCCCGTGAGCAGCTTGCCAAATGGGAGGCTGTGCCGGTCTGGAAGTGAAGCACCAGCCGTTGCTGGTGTCTGTCCTGGCCCTTCCCCACTGCTAGCAGAACAGCTAGAATATCAGGCCCTTTTGGTAGCAAATCCACAGAGTCATACAACAAGTTGTTTTTCTTTTAGAGTTCAGGTAGAAGAGTGAGGGCCAGGACACAACTCTGAAAATAAAGCGTAAAACTGTATAGCTTGAGCCATTTGCAATGACCTGGATGGAGCCAGAGAGTATGATGTTAAGTGAAATAAGCCAGTCAGAGAAACACAAATACCATATGATTTCACCCATATGTGGAATTTAAGAAGCAATACTAATGAGCAAAGGGATAAAAGAAGAGAGAGAGTGAGGCAAATGGAGAAACAGACTCTTAACTATAGAGGACAAACTGATGGTTGCCTGAGGGGAGGAGGGTGGGGAATGGAAGAAATAGGTGATGGGGATCAAGGAGTGCACTTGTGATGAGCACCAGGTGTTCTATGGAAGTGTTGAATCACTGTATTGTACACCTGAAACTAATATTACACTGTATGATAACTGGAATAAAAGTAAAACCTTAAAAAGAAAAACCTATATAGCTGAAAATAAACATCTAGGTGTCAGGCCTTCCATTTCTGCCCACGGAGGGCTTTTAAACTCCAGTGATAACCTTATAATTCTGTCCCAGCCTCCCCAGATGCTGAGTGCTCCTGGGGTGTATATTTGAAGCCAGGCAATAATGAGAGTAATGAACATTGGTAACAATTTTTGAATTCTTGCCCTGTGCCAGGCACTTCCTTGTCATAATTTATTCAGTCTCTCCACCACCCTATGAGGTATAAACTTTTAATATGCCTGTTGTACTGATGAAGAGTTAGGTAATTTGCCCGAGGTCGCCTGGGGACAGCCAGGCAATAACCTCACTGACACACTAGTAAGTCTTCATTCTTCAGTATCCTGCAGAATTAGCATCAAATAGTCAAGTATTCAGAGTCTGTTTTATCATATTCCTCTTTCTTTTTTTAATTCTCATTTTGCTGCTTTTAGAAATGAGATGTTCTCAGGTAGACTAACATTTATTAAGTGCCTAAAATATGCCAAGCACTGGTTAGGCACCAGGATATACATTATTCTCCTCAGTAGTCCCAGTGGCCCCTGTGGGTGTGTTTCCCCTCTTACAGAGAAGCACACTGAGGTAACTGATAAGAGTCTTGCCCTCGTAAGAGAGGAGGGCCCATGATTTGAGCCCTCAGCTCTAACAACTGTATGCCTTCTATTACAGTTCTTTAACCTGAGACTTCTAAGTGATTAGTGTGAAACTGAGTGATGGGAAATGTTTGCTTTGTTTTCAAGTTACACAGTTTAGCGTCAGTGTAACTTTCTTTTAAGAAATCACGTTGGAGGGGCACCTGGGTGGCTCAGTTGGCTAAGCATCCGACTCTTGGTTTCAGCTCAGGTCATGATCTCAGGGTTCATTAGATCAAACCCCATATTAGGCTCTGTGCTTACAGTATGGAGCTGCTTGGGATTCTCTCTCTCTTCCTCTCTGCCCCTCCCCCACTCATGCTGTCTTTTGTCTCTCTAAAATTAAGAAAAAAAAATCATGTTGGAAATGTTGGCAACAGAAGGGCTTTGTGTTAGGGCCTTAATTACAGTGATTAGAAAGAATGACTTCCTGCTCTGTAAGTGTCCTCTGTGTTGTGACTGCCCCTTGTGAGTATAAATGTGTCTCTTACAGTTGGGCCATTCCTTGTCATGTGTGCAAGCTCTGAAAGTGTGCCCTTTGCTGCTTTACAGGATAGCTCTCATCCTTATGGTCTTCGTTAATTATGGAGGAGGAAAATATTGGTACTTCAAACACTCAAGTTGGAATGGTAAGATATTTCCTTAGGGTAGCATTGCTTGTGTAGAACCCCTCAAAGAAGCGTGGGTAAGAGAACCTCTCGGCATCCCCTCAGGAGCTCAGAGATGATGCCCCACCAGCCTCCTTTGAGTGCTGAGCACCTGCCCCCATAGGATGATCTTTGGATGATTCCATTAACTCTTTGTGTTTTGTTCTTGCTTTTGTGTGCTGTGGCCTTGCAGTGGTTCACTGTGGTAACATGTAGACGTCTGAGCTCTGCTGCAGGACCATGGGCCTCTGCAGAAGCTGTTAAGAATTTAGTTGTAAACGATTTTTGTCATATTGTAGATATGTCTTTTTTTAAAAAATATTCTTAAAAAAATTTGCTTTAATGTTTATTTATTTTTGAGAGAGAGAGAGAGAGCACAAGCAGGGGAGGGGCAGAGGGAGAGGAAGACATAGAATCCAAAGCAGGTTCCAGGCTCTGAGCTGTCAGCACAGAGCCTGATGTGGGGCTCGAACTCATGAACTATGAGATCATTACCTGAGCCGAAGTTGGACACTTAACCGACTGAGCCACCCAAGCGCCCAGATATGCTTTTTATTCCAGCCACATGGGAGTTCTGTCTTCTACGACTCATGGTCCTCCTCAGGGGTGCCATTGAACTCAGGTTGGTCCTGAGTGGTGGTTAGTAATGGCTATGAATCTGGCTCAGTAGTTGGTTTAAGAATGGATTTTGAGTAACACTGCTCGAAGATAACAGACTTGTCTACACACTGCTACTTTGGCTCTCCCATGCCCAGTTATGTTCTTAGGAAATGTCTCAGGGCTAGTGACCGGTTGCAGAGTCTCCAGGGAGTATCTGTGCATGTTACTTCCCAGTGTTTTCCTGTGAACTCTTTGCGTGAGTTTACTTTCCATATATATCAGTATATAATGGTGCCAATCTAGATTTAGGATGTATTTACATTCTAGAGTCCTTTTCCTTACTCTTGTTCTTGTGTTATTCTCCAGGACTGACGGTGGCCGACCTCGTATTCCCATGGTGAGTTGCAGTCTCCCACCAGCTCTTCCATAGGTCATCTAGGTTTTTGTTTTTTCAGCGGATGCTGGAGCCTTTCTCTGAGACCAGCCTTGAGTTCTGGGCCACAGGCCTATGTTACTCACAGGTGTCTGCCCTCATGAGGTCCTTCTGTAAATTGTGTTACTGGATAGTTCCTATACTTGGCACAGGGCTTGCATAAGGCCTGCTTATAAAAGATGAGTGATTTCAGAGGGAACATTTTGTTACTGTAGATATGGTATTCGAGATCCTGGAATCTTGTAGGAAATCATAAATTCTGAATATGTAGTTAAATCCCATTCATCCTGAAAATAAATATAAAAATCAGTTCCTGAAAGAAATGTAGTGTATTGGCATCAGGAAATTCTGATAAGGTATGTAACAGGGTAATGATAGTAATAAATTAAAATGTAAAATAATCCTGGAGTGAGTGACCCACTCCATCACTGATCATCTGTGGTTTGTTCACCTTGTTAAGGGACCTTGACTTCCCGTACAATGTGGAATTTGTGTCTTTGCTCGTGACTCTTGGAGCAACTTTGTTCCATCTTTAGGAGGTAGTACTGGCTGTTGGTTTAGGTCTTTGATCCCTTGGGTTCCATCACTAATATGCATTCAGGGTTTTTTGCAGGAGAGCTAAGGTTCTTTTTTGAGATGGGTTTGGGGAGGAGGAAGTTTTATATGTCTGAAGACTAGGTAATTACTTATGTGTATTCTTTACAAGGTTCCCTGTAGGAAATGGGTTTCTGTTCCTGTTACTAGACACTTTTATCCAATTAGGTGACCCCAAGAAAGGAAGCTGGGGGAACCAAAGAGCAAACTCTCATCTTCTGTTAACCCCACACCCAGTAATTAGAAAGACTGCTATTCTGGCTTTTTTTTTTTTTAAAGGATTAGTATAGTAAAAAGGAAGGAAAAGAGGTGGGTGGCTCAGACAAAATTAGAAAAAAATAAAACTTCCCTTTTTTTTTTCCAGGCAAAAGAGTGAATTTAGAAATGATTGAAATGCATTGTTTCTCAAGGACTTTGAGGGTGTGCTAGTGAATGTCAGGTTCTGCAGATTGTAGCATCTTCTTCATCATTGTTGTCTTTGACAACTAAAAGGAAGTCTTGTCCTTGGAAACTGCACTCAGCCCTGAAGAATTTTCCTTCTAGGATAGGACTTGAAGGTGCACAAACCTTATAGGCCAACAGGGTTACCTTCTGATTCCTCCTCCAATGTTACTTCAATAATTAGCCACTTTAGAAAATCAGGTGTTGCTTCTTGTATGTAGTAGATTATGAAATAGTGATGACATATAGATAAAAAAGTAAAACCACCCTAGAAATGGCCACCTTTTAATAGCTGTCTTTTTTTTTAGGTTTGTATTTATTATGGGATCTTCGATTTTTCTGTCAATGACTTCCATATTGCAGCGAGGATGTTCAAAACTCAAATTGATGGGGAAAATTGGATGGAGGAGTTTCTTGTTAATCTGTATAGGAATGTTCATTGTGAACCCCAATTACTGCCTTGGTCCATGTAAGTATTTTTTCCCCTGTTTTTGTATATATTTGGGTTGAAATAGGAAAACTATGTATGAGAATTAAAAAGAAATATAATTCCTTCATCTCAGGTTCCTGCAAAAAGAACAGTTATTAGAAAAGTGTAAACATGCTTGTATAACATCGGGTATTATTATTATTATCTTGGGACTTCAGACCTGGGAGGAGCTTCCAAGACTACTCAAATCCTTCTGCTGTCCAAAGGAAGACTCTGAGTCCCAGAGAGATTAAAGTGCTTTCTGTGGATCTTCCAAGTGCAGGGACAGAGTAGAGCCAAATCAGGTCACCTGGTTCTCAGACCCTGCCCTCCTGCCTCTTTGGATTCATCAGCTTTCATAATAAGGCTGTTGTGTGGTAGTTCAACAATCCACCTTGGTTATCACCTGTATGCCTGCTGGGTTGCTGGGAAGGAATATCTTTGTTGTTGTTTAGTAGTGTGAGCGACACAGGAAGCTTGAGGGAAGGACACACACCCTGTGCCTGGGACCAGCGTCAGAGTCAGGGAAATTGGTGGTTGCTGTACTCAAGGGGCTTACAGTGTCATTAGTAAAACAGGACACAGTTACCTGGACAAGAGTCATGTGGTCCCTTCAGCTCAGAAGCACATTAGGAGGAGGTAGAGGTCACTTCCATTTGGGGTCATAAGGAAAGGTGTCACATAATAGTTGATTCAGTGGATCTTCAAAAAGTGAACCACTGCTCCCAGGAGGATACATTGTAGGGCTCATCACATGGTCACACTCTTCCAGTGAGTAGTCATGTAGCCTGTAGGACAGGGAGAATCTATTTGTGGCCTGTGCTGGCTCTGCAAGTTGATGGTGGATGTGACAGCTGGTTGAACCCATGCCTGGTGTGACAAAGGGCTAGGGGAGGAACCCCAGGGCCCAGGTAGTCCTTGCTTTGTCCCACACCCAAGGAAGGCACGTATTCTTGTCCCCATGTCCCAGCTGGCCACTTCCAGCTGTGAGGTTGAGCTGAATCCCATATGTATTACTGTCTCCAAGAGCTTCAAAGTGTACTTAAGTACAATAGAGGTATGCTTTCCCCCTTAGAAAAAAATAATATTGTCTTGGGCAGGAAGAGGAATTCTGGCTAACACTTTACTTAACTTGTGCCTTCTATAGTGTCTTGGGATAAGGTGCGAATCCCTGGTGTGCTCCAGCGGCTGGGGGTGACCTACTTTGTGGTTGCCGTGTTAGAGCTCATCTTTGCCAAACCTGTGCCTGAAAGCTGTGCCTCGGTGAGAAAACCTACTTTTAAACATGGTGGGGCTGGGGGTGCAGAAATCACTGTATGATTTTCAGAACCTTCTTTAGTGCTGAGCACAGTACTGTATGTCAGTAGACTCAAAGTCAGTAGACTCTGTTAGTCAAATGCATTATTTTTTTCCTTCAATTAGTTATTTTTATTTAGTCTTTACATCAATCGTTTTTCTTTATTATGGGGAAAAAACACATAACATGAGATCTCCCCTCCTAATAAATTTTTAAGTGTCCAGTGATCAGATGCATTTTGATGGCATTAAATAATATCACCATCATCCAGTTTGCTAGTTTAGTCTTTTGGGGCATTACTGCCAATTTTTTAATTCCTTGCAGTATAAGATATATAGAAACTCATGAAACATTTCAGTGTCTATATACATGCTGTGAAGATTCAACTTGGAGGAAAAATGCCAAGGTAGGGTGGAGGAGAATGACAGTATTGTCTTGGGCTAGTTAGTATTTATTTGTAGGAAGTATGTGAGAGTTTCATTTCTTTCATGATTGCTTTCTTTCTTTTTTTTTTTAATGTTTATTTTTGAGAGAGAGGCAGAAGACAGAGTGCGAGTGGAGGAAGGGCAGACAGAGGGAGACCTAGAATCCAAAGCAGGCTCCAGCTCTGAGCTGTCAGCACAGAGCTTGATGTGGGGCTTGAACCTCGAACCGCAAGATCATGACCTGAGCTGAAGTTGGACGCTTAACCAACTGAGCCACCCAGGCGCCCCTTGTGATTGCTTTCTGTCTTAATATAAATTGCTCAGTGAGTTTACCCAGGTGGAGCTCTTTTTTTCCCTGGTAGAGGTAAAAATTTAGGAAGAAGTGTTAAAGTTCTTCCACTTGGGATCCTACTTAATTTATAAAGTTGTGTTTGCTTTCTAGCTCCTTTCTGTATATGTAACTAGCATATTCATCACTGAACCCCACACTCACTTGGCCTTCCCTGTCATGATTGTTCAGTTATATGTCCTTGGAGGGGATTGGATCATTGTTCCTTCACCTGTTCTGCCCACTCTGTTGTTGTATGTGTCCCCTCTGCTATGGCTTTTCTTGAGGTGAAGCGAGAGTAGACATGAACATGGGCTTGGTTAGCCATGTGTGGGACCTAAGGTCTGTGGAGGCTCCTCCACAGCCACCATGATAGAGTAAGGGGTGGGGTGTGACACCAAGAATAGGTGGGCCAGGGGCGCCTGGGTGGCTCCATTGGTTGGGCATCCAACTCTTGGTTTTGGCTCCGGTCATGATCTCATGGGTTTCGTGGGTTTGAGCCCCACGTGGGATTCGTGGGATTCTCTCTCCCTCTTTCTCTATCTCTCTGTTCCTCCCCCACTCATGCTGTCTGTCTCTCAAAAATAAATAAACTTAAAAAAAAAAAAAGGATAGGTGGGCTATACTTCTTTCAACCAGGAAACCAGGACAGCTTCAAAAGTTTAAATTTCATTTTCCTTTTTAAAAATGTATTTTTAATTGCTTTTTTAATGACACCTTTACTGAGATATGTTTCACATACTGTAAAAGTCACAAGTTTGAAATGTGCAATTCAGTGACATGTAGTATATTCACAGAGTTGTGCAGTCATCCCCACTATCCAGTTCTAGAACATTTTCGTTATCTCACAAGAAACCCTGTACTCACTACCAGCCACTTGCCGTTTCTCCACAACTCCCCCAGCCCTAGGCAACTCCTCATCTATTTTCTGTTTCTGTAGATTTACCTGTTATGGACATTTCATATAAGTGGAATTTTATAATATGTGCCTTTTTTGTTTGGTGGCTTTCACTTAGCATATTTTTCAAGGTTTATCCATGTTGTGCCATGTTTTAGTTCTTCATTCGTTTTTACTGCTGAATGATACTCCATTTTATGAATGTCCCACCTTTTGGATACATTCATCAATTGATGGGCATATGACTTATTCCCATTCTTTGCCTAGTATGAATAAAGATTCCATGTGTATTTGTGTACAAGTTTTTGTGTGAACATCTGTTCTCAATTCTTTTGGGTATAGGAGTGGAATTACCCAGTGCTGTCTTTTTAACTAATGTTTTATTATGGTATTTCATGGAGAGGGGCAGCTAGACCATATGATACATATGAAATAAACGTGCATCTAGTTTTGTATTACTACCATCAAGGCCAGAGAGGAATCACACAGAATTTCCCCAATACATATATGCATCTTTTTTTTTCCTATTGTACTTGCATGTAGTTCATATATGTGTTTTTATGCCCCTCACTCAGGAGAGAAGCTGCTTTTCCCTTCGAGACATCATCTTCAGCTGGCCCCAGTGGCTCTTCATTCTGATGCTGGAAAGCATTTGGCTGGGCTTGACATTCTTCTTGCCTGTTCCTGGATGTCCTACGTAAGTGAGCCCATGTACGTAATCCCTTTTTGCATGTCATTTTCTGCCAGGTCAGAGCTTCTGGGGTGATAGCTTGCAAATTTCCCAAGAGGAATTCTCTTTCACTCTTTTGTTCTTTGAGGCATAGTGCGTATTGGGAGAGGAGTTGGGTGGATGTCCAGAGGAATGTCTCCGTGAGGCTTTTTCAGAGTCAGTTTGAATGCAGGCTGGCCTCCCACCTTAGCACGCAGGGAGCAGTCAAGTCAAAAAAGCATTGCTGTAGGGTAACATGGCTCCGAGGGGTTGCATTGTGTGAAGCCACTTGTTGGGCTGCAACAATTGCCAGTATATACCCTGAGCCCCTCTGAAGTCTTGTCAGTGAAGTACATGTTCTCTTTCCCAGTGGTTATCTCGGACCTGGTGGCATTGGAGATTTGGGGAAGTATCCAAATTGTACTGGAGGAGCTGCTGGCTACATTGACCGCTTGCTTCTGGGCGATGACCACATTTACCAGCATCCTTCTTCGGCCGTGAGTGAGCCTAGCTTGCACTTAGAACTAGACATTTGGGGGGTCTGAAGTGAGGGAAAACGGAAGGGGCTGGCCAACTGGAAACTGTCCGTTTAGCAGACTGTGATGGGAACTAATTTTTAGGTGAACAGTTTGCTGATTTAGGAAATTTAATGTTCATTAAATGTGTGTATTCATTAATTTGGATTTGAACGTGTGAATGCACTGTGTCAAGCATGCAGCAGCGTGCTTTTTCCTGTAGCTCGGTTGGGCTTCCTGGCAGCCGAGTCTGAGTCTGAGATTCGTATACAGGGAACCTATCAGGCCATACTTTTGGGATTGACACCTGCTAGGGATCAAAGGGATCAGGAACTCGAAGAAGGGGCAGTTGGACTGCCTCATAGTCATACCGCCTTAGTTAATCTCCTGGGGGGGCTGTGCTGGTGCTTTACAGTTGTTCTGGAGTGAGAGATCGGGCCCTTGTTAACCCTGGTTGGATACAGACTACCCCCAGCAAGGGAGTGTGGCTCCTGGAGAGGCAGCTCTCTTCAGTCAGGGACAGATCCAGAAAAGGGACTTGGCTGAGAGCTTTCCGGCCATTAATATTTCTACCAGCTCAGGAAACAAATGCTTTAGTCCTGAGAGAGGTGGGGCAGGGGGATGTCTATGTGATGCACTGTGGCATCCACTACACTGTATATTTCCAAATTTCTTCAATTTCCATAATAATATTTGTTTTATAATAAAATAATGCATATACACACACACATATTTAAATGTTTATTTTGAGAAAGAGAGAGAGAGAGAGAACATGAGCAGGGGAGGGGCAGAGAGAGGGAGAGAGAGAATCCCAAGCAGGTTCCGCACTGTCAGCACAGAGCCTGACACGGGGCTCGAACTCACAAACCATGAGATCACGACCTGAGCCAAAATCAAGAGTCAGATGCTTAACTGAATGAGCCACCCAGGTGCCCTAGTACAGGTATGTTTTTAAATGTTAATTTGCCATAAGAGAAGTTAGGAAAGAACATCTTTTTGATGTTACAGTAGGGTTGACCAGGTTGAATAAGCCTAACAGTTATGAAGGTATTATGCACAGTTTTGGAACTGGGCGGGGAAGCATTGTGTCCCAGGGCACTTGAGGTTCAAGTGGCTGCTCTGGACCACAGCTTGTCCCTGGGCTCTGTGTTCCTTCTGGTGTCACACACCCCACACTTTGTCACCCAGAAGTATTCTGCCTGTAATCCCCACAAATTGGCAGTGAATTTCTGCAGCAAAAACAAAAAACATTGAATTCTGGAGTGTACTCAAGTTTGTATTTAGTCTCTGAGTTGTTTGTGTGCGTTTCATGGTCAGTGGGTTCTGCCTTCTTTTTCTGCTTTGTTAAGGTGCTTTATCACACCGAGGTGGCCTACGATCCAGAGGGAATCTTAGGGACCATCAACTCCATTGTAATGGCATTTTTAGGAGTTCAGGTATTTGTTTATTTTATATAGCTTATGATTATTGATTCATCACTAATTCAAAAACTGTTTCATTAAGTAACTGGAAACATATCTTCTGTGGTATAATACATTCTGTTTATATATGACAAATGGTCAAAACTAGAATTTGCTAAAATTTAGCACATTGAAATAATTCCGTGTAATTCCTATATGCTTCCCCAGATTCTCATTATTTATGTGGCTTATCTTAGCAATAGAAGCACAGCAGTTTGTGGGTAAAAAGGTTTTCCTGCTGGAGTGTACTGGCACTTGGCACATTTCTTTCATGTATACTTTGTATGGTTTCAGGTTATGCATATTTTATGCCAGAGTCAATATAGGTGGTTCTTGGTGTATCTTATGTGCAATTTTGTTAAAATTCTGAACAGCCTAGACTTTTATCCCCTAATGTTCTCCTTATTGATGTTTGAAACTATTGTTTGAGCAGAACTAACTGGAAGAGGAAGAAGCCTGTAAAGCAGCACTAATGGAATGTTCCGTGACAATGAAAATGTTTTTTATGCCCATATGGCTTTTACCTTGAAATGTGGTATACGAGCATGACTGAGGAACTGAATTTTAAATTAAATTAAGTTTTATTATTAAATTTTTAAAATGTTTACTTTGACAGAGAGAGAGAGAGAGAGAAAGCATGAGCCCCAGGGAGAGAGGGAGAATCCCAGCAGGCTCTGTGCTGTTAGCTGTCAGCATGGAGCCTGATGCGGGGCTCAAACTCATGAACCATGAGTGAGATCATGACCTGAGCCAAAATCAAGAGTCGGATGCTTAACTGACCGAGCCACCCAGACATCCCATGTTTTATTCTTTTTTAAAATGTTTATTTATTTTGAGAGAGAGAGAGGAAGGGAGCGAGCACACATGAGTGGGGGAGGAACAGAGAGAGGGAGGGAGAGAGAGAATCCCAAGCAGGCTCCGTGTTACCAGCACAGAGCCTGATGTGGGGCTTGATTCCACGAACTGCGAGATCATGACCTGATGAGCCGAAATCAAGAATACGATGCTCAACCGACTGAGCCACCTAGGCACCCCTAAATTTCATTTAATTTTAAATAATTTAAATTTAATTTCAAATAGGCTCATGAGGCTAGTGGCTCCCATATTGGATGGTGCAGGTCTAAAGCATATACATTTTGGTGATTTCATATTTAGAAACACTGCTTTATACTTATCTCTGTTGCACTTTATGGTTCACAGTGGGTACTTTTACATACGTTCATTTAATCCCTGCGTTTGCTCTTGAGGTAAGTCTATGCCTGTGGGAGCAGCCTTGGATAGGGTTCAGAGCGCACACCTGGGTCCACACCACCTGGGTCTGAACCGTATTCCACCACTTTCTAGCTGGGTAGCCTCCAGCACATCCATCCTTCTGTGCTCCAGCAGCATCTACCTCATGACGGTGTTGAGAGGATTAAATAAGCTAATTTATGTACAATTCTAAGAACTGGCATATAGAAAACATTCATAAATTTTAGCTTAATTACAGATTATTATGAATATTTTCTTATCCTTTTATGCTTTCAGAAGTTATTTCCTAATTTCAGGGAGTTTTTATGCAAAGTCCAGATTGTACTGTTTCTAAAGTGTTTCTCTGCCTCTAGTTCCACCCTGCCCCCTTCTGTACTGCTGCCAGAATGGGCCATCTGGCAGGCCATCAGAGCTTGTCCCTTGTTACTAGTTTTTTGGAGGTGGGAGGGGGGGTAGGGGAATGACTTTCCTCAGCTCCCTCTCACCTATGGGAGAAAGCCTGTGCCTCACAGAGAGACCCACAAGCCCACCTGCCTACCATCTTCCCGCCCATCCCAACCCTCTAGCCTTTGACAATTACCTGCAGCTCAGGGACACATGCTCTTTCAGCCATTTGACATGCTTCTGTGCATGCTGTTCCATTCTGCCCAGATGCCCTTCCTGCTCTGCAGTCGTAGCCTCAACCTGATGGCACTTCCTCTCTGGCATTTCCTCCACTCCCGAGTTGTCCCCTGTGCCTTGGTGTCTAGTTGTCTAGGGCAGGGGTGACGTTCCATCCCTCTTGGTAATCCCAGCATCTAGCAGTGTGCTTGGCAGACAAGTGATTAGGACAGTGGATGAACATGAAATACAAATACACCTTAAGCAGGTCTCTTGGTCATCTGTGTTTTCCTCTCCAGGCAGGAAAAATACTCTTGTATTACAAGGACCAGACCAAAGACATACTGATCAGATTCACTGCCTGGTGTTGTTTTCTAGTAAGTAACCTATGTTCCTCATTGAAATTCCTTCCACACGTATATTTCAAAGAAATAAAATGTTTAGCAGCAACGGATAGCAGCTATCACCACATCACAGTAGCTGTGTTCTTCACTAGAGTAATGGAGAGAAACAAATCTTTATACCTAAACTCTCAGGTTAATTTTCTTAGCCTAATGTCTTTATAAATAAGAGTGTTTGCTGTCAACCAGCTGGCCAGGAATGCCTGAGGAAGTGGTGTGGGTTCTGGTGGGGAGCCAGACCAGAAAGACCAGGCAGACAGCACATTTCCAAAGGTCCGCTTCCAGATCTCCAGGTGGCAGAGTTGAAAGTTTGGCTGTTTGTTTTATCCCTCATGTTTCCTCTCTAATTTATCAATTACTTTACCTTCAACTCAGAAGAATGCTTTGGAGATGTTTTTAAGAATATTTTTTTGAGAATATCTTTAGCTATGCATCTTGAAAATATTTTTCCAGTTAAAAGAATAAAATATAAAACACAATTTTCAGCCCTCCTTAAGCAATTAATGTATTTTCCAGTTTTGAAACACAGTGGTTTTTTGGAGATAATATAAAAAACTAACGTTCTCCCTCCCCCCCCCCCCCCCATTTCAGGGGCTTATTTCTATTGCTTTGACGAAAATTTCTGAAAATGAAGGCTTTATTCCAATAAACAAAAATCTGTGGTAGGTACAGAAAACCATGTCATTTTCATGTGGGTTGGTCCTGCTGATACTGGATGCGTTCCTCGGGAGCCTGAAACACCCCGTTCACCTCATAGGTCCATTTCCTATGTCACCACACTGAGCTCCTTTGCCTTCTTCATCCTGCTTATCCTGTACACTATTGTGGATGTGAAGGGACTGTGGACAGGGACCCCGTTCTTCTACCCAGGTAAGTCACCCAGAGTCGATGATGGCGACCAAGTGGGTCAGCCCAGAGATGCTGAGCACGCCCAGTGCTACATCCCTGGGCCCCCGGCCTCAGTGGCAGATTTCCAAGATGCAGTCTGAGGGAGAAAGCAGCCGGGGCCACACTGTCCCAGGCCACGTGCAGGACGTCCTTGGCCTGTACTGATGCCGTCCACCCATTTTATCTGTTTAGATTGTGGGGGCATAACCAAGCTCCACTTGTTTCTTCAGGAAATGCCAAGTTACGGAGCATCAGAAACCATCCAGGGCATATTAGCCAGCTTCTGATGCTTCAGCAATGGGGCCATGCTTGCCTTCTGAGTGTAAATATACTACCTTACAGATTACGCATAAGAAATATCAAGAGATAAACAGAATGGTTTCCATGCAGTTCTACTTGAAGACTCACTTTAGCCCTTTGATTCTTGTAATAGTTACATTTTTCTAACCCTAGAAAATAGAAGTTCATAATTTTGGCTCTCCTGGCAGATTTAGTATTCATGGGTTACACTGTCATAAATATTTTCTATTTTTGATCGAGCTTACATGTAATAGTATCTAAGATACACATCATGTATTTTTGGCAGTAGCCAATAATGTAGGTGCAAGCTTTTTGGTTTTTTTCACTGAACCCAAGTCAAATTTCCAG
The DNA here is from genome assembly GCF_024362965.1 of Panthera pardus. Taxonomy (NCBI): domain Eukaryota; kingdom Metazoa; phylum Chordata; class Mammalia; order Carnivora; family Felidae; genus Panthera; species Panthera pardus. The sequence continues at coordinate 39,977,738 of NW_026526688.1, read as the reverse complement.
AATTAAGTAGATGATCAGATGTGGCTCAGGAAAGCCTTACCTTGTGCATCTCTCCTCCAGGAATGAATTCTATTCTGGTGTACGTTGGCCACGAGGTGTTTGAGAACTACTTCCCCTTCCAGTGGAAGCTGGGGGACAACCAGTCACACAAAGAGCATCTAACTCAGAACATAGTCGCCTCTGCACTTTGGGTGCTCATTGCCTACATTCTCTATAAAAAGAAGGTTTTTTGGAAAATCTGACAGCTCCCACCCAGATGTGTTGCTGGCAGACTCTAGTGGGCCTGGGGGATGTGTTGAAGCAGCCTTTATTAGAGGGAACCATTAATTAAAAATCGATAGGATGTGTGTTTCCAGATGATGGGGAAGAACCCGATGTACTCTGGCTGGTTTACTGTGACACAGCTGTTCATCAGAACCCTGCCTGGATATTTGGGACTTCTGTATTTGCAATGGAGTTGTCTTTTTTTCTCCATCTTCTATGTAAATGTATTTAGAACCTCATTCTGAGGATTTCTCATATAACTTTCCAACAGGGAATTACCGTGGGCATTTTGCGTCTGTGACGGATAAAACAACGTAAAGTCTAATTTGTATTGACCTTGTTTTCCTGCAAACGGCCTTTCCACATGCACACGTGCCAACCAAGAATACCATCATTTCTGTTGCGGCTGACTGTGAGGCTTATCGAATATGAGGTGTAGTAATGTAGCCTAATATTTTCTGGTTAAGTGCACTTTAATATTTCAAGAGAGAGTAATTTCCTTTTCAGCTCTGCAAGGCATTGCTGGTCCAAAAAATGCCTTTCTATCAGAAGCCATTCTCTCCTGTTCCCCACTTGAAAAAGAAGTTAAAATATAAATGTGTTATTCCCAGTCACTCTTGCTCCTAGTTCCCTACTTACGTACCTGTTTGTCTGTCTGTCTACCCATCTATCTGTCTTTCTGTGTGTCAGATGGTAGCTGGCACCCAGGGTACAGTCGTGGCAGAGAGAAAACACACTGTCTTGCTTGTGGTGCCAGTTCCACCATCCTTGCCATGTGAGATGCCAGCAAGTCTTGTGGCCTCTCAGGGCCTCAGTTTCCTCATTTGTGAAATGAGGGAGAAAGTGATGACCTCTCTGGTCCCTTCCAGCTCTTAGGCTCAGTGAGGCAGGATACATCGATCGTTTTTCTGAAATCCTTAGGAAAATAATTTTATTACAGAAAACTTCAAAATAAGTGATAATGAAAAGGTTAAAAAACTCTCATTGGAGTAAATCTTTTCAGAATGACCCTCCACAGTGGAGGCAAGCAACTTTCCTGCTTGGAATCCTAACACCGAAGACATGGTTTCTCAGGAGTGAAGACAGGAGAGCACGCAAAGGGAAACAGCACGTTTCATATGATGCATCATCATGCTTCTGACTTTTCTGGGAGAGTTCCGTATAGAAGGAAAGGTGGAACAGGTTGTACTTCGCGTGGTGACCCGGGGCCACCTCCACGGGGCTGTGGCTGTTGCCACTGACAGACGGCTGTCTGGCTGGTGTTCCAGCTTGGACCTCTACCCCGGACCCTCAACTCCACTGTAACGGCCCGCTGGACCCTCCGCCTGGACGCCCGCCGGCACCCATCCTCCCTTCTTCCCGCCTCTCTTCCCACATTCAGACTTTTCATCTGGATTTTCCTAGCTCGTGGATGGGTCTCTTTGTCTCTAGGTATGAAACTCCGTCACATTTCACCCCCCTTTACCTCCTTTATCTCCGTTTTCCATATTTAGCCATTCTCCTCTCTTGTCACTTCCATCCCATCTTCCATCCGAAAAGCCTGCATTCTCACTGTGGCTGCCTTGTTACTCTAATCCGGGCTCTTGTAATCATTTGTTTTTAAACCTCTTTTTATATATTTTGAGAAAGGGAGAGACAGCATGTGAGCGGGGGAGGGGCAGAGAGAGAGGGAGACACAGAATCTGAAGCAGGCTCCAGGCTCTGAGCTGTCAGCACAGAGCCCCATGTGGGGCTCAAACCCATGAACCTCAAGATCATGACCTGAGCTGAAGTTGGACATTTAACCGATTGAGCCACCCAGTTGCCCCTATAATTATTTTTAAACGGGCCTCCTCCTTCAGCCCTTCCCTCTGTAAAGTCGCTATCCATTGCCTCTAAATTAAGCTTTATAAAGCAGAGCTTGAGTAAGATCACCTCTGCAACAGCTTTGCCTGGCATTATGTATAGAACCACCCTCAGGGGAGCCCACACAGCTTCCAGACACATCTTCCAGCCACCTGTCCCATGCCGGGCCCACCCTCCTCCTCCTGCCTCAGCACTTAGCACCTCCCGCTTCTGACTTTGGAGTCTTCTGGTTTATTTTTTTCCCCTTAATTTGCTCCCGTGTACACCTGACCTGTAGACCCCCTACTTCTAAGGCAACTTCTCTAATCTCATATTTTCATCCAAAAGTAGTATTTTCTTCCTCTCATAATACTCTACTGGGATCAATCCCATGGCATTTTATCACTTTCTGCCTCGTATGATGGTTCCCTTGTGTACATGTCTAATTTCCCGCACTAGACTGTGAGCTTAAGGGCAAGAATTATGTCTTGTTCATCTGCGTATTCCTCCTGGTGCAAACACAGTGCCTCGTACTTAGGCGCTAAATAAACATTTATTAAAGCAAAGCAATGGTGGTGGTTTTTTTGACAGTATTTTAAATGCTGATAAAATGAGTGTGTGTGGTGTGCCCCATGAAAATGTTCATGGAGCTAATGCGTACAGGATACTGAGGAAAGCTGCCGCTCCCCTTCTCTTGCAGTGAGCCACCGCACATGGTCACGGTGTGTCATCATCCCAAATCGCAGCAAGCAGAGCTAGTTGGGCCTCTCCAGATGAGTTATCCAGAAGCATTTCTTGAATGGGGGAGTATTTCAGGGGGTATGGAACCGGAAGGACCAGGTAGTCCTGATTCAGCCTGCTTGCAAGGAAAACACCTCACGGAAGGCCTGGGGTGGGCTGGCTCCTGCACACTTCCCGGAGCTCAGCCAGCTCACTTCACTGTGAGGGAAGTCACAGCATGACTCCTAAGATACTTGACGCCTTGCTATTGTCAAGCCAAGGTGGTTTTCCCTCTGGTAAGGCATTAACATTATGACTGAAGGGGGTTCCTGGAGAAATGGTAAACTCTGTATTTGCCTCAGTTATTTGTCAATGGGCTGCAGGTTATGATGAAATGTAATTTTACCTGTCATTTCCTTCTTGCCTTTGTTCCCCACATCACTATGGAGGGGTGATGTTGAGGCTCCAGGAAACTGAGTCGATAGGTTTCTGGAGGTGGCTGTTGATAAAATTGCCTTTTAAATCTTGTAATTTACCAAGCAAGATACTTGTAAATTGGGACTCATGTCCTGTAAGACTGTGATCCCTATCAGTTGGCCATTTGTTTTCTTTCCTCTCCTTTGTCCTGGGGCAGCCAGAAGTGCCTGAGGAGTTATCACACACATCCCACCTGGCAGGGGAGACGGGGCAGTGTGCTAGCCTGCACTTTGTCCTTAGCCCACCCCTTGCTCGCTCATTATCTAATTGTGTATGTCAAGACACTGCCGTTGGCAAAAGATGCCATTATCTTGCTGGCTTTCCTTTGCCTGCAAAGAATTCCATCCAAAGTGCGGGCTGTGAGGACAGCTGGCCTCACTCCCAGCTAGTGGTGAGCACACGGCTTCCCAGTGTCCCATTACCATTTTGGGTTCTGGTGGAATTCTGTCCTATTGGAGCTTTCTGTATAGAAATCAGTTCTGTGGGTTTGTTATGCCCAGAATTCGTGATCCCCAAATACCTCCAGGAAGCCGAGACTGATGTAAAAGCAAAAGAGCCTTTATTCGAGCTAGCTCGAGCTCAATCCCCTACCTGCACCGACTCAGCAGTGAGATACCAGGGAGAGAGCGCGAGTTTCAAAAGGACAAAGGTTTTATTGGGGCCTAGGGGCAGTTGGTGAGGTAATGGCTATGGCCTCAGCCGATTGGCTGGGGAAGGGTCCGAGTCCTGTTAGGCAGGTGAGGCGGGGGTTACTCAAGGGGAGGAGGTGTGGTCAAGGTGAAGGACACAGAACAAGATGGAGTCGGCAGGCGTAGGCCCGCCCTTTCAGGTTTCCCACCTTTTATGGCTGTTCTTATATTTGCTGTGGTTTGTAGCCATGCCCTTCTACTTCGATACAGGAGGTAGTTTTCCTTCTGATATTTAATTGAACTCCAAAGGTGGTTCAGCTTGTGAACTGGTCCCTCCGTCTAGCCAAATCCGGCCTGTGTCAGCTCTGCGCAGGTACAGTTTGTATCAGTTTAACATATCCCAGGTGATGCCCGTCCCAGGTCAAAGAGAAAGCCAGCTAATGAGCTGAGGGCAGACTAATACTACTGCAGTAGGGGCTGGTGTGAACTGAAATCGTTTCCTGGAAAAAAAGGCTGGAGACGTTAAAGGCTGGGTGTGCGGGAAAGCCACCGAGGGCGTGATGGGGTCGGTGTGACTGTCTGGATTTGAGTTGGTGCTTCTTGTGATGGGAGGTGGTGGTGCCAAGTGCAAAGTGCCCACCTAAGTGAGGCCCTTTTTCTCCTGGATATTTACATTTCAGAGACAGCTCTGGGTGGTAGTTTTACATCTCAAAGGGCAGCGGAAGGATTTATAATTGCCAGCTTTCTAAAAATAACTGCCCTGGGGGGGGGGGGGTTGTTCAGAGACCTATCTGCTCACCGTATTTTGGCTGGAACATGTTTTGGCTGCAGCTTTCTCAGGCAGGCATTTTAAGGGGGGCCTACGTCACCCTGGGTCCATGGACTTATGGACCAGCTGCTAGAAGCTGTCCTGGAGTTGGGTTTGGATGGGTCCTCATGTGCCAGAGGTCTGCAGCCTCCTCCTGGCCCCTGCCTTGTCTGCAAACTTGATCTGAGTTTCCGTTTTACTCTATGGCGTTTCCCCTGCAATTCTTCACACAGGAGGGGCACCACTGAATTATAAAAGATGATTGGTTCTTTTTTATACCTACACATTTGGGTATCAGAAAGTCTTGTTTTCATGTATACTGCCCCCAAACACTGATCTGAGTAAGGATTATAAAACCAAAAGGTAAGAGTGTTTAATTTGAAAGCTGTTTTGGGTCCAACACACTCCTCGATAAAAACAGGATGGTTTATATATTTGTAATCAACATATTAAATTGGCAAAAACTTTTAAAACGAGCTGGGGGAATATTTTCTGAAAGCAGATGTCTATTAAACCACTTTACTGATTTTAATACAGTTGACCTGTAGCAGGATCCTTGCACAGGGAGTCGTGACACAGAAGTTTTTCTTTCCAGGAAGCAACTTTATTCCTGCCAGCACCATTCAGTTGGGTTCCTACCCAAAGAACTGAGTCCCGAACACCACATGGCATAGTTTTTATGTATTTTTTACTTCTTTGTCTCCCATATTTGGTAACACAAAAACATGTAGTCTGATTAAGTGGTCTCATGTTACAAGGTCCTGAGGGATGTGGTCAAGTAATAGAATAGCAAGGTTGTCTTGAGGTTTTTTTTTTTCTTCTTTAGGGAGGGGACCCTACCACAGACCCCTGAACAACAAAGGTTTGAAAAGCACGGGTCCATTTATACATGGGCTTTTTACAGCACAGTACTGTAAATGTATTTTTTTATGATTTCCTTAACATTTTCTTTAGCCTCTTTTAAGTTTATCTTAGAGAGCGAGAGAGAGTGCATGCAAGCAAGGGTGAACAGGGGAAGGGCAGAGAGAGAGGGAGAGAAAGAATCCCAAGCAGGCTCCCAGATGCAGGGCTTGAACTCACGAACCATGAGATTATGACCTGGGCTGAAATCAAGAGTCAGATGCTTAACAGACTGAGCCACCCAGGCGCCCCTCTAGCATACTTTAAGAATATAGTATGTAGTACATATAATATACAAAATACGTGCCAACGGTTTATGTTATCAGTAAGGCTTCTAGTCGACAGTAGGCTATTAGATAAGTTTTGGAGGAGTCAAAAGTTGTATGTGGATTTCGACTGTGCAGTGAGTGGGGGGCATGCCAGCACCCTCAGGGGCCCCCTACATTGATCAAGGGTCAACTGTGTATCTAAAATTTTTAATGCACATAACTGAATAACTTCTTAGCCTTTCATTCTTAGCCCCTAGAAACAATATTTGTCTGATATTTACCTGACATACTTCAGGACAGCAAAAGAAGGAGATAAACCTGAGAGCTAACACTTGCCGAGCACTTGGGACAGTTGTTCATCCACAGATTTCACAAGAGGTAACACTTCTTCACAGCTGTGAGGGGAGTGCCTGAGGCACAGAGTTAGCCTGTCCCAGAGTGGGGGGTGGGGGGGTTGGGGAAGGGCAGGAAAGGGCTGGGAGTCAGGGGCTAGGTGGAAGGGAGGAGGTGCCTCGCCCCCCCACTGGCTGCTCCTTCACTGGAAGTTTACTCAGGTTCATTTTGGCACAAAAGTTTTCGGTATTAAAACTTCCTGAATGAAAAGGTCTGAAAAGTATTTTGATATGTAATACCTACCAAAGCCTAACTACGGAAAAGAAAACCTTGAGGTCATGAATACTATCCCTTTAAGTAAAGTACACTCTTGTTCAGAATCTCACAAGAACTGAAATAAATTTTTAAAAGCCCCAAATTTAGAATGACTTTTATTTACAAAACAGGTTCTTTTGTTTTACAAAACTTACAAAAATGACTTAAAAATAGAAATAGCTTCTTAGGCTCTTGGGAACTACTTTTAAGCAACAAGGAGTCAGAACTCAGATGGTTTTCTTCTTTCTAAGAGTTGTAACAGCAACATTTATGAATGCTTTATCGCTTCACAAAAAAATCACACGGCTCTGCGCTGCCTTCCTCTGGTGGAAAGGGCTCTGGTCAGGCCAGAGTCTGAAGGAGCAAGATCTTCTCGTTGATGCAGAACCTGTGTAGCACCACCATCAAGTTCTCACCACAGCGGGACACCTGACGCTCCATGGCCAGGCGGAAGTCCTCCTTCACGCCCTTGGTGATGCCCCGAGTGACTGTGTGGTGCCTGAGGGCAGCGACAGGGAAACAGGTGGACACCACAGTTAGTGCCGGCATCACCGGTCAGTGTTTCTGGGGCAGGAGTAAAACCTGACTGAAATCTACGTATAAGTAAAACATTTAAAAAAGGAAGAAAAGCCCTAACCAAACAACCCCCCCTGCCCATTCCTTCTCAGAAACTTAAAACTAGACAGACATTTCCCCATTCCATTAAAGTCTCTTTTAAACACCCAAACATCCAGTAAAGTGCCACCCTCTTTGCTTCTGAACTCTTGCAGGTCTGATGCTAACGCATCCCTGTGCTGACTTGTGCACAGTTCTGTTACTCTGGGCCGCCTGGGTCCAGTCCACGTGGCCACACAGCTCCTGTCCGGACAGGCCAGCCGAGTGCAGAGGCAGCAGCAGGGAGGAGGGAGAGCAGAATGAGCCAGTCACCACACTGAGCTCGGGCCTGGGGCGCTGTGATAAGGCTCAGAGAGGCCAGGGGCTTGTACACAGCCACTGTGGTTCCAAGCGGGTCTCTCTCCCGGTGATGCCAGAACAGGACAGCTCTGCTAAGTGCTGAGCCCACCCAGACTCGGTCTGTGTGAGAAGCAGCGGGAGGAGCTGGAGGTCCCAAGACAAGAGTCTGGCAGCAGTGGAAGAGAGAAGCAAAACCGCCAAAGAACAGCCAGTGGCCTGCAAAAGCCTACTGGGGACCAGATGCGGTCCACGCGCTCAGGAGGCGTGCACCTTTGTGGAAGGCTCAGTGGGAGCGCACGCAAAGTGTCTAGCTACGCCCGGAAGTTGTGCTGCAGAGAAGGAGCTCACAAAGGAAATCCCACAAAATCCCAGAAAACTTAAGGCACCAAAATGAAGAAAGGAAAAGAAAACTCTAGCAAAACTCAGTGGGTTCAGTTAAGAGGAGAGGAGTTTTAACTACCAGGTGAGTAATGTAGTAGGTGTAGACCAATAGAAGGCACCTCCATTCCCCGTGTCTCTACTGCCTCACTTCCCTCAGATACACTAACAGGGATTTTAACTTAGCTTTTTATATACTGGCCAAAATAAAACTGTTGAAACCACTCTAAAATGTTCCTGATTTTTTAAAACTTGTATTATCATATAAAATAAAATACAACAGAAGTCAAAAAGTTACAATGCAACAGAAGTAAAAACAAAACTAGGCTCTGTCAGGCTAGCAAAGATATTACAGGACACTCTACAATGCCCGGCATTTTAAAGAACTATACAGTAAAACAGCAGCAGTGCCATGGAGAAAACACAGGGTCCTTTGTGGACATTTTCAGTGAAGTTGGCTGGTTCACTCAGTATTAAGGGCACAGTGTCAGTGAGGCTGAGGCCATGAGTCACACTGGGAATAGACATGGACCCATTTCAGCAGCCCTGAGATCCTCTTTTCTGCGTCTCAGACTGCAACCCCAAATGGGAGCCAACCCACTGACCACCCGGAAGTTACTGGTATTTGCAGACAGCAAACTAACAGGCTTTGAAAGCTCAAAGCAAATTCTTCCCTTAACACCAGTAAAAATATAATAAAATGTGTATCCTGCTGATGGCTCAATGGCATTGTTTCTACATATAAAGCAGTGCAACTACTCAATTATATTTCTATCAGAGTCTCTATTCCTCTGGTAAGTTTGGATGAAGATGAGAATTAGTTAGCTTTTGTAGTTTAAGGGCCGGATAAATCAGCTAATAAAGGCAGCATTCCAAATATTTTCAATTTAGAAAGGGAAGGTCTGAAAATCAGTATCAGTGGCAGGGAAATAGTGTGCTAAGGCCCAGTTAGACCAGAACATCAACACTGGTCACTAAGATGAAAAATCCACAAATAAAAATTTATTTAAAATAAGCTTCAGCATCCTTACATATTTATGAATGAATGCCTTATGTTTTATCAAAAGAGATAACACAGTCTAGTGCCTAACCTAATGTGCACTTTAACACAGTTTTTTAATATAACTTCCATTTTTTTCCAGATCCATAATGATTTTTAAATTGAACACAAAAACACTGGCAACTTATGGAAAAAAATAAGAAATGTTACAATATTACAACCAGATGGTTTGCCAAGGAATGCAGAACAAATTAAAAAAATAAATAAAGCATGAAAAAGAGCACTGAGGCACAGAGAGCTGAAAACCATGGGCAGTACAACATGTGGACAAAACGCACACTATGAGCAGGTGTTTTCCACTTGGTACCTGTCAGCAGTCTGTATGCTGGGCTGAAGCACAGGTAAGAATTCCTGCTGCAGTAACCCCATGGGAGGGCTAGAAGGCCTTTAAAAAACAGCAAACAGCAGCATTCAAACACCCACACCGACTCACCCTGCACTGCAAAAACAACACGCCAGAGAAAATGCACAAGACTGGAACAGACTATGCAGAAACCCTTGAACTTCCAGAGGGCCCCTGGCAACAGTGGTGTCTTGGGGGAGGACGGGAGAAGCTAGCAGCCTTCTCCCTGCACCTGCTGCTGGGGCATGTCCAGAGCATCTTGTTCCGGGGCCCCGAGCTCAGCCCACTCAACATCTGGTGTAAAAGCCACCGAGGAAGAGGATGGCGGGATGCAACTGAACAGCAGTGGGGCTAACACGTGAGAAGACACATTTCAAATCCAGCCTCCTTCACTCTCCACTCTGCTCAGGCCCCCGCCAATCCCACTGATAAACCTGGGGATTGCTGGTAACCATCGTTGCCAGGACTGAAGCCTCCAACTGAAGAGGCACTTCCAAGAGGCCTAGAGGGGCTGGCAACGTGTTTGATAAAGAAAGGTTGAGCCTGAATTTCAAAAAGTATTGAGAAAAGGAATAGATGGGGGCAAAAAAAAGTCTGGGACCCATGGCTTTGCAGAATTTCATAACAAAGATTTAGTGCACAGGACACTGTTTTTCCATTTTCATCTAGTCTAATGCCAACTAAGAGACTGCAAATATCAGCATAGAAATAGTTCTCTATTTTAAAATATGTAACGACAGAATGTCTATGTAATGAATAAAGGGCTTATTCCTTCTGTTGGTCAGGCCCCGGGTGCCCTCAGCATCGGTACTGTCCCCACTTGGCATCTGAGCAGGCCAGGATGGACTCACAACCTTACCCAAGGGGAGGGCTGTATACTGCTCTCAACACCTCTGCTACTCAGCTGGAGGCACCCCACAAAGATATGTGATGGCTTCAGAGAATTTGTTTGGAACCCAAAGGGAAAAGGAATATAGATAGTTTTACTCAAGATTCAAATCCTAGCCCCCTTAGACGAGCTCTCTGGCTTTCACAGCATCCTTCTCCTGATGTAGTTTATGGGTAATTTGAAACGCAGGTTTCAAATGAACTTTGAGATTCACACAGCAAAGACTGGGCAAATTCCTACAAGAAATACGGCTAAGTAACAATCCCTATTCCTGCTTCCACGATGATAGAACAGCAGGCTTACCAAGAGGCTTAATGGTCTTCAACAGGGAGTTAGAAGAAATTGAAGTTTATAGTGACCAAGGTGGGGGAGCACGGAATTATCTCTCAAAGCCTAGACACGCATGCTGCGCATCCCTACCTTACTCTAAACAACCCTTTACAATGAGATCATCTGGGCACTGAAAAGCCCCTGCTTTCGTTCCTTGTCCTAGGGGTTTCTGCAGGTAACCAGGTCACTGTTCAGCACCATACAAACTGCCTACAGAAGAAAGGTTCAGTATAATGAAATTTGAGATCCAACTGTTGATTTTTTAACAGCCCGTTCCCTCACATCTCCACAAATGGTTAAGCATTATCTGAAGTGAGAGATCACCTGTAAGTATAACCCTAAGTAAATGGAGTTGATGCTACTAAGGCTGTCTCCAGATTACGGTGATTTGGATGGTGACTGTTACTGTGAATTAACTAAAAACCTATTAATAATAGATATGTTTTGTATATCCAGCCTCAAAACCTAGGAATCTTTTAAGCCCACAAAAGGGGTTACCTAAGCTCCCATATCAAAAAAGTCATCTTTATTCTCAAACACTGTTAAGAGTATTTTAATGATGCAATTATTTTCCCCATAATTCTTAGTTGTAGTCTTGCAGAAGAGAATGGAGAGAGGAAGAGGAGCATGTCCAGACCGGCTCACCTAAGCATCCTACTGTATAAAGGTCTTGTGTTTTTAAAAAAGAGCATTTTGTTCTGTTATTTTAGATATTTAGAATATTTATTAATAATATTTACAAGATGAAGGACAAAAACCCCATTTAATCTCCTCTCATTCTTTAGAATGGATTCCACAAGACCCTTTTCTCAACAGGAGTAATGTTTGCTTATGCCCCAAATTACTGAGGTGATACATATCCAGAATGAGCATCTCATACTTCCCTCTCAACATCTCTAAGGCTCTACAAAGATAGAACAAGATGTGAATTTTTGCTCTCAATAACTGAAAACTTGTTCATGTCACAATTGAGAGAAAAAGGAAAATGTTTTCAGCCTTAGTAACACTCCCTTCTCACTCAGGGCTCAGTCTCTTGCAGTGACTCTGACAATGACTCACAGCCATGCTGAGTATGCAGGACGCAAAGGAGGAAGTATGAAAATAAAACTACACGTGGCATTTACAGCACAGAGGATATATTATCCAAACTACAATGAGTATTGAAGGATAGAAGCAAGATTTATGAGCTATTTAAAAATCATAAATGGTCACTAACTTTATCTAGGGGTGGGAGGGCATGCCTGAGACCAGGCACCCCACCATTATTTCTTGGGGCAGGTGTGTTTTGCGTGGGGGCACTAGACCCAGCTACTGTCCCTTGTGCTATGTAAGCAATTACTGCTTAGAAAGGCTTCAAATAAACACTGAAATCCAAGTATAGTTTCTAAATAAAGTCTGTAGTTTTCCCTAATCCAATACAACTTTAATTACACATGACTCTTCTTAATTAAAAACATCTATGTCTAACCAGAAATTTATAGGGTTACCCTGTCAATTTTGGAAAGGAAAAGATAATCATGAATGAGACTTCTGTTTAGTGAAAAGGTTTCAAAAGTGACAGAGGTACCCCAATTTGAACAACGTTTTACTGGAAATGTACTTAAGGAAACACCAAGTTTCAGAAGGTACCCAGAATCAACTCTACTCTCAAAAACAGAGACCAGGTTTGGATTCCTTTCTATTACATTTCTGAAAGACACACGAACTTATAAATACTTCCTACAAGCACACAAAAGGTGAGCACTTAGCACAGAAGAGCAAGACAGCATGCTTACTTGATCAGCATTCCTTGATTGGGTAGTAATTCCAGATGGATTTTCCCACCTTCTTGAGTTCTTAAGTAGGCGAATTCCTCCAGCATATCGATATCTGCAGGCCAGATTCAGGTTAACCACATGTAGAAACAAGGTACCCTGCTCTCTGAGATGTGGAACAGGCTTGCAGTGACTGTGTAACTTGCCCATGGCCAACCCGCTAACTAGAGTCAGTACTGGAACCCGGGTCTGTCTTGTTGCCAAATTAGTGATTCTTATACCAACCAAACCACCTCATTAAGATAAATTTATTTCTCATACAGATGCTAATAAAGACATTCTGTATGGTCATAACAGCAAAATCTGTTTTTGGTTTTTTTTTTTTTAAGTAGGCTTCACGCTCAGCACGGAGCCCCACATAGGGCTTGAACTCACAATCCTGAGATCAAGACCTGGGCTGAAATCAACAGTGGGACGCTTAACTAACTGAGCCACCCAGGCACCCCAGCAAAATCTTTTGTTTTCTTAGTAAGAAATGAAAGTGGCAGTGGTGTTGTATCCCTGAAAATAGTTAAGAAATCCTGCTCTAGGCGCTTGGACAAAGACAGCACATTCCTTACACCATAGGTGGTCTTTCCCTAGGAAGAGTATGAAATACAACACTTCCTCCCTAGTGTCAAAACAACTGCTGGGCTACACGCATGTTTGGTGGGGACTCAGTGGCAGCTGTAACAGCTGTGACATGGTGCTCTAACAGCTGACCCCCGGGGGACAGTCAGGGCCCTAAGAGAGGCCCAAGGAGGCCCTCTGCCAATAGATGAAGGCCAATGAACTGTTATATTCTATGGCCTCACAGCCAATCTGGGCCTGTCAGGAACCTGAAGGCTATTAATTTAGGCATCTTGGGTATCTTCCCAGAAGTCGCTGCAAGTGGAAAATGTATTTGGGCTACTAATATTCCTGATTCATTGCATCACCTCTGTGAAGCCTTTTATGACTCTCATGAGACCAACTGCCACAGTCCCATTTTTAATCACCATTCTGTCTTTCTTTCCCCCAGAGAAAACCATTATTTCTACCTAGAATGGTTGATTTCTTGTACCATGTGTTAATTCTATAAAAAAAAAGTCAGAATTTCTTATGCTTAAATAAGAAAAAGGATACTTGTAACATAATTGAAAAAATTCTCATATTGGAAATTTCCTTGTTGGCAAATCTTATTGACAGCTTTCAAGAAGAGATTCTCTCCCCGTGGCCACTCTTGCTGAAGCAAGACGATCACATGCCCCAGTGCCATGTCGTCCCTGCTGTCTGTGAAAGCTCGCAGCTGCAAGACAAGGATTTGTGCAGACACAGAAGGAAAAGGAAACCATGGGGTGATCTTAAATATGTCAAATATCACTTCCTTAAAAAATGCTGCTATATGGGGCACCTGGGTGGGTCAGTTGGTAGAGTGTCTTACTTTGGCTCAGGTCATGATTTTGTAGTTCGTGGGTTTGAGGCCCGCGCTGGGTTCTGTGCTGACAGCTCAGAGGCTGCAGCCTGCTTTGGATTCTGTGTCTCCCTCTCTCTCTGCCCTCCCCTGCTTGCACTCTGTCTCTCTCTCAAAATAAAGATTAAAAAAAAATGCTGCTGTATGAAAATGTGTGATATCAAGAACAAAACAGAATACCCGCTTGCTATGCAAACATCACAACTGCCTTCTGATGGGGGTGGGTCCTAACCAAAGAAACCTCGGTTCCCTCTGTGCTGTGAACAAGGTCTCTGGCAGCGCACTCTGTGAGCATTGTGATGGGAGCTGGATGTGCATGGTGGGCTGGAAGCTTTGTCTTTGGGAAAAGGGCAACAGAAGTTGAGTCGTTCTGTATATCAGAGAGAGGAATTTGGGGATTTCTTTTAAGGGGACGGTTGTGGGCCAGGGTGGGCAAGAAGCCTTGTAGGAGAGGAGGGTGTGAGGAGAACATGGACTGGGGAGAAGAAAGGCACTGAGCAACAAAGAAGGAAGCAGGTGTGTGAACTGGAGAAACGGCAAAAGAACTTTTTGTTCTAAATGAGCAGCGAGGCTTCAAATCACACTTCAAATGGTTTCTGTCTCCCCAGGTGATTCTGACCATGAGTTAAATCCGGGAATTATGGCCCTAAAGCAGAGACCCAATACTGCTGTTCTCCTGCTCACAAGCCTTGGTGAAATGCAGGCCGAGGCTCCGCTCCACCTGCAGCCACAGGCCTAGTGTTCTTCCGACAATCTTTAAACTGGCCCAGTGGTCATCTGGTGGTGGTCATCCTAATGCCTGGAATGCTTTTACCCCCCACATCTTTAGGATAATAAACTCACATCCCTCTACGAACCCAATGGCATTTGTATTCTCTTCTTCTAGCCAATACATTCTGACATACGTTAATGCATAAAGTATTTACTGAACATCACTATGGGCAAGGATATTTGCATAACTGTCCCACTATTCTTTGTAAACTGCTCAAGGATGGGGGTCATCTCCTACTCATTAGTGCCTAGTACAGTTCACAACTAGTATTTGTCAATTCCTAGCTCATGTAATCTCCCCACTACACCAGGTCACTCTAGATCATCACAGCAATGTTCCAAATTAAATTTCTTTCATGCCAATCAACTTTCAGCTTACCTTAAAACAAGCTAACATTAAATGCAGGCAGTACGGCATGATGGCCTTACTGGTACAAGGCAGAAGCTTCAGGTCTGAACCTAATAAAAAGTCCACAATATGTTTGTTATTATTGAAGAAAACAGCTTTGAAAAGCAAATGTTTAAGACTATTTCCAGAAAAAAAAAAAGATAAGCAACAGTCATATGACTTCAAATATAGTTAAACCATGATTATATGTAGTGATGATGAAATTGGTTTTTTGAAGGGTCTCTGGATTTCACTTAATCAATCTTCTTTCCTAACCCTGCTTAAATACTTTTTAAAAAACATTTCAAATGTATAGAAAATTACATAAAGAATATTACAAATACCACTGTGATCAACACTCAGCTCTATAAAATGTTAACATTTTGCTTTAAAGATTTTATATAAAATATCACAAATTCAGTTGAAGCCTCCTGTGTACCTTTTTAGACCATGTCCTCTTCCATCACCCTAATGTAACTATTATCCTGAATGTGATGTTTTTCATTTCTATGCAACAACAAAGAAGAAAGTTTTGCAAGTGTTCAGTTTACTATATAAATGGCATCATATTATATGCATCCTTCTGAAAACGGTTTTTGGTACTAATACCTATAGTTCTAGCTGACAGTTTTTACTCTTTATGTATTATTCTGCTATTTACATATGCCACAATTCATTTATCCATTCTTTTATGGGGGACACTGAGCTATCCAATTTTTCACTATTACAAACAATGCTGAAATAAACATTCTTATATACATTTTCTTGTGCACTTGTGGAAAAAAAACTTCAGGCAATAATTTTCCAACCAAGACCTTAATCCTTTCCTTTATGGTGTATGCTCTTTATATCCTAAATCCTTCTCTACCCTGAGGACAAAAGTAGCAAGAAATAATGGAGATGTTATGCACACATATTTACACATGTTTATGTATCTAAAACAAAAGGTTCATTGAACAAAGGGTTCAATTTAGCCTTTGTACAGGAGATGCACTCATTTTAATGATACTATTAGACTCTACGTCATTAAAAAAGAAAACATTTGTTTGAAATTCATGACCCAGTGGGTAAGGACCCAAGTTGGAAAGGCACTGATCTAAGAAATTTAACTAGAAGAGGTATACAACTAGGTAATGAGATGTTCAACTGCAACAGCTAAATTGGTCTCCAAAGTGTTGGTGTGAGTTTATATACCTTCCAGAAGCAGACGGGCAATGTGTGTCTTCATATCCTGGTAACCAGGGTTGCTACTTTCTAATCCCTGCATTCTGATGTGTGTGAAATGGTAGCTTACTGTTTTAATCTGAAGTCCCCATATTGCTAATAGGTTAAAAGTTTTCTTTTTTTTTTTTTTAAAGTTGAACCTATGAACCCACAAGATCATGACCCGAGCCAAAATCAAGGGTCGGATGCTTAACTGACTGAGCCACCAAGGGGCTCTGAGCGTTTTTTCAAATAGTTTGTGGCCATTTGGATTTCTGCTTCTGTGAATCTGTTCGTATTCTTTGCCTGTTTTTCTGTGAGGGGTTGGTTGGTTGTTTCTCACTGGTTTGAAGGAGCTGTTTCAAAATTCTGGATGCTCACTTTTTGTTGATTCTGTGTGCTGGACAATTTTCTTACAGTCCATGGCTTAGCCTTTCACTTTGATGACACTATCTTTCATTGGTATTTTAATTTTACTGGGACTAAATTTATGTTGTATGCTTTCTGTAGCCTAAATCCTTCTCCACCTAGAAGGCACAAAGAATCTTTTCTGTATTTTCTTCTAAAAGTTTGGAAGTTTTAGTTTCCATTTTTAAATCTTAAAATTTAAAGAATTTTTGTGTAGTGTGAAGGAGGGATCACATTTCTGTTGTTTTTACATTTGGATCAATTATCCCAGCACCACTGATTAGATAAATTCACTCTTCCTCCACTTAATTGCAATACCACGTGCTTCTTGGTTCTCTATTCCATCAGTCAATCTCTATGCCAATACTACACTATCTTTATTACTATAGCTTTAAAATAAGTCTTGATGTCAGCTAGGTCCAGTCTTACCCACTAGACCTGCTTCTGTTTCACAGAGATACTTAATTTTCAAGGGGTCTGGGCTATTTCTTTCTTTCTTTTTTTTTTTAAGTCTCCCAAGTACCTTAGAGAGCTTCAATAATGATCAAAATTGTCATGCTTTTGTCTTCTAGGAAATTTTTAGTGTCTTAATAAATCTACCTACTAGTCGCAAAGACCTTTTCTTATAAAAAATGTTATCGTTTTAACTTTTCCATTTAGTCTCAGCCCCATCTCAGCTTTCCTTTCTCCAAAGAATTACTCTGGTGTCTTCACTAAAAATCACCTGACCATATTTGTGTGGGTCTCTCTGGGTTCTCCATTCTTCTGCCCATACTGTTTGGATAACTGTAGCTTTACTCAAAAGTCTTGCTATCAGGGGGCGCCTGGGTGGCTCAGTCAGTTGAGTGGCTGACTTTAGCTCAGGTCATGATCTCACAGCTCATGAATTTGAGCCCCACATTGGGCTCTGTGCTGACAGCTCAGAGCCTGGGGCCTGCTTTGCATTCCGTGTCTCCCTCTCTCTCTGCCCCTCTCTTGCTCGCACTCTTTCTCTCTCTCAAAAATAAACAAACATTAAAAAAAAAAAAGTCTTGCTATCAGGTAGGGTAAGTTGCCCAGTTTTGTTAGTCTTTTTCAAAACTGTTTTGGCTATTCTAGGTTGCACTTCTATATAGATTTTAGAATCAAGCTTGTCTAGGGGCACCTAGGTGGCTCAGTCAGTTGAGCATCTAGCTCTTGGTTTTGGCTCAGGTCATGATCTCATGGTTCTTAAGTTCAAGCCCCGCGTCAGGCTCTGTGCTAACAGTGCAGAGCCTACTTGGAATTCTCTCTCTCTCTGCCCCTCCCCTTCTCTCAAAATAAAGAAAAAAAAAAAAAAAAAAAAGTCTGATGGGATTTTAATTGGGATTGCATTGAATCTGTACACACATTTGAGGAGGACCAGAACCCTAAAACATTGGAGTCTTCTGATCTATGAACATGATTTTGCATACTTTTCAATACATTTATCCCTAAGTATTTTATGTTTTTTGATATTATTCTATTTGGAGATTCCTTAGACTTTTCTTTTTTTTTGTTTTTTTTTGTTTTAACTTTAGCTATTTTGAGAGAGTGAGAGAGAGAAAGAGAGAGGGAGAGAGAGAGAGGGAGGGAGAGAGAGAGAGGGAGGGAGAGAGAGAGAGGGAGGGAGAGAGAGAGAGAGAGAGGGAGAGAGAGAGGGAGAGAGAGAGAGAGGGAGAGAGAGAGAGGGAGAGAGGGAGAGAGGGAGAGTGGGAGAGAGGGAGAGAGAGAGAGATCACACACGTGAGTAGGAGAGTGGCAGAGAGGGAGAGACAGAATCCCAAGCAGGCTCTGCGCTATTAGTGCAGGGCCTGATTCAGGGCTCAGTCTCACCAACTTAAGATCACGACCTGAGCCGAAATCTAGAGTCAGACACTTAACTGACTGAGCCACCCAGGCACCCCCCTTAGGTTTTTCTAACATAGCCACATACGTTGCTGCAAATAAAGGCAGTCATATCTGTGAATGAAGATAACTATTTTTCAACCTTTATACCTTTCCTTTTCTGCCTATTGTACTGGCTAGAATCTCTAGTATGTTTAATTGAAGTGGTAAGAGGAGATAGATACTCTTATTAAATTGTTGCTGATCTTGGGGAAAGCATTTGATATTTCATAGTTAAGTACGATGTTGAGGAACATGTTTCTAGTTTGCTAAGATTTTTTAATAATTATGAATAAATGCAAACATAACTGCATAAATGCATATAGATACATTTCTATCTGCATCTATTAAGAAAATTATGATTTTTCTCCTTTAATATATTAAAGTGGTAATATTACAGGGACTGATTTTCCTATGTTAAACCACTTTTGCATTCCCAGTATACTTGGATATGTATTACCCTTCTTATATACTGCTGTATTCTATTTGCTAAGACTTTGAGGATTTTAGAATCTATGTTTATGATGGATACTGGCCTTTAATGTTCTCTTCTGGTAATGCTCTTACACGATTTTGCTTTTAGGGTTATGTTGGCCTTAAAAACTGAATTGGGAAGTGTTCTCTTTTACTCTATTTTCTCAAAGAGTATGTGTAAGATTGGTGTTACTTCTTCCTAAGTGCTTGACAGAATTCATCAGTGAAGCCATTCAGATCTGCAGTCTTGTGGGAAGGTTTTTGATAACAAATATAATTTCTTTGATAGATGTAGGAACATTTATATTTTCTATTTGATCTGTGTCAGTTTTGATTAGTTGTGTTTTTCAAGGAATTTTTCCATTTCATTAAGTTGTTGAATTTATTGGCATAAAGTCATTAATAATTTATTCTCCTAGTGTCCTTTTGATTTCAGTAGGATCTGTAGTGACATTCCTGCTATTGGTAATTTGTGCTCTCTTCCTGATCAATCTTGTTAGGAGTTTATCAATTTTATTTTTTTTTCAAAAAACCCAACTTTTAGCTTCATTAATTTCCTCTATTTCATTTTCTATTACATTGATTTCTACCACTAAAATTATTTCCTGTCTTCTATTTTCTTTGGGTTTAACTTGCTTATCTTTTTCTAACTTCTTTTTTTTATTTAAGTTTATTTATTTTTGAGAGAGAGAGAGAGAGAGAGAGAGAGAGAATATGAGAGAGAATGAGAACACAAGTGGGGGAGGGGCAGAGAGAGAGAATCCCAAGCAGGCTCTGTTCTGTCAATGCAGAACCTGATGTGGGGCTCTAACTCACAAACGGTAAGATTATGACCTGAGCCTAAATCAAGAGTTGGACGCTTAACTGTCTGAGCCACCCAAGCACCCCTCTTTTTCTAATTTCTAAGTATTACAACTAAATTTATATAGTTTTACAATCAATGTGCTACTTGAGGTGAAGCTCAAAATAGCCTACAAGCGATATGCCAGGAAACACTTCTTAACGAATCATCTGCAAATTTTCCGAGAATTGATAAAGATAGGAAAAGGAATTATCAGATATTCTTCAGAGATAACAAACTCAGGAAGTGAAGAGAATTTTGGAAGAAAGATTTGCAGCTGCTTATGAAATCAGTGCCAAGGACAAGCTTGGCAAGGGATTAACTTTTTATATAGTCTGTCAAACCCTGCAGATCATGTATCATCTCATCAGGAATTGTAAAGAATTTTCCAGCCTTGGGTAAAGCCATTTTTACAAAATAAGAATAAAACTTGTCACTGTACCTTTTCTAAATTTGGGCTTTATTTTTGAGGGTTCTTCCTGTGATTTGCCTCCATCTTGAATGGGGAGTACCATGTAGCACATCAAATCAAGGACTTTTTCACATGTCATCTAAAGAAGATCAGATGAAAAGGTACTAATCTGAAATTTTCTCACCGGAAGTAAATCAACATAACAACTAACACACTTATAGCATACAACAGGGCAACGTGTGTACATGTAGGTCTACGGTGTGGCCTCAAATTTTTAAATTTTTTTTTAAAGTTTTATTTTTATTTCTGAGAGAGAGAAAGAGCACAAGTTGGGCAGGGTCAGAGACAGAGAGAGAGACAGAATCTGAAGCAGGCTCCAGGCTCTGAGCTGTCAGCACAGAGCCTGATGCAGAGTTCGAACTCACAAACCACAAGATCATGACCTGAGCTGAAGTCAGACGCTTAACTGACTGAGCAACCCAGGCACCCCTCAAGACTATTTATGGGACCATCACTGTTTGCTCAACAGCAAACGTAGAAAAAGTAAGATTAAATATAGGTACTAGACTTTTGAGGGAATAATAACTCCTTCTTTGCTGGTAAAACAAAAGAACAAAAATTAAAAATTAGTCAAGTATTACCTAAACTACCTATGTGTTTAACAGCACAGTGGCATCCAAAGGAAGAATATCCCAGTCTTAAAGACATTTACTACCTCAATGAAGAGAAAAGTCAACAAAATGGGACACAGAGTAGTGGATTAAATGGTATGATCTAGAGCATAATTTAAAATGAAGGAGAAATATATACAAGCTAAACTAGCTGGAAACAGTTTATGTAGGAAGGTTACCTTCACCAAGTCTTAAAAGGGGGGCAATGATTTGAAATGTGGAAAAGAGAAAAAAGCAGTTTCAGAGGAGAGAAAGATGTGGGGAAGGGCTGGGTATTGTTTAAGTAAAAGGAGGGTGTGGTTTAGGAAATACACAAAACTGGTCAGAAGCTGCACTGGTGCTGAGGGAAGCCTCAAGTGCCACACTGAGCAGGCTGGTCTCCATCCACAGACAGTAAGCCATCACCTACGGTCTACCTGTCCAATTCTAATGTTAACAACTAGATTCCATTTAGGGAGCATATTCTATGTGTCAGGCACAACCCTCTCATTATCCTCATTCTACAGATGAGGAAGTGCAGTGTTAAACCCATGCCTCTTAACCTTTTTCATGTCTTGGCACATTCAGAAAATATCTGTAAGGCTGCTCAGAGCTGGCAGTACTAACCTGGAGGCTCCAGCTGCCTTAAGCCACTAACTAAAAGGGTCAGTATCTTGGCACATCCAGAACTCACCCATGGCCACAAGGGTGTGAAGCTCTAGCTTCAAGAGCTCAACAGCTCGGTAGTTAAAAACTTGAACACTGGAATTAGAAAGCTTGGTGAGGTAACTTGGCCCAGGTTACAGAGCTGGCAAGTGGGAAGGCCAGGATGTGTACTCCAGAGACATATGCTACCATCCTTCAATGCCCACCTCCAGCCAATCTTTTTTGTAAATCCCTCCTTGACTACATGGACCCTGGTGAAAACTCCCTTCCCTGAATGCCTACTGTGCATATGTCAGGGGCACACCACTTAATATCTGACTTTTAACTGTCTTATATAAATACTTGCACTTTTCTCTGTAACTCAAATTATATGTCCTGAATGCAGGGATCCCACATTCCCCACACTCTGCTTATATTTTCCACCCCAGCACGTGGCTCAACTCTGGGCACTTTGGAAGTCAATATTTCAAGTAAGTGGAATGATGACAGCAATAGGAAGCAACGACCGTAACTTAGAGATAAAAAAAAATTACAGGCAAAAAACTCAGTTCAGAGCCATTGATTAGGATGGTAGCAAAGGAAATAAAAGGCACTACACCAAAGACATTAGCTTCATACTGGAAGAATCAAAAAGATTAGCTAGAGTGAGAGGCAACCATTTGATTTGAGAGTGTCGCATCTACGGGCCAGAGAACGAGGGAAACTCACATCTGGATGTGATGGGTCTGAGCTGAAGACAGACAGCTGAAGGCAGCTGGGATCAGGAATAAGTTATAAACCAAAGAGGTAGGCCTAACTGCGATCAGCTTTAATGGAAGTCCTCAAAGAGAATGAATTTGCCTACCTTACTTAAATCTATCCGTTTTATATTCCCTAATACAATGCTGAACAGCAGTGCCTTGTGTAACTGTCTAATTCTGTATGATATATGAATATCTATGTGAGTAAATAATATGTTTTATTTTAAATTCTTAGAAGGAATTTACTAAAACTTACAATTAGGTACCTAATAATTACATAAATGATGGCAGAAAAGTATTTTCAATTTTCAATGCACATACTTTACATACTAATTGTTTCTTCCTACATGATGAATTATAAATTGTGTTTCAAAGTTTAAGTTTAAAAACCTAATTTGGGGTTACTAATCACAAAGTAATCAACTTAACATATAGAGAGATGAGAAGAAATCAGAGTTTGTGTGTTAAGTTGTGGTCCTGAATTTATACAGTACCCATGTTTATATAAAGAATGTGCTTATCACTCAATTCAAACATTTATTAAGTATCAAAGCTGTGCAAACCACTGTGGCAGGTGTTATGAGGGACTTAAATGTAAAGAACAGGGTCCCCACCCTGTGGTAGCAGGGGCTCACAATCATAAAGGAAACAGACCTGGAATACCCCATGAGGTATAATCATCATGTAAAAAGCAAATCTGAGGCTCAGATAAGCTATGGAAATCCTCCCTTTCCCACTTAGTATATGCCTCTTCTGTCCAAGTACAATAGGACTGATTCTGCTCTAAAGGGAATCCAGATAAGAAAGTAAAGAAAAAAAAATCATCCTCCAATAAAATGGAATCTGAAAAGTACTGAAGTCTATTTCAGGAAAGCTGTAAGTAAACAGAAAACGGAGTAAAACAAAATCATCAAGATTTTCATCAGCAGATTAGTTGATTAAACTCTAGGCAGAAAGACCCTTTTTCAAATAAACATGCGCTGTATTAAAAGCCCACTATAGGAAAAAGAGGAAGCCCCAGGGAAGCTTAGTGAATGAGGGTCCCCGTGCAAGGCACACACTACTCACTCTGTACTCTCCTAGAGCGAAGTGGCAAGTCGCTAGCTGGATGAGTGCTCGCTGATGCTCCAGGGTCCCCTGTCCCGTGATCTGTGGCTGAGGAAGTGATCCCTGGAGAGCTGCTAAATGATGCAGGCTGGCTATTGCTTTTTTATATTGACCCTAAAAAAGACATAACAGCGAGGAGATGAAAAACACTGTCATTTAAATAAATCTCCAGAGTTAATTAAGCAAGCAGCAAGCAACTCCAAATAAGGTAGCTCTGCTTGATCATCAGAGGAGGAAAGAGGAGACTTAGCAATAATCAAACCAACTTACTTAAAGAAAGATGGGGGGTTCTCAATGGAGGTACTTTACACATACAAAGAGTTTTCTCTCTGGTCTTAATTCCTTTTTTTTTTTTTTATGTTTATTTATTTTGAGAGAGCGAGATAGTGCATGAGCAGGGGAGGGGCAGAGAGAGGGAGACACAGAATCTGAAGCAGACTCCAGGTTCCGAGCTGCCAGCACAGAGCCCGACGCGGGGCTTGAACTCACAAACCATGAGATCATGACCCGAGCCAAAGTCGGACCCTTAACCGACCGAGCCACCCAGGTGCCTCCCCACCGCCCACTGCTTTCAGTTTATTTAATGATTTTTTAGTACCCTCTACACTCAAAGTGGGGATTGAACTCATGACTCCAAGATCCAGAATCACATGCTCTACTGACTGGGTCAGCCAGGCACCCTTGGTCTTAATTCTTAATACTAAATAAAATAACACCAACTTTTGGATAACGTACATTTTGGATATACCATTTCTTATAAATATTTTACTACTAATACCATCTCTCCTTTACGTAGGATGGAAGCAGCACCCTGTCCATTTCAACAATGGAGGCTGGGAGCTCTGTACCCCCATAGGGAATTTGCTCTCTCCCTTCCAGGCATAAGGAGAGCCAGGCAGAAGGCCTCCATCACAGTGCAGACAAGGAGGGGTAGGAAGTATTCATTTTTTTTTTTTTTTTTTAATTTTTTTTCAACATTTATTTATTTCGGGACAGAAAGAGACAGAGCATGAACGGGGGAGGAGCAGAGAGAGAGGGAGACACAGAATCGGAAACAGGCTCCAGGCTCTGAGCCATCAGCCCAGAGCCTGACGCGGGGCTCGAACTCACGGACTGCAAGATCGTGACCTGGCTGAAGTCGGACGCCCAACCGACTGCGCCACCCAGGCGCCCCGGAAGTATTCATTTTTTATTGAAAAGTAAAAATCTTACTTTTACAGAGGGGTGTGGCTGGACATCACAAAAGTAACACAGAAGATGCAGCCTTGTCATTTTGGGGTTATTTTGAAATGAAAGACACAACATGTCTTCAGAGCATGACTAGTCTACAGAAGAAACACGCACACCTCGCATGCTACAGTCGGTTCACAGTAATAGTCATTCTACACAAACACAGGAACTTAAATCATACATCACATTACCTGATAGATGATCATATCAGTGAGGAAGATTCTTAACCAAAGCCAAGTATCTGTCTTCCATGCCAAACAAATTCTTGTAAATTCTGAGAATTCAGAAGCAAATTTACCAAAAACATGTTAACAGAGAAGCAGAAAACAAAACAAACCCAGCAAAACAACAGAGAAAAACTACCAAAAAATGGACAGCAACTATAGACTTCGATTTCTAAAACAATGGTCTAGAATTTCGGGTGCCTGAGTGGCTCAGTCAGTTGAGCTTCTGACTTCCCCTCAAGTCATGATCTTACAGCTGGTGAGTTCAAGCTGCTCCTTGGGCTCTGTGCTGACAGCTCAGAGCCTGGAGCCTGCTTCAGATTCTGTGTCCCACTCTCTCTTTGTCCCTCCCCCAATCACGTTCTGTCTATCTCTCTCTCAAAAATAAACAAACAAACAAAAAAACAATGGTCTATAATTTCAATTAGACAGTGAAGTTAGAATATAATACACAAGCAGTATTTTCACTAGGCACCAACAATTATTAAGCACATACAATGTCCCAAGAGCTGTTCAAAATACAGTTCACATC
The DNA here is from genome assembly GCF_024362965.1 of Panthera pardus. Classification (NCBI taxonomy): domain Eukaryota; kingdom Metazoa; phylum Chordata; class Mammalia; order Carnivora; family Felidae; genus Panthera; species Panthera pardus. The sequence continues at coordinate 39,952,469 of NW_026526688.1, read as the reverse complement.
TTATCTCATTTATCTTGTAAATAACTTTGCTCACCTCAGAAAAAGGTATTGTTTTATTTTCACCCAGTTAACTGGATAACAAAGATATAACACTAAGAGTTCTACTCATTTTTTAAAAAGTCAATTTACAAATAAAGAAAAATCCCCTCCAAAGGTCAAGGTCACATACATGTTTATAATTCTAGAGGCAACCGAAGAAACCAAGTGATGCTATATTTACTCAGAAAAAATGAAAATGACATGACACATCTGATCATGGGTTCTGTACAGGTATGTGATGCAAGTGGGCCAAGGGATGAAGGTCCACTGGCCAGAAGGAAAGTAAAGAGCCTTGGTTCCAAATTACAGTAAAAATACATTGGTTAGCAAAGTGCTACTGATTTCTAAGTAATGTTGAAATACTTTTTAAAAAACATGTCTATTTGTTTGACACAGAGAAAAAGAGCACATGCACATATTGGGGAGGGACAGGGAGACAGTGAGAGAATTCCAAGCAGACTCCACGCTGTCAGTGCAGAGCCCAGTTTGGGGCTTGAACTCAGGAACCATGAGATCATGACCTGGGAATAAATCAAAGAGTCCAGGGCTTAACTGACTGAGAGCCATCCAACTGCTCCTGAAATACTTAATCACTGTAAAACTTCCCCTAGTTTTAGGTCTATTCTCAAAGGAAAACAAGCTTTCTGTAGTGTGAGTTTTTCAGGTAATAGAGTTAATGCAGATAAAAATAGCATTACCTTTTGTATGCTTGGCTACACTACATAAGGAAGATACAAGGCAGTAGGTCAGAAGAACCAAAAGCACAAAACAAACAAACCCAGCAAGAAAAAGAGGCCAGCAATACAAATGTTAAAAGACCTAAAGCTCTCCCTGACACTCCACCCCAACCCTAATTATAATTATACTCAGAGTAGGGGCACCTGGGTGGCTCAGTCAGTTAAGCCTCCGGCTCTTGATTTTGGTTCATGTCATGATCTCACGGTTCCGGAGTTCGAGCCCCTCACAGGGCTCTACCCTAACTGCACGGAACCTGCTTGGGATTCCTCTCTCTCTCTCTCTCTCTGTGCCCCTCCCCTGCGTGTTCACAGGCTCTCTTTCTCTCTCAAAATAAGTAAACTTTAAAAAAAAAAACCACTCATAGTAAAAGCTAAGAGGTAAATGGTTATTTGATCAATAACTGATTAGGTGTCCTACTCAAAAAGAATCCTATAAAACATGTCAACTACTGTAATCAATTTAGTTAGCCATGTCTTATTTCAAGCAGAATAGTGTTTTTATTAGCACACTAACCTTATATAAAAATTAAACAGCACCAATACAACAGCATGTTCTTACCCTTGTCAAGGAATTCTAGGGAGTAGAGCAACTCCCAGCTCTCCCTGGCCAGCTTAAAGCTTTCTAGCACTTCAATGGAGTTAGCAAGCTCTGCTTTATTGACTACAATGTGACGATTCCTTCCTTTTGCCGAACAGTCTTCATCATCCGAACTCTGTTTAGAGAAGGTGAAGAATAGGACTAACTTATAGTTATGTATGCGTGACCCTTCAACAGCATGGGTTTGAATGACACAGATCCATTTATACACAGATTTTTTTACAGTACAGCAGTGTAAATGTTTTTTCTCCTCATGATTTCCTTAATAACATTTTTTTCTCCAGCTTACTTTATTGTAAGAATACAGTATATAATACATAACACATAACAAATACAGAATAACCAACTACTTATGTTGTTGGTAAGGCTTCTGGTCAATAGTAGGCTGTTAGTAGTTAAGTTTTGGGGGGAGTCAAAAGTTATACACAGATCTGTGACTGTGTAGGGCACATAGGGCTGGCGCCCCTAACCCCCTTGTTCAAGGGTCAGCTGCACTGGTGTGTTATTATATTTGTTGCCACCAATTCTGATTACCATATGGACTTTATCAAAGGATACTATCCTGAGTATAATTTTTGAATTTAACAATTTAGCTTTAAAAATTAATGTAAATTTTCCATCTTTTCACTCTTACACATTCAATTTTTACCTTAAAAATTAAGCTTATTTTAAAAAAAATTTTTTTTTACATTTTTATTTATTTTTGAGAGACAGAGACAGAGCGCAAGTGGGGGAGGGACAGAGAGAGAATGAGACACAGAATCCAAAGCAGGCCCCAGGCGCTGAGCTGTCAGCACAGAGCCCGATGCCGGGCTTGAACCCACGAACCGTGAGATCATGACCTGAGCTGAAGTCAGACACCCAACCGACTGAGCCACTCAGGTGCCCCTAAGCTTATGTTTTTCTCATGATAAATTCTAAGCTTATGTTGCTTTCAAGTAAAGCTCCAATAGTTTAAAAACATTATCAGTGTTATAAAAGCCCCAAATCAGATTTTTATATTCAGAGATAAAGCTTAAGTAGCATCTGTTTTATAGTTTACTTTCCCCCCCAATATGTGACATCATTCAATTTGCTTCCAAATAAGTTTGTCATGTCGTGGAATAAAATTAAAGTCCAAATGCCCTAAGAATTGAGAGAAATGAGTTACTTATTTTTTTGTTCCCTAGATATATCTTCTCCTGTGGCCACCCCTCTCTTTGGCTCTGCTCTCCCAATGCAAGGTGTCGGCCAGGAATTACTTATGCTTAACAATAATACTTATCTATTAATGCCTTCTGTATTTTACAAAAGAGTTCTACGTTTCTTGTTCCTCATCCCAAGAAATATTTAGCCAAAGAAAAGAGAGGTCTCAGAGAATTGCTTGTTGTAAGTGTTGTAAGTGCCAGTGAGCATGGTTAGACATTTTGCCAAAAAATAGTAAAGGTAAAACAGCTCCATTTAATTTTATTTTGCTGAGAATTTCTTGACTCTTATTCTATCTAGGTTATTTTGCCAACTTAATGACCCAAATTAAATTCTCCCTGCAAATTTTTACATCACTAAGATCATTTAAAAATATGTACAAATATTTTAGCTAAAAACTCAATTCCTCAAGCTAATCTCAGAAAAAACAAGTCCTTCCCTCCCACCTTTCTCCCCCTCAGACTTAGTATCCTCCTGCTACTCCTGATGCTTGGGGACCCTCCCTACCCACTCTATTTAGCTGCTACATTCTTATCCTCCCTCAGTAATGACACATACCCCATCCCTTTCACAATCAAAACCTGCTAGGCATCTTATTTTTTCAGGGTCCAGCTCCTTGCCACATGTTGCCAATCTAATAAGATACACTGATATGAATGGGGTAGCCACTGGTGTTGCAACTTAGAGAAAACATTCCTGCCTCAAAATGAGATTGGGAGTTTATGGAAGGGACCTCAGATGTGGTGGGAATAGTATGGAGTTCTAAACAGTTTCTAGAATTTAGAGAAATTACTTTCGAAATGCAAAAGTAGCCTCTGAAGTTCCGAGGGAATGCTGTAAGCAAGAATCCTGACTACAGGGAACACACACAAATGTGTGCGGGTGGAGAACTTATTGCCCGTGGGAGAGGACAGCCCCCAGCTCCAGCCACCTGACATGTCACGTGAGCCAAGGAATTCAGCTGGGTGGAGAATGCACACCCATCTCAGGTGGGCAGCCTCTGCCCTGCTCCAAATATGTGTCAGTGTTAGGGGCCAGTGTATCAGATACTGTTGTGAGAAATCTCCCAATTTTTTGACAGTTATTAAAAGAAACAAAACACTACAACAAGATGAGCTGATAAGCTGAACTTTGGGCCATCAGATATGTCCTCTGCTGTGATGGCACACACAGACCTGGCAGGGAAGGAGGGGGGTTGGGGGGGTGCAGACTGCGGCACAGAATGAAAACCAGGAAGAAATCAGTTAGGAGAGTAAAAACAAAAATAGATGGAAACACAGATTGGCTGGAGAGCCAGAGTATGAGAGCAGGGCCTGCCAGGTGACACATGACAGGTGAAGAACAGGAGGAACCAGAGGGCCAGAGGGTTTAAAGAGGCTGCAGAGGGACAAAAGTCTGGGCTTACAGCTAAGAGACTAGCACACAGCCTGCCAGAGAGAAGTACTCCAACCCTAGAGCACAGCCCAGGGGCAGAGGTCCAGGGGTAGGAAGGGGCTCAGAGCACTGGAGGATGCAAAGGCCTGATCAGTAACTGCCTTAAAGCCAAAGTGAAGAGTTTGGCTTTTATTCTGAGCATGATGGGAAGCCACTAGAGGTGGTAAAGAAAAGGAGTGATGTCTGCTTCATGTCTTTAAAACGTCACTAAGCCTGCTGGGTAGAGAAGAGAGATGGCAGGGAGCAAGAGGGCAAGCAGGAAGAGGATGATCCCGATGATATACGAAAGACTGGGATGCCTTGGACAGGGAGGAAGTGGTGGAGATGGAGAAACAGACTGAGAGCCATGTTATTTATACTGATTTATATGGGACATGTCATTGCTTTTAGCTAAAACCAGTATTATTACAACCTATTATTACATGGCAGGTATCTGTGGTCTTAACGTGACACACCCAGATAAACCACGCACTCATGGAAACCAAAAGGGAGAGTGAACGAGTTATCCCTCCTGGGAATGTCAGCAAAGAAGGAAAGAGTAGGTACCTAGCAGCCTTAGGAATCTTTTTAAAGCATGACTCAGAGGGCATCCAGGAAAGTCTGATTGGCACAGAGTTCTCAAAATGGGGTTCAGGGTTGGATTTCAACCCTGAAATCTCTCAACCTCTGAAATTATTTGTAGAACAGTAAATGTGTGCATTTTTCTGTGGGAGGAAACAAATGAATTTATCATAAGGTTTAATAACCTTAAAAACCTTCAGAAGGCTTGGTCTTCCCTGCTCCATTCTATCTCATACAATCTATAAAAAACATCAGATTAAACTGACATTTTTTTAAAAATTAAAAAAAAATTTCTTGAGAGAGAGAGTGTCAGAGTGTGAGCAGAGAAGGGGTGGAGAGAAAGGGAGACACAGAATCCAAAGCAAGCTCTAGGCTCTGTCAGCGCAGAGCCCAACATGGGGCTCAAACTCACAAACTGTGAAATTGTGACCTAAACTGAAGTCAGACGCTTAACTAACTGAGCCACCCAGGCACCCAGATTAAACTGATCTTAAGGCACATTATCTCCTCATGCCCTGGTCTAGTAAATGTTACTTAGGGGCTGAAGAAGTAGTGAGGGGACTGAAAGGAGGAGAGGGGACAGGAAGTAGGTGAAACTCTGGGCTCCCCTGAGGTATTCACCTGGAGCAGGGATTAGCAAACTGTGACCTGCAGGTCAAATGCTCCTTTAGTAAATAAAGTTTTATTAGAACACGGCCACTTCATTTGTTTACTATTGTCTATCGCTGTTTTTTTGTATTGTAACAGCAGAGCTGAGTAGCTAGCTGCAGCAGAGACCGCTGAGCCTCTAAAGCCTAACCTACTTATTACCTGGCCCTTTACAGAGAAAGTTCGCTGACTCCTGACCTAAAGCATCTCCACTGGGCCTCCACTAAAGCTTTTCTTGAAAGGATTCCTCTGCATTAAAATTAAATTTAGAAATCACTGTCCCGTCCAGGCCTGCTGCCTGGCCTAATCAGAAGACCAGTGGTTCTTCACATTCTCTGGCCTCTTACATCTTGTGCAAACTGTCTACTCTTCACAAATTTCACCCCCCAATTGCAAATGACAAAATGCTATACATCCTTCAAGGCTGATTTCAAATGCTGACCTCCTTCATGAAACCTTTCTGACGTGTCCCCTTGGGTTGTAATTACTTCCTAGCTGGAACACCTCAGCACTTTCCATTCTGAGGCCAGGACTCAGCATAGCACTCTGTCTAGACGTTCAATGCAGTTCATTTGCCTTTGCTTTTTACATTTGATGTCATGCTGTCAAAAGAGGTAGAATTAACTTATACCAGGGTTTCTCAACATTTGCCTTTTGGGCTGGACAACTCTTTGTCGTGGGCCTGTCCTGGTCACTCTGGCATGGTTAGCGGCATCTCTGGCCTCTACATGGTAGATATTAATAGCAATTCCTCCACACCAAGCCGTGGAAATAAAAAAATGTCCCCAGACACTGCCATATGTCCGGGGGGGAGGGGGAGGGCGGCAAAATCACTTTAGTTGAGAACCGCTAATTTATATGGTAATTATGACGAAAAGCCCCAACAACTTTATCAATTCAGCCCCAAAGCTATATTTTACAAAGACTCATTTCCAGCAAACCATAAACATATAATCTGTTAATAATCATATCTGAAAGGATTACCATGGTTTTTTCTCTTCCCTCAGCTAGTTTCCTCTTTTTATGTATATGTTTGTTACGATCAATTTCTACATCACCATACACATTTGATACATCCTCAAGAAGAACCAGTGGAACTTGGCTTGGGGCATTAGGACCTATGGATGGGGGGAAACACCAACACTTAAAAATGCGGCAAGGAAAAGAAAACAATATCAGGTAGAAGTTTACTCAGCTGTAAATACAGGTCATTAAAAAGTATGTTCAGTGTGATCTCAGTTAGGTAGACAAACAAGTGTGCAAGAATAAGAAAAAAGACTATACAGATATACACCAAATAGTTAATAAAGGTTCTCTCTCAATGACAGATTATAAATCAAAGTTCCTTCTTTGTTATTTGTTCTTACTTATCTAGAAATTTTTTATAGCTATCATGAATCATAAAATTAGCAAAAAACACTAAGAGTGTATTATATGTACAATACATTATAGCTACAAATTCCAAACAATATCTAAATATATGAAAGGCTATAAGGCAATACACAAAAATGAGAGTAGTTATATTGGATGGGTAGGTGATTTCATGCTCTTATTTTTCTATTTTTCATGTTTTATATGAATTTATATGCAAATATATTACTTAAAAAATCTCTGTCTACTGCAAAGTCTTTGTGAAATCTAGTTTAACACTTTGCTACATCTGCTGCTTTTTAAAAACAGAGGCACTGAATATCTGTATTTAGTTTCACGGTACCACTATATCCTTTAATATAGAAACTGTAAATGAAAACATACTTACATAAAAACTACCAACAACTAAAAGAAAGCCCTGGTGTTACCCCACAGTTATTTGCATCTAAGAACAATGTTAAGGTTACCATTTTCATCTTTCATCATCCTAGCCAAAGTCAGTATTTTGGGAGACTCTAAAATTCTTAAACCAACCTTGGAACAGAGATGGTTGTATGCTGTTGACATACTGGAATGCATTCTTAAAGAAGACCAACATAGTGGAATAAACCACTTGGTTTTTATATTTTGCATGAGCTTCATTATCAAAGTTGGTCATGTATCTGCAGAGATCCTTCATTCTATGCAAAATATCACCATAGCTTCTGAAAGACGAAGGATGACAAAAATTAATTACTCTGGGCTTGACAGCAAAAGGTCTAGAGAAAAGCCCTAACAGAAGCATTACATTTGCCAAATGTAGCAGCAGGCATTTGAAATTCCCCTTCTGAATTAGAGCAATAATCAGATCACTATTTCAGGACACAGACACAACAAAATAGCTATTGTTTCCTCTGAATGCGAAGGAATGCTTCAACCTCAACATCTTCTTAAGAGTTCACACTTTCATTGCGAATCTTTTAATAAAGTGAAAAACCACCCTCTTTTGCATAAATACCATGGTTACAGAATTTGCCCAAACAAAAGTATACCTATGCATTATACGCTTTTTAAGAATGTGATTTTGTTTTTAAAGATCTTGAGAACATGGTATCAGAAGACTTGCTAAGCAATTCTAGAAATGAATAATGTTTTACCGTCTTCCTTTATCCATCTGCCATTCACATCTCATTCCAACAACATTTAAAATCTTAAACAACCTCTCCCAAGGGTCCACAATCTGGGATGATTTTTCAGTCAGCCCTTCTATTATGTACTTCTGAGAGCTCCGTTTGCTAGGTGACATTAAATCAGATGATTCTTGGGCACCTGAGAAATGAGAAGAGTAGTCTACAATTAATTTTACTACTTACTATGTATGTGATACCTGACAGAGAAAGAAAAAGAATCCCCATTCAAAGGACAAGAGCACAGAATACAAACACATTATGTGCTTTGTTTAAAGACCCACAACTGGCCACGGGTATAGCAGAAAATGACTTTTGAGCTGTGGTACACGTATGAAGCTTGGTGCACTCACATCATAGTTCAGCAAGTTGACTGTTTCAGTCAAATGGTAAAACTGGTTCCAGAAAAGTTTTATCTCTTACCTGTAGTATTTTTTTTCCAGGAACCATCTTTTAGAAACACTATCAAACTGGTGTGTATCCAGAGAATAATCAGAATGATGAGGGATGTCTGAGTTTGCAATTTACTAAAGTCTGTATAAATAAAACTGCAGGATATTTTCACTTACCTTGGTGCTGACTCTCTATTTGAGTAGACCTAGTGACGTAATTGATATAAAATTCAGCTGCTTTGTTCAAGTACTTATATAATAAATTGGCAGGCAATCGAACATCATGGTTGTTAATTATTAGTGGAAGAACATCACAAACTGTTGAAGGAGAAAAATAAGAAAAAACGATGAAGTTGTCTGTCTACCCTACAATTGTGAGAAAAACAGAATTTGTTTTAGACTTCACTTAATGTAATTACCTAAAATATATAGGGGAACAACCCCCTTATGGCACATTTATTTAAAATTTACAGTGCACAGGGCACTAGTGGCTGGAGCTAGCAAGGAAACACACAGGCAGATTCTACATTATGGGTACTGGTCTAGTTCTTGAACTAGTGACAATTCAGATGTTTATTATTATGCTTCATACTTGAATATATGGTTGTACATATTCTTTTGGAGGTATCAAATATGACAATAAAAATTTAGAAGTTGTTTAAAATGCTTTCTGGACTAAAAAAATAAACCAGGATTTAAATTTCATAATATGAAAAGTTCTTTTGCTTTCCAGAAATGACCTTATCCCTAAAATGATACTTACTCCAGCATATTCTACTCACTGCAAAGAATTAGTACAAAATACAATTTTTCTTACCAAATAATTTTCTAAAGCAGTTAACAGGAGATTCTTGTTCTTCAATAGTTTCAGCCTCTAATAGTGCTTCCCCAAGGCCAACCTGTTTCAAAATACAATTAGTCATTTAAATGCGTTACAGTTTAAGATGTCAGAATTACATAAAGAAAGGGCTTTTAAAATTTACCACAGTCTGTATATGCAAACTTCCCCAGGAAACAAATATTCTCATTTTAAAGACTAGAAAACAAAAGGATACATCAGCAACACAGCCCAGAAGGAAACCCTAAATTCACCTGATCAACAACTACTCTGTCTTGGTTATGCTCCTCTGAACTAGTAAAATTAAAATGAAAATTAAATGTCTACAGAAACTTAAAGGAAGGGTTGGAACTGATTAGAATAACAGATTTTGTACCAAACATAGAAACTATTCTCTGCATCAAAATATATTATGTTGGCAAACCTTATCACTTTCAAGAGTTGTCACAAATAGGCAATCATACAGCCTAGGCTAGGCTAGACACATCTGTTTGACTTTTTTTTTTAATTTTTGACAGAGATAAAGAAACAGTGTGAGCAGGGGAGGGCCGCAGACAGGGAAAGAGACAGAAAGCTAAGCAGACTCCACATCATCAGCACAGAGCCTGATGCAGGGCTTAAACCCACAAGAACCACGAGATCATGACCCCAGCCACAATTAAGAGTCAGATGCCTAACGGAATGAGCACCCAGGTGTCCCACAACTGTCTGACATTTAAGGCCACCTTTCCATTACTTTCTACTATATATTTCCTAGCATAGTAGAAAGTTAGCTTATCAAAACCTATCAAGGTGTCTGTGTTATCTCCTTGGGGTCACTTGGGGATGCTTGGGGTAGGGGTAGAACAATGTAAAAGATAATATAATACAAACAGTTAAAAGTTGAGTAATGATTAAAGAATGTATTGGGTTGAATAGCATCCTCCCAAAATTCATGTCCACCTCCACTCAGCATGTGACCTTACATATATTTTATGCTATAAAAAAAAAATAAGGTCTTTGTAGATGCAATTAGTTAAGATGAAGGCATACTAGGTTAGGACAGGCCCTAAATCCAATGACTACAATCTTTACAAGGTCATGTGAAGACACAGGAACACAGGGAAGACACACAGAGAAGGAGGCCATATGACAACAGAGGCAGACACTGAAATGATGTAGCTGCAAGCCAAGAAATGACAGACTGCTGGTGACCACCAGAAGCTAGGAAGAGTAGGAAGCATTCTTCCCTAGAGCCTTTATAGGGAGCATGGCCCTGCCCACACCTTGCTTTTTTCAACTTTCAGCTTCCAGAACTGTGAGAGAATAAATTTCTGTTGTCTTAAGCCACTCAGTTTTCTGGTACTTTGTTATAGCAGCCCTAGGCAACTGATATAGGGAGGTACAGAAAAGGTTAACTGGGGCCAAAGCTTGAAAAATGGTGTGGGAAAGAATAAGCAACAGAGCTGGAATTAAGAGTTAGTGATTTGAATCCTGACTCTTCCATTTGATGGCTATGGAAATTACTAACATATTTAAGATTCAGTTTCTTCATCTGTACAGTCGGATACTATCTACCTCAAAGGGTCTGGGAAGTACAGGAGATACCGAACACTTACCAATGCCTGCCAATAGCATTCAATAATTATTACAGATATAAGTAATTGAGGGAAAAGTACATGAAAAACATGCCTGTTAAGACTACAGACTATGGCTCTCATTTAAATTCAAACATGTTCCTGACTACAATGGAGTAGGATTTTTAAAATAATTTTACTGTACTTTACAGACTGCAAATAAACAGCACTGTCAAAGCTGGCTGTTTCCTTACACCGACAGGACAACTTCTACTGGAAATTTATAAAGTTTGATAACAGTGACATACTTTTAGCTTTACTGACAAAAATTTCTTATATTCAATCTTACCTAGTGCTCTTCAGAATTTCTGCTCTAAAATAATACACACTATTGCTTTTAACCCAACTGATGAATGTGTTGATCAATTTTATTTTCTCTTAAGAAAAAGGAAATGATCAAATCATACCCCATGCTGTACCACTGTTTCAGGGAAGCGTCTCAAAAGCAGAAGCAACATTTCTGATCGTTCCAACGTGTTGAAGCATTGTTCCGTTACCTTTAGTAACATTTCGCACTGGACTCGACCAGGGAGAGTTTCAAACAAACCTGTACATAACACATTTTACTTTAAAAAATTTCTTTCAGAAAGAAAATCTTGAAACTAATATGGAAGTAAGGCATTTTCATGTACAGAACAATAAATACTACATTTAGAATAACTGAGTTTCACCTACAACCTAGAAGGCTTTTGGGTTAGATGGTAATGGACACAGATGTTTGCTGAATGACCCTAAAACCCTTGGAGGCCTTACTGGATCCAGGAGACAAGAATGGCTTATGTGAAGGGTCACAATAGTGCTTGCTGTTGGCTGAGATAAAGAGGATGCACTTGTTTATGCTGAAATGACCTTAACTACCTACTTTCTATTTTATCCAGAATTTGAAATCTTTGGCTATAGCAATCAACACAAAGTGAGGGTTAACAAGAAAGGTCATAAATTGCTAAAAGTTTCTCTCCCATTTTGTGGAGATATGTTTAATCTATAGATGCTTTCCGATCACTGCAAAACCTGTTAAAAATATATTCAATTCCCTGGGCTAACTGATAAATTTGCACCCTTTAAGGAAGCTTATGGGTTTCTAAGCAAATGCTCAAGAGACCAAGTGACACCATTTGTACAAACTTCAGTTGTCAAGAGCAAAATATACATGTGGGTACCAATACTACAGATGTGAGTTACCATATATAACTTAGTAGTCCAGAAATGGTAATTTATACACCCAATAAGTTATCACTCCATTCTTACTTCTTAAAAATTGGGTTTGTTTATCCTGTGAATCATTCCTTAATGCTGATGTAATAATGCTGATTTCTCTCCACACCACCGGCTGATCTGGGAAATTCACAAACCTATTTTTAAAATGAATGCATTAAATTAAAATGTCAGATTCTATATAGTATTCAAAAAAGAAAATAAGATTAGCATATAGAGAAAAACACATTTTTTTTATTCCAAGTAAATATGTAGATGTAACAAAACAAAGCAAAATAAAGATATAAAATAAAAACTAAGGAAAATGAAGTTAATCACAACAGTCTTTAGAGTTTTTGTAAGTGAAAAGACAAACGACCATAATATATAAAGCATTTGTAAACATCAACAAGAAAAAGGGACTAAAAAAAAAAAAAACCCCAAAACCAAAAACAAACAACTACCCAAAAGTGGGCAAAGGCAAATCACAGAAAGAATGCAAAGAGAACACTTAAAAAGATACTCAGTCTTATTAGTAATACAATGAACACAATTTTTTTAAAAAAGCAACATACCACTTTCCATCACAATGGCAAAAATTAAAATCTAAAAGACTGATACATACAATGTTGGCAAATGTGTGGGAAAATGGGCACTCTTATACATTGTTGGTAGAAATGTAAAGTGGAATAGTATTTTTTGGAGAGTGATTTGGTAGTGTATCAACATATAAAATACTATACCCTTGACTGTGAAAATCAATGTTTAAGAATCTACTCTATAGAAAAACACCACAATATGGGTACAAAATTCCTTACTGACACTGAATACAATCTCAAATAATTGGAAAGTATCTAAATGTCCACCAATGTTACGAAACCTTATGCAAATATGAAAAAGAGCTCTACATCCTGAGAAAGCATCTCTCCATTAAAGTGGGTGAAGAAAGCAAGCTGCAGCATGATATAAGTAGTATGATCTCACTTTTGTAACCCTTCCCCACAAATACTTTTATGTCTTCTGTACTGTGTATGCATGTATACAGAGACACCCAAAACTTAACTCAGGTTGAGTTGTAGGGACTTTCACTTGTCATTCTCTATACTTCAGTATTGTCTGAACTTCTGCAAAGAGCATGTATTATTTCCAAAATAAAATGAATTATGGAAAGAAAAGTTTTAACAAGAATAAAACAGAAGACTTCTCTGCAGAAAGCATGTCAGCAGTTAATTGAAGGCCTAGACTCACGACTACGTAAGCTTTAGATACCAGAGACGTAGATGAACTTGAAGATCTTCCCCCAACTCCCACTTTCACACACAAACAAAACCTCCGTGAAAGATCCAGGGCAGTGCAAGCTTGAAGTCCAGCATCCCCACTCACATGTCGTACAGCAGTCTCCCGGCGGTGGCAGTCCTCTCTGCATTCCGCTCGATGGTGTACATCTCATACTGCAACACAGATCAGACTCAGAGGTCACAACCTCCGCCCGGGGCCGGTCCTGGCTCACCGCGCGCAGCGCTAGTTGGCCTTCACTGGGCACCCCCAACTCGGGAGGGCCTGATAGTAAAGCATCACGTGGTGACGCAGGGCCACGGCGCTTAGGAGTGCGACCCTAGGGCCCTTCGGCTCCCAAGATTGGGGAATAACGTCTCAAAAGTAGCAGGCACTAAACAAATGGCTGCCATGATGATGAACGAGGGAGCGAAAGGCCTCTCCCAAGGCCGAGGCCACCGTTCGGGCCACCGAGCAGCACAGCACCCCCACACTTCCAGTCACTCCGACCTCGAGCGGGGTCCCCGGTGTCTCCAGGTGCTGGCCTCGAAGGGGAGGAGGCGTGTGAGGGCGTCGGAGAGCAGGGCGAGGGAGATGGAGAGAAGTGGGACGAGAGGGAGCGGGGCGGTCCGGCCCCCGAGGCGGGCGGGAGCAGCTCGCGGCCAGGGCAGCCCCGGCGCGGCGAAGCACTCACACCTTCGCGGATGCTGCCGCATGCACGGGCCTGACCTCACCTGGATGTTAAAGTCGGCGGGGTAGAGGCTGCGGGCTGTGATCAGCCAAGCCTTGGCTGCCCACAGGTCCTGCTGCACCAGTTCCCGGGCTCGCTGCACCAGGAACTCGCAGTCCCCCTGGGCCGACATGACCCAGGAGACGTCAGGCAGCCGGCCGCTCAGGCCGTACCTTCCGGCTCTGGAGACGCCGCCGCCTCCGCCGCCGCCGCCGCCGCCGCCGTCGCAGGGGAGGCTTCTGCGCATGTCGGGGTTGGCGCATCCGGAATAATTTCCCGGGTTTTGCGAGCACCCTCTTCCGGTCCGCTCTCATTGACCTTCCAGCCCCTTCGTTCTTTGAGGACCCAGTGTTTTGGTACCGACCTTTCCAGGTCACCTCCAAAATGTGGAGAAGTGGATTTCCACGCTTGCGGGCTCTAGCGCGACTCTTGTTAACAGGGGGCATGCGCTAGAGCCTCTAGTTGCTGAGTTATGGCACGGTGTTCTTCCGTTCCTCTCCCGGAGACCTGCGGGTGGGCGGTATCTGGGTGTCTCGAGGTCTGGCACCCGAACCTGGCTGACAAACTTCTATATACAAGAAGTTTGAGAGGAACAGGCCGAGGGGGGCCTAGAAGGCGGCGGGAAAGAGCGCGCGGGGAGCTCCCTTGGCCAGGGCAGAGTTGAGGAACCTGCCCCTGGCTCATTGCCCGGCTTTAAGTTTACGAGAAAAAGTCTGAGGCCAGACTAGCGTCCAAGGTCAGAGAGGCATGGTAATGCCTAGAGATCGCTCTGGTGCATTTTATCTTTTCAAAGTATGTCCACATTACATCGTTATGCCTTTATTTGCTGATTTCTGAAACAAGCATTGAGCTCTTGCAGTAATTAGTACTTGGAAAGTGCTTTGCTGCATGCGGTGGGAGCTACAAAGATGATTCTTGTCCCAGCAGAAGTTTTACAATGATGTGGGCATGTGACCTACAGAAAAATAGGCCGTTTTAATGATCTCTTTCCACCCAATCACTGTCATTTTCACCAAAATTCCAGATTTGTTTTCCATTTGAGAGAAGGAAAGCGAAATAATCTCCCTGCTCTGGAGAAGGGAGGCTGCATTTCAGAGCTGGAGAAGCACTATTTACCTGCCTAATAGGAAGAATGTACCAAAATGTGGATTCATTAGTTTTCAGTCCAAGTTCTATATATCTATATACAGAAAGTTTTAGCAAGTTCTGTTTACATCTGGTATCTTCAATTTATTCAATTTAAAGCCAAGAAATTAAGGGTTCAAAGCTGATTTGTTTTAAAAATAGAAGTTACTATGTGTTTCTATACATGAAAATTTATATTTTTAATAAACATGGGTATATACATTACTATTCATGGTTATATGTAAGGTTTAATATATGCCAACTAATTGTGATAATTTATGAATAAACGATCTTAAAGTTAATGATGAGCTAATTTTAGAGATAAGTATAGAAAGGGCAGACACAAAGCAGCAGTATAAAGCCCCAGTGCTTTCAAATCTATTAATGTCCAGGCTCTTTTATTTTGCTATTTTGCTTATGATACCATTCTAAAAATAACACTTTTAAATATCTTCCCCTTTCTCAAAATTCTGAAAATTTGATTTTGTTTCATTAGTATCCCCAATGATGTCTTTAGCTAAGAGTCCCTGCATTAACATCAGTCGTTCTGTGATCTATTGATTGAATGCTTCAGGAAACATTCAGGTTCCAAAGGTGCTATTTAATGTGCCCTTATTATGGACAACCAGAGCCTAATTGTGCCATCACTTTGTAGGCCAGAATTGCTCAGTGACAGAATGTTTTTGGCTTTGTAGAAAAGAAAATACAAAATTGAACAAATAGCTCAGTGTCATTTTTATGTTATAATGTATAGGTTATAAAAATGGGTTGCTAACTTAAATTTTTTTCATTATTTAATTGGTTTTAATACATAAAGTGTTATGCAAGGATTTACGAGTGGCAAAATGACTAATTTGGGTTTTTTTCTATTTATTTATTTTAAATTAAATCCAAATTAGTTAACATATAGTGTAATGATAATTTCAGGAATAGAATTTTTGTGATTCATCCTCTACATATAACACCCAGTGCTCATCCCAACAAGTGTTCCCCTTAATGCTCCTTACCCCTTTAGCCCTTCCCCTCATGCAGCATCCCACCAGCAACCCTCTGGTTGTTCTCTGTATTTAAGAGTCTCTTATTCTTTGTCTCCCTCTCTATTTTTATATTATTTTTGCTTCCCTTCCTTTATGTTCATCTGTTTTATATCTTAAATTGTACTTAAGAGTGAAATCATATGATATTTGTCTTTCTCTGACTGACTTATTTCACTTAGCATAATATACTCTAGTTCCATCCAGTTGTTGCAAATGGCAAGATTTCATATTTCATTGTGTGTGTGTGTGTATATATATACCATATCTTGTTTATCCACTCATCAGCTAATGGACATTTGGGCTCTTTCCATACTTTGGCTATTGTTGATAGTGCTGCTGTAAACATTGGGGTGCATGTGACCCTTCGAATCAGCACTCCTCTATCCTTTGGATAAGTACCTAGTAATGTAATTGGTGGGTCGTAGAGTAGTTCTATTTTTAATTTTTTAAGGAACCTCCACACTGTTTTCCAGAGTGGCTGTGCCAGTTTGGGTTCCCACCAACAGTGCAAAAGAGTTCCTCTTTCTCTGCATCCTCGCCAACATATGTTGTTGCCTGAGTTGTTAATTTTAGCCATTCTGACAGGTGTGAGGTGGTATCTCATTGTGGTTTTGATTTGTATTTCCCTGATGATGAGTGATGTTGAACATCTTTTCATGTGTCCATTAGCCATCCAGATGTTTTCTTTGGAAAAGTGTCTATTTATGTCTTTTGCCCACCTTGTCACTGGATTATTTGTTTTATGGATGTTGAGATTGATAAGTTCTTTACAGATTTTGGATACTAACCCTTTATCTGATAGGTCATTTGCAAATATCTTCTCCCATTACATTGGTTGCCTTTTAGTTTTGCTGATTGTTCCCTTGGCTGTGCAAAAGCTTTTAATCTTAATGAGGTTCCAATGGTTCATTTTTGCTTTTGTTTCCCTTGCCTCCAGAGACATGTCAAATAAGAAGTTGCTGTGGCTGAGGTCAAAGAGGTTGTTGCCTGTTTTCTCCTATAGGATTTTGATGGCCTCCTGTCTTACAGTTAGGTCTTTTATCCATTTTGAGTTTATTTTTGTGTGTGGTGTAAGAAAGTGGTCCAGGTTCATTCTTCTGCATGTCACTGTCCAGTTTTCCCAGCACCATTTGCTGAAGAGACTTTTTCCATTGGATATTCTTTCCTGCTTTGTCAAAGATTAGTTGGCCATATGTTTGTAGGTCCATTTCTGGGTTCTCTATTCTGTTCCATTGATCTATGTGTCCATTTTTATCCCAGTACCATACTGTCTTGATGATTACAGCTTTGTAATACAGCTTGAAGTCCAAAATTGTGATGCTTACAGCTTTAGTTTTTGTTTTTCAGGATTGCTTTGGCCATTCGGGGTCTTTTATAGTTTCATACAAATTTTAGGATTGTTTGTTGTAGCTCTGTGAAGAATGCTGGTGTTATTTTGATAGGGATTGCCTTAAATATGTAGATTGCTTTGGGTAGTATTGACATTTTTTTAATTTTTAAAAGTTTATTTTGAGAGAGGGAGAGAGAGAGAGAGAGAGTAGGGGAGGGGCAGAGAGAGAGGGAGAGGGAGAACCCCAAGCAGACTCCCCACTGTCAGCACAGAGCCAATGTGGAGCTTGAGCTCATGAGCTGTGAGACCATGACCTGAGCCAAAACCAAGAGTCAGATGCTTAACCGACTTAGTCACCCAGGTGCCCCTGGGTAGTATCAACATTTTAACAATATTTGTTTTTCCAATCCATGAACGTGGAATTTTTTTCCATTTTTTTTTTTTGTGTGTCTTCTTCAATTTCTTTCATCAGCTTTCTATCATTTTTAGTGTAGAGATTTTTCACCTCTTTGGTTAGGTTTATTCCTATGTATTTTATGGGTTTTGGTACAATTATAAATGGGATTGATTCCTTGATTTCTCTTTCTCCTGCTTCATTATTGGGGTATAGAAATGCAGCTGATTTCTGTACATTGATTTTATATCCTGCGAGTTTGTTGAATTCATGTATCAGTTCAGTTTTTTGGCAGAGTCTTTTAAGTATTATGTCATCTACGAAGAATGAAAGTTTGACTTCCTCCTTGTTGATTTGGATGCCTTTTATTTATTCCTTTGTGTTGTCTAATTGCTGAGGCCAGGACTTGCAACACTATGTTGAATAACACTTGTGAGAATGGACATCCCTGTTGTGTTCCTGACCTTAGGGGGAAAGCTCTCAGTTTTTCCTCATTGAAGATGACATTAGCTGTGAGTCTTTCATATATGGCCTTTATGATCTTGAGATATGATCCTTCTCTCCCTACTTTCTTGAAGGTGTTTATCAAGAAAGGATGCTGTATTTTGTCAAATGCTTTTTCAGCATCTATTGAGAGGATTATATGTTCTTATCCTTTCTTTTATTAATGTGATGTGTCACATTGATTTGTGGATATTGAACCAGCCCTGCATCCCAGGAATAAATCCCACTTGATTGTGGGGAATAATTCTTTTAATGTAGTTGGATCCAGTTGGCTAGTATCTTGTTGAGAATTTTTGCATTCATGTTCATCAGGGAAATTGGTTTGTAGTTCTCCTTTTTAGCGGGGTCTTTGTCCAGTTTTGGAATCAAGGTAATGCTGGCCTTGTAGAATGAGTTTGGAAGTTTTCCTTCCATTTCTATTTTTTGGAACAGCTTCAAAAGAATAGGTGTTAACTGTTTTTAAATGTATGGTAGAATTCCCCTGGAAGGCCATCCAGCCCTGGACTCTTTGTTGGGAGACTTTTGATTACTGATTCAATTTCTTTACTGGTTATGAAAATTCTATTCAAATTTTCTATTTCTTCCCATTTCAGTTTTGATAGTTTATATGTTTCTAGGAATTTGTCCATTTCTTCCAGATTGCCCAATTTGTTGGCATATAATTGTTCATAATATTCTTTTATTATTGTTTGTATTTCTGCAGTGTTGATTGTGATCTCTCCTCTTTCATTATTTTATTTATTTGGGTCCTTTCCTTTTTCTTTTTGATCATTCTGGCTAGGGGTTTATCAGTTTTGTTAATTCTTTCAAAGAACCAGCTTCTGGTGTCACTGATCTGTTCTACTGTTTTTTTAATTTCGGTATCATTGATTTTTGCTCTAATCTCTATTATTTCCCTTATTCTGCTGGTTTGGGGCTTTATTTGCTGTTCTTTTTCCAGCTCTTTTAGATGTAAAGTTAGGTTGTGTATTTGAGACCTTTTTTCCTTCTTTAGGAAGGCCTCGATTGCTATATACTTCCCTCTTATGGCCACCTTTTGCTGCATCCCAGAGGTTTTGGGCTGTGGTGTTATCATTTCATTAGCTTCCGTGTACTTTTTAATTTCCTCTTTAATTTCTTGGTTAACCCATTCATTCTTTAGTAGGATATTCTTTAATCTCCAAGTATTCATGGTCTTTCCAATTTTTTCCTTGTGTTTTATTTCGAGTTTCATAGCGTTGTGGTCTGAAAATATGCACGGTATGATCTTGATCTTTTTGTACTTGTTAAGGGCTGCTTTGTGACTCGCTATGTGATCTATTTTGGGGAATGTTACATGTGCACTGGAGAAGAATGTGATTCTGCTGCTTTAGGATGAAATGTTCTGAATGTATCTGTTAAGTCCATCTGGTTCAATGAGTCATTCAAAGTCATTGTTTCCTTGTTGATTTTCTGCTTAGATGATCTGTCCATTGTTGTAAGTGGGGTGTTGAAGTCCCCTACTATTATGGTATTATTATCAATGAGTTTCTTTATGTTTGTGATTAATTGATTTATATATTTGGGTTATTTCACGTTGGGGGCATAAATGTTTACAATTGTTAGATCTTCTTGGTGGATAGACCCCTTAATTATGATATAATGCCCTTCTTCATCTCTTGTTACAGTCTTTATTTTATAGTCTAGTTTGTCTGATATAAGTATGGCCACACCAGCTTTCTTTTGACAACCATTAGGATGATAGATGGATCTCCACTATCTATCTATGGATTGACCCTTACTTTCAATCTGCAGGTGTCTTTAAGTCTAAAATGAGTCTCTGATAAGCAGCATATAGATGGCTCTTGTTTTCTTATCTGTTCTGATACCCTATATCTTTTGATTGGAGCATTTAGTCCATTGACATTTGGAATGAGTACTGAAATTTAGTGCCATTGGGTTGCCTGTAGAGTTGGAGTTTCTGGTGGTATTCTCTGGTCCTTTCTAGTCTTTGTTGCTTTTGTGCTCTCTCTCTCTCTCTCTCTCTCTCTCTCTCTCTCTCTCTCTCTGTGTGTGTGTGTGTGTGTGTGTCTTTTTTCCACTCAAAGGGTCCCCTTAAAATTTCTTGTGGGGCTGGTTTAGTGGTCATGAACTCCTTTAGTTTTTGTTTGTCTGGGAAACTCTTTATTTCTCCTTGTATTTTGAGTGACAGCCTTGCTGGATAATGAATTCTGTTTACATGTTTTTCCAATTCAACACATTGAATACATCCTGCCACTCCTTTCTGGCCTTCCAAGTGTCTGTGGATAGTTCTGTTGGAGAATAATATACAAACATGCCAATTGATGCTGTACCAAATTCTAGGGTTTAGTATCAATTTGGGCTCTTAACCATTCCAACTCCCATTCTTTCACCAGCTATTCTAAGCCTTTGCCATTTTTCCCAACTGTATGTATTCTCTTCATCTTGAACAGATGATTTTGCCTTTAACTGAGAAGATTGAGGCTAACAGGCCTTACTTAACCTCCTTCAGTTTTGGACACCATGGCCCTATTTATCTTTCAAGACCAAACATCTGTTGGTGTACATATTCTTAAACCACTTTGGTGATTTCCAAGTGTACTGATATCTGGCTGATAGCCAAGGCTCTGCCTTATCTTTTGCTACCACCCCCAGCCCAGAACTTCTTTCAGTTCTTCCTTGTGGTGTGTTCTCTATCATCTTAAGGCATTCACATGGGCTATCATTTCTGCTCTGCTTAGAACACTCTCCACTGCTAGCCTCTGAGGACTAATCCTTTGTGTCTCAGATAGCACTTCCCCAGGGAAACCTTCCTTGACCTTCCTTCCTTGTTCCTTGGTTCCATTGTCCTTATACTGTTTTATAATTGATGGTTTATGAGACATTAAGCTCCATTAGATCAGGGACCTATCTTTTATGCTATTACTGTCTCAGCCCCTCAGATATGTATTAATAGTAAGCTTTCAATAAAATTTAGGTGAATTTTGAATTTTTTTATGCTTCACTTATAAATTTGCATAAAACCTTTCTTTTTACATAGATTTCGTTCCCTCTGGTTTCAGAAGATAGAGGGTCCTTTTTGTTCAAGGCCAAAATCTTCACTTGTTCTCTGAATCCTCTGAAGCCCTGGCTTCCTCAGAGAATCTGCCTTATCAGTTATTCTCACATCTACAGTGTCAATATATTTCTACTGGTTCCTTCCAGAAGAGGACATGTTTTGGAGGCATTGCTACAGCTCCCTATTCTGCACAGTTCCCCTTTACCAGGCAGCACATCCATCCCCTACTGCTATATTGGCCACTAACTGCTCAGCTGCTCCCTTCTCTAGAGAATTGCCTTCAGCTTCCTTCAAAAGTTGGCCATTCCCAAAGGAGTAATACATGGTACAAGTAATACAGGTAATACAAGGTAGTGCCCTTGCCTCAAAGGGAAGAAATCTGTGGAATAGTTAATGTTCAGAGCAAGTTTGTCTGAGACCACATCCACATTCAGATCTTTATCCTTCTCTATCCTGCTTCCCTCCTTTATAGGCTTCTCTAGAAGGGCACTCCCTCAGTAAGTTATGTGTTCCCAAATCTCTGTCTCAGGCATTTCTAGGTAACCCAGCCTCAGACAATAATTATTACTGGACACGGGAATACTATGAGGTACCTGATGAATCCTCTGGATTCTAGACGTAGTCCTTTTACATTGTTTGTGTAGTGGCAACCATTTTCCTTTGGGAATTAGGACCAATCATCTGAGTAATAAAGTAGCCCTTTTCTTTTCTGCCTGTTGGTTCAGTGGTACAAGGAGCACCAAATGGTCAGGGGGAAGTCTTGCTTCCAATTCAATGGAACCCTGACTACGTTCCCTGGTGGTTACCCTCCTTTCTTCAGAATTAGGACTTCCAAATTCTCAGAGCACAAGATTGAGGGGGACAGTTAGGAAAAATTCCATTAGTGGATTATTAGGTGTATTTTGAGGGGGTCACTCTATCCTCCTGCCCTTGCTTGATTTAAAGCATTCCCTGCATCGATAGAACACTTCCCAACTTTGCAGAATGTGGTTTAGCTGGCACCCTAATTAAGCCTCCAGTAGGCCATATTCCACCATTCTATCAGGCCACCTACTTCTGGATGATAGGAACAGAGTAAGACCAGTAAGACCAGTAAATGTATTGAGCCTGTTCCCTCTGCCATATTTTTTTTTTTGTCATAAAATGAGTTATTGGTTCTGAAATGATATTGTATGGGATACAATGGTGAATAAGGTGTTCTATTAGTGCATGAATGGTGGAACAGGAAGTATGTTATGGGGGCAAATTCTAACAGTATGAATTCCCATGAAGACAAATCACTCCCTTCTCCATGAAGAACAGGTCCAATGTCAAGTAATCAACTTTCCACTAGGTAGCTGGCTGGGCCCCCTGAGGAAATGGTGCCATATTGGAGGTCTTGTTTTGGCTTCTGTCCTTGGCCTTTTGGTCACCCAGTAGTAGCTTTATTCATGTCATCCTTGGTGAGAGTAAGTTCATGTTGAGCTCACACATAGCATCCCTGCTGCCATGGCCACTTTGTCCATGGATCCACTGAGCAAACACTGGGTGACTGGGGAGAGCGGTTGACTGACATCCACAGGATGAGTCATCTTGTTTCCACCTCATTAGGGAGAGTCTTCTTTGCTGTGGATGTCCTCTGGGGAGCATTTATGTAAAACCCAGCTGCCTTTACATTTTGCACCCATTCTGAGAGTCCACATACTTCTCTCCCAGACCTCTTTGTCACCAATCTTATAATTTTGCTCTTTCCAAGTTCTTGATCTGTCAGTCTATCAGTGACTTCTCATGTCAGTAGAGATTCATACCTCAGGCTGTCTTTCCAGAGTGGACCATTTTCTATCTGCTGGAGTATTTCCCTTTACCGTGTTTTAGGGCTAACCCTGCGTCTGACTGTCATTTGGTGGTCACCTACTTCCAGATGCCTTGCACACCCTTTTTACACTAGGTACTCTCTCTCATGAGGCCACTGATGTGAGCTCAGGGAAAGGTAGTAAGGCAGTAGACATATCTACATGGGACTCTGAGTCATGCTCATGAAAATTTCTTGTGGTTTTCAGACCTGCTCAGGCCTCTTTTATCTATTATATTTCCACTAAATAGTAAAATGATTGTACACACTCTCAATCATGGGATCACAAATGATGTTTTAGATAATACCAAGTTCACGATATGCACCTCAGATCACAGGTCAGTTGATATCCTGTAGGTCAGGGGTCAATGTCCACCAGGCTCCAGTAGCAATCTAGGAGCTTCTTTGCAAATGGTCTTGCTTTAGGCTTGCACTGTGGTTCCTCTTGTTAGCCCTTGTCAGATGCTCCACACAATATCCCTATATCATAGGCATAGGATTCTATTAGAATCTCTGCTGCATTGGGCCCCCCTCAACTGATATTGCCTAGAGGAATAGCTGCTTACCAAGTTCAGGAATTATGCTAATTTGCTTTATTACAAAGTAAAGATACATGTCTGAAATAGCAGCTGCGGTTAACACCAATACCTGATTAAGTTCATGACAACTAGTCGCTCTCCAAGACTTATCTTGCTTCTTTAAGGATGAACCACTAGGTGAGTTAAATGGGATGTAATGGGAATTCCCTACCATGCCACCTTTAGAGTAACAGAGACTTTCACTCTATCCTTCCTACACAATGGCTCCTACTCTGCTAGAAAACCAATTAGAAGATTCTTTCTGTTAGTTGCTAAGCATGTCTGTGGGGAAATAATTACAGGATTAATTCCTGTGATCTTTGTTGGACACACTGCAACCTACCTGACTGGTAGGTTAATGTGGTGCTGTGGGCCCTCAGGCATCCCATAAAGTCCTTTTACAAAGGGATGTGGCCTCTACCTCAGTCACGGAACCCTGGATCTGGGAACTGACCAGGATCTGGGAATTGTGTACTTTCCCCTACAGTCACTAAAGTCAGATATCTGCTCACTTGGCTTAGATTTCCTCTGATTTTATGAATCGGTAGGCTGCCCATCTACCTTATTCTTGGCAACTTTATGGTCAGTTAACTACTGCCATAGACCCCTGAGGGCCAAAATACTCTTATTGCCTCTCTGTCTTTGAGGCTTATTATGATCATTGTCTTCACTTTGTCTCTGAAGGTCAAGTGTTACCACCTGACATTTACTGTGCAGGAATCCCACAATTCCTATTGAAATAGGGAAGCCCAATTCTTTTTTTTTTCAGGCATAATTAACATATAACATTATGTTAGGGGCGCCTGGGTGGCTCAGCCGGTTGAGCGTCCAACTTCGGCTCAGTTTGTGATCTCACAGCTTGTGAGTTCAAGCCCCACGTCGGGCTCTGTGCTGACAGCTCAGAGCCTGGAGCCTGCTTCGGATTCTGTGTCTCCCTCTATCTCTTCCCCTAACCCACTCGCATTCTGTCTCTGTCTCTCTCAAAAATAAATAAACATCAAACAAATTTTTAAAAAACATATTATGTTGGTTTTAGGTGTTGCAACATAGTGATTAGACATTTGTATATATTATGAAATGACCACCACAATAAGTCTAGTTAACCTCTATCTGTATACAGTTATCATTCACTGTTACAAAAACCTTTTTTCTTGTGGTGAAGACTTAAGATTACTATCTTAGCAACTTTCAAATATGCAAAACAGTATTAACTATAGTCACCACGCTGTACATTACATCCCCATGACTTCTTTATTTTACAGTGGAAATTCTGCACCTTTTGACCTTCTTCCCATTTTGTACACCCTCCCCGCCCCCAGCCCTGCCAGCATCCACCAGTCTGTTCTCTGTATCTATGAGCTTGGTTTTTTGGTTTTAGGGTTTTTGTTTGTTTGTCTGCTTTGGTTTTTAGATTCTACATCTAAATAAGATCGTATGGTATTTACCTTTCTCTGACTTATTTCACTTAGCATAATGCTCTCAAGGACCATTCATGTTGTCACAAATGGCAAAATTCCATTCTTTTTTATGGCTAAATAGTATTGCATTCCATTACATATATATGTATATATATATATATGTATATATATATATGTATATATGTGTATATATATGTGTGTGTGTATATATATATGTAGTATTGGCTTCAGGGGTAGAAACCAGTGATTCATCACTTACATATAACACCCAGTGCTCATCCAACAAGTGCCCTTCTTAATGCCTATCACCCATTTAGCCCATCCCCCCACCCACCTCCCCTCCAGCAACCCTCAGTTTGTTCTCTGTATTTAAGAGTCTCTTATGGTTTGCCTCCCTCTCTCTTTTTATCTTATTTTTCCTTCCCTTCCCCTATGTTCATCTGTTGTGTTTCTTAAATTCCACATATACACATATATATATACACACACACCACATCTTTATCCATTCTTCTATCAATGATTAGGTTGTTTCCATATCTTGGCTATTGTAAATAATGCTGCATTGAACATGGGGTGCATATATCTTTTGGAATTAGTGTTTTTATTGTCTTCTGATAAATACCCAGAAGTGAATTGCTGGATCATATGATAGTTCTACATATGATTTTTTGAGGAAACTTCATACTGTTTTCCATAGTGGCTGCACCAGTTTACATTCTTACTGACAGTGCACAAGGGTTCCTGTTTTTCCACATACACACCAACACTTGTTATTTCTTATCTTTTTGATGTTAGCCATTTTAACAGGGATGAAGTGACATCTCATTGTGATTTTGATTTGCATTTCTCTGATGATTAGTGATGTTGAGCATCTTTCTTTTTTCTTTCTTCCCTTTTTTTTTTAATGTTAAGCATCTTTTCAGGTGCCTGTTGTGTCTATATATTTTCTTTGGAAAAATGTCTATCCAGATCATCTGCCCATTTAAAAAAATTTTTTTACATTTATTTATTTATTTTTGAGAGACAGAACACAAGTGGGGGATGGGCATAGAGACAAGGAGACACAGAATCCGAAGCAGGCTCCAGGCTCTCAGCTGTCAGCACAGAGCCTGATGCGGGGCTCAAACTCACAAACCACAAGATCATGACCTGAGCTGAAGTCAGACGCTCAACCGACTGAGCCACCTAGGTGCCCCTCATCTGCCCATTTTTATTTATTTATTTATTTCATTTTCTTTTCCTTTAAAAAAATGTTTTTTAAAATTTTATTTATTTAAATTCAAGTTGGTTAACATACAATGTAGTATTGGCTTCAGGGGTAGAAACCAGTGATTCATCACTTACATATAACACCCAGTGCTCATCCAACAAGTGCCCTTCTTAATGCCCATCACCCATTTAGCCCATCCCCCCACCCACCTCCCTCCAGCAACCCTCAGTTTGTTCTCTGTATTTAAGAGTCTCTTATGGTTTGCCTCCCTCTCTCTTTTTATCTTATTTTTCCTTCCCTTCCCCTATGTTCATCTGTTGTGTTTCTTAAATTCCACATGTGAGTGAAATCATATGATATTTGTCTTTCTGTGCCTGACTTACTTTGCTTAGGATAATACTCTCTAGTTCCATCCACATTATTGAAAATCATCTGCCCATTTGTAAATAGATTGTTTTGGTTTTTTGCTATGAGGATGTAAGCATTTTTTGTATATTTTACATATTAATCCTTTCTCACATATATGATTGCAAATATTTTCTCCCACTCAGTAGGTTGCCCTTTCATTTTATTGATAATTTTCTTTGCTGTGCAGGAAGCCCAATTCTACGGCAGTATCTCCCACCAGCATCTCTGGCCTACAGTGAATGGTTAATATAAAGATTTTTAGGGGCGCCTGAGTGGCTTGGTTGGTTAAGCATCCGACTTCGGCTCAGGTCATGATCTCACAGTCTGTGAGTTCGAGCCCCGCGTCGGGCTCTGTGCTGACCGCTCAGAGCCTGGAGCCTGTTTCAGATTCTGTGTCTCCCTCTCTCTCTGCCCCTCCCTGCTCATGCTCTGTCACTCTCTGTCTCAAAAATAAATAAATGTTAAAAAAATTAAAAAAAAAAAAGATTTTTATGGATGCTGGTACTCCCTTCACTAATGTATTTTTGGACCATCTTGGGTTGTATGATAGGGGTTGGCTAAGCAAGCTGCACATAATGAATTAACTTCAACATTCCCATTTTATTAAATCATCACACTCTTTTCTCTAAAGTATTCTAGGAAAATTCCAGCATGTCAATCTAGGCCATCTTTCTTCTTCTTTTCTTCTTCTTCTTCTTCTTCTTCTTCTGGGAGAGAGAAGAGTGAGTGGGGGAGAGAGAGAGAGAAAGAGAGAGAGAGAATCTTAAGCAGGCTCCATACTCAGCACAGAGCCTGATATGGGGCTAAATCCCATGACTCTGGGTTCATGACCTGCACCAAAATCAAGAGTCAGATGCCTAACCAACTGAGCCACCCATGTGCCCTAGGTCATCTTTGAACCAGGCTGTACAAGCAAATTCTTAGAGCCATTTGGTACTCTAACAGCCATTTCAGGAGCAAAGTGGAAGACAGATCTGAAACTATTGCAACAGATCCAATAGAATTCAAAATGTGAGAGATAGTGAGGCTGTATGGAACTCTGGCAAGGCCTATTGGACCAAAAAAATGTGCATTTGAATAGCAGTTCCTAGATTGGTACTGGACATATTGAATCTAGAATTCTTGGTAAGTGCACTCCTATTGATAAATTTGGCCCTAATTTTACAATTTGTCCTTTTTTGGTCAATGTCCTTATTCCAAGGGTCTTGTGATTATTAATTCCAAGATCCATGCCAAGGTCCTGTGATCGTGAATTGGTAGAATCCTACAATTCCTTTGGGATATATTCCTTTATCTATTCCTGGAATAGGTTTTGTAATTCACTCTTTTTGGCATATAGGAATTTCTTTTTCTTTTAACAAAATGTTTTACTTGGAAATAATTTCAAACTTACAGAAAAGTTGCAAGAATAAAAATAGTATAAAAATTATTTGTGTATCTGTTATGGGTTGAATTGTGTTCTCCCCAAATGGATATGTGGAAGTCCTAACTCCCAGTACCTTAGAATTTAATCTTATTTGGAAACAGGATCTTTACATAGGTAATCAAATTTTATTATTATTATTATTATTATTATTATTATTATTATTATTATTTTAAGTTTATTCATTTATTTGAGAGAGACAGAGACAGCACAAGTGGGGAAGAGGCAGAGAGAGAAAGGGAGAGAGAATCCCAAATGGTCTCCATGCTGCCAGCGCAGAGCCCAACCCAGGGCTCAAACTCATGAAACCATGAGATCATAACCTGAGCTGAAGAGTTGGATGCTCAAGAGTTGGATGCTCAACTGACTGACCCACGCAGGTGCCCCAGAGTTAATTAGGTTTTAAAGTTAAGGTCAGTACTTTAGCTTAGGCCCTCATCCAGTATGCAAAAGGGGAAGGACATGGAGACATATGTGCACATGGGGAGAATGCCATGTGAACATAAGGGCAGAAGTCATGGGACTGTATATACAAGCCAAGGAATGCCAAAGATTGTGAGCAACCCTCCAGAAGCCAGGAGATAGGCCTGGAATAGATTCCCCCCTCACAGTCTTTAGAAGGAACCAACCCTATTGACACCTTGATCTCAGATTTCCAGCCTCCAGAACTGCGAGACAACATTTCTGTTGTGTAAGTCAATAGTAGTACTAATACTACAGAGTTTGTAGTACTTTGTTTATGGCAGCTCTAGCAAACTAATATGTACCCGTTACCCACGTTCATTTATTGTTTACATTTTACTCCATTTGCTACAACATGTACATGAATTTTCTCTCTTTTTCCCTCTCTATATGCATATATATGTATATATATATAGTATGCATTTTTACTGAACAATTTGAGAACAAACTGTATGTCATGGTCTTTTACTCCTAAATATTTCAGTATGTGTTTTCTAAGAATATGGCTATTCTCTCACATTAGCCACTGTACAGTTATCAACTTCAGTAAATTTTAGCTTAACAAAATTATTTTTTTGAAATTTTTTACACGTTTATTTATTTTTGAGAGAGAGAGACAGAGAGAGAGAGAGGGGGGGGGGGAGGATGGGCAGAGAAAGAGGGAGACAAAGAATCTGAAGCAGTCTCCAGGCTCTGAGCTGTTAGCACAGAACCTGACATGGCACTCAAACTCATGAATTGTGAGATCATGACATGAGCCGAAGTCAGATACTTAACCAACTGAGCCACTCAGGCACCCCTAAGCTTAATAAAATTGTTTTATCCAAGCTACCATCTCTATGACAATTTTTAATATGTTATTTTGTAGCATTTCTCCCCCCTAGTGAGGAATCCAGTCTTGGATCAGGTATTGCATTTACTTATCATTTAGTGTTCTTCATCTAGAATATTTCCACAGTCTTTCTTTGTCTTTTATGGTATTGACATTTTTGAACAATTTAACTCCCCTGCATTTTTGTTTTCTTTTTAAAAAATATTTATTTATTTTGAGAGAGAGAGGGAGAGAGAGCAAGAGAAAGAGCACCCTCCATTTTCTTTAAATAGAAAGATCCTCATTCTGGGCTCATCTGATCCTTCCTTAGATTCATGTATGCATTCCCAGGTGGAATGAATACTACATATGTGATATATCCTTCTCAATGTATCACATCTGGAAGTGTACAATGTCCATCTGTCCCTCATTGATGATGTTTATTTTGATCACTCATTCAAGGTGTTATCTGATTTCTCCAGTTATTATTCCCCCCCCCCCCCCCCCCCGCCCTTGCAACAATGAGCAAACTGTAGAGAGATACTTCAAGGCCATACCATTCTGAAATTTAACTCTTTTTATATGCCTGGAGACAATGAGGGATAATGGGGTAACTCTTGCAGAATAGGCACCCCGTCTGTAGTCATTATAGCCTAGCAGCAAAGAGATAACAAACTCCTTGGAGGCCATCACAGGCCATCTGACTTCAACCCATGCCTTAATTTGAAAGTTCAAGACACCAGGCTTCTCTTTTTCAAAGTTGCCAACCCACTTATTATTACCACAGTAATCCAGTGATTCTCTGTCTTTTCTCCTCACTGTACTCCATCCCATAATTTGCATGTCATAATTTGAGTAAGCCTGATGCCACAGCATGCTATTGTTTTCTAGTGTTCCATTTCCCTGTGTGTATTTAATGAAGGGGCCATTTACAGCAGTGTGCACAGAGTTAAGAGAACCAACAGGGTATGTTGAGTGACCAGGAACTAGTGACAGCAGGATTACAACCTTTCTACCTGAAGGATGAATGCTGAAGTCATGGAGAAGGGGCATTGTAGCAGAAGCTGATGCTATAGAGGGACATAGCCACTGCCAAACCTCTTGTGCTGATACAGAAAGAGACAGTGGACAAGAAATACTTTACTTCTCTTTCCTTCTGCCCTCCAAGATCCCATGGTACTTCCCATTGGATGAACCTAACCAGAAGCTAGAGGGAACTCAGCTAACAATCTCTAGGGTTCAGCCATTTGGAGAATAGAGGGCAAAAAAAAAAGAAGAGAATGAGGAATAAACAGCACTCAACCCTTCACTACGTACTGTGAGGAATTGACTATTGTCCTTTGCTGTGCTCTTGCTGCATGCAAATCCATTCTAAAAATACTTCCGGGGAGCCTGGGTGGCTCAGTTGGATGGGCGTCCAACTTCGGCTCAGGTCATGATCTCACAGTTTGTGAGTTCCAGCCCCACGTTGTCAGGCTCTGCGCTGACAGCGCAGAGCCTGGAGCCTGCTTCAGATTCTGTCTCTGTCTCTCTCTGCCCCTCCCCCGCTCTCTCTATGTATCTCTCTCTCTCTCAAAAATAAAATAAAAACATAAAAAATCAATCAATCAATCAATAAAATAAAAATGCTTCTAACACATCATTGCAGTTTTTCTTTGTTATACCAGTTCTTGAAGAGAAAACAGCAAAATCCTCTTAACTCTTTCCTACTCTTTGTGCTATTATTGTATATATTACCTCTGCATATGTTATAAATGGTATAATATACTGTTAATTATTTTGTTAATTAATTATAGACCATACGATACTGTCCCACAGGTCATTCAGTTTGAATAATCTCTCTTTAAATCTTTGACCTTTAAAGCATTTTCAGTGCTCATTTTGCCTTCTTATAAATATGAATTTCTGTATGGTATTATTTTCCTGCAGCCTAAAGAATTTTCTTTCATATTTCTTGTAGTATAGATTTGTGGGCAACAAATTATTTAAATTTTCATTTATGTGAACAGGTCTCTATTTTGCTTTCTTACTTATTTATTAAAATAGTTTTGTTTTTTGTTTTTTGTTTTTGAGAGATAGAGAACAATGTGAGCAGTAGAGGGAGATCTTAAGCAGATCTTAGAGAGAATCTTAAACAGGCCTCATGCCCAGCATGGAGCCCGACCGCAGGCTCTATCTCACGACCCTGAGATCATGACCTGAGCCGAAATCAAGAGTCACATACTTAAATAACTGAGCCACCCAGGAGTTCCTGCATTCATTTTTGAAGGATATTTTCACTTAATATATAGAATTTTAGGTTGATAGTTGATAGTTTTAATTTTGTTTTGGCACTTTAAAGATGCCCTTACTTTTTTCTGCCCTCTACTAATGAGAAGTCAGCTTCATTTTTTTAATTGCTTTTCATTTGCATTTACTATCTCTTTTTTTCCATTTACTTTTTTAAAAAAAAATGCTTATTTATTTTAAGAGAGAGAGAGAGAGAAAATGAGTGGGGGAGAAGCAGAAAGCAAGAGGGAGAGAGAATCCTAAGCAGGCAGGGCTTGATCCCACAACCCGAAGATCATGACCTGAGCTGATATCAAAAGTTGGATGCTTAACCAACTGAGCCACCCAACTGCCCCTTTCTGTTTACTGTTTGAATTCTTCAAAAAGAGTTTTGATATAAACTATACATAACACAGGATTTACCATTTTAATGACTTTTAAGCATACAGGTCTTTAGTGTTAAGTATATTCACATTGTGTGTTACCAACCTCTAAAACTTTAATCTTGTAAAATTATGCCCATTGAACGACTCTCCTTCTCCTATCCCCCTAGCCTCTGACAACCAGTATTCTACTCTAGATCACTTACATACGTGGAATCATACAGTATTTATTTTTTCATGACTGGATTATTTCATGGTTCATCCACGTTGTAGCATGTATCATAACTTCCTTCCTTTATAAGACTAAATAATATTCCATTGTATATATATACCACATTTACTTTATCCATTTATCTGTTAATGGATACTTGGGTTGTTTCCACCTTTTGGTTATTGTGAATAATGCCACTATAGAACACAGATAGCTCTTTAAGCCCCTACATCTGCTTGCTTTTAACATTTTTATCTTTAACTTTGGTTTTCAGCAATTTGACTATGGTGTACTTAGGTGTGATTTTCTTTGCAGTTGTATTTCTTTCTAGGTGTAATTTTTTTTTCTGGTTGGGGTTCATTGATTTTTCCTGTCTGTGGGTTTCTTTTTTGATCAAATTTGGAATTGTGATAAAAAATCCCTCAAATATTATTCTTGCTTTATTTCTGTCTCCTTTCCTTCTGGAATTCTAACTACACTTAATGTTAGACCATATGATATTTTCCACAGGTCATTGAGGCTTTGTTCTTTGTTTCTATCCTAACATTTTATGCTTTGTGTTTCAATTTAAGTTATTTCTTTCGAGTTATCTTAAAATTCACTAATCCTTTCTTCTGTTGTGTCCAATCTTTAGTTAATCCCATCCAATGAATATTTGATTCCAGATATTGTTTTTTCAGTTTTGGTGTTTCCATTTGTTTCTTTTTTCATATGTATAGATTTTTAGAACTCTCCTAAAATTACTTATCTCTTTACCCTTTATATTCGACCTTTCCCTTGGATTCTATTACTTAGTATTATAGTTATTTTTAAGTCCTCATTACTGCTAATTTCAACATCTGAGGTATCTATGTGTCTGTTTCTATTGACTGACATTCCTTTTAC
This sequence comes from Panthera pardus, assembly GCF_024362965.1. NCBI lineage: Eukaryota > Metazoa > Chordata > Mammalia > Carnivora > Felidae > Panthera > Panthera pardus. Next base: position 39,919,370 of record NW_026526688.1, on the reverse strand, counting down.
TCTCGATCACTTTTTTTTCCTTTGAATTTCAAGTAATTTTTGACTGTATACTAGACAGTTGATGACTTATTTTGGAGGCTTTTGATTCTTATCTTTTTAAAAAAAAAATTTAATGTTTATTTTTGAGAGAGAGAGACAGAGAGAGGCAGAAAGAGAGGGGGGACAAAGAATCTGAAGCAAGCTCTGAGCTGACAGCAGAGGGCCCAATGTGGGGCTTGAAGTCATGAACCATGAATTCATGACCTGAGCCAAAGTTGGGTGCTTAACCAGCTGAGCCACCCAGGGGCCCTTGGATTATTGTATTTTCTTTAAAACAGTGTTGAACTTTATTTTTGCAGGTAGCTAAATTAATGTGGACCACCTTGAACTTATTAAGGCTTAGTTTTAGGTTTTTAGGTGTTGGTTATTTCAATTTTGCCTTCAATTCTAGGTCACGGTCTTCTAAGAAATGGGCATTCCGGTGTCAAAACTGAATAGCAAAGATATTGACCAATGTCTCTCCTTTCAGGCTGGGTCAGTGTCTTCCTGGCCCCGTGAAATCCCTGATATTTCTTTTCAGCTTTCAATCCCTTAACAGCTTTTCTCTGCTAGACTTCTCAGAGCCTCATCCTTTACATACATAGCTTAGGATCTATAAAAACCTCCAGGGGAACTCTAGGCAGATTTTGGAAATTCTTTCTCTGTAGCCCCTTCCTTTCTAATAACCTGCCCCTCAAATTTCACATACCTTAGCAACTCTGAATTCCAACCTCAGTTTCTTTGCCTAGAGACAGTTCTCTGCCTGGCCTTCCTTTTCCTATACTGTTTTTGAAAATGCCTCCAGAGAGAAAGCCCAAGTGGATTTGAATCTCACCTGCTATGCCTCCTTTTTTTTTTTCAGGATTGTAGCCCTAAGCTGAATATTGTCCAGTGCTTGAACACAGTTGTTTTATATGTTTTCTAGTTTTTTAGTTGTTTATAGAAGTGCAATTTGAACCAACCCTTCAAGACCAGAACCAGAACTCACTCCAGAAAATTACTGTGACTATTTTGTCATTATAACTTTTTTTTTTTCAGTTTGAAATAAATCCCACCTATTATATCAGGTCTTGCTCAGGAATAGTTTCTGTTTTATTTCTTTATTTTTTTAATGTGCCACACTTTCTTGTTTCTCTGTATTCCTTGTGATTTTTAATTGAAAATTGAACATTTAAATCTTATAATATGGCAATTCTGGACATCAGATTCCCCCCTTCCCCAGGGTTTGCTGTTTTGCTTTGTTTCTTTAAAAAATTTTGTAAGGTGTCTCTGTGTCAGGGATCACCCTGAGGTGTAACTTAAGGCCTTCTCAGGTCTTTTCTGAGCCTGCATCTTGGGCATGTATGGTGACCTTCTAACTTTCCCTGTATGTATAATTAATCTTGAAATGTTTGGCTTCCTAAAAGGGGCAAAAGGGAAACATGAAGAAAATAAAATACCTATTGTTTCTTTAAACCTCCTGGAAGCTGCTTCAGTTGGAGGAGCATAAAACAATGGCAGTGAGAGATGCAACAGTGGCTGCCTACCTCTGTGTCTACCTCTTCATGATCAGATGCAGCAATGGGTGGTCAGAACACAGATCCCTGGTGTTTGGAGGACCAAGTCCTTTTGCCCCTCTGGCCTTTGCAGACCAGTCTAGGAACATTGGTATAGCTGCCTACCATGGGGCTGGGAGTGGGAAGATGTGTAGCTACTACCCTACTGAGTGAAACTTATGAAAATGAATCACAATTTACCAGGCAGGTTGTCCCCAGGAAGCTGCAAGTCTTTAAATAGACTGTAGAATTCTATCATGGTTACACAAGACAGTTTTTGCCAATGCAAAGTTGTCCAGCTGGAGAGCAAATTCCTGGAACTTTGTACACTGCTATCTTCCCTGACAGCCCAGGCTTACTTAGTCTTACTTTCTGGAACAGTTCATTTTAAAATTCTCGGTGTCAAAATTCCACTTTAACTGACTGCAAAACTGACTGCAAATTGCTGTGTGGAATTTAGAATTATTGAGAGTGATAGCTGGAAATTAATTTTTAATAACATTTTAAAAGCTTCTTCAAATTATATTCCAGGTTATATAAGGGCACACTTGGAACCTTGGCTGAAAGAAAGCACATTTGTTTGTATACACAAGATGTAGAGCATAACAAAGCAACAGAGAAAGGATTGGGATCCTGGAGAGACCATCAAAAAACCATGGATTTGCCACTATAACAGTTAAGAAGGTAGCATAAATTTAGACAAAAATTCTTATATTGTTGTATGGTAGCTTCTACTGTGGGACAGAGTGCTCAGGTAGAGTCCCAATTATAAGGAGAGAATACTTACCCAAAGTTTATATTCCTCTTGTATTAGGCATTCTCTTAAGGCTTTGTCCTACCTCTAAATCTGCTTTCCTGGACTCCTTATATCATTTATACACTACCATGCAATTTGTTTCTTTCATAAGGGCTTGATTTATTTCTCCAATGAGATGGCAAGCTTTTTGAGGTCATGCATCTAAATCTTTTTTATGTTACACACTATTGGGAACAGTTTTAGTTAATTAATATTTGATACTTAATTTTACAGAGTATAAGAAATCTAAAACCTTTTAATTTATGATTTGTCAGGATGCATATATTTTTATTTTAGAAACTACATTAATAGGAGCTCTGATGGAAGTGAAAACAGAAATTCTTCTTGATATAAGAGTATGAATGTCCTAACTATGGTAAACTTCTCCCATAATTTTTGTTTCTGCTGGATCCTATTTGGCATATTAATAATTCATTGATGCATGTATAGTTTGGTAACTTAATGTATTAAATTTGGTTCTAAGGCATTAAACAACATAAAACAAACCACTGAAAATTGGAAAGGGGTGCTATTATTCAATTTTAGCTATAGAACACTTTGGCATCATTTGAAAATCACTACCATAAATCATCTAAATATCTCATAAATTTACCAGGTCAGCATTCAGTCTTTATTCCCTAGATGGTATCTTTTGAAAAAACCCATTGTTTTTATTCATTAGAATGATGCAACACTTAATGTTCTGAAAATAATACATAATCAGTTTAGGAAATTAGAAAAGTGCAGACAAGCATAAGGAAGAAAATATAAATCACTCATTATTCCATCACTCAGAAATAACTATTATTACCATGATTGAATATCTATGTGTTTTTTTTTAATATAGAGTTGTCTCTCTCTTTTTTTGATGTTTATTTATTTATTTTTGAGAGAAGGAGAGAGAGAGAGAGCACGCATGAGCAGGGCAGGGGCAGAGAGAGAGGGAGAGAGAATTCCAAGCAGGCTCTGTCTGTACTGTCAGTGTGCAGTCTGATGCAGGACTTGATCCCACTTACCAGGAGATCATGACCTGAGCCAAGATCAAGAGTCAGATACTCAACCAACTGAGCCACCCAGGGGCTCCTATGCAGTTGTTTTTTTAAAAATCTTTTTTTCCCCCCACTTATATTCTATACTTTTAAAGAAAAAGAGAAACAATCCAACAGGAAAAAAGTGGACAAGAGATTAGAACAGACAATTCATAAAGGATTATGCCTAAATGACCGATAAATCCATTAGAAATAAGGAAGATACATACAAATTAAAATCATAAGATATTGCTACATAACCATACGATTATTAAAATTAAGAAAGGCAGACAATAATAACCAATATTATTAAGGATGTGGATATTATGACACTCTCTGGTGAGAGTGTCAATTGGTTGCAGGTAATTTGGGAAACTGCCATATCTACTAAAACTGAAGATCCATCTATCATTTCATCTATCAGTTTCACTCCTAAATATTTACTCAATAGTATGTGTGCTCCTATGCAATAAAGACATATAGAAGAATGTTCATAGTAACATTACACATAATGGCTCCAAATATCCTTCAAGAGCAGAATGAATAAATAAATTGTGGTATATTCATGCAACCAATTAGAAAAGCTTTCCCCATTTCAATATATAACAAGGAACAATGACTTCAATGTGCAACAAGAAGGAGTGGAAGAGGCCAAATGTAAAAGTGCACATGCCATATCATTCCATTTATGTAAAGCTTGCAAGTAGATAAAACTAAACTATAGCATGTTACTGATATATACACAAGTGGTAAAACCATAAAGGAAAGGTAAGGAAATAATCACAATTACATCAGGAATGTGGGTCATTTGGGAAGAAGGGACATGGCAGGAGTGCACTTCTGGAATGCTTGAATCCTATTTTTGGATCTGGCTGGTTACAAGATATTCATTTTGTGATAAATCAGCTGTACCTGTTTCTTTTCTTTTTTTAAAGTTTATTTATTTTGAGAGAGAGAGAGAGCACACACACGTGCATAAATGGGAGAGGGGCAGATAGAGAGGGAGCAAGAATCCCAAGCAGGCTCCATGTTGCCAGTGCAGAGCCTGACATGGGGCTCCATCCCACAACCCATGAGATCATGACCTGAGCCAAGATCAAGAGTTGGGTGCTTAACTGACTGAGCCACCCAGGCGCCCCCAGCTCTACCTGTTTCCTTTGTACACTATTATTAATATATGTTATACTGAACAACAAAAATGTTTGAAAGGAAACAAAAGTATTCTAGGAGACACTGCTTTTAAATTTACTTTTTACAAACAATATCTTTTTTTTAATTAAAAAAATTTTTTAATGTTTATTTTTAACAGAGAATGAGACAGAGCATGAGCAGGAGAGGGGCAGAGAGAGAGGGAGACACAGAATCCGAAGCAGGTTCCAGGCTCTGAGCTGTCAGCACAGAACCCGACACAGGGCTCGAACTCACAGACCATGAGATCATGACCTGAGCCGGTCGGAAGCTCAACCGACTGAGCCACCCAGGTGCTCCTGCAAACAATATCTTATAAACATTTCCAACATCATTAGTTGTTCTAGTTTTTATGGCAGCAAGTATTCCCTTAACCTGCTTATTTAACAAGTTCCTTAACATTGGACATTTAGTTGTTTCTAATTTTTTTTCAATATATACAATAGTTTGCTAAACATCTTTGTAAGTATACCTTTTCAGTCACTCATGATAGTTTCTTTGAGTTAAATTCTTTTTTTTTTTTTAATGTTTATTGTATTTGAGAGAGAGAGAGAGAGAGCGAGAACATGAACAGGAGAGGAGCAGAGAGAGAGAGGGAGACACAGAATCCAAAGCAGGCTTCAGGCTCTGAGCTGTCAGCACAGAGCCTGATGCCAGGCTGGAACTCATGAACTGCAAGATGGTGCCTGAGCCAAAGTCAGACACTTAACTGACTAAGCCACCCAGGCACACCTCTTTGGGCTAAATTCTTAACAGTGGAATTATTTAAATAAAGTGCATGCATTTTTTTAAGATTAAATGTTGCCAAATTATTTTGTAAAAAAGTTATGACAAACCAGATTCCAACCAGCATCGTAGGAGAATACTAATTCTCTGCATCCTTCACATTAGGCATTGTCATTTTGTTAATTTTTCCCAATTTGATCAATGTCCTTATTTTTGCTTGAATTTACATTTCTTGGATAATTATCAAGGCTGAACACTTTAATATATGTTTATTAGGGGCACCTGGGTGGCTCAGTCGGTTAAGTGTTCGACTTCGGCTCAGGTCATGAGCTCACAGTTTTTGGGTTGGAGCCCCGCATCAGACTCTGTGCTGACAGCTCAGAGCTTGGAGCCTGCTTTAGATTTTGTGTCTCCCTCTCTCTGTGTTCCTTGCCCATTTGTGCTCTGTCTCTCTCTCTCAAAAATAAAAAAAACATTAAAAAAATTTTTTAATATATGCTTACTGACCATTGTAGGTCTTCTATGAAGTACTTTTCTTTATTGCTTATTAAAGACATTATTTTTTTCCTTATAAATTTAAAAAAGATTATTGTAAAATAAGAACATTAATCCTTTGCTGTCATATATATACTTCTCCCAGTGTGCCTTTTAACTTTGTTCATGATGTTTTTTAAAAAGAGTATTTTTATTGTGAAATAAAACATGGATATAGAAGACCGCATAAAACAAATGTATCGCTTAGTGAATTATTCTAAGGCAAATATGGGATGAAGAAATAGAACTTTTGTCTCCCCAGAGACCCCTTCATTGTTCATCCATATCTCCCTCCTCTCACAAGTAACCACTATCCTGACTTCTAACATCACTCCCTGCATATCTGCTGTAGACTGAATGTTTGTGTACAAAATTCATATATTAAAACCTAATCCCCAATGTGATGATACTTGGTTGTGGGGCCTTTGCAAGATGGTTAGGTCATGAGAACAAAGCCCTTGTGAGTAGGACTAGTGCCCTTAAAAAAGATTACAGAGAGCTCTCTCATTTCCCCCACTATGTGAGGACATGGTAAGAAGACAGCTGTCTGTAACCAGGAGGTAGGTCCTCACCAGACACCGAATCTGTTGGCACCTTGGTCTTGGACTTCCCAGCCTCTGGAACTATGAGAAATAAATTTCTGTTGTTTATCAGCTACCCAGTCTATAGTATTTTATTTAGAAAAATTTTTAATGTTATTTGTGAAAGACAGAGACAGAGTGTGAATGGGGGAGGAGCAGAGAGAGAGGGAGACACAGAATGTGAAGCAGGCTCCAGGCTCTGAAGTGTCAGCATAGAGCCCAATGTGGGGCTTGAACTCATGAACAGCATTTTAAAAATCAGTTGTTCTATTACTTTTCAGGTGTTTTGAGATAAAATTGACAAAATTGTAAGATATTAAAAGTGTACACCATGATGATTACATCATGTGTACATCATGATACATATACATTTAACCCTTGAACAACATGGAAGTTAGGGGTGCCAACACCCTACACAGTTGAAAATCCATGTATAAATTTTGGCTCCCCCACCAAACTTCACTACTAGTCTACTGTTGAGTGGAAGCCTTACTAATAACATAAACAATTGATTAACACATATTTTGTATGTTATATGTATTATATACTGTATTCTTAAAATAAGCTAAAAATGTTATTAAGAAATCATGAGGAAGAGAAAATAGATATACAGTACTGTAGAGTATTTACTGAAAAAAATGTGCATACAAGTGAACCCTCACAGTTCAAACCCGTGCTGTTCAAGTGTCAACTGTACCTTTTAAATAATTTTTTTAAATATTTATTTATTTTTGGGAGATAGAGTGACAGAGTGGGGGAGGGGCAGAGAGAAAGGGAGACACAGAATCTGAAGCAGGCTCCAGGCTCTGAGCTGTCAGCACAGAGCCCGACATGGGACTTGAACCCACAAAGTGCAGGATCATGACCTGGGCCAAAGTCAGACACTCAACCAACTGAGCCACCCAGGTGCCCCTCAACATTACACATTGTACATTTTAAAAAAATTCTCATAACTAGTTAATACATTCATCACTCTTCTCTCATCTTATTTGGAACTCTGGGCTTCCTGGATCTGGATTTCAGTTTCTTCCCCTGTGTCAGAGAAGCTTTCAGCCATTATATCTTTGAATAAACTTTTTGCCCCTTTCTTTCTCCCCTTTTACTAAGGACCCTATAATGCAAAGTTGGTCTACTTGATGGTTTCCTATGAGTTCCTTAAACTACTTTTTTTCATTTTTTTTAACTTAAAAAAAATGGGATATAGTTGACACACTATGTTACACTAGTTTCAGGTATACAACATATTGATCCAACATCACTGTACATTATATGTGCTCACCACAAGTGTAGCTACCATTTGTCACTATACAATGCTATTTACAATACCATTGACTATATTCCTTATGTTGTGCCTTTTATTCCTGTAACTTATTCATTCCATAACTGGACACCTGTGTCTCCTACTCCCCTTCACCCATTTTGCCCTATCTTTTTCATTCTTTCTTTTTCTTTTTGTTCTTCTGGTTGGATGAGTTCCGCTGCTCTGTTTTTCAATTTGATGATCCTTTCTTTCATTTCATCTAGTTTGCTGTTGAGCTCCTCTGTAGAATTTTTCAGTTCAGTTATTGTATTCTTCAGCCCTGTGATTTCTGTTTGATACTTTCTTATGTTTTCTGTTTTTTGAACTTCTCTTTCTTCATGCATTGTTCTCTTGTCCTTGGTGAGCATCTTTGTAATCAATACTTTGAACTCTTTATCAGATAAACCACTTACTTCTGTTTCATTAAAGTTTTTTTTTTTTTTTTTTTTTTTTTCCCCTGAGGTTTTCTCCTGTTCTTTCTTTTGGAACATATTCCTCTGTTTCTTCATTTTCCTTGACTCTGTGTATTGGTCTCTATGCATTAGATAAAACAGCCCCTTCTCCCAGGCTTGAGTGAGCAGTCTTGCATAGGAGATGAACCTTAAACCTGGCTCTTGGGTATCTCTTAAACTTTTGTGATTGTCGAAACCACCTTCTTCATTTTTAGTGACTCCCAGTAGGTGAGGGTGAGCCTAGAACTTTCAGTGTCCCAAAGGGAAGGATCTTGGTCAGCACCTACATGTAGGCTAACTTGAAGCCAGGCCCTCAGGCAGCAGCTCTTAAAGAATGCAAATAGACCTTTTTCAGGGAAAGATTGGGAGATGAGCATTTCTCTCTCCTCCTTCTGCTATAAGCTCTGTGGGCATAGCCAGTTAAGAAATGTTTCTTTGTTGGCTACAGTTCCATTGAACCTCTAAACACAGGTCCTGCTAGTCACCAAAGCCAGGCTATCAAGGCATGTGTCCTCTGGATGCAGCTACAAAACCTGGGGTATCAGATGTATGCACAAACTCCTTTCACAGAGACCCTGGTAACTTGGAAGGGACAGAGGGAGAATATGAAAACTGCTCCTGCTGGCCTCCCCAGTCTATGGAGAGGATTGAAGTCACCCCCTAGATATGTATTAAATTAGAAGCCTGACTCTCAGGCTGTAGCTTTTAAGATAAGCAAATAGACCTCTTTCAGGGAAAGACTGGGAGTTGGGTATTTCTGACTGATGTCTCAGCACTCAGCCTTTGGATGATAGCTGGTTAACAACATTTTCTCTGTTATAGTCCTATGGGACCTAGGAGCATAAGCCCTGCTGGCCACCAAGACCAGGCAATCAAGGGGTAGATCTCTGGGCAGCAGAGGGCAGGGCACCAGAAGCCAGGGCACCAGATATATGCACAAGCTCTTTTCAGGGAGGTACCTGGAGCCTGGAGTGGGACAGAGAAAGAATGCAGAGATGGCACCCATCAGTCTCCCTGGTCTCTGGAGAGGACTGCAGTTGGTCCCTACTTTTGTGTTAAATTAAAAGCCTGGCTCTCAGGCTGCAGCTTTTAAGATATGCAAATAGGCCTCTTTCAGGGAAAGACTAGGTGTTACCGTGTGCTGCCTCTGCTCTGAGGCCTGATAGGATAGCCCAGGTGAATAGTCTTGTGCAATTCATGGATGCTAGCCCCACTGGCTTCCAGAGTGAGGTGTTTTGGGGATCCATCTCTTAGGTATAAGTCTTAAAAGTCAGGGTATTAGGTGTTGGGTCCAGAAGCTGGGATTTGTGAGTTTCCTCTTGACTTTATGTCATTGTAGAGGGGATGGGGTTTATGGCAAGATCATATCTCAGTCTCTCCTGCCTGTTTTGATGTGGGTATTTTCTCATTTATCCAATGTGTAGGAGTCAATTTTCAGGTTTCTTTCAGAAGGAAAAGCTTCTAGCTTAGATTTAATTTAATCTAGTTGGAGATTTAATGTGTCGGTGGGAGGAGTTGAATTTAGGAGCTTGCTATGTTGCCATCCTGAACTGGAACCTTCTTGTATAATATTTTGTGTTGTAACAGAGTCCCTTTTACCTGGTGTGACAAGATGTTCCAGGTTTATCTTCTACATCTTCTGTTGAGATCTGTTATTAGCCATCACTTCAATAACACCATTTTAAAAAATTAATTTGTTTTGTTTCATTTTGTGACTTAATGGGAAATGGTATTTTAGGTCACTATCTGGGTTTGATGGATGCCCATTGCTACTTGGATGGTTATTGTTTATAAGCCTTTTGAGTGGGCAGATCTAGGAATTACATCTCCATCTATCTATCTATCTATCTATCATCTATCTAGCTACCTATCTATCTTATACTTGAAATTTAGTATTTACAAAATTAGAATTTTAAATCCCTTCTACATTACTGTACTTTTTTCCTTCCATACTGAGTATTCTGATTCTGAAGGACACAGGGAATGATGGAATTAGAATATCTGATACTGCACTTTTGCTTTATCTACAGCAATCTGAGAATAACAATACTAATAGTCCTGTCACAAAAAAGACTACTGGAAGTATATTTAAAATTTTTTGCTTATGCTCTCCCCAGTCTTCCCCATTTTTTAATGGTTGTATATTATTCATCTTGTTAGCATATATAGCTATTAAACACTATAACCTTTGTCTTTATCCTGACTTAGATTTAGTTTTATTTTATTATTTTTTTTTGTTTTTAGATTTTCTTAATGTTTGTTTATTTTTGAGAGAAAGAGAGAGAGAGAGAGCGAGTAGGGGAGGGGCAGAGAGAAAGAGGGAGACTCAGAATCTGATGCAGGCTCCAGGCTCCGAGCTGTCAACACAGAGCCCGTGCAGAGCTCGAACTCAAAAACTGTGAGATCATGACCTGAACCAAAGTCGGATGCTTAACTGACTGAGCCACCCAGATGCCCCAGACTTAGTTTTAAAGTAACCATATATTTAATGCTCATGACCAATATTTATGTCAATGTCTCTAATAATTTTGGTCGTCTGAAACTTCTTTTCTAGAAGATATTTCTGAGAGGGTTCATGAGAAAATTATTTCCTGAGTCCTGTTTTGATAATAGTCTTTTTAGCTTTTTGTACATAAAAGTTAGTTTTCTGGATATAAAGTCTCTGGCTTACATTTTCTTTCTTTCTTTCTTTCTTTCTTTCTTTCTTTCTTTCTTTCTTTCTTTGTTTCTTTCTTTCATCTTAAATTTACTTCCAGCATAAAATGTTGCTTTCAAAAAGTTTGATGATCATCTAATTTTCTTGCCCTTATAAGTCAGATGCTCAATTGCCTATATTTCCAAAGAGTTTCAAAATTTTTGGATGATGAAATAACAGGTAAAAGTATGTTTTGTGGGTGTATCTTTCTGGAGTGTTTTCATTGATCACAGGGATGTTACTCTGCTCCTTATTTTCACTTGGGATTTTTTTCTTGGGCTTTAACCCTGATCATTGTCAACTGCTCATTTTTGGATGAAATTAGTTTTTTTGAATTTTCTGAAGGAAGAGCGGTTCAGTCATGCTTTTCTGACTTCACAGGTCTCCTCTTCTGTTGTTTTTGTGTAAGTTTAAAAATATGGCAACTTGTTTTCTGAAATGTCCTGGTTCAGTTCTCCCTCCCATTTTATTTGTGCCTCATTTTTCCTTTGCCTCTGTTGGCCGAGGGAGGGAAAATTTAAAAACAAAAAATATAATAAAATAAAACTAAATCTAAGTCAGGATAAAGACAAAGGTTATAGTGTTTAATAGCTATCCTGCTCAATTTTGATCCCATTTCTAATAATTTCTCATTTGTGTGAAGTTCAGTTCTGGAAAGGAATGCTAGCTCGTCAGTTTTGAGAATATAGGGGGTCTAGATGGTTGGAGCCCTTTCAGGCCTAAACATGGGTTTTTGCTGTCACTTGCTATTGGATTACAATTTTAGCTTTTGCTTTTAAGGTGATCTACTATGCTTAATAGGGAACATCTATTTGCTGTTTTATGGTGTTATTATTCTCAGATCTGAAAAATGCCTTATTCTTGCTTCTGTCTGCTTCCTCCTACAAAGATGGTAATACATTGCAGAAATTGTGACTGGTGCTGGTTTGCCCCTACCGGTTTGTATTTGGGATTTGGGGCAGATATCCTGTCACCCAGACTTATTGTGAATGTTGACTATGTCATCTAGTTTATTATTTAATCTTTTTAAAACTTTATTTATTTCTTTTGAGAGAGTGAGAGAAAAAGAAAGCGTGCATGAACCAGCAAGGGAGGGGCAGAGAGGGGGGAGAGAGAGAGAATCCCAAGCAGGCTCCATGCTGACAGCATGGGAGGGTGAGGGTGAAGGCTCAATATTACCAATCATGGGATCATGACCTGAGCCAAAATCAAGAGTTGGACATTAACCTGTTGACCCACCCAGGTGCCCCTCTAGTTTATTATTATGTGGGGATTCAGGAAGTCCCCCAAACTATGTCATCTCTCCCATCACTATCCTCCCAGAATCATTTCTGGTGTTTTTTTGACTTGCAGAAGTTTTAAATTTTGGTGTAGTCAAATTTGTAAATCTTTTTTATAAAACTTTAAAAAATGTTTATTTATTTTTGAGTGGGGGGAGGGACAGAGAGAGAGGGAGACAGGATCCAAAGTGGGCTCTGTGCTGACAGCAGAGAGCCCAATGCAGGGCTCGAACTTATGAACCATGAGATCATGACCTGAGCTGAAGTCAGATGCTTAACTGACTGAGCCACCCAGGCACCCCTAAATTTGTCAACTTTTAATGTTAGTTTATGACTCTTTACGTATGCTTAAAAGAGCTTTATTAATTCTGAACTCAGATAAGTATTTTCTCATATGTATTTTAGTATTTTATTATTCTTTTTTGGGCACATTAAAAAATGTAAACCATCTGTAATTTATTTTGGTGTTTGGTGACATTTAATGATCTGCTTTTATTTGTCCAAATAGCCACCTTTAAAACCATTTAGTCGTTTATATCAGTGCTGGTTTAAAAGGCCCCATTCACCACAGACTAAATATTCTTTGCATTTAGATCTGTTGCTGAGCACTCTAATAATTTCCACCTGTTTGCCTATTTCCATGCCCACCATCACACTGTTTTAATAACTAAATTTTATAATTTTCCTTATCTGGTAAGTGTAGAGCCTTTCTTTGTTATCCATTTTTTCAATGTTTTCTTAACTATTCCTTCCCATTTATGCTTTAAGATGACTATTAGGACAAGTTCATCAATTTTATGGGTATTTTGATTGGAATGGCAAATAATTTGGAAGAAATGATATTTTCATAACATAGGAACCTTTCCATTTAGGAAACAGTATATTTATTCATTTTTTTCTAGTATTTCATGGTCCTCAGAAGTTCTATCAATATCTTCCTATAGGTCCTCCAAATCTTTTCCTGATTAGAAGAATAGAATTCCTGATCTCCTTCTTTCAAGAGGCAGAATTGGTTTTCAAGAAGGGGCTGCTGATTCCCTAGATGGGGTTAAATATTGTCCTACTCCCAGCTGGAAACCTCCAGGCACAGGGATGCACGTGGTGGCCATGGGCATGTGACTTGTCACCCTCTACCTTCAGGGAGCATAACAGCATGAGGGCCAGAGCTGTGCTGTCACATCCATTGCTGCTCCAAGCCAATGACTCAAAGTGCCTTGGTGAAGGGTTAGGCACCCAAATCCAAAATGGGGTGTGGGGATTCCCCACATCAACCAACAAGTCTCCAACACCAGCTGGGTGTCCTATAATTCAATTCAATTCTGACACTATTTACCCAGGATAACATCAGATTCTACAGGTTAAGGGCTCAGTCCCACAAGATTGCCCTCCACCTCAGATACCAATTACAAGTCCAGGTTGTTACTTGTACTTCTGACTAACTGGCTGTAAATTGGAGGCTTGCACAACCTCCTTATTGGGCTCAGTTAATTTGCTAGGGTGGCTGACAGAACTCAGGAAACTCATTTACTGACTAGATACCAGTTTATTACAAAGGATATTAAAGGGTATGAATCAACAGTCAGATGAAGAGATATGGCCTGAACAAAGGAGCTTCTGTCCTCCTGGGGTTTGGGTCCCAGCATGGTGGCACATGGAAGCATTCTGCTTCACCAAACTGGAAGTTCTCTAAACCTTCTCTTTTTGAGTTTTTGTGAAGTATTCATTATATAAGCATACTTGATTAAATCATTGGCTGTTGGTGATTGATTTAACCTGCTGCCTCTCTCCTGTCTCCAAAGATCAGAAGGTGGGACTGAAAGTTCCGACCCTCTATTCATAGTTGGTTCCCTGGCAACTGGCCCCCATCTTTGGGGGATGTCCAAGAGTCACTTCTTTAACATAAACACATTAGAGTGTTGAAAGGGGCTTGTTTTGAGTAACAAGACACCCATTTTACCTTTATGGCTCTGAAGCATTTTCAGGAACTGAGGACAAGAGACCAAATACTGTAACACACGATGCTCCCATTGCTATTATCACTCAGAAAAGTCCAAGAATTTTGGGAACTGTGAGCCAACATCTATGGATGAAGACCAAATATACATTTCTTATAAATCACAATATTTCACTGGGATATGGAGGTATCCCATTCTTGGGAGACACTGGCCCCCCTGTGAACTGACTTTGGGTCAATGTCAAAGGCCTTGATGCACGGCCATTTGCTGTAAGATGTTTGCATACCACTTTCCTTCCTTCTTCCTTCGCTCGGGTGCTCCTTCCTTGCATCCCAGTCTGATGGATCTCTCAACCTTCCTGGCTCCCTCTCCATTTTCCCCACAGGTGTTTTCCTTAATACAATCCTCACCTATTAATAGCATTTTGGTATTTACTTTTCAGAGGACCCGGATTAACACACAGGCATTGCCATCTCATATTTAAAAATTATTTTGAGGGGCGCCTGGGTGGCTCAGTCGGTTAAGCGTCCGACTTCAGCTCAGGTCACGATCTCGCGGTCCGTGAGTTCGAGCCCCGCGTCGGGCTCTGGGCTGATGGCTCGGAGCCCGGAGCCCGGAGCCCGGAGCCCGGAGCCCGGAGCCTGGAGCCTGCTTCCGATTCTGTGTCTCCCTCTCTCTCTGCCCCTCCCCCGTTCATGCTCTGTCTCTCTCTGTCTCAAAAATAAATAAAACGTTAAAAAAAATTAAAAAAAAATTATTTTGATCTTAAAATTTTGAAAAAAAAAAGCATATAATATGGTTAAATTATGTACCAGATGAGTAGTTTTTCCAAAGTAGACTAGCTGGTTCTAATAAGGGGTTGAACTGGTACTCTAATACAGTTCTGATTCCAAAGCCCACATGTGTGGTTTATGCTTTGGAGGGTTTTGAATATCAATACCATCTGTCTCGCATGGCAGCTCCATGTTAATAAGATGTCTTTAAGGTGGGAAAGAGAAGTGGGAGTTGGAATCTGGATACTTTGAGAGCTAGGCTAGGGCATTTAAGGAATTGTGAGTCTTGGCTGAGCAGGGACCTATAATTTTGCTTAAAGTAATATTGTAGGTTTGTTGGAGGCAGAGGAATTTGGTGTTTCAGAAGGCCATTTGGCAATATATGTATGCAAAAGGTTCAAATGAAGTCCTTTGACCCAGAAATTCCACTTCTGGAAATTTGAGTTAAGGAAATAATTAAGAATATACTCAGATACATACATACAATATGTACAACAATATAATACTGTATGTACAACATACAATAATGTTGAAATAATGCAAAGTTGGAAAGAATGTAAATGCCTAACAGTAGAAGATTTGGTTAAATAAGTAATGATAAATACATCCAGTGCATAAAATCATTTATTAAAATGATGTTACATGAATGTAGCTGCTGATATGAAAATTGTTTACAATATACTTTTTAAAAACTGAGCTGTTGAATTAAAAGTTTTCATTTTGAGGGGAACCTGGGTGACTCAGTCGGTTGTGCATCCGACTTCGGTTCAGGTCATGATCTTGCGGTTTGTGAGTTGGAGTCCTGTGTTGGGCTCTGTGCTGGTAGCTGGGAGCCTGGAGACTGCTTCAGATTCTGTGTCTCCCTCTCTCTCTGCCCCTCCCCTGCTTGTGCTCTGTCTCTCAAAAATGAATAAATGTAAAAACATAAAATAAAAAATTTTTTTTCATTTTGAAATAATCTCAAACTTATAGAAAACTTATAGGAACGATAAATATTTTTTTCCTTATAAGTTGCTATCATAATGTCACCTCATCCCCTGAATATTTGATTACTATGGTTAAGTATGGGTCATTCTCCTGTATAACCACAATACAACCATCAAAATCAGTAAATTAACATTGATTGCATTAGTGAGGACTCTTCAGAGAAACAGAACCAATAGGATGTGTATATATATAGAGAGAGAGAGAGAAAGAGAGAGTGAGAGAGATAGAAATGTATTTTAAGGAATTGGCTTACACAATTGTGCAGGGTAAGCTAGTAGGCTAGAGACCCAAGGAAGAGTGTAAGTCCAGTTCAAATCCAAAGGCCATCTGCTGGCAGAATTCATTTTTGCCCAAGGAAAGCCTTCAATTGATTGCATGAGGCCCACCCAAATTATGGAGAGTAATCTGCTTTACTCAAAGTCCACCAACTTAAATGTTAATCTCATTCAAAAAGCAGAAACATTAAATATAATATTTGACCAAATATTTGGGCAAAGTGGCCCATGCAAGTTGACCATAAAATTAACCATCACAATATTGTACTACCATCTAATCCTCAGACCCCAATCAGGTTTTTATGATTGTCCCAATAATGGTCCTTTCTTGCAAAAGGATCCAGTTCAGAACAATGGGTTGCATTTAGTTGTCATGTCTCTTTAGTCTCCCTAAAGTCCCTCAGGGGGAAAAAAAATAAAACGAATAGTCCCTCAGTCTTTCTTTGATCTCATGACACTTTTGCAGATGTTTTGTAGAATGTTCCTTATTTGGGATTTGCTCGATTAGATTTGGGTGATATGTCTTTGGCAAGAAAGTCTCACAGAAAATGATGCTTACCTTTGCATTCTATATCAAGTGGTATAGCTTACAACTTTAAATGTCTCATTACTGGGACACTTGATTCAGGTGGAGTCTGTCAGCTTTCTTCACTGTAAAATTACTCTTTTTTCACTTCGTAATTAGTAAGTATTTTGTGGAGAGATACTTGGCATTATGTAAACTTTTATTCTTCATCAAACTCTCCATTAACTAATTAATTAATGTACATATTTATTTGTTATTATTATTATTATTATTTGATGTTCAGTTTGTTTCATATTTGCTCAGTGGGAGCCCTTTCAAGGTGTCTCCTATGTTCTTTTGACATGTCCCCATCGTTCTTTGAACTCTTCTTTACTTTCTGGCACAAGTTATTCCAGAATCATTGTGAGTGGTTCTGCTAGTTGAGTGGTAGCCTCCCAAAAGATATGTCCATGTCCAAATCCCCAGAGCTGGTGAATGTTAACTGATTTGTACAAAGGGTCTTTGCAGATATAATCAAGTGAAAGATCTTGAGATAAGGAGATCATCCTGGGTTATCTGGTGGGCCCTAAATTCAATGGCTGGTGTCCTTAGACGAGACAGAAGAGAGAAAAACAGAGACACAGAGAAGGCCATGTGAAGACAGAGGCCGTGATTGGAGGTATGCCCCACGAGGAACGCCCGGAGCCACCAGAGTTGGAAGAGGGAAGGGAAGATTCTTTCCGAAAGCCTCTGAAGGAGCACAGCCCTACCAACACCTTGATTTTGGACTTCTGGCCTCCAGTAACTGTGAGAGGATAAATTTCTGTTGTTTCAAGCCACTGAGTGTGTGGTTGTTTCTTACGGCAGTCTCAGAAATGAATACAGTGTTTTCCCTTTGCTCTAGTCCTATAATTAGCCATTTCTCAAGGAGCCCTGGTTCATTTAGAGTGTAGAATGGTATTTAAAAATCAAGATCCAAGTGCTGGGTATGCTTATTATTTTTTGGAGACCCCAGTTACTAGAGCTAGGAAGTATAAATTTATACACATGCATTTATAAATAAGCATATATATATTAGAAACCATGAATTCACACTGATCTCTCCAACTTCAGTTTACAACAACAAGCTTCATTCTACTCTTTTCCCTTTCCACATTAGTACCTCTTTTCTCTAACAGTGAGAAAGCTGGTTCCCATTAGCCTCAGTATATTTGTTAGTTTAATTCCCCATAGGTATGCAGACCAGCCCCCACACCCTTGCTGCCCCGCCCTCTCACAGATGCCCTCCTCATCCTGGGAGGGGTCACTGTGTGTCAGGCTGTCTCTCATGCTGATGTCCTCCTCACCTACTTGGCTTCCCACACTTCCCATCAGGTTGCTTCCCAAGTCCTCATCCTCCCACTGTCCTCCCAGGACTCTGACAACCTGCATTCTGGGGCACCCTACCCCTGTCCCCCTCAGATTCAACCACACCTGTTCCTGTCTTGCTGGGCCCCACATAATGATCTCATGACTCATGGACCAAATTGCTCAATAAGGCAAAGGAAGGGAAAGAGAAAGACACAATATACATTATTTTAAGTTTATTTATTTATTTTGAGAGAGAGAGAGCAGGGAAGGGGCAAAGAGAGAGAGGAAGAGAGACAGAATTCCAAGCAGGCTTCCACTGTCAGCACAGAGCCTGATGCAGGGCTTGAACTCACAAACCTGTGAGATCATGACCTCAGCTGGAACCAAGAGTTGGACTCTCAACTGACTGAACCACCCAGGTGCCCCCAATATATATTTTTATGTAAAAAAATATATTATAAAATAATATATTTGGTGGGGGGGGAGGAATTTGTACATGCAAAGAAGAGAGTCTGGAAACACGTATGTCGAGATGGTCCACAGTGGTCTCTGGGAAACTTGACCTCATTGTGTTTGTTTTCTTTTCTTCTTTCATTTGTTTCAATTTTTATTCTTTGCCCTCCTCTGCTTCCTCCAAGTCTTTCTCCTCTTTCTTTATGAGGGGATACCAACGAGCATAATTTATTTTTGTAGTAAAAATAACTGAAAACTTTATTTTTAAATATTAAAAAAAAAAGGCCTATGAACTCAAAATTTTTTCTTCCTGTGTAAAGGGTAACTCAAAATGTATGGTTCTTGGGATGACCTGAGGTTTTTTGTTGTTTTTTTTTTTTTAACTTAGAAAAACATTTTTTTGAAGCTAGCTTACCCAGAAAATAATGCTGCTTATTTTATGTATCAATTAATTGAAACTGAGGATATTTCTCTTTGAATTGCTAACCAATATCTCTGACATTTTCCCAGCTGGTTTATTGATTCACTAAAAGAGAAATAAATCATCCATCTTTCCTGGGCATTGTGGAGAGTAAAAAACAAACAAACAAATAAACAAACAATCCCACAATGGTAGAAAACAAGATCCCTGATCTATTTTACCTCCTCAAAGCCTAGTAAAAAGTTGTTAGCATTTCCAATTGCATCAAGTTTGGCCGACTTGAAACTAGCCAAGGGGCAGTCTGAGAGCAGTCTGTCTCTGTATTCCCACCTCACAGACATTGGTGGAATCTATGTGCTCAATTGTAACTGACCTGTTTTGGAAAGCTCTGTATGTGGAAGTGCTCGGTGACGGGTCCCTATAGGAACACAACCCTGTAATGGCGGCTGCATACAACGGTTCGTTTTCTTAACTTCAAGCAGAACTGATCGCTCATTTTACACATGGCTGTTGAAAACAGGCTCCATTTAGAGGGATTTATCCCATGAAGTCATCCTCTTTCCTCTTTGGAGCTTTCACCAGTGGGAGTTTTATTCATTTATATTAGTGATTTTGGCCCCAGGAAGCTTTTTCCCACTCTGTTTTCTGGGTAAGCTCGGCTAGGCCTTCTTAGATTCCAGCCCTAGAGATTTTTGGCCTGTCGCAACATCTCTTACATTACTGTGTAAAGGGAACCAAATGTGTGACTCTGGTTGGCTTTGGGCTTGTATTTTTCTAGTTCTTTTCTTTGGATTCATTTTCGTCCTATGTCCACTGACACTATTTTAATGGGCCATTTGCAGGGAGATTAATTATACCCTTGGCACATCCGCTTTCCCATTTGAAAATTTTCTTTCTGTGACAGAATTGGAAAATAATAGAAAACAGTTCATACAGCTGCCTTAGTTACCAAGACAACAAAACGAAGAAATAACTGGCTACTTGGCTTTTTTCTTTTTCTGAGCTACCTTCTAAACACAGTAAACTCCATCCTAAAAGCTATGTAACTGTTTGAGATTACCAGTTTGAGTTGACTGGTTGAGTAGTTACTGAATTAATTTTTTAAGCAAGAATATTGTGTGCTCTGATTATAGTCTGAGAACAAAGCAGGGTTTCTTTTCTTCAAGTTTTCTTTTAAATTATTTAAAAAATTACACAGGTAATATATTTACACATGTTCAGTATTAAATGTAAAGCTTTACAGAAGTGTGTGGGGTAAAAAGTGTATGTCTCATTTTCCAGAACACTTAATCTTGACCAATATCAACATACTGTAATTAATACAATTTGGTAAATTGGCTCAGGGTGCTTTTAAGAACAGCAATGTTTTCAGATCAGTAAAAACGCCATATTAAATATATGTGTTAAAAAATTTAAAACTTTAAAGCCCTTTAAAATGTATACGAGCAATGCATGTTTCTTGTTTGAAATTCAGAAAAGACAAACAAAAGAGAGTATATAAATTATCCACAATTCTACTACCCAGAAGTCACCACCACTGATATTTAGTTTTTGATGCTTTTCGAAAGAATTAGTTTTTATTAAAATAAAAAGTAATGCATGCTCTTTAAAAATACAAACAAACTGTATGTAGTCCCATCAATAATCAGAACAATACTAATGGCTACTCTATTGAATACTGCCTATGTACTTGCCTGTGGTAAGAGCTTACTTGCATGAAGACACAATCATTTTTTGGGTAACATAGGTAATATTGATTTTTGTTCTGGGGTCCCTGGGTGGCTCAGTCAGTTAAGCGTCCGACTTCGGCTCAGGTCATGATCTCACAGTTCGTGAGTTTGAGCCTCGCGTTGGGCTCTGTGCTGATAGCTGGGAGCCTGCTTCAGATTCTGTCTTCCTCTCTCTCTGCTCTTCTCCTGCTCATGCTCTGTCTCTCTCCTTCAAAAATAAATAAACATTAAAAAAAATTAAAAAAATTATTAGTTTCTGTTCTTTTTCTTTTGTGTATAGGTATTTTTTAAACTATGTGGTTATAATTGTATAAGTATATAAATAGTTTTGAATTCTGATTTTTTTGTAAAAATTTTTCTGTGATGCTACATATTCTTTGATGTCATTTTTTAAAGTTTGTTTATTTATTTCGAGAGAGAGAGAGAGTGGAAGGGGCAGAGAAAGAGGGAGAGAAAGACTCCCAGGCAGGCTCTGTGCTGTCAGCCAAAACCAAGAGTCTGACGCTTAACGGACTGACCCACCCAGGCACCCCAGAACGAATTATTTCTTAGAATATGTTTGTGGGAAAGGAGATTATTGGCTCAAGCTAATGAATAGTTTCAGAAATCTTGAATGTATTTTCAACTTGCTTTACTAATGGCAATTCATACTGCTGGCATTGTTGCCTAATGTGCTGGGAATTATGTTTCATACTCTTTCCTAATTTGATAGAAGCAAAATCATTGTGTGTATTTAATTAGTTTCTTTTTAAAGTTTATTTATTTATTTATTTTAAGTAATCTCTATATCCAACATGTGCTTCGAACTCTGAGATCAAGAGTCACATGCTCTTCTGACTGAGCCAGCCAGGTGCCCTTTATTAGTTTTTTTATTAAGACTGAATTTAATCATTTACTCATGTTTACTACTATTATTTCCTTTTTTAATGGATTATTTACCTGTTGTGATGTTGCATTTTATCCTTAAAAATGTATGCCTATTTATTTATTTATTTATTTAACATTTATTTTTGAGAGAGAGAGAGTGCATGTGAGTGGGGAAGGGGCAGAGAGAGGGAGTCAGAGAATCCAAAGCAGTTCTGCGCTGTCAGTGCAAAGCCCATTGTGGGGGAACCCATGAACCCTGAGATCATGACCTGGGCCGAAGTTGGGTGTTCAACTCCCTGAGCCATCCAGGCACCCCAAATGTATGTCTTTTTAAATTACAAGAGTAATGCACTCTTATCATAAAATTAAAACAATATAGAATGCATCTCCTTAATCTTACTCCCCCAGGTCTAGTTTGGTATATACATATCCAGACCTTTCTCTAAGAATTAGGAGTTAGGTTTTTTTTTTTTTTTTTTTTTTTTTTTTAATTTGGTGGCAGTTGAGGGAGGGAGGGGGATGAGTTTGATATTCTTTATGAAGAAAAGGTATTTACTTTTGTCTTTTGTGCTTGCTAGAAATATATATATATATGTATATATATATTGCTGATATATATAATTTGCTGATGTTTTCCTTTGTGATTTAAAGAAAATTCTTTTCAGTTTGAAAAGGCCTTTCATTTAAAGGCCTAATAAATACTATTTTTTTTTTTTTGCTAGTTTTTACTATGGTTTTTATTTTGGCATATATTATAAAGTGATGCTATGTGTATAATTTAGGTTTTCAAGAAATTAATTTTGGAATGTATATTGTGAGATGATGATCTAAATACACTTTTCCCCCTAAATGGTGACCCAGGCACCCCCAAACCATGGGTTCTATAATCCCAGGCTTTACCAGGGATTCACAGGGTCTCCATTATCATGTTTTAAATCCTGAAGTTTAAGAAGGCCTCTTTTTGGTGTGTCTTTGATTTGTGTATAATTCAATGTTATTTTTAAAAAGTGTTACATAAAAATAGATGTTATATTTCAGTAAGACTTCATACAAAACACAAAAAAGTTTATGTGTGTGCATCCCTGGGAAAAGTTTTTTTTTCCCTTAGAATTTGCTTAATTAAAACAAGAAAGTACTATATATCATTTAAGATATATATTAAAGATGGAGTAAAATTTTTAAAAATAAGATTATCTGGGGCATCTGGGTGGTTCAGTTGGGTAAGTGCCGACTCTGGATTTCCATTCAGGTTATGATCTCATGGTTTGTGAGTTCAAGGCCCGAGTTGGGTTCTGCACTAAGAGCCTGTTTGGGATTCTCTTTCTCTATCTCCCTTTCTCTGCCTCTCCCCTGCTTATTCTCTCTCTTTCTAAATAAATAAATGAACACACTTAATAAAAGAAGATTATCCATTTTCTTGTGTTCGGTTTAGAGCCTGAATTCTGCTCAGGTGTTTACCTGTTAGTGATGGTTGAAGGGAAGGGCAAGGCAGATAAAGTGGTACAGAACAGGTAATGCTAACCCCATTTTACAGTTGAAGAAAGTCAGGACTTGCCTGCTGTTTCCTATACATGGCTGAGTGTTGTTATTAAAGAAAGTTGTACCTTTTTTTTTAAACCTGATTTTTGCAAATGCTCTTTTTAAGTATCAGAAATAGGTTCTCTTGGTTCCTAATTAAAAACCACATTTTTTTTCTTTCAAAAATTGGTAAGTGGCTAACTTTTCCCATGTAAAGGGTTTAAAAGAATGTAGTGTGATGGAGTATCTAGCTAAATCATGTAAGACTACATATTTAACCACAGTCAACTGAACTATGGGTGAGCAGATTTTCAAATTTTGATTTATCAATTAAAAGCTTGATTTTAACATTTCACCTCAATTCCAATTTTACCTAGTTGTGCAGTTGATATCTCAAACTATCTGTTCATTTTTCTGTGCATAAATATACATTTTAACCATTTTAAGTGTGTAAAACGGTGGCATTAAGTACATTTACAATGTTGTACAACCATTACTATATCCGATTCCAGAACTTTTGCATCATTCTGAAGAGAAACTCTGGACCCATTAAACAGTAACTCTCCCTTCTCTCTCTTCCTAGCCTCTAATACCTCTGTTCTATTTTCTGTTTCTCCAAATTTCCCTATTCTACAAATCTCATATAAGTGGAATCATATAATATTTTCTCTTTAGTGTCTGGCATAGCATTATGTTTTCAAGGTTCATCCAAGTAGTAGCATGTATCACAAGTTCATTTTTTAAATGCCTGAATAATATCCCTTTGTATGTATAGACTACCCTTCAATTATCTATTTATCTTTTGTTGGACACAAAAGATGTTTCTACCTTTTGGCCATTGTGAATAGTGCTGCAATGATGTATAGGTATCTGCATCTGTTTGAATCTCTGCTTTAGTTCTTTGGGAGTTGGATTCCTAAATCATATGATAATTTTGTTTAACTTTTTGAGGAACTGCTAAAATGTTTTCTACAACAGCTGCACTACTTAAAATTCCTACCAGCAATGCACAAAGGTCCAATCTCTTCATATCCTGGCAAATATGTGTTCTTTTCTTTTCTTTTTTATAATAACCACCATAATGGGTATGAAGTGGTACCTCATTGTGATTTTGATTTGCATTTCCCTAATGACTAATCATGTTGAGTATCCTTTCATGTGTTTACTCACCATTGTTTATCTTCCTTAGAGAAATATCTATTCAAATCCTTGCCCTTTCATGAATTAAATTGTTTGGTTTTTGTTGTTGTTGAGTTCTAGGAGTTCTTTATATATTCTGGATATTAATATCAGATATATGATTTGCAAATATACTTATACTCTATTGATTGTCTTTTTACCTTTTATGAACAAAAGTTTTAAATGTTGATGACATCAAATTTATTTTTTCTTTTGGTGCCTGTGCTTTTGGTGTCATATCCAAGCAATCATCACCAGACCCAGACTTATGAAGATTTTTCTTCTGTTTTTTTTTTAAGTTTTATAGTTTTACCTTCTAAGTTTAGGTCTTTGATTAAATTTTTGTTAATTTTTTAATTTGTATATACGGTATAAAGATATCCATTTTTTCCAGCACCACTTGTTGAGAAGAGTCCTTTCCTCATTGAATGGTCTTGACACCCTTGTCAAAAATCAATTGACCATATATGTGAGGGTTTATTTTGGGGCTCTATGTCCTATTCCATTGGTTTATATGTCTGTTCTTATGCCAGTATCACACTGTTTTGATTACTGAAGCTTCATAGTAAGTTTTGACATCAGGAAGTGTGATAACTTCCAACTTTGTTGTTGTCTTACAGATTGTTTTGACTATTTGAGATGCTATATGAATTTAAGTTAGATTTTTCTTGTTTTTTGCAAAAAGAAATCATTGGGATTTTTTAAAAAAGTTTTTATTTATTTATTTAAGTAAACTCTACACCCCATGGGGGGCTTGAACTCACAACCTCCAAGATCAAGAGCCCCACACTCCATCAAATGAGCCAGCCAGGCCCCCTCATTGGGATTTTGATAAGGATTATACTGAATCTGTAGAGCACTTTGGATGATATTGTCATCTTAACAATATTAAACTATCCCATTCCATGACTACAAGATGTCTTTCTATTTTTTTATACCTTCTTTAATTTCCTTCAGGAGTGTTTTATAGTTTCAGTGTAGAAGTGTTTTGCCTCCTTAGTTAAATTTATTTGTAAGTGTTCATTCTTTGGATCCTATTATAAATGGAATTGTTTTCTTGGTTTCCTTTTGGGAAAGTTCATTGCTTGTATACAGAAACTGAATGGATTTTCATGTGTTGCTTTTGTATTCTGTAACTTTATTGAATTCATTTATCAGTTCTAACAGGTTTTTTGGTGCAGGATCTTCAGAGTTTTTAACATATAAAATCATGTCATCAGAAAACAGATTATTTTACTTCTTCCTTTCCACTTCAGATGCCTTTACTTCTTTTTCTTGACTAATTGCAAAAAAGTTGCAAAGTGGACATACTTGTCTTGTTCCTGATTGGGAGAAAAGCTTTCACTATTAAACCAAACCTGAGTTGGTTTCTTCTGTGTTTTTGTTTTGTTTTTTGTATATTGCCTTTATCGTGTTGGAAAAATTTCCTTTTAGAAATTGAATTTCTAGAATTGAGTTTTTAGAAACTGGAAAACATTCCAAAGAACTGAGAAAGCCAGTATCTTCAAGGTGAATGGAAAAAGTCTTATTGTTTTAGTAGTGTTTTCTAGTAAGTGGTATTATTTCAAATCAGAGATGGTAGATGGTACAACCCCTTGGTATAGCAATTTGGCAACACAGTTAAGAGCTCTAAAACTTCATAACCTTGAAGCAATAATTTCATTTCTGATAAATTCATTCTAATAAATATTCTTAAATATATAAGGAGGTTTATATGAGAAAGTAGAAAGAAAAATTTCTGTGTAGTATTTTACAGTTCCATGACATAATGGGGAAAGTTTAAGTAAAAGCATGGATTTCCACGGCTGTGGGAGACTGAAGTTAAAGTTTACTACCAGTACAGTACAGTTGTTCAGGAGCCTTGACTCTACATGCACAGCTCTTTTGTGAAATTAAATATTAAAAAAAAATCAAGTTCATTGATCATTAGTGTTTCAATGTCACAGTGTGGTCAATACTGTTTTGGTGGCTAAGATCTTACATTAATGAACAAAATAGGGATTTATTTGGAAAGATAGGAAAGTGGAATAAAATAGAAAAAAAAAAAAAAGGAATTCCAGTGTGAGGTATTCTAGTTTCATCTGCATTAGGAATGCTCTAGAATACTCGTTCTGAAACATTGGTGATTTTGTCCCAAGGGTCATTTGGCAACTGCTACACATATTTTGATTGCCAGGACTGGGGGTGAGGGGTAGGGGTGTGCTACTGACATCTAGTGGTAAAAGCCAGGGATGCTGCTAAACGTCTTAAATCAGCACAGGACAGTTTCCCACAGCAAGGAATTCTCTGGTCCAAATTGTCAGTAGTGCTGAGGTTGAAAAACAACTCTAAAGAAAGTAGTATGATTATACAATTACACTCATTAATTTTCAAGGGTAAGGAGATTGAAAGAAGTAGGTATATTTTGACTGTGCTGTTGCTATGATCGTGGGGTAAAATCACAACTGTAATGTATTTGTTTTTTGTTGTTTTAAAAGTTTGTTTATTTTAAGAGAGAGAAAGAGAGAGAGAGAGAGTGAGTGGGGGAGGGACAGAGAGAGAGGGAGAAAGAATCTTAAGCAGGCTCTGCACTATCAGTGGAGAGCCTGACATGGGGCTTGAACCTACAAACCATGAGATCATGACCTGAGCTGAAGTCTGATGCTAACCAACTAAGCCACCTAAGCACCCCTCAACTGTACTGTATTTGTTTTTTTTTTAATTTTTTTTTTTACCGTTTATTTATTTTTGAGACAGAGAGAGACAGAGCATGAATGGGGGAGGGTCAGAGAGAGAGGGAGACACAGCATGTGAAACAGGCTCCAGGCTCTGAGCAGTCAGCACAGAGCCCGACGCGGGGCTCGAACTCACGGACCGCGAGATCGTGACCTGAGCCGAAGCCGGACGCTCAACCGACTGAGCCACCCAGGCGCCCCTCAACTGTACTGTATTTGAACCACAAAAGAAGGCAAGAGAGTCTAAATATGTAGATAATCATGTGCTAGAGACATGTTCTATTCTCTACGAAGACATTATAATTTAATACCCTCTGCTAAATTATTCTAAGGCTATAATAAGAAATTAAGACAAATATGAAATAGTATAAATAGGTTAACATCCATTCCCAAATAGGTCTATATGAAAATATGTTATCGCAAGAGGTATTTTTAATATCTAATGTTATTGAGTAATATTGATCCATATAAAATATGTATAAGTAATTATATATATGTGCATATATTGCATACATATGTGTACATAAAGTATGTTAAACAAATACTCCTAAGCCCACCACCCAGCTTATGAATTAGGATATTATCAATACTGGGAGCTCCTCCTGAGCTCCATTCCCCTGCTTCTCCTCAAGACGTAACCACTATGTTGACTTTTATCTTTATCATTCCTTTGCCTTTTAAAAATTAAATTATATAATTTTTAGTTTTGCTTTTATTTCCAATACAAAAAGGATACCATAATGGAGGTAGTCTTTTGTGACTTACTTTTTCTACTCAACACTATCCACCTTTTCACATGTTGTTGTTGTTCATTATGTTACTGCTGTATGATATTTCTTTGGGTGATTATTACAGAATTTATCTATTCTCTTGTTGATATACATTTGGGTTTGTTATGGGTTGAACTGTGTTCCCTCAAATTCATATTTTGAAGCCCTAATCCCCAATACCTAAGAATGTGACTGGATTTGGAGATAGTGTCTTTAAAAAGATGGTTAAGTTAAAATGAGGCCCATAGGATGGGGTCTAATCCGATCTGACTTGTGTCCTATAAGAGGAAATTCAGGGATGTGCATGTACAGAGGAAAGACCATGTGAGGACATAGCAAGAAGGCAGCCATCTGCAAGCCAAGAAGAAAGAGGCCTCAGAAGAAACCTAACCTGCAGACAACTTCAGTTCTGACATCTAGCCTCTAAAACTGTAGGAATATAAATTTCTGATGTTTAAGTATTTAGTTATAACAGCCCTAACCCCAGTTCCTAGTTTTTAATACTATGAATGTGCTGGTTGCTAAAAATACTGTTATTTCTCTGCATATGTGTGTGAGTTTTTCTACTATGCACATTGGAATGGAACTGCTGGGTTGTACAGTATACACTTCTCACTTTGCCAAGATAATGCCAGTTTGCCAAAGCACGTATGAAAATTCCCATAACTCATAGCCTTGCCAATACTTGCTATTGTCAGACTTTTTTTTAAGTTCTTATTTATTTTGAGAGGGAGAGAGAGAACAAGCAGGGGAGGGGCAGAGAGAGAGGGAGACAGAGGATCTAGAGGATCTGAAGCAGGCTCTATGCTGACAGCAGAGATCCCAATGTGGGGCTTCAACACAAGAACTGTGAGATCATGACCTGAGCCACAGTCAGATGCTTAACCAACTGAACCACCCAGGTGCCCCTATTGTCAGACTTCTTAGTTGTTGCTCTTAGGGTTTTTGCTTTTGTTTTTTAATTTTTAATGTTTATTTAATTTTGAGAGAGAGAGAGAGAAATAAAATACTTTGTTGACCTACATTCCATCCTGTCTTTCTGATGTTCCTTCTGAAATGATCAGTGAATTAGGAGTGATATAAGCAGTTTCTCAACAGCCCAGAGCTTGCTTAGAGGATTCTCTGTGACTGGCTTTTTAATTGCCTGTGGTAATGTTTGCCCCCAGTTTTGCACGTAATTAGAAGCAGGGTGTATTTTGAATAAAATATTGATGCTTGACTTGGAAGATCCACCCTCTTTCTCATCTCCACATTCCTATTTGATGCTGTCGTGGCACAGCAGCACAGTTAGGTGTTTGGTGTAACTGAAAAAGCCACATGGCTTTGGAGCCCAGATGACTGCTGTTAGAATCCTGGCTCAGCCATTGGTTTGCTCTGAGATTCCTAAGTGGATTCAAGTTCCTAAGCATCAAATACGTAGTAGATGCTAATCTCTGACCCCTGTCCCATTAAATAATTTAGAGCCCCAAAGATGATGTGAAACATATTTTTAAAGATAAAAGGGATCTTGGAAAGTTATTAGTGAATTTCCAGGAAATTTTTATTATGGAAAATTTCAAAATACTCCCAAGTAGAATAGTATAATAAATCCTCATGTTCTCATTACCAAAACAGTTTGCCAATCTTAATTTACCTACCTCCTAGCTCAACATTTTTCTCTGTTTGCTGAAGTATTTCAAAGCAAATCATAGATATCAGATTATGAAATCCATAAATACTACGGTATGCAAGTAAATCTTTTTAAAATTACATCTACCAATCCTTTCTCAGTCCCACTCCCTCCTTATTAGATTAGGAAACTTAGAGGGTTAGTGATTTGCCCATATAATTAATGGCAGAACCAGAGTGAGAACTATAGTGCTCCTAATACTTAATTCTTTATTCTCTCCCCATAACATGTTGTCTCTGAAGATTACCTACTTACCAGCTAAAAGGAAGAAAAATGCAGTTACATTTTCTACAATCTCTTACATCAGAATCACTTGGAAATACTAAAAATGCAAATTCCTGGGGCACCTGGGTGGCCCAGACAGTTGAATATCCCACTCTTGATTTTCTCTCAGGTTGTGATCCCAGGGTCTTGAGATTGAGCCCCGTGTCGGGCTCTGTGTTGAGGATGGAGTCTGCATAAGATTCTCTCTCTCTCTCTCTCTCTCTCTCTCTCTCTCTCTCTCTCTCTCTCTCCCCCTCTGTCCCTTCCCACTCGCTCTCTCTCTCTCAAAAAAAAAAAAAAAAAAAAGCAAATTCCTTAACCTTAGTCCCAGAGGATCTAATTCCTTAGGGCTGAGGTGAATCCAGAGGTTTGCTGGAGCCAATTTATACTGGCTCTTTAGAACCAACTGTTAAATTTTAAGGAATTTTATAAGCCAATTACTAAAAATCATTAAAAATTAAATTATAGAAACTTACTATTAAGTAAATTATGTTAAAAACAAAGGTAATATATACTCAAAATTCATTGCTTTCTACATACTTTACCATGCTTTACCATTATCTACACTCTTGAAGTTTTGTCCATTATATTTGTGTGGTGGAAATGCTGTATAATGGTGCACCACACGCATCTTTCCTCAACTGTACATTCAGTGGCAGCTTGAAATGGGCCATGTGGGACATTTATACCAGGGAAATTGGCAAATTTCACTCAGTAACCAGAGTTAGCTGTTGTTTTGTTTATTGTCTAGACTTCAGAAAGTGATGGAGACAATGTTAATGCAGGTTAAATTTGAGCAAGTCATGTCTATGGCCATTGCATTGTGAATAGTACAGAGTTATACAAAAACTGTTATACAATTCAGCAAATAAATCTCTCACATTATTTTTGTTAATTTTTTTTAATGTTTATTTTATTTTTGACAGAGAAAGACAGAGCATGAGCTGGGGAGGGGCAGAGAGAGAGGGAGACATAGAATCCGAAGCAGGCTCCAGGCTCCAAGCTGTTAGCACAGAGCCTGACTCGGGACTCGAACTCACAGACCGCGAGATCATGACCTGAGCCTAAGTCTGATGCTCAACCGACTGAGCCACCCAAGCGCCCCCTCACATTATTAAAAAATGTTATTCCATTTCAGTTTTATTCATTCATGTAAATGAAAATATTAACCAACATTCATGTCACTTGTTTGTCAACTGCAACCATTGGCCAGCTGTAGATCGAGTTTGGCAAAAATCAACCAAGCATTCTCTAAGAATGAATTAGATTTATGAAATTTACAAAAAACCCACATTGAATATATTATTATCTGTATATTGTGTACTACACATCTATTTTATTAACAGAGTATATTATTTATGCATGTATAAAATGGCTATATTGCTTTGTTTTTTGGCTATTTGGAAAACTAGTTGTTAAACATTTTCCAGCACACCTCTGGGTGAAACACAAGAATCTGCATTTAAAGGATCATTTCAGGTATTCTTATGTCTACTAAATTTGGAGAACCAATGTTTTAACCATTGAACAAAAAGATCAGGATCATTTAATTGGTCTCCAAAAGTTCTTCCTGATTCTTAACTAAAAGCAAGACACAGAATGTGTTCTTTCAAATACAGATGCCTATTTACCAAGTTATTAAATTAATTTTAAAAAGTTTTATAGAGGTATAATTAATATACAACAAACAACACATATTTGGAGTGTACAATTTAAGTTTTGACATTACCAAGTTCTGACAAAACCATTACTACAATCAAGATTGTGAGCATATCTATCACCCTCCATTGTTTTCTCATGTCCTTTTACAATTCTTCCCTCTACTCCTTTCTGTCCATTCCATATACAAGCAATCACCAATCTTCTTTTTGTCACTACAGAACAGTTTGCATTTTCTAGAATTTTATATAAATGAAATCATACAATGTTCTCTTTCTGGTCTGGCTTTTTTCACTCGACATAAGTGAAATTTATTTTGAGATTTATCTATGTTGTTCAGCGAATAGTTCATTCTTTTTTATTCTGAGTAGTATTCCATTGTATGGATATACCACAATTTCTATTATTTTCCAAGAAATGTGAATGAATTTCTTTATAACCTGGGAGTAGGGAAAAACTGCAATTTCTTTATTCATTCAGCTGTTGGTAGACATTTGGGTTGTTTCCAGCGTTTGCCTATTACAAATAATGCTATGAATATTTGTGTACTAATCTTTGTTTGGACGTGCATTTCCCTTTCTTTTGGGTAAATACCTAGGAGTGAAATGGTTGGATCACATGGATGATATGTGTGTAACTTTTAAAGAAACTGCCAAACTGTTTTCCAAAGTGACAGAGGGCTTTTTTTTTCCTCTTTGTTTGATGGTGAAAAAGTATGAGTACTTTTGACATTGGGTCAACATTTTTTTGTGAGCACTTCAAGCAAGCCAGTAATGCAACACAACTCAGATTATATTCTTAAAATAATTACTTAGCCTTTAGTTAGTGGGAGTGGGAGGAAACTAGTTTATAGTAATGAACTTTGTATAGAGTAAGAGTCATTTAATTGACGTCACTGGTTGGTGATAAATTTTGTTTGAGTTTATTTTCCATTTTTCTATAATTCTTGTTTGCACTTTTGTTTCCTTTTGTGGTTTTCTGAACCCGAGAACATCTTAGGAGGTATATTAAAAGGCTTAAAATTTTAGGTAATAAACAACTCATTCACTTTAGTAAACATTGTGCCATATATTATTTGGTTTCAGAAAATCAGCTGAAGGCAACTAGTTACTATTTAGCACATATGCATTAACAAAATCCTCAACAGAGAAAAATGTGTGTGTGTGTGTGTGTGTGTGTGTGCGCGCGCTGCGCGCGCCCGAGCGCACGCATGGTGTTTATTTTCCCATTCCAGAATGTTGTCTGTTTCAAGACTAGTCAGACCAATTACATTTTACTCAGGCTAACTGGGGCCATCGTTCTGATTTATTTTGGTGATATGTTTGTCTCCTCTTATGGATTGTTCCTCTAAAAAGCTGCCTGGCTGGCCTCTTGATTTTTCTGTCTCTGAGTGGTCCCTTTGGAGAAAGACAATCCAAAAACGAAGGCAGGTATGCTATTATTATACAAATGGGGTTTACAACCCCCCACATCTGAAATGGCATAGCCACAATTAATGTCCAGTTGAGCATAACTAGAAATTCAGAATTGCATCAGGCTTCTTCGAGGAGATGACCACAGGAACCCTAACTAGGAAACACTTTGTCATGTAAGTGTGGCAGCTCCTTAATCCTTCAAAATATGGTATTATTTCCCAATTTTTCTCAGAGTGGGTTGCTTGGTGGCAGGCTTGGAAGGGGATGAGCCTTTCCAGGGATGATGCTAGCTCAAGCTTTAGAGAGATTTCCAGGGAAGTTGGTTCCAGCAGTCTCTTCCTTCATACGAATCACCCAAGAGTTGATGGACAAATGCCCAATTTTAGATTCAACTGTGATGTGGTATTGTCAAATTATTTGCTTTCTTATTTTATCTGTAATCACTGTATTACTCTAAAAGAAAATAGAAATGTACAGTCAACAATAAGCAATATTTCCCCCTTTCCTGGGAATTATCCTCCAGTGCATAGCAGAGGTTATATACAGTAAATGTCTTCAAAAAGCTCTCTATCAGTGAGGGAGCAATTTATCTCTCTCTTCCCAATCAAGATAAAAGCTCTATCTGGAGGGAAGCACTGTTTACAGATTTTGGGACTGGTAGTCTTCCAAGATGCTAGTACAAAAAAATTAGGAACGAGAAGTCTCTATTCTATGAGAAGGGAAAGAAACAAAAAAGCTTCTTTATTTCGTTAGGTAAACACTTTTAGTCTGACTCCAGTTGTTGGCTTAATGAATTGAGAATACATAAATGATGTTGATTATCACCTCAGAGTACAAAACATGTTATCATGTGACTAAAGAATAAAGCAAATGACTGAAGAAGCCGATCCATGAATTCAAATCCTGTTTAACTTTCCATTGTAATACTGTGTCACACTTCCTGACAAATGTAATCAGTTATATTTAGAACATTAGAAGAACACATGGAGCACAGCAGAGGAGCACTAGACTCGGAGTCAGGTGGCCTAGTCAGATTCTGATTCTGGATTTATCTTGTTCTCAGAGGAGAGTATTGGAGAGATAAGTGGCTCCCAACTTTTCTACCACAAAGAATCAATTTTATTATTTTTGCCCTGTCCATGATGTTTTGAAAGATTTTATTAGTTATCTAGAGTTCTTTATCTCAGGCCAACACACAGGAACCCAGGGGTGTGTCCATGGGGAAAGGAAACTAATCTGGATGTGAATCCTGGCTCCTTGGGTTACTAGCTATATGACCTTGGGAAAACTATATAAACTTTCTAAGCTTTGGGTTTTTCATAGGGCATGGCCAGTATAAAATATTTATGGCTTAGAGCAGTATCTGAAATATGATAAAAACCAAAATCTTAACAATTGTAATATTGTTGTTGTTGATATTATTATTATTATTATTTGGACTAACGAGATAGAAGAATTGGTTCTTCTGAGAGTTGACTAACTGTCCCATTCACAGTGCCCAAAGGCATCCAGCAGACCTTGGTCTGAGTGGTGTTACTGTACCTTTAAGAGGGTGTGGGAGTGCACAGCAGGAGTTTGGGTGTAGAGATGGTACTATTTTTCAGGTGCAGAATTCTAGCTAATTTTGCTCCAGTTGTTAAGGTTGGAACAGGATTCAGTTAGGAAGTGGAGGTGGATGGAAGTGAAGCTGAAAAAAGAAACCAATAAAAAACCAAACTAAGAAGCAATCAAGGCCCAGGTCAGATAGACAGGCTTGAGAGCAGAAGTTCTTAGAGGACTTAGACCTCCCTAAAACCAAGCCCAATCCTTCAAAATGCCTGTAAAAGGAAGATGCTAAGGGTGCAGCTGATGGCAGACGGATGCTAACAGAGGACACAGAGTGAGGGCAGCAAGGCCAATGGCAACCCTGCTCTATGTTGGGCTGTGGTTCTTAAATATGGTGAGGCCATATTTGTTTATGACAAAACTCAGGGTTGAACACAGCTAGGTCTGCAGATTAAAGGTCTTGAGAGCCGATAGTAAAAATGACTTTTTCCATTTGTAGTTACATTATTTATTTTATTCCATCTCTGATCCATCCCTACTTGAACCAAAGATTCACTGTTATTAAGAGGATATGATAAATTTGCCTCATTGATTGAATTAATGCTATGATTGTAATGGTCAAAAACAATCAGGATAAGTGAACATATAGGCACTTACGCACTGTTCATGGTTTCTGGCTCTTGCTTCCTAGGCTGGGATTGAAGATACGCTGGATACTCTGTGCGTAGTGACAGGGTCACCATTCACATCCCAGAAAGTCCTATAATGTCATCAACAGCGAAGCAACTTGGGTCCATTGTAAAATGTCAGTGTAACTGCACAGATTTTATATGATTCTAGTAAAAAACAGGGAAACTTAATATTTGGTTAGCTGATGCTGTCCCATTGCGGACAAATATACCTTTTCCTTATTTTTATTTTAAATACTTTTAAATGTTCATTTATTTTTGAGAGAGAAAGAGAGAGAACATGGGGGGAGGGGCTGAAAGAGAGGGAGACAGAGAATCTGAAGCAGGCTCTGTGCCAACAGCAGAGAGCCCGATGCGAGGCTTGAACTCACAGATTATGAGATCATGACCTGGGCTGAAGTTGGACGCTTAACCTTTTGAGCCACCCAGGTGCCCCTCAATATGCCTTTTCTTTTTCTTTTCCTTTTTAAAAAAAATTTTTTTTAACATTTACTTATTTTTGAGAGAGAGAGAGAGAGACAGAGTGTGAGCAGGGGAAGGGCAGAAAGAGACGGAGACGCATAATCCGAAACAGGCTCTAGGCTCTGAGCTGGCAGCACAGAATCCGATGTTGGGCTCGAATTTATACACCACGAGATCATGACCTGAGCCAAATCAGAGGCTTAACCGACTGAGCCACCCAGGCACCCCAATATGCCTTTTCTGTTGGGTTTTTGAAATGATGATAATGGCTCATCTACAGCTAAAGTAACTTATTTTTAAAAAAATATTTATTTATCTTGAGAGAGAGAGAGCACAAGCGAGTGCCAGGGGGAGGGGAGGGAGAGAGAGAATCCCAAGCAGGCTCTACACTGTCAGCACAGAGCCCGATGTGGGGCTCCATCCCAAGAATCGTGAGATCATTATATGAACTGAAACTGAGTAGGATGCTTAACTGACTGAGCCACCCAGGAGCCCCTAAAGCAACTTAACAAAGCTAGTAGAGGCTATGGAACTTTATGCTCATAACCATCACCTACCTCTTGAAGCTCTCTGGCTCCTAGGGCACCTCATGGTTCTCCTTCTTGTGAGGAGAACCTTCCCAGTTTCCTTTACAGAACCTCCTTTCTTGGCCCATTAATTCTAACACTTCCCTCATCGTGCTCTCAGCACCTTCTTTCATTTTATGTACTTTCAATTGTACTTTTCATTCTCACTTAGATGATTATATTTTGAATGTGGAAGACCCCCCATTCCCTCTATTATCTCTGGTCTTAGCCTATCCTAAGTTCTAGATCTCTATTACTGATTTATAACCAGACCTCTCCTCTGGGATCTCCCACAGATACAATAAGCTTAGCCATTTTTCACACTAATTTTCCTGTTGGCTTAAACCAACCATAATCATCCCCACACCCTCATCCAGAGCTGGGGGGCATGCTGACCTCCCTTTAGGGCCTCACAGAGGACTTCTCAGAGGTGGACTCTGAGTAATTAGAGTTCTTCCAGCAAGCAGAAGAGGCTGTTGATTCTGTAACTAACAGTGTCTGCTCACATACACACATTCCCATTTCACTAAAATTCATATGATAAATTCCTTATCTGGCATTCAAAGTCCCCCATAATCTAGACTCAGGCCACTTTTGGACTTTGACCTTTCTCCCCAAATGTCCCCTTTGTTCTGGCCATTGTGGACTACCATTTTTAGGACATGTACATTGCTTTCCCCTCTCTGCTTCACTGGTCAGGCATTACTTCTTGATGTTCTCCTATTTCTCTGTCCATCAAAATACTACTCATCTTTCAAGATGTATCTGAAAAGCTACTTCTAACATGAAGTCGTCCATGGGCACCTCAGGGATCTCTCTTTCTTTTTCTCTCCTTGAATTCCTGTAAAATACTCTGGCCTTTCCTACTCGATTTTGGTTTCCTTGAGGTTAAGGACCAGACTTAATCATTTTTGTAGTTTCTGTGGTGCCTGGCACACCCTAACTGCCTAACTTACTGTTATTGGATGAAAAATGGTTTGACTAAACCATTTTCTGGTCGTGTTTACAATAGAGCCAAATATGTCTCATACAGCAAGGGAAGTGATATTGGCATCATCTAGTTGAAAGCAAAGCTTTCCCTCAGATGCACATGTCTGTGGTCATACGAAATGAATCCTTTGTGTGCACAGGTTTTAGACGCATGTGAAAAAAGAAAAGGAAATATCCTTGTTTCTGAAGTTGGTAAAGCTTGTTTTCCACATCATCTTTGCCTTTCTATGTCTTTTTCGCTTTTTGGTGGGTATCCTACTTGTTTCTCCTTTAGGCATTTCTTATGTTTGGACCTATTGATTTAACTATCCTTGCCCTTCCTGTCACCAGGCCATATTCCTGTACAGTGTTAACATTTTATACAATAGCTTTGCTCTTCTTATATCCTCAAGTATATCTTCGTACATCCTATTTCTAGTGTGGGCAAAAGAGATTCTTATAACAGTGTGTATTGTTGGAACATATTCTCTTACTTATTAAAAAAAACTTTTTTGGTGTGTATTTATTTTTGAGAGAGAGAGAGAGAGAACGAGTGGGGGAGGGGTAGAGAGAGAGGGAGACACAGAATCTGAAGCAGCTCCAGGCTCTGAGTTGTCAGCACAGAACCTGACGTGGGGCTTGAACTCATAAACCATGAGATCATGACCCGAGCTGAAGTCAGACGTTCAACTGACTGAGCCACTCAGGTGCCCCGAAACATATTCTCTTATTAATGGAAATCTTGTCAAAATGTGTATTTGTAGCAGTGAAAGGGCACAGAGTGAAGCCTGCATGTTGGACAGGACTTTGCAGATATTGACTTAAACGATAAATGATCTATTTTTAAAAAGATTTTATTTATTTGTTTTTATTTTAGAGGGAGAGAGCAAGTGGAGAAGAGGCAGAGGGAGAGAGAGAGAGAGAGAGAGAGAGAATCTTAAGCAGGCTCTCCACTCAGTGCAGAGCCTGACCCGGGGCTTGATTCCACATTCCTGGGATCATGATGTGAGCCAAAATCAAGAGTCTGATGCTTAACTGACTGACCCACCCAGTACCCCAAGGTTTTATTTTTTAAAAGTAATCTCTACATATAACATGGGGCTCGAACTCAACCATGAGATCAAGAGTGGCATGCTCTGCTGACTGAGCCAGCCAGGCACCCCATAAAGGATCTGTCTTTTTTTTTTTTTAATGCTAATAATGCTTGGAAAGAAATCCAATAATAATTGAAAATAGTATATCCACCAGGGTGACAAAATTGAAACTGTAGTGAAAACCATAGAGATCTGAGTCATCTGAGGGACATGTTGGAGTATTCCTGGTTTTCAAAAAGAAAGGCCTGTGTGAGCTTGATCTGCACATGGGTGAACTAGTGTGACTACTGTAGACATAAAGGACACTGTTTTGAGCTGATCTCGTTTAGATATCTGGATTTTATGTCAGGCGGACGGAGACAGATGTGGCTGAGTCTCTGGTGCTTCCCTACTTGTGTTTTTCCACAGTTCCCTCTGTAACCCTTTTGTTTTCTTCTAGAGATGGGGAGCAGCAAAGCTGAATGCACAGTAGAATGGAAAAGTCAACCTGTGAGGCACCTGGTGTAGTAGACGACTCTCATGTGAGCCCTGTTCTGCTGTCCACAGCATTTCCCTGGGAGCTGGCCTGGTCAGCCTGCCATTTGGAGAAGACAGCTTGGTAGGGGCACCATGAGGAGAGCAGAGCTTCTAGATCTGCTTCTGCACTGACCCCTAGAGAAACGGCATGGATAATGGAGAGCATAAGATTGAAAATACTATGAACCAACTCACTCACTGATTTTGATGTGTATAACTAAAGATGTGAATGTAAAATACGCAAAATAAGAGAAAATCATCCCTTATTCAGTCAACAGGTTTTAATTGAGCCCCACTGTGTTTGAAGAATAGTGTTTATGGAATGAGGTCTTCAAGACATGGGATTTTTTCCCCTTAGAAAAACAAAATTTGCCTTTTTGGGTCACACATTATTTATTTTACTCATTTTAAATGAAAAAGTATCTGGAAATATGTTGCGTATTTCCAAGATTTCTGAAGTCGACTCTAGAATATAATTAGATCCCATCTCAATGACTCACCACTCCCAATAGTGCCATCTGGCTAGTCTTTACCCTTGCGTACAACACACCTCTTCCATCTAATGAGCTACCTCAGACTACATAGCACATTTGCTGTGATCTAAGAAATCAGATAACCCTGATTATTAGAGCTATTTAAAGTAGGAGTCAACACGGCTTGAGTGACTGTCTGAGAGTGTCTCTTAGCAAATAAAGTAAGTGAGTTTTACTTTAAGCATAACATAAGCTTTACAACTGCAATTTCAGCTCCTGGATGGCTCTGGGTCAAACTTCTCAAGGATCCTGGTGAGGCTGAAAAGTCTGACTTTGAACTGTGAAATATGTTTGCACTTAAAATTTAATATCTATGCAGGATACATTTAAAATAAATTATTAAACAAATGACATACTATTGTGTATATATTTTGCATTTTATAAATGTAACAGTTTGACACCTTATGTATTGTTTTAGAATATATTTTTATATGGACTGGTTTTTCCCTCAAGTAGATAAAATCAATCCAGCATCTTATTTCCAGAACTTTCTATACATTTCTGTACTGTTACCACATTACTAGCACAATATGAAGGTGGAAGCACCTTTATAACACACTTGGAAATTCAAATAATATATTCTGATTCCTAAATCATTATGCTTATGAAAAATGTTTCCATAAGAACACCACAGCTGAAACCTAAATCCATGTAGAAACCTTTTTTTTTTTTTTAAATTAAATCTTAAAAATTGGCTTTTAACATCTGGGCTTGGTGTTCAACCTGCTTATTCTGGTCCTTTCGTCTTGGAAGTCTAAAGGAACCCATTTTTCAACCAGTTTCACTGTCAATTCTGCTAGGTGTCATTACAGGCCGGAAGCTGCAGAGGCAAATTGGTTGGCCTTTTCCCTCATACAGTGCTGCTTCTGCTAATGATGAGCACTAAGGGTGACTGATACTGCTTCATAATAGGGTCTCCCAAAATAATAATCCAAATAATATCTACTAAGTAATAATTGAATAATGTATATATTTTCATTTTCTTCAACATTTATTTATTTTTGAGACAGAGATGGAGCATGAGTGGTGGAGGGACAGAGAGAGGGAGACACAGAATCCAAAGCAGGCTTTGAGCTGTCAGCACAGAGCCCGATATGGGGCTTGAACTCACAGACTGAGAGATTATGACCTGAGCTTAAGTCGGATGCTTAACCGACTGAGCCACCCAGGCACCCCTAATTGAAATAATATTTACTTTTCTAGTACCTAGAGGTACTAGGTACAAAAATGTGTCTTTTCTCACATATGCTCTTGGTTTTGTAGTTTTACTGCTTTTTCTTTTTTTATGTTTATTTATTTATTGAGAGAGAGAGAGAGAGAGAGAGAGAGAGAGAGATCATGAGCTGGGGAGAGAGGGAGGAGAGGGAGAATCCCAAGCAGGATCCTAGCTCAGCGAGGAGGCTTGATCTCACTACCCTGAGATCATGACCTGAGCTGAAACCAAGAGTCTAATGCTTAACCGACTGAGTAACCCAGGTGCCCCAATTTTTATCGCTTTTCAATCACCTTATTTTTCATGTACTGATTATTGTTAAAATGTACCTATAGGCACCAAACCCTTAGCTAGCATTTGCTTTATGACTTTTGATATAGAAATGTATACTGGTACATATTGATGTGTACATTGTTGTGCTGATATATGGGGAAAACTTCTTTAGGTGCCTTTACAAGTATGTTATGGGCCCTTAAAGGAAACGTAATTAATCCTGAAGTGACCTCCCTTTTTCTTCTAGATGACAAGAATAGAGACAGTTGCAGCGATGGGATTCCCTCTTCCACTTTCCACAAGCCAGTCCATGTGAACCTAGAATCTGAGTCCACAAGTGTGCCAGCATAGCAGCCCTTACTCAGGTCCTTGGCCCATCTTCCAAACCAGATTCCTCCCATTCACCCTATTATATAGAAATTCTGGAGACATCACTGAACAGAGAGATGGAAGAAAAGGAGGAAAGAAAATCAATGCTTTAACAACCCATCTATCAATACATGAAGGTATAGGAATGTTTTCATGACAGTTGGAAAGGCTCTGAAGGGGTTACTTGATTACCCAGAATACTTGACTGTGCAGGCTCTAACCTTTACACAACTCACCTTTATACAAACTGCAACCTCCATGGGCCCTTCTGCACAAGGGGATCGTCATATGATTTGTCTCACCAGGTTGCTGTGAGACAATATAGGAGGATGCTTGGCCAATGACTTGTAACTCCATATATATGGATGCTAAGTTAACTATTTATGACCTCCGTAACCTTGCAACATTTTAGGGGCAACAGCACAACAGACATTGTGTTTTTCATTAATTTGATAAACACCTGCTTCTTCCCTCTTCGTGAAATCCCAGTCGAGTTGCTGTGGGGGCCTTATGTTACAAGGGTGATTAACTCACTCAGGGGTGTGGGGTGGCTACAGAGCCATCTGAAGTCCCAGGGCAGCGTGGGTTGGAAGAAGGATGAACCTGGGTGTGTTAGGGAGTCCTAGTAGGAAGCAAGGCTTGTTTCAAGAATGCTTCTTGCCGGTACATACATACGTGCTTGCTAGCTGCTTGAGGACCGCCTGCTGACCACAGGACTCCTCCCCTGTGTCCACATAAAGTCTGGTGTCTGGAAATCTCCCATATGGAGTCTTTGAGCATTCTGCTGGTCAGATAGTAGAAAGGAGCACCACACTAGGACTGGCTTCTACCTCTGGTTCTTTGAAGCCTCAGCCATGGGGACTCTACAAGGTGCATCTGTAGGTGGAGAGGTGACCTCTTTCGGCTGATTACCTCCTTCATTGTACTGAGAATTGGGGAACATAATACCCCTAAGTCCCTCTCCCTCAGAGTCGTGCTGGA
The DNA here is from genome assembly GCF_024362965.1 of Panthera pardus. NCBI lineage: Eukaryota > Metazoa > Chordata > Mammalia > Carnivora > Felidae > Panthera > Panthera pardus. The sequence goes on along the minus strand of NW_026526688.1, from coordinate 39,877,523 downwards.
GCACTTAAAAGTAAAAGGCACCCATGGCCCCAGGGAGTGTTTGCGGGTGTGTGCGTGTGCGCAGTGAGGGGCTTTTACTACTCAGCCCACTTGCCGACTTCCATCCTTCTCCACCCTCCCCTCCTAGGCCTCCTCAGTGGCCATCAGGGATCCCTACAGACATCACTTCTCCACAGGAGTGGGGTCTCAGAGCCAAAGGGTTTCTGACCTTCGCTGTAGATAAAGGTTCCTTAATGAAGATGTTACAAGTGACCAGGGCCGCAAAGGATTAACTCTCCGAAATCCAATTTACAAAGTTTTTGTAAGTCGGCCCATGGAGGGGAAGGCAGACCACTGGGTGTGGGAGGGAGCGGGCCTGGGAAACTCTGTCCAGAAAGAGGATCACACCCCACCGCCTCTCTCCTGGGGTACCGGCCGTGCCGCAGTGTCCCATTTCTCCACATCTCGGCGCCAGTCATTGCAGGGGACCCCTGGACTCCGGGCGTGCCCCCTGCAGATACCGGGCAGGCTTCGGCCAGGGCGCCCCGCTCCGACGGGGCAGAGGGACGCACTGCAGAGGGACGGCTGGGGAAGCGGGTGGGCGCAGCCAAGCGCGACCCCCGCCCCGCCGCTGCAGCGCGGGCTCACGGCCGCCCGGCTCCCACCCGGCGGTGGGGCGCCGGGGCTTGGCCGCGGTTCAGCCCGCCCGCCAGCCGCCGCCGCCGCCGCCGCCGCCGCTCCCCGCCCCCCGGGTCCCTGGAGGCTCCGCGGCTGCCGGAGCGGGAGGTGGAGCCGAGCCCGCGGCAGCCGCGCAGGAGGGAAAGTTCGGCGGCGGCAGGAGCAGCAGGGGCCGGCCCGGCAGCCCGGAGGGCGCCTCGGGGTGAGTCGGATCCCCCTCCCGGGGCCGCCAGGCATGGTGCGCCGCGCGGGGGCGTCGGTGCGGCTCGCGGGTCCGCGCAGCCCCGCGCGGCTTCCTCGAGCTGCCCAGCCCGCGACCCCGGGTGGCTCGTGCTGCCGGGGGGAGACTGAGCCGCGCCCGGCCTCCAGCCGTTCCCGGCCGCGGGGGTGCTGCGGGCGCCGGCGGGGGAGGGGGTTCCGCGCCGCGGCGGGGGGCTGGGGCCAGGGCGGCTCGGCCCCGCGGAGGGCGCGGCGCCTTCAGGTGGACGCGCGAGGACGCAGAGCTGGCGACCAGGGAGGGTCCGCGGCCGCTGCGCGCCGGCGGTCACTTCGGCTTCGCCACCCTCTCTTGTGGCCTTTAGCTGTTTAATTGCTTTCTCGGGCATCTACTAAAAAAGTATCCTCACACGTGCCCGCGTGACTACTTTGCTGGTGTCGGTGTATTATTTTTGCGGTGATGGAGAGGGTGGAGGGGGCGTGCCGAGGGCGGCCGGTGGGCAGCGTGGTCTGCTGCCTGGGAGCGGGGCGGTGGGGAATGTGTTCGAGGGTCACCACGATCCGCAGGATGCCCCGAGCAAGTGTTTCTTGCGGTCAGGGGAGAGAAGCTTTTCGAGGACGTGGTCTGGGGGGTGGTGAGAGTTTTAAAGGTCCGGGAGGAGGAGGAAAGCTGTACAAAGAGAAGGCAAAGTTGTTGTTTCCGCGACACTTCCTGCACCTGCACTACCGTCAATGATTTTGAAGTTATCTTTACATCGATGAGCGAAGAAAGAGCGATGGGAGAGGAAGAGATTTTCACAGCACTGTACATGCCGAAACAGTGAGGCTTGGGAAACAGTAATGAATACTGGAGTGCTTATTTCGCAAACTCCACTCTTATTCTGATTTCAAAGCCTCGGACTATTTTTTACTTAAATGTCGTTAGACAGGTCTAGATAAAATAAAGATAATGAACTCCTCTTTCACATCGTTTTACTAGAATTTTAAACTTAATCCCACCGGATTCCTTGGATTTTGTTAACTTAGTTCATACAAGAAAGCCATAATTACTGTAGTGTTACTTGCACAATGAGGATTAATAAGCCCTGTGCAGGATTAATAAGCCCTGTGCTGTCATGTTGCTAATGGGAAGGAGGGAAATCTTTCAGACTTGGAAATAGAAGCATAAAGGAAAAAAATAAAGCCTTAGTCATAAAAAGTGACTTGAATACGTGTAATAGTGCATAATACGATATGGGATCCTGTGTTGTGTTCCCAGAGAATGTCAGTTCCTGGAAAGCAAGAGATGGGCCATACCCAATAAATATTTAATAATTCCTTTGCATTGAATTACCATACTATATGTTCTCTAAATTATACAGTATTGAAATGCTTTAATTCTGTTCATCTTTGTGTTCCAAATCTCATATGTCTGCTTGCAGGCTGTATTAATGGAGTTCAAAGCAAACTCTCAAACTTTGGGATTCACCAATTTATAGTGAAGTGAACATTTGTTTTGGTATCCCAGGTACCTGGGCTCCAAACAGCCTCTCCCATTTATTAACTGTATAACCTTGGTCAAGTCACTTACTCTTTCCCAGCCATGCTTTCCTATTTTGTAAAATGCCAGCAATATTCCTCACCTTATGGAGGTGTTAGGCAGAGTGAAATAACATTTAGGAACTTGTCCCTGTGCCTGGAGCACAGTAAGTACTTTGTAAATGTTGTCTCTCCTTTGTCTTCCTTTATTTTCAGGAATCCTCAACTCTGGTATGTTTTCAACTTTTTTTTTTTTAATTTAAAAACCTTTCTGTGCAATCTTATTTTCCATTCGTTCATTCATTCAACCTCATTTTGCTGAACAACTTCAGATGCTCCCCTTTATGGGTGTTTGAAAATAAGAAGAACACTTTGAGGGTGGGGGTGGGCAGTACTTCAGGTTTTTACTGTTGATAAGAACCCATTGTAAGGTCGTAATATGGTGAGTTGTACTTCTCAGTCTTCATATTATTCCAGCTGTCCTCAGTGTAACATGATTACATTGAAGAGGAAGCCCTGTGCAGGCGCTCATCTCTCCTGTTTACCCTGTCTCCGTGCCTGGCTCAGTGCCTAGCAGGGTGTAAGGGCTTAATAAACATCTGTCAATTTGAACACTGAATGTAATGAAGTTAGTCTTCAGGTCACATCCTTTTTTTTTTTTTTTTTTTTTTTTTTTTAATATATATTCCTGATGAAAGGACCTTGGGATTCTAAATGATAGCCCTACTATATTTTAAGGCTAATAGAGGTTATTAAAGAAGCAAAGCTCAGGTAGACTTTATTACCTATTGATTTTGCCCTCATGATGAAGCAGTCTTAGAAAATGGATAAAGCCAAGTTCAAGCAGCAGCTTCACCACTAGGGGCCTCCTCTGCCTAGTGTATCACCTTGGGCGGGCGTTTATTGCCATTATTCTGTCCTTTAAGATAGCAAAGGAATTTAACTAACTTGGTTTTTGACATAGAGTACTTTATTAGAAAAAGGGCAACCTTGTGTGAAAAGCATTACCCAAGTCCTGAAAAGAAATGAAAGCTATCTTGAATGATGGATTCGGTACTATTTTAGAATAACTTTAAAGGTTTAAAGGAGATTTGAGAATTGGGCTTTTTACTTTGTACATCCTTATATTCAAACATATGACTTTTAAGAAAATTTTCTAAATAAATATATGATTTTGTTAGAGCATTTTCAAGTTTTTTTAGGTATGTCTTTGATGAAGCTTATTTTTACCTTTTAATGTGTTAAATTTTTTAAAAAATGTTTTTATTTATTTTTGAGACAGAGAGAGACGGGGCACGAGCAGGGGAGGGGAAGAGAGAGAGGGAGACACAGAATCTGAAGCAGGCTCCAGGCTCCGAGCTGTCAGCACAGAGCCCGACACGGGCTCAAACTCACAGACTGCGAGATCATGACCTGAGCCGAAGTCAGACACTCAACTGTCTGAGCCACCCAGGCTCCCCTTTTAATGTGTTTAAAATTGTTTTATTTCCTAAACAGGTACTTGTAGCACTAATAATAATACAAGTTTTTCTCCAGGAATGTTATCCTGCTAGTAGGAGCTTCTCGTCTCTCTCTCTTTTATTTTTAAAGAGGCCACATTAAATTCCACCTTTAAAAAATATGTTTCATTACATTCCAAGACACATTATTGAAAGGCATCTTTCTTCTGTGAGGTTTTGAAAAGAGCTCTTATTTCAAAATTCTAATCTGAATGAAGTTAGTCATTGAGACTGTTGAACAACTCAAAGGTGTGTTGGTGTTTTTGTCAGATGTAATTTGCTATTTGGTAGAAAAAATACTGACAATGTATGTAAGCAAACATTATTACTGAAAATATTGCCATATTGTTTGCAAGTGAATAAGAGAATATTATATTCCAGGTTTTCCGTGAAATTTAATTACAGTGGCAAACTAAACACTGTTAGTCTGTAAAGTAAAATTAACAACAGTTAGAGAAGAGTTCAGAGCATTGCATTGTAGGCCCAACCTCTTGCCAAGGGATTTCTTCTCTTAGCAGGAAGTCTCTGAGTTCAAAAAATTATCAGATATCCAATTCTTTATTTTTTAAAAATTTTTCTTATTTTTAAAAATGTTTATTCACTTCTGAGAGAGAGAGAGAGAGAGAGAGAGAGAGAGATATGGAGAGAACATGAGTGGGGGAAGGGCAGAGAGAGAGAGGGAGACAGAATCCGAAGCAGGCTCCAGGCTCCAGAGCTGTCAACACAGAGCCCAATGCGTGGCTCGAACTCATGCACTGAGAGATCATGACCTGAGCTGAAGTCGGATGCTTAACCGACTAAGCCACCCAGGTGTCCCTCAGACATCAAATTCTGATTTTTATATGGTGGGATTTTAAAACACGGCAATCTGATTTTCACTGTTTTTCCACCAAGGTCTAGATCTGGACTCTTTAGGGAATAACTTAGGAATAACTTTTGTGTAAAGGTCATAGATAATTTTTATTATCACTTTTCTTTAAGTGAAACACGTTTGGATTGTTTTTAGGACTCTGAGCACATCAAAAAGTTACACAGATCTCATTTGCATAAACTAATGCTTCTCCAGAACTGCAAGAGTATTGTTTTTACCCTCATACATCCAGCTGGTAAAGGTGTGGCGTCCCCTTGTCTCTCCTTCTGCAGCTGAAGCTGGGTCTAAGCCACAATGATAGGTATAGAGCCAGACCCAGGATGAATTTTCATTTGGGCAAGAGCCCCTGACCTGACCAAGAATGCAGATGCTTGAGGAAATGAACATCTTTATACCTGGGAGTATTTTTAGGAACCTGCACTGGGGAGGTGCCTTCTGGAGGGACAGAAACGGCAACTGTGTGCTAGAGTTTGCAGTGGCGTATTTGGAACCCATTACTTAGTGAAACATTACTTTGCCACACAGATAATTTTTGTTGTTGTTTTTAGACAACGCAGAACCTAACATTTGGGTATCCTGGGGTCAGATATGGTACTTTCATTATCAGACACAGAGACATTTGAGTTGATGGAGAAAGAGGGAAACAGGAAGCAGGGAAGAGGTAGGTAGGAATTGTCTATTTATACCCAACAAGACAGTCTACCTTCTTTTCATGTTCCCACGTGGTCCATGGCTGCGCAGCTTAATAAGAAGTGTTGTTCACTGGTGATTTTGAGGTTTACTCATCTACTGTGTTGAGGCAGTTACTGAAATGATGATCTTCAACTTCAGGTCCTGGGTACTCCCCAAAGTGACTTTCTACTCCTGTCTCCCATTTGTTAGAAACTTGCTAACTTTAGTGTATCAGTTAATACATGTAAACACAGCTGCTGCTAGCCTGCGAGGTACCCCTTTATGGTGGACGACCCATGCCAGTGGATTGGGCTTCAGCCCCATTCACTTGCGGCTGGGCTCTCTTGTGCGGCACAGTGTATACAACTGTGTGTGATGCTCTTGTCTGGAGAAGTGGTTAGACCAGTGCCTGGCACATAGTTCATACCACTGTTGGTGGTGGTTGTTACTATTTTAGTGTTATTACCTATGGTATTGCTTGATGATCATTGTAGTTCCGCAGTAATCTGGAATAGACGATTCAGGTGAATTTAGTGCTTATAACATTTGCAGAGGTAAGTGATTCATGTCGGGTTTCTTGTTGCACTTCTGTTAGAGTTCTCCTCAGGGAATAAAATGGCTACCACTTAGGGCCACTGAACCACACAGCAGCTGCTCTGCTAAGTGTGGGCCACGAGCCTCTCATTTAATCAGCATAATCACCTTAGGAAACAGGCACTATTAGTGTTTGCATCTTACAGGTGAGGAAACTAGGGTTTGGAGAGGTGTGTTACTTGTCCTAGGTCAGTTTGTAAGTTCTCCGCCTGGGCCGGGAGCTCACATCTGCCAGGTCTGACTCTAGGACTTGAGCTCATAACCTCTGTGCCATCTTCGAGGATGTGGAGAAAGAAGAACCCTCTTGCACTGTTGATGGGAATGCAAACTGGTGCAACCACTCAGGAAACAGGGAGTTTCCTCAAAAAGTTAAAAATAGAAGTATCCTACAATCCAGCAATCACCCTACTAGTTATTTACCCAAAGGATACAAAAATACTGATTTAAAGGGGCACATGTACCCCGATGTTTATAGCAGCATTGTCTACAATAGTCAAAGGTATGGAAACACCCCAAGATTGATGAATGGATAAAGAAGATGTATATGATGGAATATTACTCAACCATAAAAAAGAATCAAAGAATGAAATCTTGCCATTTGCAACAACGTGGATGGATGTAGAGAATATTATGCTAAGTGAAATAAATCAGAAAAAGGCAAATACCAGCTGATTTCACTCATATGTGGCATTTAAGAAACAAAACAAATGAGCAAAGGGAAAAAAAAAAAGAGAGGAAAACCGAGTGACAGTTTATTAACTCTAGAGAACAAATTGATGGTTAACAGAGGGGAGGTGGGTGGGCGGAGATGGGTGAATAGGCAATGGAGATTAAGTAGTACACTGTGATGGGCACTGGGTGATGTAAGGGAGTGTTGAATCACTGTACACCCGAAACTAATATTACACTGTATGTTAACTAACTGGAATTTAAGTAAAAGCTTAGAAAACCTCTGTGCCGTCTTGTCTGGCATGAGTACTCAGTGAATTGGCAGTCCAGAAAACATCTTAGTGTTCTGAGGGTTAACAAAACACGAAAACTTTGATTTTCCTTAGATTGTTGTACTTATATCTACTTCTGGGCATGACAGAGCAAGATGACAAATGAATTTTTATCAGGAAGTCTACTTCAGCACTTTTTATTTATAGATTTTTATGTGTAGCTTTTTCTTGGAGCTCAAAATACAATACAATGTGGTACAACTTATTTCTGTACGACATTTAACTTCTTATCAAGGCACTTTGCGGGCTTCTTGTAAGCAGAATATATGAATAAAATCAAGTGTGTGGGTTGCAGAATATTAAAGTGTGAAGGCTGGAATCAACCATTCATGCATTCATCCAACACATATTTATTATTCCCCTCTTAGCTGAAGGCACTCTGCTGGACACTACAGAAATGGCAAGTTGTGGAAGATCTCATTAGGGAGGAAAGCATTTGAGCCTTAGGAGCTGGGCAATCCCGGGGTTTGAATCCCAGCTCCACCACTGACTGACTGGGGCTCCTGGTCCCATCATTGAACATCTCTGAGGCTTAGTTTGTTTGTGTGCCTAGTGAGGTTAATAATAATATCTTATAGGCTGTTGCAAGAATAAAAGGAGCTGTAAAGGGAAAGAGCAAAGCCACCAGACATAGTAGGTGCTACGAATAGCGGCACTCTTCCCGTCCTTCCTTCATATATGTCTCTTTTCACCCTCTCCCTTCTCTCTCCTCCGGCCTTCTGCCTTAGAGGGCGTGTGGAAGAGATGAAAATATCTACATTCAAGGTAGGCTGTGATGAATTCTTCTAAAATGTCAATTTCTGGTTCTCCCTCTTGAGGCCTGGGACAGACCTGGTGTTGGGTGATCCGTGAGCTGGTGCCAGTGTAGGATTCGTGTCACCCTGGATTGCCACCCAGGCTGGCCAGAAGGGTATGAATTCAGGAGGCAAAGGCAGCTCGGAGCCCAGGATAAGGGCCTATGGTTTAGAATACGGTTGGGATCCAAGGGGTGTGTGTGAGGCTATTTTGAGGAGTAGCTGAGAACTCAGGTCTCATGAAAACTGGAACAACCCAGAAATGAAATTGGAGGTGGGCTGCATAGAAAGGGTCTGGGATCTAGATAGAGAGCAAGGCAAAAACATGAGCAGCTTATTCTTGAGGGACACCTGGTTGAGTCACGTGGCTTTAGGCTGGGTGGGCTCTGATGAAGAGCTAGGAAGAGGTCTGCAGCCTGTCTGCATCCCCACGTTGGTGCATTGCCTATTAGATGCCTCTAGCTCCTTGGTCTCCTACTGCAGGGTTTTTCCAAAAGCAGTGCATCTTCTTTTAGCAAGGAGCTAAGTAAAAATTATTAGTTGTTGCCAGTTCTCCTCCAGGTCTTTGAGAGGTAGCTGGAACCACAGGAAAATAAGCTGTTCTTTTGGTTCCCAGTCCGAGATTTGGTTACATACACCCAGATCTGTTTCACAGAAAGGCAGGGAGCCAGGTCCATGGGGCCCAGGATAGAGTCCTGTTGGCATTTCTGTAGAGTGGGCTGTGTTGTAAGATCAGGGAGTGTTTTTAGAGAGATGTTCCTAGTGGTTTTATGGTAATGAGCCACCTTGTTTGGTGTCCAGGGCAGATGCTGTGTGCGGTAGGGAGGGAATGCGGGTTTTACAAAATCATTACAGTTCGCAATGTCTGCCTCAGCCAGGGAGCAGGAGGCCTTGACTCATTATTTATTATGTGTTGGCACATAAGCATAAACCAGTCCTTCTGTGAATAAGCAAACAGAACCTGCCCAGGTGCAAAAGAAGCTTGATTCAGGGTTTTTTAAAAATGCAAAACATTTAGAAACAGTATTGAATTGGGGAACAGTTTGTTAAAAGCAAGTTACTGTAACTTTCAAAAGCCCATTTTATAGAATTAATAGAGCGTCTTGAAATGAAATGACCAAGCAAACTTAAAAAAAAAACAAGTGGGGCGCCTGGGTGGCGCAGTCAGTTCAACTTCCGACTTTGGCTCAGATCGTGATCTCCTGGTTTGTGAGTCAAGCCCCACGTAGGGCTCTGTGCTGACAGTTCAGAGCCTGGAGCCTGCTTCGGATTCTGTGTCTCATTCTCTCTCTGCACCCCCGCCCCCCCCGCTTGTGCTCTGTCTGTTTCTCTCAAAAATAAATAAATGTAAAAAAAGTATTAAAAAAAAAACAAGAGAAGGATAGCTTGGTGGGAAGAAGAATAGTACCTGAAATGAAATCCAAGTTAGTTCATATGGTTCTTGGGAAGATTAGGGGAATGAATGTGTACACTGAGCCCTTGAATAAGTGAGAAAATGCAGGAGACAGTGAACTGCATAAGGAAGCAACACTTCAACGAATGGGTTTGGCCATTGGAGTCCATTCACCCAGCCTCACAGCTCCACTCTCTCTTAACTATGTGATCTTGGGCAACTTACTTAATTCTTTTTTTTTTTAATATTTATTTTTGAGAGAGAGAGGGGGCGGGGGGAGACACAGAGTCTGGAGTGGGCTCCAGGCTCTGAGCTGTCAGCCCAGAGCCTGATGCAGGGCTTGAACTCACAACTGCCAGATCATGACCTGAGCCGAAGTCAGATGCTTAACTGAGCCACCCAGGTGCCCCAACTTACTTAATTCTTTAGATCCTACTTTTCTCATCTATTAAATGAGGGTAATAGTTCTTATCTTACTGGATGGTGTGCTTATTGGATTGATTTAGATAACGTATGTAAACTGCTTAGCATATGGTAATAAATCATACACATCAGCTGTTATTACTACACGAACACACAGGAAGGAAGCACGGAAGAGAAAACAAGGATCAAGGAGCATTTGGAAGGCTAGAAGGAGCATTCTGTATTTGCCATGGACCCTGAATTTCTTTTTTTAATTTTTTTTAATTTTTAAAAAAATTTTTTTAATATATGAAATTTATTGTCACATTGGTTTCCATACAACACCCAGTGCTCATCCCAAAATGTGCCCTCCTCAATACCCATCACCCACCCTCCCCTCCCTCCCACCCCCCATCAACCCTCAGTTTGTTCTCAGTTTTTAAGAGTCTCTTATGCTTTGGCTCTCTCCCACTCTAACCTCTTTTTTTTTTTTTCCTTCCCCTCCCCCATGGGTTTCTGTTAAGTTTCTCAGGATCCACATAAGAGTGAAACCATATGGTATCTGTCTTTCTCTGTATGGCTTATTTCACTTAGCATCACACTTTCCAGTTCCATCCACGTTGCTACAAAAGGCCATATTTCATTCTTTCTCATTGCCACGTAGTATTCCATTGTGTATATAAACCACAATTTCTTTATCCATTCATCAGTTGATGGACATTTAGGCTCTTTCCATAATTTGGCTATTGTTGAGAGTGCTGCTATAAACATTGGGGTACAAGTGCCCCTATGCATCAGTACTCCTGTATCCCTTGGGTAAATCCTAGCAGTGCTATTGCTGGGTCATAGGGGAGGTCTATTTTTAATTTTTTGAGGAACCTCCACACTGCTTTCCAGAGCGGCTGCACCAATTTGCATTCCCACCAACAGTGCAAGAGGGTTCCCGTTTCTCCACATCCTCTCCAGCATCTATAGTCTCCTGATTTCTTCATTTTGGCCACTCTGGCGTGAGGTGATATCTGAGTGTGGTTTTGATTTGTATTTCCCTGATGAGGAGCGACGTTGAACATCTTTTCATGTGCCTGTTGGCCATCCGGATGTCTTCTTTAGAGAAGTGTCTATTCATGTTTTCTGCCCATTTCTTCATTGGGTTATTTGTTTTTCGGGTGTGGAGTTTGGTGAGCTCTTTATAGATTTTGGATACTAGCCCTTTGTCCGATATGTCATTTGCAAATATCTTTTCCCATTCCATTGGTTGCCTTTTAGTTTTGTTGGTTGTTTCCTTTGCTGTGCAGAAGCTTTTTATCTTCATAAGGATGGACCCTGAATTTCTAATTCTACTCTTGGAAAGTTTTAATGTCTTAAGTTCTAGATGATTATAATCAAATATGTCTTGAACACCTACTGTGTATATGTCACTGTGATAAGATGATTGGGGGTGGCCACTAATCCCAGAAAACCACCTTTGATATCCTTATGTAACTTACAGTTTTTGACTGAGAGGAGCAAGATGGTGACTGAGACTTAATGTTGAAATAATGTTGAAATAATGGATTCCTAGTGTTCCTTGGCTACTTTATTATTATTTTTATTATTTTTTTGTGATTTTTTAAAATATAATTTATTATCAAATTGGCTAACATACAGTGTGTACAGTGTGCTCTTGGTTTTGGGGGTAGATTCCCATGGTTCATCACTTACATGCAACACCCAGTGCTCATCCCAACAAGTGCCCTCCTCAATGCCCATCACCCATTTCCCCCTCCCCCCCCCCCATTAACCCTCAGTTTGTTCTCTATATTTAGGAGTATCTTATGGTTTGCCCCCCTCCCTCTCTGTAACTATTTTTTTCCCCTTTCCTTCCCCCATGGTCTTCTGTTAAGTTTCTCAAGTTTCACACATGAGTGAAAACATGTATCTGTCCTTCTCTGACTGACTTATTTCACTTAGCATAATACCTTCCAGTTCCATCCACGTTGCTACAAATAGCATGATTTCATTCTTTCTTGTTGTCCCTTGGCTATTTTAATTAGCTGTCCAAAGGAGAATAGCTGTCCTTTTCTTATTTCCCATCTATTCTGTATACAAATGGATAGGAAATAAGTACTTCTTCTTGGGCCACCATAGATATGACTCAAAACACCCAGGATACCTTTGGATATCTTATTTGCATAGACATAAGATTTATTTAAATATTATCTGTAGTTACATAATGAGGAACCAAGGGAGGAGACTTGTGTTTTGTTGGGGGGTGGGAGGGAGGGAGGAGTTTCTTTGGATGTACCTATGCCCTGTACGCTCAGACTTTAATCGAAAGCATGTTCTTTGGTGGGAGATTCCTTTTGTTTTTTCACTAAATTCATGGCCCATAGATTTCTGGGCCTGAATAACTGGAGTAAGCTCAGTTTGAGGAATGTGTGTGTATATGTATCTCTCTTCCAGATGGAGGTGTCGACAAGTTGCTCCAGAAGGAGACTAGATTAGTGGAGGAAGGGTTCCAGAACTGACTCACTCTGTGGCCACGAACACATTCTTAATCCCTAAAGTAGGAATTTACTCATTGAGGCCCAGGGGCCATTTGAATGCAAAGCAATGAAATTTATGGACTGTGAATGGATTCATCAATCCAAATGGTGGTTGAAGCCAAAATCTGAACGTGAAACTAGTAATTCTGTTGGATCAAGTAAGCTGATCCAACATCTTGGGTCTTGAGTTGTCTCAAAATGTTTTTTATGTGTTTTTTTCTTTTCTTTTTTTTTTTTTTTTAGAGAGTATATATTGTCCACTTAAGTAATTAAAAATCCTGAGGATGTTTTCTATGCGTATCCTTGGGAATACAAGAAAATTTATCCAATTTCACTGGAATTACCTTTTTGTCTGCCTCTGAGAATGAGTCTGGACCAATCCCTGGGTCATTATTAGTGTGGATAATACAGGCCATGAGAATATTTCTTTAGACCCTTTATGCAGGGCAGGTATTTTCATGCTCATGTTCTGGGGGAAATGAGGTAGGAGTAGTTGCAGGAACTGTAAGCTTTTTAGGTTCTCTCCCACTCAAGACAGTGGCTTCAGAACCCAACTGTAGAAATTATTTGCTCACTGACTGCCTGGACTGTGCTTTCTTTTCCATCCTTTGAAGATGGTGAATTTCATTGATGGCCAAAGGGTGACCAGTGAGTGTTTATACTTTTCACCGGAGTGGGGGCAGGTGGGTGGGTGCTGGTCCTTTATAGAACCTTCTGATTGCCTGAAAGCATGAAGGGTTGTTTATTCGGCTTGTGGAGATGGTCCAGCTTAGGGTGAAGATGCATGGGAGGCACCTGCTTCTTTAGATTCCTTTCCCTGGTCTCCATAAGTGACTGTTTGCTTATTCTTGGGGCAAATGTCATGCCAGTGTGAAATGGACAGGTATTACTGCTATTCTTAATCACGTAGGAATGAGAGTCAGAGAATGAATGGAGAAGCTTTTAATAAAGCTGGCCAGGTTAATTTATTTTATCTAGATGAATTAGAAATCTTTGAAATGGCAATACTGTATATTTGAAAGGGACACATGGACCTGGAGGATTTGAAGACTTCATTTAATAGTCTTGTTCATGACTTGCTGGGGTTAGAAGTAATGGGGGAACCATTGGTTAACAAAAATCCATTACCAGAAATAATGTCATCTCTGAAATTGCTTGGTCTAATATCAGTATTTTGCAGAAATAATAGCATCTTAGGTACCATGGCCATCTGGTTGGTAATTTTAGGTGCCCTACAATGATACACCACCTGCCCATTCTCAGATTTAGAATCTGGTTATGGAACTCCTGTGTGCTTGGTACTGTGCTCAGGGCTAGAGATAGAGATGAAAAGATGGGTTTCTGACCTCAAGGAGCTCACAGGACAGTGTAATACAAAGAAGGGAATATATCCTCAAGCTATGGCTTAATGACATGTGGAACATCTTCCCTGGGGCTAGTAAGCTCTTAGTGCCCACTGCAAGTCCAAGGGGATTGTTTTTTATTTCCTGTTGACTCTACAACATCACAAATGGAAATAATATCAAAAGCTTCATGAATCAAATTGGTTCTAAATGTTCCAGCTTCATCTATACACATCTAGCTAGATTAAGATTTGAAATCTTTTGTTCTCTGCACTTCAAATCCATGATCTTTCTGGAAACACTCGGTAAGAATAGTTCTGGAGGAGTTTGTTTGGGGACACAAATAAAAAATGGGATTATTTGTGCCAAGGAGAGGTAAGATGTGGATATGGGTATCATTGCAGCCAAGTCAAGGTTGAATAATTGGTTTTTCGATTAAAATGAGGCCCATTTTATCCTGGGAATTCAGAAATGCAGAAGCTTAGGAAGAAATCTATTATGTGCTAAACACTATTTGAAGCACTTTATTTGTGGAGTTTTTTTAAACCCATGCAAAAATATTTGAAGAGCTATTTATATAGATGAAATATGTTGGCTGGGTCAGACGACTATGACAGGCAGAACCAGCATTTGAACACAGATGTGTTTGCCATGAAAGCTCCTTCTCCCAAGGCTGTCGTAGTACCTCCCTAGGTACCCACATGATGGTGGGCACTGTAGCTGCTTTTATGCCCTCCTTGGACAAGTCTGTAGACTCTTGGAGCATTGGGACCATAGTTTACACAGTTTTCCGATACATTCCAAGGAGTGTGTAGCACAGTGTGTAGGCACATAGGTTGTCTGTAAATATGCATGGAATTAACAAATGTAGCAATTTAAAAGTCTTAGCAAGCATCTGGGTTCATGAATGGGCATGTTGCCTTCTAGGATCTTTGTATCTGCATGCAAAGCTGGCCTTGGAGAGACCAAGCAGATAACCCACCCTCAGAAATCTCTTACTATAATTTGCAGTTCATAAGTGTGCCTGTTTTTTAACTATATTCTTGCGTACTGTTTGCTTACTTCATGTTTTCTTAAAAGCTTAATATAAACAAATTATGTATTCATAATCTTGTGGCAGGCTAGGTGGATTTAATAGAGTCAGGAAAGCTTCCAACGTATTAAGTGTTCTTGAAGGTAATAAAAAGGAGGACTAATTATCTCACTGAAAAGGTTATAACAGAGATGTTGGACATCTTGACTCAGTGGGATTTTTGACAGCAGCAAAAGTAGTTAAGAAAAGATAGCTTTGAGAAACAGCAAAGATGAGTTTTAAACCTAGTTATTTTATTAAATCTATGGTGTGGGTGTATCTATAAGCAAGAGGACGTAACTAAATAATGAATGCATTGTGTCTGGGGTTGGAATGGTAATTTGAAAGTACGTGGCTGGTGTTCACAGTTGGAGCCTGTGAGATTTTACATTTAATGATTATACCTTTCCTGGAGCCATCTGTCTCTCTCTTTAATAAGCAATATCCCTTATCAGGTCTGATTTGTGTACATTGATTACACCATTATACTTGTTAAATATTAAAGCATTTTTCCCCTTGTGTGAAGTCTAATTAGGCAAAGTGTTCAGTGCAAGCTTGGCATTATCATTCAGAATAACAGCCTGGTCATTACCTACGACAGACCTCAGCTTCCTGGATCATTTGTCCCCCGCCCGCCATCAGAGTCTGGTATACCAAATATAGTGCCTGAAAGTTTGATGAGAGTTTTGGCACTGTTGGGCCATTAAGAAGGGTCATGCTACAAAGATTAAAAAAACCTTTTAAAAATGAATGCAGACATTTATTATCTATAGTTTGTATTTTGCATGTATCAGGCTTCTGAACAGATACACCTGCTGAAATTAATTTTGTGAAATTAAAGAATCTTAAAAAACTTTAAAGGATAAAAACATAGGTTACAATGATGTTTGGATGAAGAGAAAGCCAGTCAAGAAGTAGTTGCATTTTACACATATACATACTACTGGTAAAAACAAGAATTTTCGATATCAAGCCACTATCACTTGAAGGCCATGTGGTGATCCCTTACAGTCTTCTTGAACTTATTTGTGCAGTCTACTTCAAAAATTGATTTGCATCATTGACTTAATAGCAAGCATACAGGGCCCAAAATAAGATTATTAATCACTTGGTATCTTTGATAAGTTATCTAGCATCGTTTTGAGACAACTACTATGATGGATGTTGTCTTTTTTCTTTCTTAGGTATTCATAGTACTTTATTTTTTAAAAATTTGTATTAAATTTTTTTTAAATGTTACATATTTTTGAGAGAGAGAGAGCAAGAGTGACAGTGCATGAGCGGGGGGGGGGGGGTCAGAGAGAGAGGGGGAGACACAGAATCCAAAATGTGCTCCAGGCTCTGAGCTATCAGCACAGAGCCCAACGCGGGGCTCAAACCCACGAACTCTGAGATCATGACCTGAGCCAAAGTCGGAAACTTAACCGACTGAGCCACCCAGACGCCCCTTCATAGTACTTTCTTATTTCTTATTTAAATTTCTAAAAAAATCTGCAGTCTATCATGGGCATGCACAAACACACAGGTGCACACATACTCACATGTGTGATCTGGGGCTGATCGGCACAAACCAGTTAGGAATAGGTCCAGTTTATTGCTTGTTATTTTCAAGAAGAGCTTTCAAGCCATAAGTTCTATGGGATTATGTCATCAGGCTAATAGGTTTTCCCTCTCAGTGGTCCCAGAAGCTCACATTGGGGTTTTTCAAAGTGCCTTTATCCTTTTATAATTGCAAGTAGCAATGGCATTGCTCTTTCTTTTCCTTTCTTTCTCTTGAGAGAGGACACAAGTGAGCGAGGGTGGAGAGAGAGAGGGAGAGAGAGAGAATCCCACAAGAGGTAGAGAGAGAGAAGAGAGAGAAGCGGGGCTCACCTTATGCAGGGCTCATGTTCACCCAATGCGGGGAATGAGCTCCTCTGAAGCGGGGCTTGAGCTCACCCAGTGTGGGACTCGAACTCACTAACCATGAGATCATGACCTGAGCTGAAGTCAGTTGCCTAACTGACGGAGCCACCCAGGCACTCAAAGACATTGCTTTCTATTTATGCATTGTGGAAAGCGGTCGGAGTATCTCCTTAATATGAGAATTCATTTTGAGTTGTTTTTGAATATAGTCAAATCGAAATGACATTTGGCTCTGGATTAAAATTTGGATATAGAGATCAAAGAATGGAAGGGAACTTCCATTTTCTGGCCTACTTTTTCTGTTTCCCAAATGGAGAAGCTGAAGCTCAGAGAGGTAGAGTGGCTCAGCCAGAGTCACAAGGGTATCAGCAGCAGGCTCAGAGCTGGAGTTCTGTTGTTCCACTGCACTTTCTCCTCAGGAAAGTTGGGGACCCTTGGCAGATGATGAAGTCTAGACCACTTCCCATTTCCCAGACCCTTCACAGGTATGGGGAGCCTTGGCCTGGGTAGGTTAGAAAAGTTTTGAAGGAAAGATTGCTGCTTTACAACTGGCTAAAGACAGAGATGCTAAAATCTGAATCTGTCTTGGGTTGCAGAAGAATTTATATTTTGTGTTTGCTAATTGGCATATTGTGAGAAACTGAGAACTCAGAGCCAGTGCCTGCCTTTGAGAATCTCAGAATTCAGTAGGGAACAGGCAGGATAGCAGACACCTGTCCCGGGTATCCAAAGAAAGGTTGTCTGTTATTGGACCAGACTAGGGCTCAGCTGGAGAGTCAGGTCTTCTGTTTCCATAGGCCCAGAGCCTGTAATGACCATTATCAGGCCCTGAGTAAGTCATCAAACTAACATGCCTCCAGGTTGAGAAGGATCTAGAAGGCCAAGGGGTTAATTTACTTTTTGACAAATAATTATGACGATGGTTAATGACAAGCATGGTGGTTAAACACATGGAGTCTGAAGCCTAATGTGTTTGGGTTAGACCAGCTTCCAGGCACTAGTGGTCAAATTTAGGCAAGTTACTTTACCACCCTGAGCCTCACTTGTCTTGTCTATAACATGGGAGTGATAGCAAACGTTTATATTGTACTCACTACATGACAGCTTCTGTCTCAGTGCTTTAGGAATATTAACTCATGTAATCCTCACAACAATGCTATGAGGTGGCTACTGCCATTACTCCCACTTTACAGATGAGGAGACTGAGGCCCACAGAATTTCAGCATATTGCTCAAGGTTATACAGCTAAGGGTCAGAATTGGGTTTTGAATCTTGGTGTCTGTTGCTCTTTGTCACTTTCCTATGCTACCTCTCACTGGGATTAAGATTATTGTAAGGAGGGGTGCCTGGGTAGCTCAGTCAGTTAAGTGTCCAACTTTGGCTCGGGTCATGATCTCCTTCTCCCTCTCTCCCTCTCTCCCTGTCCCCACTCACACTTTCTTTCTCTCTCAAAATAAAGAAATAAACTTAAAAAATATTATTGTAAGGATCAAGTGGGATAAGCATACAAGAAATATCAGCTGTCATTGTTAGTTATAATAAAGCTAACATTGCCTTAATAACAACAACCATAAAATCTGCAAGATCAGCACCTTCTTTTCCCTTAGACAAGCTCCAGAGAAGCCAGATCATAATCAAGAAGTTGCTTTGGCTATTACAAAAGTAATGCAGAGAGAATTCAGAAGACTATAAAGTGTCCTTGCTGCTCAGGCAGTGTTGGTATAGCTAAGGTAGAGTTGGTCAGTGGGGTCAGCTCGATTGAATTTCTGGCCATGGCCCTGTTTTAGCTCTGAGGGCTTGCAGACTTTTTCTACCACTTACAGATCTGAGGTGCCAGTGACCAACTCTGTAATATTGACTCCTGTCTGTCATCCAGACGATTAAGTATAATAGAGATGCTAAGGTCATTGTCTATGCCGCAGAACTAACCACCACTATGGAAGTCGCTAAGAACAACACTCTGATCCTTTGAGGAAATCTTTCAACCACTTGTAGAAGTCATTTTTTGATGAGATTCCTCCGTTTTGAGTTAACAGCCTAATTCTCAGACTGCAGTTTTGTTTGCAAATCACTTTACTATGGAGTTTAGATGTTATTTTGTTTTTGTTCTTTTGTTTACTTTTACATTCATAGGTTATGTGTAAGTATATGTAAATGTAATGTGTGTGCACATTTTAATTTATAATAAAGTGAACAACTACCCAGATAAGCATCTAGAACATTCCCTTTGAAGCTCCTCACATGTGCTTACTGGTCATATTTCCTTCCTTCATCCTGTCCCCACCCCTACCCCAGGGGTAACTGCTCTTCCAAATATTGTATTAATTGTTTCCTTGCTTTTCTTTACAGTTTTACCACAAATGTGCATCCCCACATAATTTATTTCTTTTTGTCACAGGCAGTTGAAGTGGAAAGTTTGACTACTGCCTCAACATACACTAGATAGAAGTTACTGAAATAAGTAGTGAGAAAGAGCAAAATAGGCATTTTCAAAGGAAATATCTGAACACCGGGTTCTTCACTGGGAGGGTATAAAAAGCATTGATACAGGATTTGTAAGGGGATTTACTTGGAGAAGCTGCTGCGGTGAGTCTGCATCATTTCCCTTTCCTGGAAGAAGCATGAGTTGGGGGTCTGCCCCCTCAGTCCAAGCCCAGAGAGAGGTTGTCTGGAGAACTGGGAGCTTGGTGGACTGGCTGTGCATCTGGTGAGATGTTTTGGTGTTGTGGCTGAGTGGGGAGCAGCTGTGATAGGGCTACCCCCACTGCCACGTTTGTTGGAGTGATTGTGCATGCTTCCCATGTGGCCCATGCAGGAATGGAGAGCCAGCCTGGAACTGTTGGGCCTCTGTCCAAGTGGCATAGTCAGCAAAGGAATTTAAAGTGAATTTCATGGCTGGGTGGGGGTGGCAAACAGAGGACTTGAATGCATCACTCATAGCACAAGGATTTTGAAAACCCACAAAACCATCCATAAGAGACAGGGAGTTGGGCTTAAGTATCTACTGGTCCAGAGAATATGAAGCCCTCTGTACTAGTGAGGGGTACGTTTGCATGCATATATAAATGAAAGAACAACGGCAACACAAAATAGATGTTTATTTCTCTCTTACAAAGAATATGTCAGGAAATAGTTCCAGTTCATGGATGGGATGGTGGCTCCACACAGTTATCAGGAACAGGCCTCCTGGTTCACTGCTCCCAGGGCCCATGGATGTTGTCCTCATGTTCATGGTCAAGGGGAGCTGCTAAAGCTCCAGCCATCAAATCACGTTCCAGGAAGCTGGGGGGAGGAAGCACAGAGGAAAGGTCTGCCCCATCCCTTTTGAGGATTCTTTCAGAGTACACCACCCACCATTTCGCTTATGTCTCATTAGCCAGAGTTCAGTCACAAGGTCATGCCTAGCTCTGAGCCAGGCCAGGAAATCTCTCCTTGTTGTGGGGCAGCCATGGGCCCAACTTAAAATTGGGATTCTTTTTGTAAAGAGGAAGAGGCTAATGGATATTGGGGGCAGCTGGCAGCCTCTGTCACTTCATTTTCTCCCCATGTTCCAGCCCTGAAGGGGAGAGAAAGAGCAGCTAGCAAGTGGGGCAGGATGTGGGTAGAGAAGACTGAGGCTGGTGGTGCGCCTGAATAGATCCTGACTGGGCATATGGGATGGAGCAAGAAGTCTTTTTTTTTTTTTTTTTTTTTTTTTTGCCTTAAAGTGTCGATTAATATATTGACCTTTACATTTCATTTTCTGAATCACAATTGTGTTTTGTGACTTAAAGGAACTTTAGGATTTTCTGTTACCTGTAAGTGGCAGAGAATGATGGGGCCTGCTAGAATTTCCCTTTAGTAACAAAGGGAAAATAGACCCTCAATATTATATATATTTCAACTTGATAAGGTCTTTATTATTATACATAACCACCATGCCATTTCCACACCTAAAAAGTTAATAATCAGTCTTTAAAAAATCACCTTATTTTGTGACTATGTGTGGTGATGGATGTTAACTGGACTCATTTTGCAATATATACAAATATCGAGTCAATAACCTTGTACACCTGAAACTAATATAATGTTATATGTCAGTTATACCTCAAAAAGTGCATACTCTAACCTAGTAACTCTGCTTATAAGGATTTATTCTAAGGAGATCTCAGACTAGTATCTAAAGATACAGGTAAAGTGGGGGAGGTGGGTGGGGGGATGGGTTAAATCAGTGATAGGGATTAAGGAGTACACTTATTGTGCTGAGTACCCAGCATCATGTGGAAGTGTTGAATCACTATATTGTACACCTGAGACTAATATTACATTTTATCTTAACTGGAATTTAGATAAAAACTTGAAAAAATAAGGACATAGGTAAATCATGTTCATTGAAGCCTTATCTATAGAAAAAAATTCTAAATATCAATCAGTGGGAAATGGTTAAAACATTATAGTACTTCCAGACAAGGGAATTATTATTAGCTATTAAAAATGGTGATATAGATGATTAGTGATGTGAAAATATGTAAAATATATCGATGAGTGAAAAAAAATGAATTTTCCTTATCTCAAAAAGTGTCTTTTTGTTTGTTTGAATCTCCATTGCAAAAGGTGAGCATGTGTTAGGTGTATTTCAGGCGCATGGAAAAGCAGGCATAGATTAGCATGTGGTGTTCCTCTATCAGCACAGGGACCTAAACCTCTTAGCACACACGGTGACTTGTGCATTGCTTCTGTTACCCTTACATGAAAAGTCTGTTTTAGGAATTGTGGAAGAGGTTAGTGATAATCCATATCGACATAAAACTTCATGTGTCACATAGCTGCTGACTCCTAAGCCAGAAGGCTTGAGACAGCGAAATTTGATTTGGTGATTATCCTGGCCAGGGAATTGATTTGTTCTTACTCATGGAAAGTACAGGTCTTTGGAGTGAGAAAGAATGGAATCTATTTTACGCTTAAATA
Source organism: Panthera pardus (assembly GCF_024362965.1). Lineage (NCBI taxonomy): Eukaryota > Metazoa > Chordata > Mammalia > Carnivora > Felidae > Panthera > Panthera pardus. The sequence goes on along the minus strand of NW_026526688.1, from coordinate 39,856,114 downwards.
GAATTTCACTTTGACCACTGGTAGAGCATGGGCTTTGGATGTGACTTTGTAATGGTAACGTAACCATAAGGAGCATGTTTGACAAGAGCACTTTATAAGAATGTGTATTTAGAATATATGGGTAGGATTTTGTTTTAATTTGTCAAATTAACTGGATACCTTCCATATAAAGCACTGACTGTAAAACAAAAGAAACAGAAAACAATGGGTTTGATAGGTTGTTACTGCCTTGTTCTCCCTGATTCTGTCCAGATGTTCTACTTTTTATCAAATTCTGTGGTTAATCCTTAGAAATCCTCTTTCACTGCTATCCCATTCCCCAACATGTCAGTATAAAGGGCTGGTTAAGAAGTACAATCATTTGAAAGTACAGGTGCTTCACTTTTTAGTTATTCATATTTTATCCTCTTAATACTTCCAAAATGAATTTGAGATATCTACATGTCCTTCTTTTAGAAAAAACAAGTAACAAAACCAACAAATCCTGTATCATTACAGTTACCAAATAAGTCAGGAAATTATTCACATTCTGAGAAAATAGTCACCAAACTTTCCTTCGCAGGATGCAGTAGTGTAGGATTGTACAGATAGCAGTTCACATAGCGAGGTAGTGTATTTGGAAATGACGTAATTTATAAAGATACACATATGTAAGTTTTTTGCAACTTGACCTATTGCCAAAAGTAAAGTGTCTGTGAATACTTCTTACTTTTGGTATATATTGTGAACTCTTGAACCTTGATGTTATTTTTGTTGTTTATTCTATTAACACATGCCCATTGAGCCTTTGCTCTGTGCCCTGCATTGTACTGATGCTGGGGGAAAGCCACATAAAGACACAACTGCTTTTTATTCTAATTTCAGGGTTGGGGAAATTTAATATCTGAGTGAAAGGTCAACTACTGGTGAGTCAGAATTTGTTTTCATGTTCTGGTTTTCAAGAGTTGGGACTTGAGGACAGCAACTAACTTTGGTACATGTTTTATGGCAGCTGACAAACAGAGTTAACCACAATAGACAATTATTGATCTTAATTGGTATATCTTGTGGAAACATTGCTAAAAACTCTACTTTTTTATTTCAGTAAGTTAAAACATAGTGTTTTTGAGTGCAGAGTTTTCTTGTTAGTTCATGTATCCATCAAAGACAGTAGGGAGATATGATTAGCCATTATGTTAGTTTGTTTGAAAACATGCCATTTTTAGCACACTAATTTTTATAAAAAGGGGAGATCTGATGAAAGCTGGATTGATCCAGACTACAACATTAGCTTATATTACCTGATGTTCTTAACTTGGAAGATTTAGAATTGATTGTAAGAAAATGTTTGGCAAATGACACTTTCAAATGAAATGATCTTGTTTTCAGATCCAAGCTCTAATGTCATACATAATTGAAATGCTGCAGCATGGCCTGACAACTTGGTTATTATTCGATTCAACATTTTAATTTATTTTCTGAACTATTAACCATGGCAACAATTTAAAAAGAGTTCTTAATATAAAATTATAGATGATGCTGACAAATAAATACCTGTTGTTGTTGATCAAGAATTAAAGCCTAGGGGCGTCTGGGTGGTTTGGTTGGTTAAGTGTCTGACTCCTGATCTCAGGTCAGGTCGTGATCTCACGGGTTCGTGAGTTCGAGCTCTGCATGGGGGTCTGTGCTGATGGGGATGGTGGGCAGCCTGCTTGGGATTCTCTCTCCCTGTCTCTCTGCCCCTCCCTCACTCGTGCTGTCTCTCTCAAAATAAACAAATGAACTTAAAAAAAAAAAACCTAAGCAAGAGCTTTTTTTTTTTTTTTTAAATTGTGGTAAAATATACATGACAGGGGCTCCTGGGTGGCTCAGTCGGTTAAGCGTCCGACTTCGGCTCAGGTCGTGATCTCACGGTTCGTGAATTCAAGCCCCGCGTCAGGCTCTGTGCTGATGGCTCAGAGCCTGGAGCCTGTTTCAGATTCTTTTCAGATTCTGTGTCTCCCTCTCTCTGACCCTCCCCTGTTCATGCTCTGTCTCTCTCTGTCTCAAAAATAAATAAACATTAAAAAAAATAAAATATACATGACAAAAAATTTACTGTCTTAACCATTTTTAAGTGTACAGTTCAGTGGCATGAAGTTCATTCACATTGTTGTCACCATCTCCAGAACTCCTTCAGGAGCTTTTTTTTTTTTTTTTTTTTCTTAATGTTTATTTATTTTTGAGAGAGAGAGACAGACAAAGTGTGAGCGGGGGCTCAAACTCATGAACCAGAAGATCATGACTTGAGCTGAATTCAGACACTTAATGGACTGAGACACCCAGGTACCCCCAGGAGCTTATTTTTATTACAAGTTATATTGAGGCACTGTATTCTAGCTAGCCTTGATGGAATTTTGCATGGAAAGGTGGCATCACAAATTCTTAGGTCTTCAAGTTGTGAAATGGTGTGTCACAAACCCCCATCATTAGAGAACTCACAATTCCCTTTCTTTAAGGGAAACTTCCACTTCACCACACCACCTAGTCCCACGGGGGACCCTTGGCAAGATTAGTTCCCTGATGTTTCCATGTGTTTCCCACTCCTCCTCCGAGAGGTGTCTGTTCAAAGTCCCCCAAGCTTCAGAACGTGGCTCGGTGGCATAAGGAATTTGGGAGGCCAGGTTCCTGTCTGTCTGAGTGTGGTGCTTGAGAGCGGGTTTCAGCTGGCTTGTGAACTGAGGTTCTTGGTTAGCGAGGAAATTCTGGCTGGTGGAGTTGGGGTCTAGTCTGTGCAAGATGATTGGAATGATGGAACACAAGAATGATGTCAGTGTTATTGACAAATCAATACCAGCAATTTAAAGCACATGCTGCTTTAGGAATACAGTCAGGGATGATCAGAGACTGCACCTTCCGCAGCCCTGTGGGCTGTCACTCTTACTCAGGAGTCTGTGCTGCCGTGGGCTCTAGATGTGCCTGGGAGGGACAGCTGCCAGGTGGGCCCATGTCCGAGGCTCTGCACACAAGGACAGAGCTGACAGTCAGCTCAGAGCAATGACCTAGTTATTCCTTCCTGTAGGTCCACCTTATGCATTTTACTTTTTGCTCATTCCCCCATCCCCCTCCTATTTATTGGGTAAAGTCCATTCAGAATAGCAGCCTACTTCCACATTGTAATTCCAGCCTCAGCATGGACATAATAAAAGTTTAACAATGCAGAACATTTTCAGTCATCTAGCATAAGCCGTTTCTCTATTAGCAATTTGATTTGAAGTCCTCTACTTTGCAAATTCTCTTAGTGACTGCATTTTCAAACCCCTCCAGAGCCTACCGGGGGCTGTGGTTGGAGCTGCATGTCACATGATCTGTTAGTTCCTTCCTGGGTCTTTATAATCCTCTGGTTGGCTTGGAGCATTCTGATGTGGGAATGGTGACACTGTGGGTCTGATGAAGGGAGTGTGATGACTTTTAGTGTGACTTTGGCTTTGCATTTCTCAAGGAAAGGGCTTTCTGCTCTTCTATAACTGATGCAGATGAGAGGTGTGGTTGTAGGTTAGGACATCTCTAAATATTCCGTGGCCACCATCACAAACTTTTGGAAAGGTTTACCTAAGAGGTCTTCAGTCTGGTGGGCTTCACCAGCACACACAACCTAAGGTTTCACCCTCTGCACACAGGGGATGGCAGTGACATCAGTGCCCCAGTCCTGCTCATGTCATTTGAGTTCCCTCCAGGAAGCTGAGGGTGTCAGGGGGATGAAAATGATGCCCCCTCACAAAAATATGGCACTTCTGCAGTGCAGAACGGTGGGGACTTCTTTGTGGGACACTACTCAGCTCTTCTTCCTCACTGCTGCAGAGGGCCTCTCAGAAGGGAGCCCAGAGACCCTCCAGGCACTGGGTAGTGTGGGCTCACCCTTCTCTGTGTGGTCAGGGCAGAAGGCAAGAACAGGGGAAAGGTGTTCCTGTCATAGTCTCCTGCACTGGGCTGCTCCTGGGCTGGGTGGCTGAGGAGAAAAGCAGTGTTAGATTGCCTTTCATTTTGGCCTGCTAAGGCCCTACTCTCTAGGCTGAGAGGAACCTGTATCTTCTAGCTAGCCCCGTGATACTGAAGCCTCTCTACAGCACCCCGCATTGTCCAGTCTGTTTGAATTCTTCTGGGGACAGCAAACCCCTACTTTACAAGGAGTCCATTCTGAATCTGGGTAGCTCAACTTGAAAGTTTTCCATGTGTTTTCTACAGTTTCTACCCATTGGACCTAAATTCTGCCCCTTAGAGGCATGAAGAACAGTGGATAGGGATGGGTGCCAGTTTGCACATAAGCAAGCACTCTGGAAATATGCACCCAGTGACGTGACAAGCAAGCAGAAAAACATACACGTGCATAAATGAGTGGCGACTCCTCAACTCCATGTGTTCTTTTGTGCTATTTAACTCCCTGGGTTTAACACACCCACAGTCTTCCGGGTGTGTGCATTGTTACTTTCCTTCCTTGTGATGGTGGTACATTTCATCTCACACTTAGTTGAATCCCATAGGTCAAATTTAACTGGCTTATACCGTGATGGAAACATCCATGAGATATTTTGTAAAAAGGACTAGAGGAAGTTTGTGTTAATTGCCTTGGGGAAATATACTCAGCTTAAAAGAGAAAAAAAGAAAGGGAGCAGTTAAAAATCTTCCCTTAGTAAACTCATTTAGTAACATGACATTTGTAACCCCTAGCTCCTTAGAAACCTGGCCACTTGGTTGAAGGACAATTTTATTTTAATCATTTCTTTCATCTTCTTGAAATGCCCAAGCTAAATGTCAGTTAAGTCTCCTGGGATCAAGGAAGGGGTTAATTTTTTCCACAGTGCAGTAATATACACCTAAAAACATTCCAGAATTTTTGGTAGAAATTGTAAGAAAGTATTAAAACTTGAGAAATGAATTAACAAGCCACCTTTTTATGCCGCGGCAGCGTGGCCCTTCATTGAATGAATAGGACTTTATTCCACGACTGCATAAATCGTAGGCTGAAATGTAGAGTGAGCATGTGGCCTCTAAATCAATGAGGGTGTGTATGTGTGTGCGCTCAGATTAGATCGAGTCTGTGCAAATACGATGAAAAGTCTGACCTAAACTCCCAGAACCCCGAAGCAGAAGAATTTTGAGTAAGTCGCTACCTTCAGCTTGCACCGATGTTTGGGTTTCTTAAACAGCTCATTCTCACTCTAGCACAAATAATTCTTGTTATACAAAGAAAGAATCCTTGATATTTTAGCCTTCGTCCTTGTTCACTTTTTATTTTTAGGGCTGACTTGTAGATGTGTTAATTTTTTTCAAGTCAAATAGCTGAAATACAAGTCTAAAAAATGAAACCACTTCTTGAAATAACATAGAAATTATAATAGTGATACCTTTGTGCTAGTCACTATTGTGTTTTACATAGACTAATTCCCTTAATCCCCATGGCAACCTTCTCAGAGAGGCACTACATTAGCTCCATTTTACAGATGAGGAAACAGAGGCAATGAATGGCTAAATAACTCACCCAGGCCATGCCTCTAGCTGGTGGTGGAGTCTGGGTTTAAGCTCTGGCAGCCTGTCCTGAGTGTAGACTTTAATCACTACTCGATACACTGTCTTAGAACATAACTAGTAGAATTGCTGTCACCCTCATCATGACATCTTGCTTCCACTGTATTAATTAGGATAAGGCCAGGAGGTTACAACAAAGAGACTCAACAATAATTTTAGTAGCTGAAGGAAATAGAAGGTTTTGTTTCCCTCCCATGTGGCCTGAGGGGAGCATTCCAGGTGAGCAGGGTAGTTTTGCTGTATGGAGTCTTTCAAAGACCCCAGACTCTTTCCGGGAGAACTTGTCATCTGTATGGTGGGAGCTGGGTGGTGGCCACGCTCAGCTTCGACCCATTGGGAAAGGGAAGAAAGCGTGGAAGTAGCCGGCCTGCCTTCTGCCTGAGGGCCTCCTAGGCCCAGGCGTGGTGTGCAGCACTTTTGCACACCTTCCTCTTGAAGAGAACTTAGTCGCACCTACTTTAGTCACATGGCCATGCCTACTTGCAAAGAAATATGGGAAATGTAATCAAACCATGGTTTTAGGAAAAAGAGGAGAGCTGAGTTTGATGGGCAACCAACCAGCAGTCTCCACCATGTGTGTAAAAAAGAACATCATTATCTTGATAAATAACATATCGCCACTATAAGAAACCAGGCAAGTGAAGGATGTATTTAAAAAAGAGAAAAAAGTCACTCCTATTTCCACTGAAGTGGACTTTTTATTTTAAATCGTCCATCATCCATTCCTTCCCGTAAGCCCTTTGATTTCCTTTGGGGGGATTACATCTCTCGCCTTCGGACAGTGTCTGGTGGAGTTGAAAAGCAGGTGCCATGCCTTCCCCTAGCTCTGGGGGTGGGTGTGTGACCCAAGTTGGGTCAATAGAACCTTCCTTTCCAATGATTTGAGGGGAACGACAAGGAGATTGAAATGCTGGAGCTCATTCATTCCTGGTGGTGGCACTGGACTGGTCTTCCTGTGTGAGGAAATTCCTCAAGTTGCCACCTATAAGTCTACTGGCCGCCTTAGTTCTTGCTTATTTACAAGCTTGGTGTTCAAGATTTCAGTCCCCTGAGCTCCTGGAATTGTTTTGTTTAAGTTAGTCAGAATTGCTCCCTCTTGTTTGCAACCAAAGATCTCTAACTGACACACTTGCTCTCCAGAGGAAATCTCTGCCAACATTTGACATATGTTCCTTCCATTGTCTCGCGATATATCTTACATATTGTTTATGTAATTTTATACCCATTCTAAAAACAAGTATTATTTCCATTTTACAAAAGTAGCTGGATAGTACTAGATTACATGGATGTTCCATATTTATTAAGGCAGTTAACAATTTTTTGTGTCTTAAATACTTTTTTTAAAATTGTGTATCATTTTTGGACCATAGGGCTATTTCATTTATTAAAGGTCCTGAATATTGTTGCATTAAAATTTAATTTTCACTTATCTTGAAGTTTGTAACTATTTATAATACTTTTTAAAATCCAAACATGTGGAGTTCATATGCTTTTTAATATATAGGCAATTCAGGCAGGATACCAATATTTTGTTAAGAAATTCAAGGCCCCATGACTTTCCCTAATGGCTACAGAGTCGTGCAAAAATTCAGGTTTATTGGTGGCTTGTCTTGGGCTCTATCTTCTTTATCGAGATGCTTTCTGGAACCATACCGGAGACTCTCTAGTTTCTTGGGCAGCCAACAGGCAATGGTTCTGATAGCTGTGCTTTCCAGAACCACACCCTAGTATGGAGGGTATGCTGCACTGGGAGATGCTTGCCAAAGAGATTAGTGCCTTGGAATTCTCCACCCTTTTGGAAATGGGCAGTTACTCAGATTGTCCAAGGAAAACTCTGTTTAATCGATCTGATGCAGCTTGTTGGGTAAGAATGAAATCAGGGTCAAGTTAAACAGCAGCAGTCATGAGGAGATGAAGGGTAGGCAAACGCAATATTGGAATTTGTGTGTCAAAGATCATGATGAAGTCCCATCAGAGGCAGTAGGGATTGGAGAGGGGCTCTGAGTAAAGTTCCCTGTTCACAGAGGGTGGGCCTGGAGATCTGAAAAAGGGAATATAGGGCACCCTCCTTCCTGCTTGACCCTCCCCCCCCATGCCAACCTCTAACCTCCCTGAAAGGTCATGTCATGTAAGCAGGACACACAGAGCACATAATGTGTCTGAAGTGGAGCCCACAAGGTTGTGGAACCTGGGACACCTGAGCAGAATAGATTTATATTCATGCCTTGTTTGGAACTCCTTGAACCTTCATTGCATTTTATCAACCCTTATTTATTAGATATTATTATATTAGATTATTTATTATTAATCCTCTCAGGTCAGGATTTAGTGACTTGTTTTTACTAGACAGTACAGGTAACTCTCATTTAAAAAAAAAATAGAATTCAAGGGAATGGAGTAGGTCTTCTGGGGTTTTTAACCTAATTCCAAAGCATGGCAGAATGCTCTAGTTAGGAACTGTGGGGATCCAAGGTAAAGAAGGCTTTTTCTTATGATTTGTAGCTACTGTGCCTGATGTGGTGCCTGTGTGAGGATTAAGCCCATAGTTGCTCTTGCAATTATTTAAATGAGTGAAGTTAAAAATATTGCTTTTGTAATAACAATAAAAATTGTCATCTTCCCTTTTGAAAAAAAAAAATTTCTGGTAGGCAAAATAATGGCTTCTCAAAGATGGCTACATTCAG